>NC_064574.1:66366690-67862940 GCF_937001465.1 Orcinus orca | reverse complement strand
GAAAGACAGACACTGAAAACCACATTTAACTTCTTTCCTAGAATCTGCAGACAAGTCATTTAAATGTTCTTCAAAAGAGCAACTCCATAAACTCAGGTGGGAAAAAAAAATCCACCTCGAGCACCTGCCCATACACACCAAGTGAGGCTGCCTCGCGGGCCCATCATTATCCCTCCCCACACGCTTCCTGCCATCTTTCCTCAAGCTGTTCTCCTCCCCCAGATGCAAGCTTCCCACATCCAGAAGACACCAGCTGGCAGGGAGACAGCTGCCTTTCCACGGAAGCAGAGTTACTAGGAGGTCTGGTAGTCACATGAATCTCTACAAATCCCATACCAACCACGGCAGATGGCAGATAGAAGCATTACAGATGCAAAACATTACAGAAGGTTTTTAGGGGGTTGCATGTGGGGAGTCACATTTCACAAGACACTGTCTCCTACCCCCTCACCAGTCCCCCTGCTCACTGTCTCCCTCCCCATGGGCTCAGGAACCCCCAAAACCTTCCCCGTCTATTCTGCAGAAAGGTCGACCTCTCCTCTCTGAAACCCAGGCACCAGAAGAAAGGGAATTTCACCTTCTCCCGAAGGCTTTATCAAAGTATTTTCCCACATAAAATAAGATCCCTTCCAAAACAAAACTGGCGTAATTGATCTTTTATCCAAGGAATATTTGTTGAGCATCTATTATATGCCAGACACAATCCTAGGCCCTGAGGCTACCAAAGTATGTAAGTTAAGAGGACAGCCTCCGTGCTTTTGTGGGTATGATCATGTATAAAGTGTTATTACGGTAACACGTGTTGAGGGACTGCTGTATCCCAGACACTGCCGACTGCTTTCTATACGTTAGTTTACTTCATTCCCCATAACCTCCTCTGAGGTATTTCATTCCTGTTTGACAGATGAGAAAACCGAGGCTCAGAGAGGTAAATACACTGCCCAAGACCACACAGCTAGGAAGCAAAAGAGTTTAAATGCAACCCCAGTTCTGTCTGATTCAAAGTTCACACTTTTAGCCAGGGTGTTCTGGAGGCCACATCGGCCTCTAGTTTCTAATTACTCAATAGCTCCCCTCTGCCTCCATGATGGACCCCAAACTCTGCAGCAAACCTTCCTACGATTTTCTATTATGATTTCTCAAAATGCTTTTCAGCCACTTGGATTCCTGCCATGAGGAGGGACTCATGTATCCTGAAAACATCCATCACGCTTTCTCTCTCTCATGCAGCACCCGCTCACTCACCTGTCCTCCCCAGTTCTCCATTCCGAAACTCCAGCTCCACCTGACAAAAGATCTCCTTAAACAAAAATTTAATACAAAAGGCAACTTCTTACTTTTTGCTTATGAGAAAAGAGCAACTACTCTATTATTCATATCCAATGCCAGGCCAGAGTACAAAATTAAAATCATGTATTGAGGTTATTTTCCCAGGTTAAAAAGAAAGTCACCGGGCTTCCCTGGTGGCGCAGTGGTTGAGAGTCCGCCTGCCGATGCAGGGGACACGGGTTCGTGCCCTGGTCTGGGAAGATCCCACATGCCGCGGAGCGGCTGGGCCAGTGAGCCATGGCCGCTGAGCTTGCGCGTCTGGAGCCTGTGCTCTGCAACAGGGGAGGCCACAACAGTGAGAGACCCACGTACCGCAAAAAAAAAAAAAAGTCACCTTCTCCAGGAAGCCCTCCAGTCCCCCTACAGAAGTGTGTTTTCCAGCCTATATTGCCCACTGCCCTCTTCTTCTACCTTGCTGCCAGTCCTTATCACCACCTCTTGCACACTATGGTCATCTATAGAAAGCTCTCTGCCCCTAATAGCGATCACTTCCTTTCACGATGCCGAGCTCCATCCATTAGAGGCCCCCCTACAACATACGTGCCTCTGTGCCTTGCACAAGCTCTTGCTCAATAAATGTCTGCTGAAATAACTCTGTAAGTGCTTTCATTTCAACGGTATTTCCAAAGCCAGTGTCCCCCGCCTGGGGCCCACTTCTCCTCTCACCAGAGTCGACGTGAGCTCTCGGGGAAAGCTCATCACACTCCATGACTGCAATTACCATTGGGAGGCAACTGGGTCCCAACTCTCTGTCTCGAGCCCAGATCGAGGCCCAAAGCCCCAGGTCTGAAGATCACATGCCAACTGATCTGTGCCACTTGGACACCAACTAGGCATCTACAAGGGAAACTCCAAGCTCCTTCGAAACATGTCCCTCTTCCCGTGGTCCCCATCTCTGTGAACTGCACCACCAACCCACCCCGCACCCAAGTCGGAAGCCTGGGAGCCGCCCCTGACTCCTCTCACTCCCAGTCGATCACCAAGGTCTCTCAACAGCACTCCCTAAACATCCCTCCAAGCCTCCATCCAGCTCTCCTTCCTCACCGCGATCCAGGCATCCTCAAGCGCGGCCTAGATCACTGCACCTGCCTCCTCCCACCAAGTCCCCTCCTCCAGCCTTGCCACCTGGAAACTCACCTTTCAACTGCAGCCAGAGTGGTATCTAAAAGGCAAATCTAAACATGGAATACTTTATTTAAAAAAAAAGACATCTGTACCCTCAGAATAAAATCTACACTCTTCCGTTGGACATATGAGCCACTTATAATCAGGCTCCTGCCTTCCTTCTCCCTAACCACATCCCCACCTTATAAATACACAAGGACAGATGCTCTGTGCCGGCCAAGCCAAACTGAATCCTCCTGTGCCCTTGCATACGCTATTCCCTCTGCCTAGAACCCCCTTCTCCTTCTTTCCACGCCCTCCGTTACTGAATTAAATCTATCATCCTGAAAGCTAGACTCCGAGATCATTTGGCCCTGGAAGCCTCCCTGATGTCTTCAGTTAGGTGCCCCAACTCTGCACGCCTCAGGATCCCACACTTACAGCAACCATAGCACCGAGGCCCTGTATGGGCGCCTGCCTGTTTATGAGTCTGTATTCTCTACTAGACAACGCTTCTGTCATGGCAGGGACTTGCCAACTGTGATCACTGTTTCACTGTTGGACATCCCACCACCACCACCCCACACAGCAGGTATTCAATTAATACCTCAGTGGATAAATAAATCAGGTAGCGTGCACATCAACGCTTTTGAGAAAACTCTTGACTAAAATAATCTTGCAGGGCAGTATTTTGAAGCCTGGGAGCTGCCTGGCAGACTGAGATGCTTTATTCAAGTTTTTAAGACGTCTTCTTGTTTGGAAATAGACAGGATCATCTCAGGCAGGGTTACTAGGGTTTAGCATTGCAGAGCTGACAGGACAGTGTCGAGAACAGAGTCCCTGGTACTCTGCTAGAAACTGTGGGAATACGAGCTCTCTTTCCAACCTTAAGAACACACGCGTCATGGTTAATGGGGGAGAGTCAAGGAGTGACTAGGATGGAATGAGCACCCGTGGCCACAGATACCCAATGACCAGCCAGGCCTGAGAGTACCCCAGAGGCATGTCCTGCAGAATGAAAAGGGAAAGGGATGCCTCTTCCTGGGTAGTAATGCACTGAGATATTCCCAGAGCAAAGGACAGGGATCCCAATGGAAGGCACCCCAGGCAGAGATGTTATAAGGAGAAATAGCCCCCAAAGGGATAATGTCAGTGTTTTCCTACTTGGGGCACTTTCTGTCTCTTTCCCTCCTCTCAGCATCCTTCTAGAAGCTGTGTTCCCTTCTTCCTCCATGGAGTGCTTAGGATTTGAGGTAAATTAGAAAGTGGTTAAATAACTGTATCCAAAATATACTCATAGTCAGATGCTGACCTAGAAGGCTTTGTCTAATAGACTGCAAAAAGGTCCAAGGAAATAGCCAACCTCAATAGCCTGTTAACTATTGATAGTTTTACCCAGATCCGGAATGAAGCTATATGGGGTCTACTCTCTAAGTGTGCAGATGACGTGCAACTAGGTGGGCCTAGGGAGGCTTTGAATTTTAAAATCAGGATCCAGAGATATCACAGTCTATTAGGAAGTAATGAAACACAGGTGACTATTAGAGTCTTGTGTTGGGTCTTGAAAAATAATTTATACATGTCCCTAGAAGAAACAGAAATGGGTTAGCAGAAGGAGCACAGAAATATAGAAGGTCAGCTGGAGAGTGGACACAAAGTCAAAGATTCTGATTCTCCCTCCTTCCAAGCATAGAGCAGTATGGAACCCACGCACCTGCTTTGAGGTTAGGTATGGCCATGTGACTCACTTTGGTCAATGATATGTGTTTGGCAGTGATGGGTACTGCCAGGGAGAGCTTCAAGAACTACAAGACTTGCCAAGGTCCCCTTTCCTTCCTCAGTGATTATGGAAGCATACTTCAAGTTCGAGTGTCTGTTGGCCAGGTCCCTTTTGTGAGCACAAGAAACCTCTCCCCTCCCACCCTAGCCAAACCATGTTGATCGTGGTTGGGACTAGAAAGAATGCCAGGAACTAGAGTGATGCCAACATCAGCTCAGTACTAGGAGAGACTCTATGATGACTAGAGCTGTCCAAACATACCACTTGGAGAGAAGTATGTTAGTAACTCAAGACTGGATGGTCACCACGGTATGCTGTGAAGCATTAGGTGGTACAGTGAGTACTTACTTAACCTTCTTTTAAAAACAATACCACATATCCTTCTGAAGAAGTGTCCCTTCCCCACTCTAAGCCCACATAATTCAAATAGTGTTAATTCTACTCTGAATTCCAAGCGTGCACAAGCCTGGCCAATCACAGCATTACTTTCTCATTGGCCCTGGTGGCCAATTCAGAAGCAGTGAGATACAAGAGAGATGAAGCTACTCTTCCACACGTGAACTTGAACCTAGAGGAAATGTGAGGAGAGCTTCCACTGCCATCCTGCGATAGTGAGGGGAGGCTCTTCTCTTTGAGAGTGGAGCCAATGAAGAAGAAGTAGAGATGAAATGAGAGAAACCATGTCCCGGTAACATAATTAGCCCCTGGATCAAACTATACCTGAGCAGATACCTTTAGATTTCTCAGTTACATAAAGCAACGAATTTCCTTCTGAATTAAGATAGGCAACTGGTACCCCTTTTTTTTTTTTTTTTTTGTGCGGTACGCCGGCCTCTCACTGTTGTGGCCTTTCCCGTTGCGGAGCACAGGCTCCGGACGCGCAGGCTCAGCGGCCATGGCTCACGGGCCCAGCCGCTCCGCGGCATGTGGGATCTTCCCGGACTGGGGCACGAACCCATGTCCCCTGCATCGGCAGGCGGACTCTCAACCACTGCGCCACCAGGGAAGCCCCTGGTACCCCTTTTAATAAGGCGCCCACTCTCCAGCTCAACACAAGCCCGACCACCATCATTGTTTTACACCCAACCCACTTCACTCATTTATGCTTCCTGCCTGGATCCTGTAGGATTTGATTTCAATCCTTTTACATTTACATATGTGTCCACAGGTAAATATGAACATGTTATTTTAATCGGCCAACATCTTTTTTGAACGTTGAATTTCAATGTTTTCATGATCTTACATTAGTGTTCCATGTACCGTAACACTAAACATCTCAGTTGGTAATTAACCATGAACGATCATGGCCACAACCTTTGCCCTGCCTGCACTGCCCTTTCCCTAAGCTTTGCGGATTAGAACTCAACTGCGCCTGCAAAAGTCAACTCAAATGCCTTCTTCTTGTGAAGCCCACCTTAATGACTGCCCTCCAAGAAGCATGATTCAGAAGTAAACGTTCATTCCCCAGCATTCTTGTAACCTGAGAGCGTATCAAGTCTTAGCCCTTATTTCTTCCCACTCTGCGTTACACTTTTGTAGGAACGAGGCTGTCTCTTCATGAGACCAGCAGATTTCCAAGGGCAAAGATTTAAGTCTCTAGCACCTTCATAATAACTTACTTAATCACTCACTAGGTGCCAGCACTTTACCCACCTTTTCTTGTTTAAACCGTATCACAACCCCTATGAGGTGGGTCGTATTAATGTCCCCATTTGAAAGATGAGGAAACTGAGGTCTAGAAAGACTCAATGTCCAAGAGCAGTTTTCTTAGCCACCATACCACCAGGGCACACTGCTTCCATTACCCTGTACTTAGAAGGAAGTGGAATCTGTAGGATGAAACAACATGTCCACCAAATTCTGCAGGACTCTTGAAGGATTGCCTTTCCCCTCTTCCATCCCCCTTCCCCAGACTCTGCTCCAAGCCCTGCGGGGCCTGCAATGGGCTGTCTCACCCACTCCTCTCCCTTAGAGACTGCAGAGAACACTACTCTCTGCTCCCACACGTCACCTGACAGCGGAGCTGGGTAACCTTCCCTCATCACACAAGCCTTTCCAGCAGCTCTGCTTCCCTCTGAAATTATATTAAATTGTTCCATTAGTGTCAAAAAAGGAAGATGCATGATACTTTTATGAATTTCCTTTTCTAAAAAAGTTATCTTCAGAACTGTGCTCGTGCTGACTGCTTCCAGAAAGTTGGAGGTTATTTGGGGGTAGAATTTATTTGCCGAAAACCACAAAATCGGTCTAAATGCCAGAGTTTACTCTAGTTGACTTGCCTGAAACAATACAGATGTGATAATGCAAAGTCATGGAAATCGACTTGAACAGACATTTCTCCAAAGATGATAAGATGTTCAACATCACTCATCAGTAGGGAAATGCAAATCAAAACCACAATGAGATACCACCTCACATCCATTAAAATCTATCAAAAAAAAGGGACTTCCCTGGCGGCCCAGTGGTTAAGACCCTGCAGAGGGCATCGGTTTGATCCCTGGTCAGGGAACTAAGGTCCCGCATGCCACACGGCACAGCCAAAAACACAAACAGGGACTTCCTTGGTGGTGCAGTAGTTAAGAATCCACCTGCCAACGCAGGGGACATGGGTTCGAGCCCTGGTCCGGGAAGATCCCACATGCTGCAGAGCAACTAAACCCGTGCGCCACAACGACTAAGCCTGTGCTCTAGAGCCCACGAGCCACAACTACTGAGCCCACATGCCACAACTACTGAAGCCTGCGCACCTAGAGCCTGTGCTCCACAGCAAGAGAAGCCACTGCAATGAGAAGCCCGTGCACCTCAACGAAGAGTAGCCCTCGCTCACCGCAACTAGAGAAAGCCCGTGGGCAGCAACGAAGACCCAACGCAGCCAAAAATAAATAAATAAATAAATTTATTAAAAAAACAAACAAGAAAAAAAAACAGAAAATAACAAGTGTTGGTGGGGATGTGGAGAAATTGAAACCCTTATGGACTGTTGATGGGAATGGAAAACGGTGCAGCCACTATGGAAAACAGTATGGGGATTCCTTCAAAAAATTGAAAATAAAAGTACCATATGATACAGCAATTCCACTTCTGGGTATATAGCCAAAAGAATAAAAGCACAGCTTGAAGAGGTATCTGTCCATCCATGTTCATAACAACATTATTCACAATAGCCAAAAGGTTTCAGAAGCAATCCAAGTGTCCAGCAATGAATGAATAGCTAAACAAATCGTGGTATACATATTCAATAGAAAGAACACGGATGAACCTTGAAGACATGGTGCTAAATAAAATAAGTCAGCCACAGAATACAAATAAGGAACCTGGAGTAATCAAAATCATAGAGACAGAAAGTAGACTAGTGGTTGCCAGGGGCTGGGAGGAGAGAGGAATAAACAGTTGTTTAATGCATATAGTTTCAGTTTTGCAGGATGAAAAGAGTCCTCTACACTTAGAAATGGTTAAGAAGGTCAATTTTATGTTGTGGGTATTTTACTACAAGTTTTAAAAATCATGGAAATCAGTAAGTATTCTCTCTTTATGATAAAATGGTACAACCCAGAAAGGACCTCGGGAGTGCTGCACCGATGCTCTGTGCAGTAGAGGGGTTTGGGTTTATGTTGTGGGGTGGGGGGGGTTGGAGACAAGTTGTTGGGAGCAAATTGCTGTTCCCAATGAGCCTCCATCCCAAATCCCAAAGACTATGAGGCTCAGAAATCTCGCGGGAGTCCCTGCAGCTCCCCACACACGGCACACGTGGTGGAGGAGAGATGCTGAGTGGAACAGAGGCACAGCCAAGAAACATCATGGCGGCAGGAGAGGGGCTGCGTGCTCCAGCGGCTTTGAGCTGCAGAGGCAGAGAAGGAGGGATGGCTTAAGGGAGACTGATGAAGGAAAGCACGAGGATAAGTCTGTACCCCTCCATCTCTGCTCCCTCTATCCCCTGCCACTTCCAGATATCTAAGCTGACAAAGAGATTTCTAGAGATCTAAACTTTCCCTTCTCCTTTAATCAGAGACTGAAAATGGTGAAAAGAGAAATGCCCAAACTCTTGCAAAACCCATCTCAACGGTCAATATTGGACCAATGTAGACCAATTCTGCATAGAACCGGAAACAGGAAAGCCCCTTTGCCTCTTGTTGCATTCATTCACTCAAAAGTATTATCTCCAATTACAAATCAGAAATGATCTTGGTCCAATGAAGAAAACAGACAAAAATCAGTCATTTTTTTCTGGTAAAAATGAATAATTATAAAACCACAATGTACAGAAAATGCTATGAAGGAAACAAATTTGTCACATTAACGAAGACTCCAGGCTGGCGCAGACTCCTCCTGTGGCAGATCTGCTCGGTGCACACCCCATGTCCATCTCCCCTTCCCTCTCACTAACAGAACCCTGGTATTGCTCAATCTTCCCAAATAAAGATATTCTAACTTAACAGCTTTCCCTTCAGTCTTGGCCAATAAAGATATACATGGATTCCCTGGGAAGAGTATCATTATCCCTTCTGAAGTGAAAAAGACAAAGCCTTGCAAGGAGAAGACTTGTGGCCATTCCATATTCTGCATGCCTAGAATGTAGACTGAATGCTGGGAGGTTCTGCAGCCATTCTGTGACCATGTGAAAGAAAACTACCTGCTAAGGCTGGTGGAGCAGGAAGAACAAAGAAACCTGAGTCCTTAAAGACATCATCCAGCTGCTACACAAGTTCTGGTTATCTACATTCTTACCTGCCTTTTTTTTCTTTTTGCTTGATCCTATTTTTTTTTAATTTTATTTATTTATTTTTGGTTGCATTGGGTCTTCGTTGCCACGTGCCGGCTTTCTCTAGTTGTGGTGAGCGGGAGCTACTCTTTGTTGCGGTGCGCGTGCTTCTCATTGCGGTGGCTTCTCTCGTTATGGAGCACGGGCTCTAGGCACACGGGCTTCAGTAGTTGTGGCTCGCGGGCTCAGCAGTTGTGGCGCACAGGCTTAGTTGCTCCACAGCATGTGGGATCCTCCCGGCCCAGGGCTCAAACCCATGTCCCCTGCATTGGCAGGCAGATTCTTAACCACTGCGCCACCAGGGAAGCCCAATCCTATATTCTTATTACTGCAATGGTGATATGTTGCTTTTGTGTGATAAGAAAAACTAAGTGAGGCTTAGAAATGTATTTGATGGATAATATAGTTACATGACTCTCTAAACACGTGTTAATGTAAACAACAAAATGAATGTTTCACATTCAAAATATTCACCTTAGAAGGTTTAATAAAGAAAACTGGGTCTACATGAAATTCCTAAAGAGGTATACCAGAAACATTTTCAAGCCATGACAGGTGCATTAGAATAAGTGAGTAGCCAAATTATGTTCAAACCACAGCATCACGCATCACAAAAGTGTTAAGGCTATAAACTTCTCTCTAAGCACAGTATTGGCTAATCTCCTAAGTTTTTTCATATAGCACTCTATTTTTCTTCATTTATAGCCTCTTTGCAATTATAGTTTTGAGTCCTATTTAATCCAAATATTAAATATTTATGCTATTTAAGAATGTAAATTTTAATTGTTTGATGGTTAAGTTTGGTTGGATATTTGTTTCACTCCATCCCTCACAAAATAGGTAACATAATAAAGAATGAGTCTTTATTCTCGACTTGATTCCTTTTTCACTCAATAATGAAAACTTGGTCACGTGGAATTGACTGAAATTCAGGGGGAAAGTAATAGAGCAAGTCTCTCCTGGTGGACCTAGCTTAATTCATCAATGACAGATCATTACTCCCTGGGTTTTCCCATAGAAACCCTCTCTCAGTTTCTCCATCACCACCATCCCAGTTTCCTTTACATCCTTGTGGGCTCCCTCCCATCCCTCCAAGTGTGGGAAATGCCCCATTCCCAAGTCAAATCACCCCTCCTGTTTAGAGAGTCATGAGGTTCATTTACTTATACAAAATGGCCCCCACCATCTCTAGGAGGTGTTCACTGTCCTTGCTAACAAACCTCATTCAGTAAGACCCCCATATTTTCCTCTGATCATACTAACTTGAAGCGTTTCCTCGATCTATTCAAAACATTCTGGGCTAGCAATGTAAGACCACGAGGAGAGTCAAAGATGTCAAATGTGAAATGCTTTGATGAGTCCATCACATGCCTTCAGTTTGGAGGCAAGTGGATGTTTCTAAAGCAGACACAGAATTCTTTCTCATTTTGAATCAGCTCTATGAGATGACTTGCCCTCTGACACTCCTCAACCTCTTGCCAGAAAGTGTAAGAAACACCTGATCCTCTCTCTGGGCCTCTGCTGAAACATTTTCTCAACCAAGCATAAATGAAGGTCAGTGCCTCTGCTTTAAGTGTGGTCCATCTGGAGAATGGCAGATAGGTCACAAATGGCCTTTTGCCGGTGACCGCCACCTGGCATGCGGCTCTCCAGCTCTGTTCTTTGCCTTTGTCACTCAGATCTGTCCAGGCCAATCCCATTCATAATCTGGACCTGCAGTCCCTCCTAATCTCTGAATGGGCATCCTTCCTTTAGCTGCCCCTGGCCAGGCCATATGGACAATGAACTTGGCCAAAACCACAGGAAAGGTTTCTCTGAGTCAATACACACCAATTTTAAGAACACTCCAGGGATATCCGTACCACGGACCATGATGCAGTCATAAAATAGAATAAGGACATTCTTTATGTACCAATATGGAACAAACTCTAAGATATATAAAGTTTAAAAAGCAAAGTAAGCTAACATTTGAATGTGTGTGTTTTGGGGACAGAAAATAAATATATATGATTTGCATGTGTATTATGGGATACTTCCAGAAGTATACACAAGAGATTGGTAATATTGGTTGCTATAGGGAGATAAATTGAGTGGCCAATGACGAAGTGTAGGAGAGACTTTTCAAGGTAAACCCTATTGCACATTTTTAATTTTGAACCTGTGAGTGTATATAACTATTTGAAATTTAATTTAATTTAGACTTTCTCGAAAAGTGATCAGCCATGTAGTAGGAGACAATGATGCCTGATAAAAGATGCCACTGATCTGTATTTCTTGCCTTGGAAAGATGTTATATTACGTTAATTGCGGGGAATGAAAAGCAGATTTCAGAATAATGTGTTTTAATTTTGGTTTCTGACTTTAATTTATTTTTTTATTTTTATTTTTTTTGGTGGTACGCGGGCCTCTCACTGCTGTGGCCTCTCCCGTTGCGGAGCACAGGCTCTGGACACGCAGGCTCAGCGGCCATGGATCACGGGCCTAGCCGCTCCGCGGCATGTGGGATCCTCCCAGACTGGGGCACGAACCCGCGTCCCCTGCATTGGCAGGCGGACTCTAAACCACTACGCCACCAGGGAAGCCCTCTAACTTTAATTTAAAATGCATATAAATGTTGATTAAAATCTGCAAAAATATAAACCAAAATGTTAATAGTCGGTTTTTTCCTGAGTAGTGGAATTACAGGTGGTTTTTACTTTCTCCTCTTGGTATATCTTCATTTTCTAATTGAGAATTTTTTTAATATTTTTAAATTCTTTAAAATGAAGAATCCACCTTTAAGCTTTTGTCCTACACACACGTGCCACTCCTTCCTAGGCAAGGCAAGGGTTCCTACACCACAGGACCTCGCAGGGAATACCTTATTTGGAGGGGTGACAGAAGGCCGCCAGGAAAGAGCTCCTTGGCCAGAAGCCGAGGGAGGAAGGCAGGAGTTTTCAAGGCAGAGCCATAAACCTCAGCATCAAATAAGCAGCCAGGCTCTCATTTCAGCCATGTAAACAGTAATGTGTATTCATTAAAACTGCATTAGTCTAAGGAGTCCCCAGAGATAGGGGCTAACAGGCCAGAGGTGGGGAAAGAGGCTGCGAAGTGCACCTGCTGTTTCCTAAGGCAATGCAAACAAGCTGAAAACAGCCAGGGCAGGGCCACCCAGAGGGGCTTCCTGGCTCGCCTCAGTTTTGTTAAAGGTAAACAAAGATTGAGAAAAGGAAGCACCCAGGACCCCAAATATCTGGCTTGCCTGGCCCAAACCTTTCCCATTAAATGGTTCTTGAGGAACCAACCCTAGCACGGTCCACTGCACAGCTGGACCGGACCATGAAGACGGCATCACAGGCAGGCTACTTCCCCTTCCCCTAGAGGCCAGGCATCACCTGAATGCGTGAAACCAGCCAGGCAGAAGAGTCGTGGCCAACATGTGTTGAGGCTTACTCTTCAAAGGTCTGTACATGTCTTAACTCATTTAAACCTCCCCAAAAGTGCCCACTCTGTGAGGTGGGTCCTAGTACCATCCCCATGTATAGGTTAAAAAAACGAAGCACAGAGAAGTTAAATAATCTGCCCAAGGATACCCAGCTACATGGCTGTGTCTGGACTTGGAAGCATATCTCACTCCCGAGCTCATAACCTTGGTCACAACACCATTCTGCTACTTCCAAATCTCGCCAAGCATCCAATTCAAAGCAAATCTTTAAAATGATGAGCCACGACCCTGTGCCAAGGATCTTCTGGGTAGCTAATGAGAGTAGGAACCACAGTTATCAAATCCACAACTGCGACTGGTGAGCTATATTTGCCCCATTGTACAGATTAAGTAACTAAAGCTTAAAGGCTTGGGTGTATTTCCAGGTACTGGGGAGCACTCTCAGCCCCTCAACAGGAATGGAGAGTGAGCCAACCTCTGCGCCCAGGAGGGTGGCACGACAGGGGCACAACTTAAGCTAAGGAAACCCAGAAGAGTGGCAGTAGCCCCCAGATGCAGGGAACAAAGATTCCCTCTCATTCCCGGTACACAAAGCCAAAAATCACCTGAGCGGGAATTCTGAGATGCTGCAAACCTTCCCCCACGGAGCCAGAAAAATGAGAAGAGCTTCGTGCCCCAGCAGTGGGAGCCAACCAGCAGCTTCATGCTTGCCTCTCCCTCCACTAAGACATCTCTATCTAGAGCTTTCGAGGTTAGCAAGTCTGACATTAACTGTTTTTGTCACATCCCGCTCTTCTCCCACACTCCCAAATGACTCCCCCTAAAGCCTTGGGAAGGAGAAGCTGAGGCTCACAGCTCCAGAGCTGCTCCTTGCCCAATAATGAACATCGCCAAGGGCTCAGCTCCAGGGACCCCACCTTGACTGCCTCTCTGCCCCACAGAACTGCTGTTATATGACCCCGCCTGTCACCCCAGTTCACCAGCCACCAGATCTAAGCTGGGACAATCAGATTCTTTTGGAGACTTTAGAATGGAGGCTGAGATTCAAGGGGAAGGACACCAGGCAGCTATGGGACGTCATCCTCCATCTAACACGTAGAGTAAAAGACAAGGAAAGCAAGGAGGCGAGAATGGTGAAAACAGATAAGGAGAAGTGGAGATGAGAGATGGAGGCCCCAACAGTCTTCCAGTTCCCAATTCTGTTCCCTCCCTTCAACCAGCTGACCTTTCTCTTGGACCCAAGCAATGTCCCTACATTCTTAAGCTAGATTTCCCTTCTAGGGGTAGCTGACTCGAGTTGGTTTCTGTTTCTTACAACCAAAAAAGGTTAACACACACACCTCTCTCTCTCCTGGGACCTCTGGCCAATGCACCCAAACAGCTGGAAATAAATTAACCGAAGGAAAAACCGCAAGCTAAAAGTAACACAAACAGGAGCGAAAGCCAACCCTGGGGCTGGTTCCAGCCTGAAGGGAGGCTCCGAGGAAGATCAACTCACCAAGTATCTATTAAGCACCTATTAAGTAAGGCTGCACTGTGAGGGGAACAACGGACCACTCAAATACAACCCTGTCATCAAGAGCTTATAGTGGAGGGAAAAGGTTCACCAACAAAGCCATTAGTAAGAAATAAGAGGAAACATGCAATTAAGGGTTAAACTGTAGATTCTAAGCAAAAGGTGAGTTCTGAGAAGTCTAGTTCTCTGGAGGATGCAAAGGGATGGATCACATCCCAGGTCAGGGCAAAAGGCAGCATCTTTGAGGAAGGAGCACTTCTTAGGGACAACGAGAAATCTACTTTGGCTGCACTGAGGCTCCAGGGAGTGGAAGGACATAAGGCTGGAGAGACATGTGGGAAACAATGTGAGGAGGGGGTCACGTCCAGGTTACTCTCCCATCACTATACCCCACTGTCCTGATATCTGCCATATCCGCAAACCGTTTGCAATACAATTCATATTTTTCTTTAAATTGACTTACTCTTTAAAGCATTTTTAAAATGGAAATTGTCTGGAAAAGTTAAACATAGAACATAACTCATATGGCCCAGCAATTCCACTCCTAGGTAAATACCCAAGAGAGTTGAAAACATGTTCACACAAAAATTGTATGTGAATTTTCATAGCTGCATTAGTTATCATAGCCAAAAGGTGGAAATAACCCAAATGTCATCAGTTGATGAAGGGATAAACAAGATGTGATATATTCTGATGCAATATTTTTTCAGCCATAAGAAGGAATACTGATACACCTATAGCATGGATGAACCTTGAAAACATTAAGCTAAGTGAAAGAAACCAGTCACAAAGGACCGCATATTGCATGATTCCATTGATATGAAATGTCAGAATAGACAAATCTAGAGACTAAAGTAGATTAGTGGTTGCCGGTAGCTGGGGGAGGGAGAAATAGGGAGGAAGAAACGGGGAGTGACTGCTAATGCGTCTGGGTTTCCTACTGGGGTGATGAAAATGTTCTGGAATTTAGATAGTGGTGATGACTGCACAACATTGTAAATATTAAAACAACAGAATTTTACATGGTTAAAATGGGGAATTTTATGTTACGTGAATATTTATAAATTTTAATAATAATAATTTTTTAAAGGAAACAGAATGAAAAACCAGCATCTCTTAACATAACTAGAAGCCAACCACAAACATAAACACAAAGAAAACAAAACAATGTTAGTTTCCTTCTGCCTTAACATGATTCTATGAATGGGATTAGTACCCTTATAAGAAGAGACCCCAGAGAGGTTGCCTCCTCTCTCTCTGCTCTCATCAAGTGAGAATATGATGGGAAGACGGCTGTCTGCAACCCAGCAAGAGAGCCCTCACCACACTGGCACCCTGATCTCAGACTTCCAGCCTCCAGAACTATGAGAAACAAATTGCTGTCGTTTAACCACCCAGTCTGTGGTATTCTGTTACAGGAGCCCGAACGGACTAAGGCATTTGTGATAGAGAAACGTGGAAAAAAACTCAAAGAGCAGGAGGACTTGGTCAAGCAAAATAGGGCCATCGGCACAGCACAAGAGTCTTGCACCATGGGGGCTTCCCTGGTGGCACAGTGGAATCCACCTGCCAATGCAGGGGACATGGGTTCGAGCCCTGGTCCGGGAAGATCCCACATGCCATGGAGCAACTAAGCCCGTGCGCCACAACTACTGAGCCTGCGTGCCACAGCTACTGAAGACCGCGCATCTGGAGCCTGTTATCCGCAACAAGAGAAGCCACCGCAATGAGAAGCCCGCATACTGCAACGAAAGAGTAGCCCCTGCCCACCACAACTAGAGAAAGTCCGTGCACAGCAACAAAGACCCGATGCAGCCATAAATAAATAAATAAGTAAATAAAAATTTTTTTTTAAAAAAAGAGTCTGCACCATGAAAGACTTGTGTCACGGAAAGGTATCTACAGACATGGAAAGTGGATCATGAACCATGAAGTAAAAAGGATAAGTGACATCAGGTTTGCAGTCTGGATTTGTTCATCCCCCAAATAGGTATTAAGAGTCAGCTCTATGCCAGGCACTGTTCTAGGCACTGTGTACAAAACAAACTCCTGTCCTCTGGGGACATATATTCTAGTGGTGCGAGGTGACAGCACCCTAATGACATGCAGGAGGAATGCGGGTGGTCACTGGGGGGGTAGGGGGGTGACAGTGGGCTGTTCTTCATCATCTTCTAGTTACACAACTTCCTCCTATGTTTTCTCTATATTGAGTACATGAGGGGCGCTTTGAAATAAAAGAAAACCCAAACCCCTCAGCAAGGCATCCTGAGTCTGGCTCTCTGTCTCCCATCAGAAGCTGCATCCCGTGTTGGAGCCACACCTGGGGAGGATGTGTGTTGGTTCAACGTGCCCCACACAGGTGCCTCTGCAAAAGCTGTTCACCTGCCGGAGCTGCCCTCCCCACACTGCCTGGCCCATCAAACTCCAATGGGACCCCCTTCTTCAGGTCAGTCTTACATCTCGACCGCACACGATAACAACCATCCCTCCTCTGCAGTTGTCCACAGTAATCCAGACCCCATCTCTAACTGGCTAATCTTCGGAGCCACTGTTCCCCTCTGCGTTTCTTCCTTCTCCCAGGCCCCAGCGACTTCCCCCACCTCTCTTTCCTCTTCCCTCTCACTCCCACACCTGCCTATTCAATATGGAATTTCTCTCCCCACCTGCCACCCCCAATCTCCCAAACACATGACCCTTTTACTCCTAAAACAGTAAACTGACACACCCTCAAATCACAAACCTTCTGCCACCTCAGGTTTCAGAGTCACTGCTCCGGGATGCATGGCCAGGTGAGGCCCTTTGCTTGGCGGTGCACTTGGCAGGGGGAAAGGCTCAGGCCGGGCCCAAGGGAGTTCTGGGAGATTCTCTGCAGGGCCTGGGGGGAACTGGGGGTCTCTGGTCTGTGAGATAGAAAGGCATCTCCCTTCCTGGCTCCTAGATGTCTGGCACCCTTTAGATTGAGGATGACAGAATCTTAGAATAAGAAAGGGCTTGACGTGCATCTAATCAAGAGTCTGCTCAACCCAGGTCTGATAAAGCAGTGGTTCTCAACTGGAGACAATCTAGGGCCCTGAAGACATTTTGGTATGCCTGGAGATGTTTTCGATTGTCATAACTCAGGGAAAGGGTTATTAATACTGGCATCGAGTGGGTAGAGGTCAAGGACGCTGCTAAATATCCTACAATACACAGGACAGCCTCCAATAAAGACTTATTCAGCCCAAAATGTCGGTAATGCGGAGAGTGAGAAATCTTGCTCTAACTAAACCCCTCCTACCACTGGGAACTCACTTTCCCCTCCCACGGCCCAGGCAACCCACTGCTGTTGTTCACGGTATCTCTGGCTGAACCTGAAACAGGCGGGCCTTGGTTCCACGTCTTTGCTGTCTAAAATCCTTGCTGTCTAGCTGACTCCGGAGGCTCTCAGAAAATGAGTACAAAATCCCTCCTCCCTAATTTAATATATGATAAAGGCGGCATTTCAATTCTGTGGGAAGCGATGGATTATTCAATAAATGGTATTGGGACAACTGGCTGGCCATCTGGTAGAAAATAAAGCTAGATCCTCACCTCCCTCCTAAAACCAAAATAAATGCCAGATGGATTAAAGATTTAAATGCAAAAAAAAACAGTTAAAGTAGTAAAAGAAAATGTGGGAGAACCGCTCCATAATCTCATTGAGGGGGAGGCCTTTGTAAGCAAGACACAAAATGTAGAATACATGAAAGAAAAGATTCATAAATCTGACTAATTAAGCATGTTTAAATATCTACAGAGTAAAAAAAATTCCATTATAAACCAATTTTTTCAAAGTTAGAAGAACAATTTTATATACTATAGTATTATATCACATTATATATGAAACATATGTCAAGGCTAACATGTTAGCCAACATAAATAAAAACCTCTTAAAAACAATAAGAAAGTAGGAAAAAAACAGGCAAAACACAAGAGGCAATTAGTTCACAGAAAGAGAAATACGAAGAGTTTTCAAAGATAAAAAGGTTCTCATAAGCAAACAAAGGCAAATTAAGGAGAAAGTGAGATACCCATTTTCCATTGATCAGGTTGGCAAAATGAAAAAATCTGATACTAGTTTGTGCTGGTAAGGATCTAGGGAGAAGCTGTCTGATGCAAGTGCAAACAGATCTGCTATGGAAAGAAATTCAGAAGCATCAATCCACATTTTAAAGCACATACCCTGGGCTTCCCTGGTGGCGCAATGGTTAAGAATCTGCCTGCCAATGCAAGGTAAACGGGTACGAGCCCTGGTCTGGGAAGATCCAACATGCCGCGGAGCAACTAAGCCCGTGCGCCACGACTACTGAGCCTGTGCTCTAGAGCCCGTGAGCCACAACTACTGAGCCCACGTGCCACAACTACTGAAGCCCACATGCCTAGAGCCCGTGTTCCGCACCAAGAGAAGCCACCGCAATGAGAAGCCCGCGCACAGCAAGGAAGAGTTGCCCCCGCTCACAGCAACTAGAGAATGCCCGTGCACAGAAACGGAGACGCAACGCAGCCAAAAACAAATAAATAAATTTTTTTTAAAAAATTAATAAAGTACATACCCTTTGCCCAAGTGATCCCAATGCTATATCTATCCTTGCATAGTATCCAACACACACAGATAAATACAGAGAGGAATGTTCGTTACCGTATTGTTTGTAATAGCAGGAGACTGTCAACCATGCCAATGCCCATTGTCAAGGGACATAGTATTCATCAAAGAGAATACTATGAAACACTTAAAAATAACTGAGGCAGCTCTATCTATCAATCCCATGAGATTGCAATACCAGGAGGAAAAGCAATATATGAAATGGTGTTATATTTTCAATTGTGTAAAGAAAAATGGGTGAGTGCATTCAGTCATTCATTCAACCAATATTTATTAAGCACCTACAACATGCCAGGTACTGTTCTGGATGCTGGGAATTCCCCCAGGAGCGAGTCCATCAAAGTCTGTGTGGGTTGCACAAGCTTGGAAAATTATTAGAAAGAAACACAGGAAACTGATAACAGGGGAGGCTCTGGGATGTCAAACTGGGCAAATCAAAAGTTTGTCCTATGCAATATTGGGGACATACTTATACAAAGTTATTCTTTGTTTATCCAAACTTTAGATTTCACTGGGCATCCTGCTAACTGGGCAACCCTACTTTGGAGGTGCGGGGAGGGGGAATGAGGCATCCAGGATAGAAGGGAGATTGCCTTCATGCTCCTGTACGTGGAAATGTATTGCACTGTTTGGAATAATAATCAGGCGTATGTATTGCTTTTATTTATTTATTTATTTTAACCTGACATGACTGAATAAGAAAAGAGGAGAAGTTCCATGGATGTGAGGCCCAACTTTGCGTAAGTTGCAAAGTGCATTCCTAGGCAGCCCTCGGAGCAGTCTGGCTGCCCCACGGCCGCATTCCAGGGCCAGCTGCTTCTCTAAATGGAAGCGCTCTGCTCTGTCCCACACCCAGGCAGCAAGTTAGCAAGCAGGATTCCGAGCTGCACTATTTAAAAAAAAAAAAAAAGCCCAATGCAAAGAAACAAATGTAGAAAACAGTGGGGGAAAGAAACACCAGGCAAGCCAGAAACTGGCTTTTTCCAAGAGAACAGAGAGAAATAAAATGTCACCTTTCTTAAACAGCCTGGCTTTAAGGATCTTTTGGCCCTCTCAGATCATCTCCATCTGTCCTTACCTCTTTCTTAGGACAGATTTTATCACTCAAAGAGGGAAAGTGCATTTTATGTAAAGATCTCCCAACCTTCACGTCCCAAACATATTTTGAGCACTAACAACAATAACTGATGTTTATGAAACACTCACTATATGCCAGGCACTCTTCTAAGTATTTTAACCAATATTAACTCATTTAATTATCTCAGCAACCCCATGAGACAGATGTTATTATTATCCCTTTTGTACACATGTGGAAATTGAGGCAAAGAGGGGCTCAGTAACTAATGAAGATCACACAGTGGATAAGCAGAAGATTTGAACCCTGACAATCTGACCCCAGAGCCCACACCCTTCACCACAGGCCAGGCCTGTCGTAGGCACTGGGTGGTGAACAAGATAGACACACTCCTGCCCTCGTGGGGCTTACGGTTTGTGAGGGCATCTGATCCTCCACAGGAAACAGACAAGCTAGTGGCAGAAGTGCCAAGTTCTAGGACAGATAGGACTGGGAATATACCACCATTCATTTAGTCAACAAATATGTAACAAGGGCCTAATATGCCCCTAGCATTGCTCTAGGCACTAGAAGAAGCAGCCTCAAACAAGACAAGCAGATCCTCGACATCGTGAAGCTTATGGTTCAGTGAACGTGCAGGAGGAATTGTAGACACCATGTCCGCAAAGCCCTGTCTGGGGAGGGGCCGTTTGAGCTGGGGGGACACTGAAAGCTAAGACTGCACAGCAAGGGCTCAGCATTTGAAAAGTATTCTAGGCAGAGGGACCTGCATGCCACAAAGACCCTGGGTGGAAAATGAGTTCAGGTTGATCTCCATCCCCAGCCTCAAGAACGCTTCCACCGCCTCCTTGGCCCCTCAGCCTTCTCCTCCTCCCAAGCCTAAACCCATGGGCCACACTTTGCTTTCATACTGATTTCCCCTGCCAGCTATCTGCAAGATCTAAGGCAGAAACAACTTAGCCGCTTACAGTCCCAAGGCATGTGCTTGCTGATGAATTCAAGTGTTGTGTTTTTTAACTCCCCAAATTAAGGCACTCTGACTATTCGTGTTCTGACCAAGCTTTGAGAATCTCTGCCGCTGATGAGAGAGGAAGGAAGTAGCAATACCAGTGGCCAGATGTACAGAGCAGACCTGTCCAAATACACAGGGAAAAAACCAGGACTGAAAGCAGCAGAATCTCCATCTCTCTCCCACTCCACCTCTCTCACTCAACAATCTCTCTCTCTCCCCACCAGATCTCTCTCCCTCCCAGACACACACACACACACACACACACACACACACACACACACACACAGCTAAGGTGTTCTTCCTGCCCCTACTCACAAAATCTTGGGGCCCTGTATCTTTCTCCTAAGCAGGAAAACAAAATCAGCACTCTTCACCACAACCCTCTGAGTGAGAGGAAGAGTTTAGAAATAATACCTGTCAAACTTCGAGTCCAGTTCCTGAGCACACACACATCAAAAGATGACAGCTATTATTGTTATTGTGCAGAAAATAATGGTGGAGAGTGGAAGTCTAGAGCCAGACAACTTCAGTTTTAGTCCTAGCCAGAAGACAGCTGAGTGAGCTGTCTGTCCAACCGCTCTGCCTCAGCCTCCCCATCTGTAAAATGGGTACCTTTATAGTAGTGCCTGTACCTCACAGGACAATGAGTTACTGCAGGGGAAAAGGCTTAGAACAGTGTTTGGCGCTGAAAACGTACTGTCTTAATTGCTAACTTCCACTACTGCCACTACTATTATTACCATTTCATCGTTCTTATTATTAAAATCCAAATCGAAGTCACTAGTGAATTCTCAAAGGATTTCTGATTAACTACAAAATAGCAGCGGCAAATATGCCATAGTTATACAAGATTAGCATCAGGGGAAACTGCGTGAGGGGTGTATACAGGCACTCTTCTGTATTAACTTGGAAACTTTTCTGAAATCTAAAAGTATTCCAAAATAACAAGGTTCTTTTTTTAAAAAAAGGCAGAGGCAAACATTTTCTCACTGCCTCCTCAGGTCTTCTCCCTCATCAGCAGAGAAGTCCAAGTTTCAGAAAGGACAGACATCATCCACACAGATACACACACACACACACACACACACACACACACACACATACACACACCCCGCCCCCCCCCACCCCACCCACCCCACAGCAGCCCGCCCTCTGCTCTGCAAAGCCATTTATCAACTGGCTGTGAGTTAAAATCAGGTCTCTCCGCAGGGGTAAAAATCCCAACAGGCTCAGACCTCTACTCGCCATCAGGTTTTCTCCTTTTTCAATGAATATTTATTGAGCGCCTACTGTGTACTGGGTACCCCTCCAGGAGCTGTGAAATACAATGAGCAAGACACACACGCAACCGAGGTATCTTTCTGCACCAGCGACAGGAGCTTAGAGAATGTATTTGCAGGCCAGCGTCCCTCTGTGGCCTCCAATGCTGGGAAACGGTCACTGCAGGGTTTCTTTTTGACCCCTTGAACCTGTGGGACCTCAGAGCAGGTGCTGCTACCGGCCAATTCCTGCAAGAGAGACTCCGGGGGTGGCAGGGTCGAGGGGGACCCTCGCAAGCTCAGACAACAGTACGCAGCCTGGGGAACCCAACCAGGCTGACTCCTGGGCAGGTCTGGCAGAAGCGACACAACGTCTCATTTCACTCCTAATTCACATTCCAAAGAGATGGGCAGAGATGTCTTTAAAAGAAGACACTTTTCTCCCACGGCTTCCTCCTCTTCTAATTCCCTCATCTATCCTTCTCTCTCTCCCCTTCCGCTGCTAGCTGTTTCCTGCAGATAAAAACACCCCACAACTTCCAGTCTGCATAGCGAGACTGCAGCCAGCAGGCTCTAAATGCCGACGCTCCCAATCAAACAGCAGGCACCTCTGTGGAGTTAACGGTATTTTTTTTAACCAAGAGAACCCATGCCTTCTACTTACCCTTAGGAGAGAGTCCGCTGGGGAAGGGGGTGGGTGCGATCGGACAGGATGGATTGGCTGCAGAGAGAGGCTCTTGCTGCGCTGTATGAACCGTGCTCAATTTGAAAAAATTATATCCCAAACCATCACAAAAGCTCAGAATGACAGACACAGTTTATATTTCCAAACCATCCTGGGCATTGCATTTTGATTAGGGAAAAAAGTTCATCTTACAGATTAGAGAAATCAGTTCCAAAGGGGGGAGAGGTAGAGGTTCCACTTTCAGCTCAGAAACCCACAGGAGAAGGGGAGAGTCAAGGACCAGAAATAGGGCCCATGAAGAAGTACACACAGAGTCAGATCCCACTGTTATCAGAACTCTCTGGCCAAGTTTAAAACACACATGCCTTTTTGGCCAGCAATTCCATTTGCAAGACTTTGGATTAGAGATGTACTAACACATGTGTGTCCACAGTTGGGTACCAGGATATGCACTACAGCCTTGTTTGTTAAGGCAAAAGACTGGAAATAGCCCAATGCCCATCACCAGGAGACCAGGAGACATGGAACATCCATAGAAGGGAACACTGTGCAGCTATTAAAATGAATGAGGCAGCCCTGTGTGTGCCCTAAGATCTCTAAGATACACTGTCAAGTAAAAAAAGGCAACAAGCAAAAAATAATGTGCATAAGGCGCTGCTAAGGGTATTAAAAAATTCATATGCGTAATATCTCTTTACTAATACATGCAAAACTAGCAACAGTGCTGTCCTTCCAGAGAAAGGAATTGGGGGCTTGGGGACAGGGGTGGAGGGGAGATTTTTTGCTCCTGTATACCTTTGTTGTACCTATAGGATTTCAAACTTTGCATTATATACTCAAAACAAACTGTTTTAATGGATAGTAGATAAGTAAAAATACCTAGGAAAAGAAGGTAAAGGAAGTTATATAATTAAGATCAACAGATGCATACACACACACACACACACACACACACACACACACGCACACACACACACACACACACACGATTCCCTAGAAACGGTGATAATTGATACCCGCCTCCCTCCGTTGGTTTTACAAAATTGGTACTTCATAGGATGAGATCCGGGTTTCTCAACCCTGGCACATGGACATTTTGGACTCTACAATTCTTTGTTGTGAAGCTGTCCTGTGCATTGTAGCATGTTTAGCAGTATAACCTGGCCTCTGCTTACTAGATTCCAGCAGCAACCCTCCAGCTGTGACAAACCAGACACAACCAACTGTCCCCTGGGGACAAATCGCCTGAGTTAGGTGATGGGCTCCCAAGGAACAATAACTGTGTCTTCTATATTTCCTTCTCTCCATACTTAATGACGTACCAAGAGTTCTTACAGATAAATAATTACAAATGAACAAAAGTAATTTACGAGGCTTTTTGCAAATTTTTACTTACACATACATGTGCGTGCACACGCGCGCACACACACACACACACACACACAGAGTTTGGCACCGGGGCTGTCTGAATGCTGAAAAGGGCACATCCATCATTCTGTTTACACCACTAAGTTGATATTTGATGTTTGTAACCAGGGAAATGGCCCTGGTTCTCAGCAGAGAGATTTAGGGGAAATGTCTTCCCATCAGTGAAAGAACAGGGAATGTATTGGTCTCACCAATAGATAAGGAATGGAATGTGCTGTTTGCCCTAAGCTGTCTGTTCTTTGATAATTACTATCCCTGATCTTCCATGCCCTCTGCAATGCCGACCAATGTTACAAATGCCAACAGCCAACCCCTGATGTCCCTGGTGCCTGAAGGCCACCACCTCCACCCCCTCCTTCCTTGGGAGCAGATGGAGAAGCAGTTGTTTCACATGCTTGGCTGCGCTGAGTGACGGACTTCCTCTTCTGCAGAAACTCCAAGAGTGACCCCAACAAAGAGGTCATCGAGAGGACAAGTCCTGAGCTCCAGTGAGAACTACCTCTCACCCAACACTCTCCATAAAAGAATAGTAACAACGACTGTCTTTGGGGCACTTACTATGGCCCGGGCATGGTGCTGAGAACCTCACAGACATTACTTCATTGGATCCTCAAAACAACCCGACGAAGTAAGTACAATCATCATCACCCCACTTTACAGATATACAAGTTAAGACACAAGGAGGTGAAATGGCTTGATCGAGATCACACAGTTAAGGATTGCATAGTGCCTGGCAGACAGCAGGTTCTCATAAAGTAGTTGTATTGTTATTTTAATGTTGCCACACTCCTTCCTATCTCAGGGCCTTTGCACAGGCTATGCCCTCTGCCTGGAATGCTTTTCTGCCAATCTTCATCTGGTTTTTGTTTAAACTTCCCTTTGTCAAGAAAGATTCTCTGACCCCCAAAATAAGACAAATCACCTTGAGACACATTCCCACCCACTCTATTCTTCTTAGCACCTAGCACAGTGCCTGGCACAGAGCAGGCACTCAATTAAATACTGGATGGACGTAAAAATAGAAGGAAGGAAGGGACAGAGGGAGGGACAGAAGAAGGAAGGGAGGGAGGGAGGGAAGGAGGGAGGAAGGGAGGGAGGGAGGGAGGGTAAGTGAATAAACAAATGACTAAACTTTAAAGATAAGCACAGTTGGGAACTCCCTGGCCGACTCTGCAGTTTCACTGTTGAGGGCCCGGGTTCGGTCCCCGGTTGGGGAACTAAGATCCCATAAGCTGCAGAGTGGCCAAAAAAGAATAAAAATAAAAATAAATAAATAAAGATCAGCAGGGTCTTAAGAGATCAAGTAATCCAATCCCCTCCTCATCTTACAGTTGAAGACAGTAAGGTTCATGCAGGTTAGGGTCAAATCAGACAGGATCCAGTATTAGGATCTGGTCAGTTGCAGGAAAATTGGTCAGTTCCAGGAACAAGAGCTTCCAGGTGACAGGTGGATGCACCAATAGCAGGTGCATAGGAGAACCCTCAACAGGTAATATCTGCATTCGATTAGGGCTCTACCCAATACAATGGGTGCATTTAAATTCACCCCAAGTACCTTCTTCCAGGCTTATAAAATCAGTCTGATTATCCCTTCACAAAGTCTAAAAAAGAAAAAAAAAAATTTCTTTCACACATCAACAAGCTGTAGTCTTTAGATTCAAAATGCCCTTGCAAACCCACAGGAAACGCTGTTCTTGTGTATCATATCACAGCACGAAGTCCCCACTTCCTTCGGGGGAAGAATGAAGCCATCTGGCAGGAGTTGCTCTCAGCTCTTTCCCGCCACCCCCCTCCTGCTCAGGGCTCTGCAGAGCTCGCACATGCCTCCCCACCCCCTGGTCCATCCCACTCCAACAGAAGCACCGAGCTTTATCCTCATGGGCCCTCCAGCCTGTTTATACAACTAGGTTCTACACTCTAAGGGGTGCATATTTTATATGGTCAACACCTCTCACAGAGCCTGGCACATAGTAGACACTCAATAAATGGTTATTGGATGGATGGATGGATGGATGGATGGATGAACACTCCATCTGGCTTGCGGATGCCCTCTCCAACTCTTCATTTGATAACCTACAAGAAATTAACTGTGCTTCTGTGTATTCCTTTAATTCAAAAGCTAATTGTTGAATATAAAAAAAAGAATTTAATCTCTCGGGGCCTTTGCACATGCTGGTCCTTATGCCTGGAACACCCATCCTCCTCTCTTCATTCACACAGCTAATTCCACCTCTTCCTTAAGGTGCCAGCATTGCTAAACAGGTATCCCCACACATGCTCACTATTCTCTCCTCAAGCCCCTTATCTGTTTCCTTTATAATTGTTTTTAACTTTCAGTCTGTTTTTCTGTTTACTCTTTTTTTTTTTTTTTTTTGCGGTACGCAGGCCTCTCACTGTTGTGGCCTCTCCCGTTGCGGAGCACAGGCTCCGGACACGCAGGCTCAGCGGCCATGGCTCACGGGCCCAGCCGCTCCGTGGCATGTGGGATCTTCCCGGACCGGGGCACGAACCCGTGTCCCCTGCATCGGCAGGCGGACTCTCAACCACTGCGCCACCAGGGAAGCAGTAGTTGTGGCTTTTTACTGTTTACTCTTTTTTTACTCTTTTTTACTGTTTACTGTTTTTTGTTTACTGTTTGTTGTTTACTGTTTGTTGTTTGTTTACTGTTTGTTGTTTGTTTACTGTTTGTTGTTTGTTTACTGTTTGTTTGTTTACTGTTTGTTTACTGTTTACTCTTTTTTGTCTCTCTCATCCTCTAAGGAGGTCTGATGAAGTCACAGACTAGCTCTATATGACACACTTTTTTCCCCAGCACCTAGCACAGTGCCTGTATATAGTATGTGTTCAATATCTGTTGATTGTATTAATGAATCAGTCAGTTAACTCATTAAGAGGGAAATGGATCCCCCCAAAATAAAGAGTGAATAATAAGTAAATTTTAGGAGTCACATCTCAAAAAGTCTTCTTGAATCATATGAAATAATGCAAATATCAATAACAATTCATGTGAAATCAAATACATTCCAATTTTTTCATAAAATTCTGGCTGTTAAATCTTCAAAGGCAGGAGAGTAGATTGAGAGAGGGAAGTAGAAACTTGCAAAATCCCTTGTCTTGCAAATATGTGAATGGGTTGAATTATCCCACTTAAAGACAAAGATTTATAATTTGGAGAAAAAAATCAAAATTCAAATATATACGGTTCACGAGAGACTTGCTGAAGATAAAATGATATAAAATGAAAATGAAGAAATGAGAAAGCTGCCATGAGTAGAAATATTAATATCAGACAAAGAAAATTTGAAGCATGAAAATACTACATAGGACAAAGCTAGGTGTTTTGTATTCATAAAAAGTACATCAGTAATAACAAAACCAATAGTGATATGGATTCCACGTGCCCAGCATTATGTTAAGCACATTATATTGACTACATCATTTAAATATACAAAAAAAAAAAGTTACACTGGCATCATTATTACCAGCAAGCTTTTAGGAGAATATAAAACTGGCCCATCATTTGCTAAGAACAGCCAAGAAGGATTTAACAGTGAAGACTGGAGAACCATGAAGCTCTGACTCCTACAACACAGAAATAAATTCAAAATACATACAGCAAAATTTGTTTTAAAAAATCACTATCAGGGACTTCCCTGGTGGTGCAGTGTTTAAGAATCTGCCTGCCAATGCAGGGGACATGGTTTCGAGCCCTGGTCCAGGAAGATCCCACATGCCGCGGAGCAACTAAGCCCGTGTGCCACAACTACTGAGCCTGTTCTCTGGAGCCCGCGAGCCACAACTACTGAACCCACATGCCACAACTACTGAAGCCTGCACGCCTAGAGCCTGTGCTCCGCAACAAGAGAAGCCACTGCAATGAGAAGCCCGCACTCGCCGCAACTAGAGAACGCCGGTGCACAGCAGCAAAGACCCAACGCAGCCATAAATAAATAATTAAATAATATTTTTTAAAAAGCACTATCATAGTGGGAGACTAGCATACTATCCACTCTTTGACAAATCAGCAGACATTATTAAAATTATATAAGGGCATTTAGCTCAAGAAACTAGGAAAAAGTCATAAAACTGAGAAAAGAGTGAGGAGGAAAACAGGAATTAAAATATCAGGAAACAACTGGAAGATAAATTTAAAGGGTGGTTATTTGAAAGGGAAAATAAAACTAACATTCTGGCAAAGCTCACCAAGAAAAATTTCAAAAATCAAAAATAAGAACTTCTCAGTAAAAGTGAGAAAAGAGACAGAACTGCAGGTGGCAAGGAGATTTTTCAAATCACTACAGAACAACATATACAGTCCCACACTTCAATTAAATAATCATTCCTGGGAGAACACAACAAATTTGAAAGCATATCAACAATGATCATGGAATAAATTATAAAATTTGTCAAATAAGTAGTTCCAAGAAAGGGCACTAGGCCCAAAAAGTTGTCTTATTTGGAGGTACTGTAGAAAATTAAAGAACATTATACACACTTTGCAATTTAGACTCTATCTAAGTAGAAAGAAAGAAAAGACAGAGAGAAGATAGACCGTAATAGCGAACCAAAAAAAGTAAACTACAGACCAATTTCACTGATGAATATAAGCTCAAAGATCCTATATATAATGTAAGTAAATTTAACCCAATACCATAGTACAAGAATAATACCAGAATGAATCAAGTACTGAGGAGACAGTAACAATAAAGGTCATACATTGTTTTGGTGTTTTACAATGAGCATGTACTTTTCAAAAGCAACAATGTGCTTTTCTGTGAGAAAATTAAAGCAATGATTATATCCAGTGATCAAGAAAATTTGGAAATGCATGTACTCTAGGTGAGGGTATAAATTACTTGCAGCCTCTCTGGAGAGCAATCTGGCAACAAAAGCCTTTAAAATGGCCATACCCTTTGACTCAGAAATGCCAATTTTGGGAACTGTGATGGGCTGACTGCAATAAAGGTCCCATTTTTTTATGCCTATGGTAGCCATGCCCTTTGGCAATGCCCTCTGAAACTAGCTCTGAGTTTGGCCATGTCACGTGCTTTGGCCTATAGGACAGAAGCAAACTTGTCACAAGCACAAACTTGAAAATAGTTTGTGCACTGGGGACTTCCTGCTGCTCTTGCAGCTCTGTGACTGCTATGTAAACAAGGCTGGCCAGTTGGAAGATGATACCCTCACCATACAGAGCAATCCACCAGCTGATTACAAATGCACGCACAAGCCTAACTGATTCCAGCACAGACCAAAAGAACTGCCTGGCCCAAAGTGCAGACCTGCAGAGCTAAACAAATAGTTGTTGTTTTATACCACTAAATTGTGGGATTATTTGTTACACAGCAAAATCTAACTAATACATGAACTTATCCTTTGGAAATATTCAGAAGTAGCCATCCATAAAGATAAATACACAAAGATGTTGTTTATAACTGGTTAAATAATGTTAAATAATAGAGGCTGCTTAGGTAATTGAATATTTATTCAATGAAAATCTGTGCAGCTATTGAAAATCTTTTATAGCAAAATTTGAGGTGGCAAAATATTTATAAGATAGTAAATATTCTTAGTGCAAAAGAAGGTTATAAAATCTATAAAATAATATTATGGTATGAGACTATTCTTGTAAAAAATGAAAATAAGTATATGTCTTTATATGCATGGAAAAATACTGGAATGACAAAAATGTTACCTACCAGTCTTCAAACATGTTGACTTTTTTCCTTTGTTTTTTTTCCTACACTCTTCATATTTTCTGCATTGATCCTAAGTCAGGGCTTTTTTTTTTTTTTTAATTCATTTATTCATTTATTTCTGGCTGCATTGGGTCTTCGTAGCTACATGCAGGCTTTCTCCAGTTGAGGCGAGCGGGGGCTACTCTTCACTGTGGTGCACAGGCTTCTCATTGCGGTGGCTTCTCTTGTTGCGGTGCACACGCTCTAGGCATGTGGGCTTCAGTAGTTGTGGCACATGGGCTAAGTAGTTGTGGCACGGGGGCTCAGTAGTTGTGGCTCACGGGCTCTAGAGCACAGGCTCAGTAGTTGTGGCACACAGGCTTAGTTGCTCCACAGCATACGGGATCTTCCTGGACCAGGGCTCAAACCCATGTCCCCTGCACTGGCAGGCAGATTCTTAATCACTGAGCCACCAGGGAAGCTCATAAATCAGGGCTTTTAAACAGTCACTGGGCTGCTCTGGGAGCTGAACCTGGAACACTCTGAGCCCACCAAAGGCCACTGCTGAGAAATCAGATAAGGGGTAATCCATGCATGGATGTTAGAAAATCCTCCTAGTATAATCCCTATTAAGGCACCCTAAGCATGGTGCTTGTCAGCATAGCTGGGAAAAGCAAAAGGAAAAGGAGCTGGAACAGGCCACCATGTTGCTGGCAAAGGCCTTCACCATGGCCAATTTACTGAGTCCAAGTCCAGCAAGGTTACCTGGCTTCTTCCTTCTACTCAAGTCTCATTCTCTCTTCCAGCTTCTCCCTGTCATGTTCCCTTCTTACTTTTCCCTTTATTTACTCTTGATTTGGATTTTCTCAGAGTCCCTTTGGGAGAAAGAGAAAGGATTCAGGCAGGGGGCTGGAGGAGAGGTATCCAAAGATGAAGCACATCCAGGGTCTTAGCATGGCTTCCATTACACTCCATCAGACCATCCCTAGAATTCAAGAATTCTCTAGAATTCTTGACTAAGTGACCAAGGGAGGTAGATTTCCAATCCTGCTAAAAGGATGATGATTTATTTATCCCCATACTAATAAGCTGGTTCCATTCACATGCTGTTGTGGAGATAGGACCTGGGTCAGATGATAGGCTGAGATCAGAAGACTTGGATAAGAGTCTAGTTCTGACGCTAACTTGGTATCAAACCTAAGAATTCACTTCACCTCTCTGGGCCATCTTTTCCTCCTCTGCAAAATGGGCCTAATATACCCCCTTAGACTGTGTTAAGCTCCCATAAGAACTGATGTTTGTCTCATTTGTTCGGTGCTAGATACCAACAGGTACTCAATACATATGTGTTGAACAAAAGAAATAAAACACCGATCTGTTCACTCACACAGGGCTTCATCTGAAGAACAGATAAATGGGAATGCGAGTGCTTTGGCTGTATAAATCACATTACAAAGACAATGTATGTTTTAATATTTTTTTACTAATATAAAATAGAAGTAACATTGTCTTGGAAATACCGTGCTCATCCCTTGAGGTAGAAGCTCTTGGGCTTTGCAAAACAAGGTTTGAGAATCACTGAAGTAAGAATTAGAGCTCATGACCTTAAAACGATTTAATCCACCAAATCAGCCAACACTGCATCCTGAAGCAACGGAGGTTTTTTTTTTTTAACCAACCATGTTGTCAGCCTTTAAAGTCCAGGGCATAAAGCACAGAAGGGCAAAGGGGGTGCTATTTCACAACATTCTTACTGAAACAGTTGCGGGGAAAAGTAAGCTTTCCCAACACATCTGTCTACCACCAATTAAAATGTGGAATGTTGAGGCCCTCACCAACGACCTCCTCTCAAGGGCTCCCAGTAACAGGTACATCTTTATCATCGAGACCAAGGGAGCCATGCCACTTATTAACAGGCATTTGTTTCAGCAAATGTCACAAGGAGATGTGGGATCCAGCCATCTCCCAATTTGCACACACTTGAAAGCTGTTGGTGTTACAGCTCTTGGAGCGCGTGGGCAGGGGGCCTATGGTTTTTCACACATTACACTGGAAAGGATTCTAACTGCACAAGAAGGTAGGTTGTGGGATGCCAGCCAAGCTAAACACTGACAAATTCCCTTCTGGTCAGAGCCTGCAAAATTTCTGTGCTGTCTTGGGTGAAAGCGCCTTTCCTGGGTCAATGTGATGGGCAGACACGTGGCATCCTCATTCACAAATTGCTTCCCTTAGATGCTCATCAGCCTCCCCAGGTCATCTACACAGCCCCCTGCAACTGGGCGCTGGATCTAGAGCCAAAATCACCACAACTGACCGGTTCTTCTAATTAAAAATTCCTGCTGCTTTTTTGTTGAACTGGAGATTCTAGAAATAATAATAATAATAAACCCTGACAAACTCCTGGAGACATACCCAATACAGAAAACTGGGCAATGTCCCTTAGGAAATACCCAAGAGAGCCCCCTGTCCCTCAGTTATGATTTTTATTATTTAAAAATATATATATTTATTAGCACATGCTCAAAGGGAAAACTATGGAGAACATAGATGCATGCACCTGAAAACATATATATATATATATACACACACACACACACATGCACACATACATACACACACACATACACACACATACGCAAACAACAGGACTCACAACCTTACCACTCAACAATAAGCACGTATAAAAACATACAAGAACAGGGCCTCCCTGGTGGCGCAGTGGTTGAGAGTCCCCCTGCCGATGCAGGGGACACGGGTTCGTGCCCCGGTCCGGGAAGATCCCACATGCCGCGGAGCGGCTGGGCCCGTGAGCCATGGCCGCTGAGCCTGCGCGTCCGGAGCCTGTGCTCCGCAACGGGAGAGGCCACAACAGCGAGAGGCCCGCGTACCGCAAAAAACAAACAAACATACAAGAATATCTTATGACCCTTTTGTTTTTTCCCTAAGCATACACATAAAAATAAACATCCTATTTCATAACCTGATTTTTTCCTACCTAGCCACGTGTCATGACCATTTTTCCAAGGAAGGCAACAAGTATTTTTTCTAACAGTCTAATAATCTACCATAGGCTTTAGCTTTATTTACATATTGGATAGTTTCGATATTTACAATTATTCTCTGCTACAAACAGCAGCACACATCTTTATACATCTCTGTTTCCTAACTGGGCTCAGGGAGTGAAGATAATTTAAGTAAGGAAGTACAAAAACGATAAAGCTAGATATGCCTTCATGGATATTAAAATATCCTAAGATTACGGTAGGAATTGCTGTGGGAAGAAAGATCATGGATCAGGTCCCAGTGTCTTCAATAAATGCGAGGAGAGACTGGCGGTCTATAGATGAAAGAGGGGAAGAAGCAGGAGGGTAGAATGGTCACTGAATATGAGGCTTAGAGGTGAGCTCCTGAATGAGAGTAGGATCTTCAGGAAGCAACAACAAAGAACCAGAGGAAGGCAAACTTCTGACTCCAGAAAGCTTGCTGTTCCTGAATGGAATGACATCCCCAGGAGGTAGTCAGGATCCTCTCCAGGCAGGAGGAAGGGAAAGCATTCTACAGAGTCAAGTCCAGAAGGCAAAGTGGAAAGAGTCAACAAAGGGGTCAAGAGAACAAGGAACCAGGTAAGAATGAGGTGATGACACGGGGACTGGAGCTGGCCTCTCCGCCCATAAATGAGAATTACAAAGATGGGAAGCATGGTTGGAGGTGACCAGCCTCCTAAGTCCTCAGTGGGGCACAGGTCATTTTGCTTCTAGAAATAGCTAAGGGTCCTGGGTAGTGTTTCTCCTAGTTTCAGAGAAGTGGCCAAAGATATGTTAGGCTTAAAAGACATTCTTCTCTGGGTGACAGCTGTCACAGAGAGGACAAAGCCCCCTACAAGGTTCAGAGGAAGACAACATAGCCTTGATGTGGGCAAGGACAGTCTCATAGAGTTCCGGGTAGCTTCTTGCAATAGACTAAGGACATGAGGAGGCTTGCAGAGAGACAAAGAGATCTATCTTGGGGATTTTTTTCTTAATTCAGGCAATAAAAGTGGAGAATGAAAGGTCAGTGTGTTCCTTCTCAAATATTAGCTACCTCAGTAAGGATTTTCAAGGGAGCTGTAGAATATAAGATTCAGTAGAACTTCCTAAAAGTTAAATAGATCTATTCATTAATTGCCTTATTTAAAGAATATGTATTGAGCATCTACTATGGGCAAAGCTCCATTCTAAATACTAGAACAAGAGAAGTGAACAGACGAGAGTACATTGTATATAGTTAACAACAAATGAATAAACATATAATAAAATGCCAGCTAGTAACAGGTGCTATAAAGTAAAGGGAAAGGAAGTAAAAAGACTGTGGTGTTATTGTACACAGACAGATGAGAGGTGAGAGAGGACCAGTCAGGAGAGCTGGGTTATATTGTGGTAGTAAACAACCCCCTAACAGGCACAGGTTTCTCTTCCTCTCACACTACGTGGTCATGCTAGATCGGCTAAGGGACATGTTCTATGTCTCCAGGATCAGGTTGATAGAGAAGCCTTTAACTCAAAGATTGCTCTGGACAGTCTAGAACCAGCAATGAAATGCTTTGGCATAAAGTGACATACAACCACTTTGGAATACAGCTCATTGTCCAGAACAACTCATATGGCCCTACTCACCCACAAGGGAGCCAGAAAGCGCAATCCTACCATTGGTCTGTGAAGCCAAAACCCAGAAATATTTAGTGAAGGGCATGAGTGCTTATGAAAGATGATAGTTAAATGGATGGATAGATGTAATAATAGTAATCGTTAGCACATAGCACTGCTATGAGGCAGGTACTATGGAAAGCACCTTACACATACTGACTTATACAACCCTCATAACAATACTATGAGGTAGGCTCTATTATTATTTTCAACATCATCTCATTTTTGAGATTGGATGGATGGATGGATAGGTGGGTGGATAGATGGATGGATGGATAGGTGGATGGATGGATGACCACTCATGTTGACTGGCAATAACAATGTCAACTAGGAAAATATAAGAGCTTGACTCGTGCCACCAGTAGAAAAGGACTCATACACCTGCAGGTCTCACATTCATTTCACCAGTCTTGGTCATCCAACTCTGTCACCACTCACATTCTCAACAGCTGCAACAGAAAAAAAAGAACAGCTGTCATAGTCTTCCAGGCAGAAGGCCAGAGGCCCATGTAAACATACTGCATGCTTGCCAGTGAAACCCTTCCAGCCGTCTTGGAACCACAAGCCTGGTACCCAGTCCCCACACAGAAGCTCCTTCTTGGCAGGTGGGGAGGAATAACTCCTCACAAAGACAGGGACGATTCAAACAGGCTGCGGTTGAGAACAAGCAGACGTGACTAGGGCGGTGGAGGGAGGGGGGACAAACTGGCCGTTATGGCAAAACCAGTGTTGCCTGAGTCAAAAGCAGTGGGTTCTGAGGATTTCCCCTGCTCTGGCCCCAGCACACACTTAAAATGGGAAACAGTTACTGAGCAGCATTTTGCTTGCTAACAACATTCAGCTTCCTGGATAAAGAGAATACAGAAAGGCAGCAGGGAAGATAGCTACCCCAAAACCATGGGCCCTGCTACGGCCCATGAGGGCCCATCATCTCCCAGGGGAGGAGGGCTTGTCTGCCAACTCATGAAGCCACCAGGCCCACCCAAGCAGCTTTTACGGAGCTTCCTCTAGCTGAGCCGAGCTGTGCTTTCCACTGCTCAGCCCAAGTGTCTCACCAGCTCAGCAACTTCAAAAGCCACCCAGGTTCAGCATCTGCCCCAGCAGGCAAGCTGGGTCAAGACAGGGGATCAATTTACCGCTGAGGTCTCGGCAGCCCATCAAGGAGAAAAGACTTGCCTAAAGTTCTCTAGTCAGGCCCTATATAACCAGGCTAGGAAAATGGAAAGTGGGGCGGGGGGGGGACCTGATGCCCTAAAGGAAAAGGGGGAAAGCAGAGTAAAGCATGTCAGATTCTTGTAGTTAGCTGCAGGAGCTAGGAGCACCCAAGAAAAAACCAGACCTGGGAAGATGCCTGGAACCCAGCTGGGGAGAAAAGAGCTAAAGCCACACGACGGCTAGCCATAGGGGCCGGCACCCCCAACTCGAGCATCATTCAAAGGTACTTGAATGACGGGGTCCTCAGGATGCAGTGCTCAAACAGAAAGGCAAAGAGAATGTTCACATTTTTCTAATGAGGTAATCTTTGCAAAGAGGAGCTTGGGCCGAGGGAAGGAACTTGGGGTTGATCTCCTTTGTAAAGGAAAATGTAAACATATGACAAATGTAAGTTCCTGGGTCCACACGTATACTATATGGCGGAAGTCTACGGAACTTCTGATGAGGTTTGCTTACATCGAGAAGGCCTTAGCCAATGGTGATGGACAAGGTGCCGCAAGCTCAGTATGGGTGTGAGAGTCAAGTTAGGGTCCAAATGCCAATTCTGTAACTTGGAGTAAGTAACCTATACTCTCTGAGCCTCTGTTTCCTCACGTACAAATGCTGCCAATACAGTAGCCACGAGCAACATGTGGCTAGTGAATACCTGAAACGTGGTTAGTTTGAATTGAGGCGTAAGTGTAAAGTACATACCAACATCTGAAGACGTAGTCTTTAAAAAAAGTTAAATATTCCATTAATCATTTTATATTGATTACATGTTGATATGAGAATATTTGGGATATAATGAGTTAAAGAAAACATTAATCAAAATTAACTTCACTTGTTTCTTTTTAATGTGGTTACTTAGAAAATTTTACATTACATTGTGTGGCTCATGTTATATTCCTATTGGACAGCAGTGATCTACAAAATGTTAGGAGGTTGATATGAAGTTCAAAGAAGATGTCATATGTTAAGAGTTCTAGGCGTCCAGTATTGTGTTCATTTCCCTCCCCCACCTACATCTGATCCAGAAAGTCCTTTCAACTCCCCAATCTGCCAATGTCTCTCCAAACATATCATGTCTCTCTCATCATCTCTCACCTAGATATCTGCAGTGGACTCCTAACTCATCTTCTACTTCCACTCCAGCCACCAAGAATCTATTCTCCATTCAACAGCCAACAGGAGATGTTTTAAATACAAATCCAGTCCTTTCCATCCCCTACGTAATACCCTCCAGTGGCCTCCCACTGCACTCAGCACAGAAGCTTATCCCAGCATAAGAAGCCCCATGTGATATGGCTGCTGCCCACCTCCCCACCTGCTTCTCCATCCACGCCCACTAGAACCCAGATACAAGATCATGCTGAGCTGGTTTCCTCCTCATGGCCTTGACACTGCTCATCCCAAGGGCCCAGAACAATATTTTCCCCCATTCTGCATGGCTGTCTCCTTCTTATCTTGTGGGTCTCAGGTCACACGTCACTTGGTCAGGATGGTCTTCCCTACCTAAAGAAGACACTCACCACACCACTCTGTTGCCTTCTCCTGGTTCAATCTCTTCATGACATTCACCACACACTGAACTCATTGGTTTTTCAATTCGTTTACTTGAATATCATCTGTCTTCTTGCTGGAATATCAGCTCAGTGAGGGCAGGGACCTGTCTTAGCCATTCTAGCTCCACAGCCTAGACTGGCGACTAGAACATGGCTGGTGCCCAATAAATGCCAAGTGAGCAAGTGGCTGTGCCAGCTGGAGCTGTGGAGGAATTAGAGGCCAGGTCCCCAGAACAGTCTGCCAGAGACGCTTCCACTCCAGCCATGCCACGTCTGGGTACAAAATCCCTGAAAGCAGGGTCTCAAAGAGATATTCATACACCCACGTTCACAGCAGCATAATTCACAGTAGCCAAAAGGTGGAAGCAACCCAAGTGTCCATCGACAGATGAATGGATGAGCAAAATGTAGTGTACACGTAACACGGAATATTATTTAGCCTTTAAAAGGAAGGAAATTGACACCTGCTACAACATGGATGAACCTTGAGGACATCATGCTAAGTGAAATAAGCCAGCCACAAAAAGACAAGTACCGTATGACGCCATTACACGCCACGTCTAGAGTAGTCAAAATCATAGAAACAGAAAGTAGAATGCTGGTTTCCAGGGACGGGCGGGAGGGGTTCATGGGGAGTTGTTTACAATGGGGACAGAGTTTCAGATTTGCAAGATGAAAAAGCTCTGAAGCTCTGCTGCACTGTAACATGAATATGCTTAACACAGTGTACTGTACATTTAAACATGGTTCAGATGGTACGTTTTATGTTTTTTACCATGAGTTTAAATTTTTTTAATATTTTTTAAAACAGTAAAACTTCCACCTATCTCAGGGAACAAAATAGAAAGCTATACCTAAGTCAGCTAAAAGGAGAGGAAAAAAGAACAAAAATTGGGGAAAGAGCCAGAAGAAAAAAAGTTAACATAGAGCCCCCAAAACTGTCCTGTCCATTTTTTGACATTCGCCTTTGGAAGATGGACACAGAGATCCATGGATCTGGGCCCCCATGAGCATCAGGGGAATTCAAGAGGAGGCAAACACTCCTATTGGCATCACTACTAAAGACTTCCTAGAAATCTGCTCTGAGGATCTAATTAGGGATGCAGGCGCGGGATGTGCTTATAATAAATAGTGAGAAATGGAAACACCTCCATGACCATCTTGGGGCACCTTTTAAATGAAGTATGGTCAAGTCATGCAATAGAGACTACGGAGTCACATGAAAAAAACAATGATGAAATCTGACTTGACAAACGAGCAGTCTCGAGTGTCATCATGACCCCGTTTGTGTGAGAGAGACAGAGACAGAGAGGGATATATACCTAGGTATTGACCTTTGGGGGAAGGGTGAGATTATTTGCTTTCTGTCTATTTTGTAATGCTCCGTAACGAAGATATATTGCTTCGGCAGTGAGAAGGCATTATCTTTAAGAAGAAAACACGGCAGAAAAAAATGTTTACAAGAAAACACTGCGGATCCCAAAGAAAATTCTAGTACCCTGAGAGTCAAATTATAGCACAGCAAGAACGCCCAGCAAGGAACAGAAAACACAAAACTACAGTTACGTAATTCAGGAAGGCCCGCAGAAGCTCCCGGACACCCGCAGAGACCCAAACAGACCTTTTGGAACTCAAACCAGGGCAGAGAAAACACACAAAAAAGTAACAGGACCCATCCAGAGATGAAAGATTAGGTGCGCAGAATCACAGGGACAAAAGTGAGTGTAAGAGAGAGGAGGCAGGAAACAACATTCAGGCTTCTTTCGGGGGCCGTGGGGGCTTGCGGGGGGATGGGAGGGTTGGGAAGCAACTACAGGGCCAGGGAGCCCCCATAGTTAAGCTAAGGCTAAGAGGAAAGAGCCCTTCTCTTCAGCCGTCATCTGCGTGAGCACAGGAGGTGAGTCAGGCAGCCCCTCTAGCAGAGTGGAGAAGCCGCAGGAGCCTGCCAGCTGACCTAGCTTCCATGGTGATTTCTGAACTGGGTGGGGATACACACAACAATGTTTAATAGTGTGACTCTCAGAGCTGGGGACAAATAAAAATAGTAGTAAACACTTTGACAGCGTGTGTTCTGTGCCAAGCATTGTTCTAAATTTTATATATATACATGTATCCTCATTTCATCTTCTCAACGACTCTATGAGATAGTTATCACTCTCATCCCCATTTTACAGATGAGAAAACTGAGGCACAGAGAGGTCAAGTAACTTGCCCAAGGTCATACAGTTAATTAATGGCAGAGCCAGGATTCAAACCCAGGAAGCTGTGGCTCCAGGGTCTATGCTGTGAACCATAGGCTGTTCTCTCTTAGCTATCCAAAAGACCACCAACAAGTGCTTTTCGCAGACTACTCTGACATCTGTTTGTAGGAAATTCACCTCAAGGAGAAATTACACAGAAAACCTCAGGGTTGAGTATCGTTGCACCTCATCACAGGCTATGAAAACAGCCCAAGCTTACCCTACGAAACCACTTTCCCACTCCCGCCTCCCCTCCTTCTTCAGACCATGGCCCTCAGTATTCTCTGCTTCCTAGGTGCCCACAAAACATGAAAACCAGCTCTCCGCAGGGGCCACACTGCACTCACCACTACACTCCACTGTCTTAACACATGCTCTGCAAACAGAGTAAGTCAGACCCTGCTCTACACTCCCCAGCTACATTACCTGAGGAGAGCTAATTAACCTCTCTCCACCTCCATTCAATTCCTAAAACAGGAAAAACAGTATTAAAGTCTGTACTCATTACTCACAGATTCCATATTTGCAAATTTTCCTACTTGCTAAAATTTATTTATAACCCCAAAATCAACACTCACAGTATTTTCATGATCGTTCTCAGACACATGCAGAGTGATGAAAGATTTGAGTCACCCGACGCACACATTCCCAGCTGAGGTTGAACAAGGCTATGCTCTGCCTCCTTGTTTCAGTTTTCACGTTATAAACAAGTATTCTTTTTGCGGGAAATCAGTACCGCGTGTTTCGCATTTTTATGCTTTTTGTTGGAAACTTAGCTGTTAAAAATGGCCCAAAGGGTGTGTTCCTAAGGGCAAGAAGGCTGTTATGTGTCTTTCGAAGAAAATACATGTGTTAGATAAGTTTCATTCAGTTGTGGTCCTGTTGGCCACAAGTTCAATGTTAAAAAGTCAACAATAAAGTGACTTTAAACAGAAACACACATAAAACAATGTTACGTATCGATCAGTTGACAAAAATGTCATGGCCAGAGGCTCACAGGAACCTGACCCCATATTTCCCCTAGGAGCAATAGCTCAGTATTCACTAATTCGGCGTTTGCTGCAACTTTATGGGACATACCAACCGCAAGTAACGAGAATTGACTGTACTTCATAGTACTGTCAGTCTTAAATGAGCTGATATCACTAAGGCACTTAGAATAACACTCGGACCATCCGATGGGCTAGGTAGGCATCTTCCTTTATCACTTATACACATTCTTAGCTTGAAGGCTGAGGTGAAATAAAAGAGAACTAGGGCCCCACCCAGAACAAGTGTTCTTGACTTGAGTTGAATGGGACGAATGAGTGGGCCAAATATTAAGAAGCTTTGACCATGTGGCACACCACTGGTGATGAGCTCAGAGCTGACAGTGGTTTTACGATGAGGAAAGAAGACTACAGGGAGCATCCACGGGGTTCACCCACCTAAGATCCACTCCCCTTGGTTTTCCTCCTTGTTTTTCCTTGAGGAGTATTACCTGGGGTCTTGGTGGGGGTCAGCAATTCTGGGATGGTCATGTGACTTCAGGTAGGCCAATCAGAAGCTCACTCCCTGGATTTTGCATCTAGAACAAAGTTATTCATCCTGCCTATGGTGTTTTGAAGGAATGAACCATTAAGTCCTGCTTTCTAGATCCCCAGAACCTCTCTGGTTCCAGGACTTTCCAAAGCCTACATCTTCATCTTTTCCTTCACGTCTCCGATCTCTCTCATGTCCTGCTAATAAATTCATTTCTGCTTAAATTAATCAGAGTCAGTTTATGTTACTCACAACCAAGGATCCTAACCAAGACAGGAATTTCAAGGGATAGCCTTTTTTCCATCCCCCTTCCCTTAGACTTACACCTCAGAATAAAGGAAATTCCAGCTATTCATGCACACAGAGGTCTCATAGAAATGGGACCTGGGCTTCCCTGGTGGCGCAGTGGTTGAGAGTCCGCCTGCCGATGCAGGGGACACGGGTTCGTGCCCCGGTCCGGGAGGATCCCACATGCCGCGGAGCGGCTAGGCCCGTGAGCCATGGCCGGTGAGCCTGTGCGTCCAGAGCCTGTGCTCCGCAACAGGAGAGGCCACAACAGTGAGAGGCCCGCGTACCGCAAAAAAAAAAAAAAAGAAAGAAAGAAAAAAATGGGACCTAAGAAGTGGCCAAAGCAGGCAGCTTTTATACTTTTTAGGCAAAGAAATAATAAATTTGTAAGGAATTGACAGGACAAAGAAACTTAGGTTTTGGACTCTCAATTAGTGAAGAGTTTGGGCTTGGGGCAGCAAATTAAAGAAGTCATAGGTTTGTTTATACAGGCTCTCAGCCTAATTCCCCATCTCTGGTGATATAACTGAGTGTCTTCTACCTCCAGATGCAGGGAGGGTACCTTTCACAGGAGAGATTTATTTCCTGCTTTCAGGGAGACAGAGAGAAGGGTCAGAGGGTCCTTCTTGTGTTGGTCATTTCTTAAGTAACTTTAATTCAAAATAATCAGTATACCGTTGAGGCACATTTCAGGGCAGCCTGCCCTGGGCCCCAGCAAAGCAAAACATATGCAGGGCCACTGGTGAGCTCTGCTAAAGGGGGACCTCGGCTGCTGGGCCTCGGTCCTGTCTCTTGCACTATTTTCGTGATACGACTTGAAGAAAGGATCAAATGAGTCGGAAGACAGAAGTAGCATCTTAAACACATGTGACAGAATGGAATTAGTACAAGCAATCAGAAGGTCCAGAAACCCAGTTTCCGAGTCCAGGAATGCAAGTTGGATTAAGAGGGTTTTAGATTAAGCACTTTTGAATCACTTAAGGACTTCATCAGACAAAAAGCTAGTGAGTCAGCAGTATGAGAGGGCTGCCAAAAAACAGTTAACGATTTTAGACAAATTGAAGTATATTATCTACATCAGTGATTGCAAATCGGTGGCCCATATATTGTTTGGCCTACAAAAATTATTTTCTAGTTTTAAAAAAGTAAATAAATTACCAATACTCCTAAATTAGAAGTCTTTCCGTAAATATTCTGATTTCCTGTCTCTGCCGAAAAAAAAAAAAAGAATCTGGCAATGCTAGGCCTGTGCTTCCATACTGGCAACAATTGGCTGGAGCTAAGTGGCCACTCCTTTGAGATGGGGCACACTCCCTTTATTTTGCCATTGTCCCTACCCCTCCCTGTGGTCTCCCCATTACCAAGACTTGCCAGTCGCCAAGTCTCATCACACTTGGATGGTTATTTTCCCTATGGTACAATTAAAAATATATATTCTTCTGTACCCACATAATAAAGGCTGTATTTTTTAAAAAAAAAAAGGGTATGTTTCCAAAAATTACATACTTCTTCGTAGAAGTGAAGAAAATTCTTATGGTTTAATATACAGGTATTTCTTAAATCTAGGATGTTTCATGTGATTAAGTTATCTGCCTGTGCTCCTGTAGGAATTTGAATTTGTGAACCCCAATTATAACATGAGATGTCATGGCTCCTCTCTATTCAGGGATAGGCAGACTCTTGCTGAAGTGTTACACAGGATTTCAGAATCCATTATTTATAAAGTACATGGACAAGCTGGAAATTTGAGGACAGGTTCAAGAACTCTTAGCTCACACATACAATGAAATTCACACATATGCTGCCCATTCCTTTTTTTTTTTTTTTTTTTTGCCCATTCCTTTTTTTTTTTTTTTTTTTTGTCCATTCCTTTTAATGCCTATATGTTGACATGGAAAGATTGACATTTTTGGTAAAATCAGAAACTTGTGGAAATGAATGTTTAGCCTAATACTATTTTAGTTAAGTATATGAATATGTGGGTGTAGGTATGTCTTTCTTATAGGCATAGAAGAGCAGTTTTCCCATCCAACCTTGAAATTCAGAGATTCTGTGACATTTCCGTATTCGTGACAGCCAAATATAAGATCAGGAAATGAGCAAGTGATTTACAGAGGCAGAAGGCAAGAGTCTAGTGTAATTAGAGGTTAAGAGTGCTGGGGAATACTTTAAAAATAATGATTTTTATGAGATTGAGTGGGAATACATGCTTGAGAGCCTCAACAGTAGGCAGAAAAGCAGCCTTGAAGAAGATGTACTGATGGTAGCTGCCTCTAGCTGACATCTTTTGGGTTTCTTCCCATCCCTGACTTCTCTAAAACCTATAGAGGGGGGATCCCAGCTATAGTGTCTTCCACATCCAAACCCTCCTACACGCACACACACACACACACACACACACACGCAGCTAAATGGCCTGAGTGTGGGCAACCGACCCAGCGGGGGCCATCAGATTATCCCAAGAAACTTGGAATTAGACCTAAGAGATGCTACCTGTCCCAGTTGGGAAATACTGTGAATATGGCCAGAAAGAGCACAGTTGATCCAGCGTAAACATAAGCCAAGAAAGCCAGAGAAGGGAGAACAAGGCAGACGCGTAGGAAGAACCCAGGGCCCGGAGACAAAGAGAGGCTGAAAGGGCACAGCTGCCTATGCTCTTGATGGCTGGTTTTCCAATTCTTCTATCCAGTCACTCATGAAGCCTAGGCTGAACTTCCTGCCCTTCGATCACAAAAGAGAACCTCCAATACTAATAGTAACAACATAGGCAGCGGCCCACGTTCAAAGATGCTTACCATCTGCTCAACAGTAAGTGCTCTACATATATGGACTCATTTAATTTTCCTGAAAACCCTATGAGACAGCTAATAGTATCCTTCCTTTTAACCCCCCCCCATTTTTTATAGGTGAGGAACCTGAGGTGCAGAGAGTTTAAGTAACTCCCCAAAGAGCACCCAGCTAGGAAGTGGCAGAACCAGAACCGGAATCCAAACAGTACAGCTGCAGAGGTCTTGCATTTAACCATTAACTATTCTACCTCTTGGCCTCAGTTTGCTTGAGTGAATTTCCATCACTTGTGACCCAAAAAGCCCCGCCTGAGACACAGAGAAGCCACATGGACTTGGGGGAAAGCAGCCACCTGGAAGGCACTGTCACGGGAACCCTGCCAGTTCTTCTTGCTAAGTTGGCCGGCAAAGGACTCTTTCCTGCATCAAGGTGGTTGCTGGACCAGGGCCTTCGGACACAAGCAGAGCCGTGGGGAAGCCACTCAGGCACTGATATAGCATCCCTTGGACCAATCTGTGTTGGGTACCCACTCTGTGCCAGCTTTTGTTCTAGGAGCCAGAAAATTAGCAGAGAATAAGACAGGCAAGGGCCCTGTTTTCCCAAAGCTTACTTTCTAGAAGAGGGAGATATACGAATGATTCTACATGGTGACAGATGCCATGAAAGGAAAATAGGAGGGTGATGTAATAAGAATATTGAAAGGGATACTTTTAGGTAGGGTAGTTGGAGAAGGCTTCTCAGAGAGGCAATGACTGAGCTGACATGGAGATGATGAGAAACAGAAGATTCAGAGGCACTGCGGTGGGAAGAAGCGTGCAAACTCAAGGAACAGAAGTGGGCACAGTGGCTGGAGCACACGTCCGTTCCACCCCTCAGTGGGCCGGGCATATGGAGAGAGAGGCAACCCTGCTCCAGAGACCTGAGAAGGAGCGAGTGCGGTAGGCTGCCAGGATGGCCGGGTCTTTATTCCCCCCACCCGTGTCCACGCCCTTCGCAACGTGGCTTTGCAGCTCCTCTCCTCCACTCCCCACTTCTCGAATCTGGGATGGCCTGTGACTGGTTTGGGGCCAGTGGAAGCAGCAGAAGTGACGGTGTGCCAACTCTGAAGCATTTCTCAAGAGTCCTTGCATGCTTGCGTCCTTAGAACCGTGGAACCTTGCCCAACTGCCCAGGAACAAGCCCGAGTAGCCCGCTGGATGGGGAGACACACAGGATCCATTCTCTCTCTGCCGCTCCAAGAAACACACATCCCAGTGCTGGACACATGCGTGAAGCCGTCCTAGGCCTTCCAGGCCCCAGGTAACCTGCCAGCTGACCACAGACACACGAGCAAGCCCAGCCAACATCAGCAGAACTGCCCACTTTTGTGCAGTTTGGGGGTAGTCTGTAATAAAGAAATAGCTAATTCATACACCTAGGGTGATGCCCGGACAGAGAGAAGCACTGTAGGGACAGTCAGAAACTGCCCATGAGAGGCTGCTCTGTGGCTGTGCTTGGCAGCCCTGCCAGGGTCCTGACAACAGCACTGCTGCAGGGAGGCTCTGCCACAGCCCCAGGCTGATGCTTGACACCAGGAAACAGCAACACCCAGTGGCTTCATTCGCTGAAACTCTGCAGTGAGAATCAGACACACCTGGCTTTAAATCCCAACCCTGCCTCTTCCCAGCTGGGATGAGTAGCTTAACCTCTCCCACCTCTGTTTCCTCACTTGATAATGGAGTAAATATATAAAGCACATTAGAGAGTACCTGTCACATAGACATAGCACTTTTGTGTTGTGTAAGTTTACAATTATCACATATAAACAAAAGGGAGGGAAAGTCCCCATGTGAGGCCCATATCACTCACTGGCGGTATGTGAAAGAATTTTAGGTGGAATACAGACGTGGCATTCAATCATGGCAAACTATAACAAGTAGTGGTTGTTCCCTTTTCAATTTTTTTTCAATCCTCGTGATTCTATCAAAGGAGAAAGTCTCAGTTTGGTGCTTATATGTATTGAACCCCACTCTATATTTGCTAAATTCCCTTTCGGAACAAAGCGGGGGGCGGGGGGTGTTTCAAATTCAGATCCTTGTCAGCCAATAGTACCTTGCTAGAATTTCATATTGTTTAATTATATGCATTTTATAGTTACTAGTTCTTTATGATGTTATTGTTTTTCCATTTATATAAAGTTTCCTTTAAAATAAATGTGTTGAAATGAAAAAGCAGACCATTAAAAATATTTTTTAAAAGACAGAGTGCACACAGAGCAAATATTATGAAGAGCAGAATATTAGGGAAGACTGAAATAAGGAAAAGAACATGGGTAGAATATGGAATTCAACCTGGTTCAAAGTCCAGCTTACCCAAGTTAGTAGCCATAAAACTGTATTAGTCAGCTTCGGCTAGGTAAGGCTACAATAACAAGCAACCCCAAAATTCCATGGCTTTCGACATGCAAAGTTTAGTTCTTGCTCATGCTACATGTCACTGCATTTGTCTGTGGCTCTGTGGCTTTGCTCCATGTGTCTTTCATATGGCAGGATATAAGCCAAAGAAACAGCCCTTGCTTGGTCCTGGGGCAGAGGGGAAAAGAGCAATGGCCAAACCATGCAATGGCTCTTAAAGCTTCTGCTTTCATATGGCAGGATATAAGCCGAGGAAACAGCCCTTGCTTGGTCCTGGGGCAGAGGGGAAAAGAGTAACGGCCAAACCATGCAATGGCTCTTAAAGCTTCTGCTTAGATGTACAGTATGTGAAGTCTGCTCAATTCCACTGGCCAATGTGTGTCACATGGTCAAGCTCCACATCAACAGGAACAGGAAAGTTCATCCCTCCTGTAAGTAGATACTATACCTCACATAGCAATGGATGGGGATGTATAATCCTCTTAAGTGGAGAAAGCAAATAACTGACTCAATAATATAATCCACCATAATGACCCTGCACAAGTCATCTCATTTTTACTTCTCCATTTTTTTTAATTTTTTTTTTTTGCGGTACGCGGGCCTCTCCTGTTGCGGAGCACAGGCTCCGGACGCACAGGCTCAGCGGCCATGGCTCACGGGCCTAGCCGCTCCGCGGCATGTGGGATCTTCCCGGACCGGGTCACGACCCCGTGTCCCCTGCATCAGCAGGCGGACTCTTAACCACTGTGCCACCAGGGAAGCCCACTTCTCCATTTTTGAAATGAGAATACCTACTTCAGAATGAAGCTCAATAAATATGAATTCCCTTCCCCTTTCCCATCTTCTGAGATTCATTCAGAGCAGCTCAAACCAAATTTAGAAAGACCTTGGTAGACCAGCTGTATTCAAATGTTTAGTCCAAGACCTGTAAACAGCTAAAAACAAACCCAGTGATTATTCATGTGAGATGAATGTACTCCCCTCCTAAGCAAGGACTTAGGGGACTGTCCCTCTATGCCACTCATGTCGCCACATTATGAAAATCTTACTGGAAAAACACCAGTTCCAGAACTAAAGAGAAAATGGAGAGGAAATGGTTATATTATTTGACATCATAATATTAGTACAGTAATTAAAAGCATACATTTTGGAATTGGAATCATGGTTCTGTCATTTGTATGTGACCTTGAGAAAGTTAAGTAACTGAGCCTCAGATTTTCCATAAAATGGGACAATAAACTATTTAAGTCATAGATTACTATATTGAGATAATTCATATGTATGGCTCATTACCGTGCCAGGTCCAACTAAATGCTCAATAAATAGAAACCCTTATTAACGCTGGTACATGTCCCAAAGTATAGATATTCAAGCATTTCAAATCAACGTTTGGCATCCAGTATATCCAGTACCCTTGCCGATACCAGTTGTATAAGTCTGAGTTCAATTTTTGTTTCCCATTCTTTGATATGGGACACCGCACTGCTCCCTGGAAATCCTGTAGAAATTCCCTGACCTTGCCTCTCTATCTATACAGGATTTTCAATTCTTTTTAAAGAAACTGAAGAAACAAAAGGTACAAAAGTCATTTCTGAAAGTGATAAATGGATGTGGACCATGGCAACATCGGTTTCCCCAGCCTTCTGTTCACAGGGCATTTCAGCAAAAGGCTGCTGTCAGTATACAAGGAGACCCTCACAAAAAAGACCCTCAAAAAAAAAAAAAAAAAGACCCTCAAGGACAGGATCTCCATTTACTCTTTTTTGGAGCTGGATTCCCTGTCTTATGTGTGGTGGACATTTTTAGCAACGAAGCTTATTCCATCTCCCAGCTGGAGGACTTGTCACTAATTACTTGGAAAAGAGATGAATAATTAAACAGACTTTTCTCTCAAGATACTAAGTGGAGGGCTTCCCTGGTGGCGCAGTGGTTGAGAATCTGCCTGCTAATGCAGGGGACATGGGTTCGAGCCCTGGTCTGGGAGGATCCCACATGCCACAGAGCAACTAAGCCTGTGAGCCACAACTACTGAGCCTGCGCTCCGCAACAAGAGAGGCCGCGATAGTGAGAGGCCGGCGCACCGCGATGAAGAGTGGCCCCCGCTTGCCACAACTAGAGAAAGCCCTTGCACAGAAACGAAGACCCAACACAGCAAAAATAAATTAATTAATTAATAATAAACTCCTACCCCTAACATCTTCAAATAAAGAAGAAGAAGAAAAAAAGAAAATTTCGAAAAAAAAAAAAAAGATACTAAGTGGAAGTGTCTGGGTAATAGTGAAAGGTTAGAGATAATAATCTCCCTGTGGCTCACAGCAGTTTGGTCCATTTCTTTTTTTTTTTTTAATTTATTTTGGCCACACCCCGTGGCCTCCAGGATCTTAGCTCCCCGACCAGGGATCGAGCCCAGGCCATGGCAGTGAAAGCTCTGAGTCCTAACCACTGGACCACCAGGTAATTCCCAGTTTGGTCTATTTCTAAGTCTGCTCAAGCTTTCAAAGTTTCCTTCCTTGTCTGCACAAGTTATGACCCTGAGTTAATCACATAAGCTCTTTGAGCCTCAGTTTTCTCACCTTTAAAGTGGGAATGATAGATTGCTTGGAAACACTTTGTTAGACTTCTAGAGCCAAATCAAGATAAGGGAGTCTCTCACCTGGACATTAGAGTGACACAGGAGTCAGGATTTGATGAAAATAGACCTGAACAAACACAAACACAAATAACTAGTGTAAAACAAAGAATGTGGCTCACCAACCAGTTCTACAAATATGGAGCCATCAGCCACTGCAGTCGCCTAACAGCGCACCCGGAGAGGAATTCAGGATGAGAGACAGGACGAGGCACTCAGCCTTGAAAAAACGGCCCCTTAGATAGTCAGGTGTGCAGCTCAGGAAGAATTTTCATGACCCCAGAATCTTGCATCTGCCCATACATAGGAAAGCACTAAAATCATTAACTTGAGATACCTGTTCCTTGTGACTACAGTAATCTTTTACTGAGATGTGTGCTTGACAGCAACTACTCCCTAGCCAAAAATCATATATACAACGGGCTTCTCCCCCTACCTCTGCAGAGCTGGTCCTCAGAGCTGCCAAGAGGCTGTCTCCCAGGCTGCGGTCCCCAGTAAGATCCCTGAATAAAACTTAAACTCACAACTCTTAAGTTGTGCATTTTCTTTCAATCAACACTAGTGAAGGACTGGTGTTTAGCAGATTAAAGTAAAAATTCGTACAAATCAACAAGAAAATGTAAAAGGGGGGGGCATTTATAGAAGACGAAATGCACTGTCCAAGAAATACGTAAAAAGAAACCTCACTAGTAATCAAGAAAATGTCTATTAAAATGAAATGTCATTTTTCTCCCCTCAGATTGGCAAAAGTGTTAAAGCTTGGCAATATCATAATTTAAGGAAGATGTAGTAAAACAGAAACACACACTGCTGGTGGGAATGACACCAGTCACTCTGGAGAACATTTGGTAGTATCTATTAAAATCCAAATCGTGTACCCCATTACCATGCCATTCTACTTCTCGGTAACTAGAGAAACACATGCATGTGTGTGAGACATGTACAAGGCTGCTTATTGCAGTACTGTTTGTAATAGACACCACCCCTAAAAAAATAGAATCTAAATGTTCCTCAACAGGGAGTGGCCATAAAAATGGGAGAAAGGTCATACTGTGGAATACTAGGGAGTATGTAGTTAAAAGCATAACAACAGAGATTGCTCTTCAAAACACTGTGAAGTGAAAACTCAAGTTGCAGGATGATGAGTGACGTATGACACCATTTAGCAAGCCGTATACACACACACACATAAACGCTACCATATAATCTGTATGGATACAAATATGAACAAAGAAAAGGTTCTAAAAAGAGACACCAATGGTGACCTCTGGGGAAGGGAGAGAGGACCTGGATTGGAATGTCAAAAAAGCCAAAAAGGTCTTTAATACCTTATCTATGATATTTAATTCATCTTAATGAGATTATACTTATGCATTTCTTATGAATTTAACGTTTTCCTTTAACACAGCAGGAGGATCTCACTGCATCATCCGTGGTGGGTCACAAGGTCTAGTTGACTCCAGAATCAACAGATATAAATATGGCCATATTTATTACCACATGACTGAGGCTTCTGTCTCCCCAGATGCTTTCTCTACTCTGAGAAACAGGAAGCCAAGGCACACCTAGCTTTTTGCTATTCCAATAGCCTAAAGACCTACAGGCTTAATCCCTTCCCAGGGGCGATAATTAACATTTTTAATGCAGGCACTTTTACTATCAATAGAGTTAACAACTGCTGCTCTTATCTACTTAGGTGTGAAAAAGAAGAGGAGATGCTTTAAGGGTGGAGGATAAGCAGAAAGGATAGAATTCAAGAGGAATTCACAGAGCCTGGGGGCAATCTGGCGAGGTAGAGGTTCCGAACCCTGGAAGAGGTGGGTGAAGAGTGAAGACAAAGTTGAAAAAACAGATTCTTTAGCATGACATCCACAGCCTTTCATATTCAGGGCTTAAGTCTACCTTTCCAGAACCTTCTCTCAGTTCCATCTAGCCCAAGGGGGTGCCAAGTGTGAAGGGTAAGACCTCTGACAATGGAAGGGGGTAACCGACCCGCCCAGAGGCATCAGCTGAGACACAGGGACAAGCCCAAGAAGTGCATTCAGGGACTTCCCTGGTGGTCCAGTGGTTAAGACTCCACGCTTCCACTGCAGGGTCCATGGGGTTAGATCCCTGGTCGGGGGAACTAAGATTCCACACGCTGCATGGCGCAACCAACAAAACAAAGCGCATTCATCCACAGTCTCTTGCATTAAGAGACCTCATGGGATAAGAACTACCCTATCTCCACTAAAGGGACTAAAGGGTGGGGAAATGGAGAAAAAGGCACTACCTTATGTTTCCCATTTGATCACAGCACCCCTCAAAAATACGTGTCTGCTTTAAGACGTCTCTAAGTTTTTCTCTTTCCCAGCACTTACTACAATCTATAATGATCTTTTTTCCTTGTTTACTTGTTTATAAACAAGGAAATGTAAGTTACATGAGCAGCAAGGACTTTCTCTGTCTTGTTCATCACTGTATCCCCAGTATCTGGCATAGAGTAGGTGCTCAGGAAGTTGTTTTTTGTTTTTTTTCATCTTGAAGGTGGAGATACTTCCAGAAATACAGCAAGAGGCTTGAAACATAGTACCTGAGGGTGACATAGATTGCTGAGCAGAAAGAATGGCTAAGAGCGCTGGAAATAACCATTTTGGAGGGGACTTTTTTTTTTTTTTTTTTTTTTTGCGGCACACGGGCCTCTCACTGTTGTGACCTCTCCCGTTGCGGAGCACAGGCTCCAGACGCGCAGGCCCAGTGGCCATGGCTCACGGGCCCAGCCGCTCCGCGGCATGTGGGATCTTCCTGGACCGGGACACGAACCCGTGTCCCCTGCATCGGCAGGTGGACTCTCAACCACAGCGCCACCAGGGAAGCCTTGGAGGGGACTTTTTTGTTCCTAAAGTAAAGGGCATAAAATCACAAGATTTTATGAGGATTCTTCTCTGTGACTCTGTAGGTTGTTTAAAAGTTGGAAACACCATGCCAGCAGTTCCACGGAGGAGAAAAGGAGATCCTTATGACAAACTTTCAAAGCTTGACCTCAGCTTAGCTAAGATTTTATTCCATATCCATTAGTGACAAGGCTGGTAGAAAAATAAGAGCAGTCACTTCCTCTTTTATGTTTTAAACAGAAAGAGAGGAGGAAAAAAAAACTTACTGAACTCTGAACTTCCTCTCCTCTAACCACAACTTACTACTGGCTTACTTTGGTAAAATAATTGCCAAATAAATAATAATTAGGTATCTTATTGGCGCTGCAACGTTTCTATCCGAAACTCTGCCTGGAACATTGCCTACTGATTCCAAACCTTTTCAAGGAGCCCATCCAGGGATCCTGACTGAAAGGGGACAAAACTGTCCCAAGGCTGCCAAGAAACTGCTGAGCTCAGCTCTGTGGCTGCTGCAGCTCTACTCACAGGACAGACATCTGCCACGCCAAAATGAAACTGAGCCCAAACTGGCAGACTACTCCGAGACACAAGTCCACAGCCAGATACCCTGGAGGGGCCTTGGACGTAGGGCGCAGCAGCCTGAGTCTGGGCCCTGGCTCTACCACTTACTTACCAGCTCTGTGATGTTGGGGAAGTGGCTTAACCTCTCTGGGCATCCGTTTTCTCATATGTTAGAAAGAAAAAAGGCTTCTGTTTCTGATATGGTCAAGTAAACTCCAAATGGACCCAAGCTTCCTGCAGATAACAAGTTTAACTCTGGACCAAAAAACAAAAAAATTTTCTTTTATTTAAAAAAATTTTTTAACCTGAAAGCACTGGAGAGTGAACAAAAGAAGGCAGATTCTGGAGTAAGGGAGCTGAAATCTGAAAGAAGAGAATACCATTTCGCAGCTTTTACCCTGAGAACAGGCTGCATCAAGTGGCAGCTAAAACTCCAATATAAAACCTTAAGTCTTCCTGGCTTGCAGAGCCAGAGGACCAATTTCAGGTCAACCACAGCTACTGGAAAGTGAGGAGCGAATCCAAGGATAGAGAGAGCCCACAGAGGAGCCCCAGCTTCTGAGTACAGGCAGGCCTGGGAGATACTGGGGGATTGGTTCCAGACCACCGCACTAAAGTAAATAATGCAATAAAGTGAGTCACACAAATGTTTTGGTTTCCCAGTGCATATTAAAGTTATGTTTACACTATACTGTAGTGTATTAAGTGTGCGAAAACACTATGTCTATAAAAACAATGGACATACCTCAATTGAAAAATACTTTATTGCTGAAAAATACCAGCACAATCACAGTAGTAACATCAAAGATTACTGATCACAGGTCACCATAACAAATATAATGAAAATGAAAACATTAGAAATATTATGAGAATTACCAAAACGTAACCCAGGGACGCAAAGTGAGCAAATGCTCTTGGAAAAATGGTGCCAACAGACTTGCTCAGCGCAGGGTTGCTGCAAACCTTCAATTTGTAAAAAACGCAGTGGGAATTCCCTGGCGCTCCAGCAGTTAGGACTCTGCACTCTCACTGCCAAGGGCCCGGATTCAATCCCTGGTTGGGGAACTCAGATCCCACAGGCCACACAGTGCAGCCAAAAGAAAAGAAAAAGAAAAAACAGTATCTGAGAAGCACAATAAAGGAAGGTATGCCTGTATAAACTCTTTCCAAGTGTCTGGCTGACTCTTGAACCATGCACACATGGGGCAGCCTCAAAGATAAAATAAAAAACAGAACTGACATCTGAACTAATGTCCAAGAGACAGTTTACTGTCCAACCAAGTCAATAGCTTACTAAGATGAAAACTTCAACATTCCTCAGAGAAATACAACTGAATCCAGAATCTCCACAACATAATACAATGTCCAGGATACGATCTGAAATTACTCGACATATGAAAAACCAGGAAAATATGACCCAATCTCAAGAGAAAATACAACCAACCAAGGAAAAGAGGGAGGAACAATTCCTACTAGGTTAGGGCAATAATCTGAAATTGTATGAGATACAATGCCTTCAGCTGCAAGTAACAGAAAACCCATCTGAAATGGTTTAAGCAGTAAGAGAATTTATTGTCTAACAAGAACAAATTTCCAGAGATAGGGCTACATCAAGGTTAGTTAATTCAGTGGCTCAACGACATCATGAAGGACACAATTCTTCTCCATCTTTCTGCACTGCCATTCACAGCATGTCAGCCCTGTCCCTCATGGTCAAAAGACAGCTGCCACAGTTCCAAGCCATGACATGAGGTACTTGAAGAAAAATCCTTTATCCTGGGTCCCCTTCCTTCCTGATTTGTATGCTGTCCTGTGAGAATATGACTCTTGGTACTTACCACAGTCTTCTTGGGACCAAGAGGGGAGATACTGATCTTGAAGGATGGCAGAGCAAATAACTGGGAGAATCCCCCGTCTTTCACGGCCCTGTTAAGCCTCTGATTAAACAAACACTTGAATCACCTACCTCCAGACAGCTTAAGGGTTCTACTATTAACAACCAAAGTGTCTTATCTAAAACCACCACCAGAATTGGAAAGCCAGTAACATTTGCTCTAAATAGAAGGCAAGCATGAAAAACACAATGAAAATTATAATTATTAAATCCCAGCAGCCACATAGCTCTGAGCCTGAGGTTGCCTCATTCATTTTTTTTTTAAAGAGAAATTAGCATGAATTCAAAAGATGTCTGAGACATGGTAGCACCACACTGAGAAATCCTCCTTAACAACCAGAAGAATTAAAAGATAATTGAAGAGGTAAAAAATATATATACATACACACACAGAGACATATTTCCAAGATGTTTAATGTCACACACAATTAAAATCTTTGAGTACCACCAGTCATATGATTTAGGTATTTTGAAAAATACAGCCCTGTATTAATAACTCCCAAATTTTTACCACCATGCCTGACTTCTCATTATTCCCAATTGCCTTTTGGACACCTACACCTGGATATAGCACAGGTATCACAAACTCAACATAGCCAACGCAGAATTCACTATCTTCACCCCCAAGCCTTCTCCTCTTCTTGAATTTTCTACTGCTCTTTATGGTACCCCTATTCATCAAGTACCCAAATGAGAACTCCCTTAACAGCTGACAATTTTTCATACACTTTTTTTGTTCGATGTGCCAGGTAAAGTGCTGCTCTGCCCCACACAGACATTATATCTGATCCTGAGAAATCTTTGTAGAAGGTACACTTACCCTATCATGTACCCCTTTTTAAAAACTAGGAAGCTAAGGATAAGAAATCTGCCTGGGGTCACAGGATCTGAATCCAGATCTAATCCTCTTTTTTCCTACTTCACAAAGCAAACAGAGACCATCAAGCAAGAATTCCTCAACTGGCCTTAAACTTATTTTATTTCCCACTCATTTTCCGTTCTTTTCTCATTTCCACCTGTGCTCTCCGCTCTCATCTCCTGGGAAGCTATCTTCCTTGGAGACACCTTACTTCACTGCGCTCTCGTCAGCACTTAGCGCTTTGAACCTCACCAGGCTGAGGAATCCTGGAGAGCTTTCTCTCTACTTTCAACGTTCTCCTGCCTTCTCTCGGCCTCTCCAAATCTTCTCTTCTCCAAGCTTACCATTCCGAGTCCTTTAACTACTGCCTCTTAACCAGTGTCCCTTCTTTCTCTCGCTTCTCCTCCACCCTCGCTGACACTCTTCTTCACTCTCTCACCGCTTCCGCTGCCTCAAAACTCAACTTAGAACTTGAGCTCCTCCGTGCAGCCTCCCAGGACTCTGGGACTCGAGCTGATCCCAGAATCCCCGCCTCTATCACCATTATAGTGCATATCACACTGTGTTATAAATGTTTGATTTATGGACTTTCCTATGAGACTGGGGGCTGCTGGAGGGGAGAGACATGCCTTATTGCTCTGTATTACCCCCTGCACATGAGGGGATGGCCGAATATGCCAGCTGGACCACACTGTGCTATTATTCCTTTTATATTACTCTCCTCTATGTGGATTTTGGAAAATACACAGGAATGTAAATGTCAAGTGAAAAAAAATGCACAACTTAAAAGTTGAGAATTATGTTTTATTTGGCAGACAAAACTGAGTACTTAAGCCCGGAAGACAGCCTCTCAGATGGGTCTGAGGGAAGGCTCCAAAGAGATAAGGGATCCTGAGCTCTTCGCAACAAAATGCAGGTGCAGACTGCCGCCCTCCACCCAATCAGGAGCTCCACAGGATGGGCTGCCCTTTGGTTTTCAGAAGCTGCCAGTGGGTTCCAGTGTGTTGTGTTATGATATCAATGATTTTTTTATTATATTGTTTTTCTTCTTGGTTTTTTCTGTCTTTTTTTTTGCGGTATGCGGGCCTCTCACTGTTGTGGCCTCTCCCATTGCGGAGCACAGGCTCCGGACGCGCAGGCTCAGCGGCCATGGCTCACGGGCCCAGCCGCTCTGCTGCATGTGGGATCCTCCCGGACCGGGGCACGAACCCGTGTCCCCTGCATCAGCAGGCGGACTCTCAACCACGGCGCCACCAGGGAAGCCCTCTTCTTGTTTTTTTTTATATTACACATTTAAAAGGCAGTATCTTTTGTACTGTGAATTTGCAGAAGATGCATAATACACTTTTTTTTTTTTTTACATCTGTTGGTGTGTATGGTCTGTGTGCTTCTTGTGATGAAAATAAAACCTTTTCTTTATAAATGCAAAAAAAAAAAAAAAAGAGGTCAGGGAGGAGCCAGGATATATAGGGGTCTTTGCAACAAAGACCAGGTAGTGGAACATCAAAAGATTACTGTTGGAGCCTGTGCTCCGCAACGGGAGAGGCCACAACAGTGAGAGGCCCGCGACAGCAAAAAAAAAAAAAATTACTGTTAATTAAAGAAAACCAGATATCTCGAGTTAATGAATTTAGTGCTTTTCTATGTATGGGAAGATGCAAGAGTCTGGGCTCACTGCAATCATTCCTTTGATATGCACCTTAGCTGTCTAGGGCCAGCATCCCGTGCTTTCCCTTCCCAAGTCCCCTCAGGGTGCACCTTTGGGGGCGGCTGCAGTGGCTGAGGGCTTGGCAGCGGGCAGCCCATTCTCCTCCATCCTGAGTTATGTGGCTGACGGCTGGATGGCTGCAGCATCCTTTGTTTGCTGATAAGTCAGGCAACATTTTTCACTCACACAAACCACACCTTGATATGTCACTATGCCCTGGCCAAAGGCTGATTAAGGGTCCTGGCAGAATCCTTGAACCACAAGCTTCATAATCAGATGGACTGGGTTTGTCGCCCTCTTCAAATACTTCTTAGCATCAAGTCCTGGGTCAAGTTACTTAGTATCGCTGAGCCTCCGTTTCCTCATGGAGGGAGAATGAGACTTATCTCCTAGGGTGCTGCAGACTTTAAATGTGATCACGTGTGAAGCATTAAGCTCGGTGCCTCAAAAATGAGAACAGCTCTTCGGGGAAGTTCTATCATTTCATGGGCATGTCTGCTGTATGTGAAGCCTTCCTTCCAAATGATGCAAGGACTTCATGCTTTTCAGCCAGTCCTCCCAGCCCAGCAACTCATGCGCACCAAGAAATCAGCTGACTGCAGTCATATGACAACCAAAAGACCTCAGAGCGGAAGCCACTTTCTGAATTCCTTATTCAGGGCCATAGCTAAAAATCTACAGATGTGCTAACTCCCTCACTGAACAAAAACAATTTATTGAAAGTATTTTCTCCCACTAGGGAATTTCCTCGTCCTGTCAAGTCTTGCCAGTTTCACCCACTGCTGTAGCAAGCACGCTTTCCCAGCTCTGAGGGATGAGCCAGACCACCATCAGGCACCGCAAACCTGCCTGACCGCTGTTCCCCCTCACTCTGCCAGGGGCCCTCCCCCACCACCACCCCTGCACCAATGCTCTCTCCCACCCCGAGCACTTCACCTTAGTGACTGGGAACTCAGAATCTGACTCAGACAGTCCTGAATTCAATCTGGGCTCTGCAGTTCTCAGGAAAACTCTTTATCCTTACTAAGCCTGTTTCCTCACCTGTGAATGGGGATAATAATAACAGCAAATCTTAGCGGAGGATGAAGATTCAAAGGGATGAAGTTTGTGAAATCCCCAGCTCATTGCAAGCCCTCAAATATTAGCTGTCACTGTCATCACTGTCACAAGCACCATCTCAACATTCCTTTTACACAATCCTAAACTCAAATCTATGTTTGAATCCTAACTCTATGTAACTTTGGAAAAATTTCTTAACTCTTTGTGCCTCAGTTTTCTCAGCATAAAATGGGAATAATAACAGTAGCAACCTCATGGGGCTGTCACGAGGATTAAAAGAGTTAATACATGTAAAACATTTAGAACAGTGCCAGGCACATAGTAAGTACTAAATAAACGTCAGCTCGAGTCAGCGGCCTTTGAAAGCCTTATTTGAAGACGTCCACGAAATGGAAATTTCCCTGGCCTGTCTCCCCAGCTAAAAGAGACCGTGCTGGGGACACATACACTCAAGCAGGAACAGGTCTAGCCCAGATTTCATTTTTCTCTTGAACCTGACTTTTTTTGGTCCCATCTGGAGTGCCCCGGCCTTAGACCCCAAATCAGAGAAGGCCAAAAGGGAAGCACAATGAGGCCAACTGTCATTTCAGCCCCCACCTATCGAGGACACCGGAGAATAGAAACACATCCTGAACCCCAGCCCTTGGAAGGCCCAGCTGGAAGCTGACCTCAGCAGACTGCCACCCAGGCTACACGGCCCACCTCCATGCCTGCACCTGAACACCTCCTCCTCCCTCCCTCTGTGCTGATTCTGTTCGTAAAACGCTTCTTTCTCAACCCACATGATCCCCCAGGAAAACCAGTTCTTTGTCTGCACAAGAGGGACAGCTCTCTGCCAGCACTTGACACAGCGCTGGAACACTGCACCCAAGTGACAGGCCAGGCCAGGCAGCTCCATTTCAACCAATAATTCCATTTTAAAAAACTCTTATCCCACACTTAGAATTCTATTTGGAAAAATAACTCTTATCAGTGATAATGTTTAAGGCTCAAAGATGATCATCAAAATAATCTTGGGATAGTGTGATGGGGTGAGAATAAAACACCTAATTATAAAGAATTCAAAACAATGCATTTATATCATCTCTAAAAATAAATAAAGCCTCAACAGTCCATGGACCTCAAAAGTCAACTTCATGAGCCTCCAGCACCTCTTGTCTATACTTTTCACAATGACTTTCAAACTGTGTTGACCATCACCCACAGTGAGAAACACATTTTACATCTGACCCAGTTCACACATGCCTGTATATGTATACATGAAATAGAAGTTTTATGCAACAATACTTATGAGTGTCATGCATTCTATTTCCAAGTTTATTTTTTCATGGTGTTCATGACCTACGAAACTGATTTCATGACCCTCAAATGAGCGATGATCCACAGTTTAAAAAACACATTTAAAGGAATTCAAGAAAACCCTGTCCAGAGCGGAGCTGCAAGGAGGTGTAAAGGTGAAGGTCAAGGCACCTCACGGAGTCCAGGCTTAGAATAAAGAAGAATTCACGGAGTCCAGGCTTAGAATAAAGAGGGAATCTCCCGTGACTCAGGAGAGCATGGTAGAGGGAAAGTAAGGGGAGGTATGTAAGTCCAGGTCTCCTCCCGGTAGCTAAGTGACCTTGGGCGAGCCACTCCGGTGTCCTACTTGGATTAAGGCTCTCTGTAAATGGTATTTCAGTGCCGGAAGATACGGGCTATGAATCTACATAGCAACTAAATCAGTTCTGGGAAGAGGCCAAGGATGCAGGCCCACAGGGTTACTAAGAGTCAAGAAGACACAGTTTGGAATGTTCAACCTCTAAGAGAGAACCGGAAGAATGCTGTGGACCCCATAGAGCATCCCCTAGACCCTACTCACACCTGTAGGACCAGGACACCCCCTGCTGGGAGTGCTGAAGGCCGATGATCCCCAGATGCATCCTCCCTGGGACTCTTCCCTTAAAGAAGCTGCCTTGCCCACGGTAATGCCAGCTCCCCAGAGCAGCCCACAGCCAGTGCCCTCTTGCTGTGGGTCCCCACTGTTCCAGTTCTGAAGGGCCATCCCAGCTCCAGCCATGGGATTGGCTTCGGCCTCTATTACAACTATTGCACTGCACTTTAACTTCTCTCTTCCCTGCCTCCCTCCATCCCTTACAGGTGGTGTTCCCAAGAGCTCCTCCTCCCATAAGCCACCTGTTTGTAAAGCTTCATCTTTGAAGACAAAGCAGCAATGACATTGGCCAGAGTCACAGGAGGAGACTGAAGGAAAAATGGTGCCTTTAGGACACTTCTCAAAGGTATTTTTGAGAATTGTTTTTCAGAACTAACATTTAACAAGCAATCCTATGTTCCTTGCATGCCAGGTCTCATTCAATCCACACGGCATCCTAGGAGGTGGGCTCTGTGCTGTTACCTGCATTTCACAGATGAGGAAACCAGAGATTAAAGAGGTTAAAAAAGGCACCCAAGCCCTCGAATGTGCAGCAATGGAGCTGAGGTCTGAACCCATGCCCTCGACCTCATCCCACTCCACTGCAGCTCTGTGATCACACGTGCCACACTGGATGACATGGATTCACTCACATCTGTTTCTTTCTCAGCTCTCTCCCTCCTCAAGGGCAGGGGCCTCATGTTATGAATCTTAAGCACTTAGTGTAGTGCCAAGTCCACAGCAGGACCCGGGTGGTAGTAATGACAATACTTGGTGGTGTATTCAGTAGTGATGGTGGTGTATTCGGTAGTGATGGTGGTGTATTCGGTAGTGATGGTGGTGGTATTCGATAGTGATGGCGGTAGTAGTCAGTGTTTCATGTGCACTAAGCCTGGGCTGTGCCCTTTACGTAAAGCATTTGGCCCTTTCACTTCCCTATGACTTGAGTCCTGTTATTAGGTGTAAGCGGTGAGCGCTCACTCGGGACCTACCGCAGATTCAAGGTCAGTCCAGCAGATGCACACTGTACTGGAACTAAGCAGTCATGAGGGCCATGTTGAAACTGGTCTATTAGGTCCCCCAAAGTGCCACATGGTATATGCAGCTTCTCCCATCAAGAGGAAGAGTCTCTTCCCCCCTCTCTTTCCTCCTTTATTTCTGGGATGGGCTTGTGTTTCCCTTTCACTCATAGAATATGGGAGCAATGACACTGTGCAAGTTCTGGGCCTAGAGTTCAAGAGGCTGGGCCCCTGCTTGTGCACTGGGAATGCACCCACTACCACGTGACCAAGCTTGGGCCAGCCCACTGAAGATGAGAGACCACCTGGAGAAAGGCTCCAGGTGGCCCAGGTGTCCTAGCTGAGGCCCCAGACACGGGTGAGCCCAGCCACGAACAGCCAGTCCTTGCCTAGACCAGAAGGACCACGCAGCTGAGCCCAGCCCAAATGACTGACCCACAGAAACAAGAGCAAAATAAAATGGTGGTGATTTGAAGCCACTAAAGGTTTGAGGTGGTTCGTTAAACACCAGATAATTGTGTCCAGTCAAATTAGGTGTTCAGTCAAACATCCAAAAGTAGAACTACCGAAAGATTCTTCCGTAGGAGAGAAGACAAATAAGCAAAAGACTTTCCCAAAAGAAGTAACCGGGTGAGCTTATTCCTGACTCAAATCAAAGCGTTTGTGATGTCCACTGACAACTAGAAGCAGCAAGAATTCTGACTGGCTGGAAAACTGGAAATTCTGACAAGAACCAGATTGTTCTACCAGCTAAAAGTAAGAAGAGTGTCTCTTTATTTCACTCTAAGCAACACAAACAGACTGTGTTCTCCCCCTAACATCCCCTCCTATGTTTGATAAGATAAAGAGGTCTAGAGTTTCACCTCTCAGGTTTAAAGAAGTCAAGCTAGAGGTAAAATTGGATACACCAGCTCCAAGGAAGTCAGAGGAAACCATGGCTTTGCGGACTAGAGTAGGGTTTGCTGTTCTCAACACTTACCTGTTTTCTTTTGCTCCCGAGCTGGTCAACACGCAGTTGACGCAGCCCTGCACCCAAGCTCCGGCCACGAGAATGTGAGTAGAAGTGTTATGTGTCCCTTCCTGGCTGAAGTGGCTCTGAAATGAATGTGCTTTCTTGTGTTCCTTCTCCCCACCCACCTGCCCAGTGGAGAGTTACCTGGAGCCCTGGATGACTGGGCGGGAGGCTGCCTGACCAGCATCGCCTGCAGTGGTCTGTGCCGTGAGTGAGAAATAAATCCCTTCCTCTCAAGCCAGAGGTTTCAAGGCTTATCTGTTATAGTAGCTTTCATAGATTCTGACTAATACCTTAGCAGATAGAGAATGTTTTAAATGCAAGCCCTAAAAGCAGTTTACGAGCTCAAGTTTTCCTGGTATTAACAGAGCTACATTACTGGCTGGGAAAACTGTCAGAATGTCCTGGCTTCTTTGTTCTACAGTTTGCAACCGACGGGCAACACTGAAATGTGAAGCAGATGTCCCCCCAAAAAGGCAAACAGCACCATCCCTCAATGGGTGACTGCAGAAGGTGCTCGTCTCCTGTACAGATTTCACTTCTGTGTGCAAAACTGAAAAAGTCCCCACTAACATTTCTCAGATTCCCAGTGACTTAAAACTATGTACTTTTTTTTTTTTTGGGCACACCGTGTGGCTTGTGGGATCTTAGTTCCGCGAGCACGGCTTGAACCTGGGGCCTCGGCAGTGAAAGCTCAGAGTCCTAACCGCTGGACCGCTAAGGAATTCCCAAAACTCTGTGCTTTTTAGCTCTTTCTGTTAAAGTGGGATATACGTTAACAGAAAAGTGGGTACATGTCTATAGCTCAATGGATGGTCACAATCTGAATCCACCATGTAACCAGCACCCAGATCAAGAAACAACATCGCCAGCGCCCTAGGAGCCCCTCTCAGTCCCCACCAGTCCCCCTGTGGGTAATCACCATCCTAACTGCTGCCACCTATGATGACTTTCACCTGTCCCTGAACTTCAAGCGCATGGAATTATACAGAACGTACTGGCATTTAGCTCACAGGTTGTGAGAGTCATCTATGCTGTGTATAGCTGGAGTCTGTCCATTTTCGTTGCTGTATAGTATTCCATTATGTACCCACTATTCTACTCAGATGGCCATTTCAGTAGCCTCCAGTTTATGTTACGTCAAAGGTAATTATCCTCACTCCAGTCCACCAGGGTCCTAAAGAAGGGACTTCTGTGGAGAAACTCTTTATCTTCACAGTGAAACACGGCCAAAGCCCGAGGCTGGGCCCAAAGTTAAGACTGCAGCATTCGCGTACTTCTGAAAATCACTTCTCAACAGGCTTTAATGAGGGCAATTTTTTTTTTGGTTCAAACAAAAATGACCAGAGCTTGTAAACTAGCAAGTGATAACACTCTTTATAAAAATCACAGATCAAGCTATACCAAAACTAGCACCAAAAGCCAAATCCAATGACTCCCTCAATGGAGTTATCCTCCCCCATACCATTCACTCATTTAAAAAGTATCTACGAGCACATACCATGTGCCAGGTAGGGAGCCAGGTACTCCAGAAACAACAGGAAATGAGACAGATGTGGTCCCTACGCTCACGAAACTTACATTCTTGTGGGGAAGACAAACACCAAACACTCAAATAAATATACAATTAGGAAATGTAAAAGTGACAAGGGGTTATGAGACTACAAGGGGGGAACGTGATTTGGAAGATCAGGGAAGGCTTCTCTGAAAAAGTGACATTTGAGCTAACTTCTGAAGGAGAAGTAGGAGGCGAGTGGGGGAAGAGGAAAGGGAAGAGCGATTCAAGCTGAAGACAGAGCAGGTGCAAAAGCCCTAGGCTGGGCAGGGCTGTGTCCTACTGAGAAAGACCACCAGTTGGGTCTTCAGCCAGAAAGTGAAATGCAAGTGGAAGTGTGGTACAAGGGGAGGATTGTGAGGGCCCAGATCAGGCAACCTTGTGACTGGTGTTAAGGATTCTGGACTTAACCCTGGGAAAAAGAGAGCCAGCCACCAAAGCATAGACCTCTAACCAAAATAGAAAACGGTCCCTCACCACCCTATATGCTAATCCTGCATCCCTAAGTGTACTGGTGGCCCAGATAGACTTATTAATGCCCCCAGCCATACATTTTGCCACACACACAAAAAAATCCAGATAACTATCAAAATTCTCAGTTGCCGCTTTGCCTAAACTGTAAAGAATGACCCCCCCCCCCGCCTTTAGGGAGGGAAGGTCTTCAAAATAGGGCTATTCCATAAAACTCCATCACGACAAGAGACAGTCCTGCAGAGCTCACCCTCTACCTTCACCCACATTATTAGCTAGCTTCTTCAACCCAAAAGAGCACATGAACATCCCACACAGAGGCTGAGGGGACCCCCAAATTTTAAAGGTGAGCTGGTCAGAAATCTATTTGAAGTTGAAACGCCATCAACACGTTTCCAAAATGAGGCAGCAGGTGGGGCAATCACTGATTTCAATTCAGCTTTCTGAGGTTTCCCACAAAATTAAAGCATCAAAACCCAGGAAACTGAAGCACAGAAAGCACCGCGCTCACCCACGTTCAAATCACGTCTCTGACGGCAGCTGAGCCCTCCTCCCTCAGATCCATTGTCAGTTTCCCTGCGTGCTCTTGGCCACGGCATGTAAGCACATTCATTCTTGCATCATGTCCTTGACTCGGGAGCATTCATCCTGCCTCCCAAGACTATAAACTCAGTAAGGACAAGACGGTGGCCAGCCCTAGAAATCATGGAAACGGCCCTGTTTATCAAGTACTCACTGTATGTCAGGCAAGGTGCTCAGGAAACACCTGCCGTGTAACCTATAAACTAGGTTCTGTCACTGCCTTTGTCCTCTGGAAGAACCACAAGTTCAAAGAGTTTAAGTAACATGTTCGAGGTCCCATAGCAAGAAGCCAAGACTTATACCCATGCCCTTCTGTCTCCAAAGCACAAATTCTTCACCACCGGTGCAGCATGTGCTCAATAAACACGAGCTGGGTGCATGATAGCAGGAGAGAAGGAGAAAAGGAGTGGGAGGATTCCTTCTAGAGAAAAAAATCGCTTCTGTGGCCCTCTACGATGAAGGATGCAGTGAAGAGCAATATCCCTATTGTCAGAACCATAAAAATAACCCAGTAACCATCTCCCAAAATAGGACAATCAACAGTATGACTGACACGAAAGTCCAAATGTCTCTTTAGGATGTGAAAAATGGCAGCAGCCCCTAGATGCTCTGGGAACGCTCCCCCGCTGCTTCTAAGTGGTCACTTCCGCTCCTCTTACCTGACTTCCAACCCTACCAGCCTGGAATTTCAGGATCTGAGTCACGGCAATTATGGCTTCAGAATGCATCTCATGCTCTTTTTCAAACATTTGGCCATTTCACTCACCCACACACATCCCGCGCGACAGCAGTGACAACAGCCACTTCCTAGTCACTACGCTGCCTTCACGAGGTCCAGACCCCCGACAGGACGTTCCCCTCCCACCAGCTCATCCCTCACACACCCTCCTTCCTGTTCCCCGCATGAGCCCCTTTCTCTCCTCCCGGGCTCCACTTGTGCTGTCCTCTGCCTGAAACACCCTCCCCGGCCCCCGCCCCCATGTCAATCTGGGAACTCCTACTCCTGCTGGAAGATTGTTCCCAAATGTCAGCTCCTGTGTGGCATCTTCTCCACCCCTCCTAGGAGTAAGGATGTCATTCAAAGCTTTTTCACACCCTCGGTGTAACACTTCTCATTTATGTACCAGAGGTAATTGGCCATGTGCTGTTCTCCCCTCAAAAGACGAGGGAGATTTTCAAGGGCAAGCATGGTGTCTTATTCCTCTCCAAAGCCCATATTGGAACCTGACATTATACAATATATTTCTTCTAAGTTACTTGTTAATTGCTATTCTTCTACTAAAATGTATTAATTGCTATTCTTCTACCAAACGTCTCTGAGGGCAGGGATTCTGTCTTGTTCACCGCTCTAGTTCCAGTGCTTAGAACAGTACCTGATACATGGTAGGCACTCAATAAATATTTACTGAATGAATGGACAGACGGACAGATGGCTAGATGGATGTGGAAATGGATGGATGGATGGATGGATGAATAGATGGATGATGGATGGAAAAACAACTGGGTGGATAGAGGAATGGATTGGTGCGTGAGTGGGAAGATGGATGGATAGATGGATGGGTGGATAAAGGCAGAATCATGTTTCACCAGCCCAGGGTCACAAAGCCATGGAGAAACAAAGCCAGGATAGGAAATCAGGTCTGTTTGATATTTGAACCTTCATTCTCAAGCCCCATTTTTACTGCCTATCTAGAAGCCCAAAGTCTGGTCACTGGCCAGTGGCAAGGTAAAGGAAGAGTCTAGAATTCACCCCAGGAACATGGTTATTGTTGAGCAAAGTTAATTTCCATTTACTTAGCAAATGCCAAGACTCAATAAGGGGGATCAGAACCCTCCTAGTCTGGGTCTGAGTTCCCCTTCTGACCGGGTAGGGCAAATTTCTGCATGTGGGCTGAGGTAAAAAGAGACCTCCAAGAGATACAAACAAGCAGGCCAAGGGCAATGAAAAGGTAACAACAACAGCAACAATAACAACAGTAATATTAAAAGACTGACACTCCTGAATAAAGGCTACCGTCTCTTCCAAAGCCTGCAGTTGCTGTGCTTTTCAACCCTCTGCAACACAGAGCTTCCTTCCAACACCAAACATTTCCAGGGAAGACACTGAACTCCCCTTCCCTACTCACAAGGAGGAAACGCCAGTAAGAAACCAGGCCCAGAGGTAGAAGAGCATGAGCTCAACGTTAGGTAAAAGTGGGTTACTGGTAGAAACGAACACATCTTTATGTTCCCATAATTCCCTGTAGTCCCTTTATAATCAAAACAATAAAGAACATTTACGAAGTACCCAGATTTGCATTAGAGAGACTGAGACTTTCTCCTTGAAGGAATCAGAAAAATGGAAAGAGAATTGACAAAGGATCTTTTTCTACGTGTGAGTCAATGCTGCTCACTGTGAAACTACTTAAAAATTATCTTCCAAATAAAAGAAGACACACTGCCTAAACCAATGGAATGAATGGTTGTAGAAAATCAGACATGGACCCAGGATGAGGAAGGTATTCAGGAGAAAATGCAAGTAATCCTGTGCCCCTGTAAACTGGCTTTCAGCTCACAAATGCCTTTCCCTGATACATTTTGCTCTCTCTCTTTTTTTAAATTGAAGTAGAGTTGATTTATAATGTTGTGTTAGTTTCTGGCGTACAGCAGAGTGACTCAGTTATACACTTTAATATCTTGTAATAAACTATAATGGAAAAGAATCTGTGTGTGTATACACATATATAACTGCTCTCTCTTTTTATTTATTCTCAATCTATTGCCTCAGGCTTGCCCCTCCACCTCTGAAATGATCTGATTTTTCTCTTGTAGAGCAGCCACCTCGAACTGCAACCCCTGAACAAAAAGGAAGTCAGCTCATTATGAGTTATTAGCTAAGAGGAGATGACGTTCTCTGTCTGTCAAACTGAGAAAGAAGCCATCTTAATGTAACTGTCTAATTCTACTAAATATTCATCTTACTTGCAACCATGGCACAAATAAAGATTCAGGGCTTCTCCACAGAATGTCACAGAGATAAGACCTCCTGCACATCTTTATCCAGGTTATAAGCAGCTTCACAATACAGATTTTTAGCTCTGGCTCCTTGACAACTCAGACTTTCTCCAATTACCTCAAAGAATGAGAAGTTGTCTGTTTTTTGTTTTTGTTTCTGTGCGGCATGTGGGATCTTAGTTCCCTGACCAGGGGTCGAACCCGAGCCCCCTGCATTGGAAGCGCAGAATCTTCACCACTGGACCGCCAGGGAAGTCCCTGGTTTTTGTTTTTAATTCCCAGGCCAAAGAATTCCCTGACTCCACCCCAACCCTTACATAGGTTAGCATCCCCTACACATTCCCATAGCACCCTGTACATTTCCTTCTAAGTACTTAACAAGAGTGAAATTAAATATCGGTGCAATGCTTTGTAGACTGTCTCATCTCCCCCATTACACTGTAAGCTCCGCGACAATAAGGATCCTCTCAATCTCATTCACCCTTGTATTCCTGCCGTCTAACATCACTCCTGACACAGAGAGCTTAATGAGTGAATATTTTTTGGAAGGATGGATGGATGGATGGACGAATGGAGGTATGTGGTAAATATACAAATTTCCTACCAGATTGTCAAGGAGCCATCACACCTCCAAATACCACATGTAAACATTGTGATTTTTATATACTCTATAAAAAAGCTATCACACAATTTCAATGGAGAGATAGGATGAGTGAAGTCAAAGAATCCTTGAGATTAGATCAAATGCCAAGAATAAGGGACCAAGCTTTTGAACACATCAGCCAGAGATGATGAACTGTTCAGCTGATCCCCCTCCCCACCGAAGAATTAATTGGACTGCAAAGACAAAAGACCAGAGGATTAAAAATTGTACTTAATAATTGAACGACCTGTAGCTGAAAAGCATCAAAAGGAGATGCATAATCTCAAAATTGTGACGTACTGATCTGTTTGCGTGTGTGTGCACGTGTGTGTGTATGTGTGTGCATGTGTGGAGAAAGAAAGAGACAGACAGAGGAAAGAGGACCCCAACAGCAAGAACGTGTACAATTTATTTTCAAACCTTTGGTTTACCTTTTGACCAGTTAACTTCTCTATATCTTTTTCTATTGACCCAGATACACTATAAACATGCTATATCTGGTTCTGGGCAGTACCTGAAGTATCACTGGTACTCAGAAATAATGTATTTTTTAATGAGTTTCTAATAACTGGTATATCATATCAACTAGATTTTCAAAGGTCATATTTTCCATATTTACTTGGAAAGGCATTCTGTTGCCCAGTGACAAAGCTTCAAGCTTTCTCTGAGTGTTCTACAGCTCAAAAGGAATTGGCTGTTGCCTCTTCAACAAATCAACCCTCCTTCTTGCTAAGTTGCTAAGACCCAGCATTAACCTATCCTTAAATTTTTTTATTTCATTCGGGACTTTGAGCCCCAAATCCCACTTCAGGTGGCAAAAATTAAAAAGTCAAACCAACAAACACAAATTCAAAAAGCCTCTGCCTTTTATCCACATGGAACCCCCAGGACACATTAAGAAGAGCCAAGAGATAAGTGGAGCCTCACTCACAGGCCTCTGGGATCTGCTTCCGAGAAGGGAGGGAAGTGGAATAATAGAGGCTTGACTGCACACAAAAAAGGCCCTATTTATGATTCTACTGAGAAAGTTCAACCTGAAATTCAGGATATCATAGTTCCTAGGGAAAAATATGCCAAAAATAAAATGAACCTTCGATTCATCTTTGACTACTGTTTTTAAAAAGTACATATTCTAATCTCAAAGTGTTAACTAAAGACTAAAATAAACTTGTATCCTGTAAAGTCATGTTGATGAAACTAGCAATGGTTGTATTCATGCAATACTTTGGGGATTTTTAAGAATAATGTCTATTGGGCTTCCCTGGTTGCGCAGTGGTTGCGAGTCTGCCTGCCGATGCAGGGGACACGGGTTCGTGCCCCGGTTCGGGAAGATCCCACATGCCGCGGAGCGGCTGGGCCCGTGAGCCATGGCCGCTGAGCCTGCGCGTCCGGAGCCTGTGCTCCGCAACGGGAGAGGCCACAACAGCGAGAGGCCCGCGTACCGCAAAAAAAAAAAAAAAAAAAAAGAATAATGTCTATTAGAAGGCTTAAAAAAGCACAGGGAACTATATTCAATATCCTGGGATAAACCATAATGGAAAAGAATGTGTAAAACAAGAATGTCTCTATGTGTGTAACTGAGTCACTTTGCTGTATAGCAGAGATTGGCACAGCATTGTCAATCAACTCTACTTCAATTAAAAAAATAAAATTTAAAAAAAGAAGGCTTAAAAACTTGTTTTCTAATCTATACAAGAAAGGAAAGAGCTGGTTTACTCGTTATAGTCATCAATGCTAGGTCTACATAGTCAGAAAATTAGTGCACTGGGGTTCTTCTAGAGGGTCCATGGCAAGTTTAGATTTTTCTCACAAGAAGGGTCAAAAAAGACAATCTAAACAAGCTGACTATCGGGGGCTAGACTCACTGGTGTCACCTAAAGTCTATGAAGAAACATACCAAAGAAGAAACCCATCTAAATACACGAAAGAGACATAGTCATTTAATGAGTTCCCAAATTAACTCTCTTCCTCTTTTGACACAGTTTCCTACAGCTAATCAAGTAATAATGATCATCTCACTTAGAGTTATCGATAGTGGATATTTCTCTTGTACCACCTCATTACTCCTTACCACAACCCTATGAGGTAGGTACTATTAGCCCATTTCACAGATGAGAAGACCGAGGCCACTACAAATGGATGACTTGCCCAAGTTCACACAGTAAGTAGGTGGCAGAGCACAGATTCAAACCCAGTTCTGACTCCAATCCCATGCTAGGAATTCTGAATCCCTATATTTTATTGCCTCCCTATTTCTAATTAGGTGACTTCCTTAAAAAAATTTTTTTTCTCTCTGCCCAACTGTACAGGTTTCTTTGGGCAAGAGCCTAATTCCACCCAAAGCCTTGTCTTAATTACAATGACAGCACAAATCTTGGTCCGTGGCTCCTCTAAAGAATGCCACAGGGCTTCCCTGGTGGCGCAGTGGTTCAGAGTCCGCCTGCCGATGCAGAGGACACACGTTCGTGTCCCGGTCCGGGAAAGATCCCACATGCCATGGAGTGGCTGGGCCCGTGAGCCGTGGCCGCTGAGCCTGCGCGTCCAGAGCCTGTGCTCCACAACGGGAGAGGCCACAGCAGTGAGAGGCCCGCGTACCGCAAAAAAAAGAATACCACAGAGAGAAGTCTGCCTTGCTTATCTGAGCAGTCCTATTTCTAATCCAGAATTTAGGGGGTTTCATAATAGAGATTCTCAGCTCCAGTCCCCTGTCACCAGAGACATTCTTAAACTACCTCACAGAGAATGGTTTTATAGAAAATACAGAGTGGAAACAAAAAGGGAGAAATTATGTAGCAGTCAATCTAGAGTTCTATACAAAAGCAAGAAAGTCTATTCTTAAACTCCCCTGAGCACACAGAAATCCACAATCTCCCATGGCTTACGGACTTCCCATCCTTCCTCTCTCAAGCCATCTCAGCACCGCCAATTTCCATGGCAGCACCATGGAGCACGGGGCTCAGTGGTTTCTTTGCTTTATGATCATCCTACACAACTCCCACCCAAGAAAGGCAGGGACTAGATCCTCTTTCCACTTCTACTTTTTTTTTTTTTTTTTTTTTGTGGTACGCGGGCCTCTCACTGCTGTGGCCTCTCCCGCTGCGGAGCACAGGCTCCGGACACACAGGCTCAGCGGCCATGGCTCACAGGCCCAGCAGCTCCACGGCACGTGGGATCCTCCCGGACCGGGGCACGAACCCGTGTCCCCTGCATCAGCAAGCGGACTCTCAACCACTGCACCACCAGGGAAGCCCTCCACTTCTACTTTTGAAATGGAAAACCCCCCACCATAGCTTTTATCTGGGAACATGGCTACCTGAAATTAACCTTACATTTCCCGCATACTCCTTTGCAGCAAGGTGTGGGTATGTGATTAAGTTCTAGCTAATAGCATATAGGCAGAAGTATCAGAGGCAACTTCCAGGACAGTGAGCATGTGTCCTTCACCTTTCTGTACCTTTCCTCCTCCTGCTGGCTGAAATAAGGCTGTGATGACTGGGGAGTCCAGCATCCTTCTTGGACTCTGAAATAATTTTCACTCCTGGGATAGTAGAGCAGAAAACTGAAAGGAACATAGCACCTTGGGCTCTGAACTTCTGACTTTGGTGAGAGAATAAAACCGTATGTATTTTCTATAACATACTGATCCCATTTTAATTAGATTCACTTTAAGAGGAAAAATGTGGTACAAAAATGCTCAGATAAGGAACTCCTCTCTGATTTCAAAACCAGTCCCAGGTATCTCTGAGCACATCTGAGGATAATCTGTCACCTTCTGGGATATCCCTAAGCATGAGATCCTAAGCATCTCAATTTCAAGGGCTGTCAATTTGCCCCTTCCCCTCTCTTGCTCCTTCCCACTCCAGCCCAAATGGAATTTACTACCAAAGCAGTGACACAGGGCGACCAGACGTTCACAGCTGGATTTAGACTCTCACCTGGCAGCCAGTTGCATAGCAAAGCAACCCTGCAGAGCCAGTCTCCTCTCACACCAGCTGCCCCACCACTGGGTTACTTTGGAGACAATCATAGGCGCTGCTACTTTCTGAGTGCTTAGTCTGTGCTGAACTCTGGTCCAAGCACCTTATATACTGTATATACTGTAACAACAGCTCAGCAATTTTTTAAGGTAGGTATTGTTACATGGACCCATTTTATACACAAGGAGCCTGAGGTACAGAGAGGCTAAGTAAAATGGCTGGGAAGCCTCAAGCCAAGATTCAAACTCACAGTGGTAGCCTGATAGCCCGTGCACATGTTCACTACCCTACACTGCCTCTCAGGAAGAGGAGAAAAAGAAAGGCAATTAAAAAAAAAAAATTTAACATGCCTACCTCTAAAGCTGCCATATTTCATTAGAAACTTTAATTCTGCTTTACTCACTGCACCAGAAAATGCCTACCATTTTCCTGGCTTTGAAAAAACAGATGTGCTGTTTCAGATGTGTCATTACCTGCACACTGAGAAGTTAACTTTCCCAACCGTTAATAACTGCAGAGCAGGTGGGACAGGAAAGCAGCAATAAAAATGTTCAAAAATCACCCCTGACCTCAGCAAGAGACAAAGACAGAAACCGATTCATGGAAGTGAGAGGTAACCTCAAAGATCTTCTACGTGTCCCCACACTAAGGCACTCCTAGCATTCTGCTTAAGGGGTCAAAGTTCTAGAAAACAATCCAACCATGTGCACCAAGGCTGAAATGATTGCCATTTAAAGGAACGTGGGAAGTCCTCTGGTGCAGTGCGTGAAATTGGGGCTCCAAACCTTGGTAAAAGAGGGCAGGGGTTGGGGGTCTACGAGGCTCACTGGCTGAGCGGGCTCTGCCCAGATCTCAGGTGAGAGGACATATAAGTCTCCGAAGAAACCAGTGCCACACTGCCAGCACTCTACATAACTGACAATGCCACTCACACTCATCAGGGATCACTTTACTTTTCTCTGGAGGGTGGAGGTGCTACAACAGAACTGTCAGTCAGTGCTAAGTCACATCTCAGACTCTTTAACATTCAAATGTTTTCTTCCCCTGATCTAAACCCAGATGGCCAGGGCAATCAACTTGCCCCTAAGACACTCCCTAGAAATGTGATATTTCTCACCAAACTCAACCACGTGGACCTGGTCTAAAATGGGGGAAAGGGGGGACCTTCCAGACCAGAGGTTGCAAACTCAAATGCCTTACAGGGGCCAAAAATGGGTGAAGCGGGCCTGGTTGGGATCGATTGAGACAAAATGGTGCAGCATGTGCACCCTGTCCACAAAAACTGCTGCTCTCAGCTCCAAATGATGGTTCAAAAAAGAAAGTGGGACCAATGCTCAGCAAACTTGAAGCTGCAAAGTCAGATACTTCGTGAAATCTCCCAGTTCTAAAATGTTGGCATCAAATTCAAAACATGTTTGACACCCTAAGGGCTAAACAAAACTACAGATGATTTGGCATCTGGAGAGCAAATCTGCAACCAGAGATGGCCGAGTCACCACTAGGTTGGGCATCCCTGGCTAGGGTCAAGGATCTCAAACCTGATGCAAAGACCCAGGTAACCAGTCACTTGGAGTCCTTCCTGTATCTAGCCAGAAGAGAGAAAGGGCAATTTAAACCAGGATCTGAGAAGCACCCCAACTGGAACCACTTCTTTCAGAGAGGGAGGAGGCCCAGGGGACAACCACAGTCGCCTTCCTAGGGGATACACCATCTGCAGAGGCAGGGGCCACCTGTAGAGACCTCTATGAGGCAGGGGAAGTGGAAGGACACAGGAACAGGAATTGGGGGGGGAGGGTATCTCAAGAAGAAGTGGCCAGGCAGGATAGGTTCAAGAGAACCTATTTTGACTCTTCTGGTGCCGGTTAGGGGGAAAGGATGGATGTACTTCCTTGGCCAGCTGAGCCTCCCAGCTCCACCGGTCCTTCCTGGATGGAGCATCTCTGCCCCATGTACACACACCACTTTTAAAGACCTTGCTGTGGTGAACTCCTAGTTTGGGAGGTCACTCTGACAAATGTAATTCCTTCACTCTCTGCCTATCTCAGTCACTTCCAGAAAGTCTTTTTCACCTTCTCCTCCGGCAAACAGCATCCTCAGAACCCCACAGCCTACCTTGGCACTGGAATCCTTGCTTCCCGAAGCCCCTGCAAAAGCAGAAGGAGACATGTCAGGCAGCCCGAGGGGCCCAGCCACCAGTTAGTTCCCCCCAGAGTCACCCCACTTCCCCCTGCTCCCCTAGCCCAGGTGCAACCTCCCAGCCACAGGCGGGTGCCCAAGAGTCTTCCGCCTCTGGGGGGGAGGGGGTAGGTGGGAGCTCAGCGGTAACCTCCACCTCCCCTCAAAAGGCAGAAGAGAGGAGGCTGCGACCACCAGGTGGCGGGGTGGGGGGAGCGTTTCCGTCTTGGTGGGAGGTGGCGGACAGGCGGGAGTTCTGCCCACAGGGATGCCCGAGTGCCCTCGGGGAAAGAGAAAAAGACGCATTGAGTGGGAGGATGGGAGAGCCCCCGCGGCGATGGCATTCCCTGGGGGACTGGAAGGGAGAGAGGACTCCCCATGCCTAGAGGGACCGGGGAGCGGAGAGTCCCCGCAGTGATGTGAAGGGGGGAAACTGAAGAGTGGAAAGGGGAACCCAGGCCCTTAGGGAGAAGCAAGAGATAACACGGGGCGCTGCCCCCGGAGACACTGAGGAGGAGGAAAGAATGCCCCATGCCCGCAGGGAGACAGAGAAAGGACACCCAGGGCGCTGCCCCCAGAAAGGAGGGAAGGGGTGAGGGTGCCTCGAGCCCGGAAGGAGACAGAGAGATAGGGAACCCCGCACGACAGGGCACTCGAGGCGCTGCCCTCCCGGGGAGGGACAGCGGAGCCCTGAGCCCTGTGGAGAAGCGACCCCTTCTCCCCTTCCGAAGCGGAGCGCGACCCCTAGGCGCTCCGAGGCAGCTGGGAGGAAGAGAGGGCACGAGGCACCGCGCGATCGGCTGTCTGGGACCCCGGGGAGCGGGAAGCCGCAGGACTGCCCACGGGGGAGTCCGGGACAGAAGGGTCCGGAGCGGGAGCCCGGGATCTGGGGCCGCGGCGGGGCTTAACCTCCCTCGGAGGCGCGGGGGGCGCGGAGGACGCCAAGAGGGGGTCCCCGCGCGCGGCGCTACCCTCGGAGCCCCGGGAAGGTGCCCTGAGCCGGCGCGTTCTCACCAGATGAAGTCGGTGCAGTGGCTGCAGAAGGTGGGCTGCTTGAAGAAGCGGGCTGTGAATTTGTGGTTCTTCACCTCGTGCACGTTCTTCTGCCGGAGGGCGCCTTTGCGGGCGAAGCGCACCGTGCTCTCCTCGCCCTCGCTCGGCGGCGGCCCCGCAGCCGGGTCAGCCATCTTGCGCGCGGGTAGCGGGAGCCCGAGAGGTGCCGGCCAGGGGCCGCGGTAGCGCGGGCTGCGGGCCCGGGAGGCGCGGGAGAAGGCGGCCGCTCTGCCGCCCGGGGCCGCGGACTCTTCCCCTGCGCCGGCTCTGGCGGCCGCGGCGCGCGGAGCTGGGGCTGTCACTCGCCCAGCTGCAGCCACTCGACCAGCTGCGCTTGGCACCGCTGGCCCCAGCTGCGGGGGAGGGAGGCGGAGCCGCGGGCAGACCCCGCCTCCCTCATTTGCATCGCCCCCAGGCTCCGCCCAGAGCCGCCAGCTGCTTTACATACTGGCACCCCGAGGCTGCCGGCCTCCCAGAGAAGCGTTCTCAGCCGCAGCGCTGCGACGCGGGGACCGCAGCCAGGGACCGCCAGACCTGAGCCTCGCCCGCTACCTCGTCCTCGGCCTGGGTTGCATGAAGGCGATGAGCACCTTGGGTGCGCCCCGGGGGAAACGAGAACGGGGGCTGAGGCCTGCGGGGGTAGAGGGTGGAAAGGGTAGGTGCGACGGTTTACACCCAGGCCTCTGCAGAGACTGGTACCCATCCACCCCGTATCCGTGCCATTTGTCATTCCGCACGCGTCTCCTGGAGGGATGGGCTACCGCTGTCACTCATTCGGAAAGGCCTGTGGCTCCACACACTTACACACACATACGCACACACTACTGCAGAGGGAGGGGAGGGGCAATCCTTACTTTATATATACACATCTAACTCCACCACAAAGACAATTCTTGGCTTTGCTTGCCTGACCATTTAGAAGAAAACTCCCTACCTTCTGTCCATCCCCTCCACAAAGAGTCTCAGTTTCCTCAGCTGTGATATGGGGTCATTAAAGGGCGTGGGGAGAAATTTAAGAGGCCAATATTTCCTCAACTTTCATTCATTCTTGACCCATCTTCACAAATGCTGGTAATATTTGTGCACCATCTAGAAAAAAATCTCTATCTAGTTTCCGAGTTCAAATAGCAAGATGTATCCTTACTGTGAAAATCTCTCCAGATGCTGCCACTTGCCCAAAACACCAGCATCTGAGGCCTTCTTTTGTTTGTTAAGGGAGGTTTACAAATTTTAGAGAGATGTTAAAGATATTAACATCCAACTGGGACTCTCTCCTGGATGGAATCTGAAGGATGGAAAGGTAACCAAAAGAGTAATAATTGTCTACGTAAACAATGCTGTGTGATTTACTGTCCCGTCCACACACTGCATCTAAACGTCCCCCCACCATGCCCCCCACTCTGGGAACACATTGCTGCATTAGACTATGAACTCCTGCCCTAGACCTAGGCTCTGAGAGCAGGCTCTGCTCACCATTGTGTCACCTTGCGCCTAGCTCTGTACCTGACACCTTCTCAGAGCTCAATAAATATTGGTTGAATAAGTAATTGTGTGAACAAGTGAGTGAATGAAAACTTAAAGGACGTTACCCCCTACCCCCAACCCGTGTCCAGTAGGTGTTCAATAATAATAAACATCAGGTGCTAGGTGGGTGTCACAGGTACTTGCAGTGTCTTATTTAGACCTCCCAACAACCTGTGTAGGTCTAGTAACTTTCATGATGGATAAAGACAAGGAAGCTCAGAGTGTTTAAGATAGACCCCCAAAGTCACATTGTTGTTGAGTGGTGGTTAAACCCGCCTAAGTACAAAGCATACTGGTGACAAAAGGGTGAAGGAAGACAGCATGGAACTGAACCAGCTACACTGAACTTCTGCCTAATGAAGCTCAGGTCCTACTAGGATGATTTTACCTGGAAGCTGCTGAGTCTAAGTTGTTATTAAGTGGCATGTGGAGAGCAATGGCTGTCATAATAGAATGTCCTTTTCCTACGTAGTAACTCAAAGGAAACAAGGAAAAAATAGCATTCACTTTTAAGGTTGACTTGTTTGGGAAACTGGACGTGCCTGTCTATTATTAGTCCTTTAAGAGGCCCCATCATCTCCCAGGGAAGCTTGTGAAAACATCCCAGGAGACATTGCTGCTGAAGTAGATTTTCTTTGAACTGATGAGCTGGAAGCTTGAAGCCCACATCCTGCCTTTTGAACCAAGAGCTCTGGATGACTTTGGTCTGTAACAACAAACAGTACCTCATGGGGCCTGGGCCTAAAGATGCAAGGGCTGGTAGATCCTGAAGAACCACTCAATTCCTGGAGGGGCTGCACCATCTGAATATGAGGAACACAGTTCCCATTGGACCCAGATTCTATAGGGCAGGGGTCTCAAACTTGTGGCCCTTGGACACATTCTTTTAGCCAGCCCAGTGAACATTTATTTTTTGGTTCACCTTGGTAGAATTTCACCTAAATATCCAGATTCTGACTTCTCTAGGAAAAAAAAAGTTATGATTACATGGAGCCTGCATTCCTCTACTTCCTCATTCATTTGTTTACTCATTCAGGATTGAATTTATTGAGCACCTGTTACGTGCTGTTCCACACACTGTTAAATAAAACAGACAAAAGTCCCTGCCTTCATAGAACTAATGGGGAAGATGGACACTAACCTAATAAACTAACAAATCTATACTAGGTGGCATGGACATTCATGCTGTAAAGAAACACAAAGCATAGTAAAGGAATGAAGAGTGACAGCCACCAGGGAAATCCTTTATGAAAAGCAAAGACCTGAATGAAGTGAGAGGATGAGCCATTGGGCTATCAGGGTAGAGAGAGTTCCAGAAAGAGAAAGGAGCAAATGCAGAGGACCTGGAGAAGTAGTGTGCTTAGCGTGTTGCAGAAGCAGCAAGGAGGTCTCTGTGGTTGGAGTGGAGGGAACAGGTACAAGACAAGGTCCATAAAAGAGCAGGGCCTTGTAGATGTGGTAAGGAGTTTGGACTTCACTCCAGAGAATGGGAAGCCACCAGAGGATTGAGAGCAGAGAAGTGGCCTGATATAATTTGTGGTTGTTTTTTTTTTTAAGATTACCCTGGATACTATGCATAAAATAAACTGAAGATAGAAAGAGTAGAAGCAGAGAGAGCATTTGAGGTCATTTGAATAGAGGAGACAAGAGATGATGACAATGGCATGGTGCCCCTTGGAGAGAAAGGCAGTGGTTCTCTGTACAATGGGCATGGGCCCTCTAGGTCGTTAGAGCCCTCACATGGTCCACTCTGCTTATAAAAGAATGAATGCTGGCCACTTGAAAGATTTCAGAGGCAATGAGAAGGCAGGTTGCTCTGGCTGGGAATGGAGTCCAAGGGCTCTTAAGCTTAGGCTTCAAACTTGCTGTATATATTAGTTTCCTGTGGCTGCCATAACAAATTATTGGAAAACTGGATGGCTAAAATAACAGAAATTTATTCTCTCACAATGCCAAAGGTCAGAAGGCTGAAATGAAGATGTCTGCAGACCCTACTCCCTCTGGAGGCTTTAGAGAAGAATCCTTCCTTAACTCTTCCAAGTTCTGGCATCTGTCAGCTTTCCTTGGTTTCCTTGGTTTGTGGACACATCACTCCCATCTCTGCCTTCCTCTTCACATCAACTTCTCTCTGTGTGTCAGTCTTCTCCTTTTCTGTCTAATCTCCCCGGTGTATCTCTTACAAGGACACTGGTCATCGGATTTAGGGCATGCCCAGATAATCTGTAATAATGTCTTCATCTCAAGATCATTAACTTAATTACATTTGCAAAGACCTTTTTACCACAGGAGTTAAGACATGGACATGTCTTTTGGAGGGGCTACGATTCAATCCACTACAGTGCATAACCTTGGGCAAGTCACTTCTTCCCTCTGGGTCTCACTTTCCTCCATTGTAAAATAGGGGCAGAGATGTAGTTTGCCTTCCAACTCTTTCATTATAAGGCAAGCTTCTCACCAATACAGTAGTCACTAGCCACGTGTGGCCACTGAGCATTTGGAATGTAGCTAGTCTCAACTGAGATGTGATTGTAAGTGTAAAATATATCCCAAAACATCAAGTACTTAGTGTGAACAGAATGTAGAATATCTCATAAATAATTTTTATCTTCAGTGCATGTTGAAAATATATTTTGGATATATTGGGCTAAATAAAATTTCTCTCTAAAATTAATTTTACCTGCTTCTTCTTACTTTTTTAATGTGGCTACTAAAAAACATAAAATTACATATGTGACTTACATTATATTTCTTTGGACAGCTCTATTCTAAAGAGTAGATTTAAAAATAAATTAAAAGTTGTAAATAGATAATATAAATAAAAATTCATCTCTATTCTATGTAGAATCAGTAGTGGTACCTTGACTAGAGGCTGAAGAATCTGCTTTCAAGATGCTCACTCACATGGCTGATAAGTTGATGCTGTTAGTTGAGAGCTCACCCAGGGCTTTGAGCCAGGGACCTTGGTTCCTCTTTAGGTGAGCCTCTCCACTGGCACCTTGAGCTTCCTCAGAACACGGTGGTTGAATTCCAAGTGTGAGTGTCCCAAGAGATGGAAAGTGGAAGATGATAGTTCCTTAAAGCCTGATCTGAAAACTGACACAGTGTCATTTCTGATATATGCTATTCGTCAAATAGCCACAGAGCCTATATTCAAGGGGAGACTCCATGTCTCAACGAAAAGACTGACAAAGAAATTGGGGGCATCCTAGGAAGAGCTCAGTAAATAGGAGGAAGAGCTCAGTAAATATTTATTGCATTAATAAAATTATTCAAATTAATAAAATGTAACAATTCCCATCTGACATATAAGGAAACAGAAATTTGAAAAAATTAAGTCACAGTCATTCTAGGACTGCTACTATTAATAATTAAAAGCTAACATTAAGAAACAAGAAACTGTGGCCCAATCAAAAGAAAAAAATGAACCAACAGAAACAGTCCCAGGGAAAGACAACACAGAGAACCTACTAGACAAACACTTTAAGACAACCATCTTAAACATAATCAAAGAACTAAAGGAAGACATAAAGTCAAGAAAATGGTGGATGAACAAAATGTAAATATCAAGAAAGAGAGAGAAAACCTCAAAAGAAACCAGCAAGAGATTCTAGAGCTGAAAAGTATAGAAACTGAAATGAAAAATTCACTAGAGGGACTCAAAGGCAGATTTGAGTAGACAGACAAAAGAATCAGTGAACTCGAAGATAAGACTATTGAAACTATTGGAGAACATTTCTCCAAAGAAGCCATACAGATGGCTAAAAAGCACATGAAGAAATGCTCAACATCATTAATTATTAGAGAAATGCAAATCAAAACTACAATGAGGTATCACTTCCTACCAGTCAGAATAGCCATCATCAAAAAGTCTACAGAGAAGACCTCAGACTTCCCAAAAGGCAAGAAACTACCCACATACCTGGCAATGTGGCTGACAGGGTCTTGGTGCTTCGGCTGGGTGTCAGGCCTGAGCCTCTGAGGTGGGAAAGCTGAGTTCAGGACATTGGACCACCAGAGACTTCCTGGCCCAATGTAATATCAATCGGCGAGAGCTCTCCCAGAGATCTCCATCTCAATGCTAAACCCAGCTCCACTCAGTGACCAGCAAGCTCCAGTGCTGGAAACCCCATGCCAAACAACTACCAAGACAGGAACACAACCCCCATTATCAGAGAGGTTGCCTAAAATCATAATAAGTTCAGAGACACCCCAAAACACACCACAGGACGCAGTCCTGCCCACCAGAACACAGGGACTAGTCACCTCCACCAGGAAGCCTATACAAGCCACTGAACCAACCATACCCACTGGGGGCAGATGCCAAAAACAATGGGGACTATGAACTTGCAGCCTGCGAAAAAGAGACCCCAAAAACAGTAAGTTAAGCAAATTGAGAAGACAGAGAAATATGCAGCAGATGAAGGAGTAAGGTAAAAACCCACCAGACCAAACAAATGAAGAGGAAATAAGCAGTCTACCTGAAAAAGAATACAGAGTAATGATAGTAAAGATGATCCAAAATCTCAGAAATAGAATGGAGAAAATACAAGAAAAGTTTAACAAGGACTAGAAGCACTAAAGAGCAAACAAACTACGATGACCAACACAATAAATGAAATTAAAAATTCTCTAGAAGGAATCAATAGCAGAATAACGGAGGCAGAAGAATGGATAAGTGAACTGGAAGATAAAATAGTGGAAATAACTACCACAGAGCAGAATAAGGGAAAAAGAATGAAAAGAATTGAGGACACTCTCAGAGACTTCTGAGACAACATTAAGTGCACCAACATTCGAATTATAGGGGTCCCAGAAGAAAAAGAGAAAAAGAAAGGGACTGAGAAAATATTTCAAGAGATTATAGTTGAAAACTTCCCTAATATGGGAAAGGAAATAGTCAATCACGTCCAGGAAGTGCAGAGAGTCCCATACAGGATAAATCCAAGGAGAAACACACCAAGACACATATTAATCAAACTATCAAAAATTAAATACAAAGAAAAATTATTAAAAGCAGCAAAGGAAAAGCAACAAATAACATACAAGGGAATCCCCATAAGGTTAACAGCTGACCTTTCAGCAGAAGCTCTGCAAGCCAGAAGGGAGTGGCAGGACATATTTAAAGTGATGAAAGGTAAAAACCTACTCAACAAGGATCTCATTCAGATTCGACGGAGAAATCAAAAGCTTTACAGACAAGCAAAAGCTAAGAGAATTCAGCACCACCAAACCAGCTCTACAACAAATGCTAAAGGAACTTGTCTAAGTAGGAAACACAAGAGAAGAAAAGGACTTACAAAAACAAACCCAGGGCTTCCCTGCTGGTGCAGTGGTTGAGAGTCCGCCTGCCGATGCAGGGGACACGGGTTCGTGCCCCGGTCTGGGAAAATCCCACATGCCGCAGTGCGGCTGGGCCCGTGAGCCATGGCTTCTGGGCCTGCATGTCTGGAGCCTGTGCTCTGCAACGGGAGAGGCCACAGCAGTGAGAGGCCCATGTACAGCAAAAAAAAAAAAAAAATTAAGAAAATGATAATAGGAACATACATATTGATAATTACCTTAAATGTGAATGGATTAAATGCTCCAACCAAAAGATACAGGCTCGCTGAATGGATACAAAAACAAGACCCATATATATGCTGTCTACAAGAGACTCACTTCAGACCTAGGGACATATACAGACTGAAAGTGAAGGATGGAAAAAGATATTCCATGCAAATGGAAATCAAAAGAAAGCTGGAGTAGCAATACTCATATCAGATAAAATAGACTTTAAAATAAAGACTGTTACAAGAGATAAGGAGGGACCCTACATAATGATTTAAAGATCAATCGAAGAAGAATATAACAATTATAAATGTTTATGCAACCAACATAGGAGCACCTCAATACATCAGGCAACTGCTAACAGCTATAAAAGAAGAAATCAACAGTAACACAATAATAGTGGGGGACTTTAACACCTCACTTAAACCAATGGACAGATCATCCAGACAGAAAATTAATAAGGAAACACAAGCTTTAAATGACACAATAGACCAGATAGATTTAATTGATATTTATAGGACATTCCATCCAAAAACTGCAGATTACACTTTCTTCTCAAGTGCGCATGGAACATTCTCCAGGATAGATCACATCTTGGGTCACAAATCAAGCCTCAGTAAATTTAAGTAAACTGAAATCATATCAAACATCTTTTCTGACCACAACACTATGAGATTAGAAATCAATTACAGGGAAAAAAATGTAAAAAACAAAAACACATGGAGGTTAAACAATATGTTACTAACTAACCACTGAAGAAATCAAAGAGGAAATCAAAAAATACCTAGAGACAAATGACAATGAAAACACGACGATCCAAAACCTATGGGATGCAGCAAAAGCAGTTCTAAGAGAGGAGTTTATAGCAATACAAGGCTACCTCAGAAAACAAGAAAAGGGCTTCCCTGGTGGCGCAGTGGTTGGGAGTCCGCCTGCCAATGCAGGGGACACGGGTTCGAGCCCTGGTCTGGGAAGATCCCAGATGCCGCAGAGCAACTAAGCCCATGAGCCACAACTACTGAGCTTGCGCGTCTGGAGCCTGTGGTCCGCAACAGGACAGGCCGCGACAGTGAGAGGCCCACGCACCGCGATGAAGAGTGGCCCCCACTCGCCGCAACTGGAGAAAGCCCTCGCACAGAAATGAAGACCCAACACAGCCAAAAATTAATTAATTAATTAATTAAAATTTAAAAAAAAAAAAAAGAAAAATCTGAAATAAACAATCTAACCTTACACCTAAAGGAACTAGAGAAAGAAGAACAAACAAAACCCAAAGTAGCAGAAGGAAAGAAATCATAAAGATCAGATCAGAAATAAATGAAATAGAAACAAAGAAAACAATAGTAAAGATCAATAAAACTAAAAGCTGGTTCTTTGAGAAGATAAATAAAATTGATAAACCATTAGCCAGACTCAACAAGAAAAAGAGGGAGAGGATTCAAATCAATAAAATTAGAAATGAAAAAGAGGTTACAACAGACACCGCAGAAATACAAAGCATCCTAACAGACTACTACAAGCAACTCTATGCCAATGAAATGGACAACCTGGTAGAAATGGACAAATTCTTAGAAAGGTATAACCTTCCAAGACTGAACCAGGAAGAAATAGAAAATATGAACAGACCAATCACAGGTAATGAAACTGAAACTGTGATTAAAAATCTTCCAACAAACAAAAGTCCAGGACCAGATGGCTTCACACGTGAATTCTATCAAACATTTAAAGAAGAGCTAACACCCATCCTTCTCAAACTCTTCCAAAAAATTGCAGAGGAAGGAACACTCCCAAACTCATTCTATGAGGCCACCATCACCCTGATACCAAAGCCAGACAAAGGTACTACAAAAAAAGAAAATTACAGACCAATATCACTGATGAATATAGATGAAAAAATCCTCAACAAAATACTAGCAAACAGAATCCAACAACACATTAAAAGGATCATACACCACGATCAAGTGGGATTTATCCCAGGGATGCAAGGATTCTTCAATATACGCAAATCAATCAATGTGCTACACCATATTAACAAATTGAAGAACAAAAACCATATGATCATCTCAATAGATGCAGAAAAAGCTTCTGACAAATTCAACACCCATTTATGATAAAAACCCTCCAGAAATTGGGCATAGAGGGAACCTACCTCAATATAATAAAGGCCATATATGACAAACCCACAGCAAACATCATTCTCAATGGTGAAAAACTGAAAGCATTTCCTCTAAGATCAGGAACAAGACAAGGATGCCCACTCTCACCACTATTATTCAACAAAGTTTTGGAAGTCCTAGCCATGGCAATCAGAGAAGAAAAAGCAATAAAAGGAATACAAACTGGAAAGAAGCAGTAAAACTGTCACTGTTGGCAGATGACATGACACTATACATAGGGAATCCTAAAGATGCCACCAGAAAACTACTAGAGCTAATTAACGAATTTGGTAAAGTTGCAGGATACAAAATTAATGTACAGAAATCTCTTGCATTTCTATACACTAATGGTGAAAAATCTGAAAGAGAAATTAAGGAAACACTCCCATTTACCATGGCAACAAGAAGAATAAAATACCGAGGAATAAACCTACCTAGGGAGACAAAAGACCTGTATGCAGAAAACTATAAGACACTGATGAAAGAAATTAAAGATGATACAAAGAGATGGAGACATATACCATGTTCTTGAATAGGAAGAATCAATACTGTGAAAATGACTATACTACTCAAAGCAATCTACAGATTTAGTGCAATCCCTATCAAACTACCAATAGTATTTTTTACGGAACTAGAACAAAAAATCTTAAAATTTGTATGGAGACACAAAAGACCCCAAATAGCCAAAGCAGTCCTGTGGGAAGAAAATGGAGCTGGAGGAATCAGACTCCATGACTTCAGAGTATACTACAAAGCTACAGTAATCAAGACAATATGGTACTGGCACAGAAACAGAAATATAGATCAATGGAACAGGATAGAAAGCCCAGAGATAAACCCATGCACCTATGGTCAACTAATCTATGACAAAGGAGGCAAGGATATACAATGGAGAAAAGACAGTCTCTTCAACAAGTGGTTCTGGGAAAACTGGATAGCTACATGTAAAAGAATGAAATTAGAACACTCCCTAACACCATAAACAAAAATAAACTCAAAATGGATTAAAAACCTAAATGTAAAGCCAGACACTATAAAACTCTTAGAGGAAAACATAGGCAGAACAGTCTATGACATACATCACAGCAAGATCCTTTTTGATCCACCTCCTAGAGAAATGGAAATAAAAACAAAAATAAACAAATGGGATCTAATGAAACTTAAAAGCTTTTGCAAAGCATAGGAAGCTACAAACAACACGAAAAGACAACCCTCAGAATGGGAGAAAATAGTTGCAAACGAAGCAACTGACAGAGGATTAATCTCCAAAATATACAAGCAGCTCATGCAGCTCAATATCAAAAAAAACAAACAGCCCAATCCAAAAATGGGCAGAAGACCTAAATAGACATTTCTCCAAAGAATATATACAGATTGCCAACAAACACATGAAAGGATGCTCAAGATCACTAATCATTAGAGAAATGCAAATCAAAACTACAATGAGTTAACACCTCACACCAATCAGAATGGCCATCATCAAAAAATATACAAACAATAAATACTGGAGAGGATGTGGAGAAAAGGGAACCCTCTTGCACTGTTGGTGGGAATGTAAATTGATACAGCCACTATGGAGAACAGTAAGTTTCCTTAAAAAGCTAAAAATAGAACTACCATATGACCCAGCAATCCCACTACTGGGCATATACCTTGAGAAAACCATAATTCAAAACAAGTCATGTACCACAATGTTCATTGCAGCACTATTTACAATAGCCAGGGCATGGAAGCAACCTAAATGTCCATTAACAGAGGAATGGATAAAGAAAATGTAGTATGTATATACAATGGAATTTTTTTTTTTTCGGTACACAGGCCTCTCACTGTCGTGGCCTCTCCCGTTGTGGCGCACAGGCTCCAGACGCGCAGGCTCAGCGGCCATGGCTCACGGGCCCAGCCCCTCCGCGGCATGTGGGATCTTCCCGGACCGGGGCACAAACCCGTGTCCCCTGCATTGGCAGGCAGACTCTCAACCACTGCGCCATCAGGGAAGCCCATACAATGGAATATTAGTCAGCCATAAAAAAGAACAAAATAACACCATTTACAACAACATGGATGGACCTAGAGATTGTCATACTGAGTGAAATAAATTAGACAGAGAAAGACAAATATCATACGATACCACTTATTTGTGGAATATAAAAAGAAAAGGGTAGAAGTAAACTTACCTACAAAACAGAAATAGAGTTACAGATGTAGAAAACACCATATGGTTACCAGAGGGTAAGGGGGGGAGAGATAATTGGGAGATTGGGGTTGACATATACACACTACTATATATAAAATAGGTAACTAATAAGGATTTACTGTATAGCACAGAGAACTCAACTCAATACTCTGTAATGGCCTATATGAGAAAAGAATCTTAAAAAGAGTGGATATATATATGTATAACTGATTCACTTTGCTGTACACCTGAAACTAACACAGCATTGTAAATCAGCTATACTTCAATAAAAAAAATTTTTTTTAAGAAATTATTGAAGAACAGAAAGAAAAAAGATAAAAGAAAAGTGAACAGAGCCTAAAAGATACCATCAAGAAATCAAGATATATATTGTGGGAGCCCAGAAGGAGAATAGAGACAGAAAGGGCAGAAAGAATATTTAAAGAAATAATGGACAAAACATCCCAAGTTTGATGAAAGACATGAGTATAAACATCCAAGCAGTTCAAATAACACTAAGTAGGATAAACTCAAAGAGATTCAAACTGACTTAGGTTATAATCAAATTGTCAGAAAACAAAGAGAAAATCTTGAAAGCAGCAAAAGAGAAGCGACTCATCACATACACGAGATCCTCAACAATATTATGATCAGATTTCTCATCAGAAAACTTTGGAAGCCAGAAGACAGTAGACTATGTTCAAAGTGCTAAAAGGAAAAAAAAAAATAACTGTCAACCAAGAATCCTAACTGGCAAAATTGTCCTTCAATTTTGAGGGAAAAATTAACACATTCCTAGACAAACAAAAGTTTAGGGACATTTTTTTACTAGATGTACCCTGCAAGAAATACTAAAAGGAGTCATACAGATTGGAATGAAAGGACACTAAACAGTAATTCAAAGCCATATGAAGAAATAAGGATCTCAGTAAAGGTAGATAAATGACTATTATAAAAGCTAGTGTTATTGTAGAAATGGTTTGTAACTTCACTTTTTGTTTTCTACACAATTTAAGAGGCTAATACACTATTTTACAAAAGAAAAAATATTAGCCTAAAGCTAGTATTATTGTAACAGTGGTTTGTAACTCCACATTTTATCTTCTACATAATTTAAGAGACTAATGCATCATAAAAAAAACCTTATGAGTTTATGTTTTTGAACACACAATGTATACAGATGTCATTTTGTGGCATCCACAACTAAAAGAGCTGGGGCCACAAATGTATAACAGCAGAGTTTTGTATATTGTTGAAGTTAAGCTAGTACAAATTAAAATTAGAGTGTTTTAACTTTAGGATGTTAAATGGAATCTCTATAGTTAGCACAAAGAAAATAGTTATAGAATATACACAAAAGGAAATAAGAATAAAACTTAAATGATTCACTACAAAAAGTTAGCTAAACACAAAAAGGACAGTAATACAGGAAATGAGGAATAAAAAAACTATAAGACATATAGAAAAAAATAGCAAAATGACAGAAATAAGTCCCCCTTTATCAGTAACTAATTTAATTGGAGAATACCCAATCAAAAGTCAGATATTGGCAGAATGGATCAAAAACTATATGACCCAACTCTATGCTGTCTACGAGAGAATCAATTTAGATCCAAAGACACACATAGGTTAAAAATGAAAAGATGGTGAAAGCAGGATCTTGAAGAGATATTTGTACGCTGATATCATAGCAGCATTACTCACAGTAGCCAAAGTGTGTAAGCAACCCAAGTGCCCATCAATGGTTAAGAAAATGTGGTATATACATACAATGGAATATTATTCATCCTTAAAAAGAAACAAAATTCTAACATACGCTACAACATGGATAAACTTTGAGAACATTATGCTGAGTGAAATAAGCCAGTTACAAAAAGACAACGGAATGATTCAAATGAGGTAACTAGAGCAGTCAAAATCATAGAGACAGAAAGTAGAACAGTAAAGTTGGGAAGAGTGGGGATTTACAGTTTAATGGGATATTGAGTTTCAGTTTTGCAAGATGAAAAGAATTCTGGAGATGGATGGTGATGATAGTTGCACAATAATATGAATGTACTTTATATCGCTGAACTATACACTTAAAACGGTTAAGATGTTAAAATTCATGTTACATGTTATTTACCACAATAAAGAAAATGGGGAGAAGGACTTCCCTGGTGGTGCAGTGGTTAAGAATCCACCTGCCAGTGCAGGGGACACAGGTTCAAGCCCCGGTCCGGGAAGATCTCACATGCTGCAGAGCAGCTAAGTCTGTGCGCCACAACTACTAAGCCTGCACTCTAGAGCCCGCGAGCCACAACTACTGAGCCCAGGCACCACAACTCCTGAAGCCCACACACCTAGAACCCGTGCTCTGCAACAAGAGAAGCCACTGCAATAAGAAGCCTCGCACTATAACAAAGAGTAGCCCCCACTTGCCGCAAGTAGAGAAAGCCCTCATGCAGCAGCAAAGACCCAACGCAGCCAAAACTAAATTTAAAAAATAAAATAAACTTATAAAAAGAAAAGAAAATGGGGAGAAAAGTAAATAGATTACTGGATACAGAATTTCATTTTGAAAAGATGAAAAAGTTCTGGAGCTGGATGGTGGTGATGGCTGTACAACAATGTGAATGTACTTAATGCCACTAAACTGTACACCTCAAACGGGGGTTAATATTGTAAATTTTATCTTTTATATTCTTTACCACAATAAAAAAGTGAATGGAAAAAAAGCCTAATATTGATTAGACACTTACGTTGAACCAGATCCTGTGCTAAATGCTTTACATGCATTGGTGTCTCCACTCTATGCTTCCTACATTGTGTACAGATGAGAAAATTAAGTCATAAAGCTGTTAAAGCAATTTTTCTAAATTGTGTGCTAGGTCCTCTAAATATTAACTATTTGTTTCATTATTTATTTATGGTTACTTTTTTTTTTTTTTTTTTTTGCGGTACGCGGGCCTCTCACTGTTGTGGCCTCTCCCGTTGTGGAGCACAGGCTCCGGACGCGCAGGCTCAGCGGCCATGGCTCATGGGTCCAGCCGCTCCGCGGCATGTGGGATCTTCCTGGACCGGGGCACGAACCCGTGTCCCCTGCATCGGCAGGCAGACTCGCAACAACTGTGCCACCAGGGAAGCCCAAGATACATTAATTTTAAGCCTACAGCAGAATATGTTTTTATATACCTCGACACTTATGTAAAATCCACCACCAAAATACAGAAAAGTTCCAGCTCCCCAGAAAACTTTCCTGCACCTTTTCCCAGGAAATATCCCCTCCAGAAAGAGCCACTGTCTGACTTCTATTGTCATAGATTAGGTTTATTTACTTTTAAGAATTTTTAAAATTGTGGTATAGTATGTAACATAAAATTTACCATCTTAACCATTTCTTTTTTCCCAGTTTTACTGAGATATAATTGACATAAAATTGTATTATTTTAAGGTGTATAACATAATTATTTGATATACAAATATATTATAAAATGATTTTCACAATAAGTTTAGTTAAAATCATTCACCTCACATAGTTGCAACTTTTTTCCTTGTGATAAGAGCTTTTAAGATCTACTCTCTTAGCAACTTTCAAATATACAGTACTGTATTGTTAACTACAGTCACCTTGGTGTACATTACATCCCCTGAACTTATTTGTCTTTTAACTGAAACTTTGTGCCTTTTGACAACTTCACCTATTTTGCCCACCCTCATCCCTACTTCTGGCAACCACCAATCTGTTCTCTGTTTCTATGAGTTTAGTTGTGTTCTTTTTAGATTCTACACAAAGGTGGGATCATACACTATTTGTTTTTCTCTCTCTGACATTTCATTTACCCTAATGCCTTTGAGATTCATCCATGTTGTCACAAACAGCAGGATTTCCTTCTCTTTGTGACTGAATAATATTCCACTGTATATACACCACATTTTCTTTACCCATTCATCCATTGAAGGACACTTAGGTTGTTTCCATGTCTTGTCTATCATAAATGATGCTTCAATGAACTTGGGAGTGCAGATATCTCTTTGAGATAGTGATGTCTTTTCCTTTAGATATATGCCCAGTAGTGGAATTGTTGGATCATACAGTAGTTCTACTTTTAATTTTTTGAGGAACCTCCATACTATTTTCCATAGTAGCTGCACCAATTTACATTCCCACCAACAGTGCACAAGTGTCCCCTTTTCTCCACATCCTCACCAATACTTGCTATCTCTTGTCTTTTTGATGACAGTCATTCTAGCAGGTGTGAGGTGATATCTCATTGTGGTTTTAATAAACCATTTCTAAGTGTAAAGTTCAGTAGTGTTAAGTTCATTCACTTTGTTGTGCAACCTGTCTCCAGAACTCTTTTCATCTTGCAAAACTGAAACTCTTCCCATTAAACCACACCCCATCCCCCTCCCCTCAGCCACTGGCAAACACCTTCTTACTTTCTGTCCCTATGAATTTGACTATTCAAGGTAGTTCAGGTAAGTTGAATCATATATGTTTATCTTTTCATGACTGGCGATCTTAGTTCAAGATACTATGACAAGTTACCCTAGACTGGGTGGCTTAAAGAAACATATATTTCTCATGATTCTGGAGGCTAGAAATTTAAGATTAGGATGCCAGCATGATCAGGTTGTTGTGGGAGCTGTCTTCTTGGTTATGTCCCCATGTGCCCTTTCCTTGGTGCATACATGGAGACAGAGAGAGAGAGAAGAAGAAAAAAGGAAGGAGAAGGAGGGGGGGAAGAAGGAGGAGGAGGAGGAGGAGGAGGAGGAGGAGGAGGAGGAGGGGAAAAAGAAGAAGGAGAAGAAGAAGGAGAGGAAGGAGGAGAAGAGGAAGAGGAAGGAGAAGAAACAGGGGGAGGAGGGGGAGGAGGAGGAGGAGGAGAAGAAGAAGAAGGAGAAGGGGAGGAAGACGAAAAGAGAAAGTCTCATGTCTCTTTTTCTTTTTATAAGGGCATTAGTCTCATCATAGGGCCTCCACCCTCATGACCTCACCTAAACCCAATTACCTCCCAAAGGCCTCATCTCCATCTACCACCACATTGGGAATTAGGGCTTCAACAGATAAATTTAGTACAAGGGAGACACAAATGTTCAGTTCGTTGTACTGGCTAATTTCACTTAGCGTAATGTTCTCAAGTTTCATCCATGCTGTAGCGTGTATTAGTCTTTTCTGTTCTTGAATTTCATATAAATGGGAATCATACTGTTTCTGGATTTTTTTCACTGTACATAATATCTGTGAGATTCATCCATTTTTTGGTGCGTGTCAGTTTTCATTCTTTTTTTTCTTGCTCTGCATGAATACAGACAATGTGCTTATCTAGTCAATGTCAATGGCCATCTGGATTATTTCCAGCTGGGGACAACTTTGGAAAACTCTACTAAGAACGTTCTTGTATGTGTCTTTTTGAATGAATACGTATTCATTTCTCTTGGATAAATAATCAGAAGTGGAATTTCTACAACCAGCTATTCTAAATCCTTTGGCCTGACTCCAAACGGCTGGGGCTGGTTGCAGCTCTGATGTCATATGGTCCTGTACGTACCCCACTCCTTTCACTGAGGACTCCTCCTGGGAGGAGGCTGTCTCCAGCTTCCCCTTCACTCCTTTCAGGGCCTCCAGTGCCTAGGTGGGTTCTCCAAGCACAGCAGCAAACAAGAACTTGAACAGGAAGTAACTGTGGATAAACACTGAGTAATAATGAATGCAGCACAATTAAACCCAATATTAGATCAGGGAAAGTTCTTGTTTGGTTTACTAAATTCTAGAAGAAGAAACTGAAAACATGAAGCCATGAGGGCACAAACGAAGAGTTCAAAGATCCAGACTGGAACATTGTTCCCATTACGGCCCTCCAGTCCTCCCAGGAGTAATAGCACAGTAATGGTAACTCAGCTCCCAGGGCAGACTTGCTGTTGTAAGCTTCCAGCTCTGCTACCCTCCTCATTCAAGGGCTGCAGGAAGAAAGCCAGAGGCCTGCTCATTCTTTGTTAGAAGAGGGTTAGCAAATGTTGGAGAGGTGTTGAAAACCCACTAGCACCAATCTGAGATTTTCTCCTCAATGTTTCCGGAACAACTGAAACCTAGTTAAATCAGGAATGACTCTCATTTTGAGATCCGGTGCCATGTGAAAGCAATACAAAAGGTCATGGCAGGGTCCCCAATTTGGAATCAAGATGCAAAGGGATGACTTAAGTCTGAATAGGAAGTACTTTCTCTTTCTCTTTCCTCCCATGCTGCCTCCTGGAAAGAAGGAACTGGGAGTGCCTTCTGCACAGAGAACTTGAATTGGGTGGAATAGATAGCTCTGCCCTAAGGCTTCCTTACTCAGCATTTCTCTGCAGGGCCAGGACTAGGGTGAGGAGAGTGAGGCACTCGACTTGAGTCCCAAATTTAAGGGGCACCGAGAAATCAGTAAGAAAAATCAATAATAGTTCAATGTAATGTATTTAAAAAGCAAAACTAATGCAAAAAAAAAAAAAACATGGTGAAGGAAACAACAACTTTTTAAACCAAGGTAGGATCTCATTGCCAGGATTAAGGTGAGGTAAGTGAGGCTGAGTCATGTAGGTTCAGAGTAGACCTACAAAGAAATTGTTAGGATTATATGAGCTAAAGCTTGTAAAACGCTTGGAACAAGCTATAAATGTTTTAATTATTATCATCATCATTATTATTATTTCATATTAATCATAATTTCCTATTATCAGAAATATTATTATTTAGTTATTATCACTATTATTACTTGGAGAGAGAGGGTTGTTTCATCACTTGGGATAGTGGGGAGCGGCTGTTCCCATCCCTGCCTCTAAGCAGTCTTTCCTAATTCCTTGAATTTAAATTCGTTGCCCCTCACCTGTGCCCCTCTGGCATCCTCAACTGACCTGATCTTTGCACTTACCCTGCATTGTGTCGTCTGTTTATTCATCCATCTCCCCAGGCAGCCTAGGACTTTTGGGAGGGTAGAGGCAGCCCTATCTTGTTTATCAATTTATCCTCCTCAGAGCAGAGCCCAGTGCCTGCCACATAATAGCCCCTGGAACTATATTTATGGTCTTAGGTGACTGAGAATTGGTGTCCAGAGACCTCTCCTCAATCCTTCTTCAATAAAATTGTACCAGATTGGTCGGGAGTCTGGGGTGGGGGAATGGGAACCTGCCAACTCTCCTGTTTAGCCTGAAGTCAAAGAATAATAAAATTATATAATATAATTTTATTATATTATAAATTATATTTTATTTTATTAATTAAAATATAATTAAATTTAAATATATTTAATTTTAAATATATTTAAATCTAAAATATAATTAAAATTATATTTTATTAAATTATAAATTATATTATATTATATAAAATTATATAATAATAAAATTATCACTATTGTTTCTTTTAGTGTTAACATTTATCGGGAACTTCATATATGTGCTAAGCATTGTCCTAAACTTTTTTCATGGATTAACTCATTTAATCCTCATGATAATCACAGAGATAGATAATTTTTTTTCCCATTTAACTGAAACAGGCACAGAGAAGTCGAGTGTGTGTCCAGGATCACTCAGTCACCAAGTGGGAGAGCTGTGCTCAAACTCCTCAATCTGACCCCAGAGTCTGTGCTACCAGGCACTAAATGAGACTTGGCTCCCCAGGTTCACAGAACCCGCCACCCACCTTTGTAAGAAGATGCCAGCTTAATACCTGCCACCCCAAGCAATCTTTACTTAGTCCCTCTTATAACAAGAGAGTGCTTAATAGCAAGGACATACGAGGAAAAGAAAATAGATTTTTTCATTTCTCTAAGAGGCCACCTGATCCCTGCATGTTAAAAAGAAATCTTTAATATAACATGTCTCTTTGTCCTGCAATTCTTTCATATGCTTGGCTGGTCAGCTTAATCTTCAGCTGGCCCAGAAGAACACCCATCCATAAAACTGCACTTCTAGATGCAGTGCAGCCTGAAGACGGGAGACTTTAGCAAGCAGTCACAGTGCCAAATGTAGAAAGCAGCAGAGAAACCATCTGGTGAAAGGGATATTTCTTGCACACCTTGTATGTTTTTGGATTTTCGTCAGTACATTCCAGGTTTAGGTGTTTTTATAAACAAGTGGCAAGGTATCAACCTAGCATGTTTTCTTTGTACCACCCTGAATTCTTCAGACAACAGGATAGAATGGAATGATAGAATATTTGAATTGGAAAATGACTTTTTACTTATACTCAGTTTTAGAACAGTTAATGTGTTCCCATTTGCAAAAATCAGACTGATATCAAATGATTGTCATTGGGAAGTGAACTCCCACTCCAGCCATGCTTTCCACCCACTAGAAATAACCATGTTTATTCATTTCTTAGTTTCTTGTTCATCTTTCCATACTTTCTTTAACAAATTTACCCATCTAAATATTGAAAAATGAGAATAAATTTTCTTATATATTCTTCTTTCCCTTCTTTCTGACACAAAAGATATCAATAGTATGTACAATATTGTGCACTTTGTTTTATTTAACAATCTATCTGGAGACCTTTCCATATTAGAGCATAGAGAATTTCATTAATTTTTACAGCTGCATTGCATTCATGTAAGGATGTACCTGAATAGTTTAAATAGTCCCTAGTGGGTGAATACTTCGGTATTTCCAAACTTTTACAATTGCAAATCATCATGTTCTCCCCACCACAGTGCCTCTGTAGAATAAATCCCAGAGCCAGGATCACTAGGTCAAAGGGTAAGAGCATTTTCAAGGTTGATGGATGGTGCCAACTTGCCCTCCACGGGGGCTACAACCTTTTGCACTCACACCAGTCATGATAACAGTGCCTATTTCCCCACATCCTTACCAATAAAGTCTTTAGAACATTCTCTTTTTGCCAATCTGGTAAGTGTTAAATGGTATCTGAGTGTAATTTCCATTTGCATTTATCTTATCATGAGTAAGGTTTGGCATCTTTTCATAAGGACAGTGAGTTAAAAACACTTTTATTGGGGACTTCCCTGGTGGCGCAGTGGTTAAGAATCCACCTGCCAATGCAGGGGACATGGGTTCGATCCGTGGTCCAGGAAGATCCCACATGCCACAGAGCAACTAAGCCCATGCGTGGCCACAACTACTGAGCCTGCACTCTAGAGCCCGCAAGTCACAGCTACGGAGCCCACGTGCCACAACTACTGAAGCCTGCACGCCTAAAACCCGAGCTCTGCAACAAGAGACACCACTGCAATGAGAAGCCCGTGCACCACAATGAAGAGTAGCCCCCACTCCATGCAACTAGAGAAAGCCTGCGTGCAGCAACAAAGACCCAATGCAACCAAATTAAAATAAAATAAACACTTTAATTGTGAGCGACAGAAGCTCATTAGGGCTAGCCCAAGCAAATGAAGGGGAAATTAGTATTAAAGAATGACAGAAGTGTTTCATGAAGCCAAGAGCAGAAAGCTAGCCAAGCCCCAGGAGAGACTGGATCTAGAAAATGGAAAAACATTAACTAGATTCCCTGTCTCTGTCTCTCTCTCTCCATTCATGGCATAAAACCTCCTCACAGCCCCCTAAAGTACTTGATACATTTCCCATTCCCCACAGGCACTATCACATAGTCTAAATTCCAAATACACAGTTTCTACCCCAGTGCATCCCTAGTCCAATGAGCCATAGTTGGAGATGGGGATGATGAGGAGAATCAGAAAACACACAATTTCCGGGGCCCACCTATAGTAGATGCCTATTGCATGCCTACGGAAAACCCACTGCCCCTTCACTAATTGTCCATCCTCCATGGAGCATTCTGCCAAAAAGACAGAACTTCTTTTTTTTTTTTTGGCAGAGCTCCACTTGGAGGATAGTCTACTCCTCTCTGCATGACTCCAGTGTTTTTCCAAGGCAATCATGGTAATTCTATTCCCTTTGCAAGGGATGGTTTTAGGAATAGAAGGATGCAGCTCTAGCCAATGATACATAAGGAAACATTCTTCACTAAAAACAGGTACAGTGTCAAGATGGGCACTCTCCTGTTAATGTATGCTGTTGTGTCTGTATGTGATTGTATCGATTAGCTTGTGCTACGTAACAAACCACCCCCAAATCTAGTGACTTAATATAGAATCATTCATTATTTCTTAGGATTCTGTGGGTTGGCCAGGTGGTTCTTGTGGCCTGGGCTTCCTCAGCTGGGGCTGGATGGTCCAGGACAGTCTCACTCACATGTCTGACAATTGACAAGCTGGTTGGTCTAGAGGGAGTCAGCTGGGGGGTGGGGGAAGTGGCTCATTTCTATGCTATCAGCAAGCTGGTCACGAAATAGTGTCTCAGGTCCCAAGTGCAACAAGAGAAAACAACAACAACAACTCCAATGTGCAAAGCACTTTTCAAGTGTCTTCATGTGTCTCCTTACTATTGTCCCATTGGCCAAAGCAAGTCACGTGACTAAGCCCTAATGAGATGGAGAAGTAGACTATATCTCTTGATGGGAGTAGCTACAAAATAGTGTAGCTATTTTTGCAACCTATCACAGTGATGCCTAGAACACTAGTCATCTTGGGACCATGAGAGGTACCAGCCGGAGGATGGCAAATGAGAAGATGAAAACGATTCTCAATGACGATGTTGAACCAATGACTTTGTTAATCCTGCAGAGATGCTTCCTTGAAAGTTCTGGTGTTGTAAGATAATTAATTTTCCTTTCTGTTTAAGATAGTTGAGTTGGTATTACATTATCTTTGCATATCAGTTGAGGTGTTGGGGGTGATATTTCCCAGACAACAAAAAATGGTTTGCCCACAGCCAGACATCCCAGGTTGGCTGGAAATTAAAAAATTTCTGTGAAGAAACCCTGGCTGATTGCACGCCTAATACGAGCCAACTGTGATGGGTAGTTACCCAAAAATCAAACTTTAGCATCCTTAATATTATGTAGAATCCAGAAAATTACATGCAAAGTCCAGTTCTGGGGTCCAAAAATCCAAATACACACGTAACTAGTTAAGGAGAGGGTATAAAATGCAGAGGATGTGAAAGGATGTGGGGAGGTTTAAGCTCCGTGTAAACATATAACTTGTGTGATGATGTCTGTCATGGTCTCCGATGGGTAGGACCTAAAGAAAAAGGAGAAAGACATTATAGGAATATTAGGAAGCAAGTAAATTGGACATTGACTTAATGTCAAATATGGCAAAGAGGTTAAGAACAGAGACTGTAACATTTTTGTCACTGGTCACCTTAGCAAGAGCAGTTTCAGGGGCATGATATGGTGAAAAACAGACTATCAATTAAAGTGTAAAATAAAGAAGAGAAAAGAGGAATAATAAATATAGAATGCTATATTACCTAGGACTCTTTTGATTATGTACCACATAAACCCAATATAAACCAGTTTGGTGGGAGAGGGGAGACTTGGTGGCCCTTATAATTGATCTGGTGGCTCTTCAATCATAGAAGCATCAAAAGGTAGCTAGCTTCAGGCACACCAGGGTTCAGAGGTTTAAACTACATAACTGAAACACTGTTTTCTTTTCTCTCCATTTCTTGGTTCTGCTTGTCTTCTTCTCAGAAAAATCTTTTTCCACATGGAGAAGTAGAGGGCATCCTTCCCAATGGCTCTTGTGAAAGTCTCAAGAGAGACTTTGAATGGTCGAGCTTGAGAGACCTGACCATCTCTGGGCAAGGAGATGGAGTGTGTTCTCATTGGCCATACACTTGTTAGCTTCCATTTCACCAAACCACACAGATTAAACATTTTTATGGAATAAGGAGAGTGATGATTCTCTAAAAGAAGAAAGAATGGGGGAGTGTATAACAGAGTTTTTAGACATGACACCAAAAGCAAGGAAAAATTGATAAATCGGAGATTAAATCATGAAAATTAAAAAAGTTTTCTCTGTAAAAGACCTTGTTAAGAGGATGAAAAGATAAGCTACAGACTGGAGAAAATATTTGTAACCCATAAAGGATGAGTATCTAGAATATATTAAAAACTGAAAACTTAACAATAAAAAAAAAATTAGAAAGTGGGCAAAAGACATGAACAGCCATTTCACATCACAAATAAGCCCATGAAAATATGTTCAACATCATTAACCATCAGGAAAATGCAAATTAAAACCACAAAAATATATTACCACACACTCATCAGAATGACTAAAATTGAAAAATAGTGCTACTACCAAACGCTGTTAAGAATTCAGAGAAACAAGATCACTCATACATTGTTGCTGGGAATGTAAAATGGTGCAGTCACTCTGGAAAAGCCTATGGTAGTTTCCTACGAAACAAAATGTGCTTGGGACTACATCATATTTGAAAAATTTTGTGCATCAAAGGGCACAACCAACAGAATAAAAAGGCAATGTACAGAGTAAGAGAAGTTATTTGCAAATCATATATTTGACAAGGGATTAATATCCAGAAAATATTTTTAAAAACACTGCAACTCTACCACAGAAAACAAAACAAACAAACAAAAAAACACTGCAACTCTACAACAAATAATAAAATAACCCTATTTTAAAATGGGCAAAGGACTTGAATACACATTTCTCCAAAGATGATATACAAATGTCCAATAGGCATATGAAAAAATGTTCACATCGCAGACAAATGCAAATCAAAACCACAATGAGTTGTTACCTCACACCCATTAGGATGGCTGCTATTAAAACACACACACACACAGAGAAAATAACAAGTGTTGGTGGTGATGTGAAGAAATTGGAACCCTTGTACATTGTTGTTCGGATTGTAAAATGGTGCAGCTGCTGTGGAAAACAGCATGGAGTTTCCCAAAACAATTAAAAATAGAATTACCTTATGATCCAGCAATCCCACTTCTAAGTATATACCCAATAGAAGTGAAAGCAGGGTCTCAAAGAGATATTTGCACACTCACATTAATAACATCAGTATTCACAAGAGCCAGGAAGTGGAAGCAACACAACTGTCCATCAGTGGATGAGTGGATAAACAAAATGTGGTAGATACATACAGTGGAGTATTATTCAGCCTTAAAAAGGAAGAAAATTCTGACACATGCTACAAAAAAGGATGAAACTTGAGGACATTATGCTAAGTGAAATGAGCCAGTCAGGAAAAGACAAGTACTGTATGATTCCGCTTATATGAGGTACCCAGAAGTAGTCAAATTCATAGAGATAGAAAGTAGATAGTAGTTACCAGGAACTGGAGGGAGGGAGAAAGTGGAGTTGTTGTTTAAGGGGTATAGTTTCAGATTTGCAAGATGAAAAAGTTCTGGAGAACAAATGCTGCACAACAAATGTGAACATACTTAGCACTACTGAACTACACATGTAAAAATAGTTAAGATGATAAATTTTATGTACTGTTTTTTTTTACCACAATAAGACAGATGATTGATAGGTAGATAGATAGATAGGTAGATAGATTAGATAGGTAGATAGATAGATAGGTAGGTAGGTAGATTACATAGGTAGATAGATACATAGATAGATAGATAGGTAGATAGATAGATAGATAGATAGATAGATAGATAAAAGTAAATAAATGCTTGCCATATGGGCTTAGCAACTGCACTGCACTCTTAGATATTTGTCCTAGATAAATAAAACCTCATGTTCACACAAAAACCTGTACACAAATATTCATAGAAACTTTATAATAGCCCCAAAATGGAGACAATCAAATGTGGGCAAATGGTTAAAAAAACTACAGTACATCTATATGGAATAGGAATACTACTAAAAAAAATTTTTAATAATGAAATATTGGTATACACAACTTGGATGGATCTCAAGAAAATTATTCTGAGGGAAAAAAAATCCAATCCCCAAAATTACATACTGTATGTTCCCATTTATACAACATTCTTGAAATGACAAAATTATAGAAATGGAAAACATATTAGTTGTTTCCAAGAGGAAGGGAGAAGGAGGAAGGGAGGTGGTGTGGCCATAAAAAGATAGCATGAGAGATCCTTGTAGTGATGAGATTGTCCTCTATCTTGACTATGGTGGTGGTCACAAAACCTAAACATGTGATATATCACATGACACTAAACACACACACACACGCGAGTACATGTAACACTGGTGAAATCGGAATAGGTCGGTTGATTATACGTGCTATTGTGCTACAGTTATACAGGGTGTTTCCACTGAAGGAAACTGGGCAAAGGCATATGGGATCTCTCTGTATTATTTCTTACATCTGCACGTCCATTTACAATTACCTCAAAATAAAAACATCTTTAAAATGTATACCATATGTACTTTTCTAGACGTTTGAATGGAGAGTGATACAATCATGATTTGCGGCAAAGGTAGTGCTAAGAAAAGGAGTTTTATTTTTCGATGATAAAGACGTCATCAGATGGGGAGAAAGAAGGCAATGGCAGGGAAAGGATGAAAGTTCAGAGGACAGAGAATTAATTGCTGGAGCGAGGCTCCTGGGGAGAAGAGAGGAAATACAATGGATGAAGAGATGAAGCACTTACCCTTGAAAACTAGAGAGGATCCTTGTCCTGGAGGAACACAGTGACAGTGGTAAGGACTGGGAAAATATAGATGTTTCAAAAGGGAGGAGGGAGAAGTTGAGGTTGTTTTAGCTTGTTGGCCTATATATTTTCTAGAAGTAAAGTCAAAACTTGGGAATAAAGAGACACAATCAGGTGGGGGCTTGAGGAAAGTGGTAAAGCCTTGTGTTGTGGAAAAGAGAACAACTAAAGATTTATAAAAAGATTTTGACCAGCATAAAAGTCAAGCTAAGGATGGTGTGTTAGGGTTCTCTAGAGAAACAGAAATAATAAGGTGTATATGTATATATATATATATATATGTATGTGTGTGTGTGTGTGTGTATATATATATATATAGAGAGAGAGAGAGAGAGAGAGAGATTTATTGTAAGGAATTGGCTCATGTGATTATGGAGGCTGGAAAGTCCCAAAATTTGCAGGCTGAGTAGGCAAGCTAGACACCCAGTAGAGACGATGGTATAGCCCCATTCTGAATCTGAAGGCCTGAGAACCAGGAGAGCTGGTGATGTAAGTTCCAGTCCAAAGGCTGGCAGACTCTACACTCAGAGAGAGCCAATGTTTCAGTTAAAGTCTGAAGGTGGGGAAAATCCAATGTCCCAGCTCAAAGTCCATCAGGCAGGAGGAGTTCCCTCTTACTCAGGTGAGAATCAGGCTTTTTGCTCTCTTCGGGCCTTCAACTGATTAGACAAGACCCACACAATTGGGGAGGGCAATCTGCTTTACTCAGTCTACTGATTCAAATGTGAATCTCATCCAAACACATCTTCACAGACACATCCATAATAATGTTTGACCAAATATCTGGGCACTCTGTAGCCCAGCCAAGTGGGCACATAAAATTAACCACAACAGATGGAAACTAAGAATTTTTCATGAAGCCAGAGAGTATGATTCCTCTCCAGTCATGCTGAAAAGCCTGAGAATAGGAACTGAGAAAATGGATGGCCAGAAAGAGGTGTGGAAGAATTGGGATTATTGACCTGAGAGGTGTTCATTGGACTGACCACAGTCTTGCAGCTGGGGAAAAAAGTGAAGCCAGAAGAGGCTGAGGGACCAGTGGCATTGATGAGATTGAAAAATAGGTTAAGTGGAAATGAAGGTGTGGAAGAGGTGGGAAGACGGGAAGTTATGATCAGTAGGTGGAAGCGTCCCTTTTAACACTTTTCAAATAGAGCCGTTCTGGCTGATGCCCAAGTCCTGGTGTGGCCACGAGAGAGTAGAGGAGAAGATCATTGGTTGAGAAGATCACAGAACAGTCATCCAAAGTGTTGGGAAAGTGATCTGTAAGGACACTAAAATTGCTCACAGTGGTAATGGAGAGGGGAAGAAGAAATTACCTCCTTAGAGAGCCAGGTTTCAATTAAGGCAAAGTGTAGAGCTGGCTTCTTGTGGGGAAGATTCTACAACATGCTGGTTACGAGTGTAGGCGATAGATGTTAGATAGATAGATAGATAGATAGATAGATAGATGTATGATAGATGTATGTATGATAGATAGATAAGTACACATATAGGTACATGTTTTCTGACTACCTGGATACTTAGAACCTCCCTGATTCCTGGCCTCAAAGACTGACCTTTAGTTTTACCTGCAGCTATTTAAAATCTAATAATTTTTTTCTAAGGTTAGCCAGAGTCCGTTTACGTTGTTTACAATGAAAGTATCCTGAATGATGCACTAATGCAATTGACTCTTGCTGCCATGATGTGGAGATAGTTATCACAGGCATGCTCAGTTTCACGAGCCACACTTCAAGGACTCTGACAGAAGAAAGCAACACTGGAGACTTTTATTTCTTTCCATGAGAAGAGCCTAGGAACAAAAGATGTGAGTTACCAAGAGATTTTCAATTCTCTGTAAGGAAGACCTTCCTGTACATTAGAGGTGCTCAGCAATTTGATGGAATGAATGGAAGGAAAGAGGGAATGAGATAAGTTAAGATTTTTTTTTTTAATTTATTTATTTTTGGCTGTGTTGGGTCTTCGTTGCTGCACGCGGGCTTTCTCTAGTTGCGGCGAGCGGGGACTACTCTTCGTTGCGGTGTGCAGGCTTCTCATTGTGGTGGCTTCTCTTGTTGTGGAGCACGGGCTCTAGGCGTGCGGGCTTAAGTAGTTGTGGCACACGGGCTCAGTAGTTGTGCTTCATGGGCTCTAGAGCGCAGGCTCAGTAGTTGTGGTGCACGGGCTCTGTTGCTCCGCGGCATGTGGGATCTTCCTGGACCAGGAATCGAACCTGTGTCCCCTGCATTAGCAGGCGGACTCCTAACCACTGCACCACCAGGGAAGTCCAAGTTAAGATCTTTTGATGTCATTGCCTTTGCTTCTTCTTAGTTTGGAAACCATGCCATGCATGGGAACCCCAGGCCTCTAGATCCTCTGGAAGACAGAAGGCAGGCTCCAGATTTAAGAGTTTCTCCTTGTGTTGAGCTAAATCTGGCTCCCTCCAACTTCCATATAATATTCTTCACTCCGAGAATAAATCTACTGCCGCTGCCATATGACAACCCTTCGCACATTGGAAAACAGCTCTCATACCCCTCCCTCTCTGCTAGCAGTTCTACAGGTAAAACCTTCCTACTTCCTTCTGCATTATAGTAGCAAGTCCCTGAATATCTAGTTGACCTTTTGTCTAAACATGCTGTAGTTCCATTGCCTTTATCAAAGCGGAGGGCCCGGAAGTGAGACACAGTGCTCCAAACATGGTCTGTTCCACGAAGGATGGGGAATTTTTCCTGCTTTATTTCTAACGTTATTCTCCTCGTAACGTGTCCTAACTCTGCCACACTCACGCTTGGCCTGTCTGCTCATTTCCCTCCATCCTGTCTGCATATTTCTTACTAGGCCTCAACGTCATTCTGCTTTCTCCCTGCCCTGTTTATCATGGTTCCTGGGCCTATCTTTCTTCCTGTCTTCTTGAAGCACCTTGGTGAATAGCGGCATCAGTGACTCCGGGACATTAAGATAGTCACGGAAGAACAAAAACTTTGGTGGAATTCCTTACATCTACTTATTGGTTTGTAAATTGATGCCCATACACGGAGGGCAAGGAGACGGAAGAAAGAGGCAGCCGCTCCAGATTGGTAGGTGGCCAGGGTAATAAGCAAACAAACTTACATACGAGGCTTGTCTTAGGCAGTAGCAAGATGAGTAGATCTCTGCACCCGCCTGCTGGAATCTGAAAAGTTTATGTAGCGGCCTTAGCAGGGTTCAGTCACATATCCAGCCCAGACGGTGTTGACAACACACTGCTCTGTCAAGGCTGCGTCTTTGGAACAGCTCTCACTGTGGGAACAGTGGGCCGAATGTGCACATTCCAAGGATGGGGTGGGGGTGAGGAGTCTCCCACTGCCCGGGTCAACCGCCACTCGCGTCCTCTCCATGACCTTCTCCAACACTATTGTTTCAGCCTCCGTTCCTCAAAAGAGCAGAGCCTGAAAGAGGGGTTTAACTTGGAAAGTGATTCCAAAGAGGTGGAGGATGAAGAAAAGTGACACAGAGGAGTGAGAGCCACCTAGGCATAAGCTATTCAGCTGGTTACCACTCTGGGCAGCTAGGGCTCAGTCCTGCAGGGGTCCCTGGCAGGAGCCATGGGGGATGCTCTTCAGAATATGTGACTCAAGAGGAGAGTGATTCATCCGTGGCTCCCATCCTTCGTTTGTCAAGGGTTGTTCTGTGGCTGGTCAGCCCCTTGCACATCCAGGTGTGTGACTGAGTCAGAATAGTTGCACAGGTCCTTACATTTGCACCATCTGGAGGTGGCAGAAAAGCCCTGGGACAGAGAGTGACACGTACAGTATCACTAAAGTGAGATGCTCTCTGTTTACAACTGGGCACAGCTAGGTGCCACAGTGCTGGCTGTAGTAAAAAAGTGAACCTAAGAGGATGTGAGGGGGGCTTCCCTGGTGGCGCAGTGGTTGAGAGTCCGCCTGCCGATGCAGGGGACATGGGTTTGAGCCCTGGTCCGGGAAGATCCCACGTGCCGCGGAGCAACCAAGCCCTGCACCACAACTACTGAGCATGCGCTCTAGAGCCCACGAGCCACAACTACTGAATCCCGTGCGCCTAGAGGCTGTGCTTTGCAACAAGAGAAGCCACTGCAATGAGAAGTCCACGCACCGCAACGAAGAGTAGCCCCCACTCGCTGCAACTAGAGAAAGCCCGTGCACAGCAACGAAGACCCAATGCAGCCAAAATTTAATTAATTATTTATTTTTTAAAAAATAAAAGGAAGTATAAACACAGACACTTTCACACATTGTTGGTGTGAGCACATGTTGGTACAACTTCTTTGAAAGGAAATTATTAGATAACTATCAAAAATTTTAAATGTGGGGGAAACCTTTGACCCAGGAACTCTAGTTTGAGGAATTTATCCTAGACATACTCTCAAATCTAAGATGTTTGCTCAAGGTTATTTTTTCGGTCCTTGTTTGTAGTAGCAAAAAATGGGAAATAATCTTTCCCAATTAATGGGAAAAGAGTTCGTTATATTACAGAACTCCCATATAAGAATACTACAAAGCCATTTTTTTAATGAGGTGGATTTTTATGGGCTCTGATACTAAACAACTTCCAAGATATTCTGGTGGGGGCATGAAAGTCTGTATGTGATACACCCACTAGTGGAAAAAGAGTCAAGGATGAGGAGAGAAAGAAAGAGATCAGAGACAGAGACAGACAGATACAGACAGACAGACAGACAGACCGACTATACACAGAACAAGTCTGAAAACTTACATAAGAAAGTGATAATAGTAATTGCTCCCCGGGATTCAGATAAAAGAGAAACTTCATTTTCATTATATACACTTTGTTACTCTTTGAATGTTACCATTTTATTATTTTTTTCTATAAAATATTTCAATGAAAACTACTAAGGTTGGAAATGCTGGAGAGGAGGAAAAGAAAAAACTCCCATAAGCCTAGTTAAAAAAATTTTTTTTCTACGAAGAAAGACGATCCTGTCCCCTAAGTTAACCACTAACAAGTATTGGGTTCAGGTTCTTGCATAACTGTTTCTGTTTATAAAAACATGGTGGAATGATATTTTGCTTTCATTTACAGATTTTTCTACACTTTCCCTCTCCCCACTGTCTTTCCTGCACCCAAGCAGGCAGAAAGCCAGCTTTGAAAGTCCTTGGCCCAGAGGAGGTTCATGACAGGTCCAAAAAGCAGAACACGGCCAAGATTTCTTGGCTTTGCTCCAAAAATCCAAGCCCATAGGAGAGTGTAGAGGGTTTGCAGAAGATCTAGAAGGGAGAGAAAAGTTTTCAGGAATAAAAGGAACTGGAGGAGACAAAGATGGTGACTTTATGCTTTACATCGATAGAAGGTCGTTGCTATCACAGTTGTGTCTGATTCACCTCTCAGGGGCAGAAAACGAAGCATGAGTGCTAGGAGGCATCTACACTTTCAAACAGGAGGAAGAGGGCAGTAGGGGAGCATGAGGAAGAGGAAAGGAGAACTTAGAGCAGCTCGAGTGTGCCAAAAATAAACTAGAGGAAGCAGCTAAGTAATAGTGTGATCAGATAAGAAAAAGAAAGTACTGCACGGAGGAGAAAGAATTTCCATTAGGGTTTAGGACATGAAAAGGCAATTCACAGAAAAGGAAATACAAATGGAGTATAAACATAGGAGAAAACATTCGATCTCACACACAATTAAGGGAATGCAAATTAAAACAATAATGAGATACCATTTTCCTCTGTCGAACTGGCAAACACAAGGTAGACGCCAGCCGGTAAGTGCCTCTGCGCAAGTTAGAAAATGGCGCCCCCTTCTGGGAAGATGCGTCTAGTGACGGGGGACTGGGCGCGTCCTGGATTTCAGTGCCGCTTGCCCCCAGCCTGGACCTTTTGCAAACAGACTTGTATCCCTCAGCAAAACAGAAAGAAGGTTGAGAATACACAGTGTTTAGAAAGATGCTGAAAGTCAAACACTCTCCCACTCCTGAAATAACATTTTCTTGTTTTAACGCTATAATTCTAAATAATATGATTATACCTGTATGTCTTAAATTACCAACTGGAAGCTACGTTATCTCCGTTGCTAAGAAAGAAGTGAAATTTAGCTCAGCTTCATTCTCCTTTCCTGCTTTCCCAGTTTTTGTATGATAGTATTTTTAGTGAATTCCTACAGTCAGTCAAGAAATATGTATTAAGAATCTAAACACAGTAGGTTCTTTTCTAGGTGCTTAGTTGTTCTTGTGACTTTATTATTTTTATCTTTTTCTTGCCTTTATGATTTTAAGTAATACATTTAATCCTTTATTTTTCCGATCCACAGAAGCCATCCTAATTCACATGAATTCAGGTTTTTGCTTTTGCGCTTTTGCAAATATAGAAACTGGCTCTGACTAGAGCTTTAAAAGGAGTGGGGACTTGCAACAAGAAAAGGGTGCTAGCTGGATACCGGGGTGCTCTACAGAATCCAAGGAAGGGCTGAACAACCAGGGCTCAGCAGGGTCAACAGCCAGGACAGCTTCTGAGCCGGAGCAGCGGGAATGTGCCGAATTCCTCCAGCTCCACATGGGTCCAGGGGTGTTAGGGTCGTGTGGTATAGACATGGCTGCCAAGATAGTTGCAGAGAAAGGGGACCTGTTGCACCACAATCCCCAGACCTGGCGCCTATCACACAAACATTAACCTGTCTATGCATCAGAATGTTGCTCAGTGAGAATGGACTCAGGATCTTTTCGGAGGAAAAATAGATAATATGTCCCCTATATCCCTTGACAGAACTACCTAGAGACCAGACTGCCCATGCCCCCAGGGGCCTTGTTCTCTCCTCGCCCAGAGAATCCCCAAGTTTTTTTGCGCCCATTCTTCTTGGCCAATCACTCCCCTTCTTTGGATGCGAACCTTGCTTTGGTGGACTGAGTTTATAAGCAATCTGGGCAGAGGGACCTGACTTCTGTGTTCTTTTCCTTTGTGAACACAAAGGTGCTGGCCTGTCCCCTGATGGAAGCTGCCAGATAACCTCAAGGAAGGAATGACTGAACCACATTGGGGTTGGAAGATGCCTACTGCAGGGAAATCCATGTGAAATGCTTAGAACAGAGCCTGGCACTGGCTAAGTACCATATAGGTGTGTGCTCAAAAAAACAAAACATGCTGTTAGCCTTGGGGTCACACCTCCCTGAGTTCAGATTCCAGCCCCGCCACATGCTACTTTTGAAGCTTTGAGCTGTGTATTCGTTTCCTAGGTCTGCTGTAACAAACGGATGGCTTTATAAAAATACGTACATACATAAATGTGTTGTCTCACAGTTCTCCAGGCTAGAAGTTTGAAATCATGAAGTTTGTAGAAATCCTTATTTGCTTCTTCCTAATTTTTTTTTTTTTTTTTTTGCCACGTGGCGTGTGGGATCTTAGTTCCCCAGACCAAATATTGAACCTGTGCACCCTGCAGTGGAAGTGCAGAGTCTTAACCACTGGACCGTTAGGGCAGTCCGGCTTCTTCCTCCTTTCTAATGGTTTTCCAGTTGCTTCGGTGTTCCTCGGCTTGTAGGTGCATCACCGCAATTCTCCATCTTCACATGGTGGCCTTCCTGTGTCTCTGCATTTAGTTTTCCTTCTGCAAATGCCTGTGTCCACATGTCCCCTTTTTATAAGGATACCAGTCATGTTGGATTAGTGCTCTCCCTACTCCTGTATGGCCTCATCTTAACTAATCACATTAGCAATGACCCTACTTCCAAATGAGGTCACGTTCTGAGGTCCCGGGGTAGGACTTCACCAAATCTTTTGGAGGGATTACACAGTTCAACCCATAAAAACATGTTTCTTCACCTCCTAGGCCTCAGTTTCTCCAAGTGTAAAGTAAAAATAACTGTGGCTGTCTCATAGATCAATATATCTAAACATAGAAAGATGTTTGAGATAGTTTGCTCAGACAGATAGGAAGTTTCAGAGTAAAATATATGCCATGATTTGTGTGTTTGGAGGTGAACAGAAAATTTCTGGAAGGATGCATAAGAAATACACCAGTGTTATTTCTGGGAAGGGGGATTGGTGAGCTTGGAGGGCAAGGGGAGGAGGAGTTGAACCTTCCCATTAGGTCCCTTTAGTTCTGCTTGACTTGCTTTATTTTGTTTTTATAATTTAATAATAAAAAAGTGGAATAAACCACAGTGGCTTCTGCCTGGTTGTGTTGTTGTGAGGATCAAATAAATGTGGATTGTAAACCATGTGGCCCGGTAAGTGCTCGCTGAACGGTGACTGACTATGGGTATTCTCACTGCAGTTTTCACCAAAGCATCCATTTAATAGACAAAAACTGGAAACAAGCTAAATTGTCCAACTAATGGGAAAGATTTATTCAGGAAATTACCGTTCAGCTACTTGATTTATTATTAAGCAGCATTAAAAATAACATTGACCAGAAGTCCATAATAACAAGGAAAACTATTCACAATATAATGGAAAGGGAAAAATTAAAAGCAGGATACAAATTTCAAACTTTGTAGCATTTAAACAAAATAATGTAAAATCATGTAACCAATATACAAGAGTAGCTTTGCCAGTGTAGCAGGATTATGAGTTTTTTTAATCCTTCTTTTTTTTTGTCATCTTGTTAATAGTTTCCTTTTTTTTTTTTTTTAAAGGAACATGCCCTATTTTTACAACAGGGGAATAAAATCATTGGAAGTAAAAAGAGACTGAGAGATTAAATGACATTTAAGTGATCTTATTTCCCCTTTAGAAGGATTTCATATCCAGGCAAATGATCACCCTCCCCACTTTACAGAAATCCTCATGTTCCAGAGAGAGAGAACCAGCTCCAACATCATCACTGAGAAGCTGATACCGAGCAGGACCCTGTGGAACTCCTGGGCACAAAAGCCTTTCTGTGTCCCCCATTTCTTTGATTACAGGAAATAGGCTTCATTCAAGCCTCCATGAGTTCCAGCAGGCAGGTTCAAGCAGTTGTTAATTAGGGAAGGGGGGGATGTAAGACAAGGGAGGAACAGTCAAAATAAACAATAGTGCAGCCTTGGGGCAAGGTCCTGGTTCCCCATCAAGGGATACACATGGACTTCCCTGGCAGTCCAGTGGTTAAGACTCCGGGCTCCCAATGCAGGGGGCACAAGTCTGATCCCTGGTCGGGAAACTAAGATCCCACATGGCTCATGGTGCAGCTTTAAAAAAAAAAAGGGGGGGGGATACACACAACAGTATCCTTGAGTTGTTTTGCAGACATCAAAACCACCACCAGGTGGAAGAAGTTAACTGTCCAACCAATCAGAAGAGTGTCCACAAGCTGCACACCCTCTTGGAACCGTTGCTGTAAATCTCCTCACTGACCCCTCCAGGTCAGGACACAGAGTTTTGAGGGCACTAGCCTGCTGTGGCCCCCTTTACCTGGCAAAGCAATAAAGCTATTCTTTTCTACTTCACCCCAAACTCTGTCTCCAAGATTTAATTCAGTGTCAGGGTACAGAAGCTGGATTTGGCTTCAAAGCTACATTTTTGGGCTTCTCTGGTGGCGCAGTGGTTGAGAGTCCGCCTGCCGATGCAGGGGACACGGGTTTGTGCCCCGGTCCGGGAAGATCCCACATGCAGCGGAGCGGCTGGGCCCATGAGCCATGGCCGCTGAGCCTGCGCGTCCGGAGCCTGTGCTCCGCAGCGGGAGAGGCCACAAGAGTGAGAGGCCCGCGTACCGCAAAAAAAAAAAAAAAAAAAGCTACATTTTCAAATTTGCAATGATGATCTTTCAAGTTGCTATATCTTTCCTAACATTTCCTTCTTCCCTCTAGTTCCACCAGCCCTTTTTAAACTTTGAAGTTTTCCTTTCCAAATGTTCCAGTCTTTCCTGTCTTTCTTTGCTCTGGGAATGCCTGTATTGAGTGAATACGAGAAACAGAGTCCCTGTTCCCATGTTCAATTTTCCACCTTAACACTCGGCAACTGGCCAAGCAACCTTGATAGTCTCGATGGTCTGTCTTCTCTGAACAGACCCAGAGCTGTCTACTTCCATAATTCTTCTTATTTGAGATTGTAAATCTCCTTATTGTTGAGTGGCGAGGGGAAGAGCCAGCTCTTCTCTTGGGGGTTTTCCTAATCCTGCAGAGTTTAGGTCCTGCCTCAGCCCCCTGCCACCTTTTCCCATCTTCTTGGCTGTTGCCAGGAGATGGTTCTCCCAGGGGTAGTTTCCCTTAACCCTCTCATATCAAAGCTTTCACTAGGGATAATTTCCAATTCTGGGTCATGAGGGCCAGGGCGGGGGACTCAAATGCCTTCTTTCACTCCACTCTCCCTTTCCACCCTGCATTCCTAGCTCACATTCATTATTATAAAAACATATCATTTATTAAATGATATTATCCAACACCCGAGCTCCAGCGTCCTCCTGTCTTCTCATCTTCCTCTGAAATATTTGAGTAAGATCTCAAGACCTTGTCAAGAGGTTGTAAAGACAGACTATAGACTGAGAGAAAATATTTGCAAACACACATCCAACAAAAGATTAGTATCTAAAATACATAAAGAACGCTCAAAACTCAACAACAACTAAACCCACAAACAATCCAGTTAGAAAATGGGCAAAAGATATGAAGAGACATTTTACTGAAGAGGAGATACAGATGGCAAACAAGCACATGGAAAGAGAGAAATGCCAACTAAAACCATGGTAAGACATCACCTCACACCTATCAAAATAACGGAAATAAAAAATAATGACAATACCAAATGTTGGCAAGGATGCAAAGAAACCTATGTCACTAGTGAGAATGTAAAATGTTATAGCCATTCTGGAAAACAATTTGTCAGTTTCTTTAAAAAACTAAAAATGTAACTGCTATACGACCCCAGCAATTGTGGTCTTGGGCATTCATCCCAGAGAAATGAAAATTTATGTTCATACAAACATCGCTCCATGAACGTTTGCAGCAGCTTTATTCGTGATAGCCGCAAACTGGAAACAACCCAAATGTCCTTCACTGGATAAATGGCTAAACAAACCATGGAATATCCACACCATGGAATATCATTCAGCAGTAAAAAGGAACAAACTACTGATACACACAACAACCGGTATAAATCTCCAGAGAACTCGGCTGAGTGCAAAAAAAAAGCCAAACACAAAAGGCTACATCCTATATGATTCCATTTATGTAACATTCTTAAAATGACAAAATCAAAGAAATGGAGAACAGATTCGTGGTTGCTGGGGATTAAGGAGGGGGTGAAGGTAGGAGAAAGTGCGTGTGGCTATAAAATGGCACAAGAGAAATCCTTGTTGTGATGGGAATATTCTGCATCCTCACTGTAGTTATGTCAAGATTCTGATTTTGGACAAGAGTGTTGCAAAATGTTACCATTGGGAGAAATAGGGTACATGGTACATGGGATCTCTCTGTATTTTTACTTACAACTGCATATAAACCTATAATTATCTCAAAATAAAGAGTTTATTCGTTTTACAAAGGGGAATTACAACATGTAAAGGAAAACTGATTGCTAAATATTACTCACCTCATAGTTAATATTTATGTAGTACTCACCATGGGCTAGGTACTGCCTGGTACTTCAGGTTACTAATTTAACCTTCTCAAATCATATTGTATAGTACTATTATGATCCTGTTTTATAGATGAGAAAACTGAGGTTAAGTAACTTGCCCAAGGTGATATAGTCAGTTAAGTGATGGACTTGGACTTTGAACTCAGGCACTCATTCCAGAGTCCTCGATTTTAGCCACTAGGCTGTGGTAAAGGTCAGGCCACTCCTCACCACTCTCCTTAGAGATACAGTCTAGTTCCTAGACTTGCTGTTCTGGCCTCAGGTTCTTCCCTTCATCAGTGTTTCCTTTCTCGGGCCTCCAGAGTGTACATCTCCATCTCTCTTTTTAGAGAAACTTTCAGCCGCAAGAAACAGAACCTACCAATGCATCTGTCTTTAGACTTTGAGGAAATATTATCTCACATAATAAAATGATGGTTTCAGAGTTGGTTGATTCAGCAGCTCTGTTATATCAGTAAATCCCAGCTTCCTTCTGCTGTTCTGTTCTGCCGCCTTTGACCTAGCAGCCTCCTCATGACCACAAGGTGGCTGCCCAAGCTCCAGGTGGTACTTTCTCACAACAGTATCCAGAGTCAGTAGAGGGATTGCTTCTTCCCTCTTTGTGTCCTTTCAATCAACAAGGAAAACCTCTGCCAGAAGCCCCAGCACAGGCTCCACTCGTGTCTCCTTGGCCAGAGTCACCTCATGTCCCCATGCCTAAGCCCATCATTAAACAAAGGGGATATGAAAATATGGTTTGTTTAGACCAATTATGCCACTTCCTGGGAGCAGAGACCACTTCCCCTGAAGAATAAGATCACATGGAGGACAGATGGTAGCTGAAAAATAGAAAACAGAAAAAAGGAAGTTCTATTACAAAAAAGGAAGAGGAAACGCTTGTTTTCTAGGAAAAACTAAATCTTCATTATGCTCTGCTCACAGGAGTGGGCTTCACCTTGGGATTCATCCTCCTCCCTCCTCAAATACAATCTCCTAGGGTCCAGCATGAATTATCAGAACAGGACAGGCCAGATCAGCAGTTCTCAAACATTAACATGCCCAAGAATCACCCTAGGAGACTGGTGGAAAGGCTGGAACTTGAACGTAAGTCCATGTAACTCTAACACTTGGGCTTGCAACCACTGTGCTGTTTAGCTCCTATGTGCCAGCTGTTGTCCCAGGGGCTCCCTTAACGCCCACAGCAGAGTTAGGCCTAAGAAGTTTCCCTTTACAGTGAGCCCCTGTGAATCTCCCAGCACGTTTCTGTTACCCAATCAGGTCCAGGTGCTCACGGCTCGAAAACCAGAGAGTCAGAGACAGAGAGGAAAGTTGGTGGAAAGGAAAGTTACTTTTAATCAGAATGCCAGTAGTCTGGGGAGATGGTGGACTTAGTGTCCCCCAAAAACCATCTCCATGGATTCTGCTCAGCCTTGAAAGCTTTTAAAAGGAAAAAGGGAGGTAATCTCAGTTAATCGTGGAGAGAGGGGGTCAGAGTCATCGCCATCCCCCACTGTGTGCAGGCTTGTCAGCTTCTGGTGATTTTGTTAGGGGAACCACTGACTGAAACTGCCTACCTTGGCGAGGCCCCATAGTAACCACTTGCATGAGTTACCTTACAACAGGAGGTCCTGGTAAGGAACGCGGAACTAACAAGCTACCAGAAATGTAAGAATTTGGGTAAGGTCAAAAGGAGAGAGGAGATGCCAGTCTATGTCCTGCCAACCTCCCAGAATCCTTCTCCCTGGAATCCATCTTGGCTGAGCGATGCGCATGGCACCAGGGAGGACCCTGAGTCAGAATGATTGGCCAGAGACCACCCCGGAAATTAACCCCATCACCATAAAACCCGAGACCGCAAGTCACATGGCAGAGCAGTCCTCCTGGGTTCCCTTACCCGCTGCTCTCCCCCCGGGCGCCCCTTCCCAATCAAGTCTCTTGCTTTGTCAGCACGTGCGTCTCCTCGGACAGTTCATTACCGAGTGTTAGACAAGAGCCCACTCTTGGGCCCTGGAAGGGGTCCCCCTTCCTGCAACAATTTTTTTTAGATGCTATCTTGTTCACACAGTTTGTTCCCAAGATTACTGAAGGGGGAGCTAGGGAAGAGACCTGGTCATCACTTAATTACTTATTCTTCATTTCTACTTCTTTGATATATGGAAAGAACCAACAGATTGGGCAAGGTAGTGTGTGGTCAAAAGATGTGAAAGGTGTGCTAGGGCCAGAGATGAGTAGAGCATGGGGGTGCCTGGTTTCAGGTTAGTGACAGGACAAAGGGGCCTCCTGCAGAGAACTCTTTGCTGCCAAAAGTTGCTTACATTTCTTCCAGCTGAAAGTTGTGCCTGGGGCTTCCCTGGTGGCGCAGTGGTTCAGAGTCCGCTTGCCGATGCAGGGGACACAGGTTCGTGCCCTGGTCCGGGAAGATCCCACGTGCCGCGGAGCGGCTGGGCCCGTGAGCCATGGCCGCTGAGCCTGCGCGTCCGGAGCCTGTGCTCCGCAACAGGAGAGGCCACGACAGTGAGAGGCCTGCGTACCACAAAAAAAAACAAAAAACAAACAAACAAACAAAAAAGTTGCGCCCGGCCCCAGTTCTCCAGTCCTTCAGGCAGAGAGGTCTTCTCTCCTTTGCAAGTCTCCTTTCAATGAAGAAAGGGAGTGTGTGTAATAAACAGATTCTTTCCTGACTTCTCAGATGACCAGTTTGTTACTACCCTCTTGGGACTACAATTTCCTCCTAAGTAATGTCCTGACCAAGAAATGCCTACAGTCCTTCCAAGTTTTGACATTCTATAACCCTGGGAGTACAGAGGAGCCTGGAGGCATGTGTGAGTGAGAAGAGGAGGGAAAGGAGAATACAATTATTCCTGCAGAACGTTGCCTTGCCCTGGGGAGAAAAGTGGGAAATCATAGATGCCATTGGATCTCATCAGACACGGGAGCATCCGGATCACCTGTTAGTTCCTTATTTGAATCTAGGAAACTAATGAGCAGTTGCCAAAGCTACCTTCCTGCTAATGGTGTGCATTGTATTCCTGCTAATAAGCATTGATCGGCACCGCATTCAAATGCAAATCTAGGTCGCTGTTTCTTACAAATAACTTTTTTGTTCTTTTAAAGGTAAGCCCTGGGGGGCTGAAGAGTTTCAGCTTGATTGCAAATCTAAACTGGGGTTTGGAGATTTTATTCCTTCAATCCTTACCCCAAATTTGCATGCTCACCCCATTTTCCCAGAGTCATCAAAAAATGTCTTTTTGGAGTAGACCTTAAATTTAAAAGGAGATGGTGGTCTCAGATCTCGTTAGAAGTTGGTACAGGTTCTAACAACCTAATAAGAGGCTGTCTGCACTAGCAGTATTATGAAAAGATGCCCTGCTTTTCCCACCTCTCTTGAATCTCAAGGTCTTACTATCTTGTAGTTTCCAAGTCTAAGAGTCTTTTATCTTATTCTTGATATCCATTGTTAAAAAACAAAATTCAACCCAATAAATCATGAATCAAGCAGTATCCAATCTAGCAGACAGAGAGGAGCTCGGAAGAGCTATACAAGGCATGAAATTTTGTGAACAGAAGGGAGCAGGAACAAGGAAGTTGTACTAGGCAAAAAGTGGATTGGTTATTGCAAGATCATTTCCTTACAGGGGAGGGCAGGGATCTATCAGGCATGTTACTTAACTAACGCTGACCAGTCAATTTCTTTTTTTTTTAAATAGATCTTTATCAGAGTATAATTGCTTCACAATACTGTGTTAGTTTCTGTTGCACAATAAAGCGAATCAGTCATATGCCTATACATGTCCCCATATCCCCTCCCTCTTGAGCCTCCCTCCCATCCTCCCTATCCCACCCTTCTAAGTCCTGGCAAAGCACCGAGCTGATCTCCCTGTGCCATGCTGCTGCTTCCCACCAGCCAACTATTTTACATTCTGACCAGGCAATTTCTGATTGACTGGTTTAAGATTCCATTTCTGGGAGAGCTGAACCTGTAATTAAGTCTTGGTTTGGTGATACGGGGCTTAGCATAAGTGACTTCATTTGGAGACTCTTTACCTTAACACACATTATTGAAATCAATGCTTCAGAGAATAACTGTTCCCCTGCCTGCACTTCTCCTGAGCAATCAGGATCTAGCTCAGACACAGTGGGTGTTTAATGGTTGCCCATTGAGCATTTAATACGTTTATGTGCAGCATAATGGCCCATTTCTGCTGCCATCTTTTATTCTTTCCATCCATTTCCTACATTCTACGGAATGTGACCTCCCAAGACTAATCCAAGTGCACAGAATCCAGTGCAATAGCTGAACTATTGGTCAGATTCATGAGGATATTTTTTCTTCAGAGCTGCAGAGGCTGCTAAGCCTGGCTGGCGATATAGGCAACTGCCAGGCTCTACAATTGAGTGGCCCCTTGGGGGAGGCTGGTTAAGTGAGTTCATCTCTCCTCTCCAGAACTGGTACACTGGGACACAAGGGCTCAGGTCTGAGGAAGGAGGCAATATAAATAGGGCTTAAGGCACAGACTTAGCCACCAGATAGACCTGGATTTGAGGCTGAGCTCTGTCCAATAGCGGCTGTGTGACCTGGAGCTAGTTACTTAACTTCTCTGAGCATCAGTTTCCTCCTCAGTAAAATGGGGGTAATAAGAGTCTGTAGTGGATTGTTTACCATACCTTGAGTAGGTCACTTCCATAATCTAATTTTAGCTGTGTGCCTTGCTTTGACAAATGCGACACCAGCAAATGTGATGCAAGAAGAAGCTGGAGTTGTGCTTGCATACTAGGGCTTACTCTCTCTTGCTGTTGAGAACATTTTCACCACCATGTGAACAAGCATGGGCTGGCTGATGAGAGGCATGTGGCTGTCACCCCAGCTAATGGCAGGCCAACTGCCAGATATGTGAGTGAGGCCATCCTAGACTATCCAGCTACAGCCAAGCCAGCCCAAGTCAAAATAAACTCCCAGCAAACCTGTAGAACTGTGAGAAATAATAAGTGTTTCTTATTTTAAGACACTACCTTTGGGGAAGTTTTGTTACACGGCAGAAGCTGACATACACATTTTCTCACCCAGAGTGATGTTTGAACCTTGAATACATATACATAAAAAGTGCGTCAACCAGTGCCTGACACATAATAAGTATTCAATCAGTATTCATCACATCATCTCTGAAGCCAGGATACTGAGAGCTTCTTGGAGGTGATCTTCACTGAAACAGAGGGGGCAAGGAAAGAAAGTCTGCTTTATTTAGCCAATGGACCAGAACCAGGACCAGACCTGGTTCTCTGGCACAGGGCGGCTCTTCTAGACCCTGCAAGATCACCACCAGTCATTGCTGATCTGCACATATATGAGTATTTCATTCCAGTGCCATCTTGATGAGCTACATCTGCTGCAGGGTCAGTCAGAGGGAAGGAGGCAGGCCCTTCTACTCCAATGCCACCCACAAAATCCTGCCATCACCTATCCCAGACCCAATGAGTAACACACCCACCCACCCAGGTGGTCAACAAGAGCCGCTTCCCCGCTAGTCAACAGGTCTGGGGAAAATCTTGGCTACAGCGGATTCACACATGGAACATTTACACTTATACCCAAACTACAATACCTCCGAGCCTCCTGCCTGCACCCCGTTCCTGTGTCCAAGGAGCAACCTCACCTGCACTCACACACCAGTCTGAAAACACAAAAGTTGCCAAGTTCTTTCTCTCTCTGTTTCAGACTGAGATGCAGGAAGCCACATAAAGGAACGACTAGCTGACAGTGTCCCTCGTGAGAATGTCTGTGCTGGCACTGAGGTGCCACCTCCCAACGCTCACAAAGCAAAGAGGTCTCGGAAGTCCACACAGGGTAGATTCTGCACAGAACTGACCCCTTCCCATCGCTGCATCATTGCAACTGCTTGTTTCCCCAACAGTAGCAAAGGCTCTCAGGAAAAACAGTTCTGCAGACAGCATCTTTGTAAAAGCCAAACATTGGAAACAACCCGATTGTCCCTCAACAGTAAAATGAGCTTAAAAAAAAAAAGTGGGGCTTCCCTGGTGGCGCAGTGGTTGAGAGTCCGCCTGCCGATGCAGATGCAGGGCATACGGGTTCGTGCCCCGGTCCGGGAAGGTCCCACATGCCGAGGAGCGGCTGGGCCCGTGAGCCATGGCCGCTGAGCCTGTGCATCTGGAGCCTGTGCTCTGCAACAGGAGAGGCCACAACAGTGAGAGGCCCGCGTACCGCAAAAAAAAAAAAAAAAAGTGTTGTTAATTCACACAATGGATGGAATGCCAAGGAACATTAAGAATGCACAAACGTTCCATACAAGAGCTTGCACGCATTTCACAAATATGAAGTTAAGTGAAAGAAAACACTCACAAAAAAGTATTTTCAATACATCTATGTAAAGTTCAAAAACAAGTAAAATCAAGTGGCATGATTCAGGGATGAATTCTAAGGTGATAAAATAACAAAGAAAAGCAAGGGGCTGGTTACCAAAAACCCAGGAACATTGTTTCCTTTTGCGGGTGGGGAGGAAAAGGTTTCAAAAGTGAAGAAGTATGTGCAGGCTCTTGGGGGCTGTTGTTCTAGTTGTTGATCTGGGTGGTGGTTACTTATATGGGTGTTTGTTATGTAGCAATTCCTCATGCTGTCCACTTACATTTTATGAATCTTTCTATATGTGTGTTATATACCCCACCCACCCCCTAAAAAAAGATTTTGAAAAACAATTCTATAGCACATGTTCTTTACAATTCTAATGACAGAGGTTCAAACTTATTCCACAGAGTCCAGCAGATACAGATGCCATGTCATCCTTTCCTCACTCCCATTGTTCCTGCCTTGCCTCATGGGCTCAGATCCAGGATCCTAATACCTCCTTCCTAAGCCAGTTATACAGTAGGTTATACACTAATAGCTCCCATGACCATCAATGGATGCAAAGGGATATTGGTCATGGTGGTGACGGGAGTGGAAGGAGTTTATTTCTACCATAAGGTCTGAACTCCTCTTCAGCCAACCAAAATGCCAGCAGTAGTTGCAGCAGGGTAATCGAGCAGGACCCTATAGGGTCTTCCCGAGACAGACCCCTCCCCCACACCCTTTGCTTTAGTTCCTCTCTGAAGTACCTAGATAAAAGTATCTGATGAACACTTCCTGAGCTGTTTTACAGATGCTAAAACCCCCACTAAATGGAAGAAATTAACTACATGATGACCATGTGCACCTAGCTCCCAGACCTACTGGCACCTAAGGATTGATAATGTGAACCCTGTGACACCGCCCTGTTCCCTCACCATCAACCAATCAGAGAATTGTGTATGAGCTGGTTACATACCCTGAGATGCCCCTCCCTCACCTGGCCTTGCTGAAACCCATCGGGGAGTTTGAGCTTTCTGGGCACTAGCAGTCTCAGACTCCTTGTATGGCAGCCTGCAATAAACACTGCACTTTCCTTCACACAACGGGGTGTCAGTAGATTGGCTTTATTGCCAGAGGGCGAGCGGACCCAAGTTTGGTTCAGTAACAGCAGCGGTAGCAATAATAGTAGCAATCTTCCGTGAGGATGTGGACCCCACTTGGAACAAGGCTAGAACTTGCTTGTACATCCTAAGTTGGACTGCCAGCCACAGCTGGTCCCCGCTCAGCTTTCCCTCGGCACATACTTCAACAGCGGGTGTGTGTTTGCAGGTCTGAAGAAGAGAGCATATGTTCTGTGCCCCATCGACCTAAAGAGAGGAGAACAGAGCCCAGAAGGACGCCAGACATTAGGGGAGGGCAGAGGAGAGAAGACCTCAGAGGAAATGAGAACAGCCAAGGTGTGGTGGCCAGGAAGCCCAGGAGGAGACAAGTATTGAAACGTGGAGTCAGGTTCAAATGCTGCAAGTCCTAGAAGACAGGTGGAGTCAGCCCAGACCCCAGGGCTGCGATTCCCTTTGATCTGCGGTGGCCTTGGCCTGCGGCGGCTTTAAGCTGGATTTTGGTTTCCCGGCCAGAGATTGAAGTCAGGCCACGCCAGTGAGAACCCTGAATCCTAACCACTAGACCACGAGGGCCAGTGGCCAGTGACAAGGCCCTGGCCCCGTCGGCTTTGTAGAAATGAATTTCCACAAAGAGATGGAAAGTAGTGAAACCAGTAAAGTATTTATTATTGAGGAAAAAGAGTGTGTGTGAATAGACACACACAGGCGGGTTCAGGAGAGAGTTGTGCCCTCGTGGTAGTTTGAATCACTTTTATGGGGCATTTCTTCTGGGTTTCCTCTGGCCAATCATCTTGCTTTGCCTGGCTCTGAGTCCATGTCTGGTTTAACTCAGGGTCCTCCCCTATGTGTGTTCGCATCTCTTAGCCAAGATGGATTCTAGGGAAGAGGCCTATGGGTAAGTTGACATCACCTACTATGGGGTGACACCCCCTCCCTTTTTGACCCCCAAGGAGTCTTTCTGCGCATGTGTAGTCGGGAAGGTCTCCTTGACCTCAAGAATGGGATACGTGGTCTCTTTATCTCTTATCTGGGCAGGGCTCAGCTCCTCTCTGCCCCTGCCATTATTGTTATCTTAAAGTGTCCACTGGAGGCAAAGTCCAGCTATTTACCCTTTTCCTGTTGTTATTTCTGTCTGGAAGTGTAAACAAGAGACTGCCTGTAAATGTCTAACCTGGAGCCCATCTACCTCCTGCCTCACCTTCATCCACTATTTTCTATAAATTGTGCACATCTGTCCTAAAACTCCATGAGTCTAAATTACATTCTGAAAAATAGTTCTGGAAGGAGGAACACAAAACTACTCACCGTGGTTAACTTTGGGGACCAGGATGAGTCCAGTGAGGGAAGGACTCTCACCTTTTTACTTTCTATGCTTCTCAATTATTTTAATTTTTACAAGGAGCGTTCATGCATTTGAAATTTTAAATGAAGAAAAGAAAATAGCTACATGTTAACTAATACTAGCCTAATGATGTTGGAAGAAGGGACCGGTAACACCTGGCAACAGAAGAGGAAAGAAAACCAACTGGGGGTTGTTGATGGCAGATTGGGGATTCGACAGGTCAGGACTGAGGTGAGAGGTGGCCAAAGAGCACGTGGTGTGAGGTGACCTGGTCCAGGAACTGTACAGGTGGTGTGCTCTGCCCCCTGCTGGAAATACAACAGCAGGAGCGATTCCTGGTTAGGTGTTTTTAGCAGGCTCCCCCAGCTATCAATGATCTTGTAAAGATGGGCAGGAAATGAAGACAAAGGAAGAGGGTGATGATATTTGCGTTCTCATTAGTCCCTGGGGGCTCGGGACGTATGTCTGATGGCAGCTCACTTTGCGGCAGCCTTCCCCCAGAGGCAACTGGAAATGAGGAGGAAACTGCTCTCCACCCACCCACACCCACCCCCAAGGCAAGACAAACACGTCCAAGAAAGAACCCAGAGCAGAGAACAGAGGCGGGATGGAGGTAACAACAGAAGGTTAATTTAGTCTGGGCTTCCCTGGTGGCTCAGTGGTCGAGAGTGTACCTGCCGAGGCAGGGGATAGGGGTTCGTGCCCCGGTCCGGGAGGATCCCACATGCCGCAGAGCGGCTGGGCCCATGAGCTATGGCCGCTGAGCCTGCGTGCTCTGCAACTGGAGAGGCCACAACAGTGAGAGGCCCACAAAAAAAAAAAAAAAAAAAAAAACCTCTGCATTGGCACCTTCTCCAAGAAAAGGTATAACTTTGCTTAAGCAGGCACAAAACCCTTAATCTTCCCAAATGTATTGCTCCTGCAGAATCTCCCTGCTCCGTAAAGGGCACCATTCTCCAACCAGATGCTCACGTCAAAAGCCTGCGAGCCATCTTTGATCCTTCTTTTACCTTACATTCCAGCCATGAGCATGTTTTGTGGACACGCCCTCCAGGATATGTCCCCTACCTTTCTATATCTAACCGCCACTGTCACCATCCTAGTCCAAGTCCCCCTCTTCCTGTCTGGTCTTCCTGCTTCCACTCTTTTTTTTTTTTTTTTTCAGTGGCAGGTCCCTAGGATTCCCCAGACCTGCAGAATCATGATTTCTAAAGCAAAGCCCCCAGCAACTCTACTCCAATAAAAGTTAATTTTTAAAAAAAGAAAGAAAATCCCCCAAGAAGCTGCATTTTAAATAAATCCTTGGGTAATTCTTTTATTATGATGATTAAATAGTAATAACATAAAATGTACCATTTTACGGTTTACAATTCAGTGGCATTAGATGCTTTCACAATGTTGTACAAACTTCGCCACCATCTATTTTCAGCACTTTTTTCATCACCCCAGTGGAAACCTCATACCCGTCATGCAGTCAGAATCCCTTCTTCCTGTCCCCAGACACAAATCTGCTTTCTGTCTCTATGGATTTAGCTACTCTGGACTTTTCATACAAATGGAATTACACAATATGTGGCCTTTTCTGTATGGCTTCTTTCACTTAGCATAATGTTGTCAAGATTCATCCATGTGGTAGCATGTGTCAGTACTTCACTTCCTTTTATGGCTGATATGTGGAAATATCACATGTTGTATATTCATCTTTTGGTAGACATTTGGGTTGCTTCTACTTTTTGGCTATTGTGAATAATGCTGCTAGGAACATTTGAGTACAAGTTGTTGTTTTGTTTTGTTTTGTTTTAATTAATTTATTTATTTGGGGCTGCATTGGGTCTTCATTGATGCACACGGACTTTCTCTAGTTGCAACCAGCAGGGGCTACTCTTCGTTGCAGTGCACGAGCTTCTCACTGCAGTGGCTTTTGTTGCGGAGCACGGGCTCTAGGTGCACGGGCTTCAGTAGTTGTGGCATGCGGGCTCAGTAGTTGTGGCTCATGGGCTCAAGAGCACAGGCTCAGTAGTTGTGGCACACGGGCTTAGGTGCTCTGCGGCATGTGGGATCTTCCCAGACCAGGGATCGAACCGGTGTCTCCTGCATTGGCAGGCAGATTCTTAACCACTGCGCCACCAGGGAAGTCCCTGAGTACAAGTTGTTGTTTGAACATGTTTTCAGTTCTTTTGCGTATACACCTAGAAGCGGAATTACAGGGCCATATGGCAATTCCATGTTCAAGTCATGGAGGAACTGCCAAACCCTGCTTCCATTCTGCCCCCTTATTTATTTTCCACACAGCACCCAAAGTGACTTCTTTAAAATTTAAAACAGATCATGTTACAATCCACTTAAAACTCTCCAAATGGCTTCCCATTTCTCTTGGAATAAATTCAAGCTCGTTATACTGACCTATATACTATGGTCCCTGCCCCTCTTTCCAATGCATCTCTTAACTCTCTGTCTTCACTTCTAAACGCTTTCTGTTCCTGCCTCAGGACCTTTGCACTTGCTTTACCCTCTGGCTGGAGTGCTCTTCCTCCTAATCTTTCCATGGGAGACTTGCTCTCAGCCTTGAGGCCCCTCCTCGAGCATCACCTCCTTAGAGAGGCCTTCACTTACCACCTTATCTGAACTAGCCGCACCCCACCCTCAATTGCTGCCTATAGAATCACTCCGGTTTACTTTCTTTACAGCACTGACCCCTGTCTGAACTTAACTCTTTAATACATGTTTGGTTGTATTGTCTGCCTCCCTCTCTAGAATATGAGCTCCATGACAGTGGAACTGTTTTGCTAATCCCTATAACACCTGCTTTCAGCTCAGTGCCTGGCAAGCCAGAATGTTAATGAATATTAGTAATTAATTAAGGAATCATTCCCTCAAAACTGAGTCTGAAAATTTTGCTTGGAGTTAGGAAAGAGATTGGTAGGGGTTTCAATGAGAAATGGATGATCCGAGTATTAAATTAAATAATTTTGTGAATTACAGTTGTGCTGGGAAGCGACAAGCAGACCTCTTGAATATCAACTTAGTATTCACTGAAGTATAATTATGAGAATTCATATATAAAATTGAAGGAAAATCAGGAAGAGTGTTTAATTAAAAGAAACACTTATGTGATTGGAAACCAGCAATTTCCCAACAGACAGAATAGCTTAATAATTAAGAGTAAGCACCATGGACTTCACCACTTAGTAGCTCCATGACCTTGAGAATATTACTTCATTCATACATAATTAAATGTGGGCTTAATTAAAAAATACCTAACTCCAGGTTTATTGGAAGAATTAAATGAGGTAATGCTTGGGACTTCCCTGGTGGCGCAGTGGTTGGAAATCTACCTGCCAATGGAGGGGACACGGGTTCGAGCCCTGGTCTGGGAAGATCCCACGTGCCACGGAGCAACTAAGCCCGAGTGCCACAACTACTGAGCCTGCGCTCTAGAGCCCATGAGCCACTACTGAGCCTGCGTACCACAACTACTGAAGCCCGCGTTCCTAGAGCCCGTGCTCCACAAGAGAAGTCACTGCAGTGAGAAGCCTGCACACCGCAACGAAGAGTAGCCCCTGCTTCCCGCAATTAGAGAAAGCCCGTGCGCAGCAACGAAGACCCAATGCAGCCTAAATAAATGAATAAATAAATAAATCCCCAAAATAAATAAATAATAAATGAGGTAATGCTTGTGAAAGGTTTAGCTCATTAAGTAGCCATTATTATAATTATGCCTTTATAGCTACAATTTAGTAAAAATATAACAATTCAAATGGCATAGTTTAGAGTGATGTAACCGTTAGAAAACTTTGGTAATCACTGAAAAAGAAACTGTAAACTCTATATTATGACCATAGGATATGTGAACTCACCATTCAATTCCTTTGAACACTTGTCTTTATATGTTTATACACATTTTTACAAATGGGGTTATAATGTATATATTGTTGTCTTTTAATGACAGTAAATATTCATCTATAGCATCATTTTTTAAATTTATTTATTTATTTATTGGCTGTGCTGTGCGGCTTGTAAGATCTTAGTTCCCTGACCAGGGATTGAACCTGTGCCCCCTGCAGTGCAAGCGTGGAGTCCTAACCACTGGACCCCCGGGGAATTCCCTATAGCACCATTTTAAATAGATAAATACCACCTCATTTTATGAATATGTATTATTTTTAACCAGTCCCATTATAGTGGCTTCATTCTTCTTCAGTTTAGCTAAGCTGGAACTACATTTCCAAGAGTTGCCTTCCCTATAGTCTGGGTCACAGTTGGCCATGAGAAAAATGTATGCAGGATTGGGCAGGCAGAAGTGAAGGAGATGTCTTTACGCTCTGAAGGTCAGAGTATGGCACTGTTGCCCCTTACACACGTTGCGGCTGATCTGCTGTTTCACCTTGTCCATGTGGGGCAGCAGCCAGGCCTGCGGCTCCTCCAGCAACTCTGGGTCTCCTTTGGCTTCTCCAAATCCTGGGAGATGCATGTGATGGGTGCCTGCCCATTACCCACATCATCAAGGCTGCAGGTGGTAACAGGTTCCACTCTGTCCTCACCGGCTCCTGTTCATCTTTGCATTCGCCGACTTCATGTATATTTTTCCTTCCCAACTGTTGACATCAGGCCCAACACCAGAATTCAGAAAAGCCACGCCCTTACATACTGACTACTGGACCACTGATGACCTGTTCCCGCAGATGTGCAGGGTCTAATCTCTATACTAAGTTCCTTAGTCCCTTTCACCCTTCGTGGTTCTGCTTCTCTGACCAAACTCTAACTGAATCCTGTCTCTGTTCATCGGGTTCTCTGGGAAGCAGACACTGATACGGACTTAGGAGTGCAGTTGGGAGTAACTCCTGGGAAGATAAAACAATGAAGAAGCAGGATAGGCCAGAGAGAGCCTCAGATCGCAATGCAGACTTGGCACAGGTTCAGCCAGGTCAGCAGGGAGCTCTGGAGCAGTTTCCGGCTAGAGGAGTCCCGTGGATGAGCAAAACTCGCCAGGCTCTTGCACCTTGCTCAGTCCTCAGCCAGGGCTGTCTCAGAAGAACGTGGCCTCTGCCTGAGAGTACAGCGGATCCTGAACAGGTCAAAGGTGGAATCTGCCAGCTCCCGCACTCCTTGCAGTGAAGGACAAGTTCATTCTTGAAGGGACACCCCAGAGGCTGTCCCGCCCACAATCACACAGTTAATTGACTCCGGTTTTTCACGTTGTTATAAACAATACTTAGGTAAATAATCTAGCAGGTGGATCTTTTTGCGCATCCATACGTATTTACTTAGGATTAGTTCCCAGGAACGAGAGTTCTGGGTCAAAGCATAGGCCCAGTTTTGAGGCTTTTGATTTATAAAACCAGAGTGATCTTCAGAAGAATCGGGGTTTTAATTAGAATTTAATCAACATTGACGCTGAACATTTTTATATGACTTTGGACATTTGTATTTCTTTAAAAAAATTTCTTGTTCATATCTTTGCCTATATGATATTCATCCTTTTTAAAGGATTTGCAAGAGCTATTTATATGTAAAAGATTCTGACCCCTTGTCTGATATGTATAACGCAAATGATCCTTCTGTTTGTCCCTTGTCTTTAACTTTTTTCATGTTTTTTTGGATACACAGAATTTTTTATATATTTAATACTATTAATAGTTTCCTTGGTGATTATTCTTAGAAAAGCCTTGGCCACTCAAGATTACATTAATATTCAATTATATCCTTTTTTAGACCATGATATTTTATTTTGTGATCTGATTTGGGGGGGGTCTAATATATAAATATATAATGTTTTATCATACTGTATAAACTATGTGTGTGTGTGTGTATGTGTGTGTGTGGGCGTATAGCTGTCCTTTCTTTTTTTGTACCTTGATCTTTCTGTAGCAATAGCCCAACTGTTTGAATTATTTTGGTTTCATAATAAATATTAACTAACATATAGTTAAGCATACACAAATATATTAAGCATCACGTGTGTTAAGTATTTAACAACTTTGTTTTAATTATTTTGGTTTCATGATAAATATTAACTGTAACATAACAATGTTTTGATAATTTTTATTTCATGATAAATGCTAACTGGTAAGGTAAGACCCATCTTAAAATTTATTTTTTTTTAAATGTCTACTTCTCTTCCCTGTAAGATTATGCATCTCTTCCTCTATCCACGTGTGGCAAGTAAAAGACGGCCATAAATTCTTTAATACTCCTCCCCTCCAGAGAGAGAATCTGTCTCCCCTCCTCTTGTGGGCTCTGTGACTGGTTTGTCCTGACACATTATGGCAGAAGTGATGTTGGGCCAGTTTCCCCGGCCTGGGCTTTTCCACTTCCTGTCTCTTAGGACACTGTCTCTCAAGCCCTGAGCTGCCATGGAGGAAGTCCACAACCTTCACATTGCCATGCCAGAGAGCCCAGACTTCAAAGCATCCCTACCAAGGTGCCACACCTGTGAGTAAAGCCAGTTGGACCCTCCAGACCAGCCCGTGTGCCAGCTGAATACCAGAGTGGATTCAGTCAACACCACGTGCTGCAGAAGCGTTGCCCAGCTGAGCCCTGCCTGAATCCCTGAACCACAAAATCATCAGGTATAATAAAATGGTGGTTGTTTTAAGCTAAGTTTTCAGGTGATTTGCTACACAGCAATAGAACATCATATGATAGAACATCATGACTCCCTATGGGAGGAGTAGACTTTCCTGCTCTGTTGACTTCAAGTTAGACTGTGACTTGCTTTGGCCAATGGTATCCAAGTAGACAAGACATATGTCAGGTCTGCACAGAAACGTAGCCACGTTTCCTGCAGCTCTTTTGCTGTCCCTCTGCCATGTGGCATGTCCCTGACAGGGCCTGCTCCTTCAGCCTGGGTCCTGCAGCACAAAGGCATGTGGAGCAGAGGACAGTCACACTTAGAATAATATACTACACAGCTGTTATTTCTCTCCCCTTTCATCATTATTGGGAAAGACCATTTCCCATGATGAAGTCTGAAGATGTCAGATATTCATTTTCCCAGCCTCCCTTACAGCTAGAGGTGTTCTTGTTCTGACCAATGACAAGTAAAGGGCACTCTATGAGTGGGATATAGTTTTGGGAAATATTTTCCTCAGCAATCAAGATAGACAGACACAAAAGGCATTATCTTTAGCTGCCCTGGCCACCCACCTGTTCTAGACACTATTCCTGTGAGGGTGTGTTGGCTAGAGCCACAGCAGCCATCTTGTAACCATGAGTCAACAAACCTGAGAATTAAAAGCCAATATGCTGAGGAATGGAGGGTTAACAAGATCTTGGATCTTTAATAAAATTGTTGAGCCACTCAACATCTCTAGGACTGCCTACCACCAAAAACATCTTATAATGTGAGACAATTGTCTCAATCGTGTAAGCCACTGTTAGTTGGTAATTCTGTTTTTTTGTAGCCCAAAACAAAACACTTAACTAGTGTACAGTTCTCTGTTGATTTTGCCTTCCCAGAACCAGCATGCAGCCTTTTTCTTCTGGCAACAGCATTCTGATTTTCTTTTAAGGAATCGATACCACACACACACACACACACACACACATTTTACGCAGCATTTGGTACAAGTGAGATTGCAATCTCCAGCTCCTGGGGTGAGCATGTCACCAGTCTGGCCAATCAGAGTGGTACATCCACCCAGCTATAGCGAGGTTTACTTCTTTAAGCTGAGGTTCACTTCTGTGTCTTTTGGCAAAGCTATTGAGAAAGAGAGGCTCCATTTTCATTGGGATTGCTGCTGGGGAATGAAACCAACACAGAGAAAAGCAGAGTGCAGAGTGAAAAGACGGATTTCTGATGACATCAATGAGCCTTTGGAACTGTCCTTTGCCAGGTCTACCTTTGGACTTTCCGTTCAGTTATATGAACCAACAAACTCTTATTCTTTCATAAGCTGGTTACAACAGAAAGATTCCTGACTGATACAGACCAGAGTCCTGGTTTACAGGTAGGGCCAAGGGGCCTCAGCTGAAGTAAAGCAGGTTGGGGGGCAGGGTGACATAGGGGAAGGACAAGACATAATAACTCCACGAGGTACTGCTGTTATCTGTCTCTTTCATGGATGTTGGAGGCTGACGCATTGAAGGGTAAAGTTCCTTACCCAAGGGCATTCAGTGAGTAATTAAAAGGGTCCAGGTTCAATCTCAGGCTTAATAGAACTCCAAAACTCAACTTAATTTTATTGAACCACACTGATTCTCAGGGTAGCTCTATAACCAAGAATCAAGTCTATATAATGCCTCATAAACATCAAGAAGAGTTTTATTGGTGTTGGCTGGGCGGGGCAGAGGACAACTCATAGTCTCCTTCTATTGTATTTGAGAGTCAAGTTCAGCATTCTTCATTATTTTCCTGATTAGCCATAATTACGTTTATACAACATTACTACTTAAGTGCTACTCCCCAGGGCTCCTACACACGCTCTCTCAGGTTCAGTCACCTTGGCCAGGAAAGGGGCTTCTGGAATTCCCATCTTATTTTCAGGATATGTAGATGGGTTCTTCCAGAAAACCCCAGGTCAGCAAAAGACCTTCGCAGCAGCCCTGGTGGAACAAGTGGGGGCAGTGCCAGTGCCTGCCCCACACCTCTCTGGGAATCGCCTCTCAAGTGAGGATCCCAAACACCAGGCCTTCAGCCCCTTCCTTGACGACTCTTGCCATCTGAGCCCAGCAGGTAGGCAAGTTCACAGGCCCCGTTTCCAAGCTCACAGTCTTACCAGGTCTGCACACAAATGTCAGCAAAGGGCTGTTGCTCTTAACATTTCCAGCTCTGTAATAAATCGTCTGTTGTAACGCCTTGCTGCTTGTCCCTGGACCTGCCCTGGTGAGTGGACTCCATTTCAGTGCCCAACCTTTACCAAGCCCAAGGCGACCAGCAGCCGGCCCGAGAAGCGGGATGCCCAGCCCACCGATGGCCGCCTCCAAGATGGTCCCTGGATCCAGGACTACTGCCTTCCAGTTCCCCCAGCCAGCGGATCCCAAAGTGTAGGAAACACAGCGCTCGTGTACCCAAGATGATTTTCAGAGGTAACCCCACAGTTCTAAATAACCCCAAATCACACAACGAAAAGGTGATTCTCTATCCTTCAGATCACCACAGAGGAGCTGTGTTTCAGGCAGGTTTGTCTTTGACAACACTTGCTAATCTCTCTTCTTGACATTTGTTTGTTTGTTTGTTTCTTTGTATGTATTTTGTTTACGGCAGTTTCTAATTTACAGGAGTGAGATTCAGTTCCTTTGTGAGCTCAAATACATAAATTTTTAAACAAGTCGATTCAGACAAATAATAAGTAAATAATGGCACAGCTCGTAGAGACCGTACGGCAACAACGACGAGGGCGGTAGACAAATCGCTGCATCTGGCAACTGCTAACGACAGCACAGGGCTCCCCACCGGTGTCATCAGAGCCCCCCACCCCCAGAACAAATCCATAGGCAACTCTGTCGGGGTTGATATCAAGAGGGTGAGGTTCAGACAGTTTATACCACAGCAGCCAGACGGATGCCTCGCCCTCCTGCCTGACAAAGGTCTCCAACCTCCTAAGCTCGGTGGGATCCTGAGGATTTCATGCTGAGAAAAAGTGGGGGCAGTGCGCTCCCTCACCCACCAGAACAGCAAGTAGAGGCTGGGGGATCCCCCAGGCCCTCCAGGGACCCTTATTCGGTCAGAAGCGCTACTCACTGGCACAGAGCAGGTGTGGACCCAGAGCCTATGGGCCAGTGTTATGCCGGTGCCTTGTGGTTGTGGGAGAACATCTCACTGGTAGCTGTCACTGGGAGCCTGGCCGGAAGCTTTTTTTTTTTAATATTTATTTATTTAGTTAGTTAGTTGCACCTGGTCTTAGTTGTGGCTCGCCAGCTCCTTAGTTGTGGCATGTGAACTCTTAGTTGCGGCATGCATGTGGGATCTAGTTCCCTGACCAGGGCTCGAACCCAGGCCCCCTGCAATGGGAGCGCGGAGTTTTATCCACTGCGCCAACAGGGAAGTCCTGGCCAGAAGCTTTAGGTCAGCGTTTCTAAAAGTTTAGTCTTTGGACCTCTAACGTCAGAATCACATATTAAAAATATAGATTTCCCTGGAGACTCAGGAGCTCTCAAATGGGGCCAAAGCGTCTGAACTTTTTAATCAGATGATATTTACTGTCAGGAAAATTTGAGAAACACTGTAATGGGGAAAAGACCACGGATAAAGATTCATTCCCTCTCTCCCTCTCCCTCTCCCCTATTTCTCTCTGTACACAAATCTTCCTCCGCAGTGCCTGGAAAACATAGCTACTCAGTGAGATTTACACCTTCCTCCCACCTTTACTTGGAGCCAAAAACTAAACAAACATCTCTCAATCAAAAAGTCTTTGCTCATGTAAAAATCCTGACAAAAACTCAAAATTTCATAAGCAATCCAATATCCTCCTTGCCCCCTCCCCTCAACTGCGAGCCTCACCTGTCAGAGTCATATGATCAAAATGCAAAAGTCGGAGTGGGGCTAATGTGCCACCCCAGACAACTTCATGTTCCTAGAGCCCCAAAGGTGCACAGTCTTTACATGGCCTCAAACTCCCTGGACTTGGAAAACACCAGGAGCTGCACAGTCACCTAACACGGTGCTCCCTCTGAGTGTCCCACTGAGGACCTGCAACCACAGAGGACCGTGAGCTTGTGTTCTGGAAGGTCTAGCACGTCTCAGGTTGAGTTTCTCCAGAGCGTCCTGAGACAACGCTTTGACAGCTAGCTGTTTACATGTGAGGTGATGCAGGAAGCACTGACAGGGGAAAAGGGAGACAGGATAGAAGGAGCCAAACAGGGTACCATACCAAGCAGGTTAAAACCGTAGGCAGCTGGGGCTCAGACCTGCTGGAGATTTCTGAGAATGAAGAGAACTTGCCCCTGTTGTCCCACCTGAGGGGTGAGGAAGCGAGTATTTATCCTCCAGTTTCCATCTGTCATTGGTTGAGAGCTGCTTCCACGGACATTGACTCCCTGGCACTTCCACCTGCCCCTCACAAAGGCTGAGCACATGCCTACGGCAGGCAAAGCCCTTGGGCAGTGTCACCCATGCTTGCAGGAAGAAGCCGTCGAGGTTGCTCAAAAAATTAAAAATAGAACTACCATATGATCCAGCAGTCCCACTTCTGGGTGTATGTCCAAAGGAAATGAAATCACTATCTTGACGAGATATCTGCACTCCCATGTTCTTTGCAGCCTTATTCACAATAATCAACCCAAATGCCCATCAACAGATGAGTAGATAAAGAAAGTGTGGTATACGCATAAATGGAATATTATTCAGTCTTTAAAAAGAAGGAAATCCTACCCTTTGTTACAACATGGATGGACCTGGGAGACATTATGCTGCATGAAATTAGTCACAGAAAGACAAGTGCTGCATGATTCCTCTTCTATGAGGCATCTAAAATAGTCAAGTGTGCAGAAGTAGTCAATGGAATGGTGATTCCCAGGGGATGGGGGGAAGGGGATATGAGAACCTGTTGTTCAATGGGTAAAAGTTACAGTTATACAAGATGAGTAAGTTCCAGAGATCTGCCATACGACAGAGTGCCTAGTCAACAGGAATACTGTGTACTTAAACATACGTTAAGCATGTTAGGTCTCATGTTACATGTTCCTACTACACATGTTAAAATAAACCTAGAAAACAAAGGGACACAGGAAATTTTCGGAGATGATGGATATGTTTATTACCTTAATCATGGTAATGGTAATACAAGTGTATACACATGTCCGAACTCACCAAATTGGATACATTAATTATGTGCAGTTTTTTGTATACCAATTATATCTCAGTAAAGCTGGGGGAAAAGTCATTGACATATACAGTAATGGTGAATGCCGAGCAGCTGATGTGCTGATAAATGTTTAAAAACAGGCTCTCCTAAGCAGAAAAGTGCTGGACTATTGCCTGCCAATGTCTATGGTGTAAATATTCCCACCGCAGCAATTTCAAGCTACCAAGCCTGACATCACTGAAAGCAGACTTAGGAAGATAGAAGCACAATTGGCTCCCGATGTGTCTTGTATCAATGTGTTGATACAAGACAACTCCAGCACAGGCCTTGGAAGGGATATGAGCAGGGTACCGACAGCAACTCCTTTACGTGTAGCCAGAGTGCTTTGTTACAGACATAGAATCTCATGATTTTATGTGACTTTTACACTCTCTTCTGTGATATGCCAATGCTTGAACATCTTACCGTGAAACAAAATGGAAGTACTCTCCAAACCTTTTAATTATTTCATACTCTAGGAAGGTATGTCTTCTTTATTATTTTTACATCACCTCTTCCCCCATTACCCACCTTCATCAGTGAAAACCCACTTAAGAAGCCAGACTTCAAGGATCCCTCCATTTGGTCAACCTAACACTAATGGATATCTTGTTTTGCCTGACCAGCATCATTTCCCCTTCTGATAATAGCCCTGCATTTTCCTTTAAGCAACCATCCCTTACCCCATCTTGAGTCCTCCTCAGGTCTTATTTCCTGGCTCTAGCATTTAGCACATGACACAGTCCCGGCCAAATAGAAAGTTCCATTCCCCTGGAGAAAGGACAAGGTTCCGGGGGGGGGGCTAATGAGACTCTTTGCTTGGAATTATTGAACAAGAAAATCTCTTCCCTCTGCATTACTAGGCTAGTAGGATGGAAGCCTGGAACTGCTGGTGGCCATCCTCCACTACAAGGAAAGAGCCCACCTGAGAACGAATACAACACAAAAGAAAGCTGAGATGAGAGACAGAGAATAACTGAGTCCTGATAGCATCATTTTGGTCCTTGGATTCAGCTGTGCCTGAGACACTTCCAGACCTTCCCAGTTTTCTGGATACTTCCACACTTTTTCAATACATGAGCCCATAAAATTCTTTTTTAACTGAAATCCCTTTGATTTGGGTTTTCAGTCACTTGCAACCAAAAATTTTCTGGCTGATTCACAGATCTGAGATCAAATGAGTTGGTAAACACCCCTCCAAGCTTTTCTCCTTGGTCCTAGTTAGAGCTCAGTGTTCAAGTAAGAATACAGTTCACTGGGGCTGGGCCTCCATGAGGAGGAGTCCCAGGCAGAACTGGTCCATGTAAGCTACCCATGGCACAAAGGGCATCACTTCAGGATCCGGATGCTCATTTTCTGCTCGATGTTCATCTTCTCTAAGGACTGCGGGGAGACGGGTGGTAGTCAAGAGGCTTGAATTCCAAACCTCTATGCTTCCAGCCTCCTCTCCCATCCCCCAGGCCCCATGATTCCCTGGGGGAGCCCCTCTCTTTCTGCCGTCCTCCTTCCAACTTCATTTCCCATGTCCACCTGTCCTAGGGACTCCTGGTCTCAACTTCCCAGGCCTGAGGGCATCCTGACCTTGGCGAACTCCAGGAAGGACACAGCGCCATCCCCATCTTCGTCGGCTTCCTGCACTGTGCGGTCGGCAATGCTCTCCAGCTGCTCTTCTGTCACCTGTACCCCAACCATCAGCCGGAGTACCTGGGTGGTGAAGGAAGAGACAGAGACAGCCATAAGGAGGATGTGCAGAGACTACTGACACCATCCCCCAAACCTTGTCCGCATCACCCCAAATGTTACTGCCAATTTTGTAATCCATCCCTCATTCATTTTCCCCCGATTCCAGTCACTTCCCACCACAGCCCCCAATAATTCCCCCATTGCTTCTCCATCCAACCCCCCCATCTGTCATTCACTATCCCACTCTCACCTCAATAATGTGCCCAAGTTCATTACTCAAGCCCAACCTTAGAACCCAATCTCTGCCTATCCTCCACTCCATCCCCCATCTCATCCTCCAACTAGTCCCAAATCCATCCCCCACCTCATCACATCTATCCCAGAGTTTCTCAGTCTCAGCACTATTGACATTTGGGGCCAGATAACTCCTTTCGGTGGGGGGAGGGGTATTGTACCCCTGGTACCCAGGGTACCACCCTGGGTATTGTAAAATGTTTAGCAGTGTTCCTGACCTCTACCCACTAGGTCCCAGGAGCACCACCCCGTCAAACAAAAAGGTCTCTACATATTGCCAGTGTCATTCAGGGGGCAAAATCACCCCCAGTTGAGAGCTACTGATCTATTTCCAACCTCATACCCAAATGTTCCCCATCCCATCTCCCAACGAACCCACACTCCAACCCCACCCACTCCTATTCCCCGCCCAACACCCCAGTCATCTGCATCTCCCACCCACCAATCATCCCTCCATCGCCCACAGCTGTTCCGTTCTACCACACCCCCCTTCCCTTGGGTTCTTCCAACCTGCAGCATCTCATGCCTGGAGATCTTTCCATCTCGATCCAGGTCATAGAGCTGGAATGCAACTGGGAAGAGAGTGGAGGGGGAAAAGGAAGGTGGGTTTTCCCTGCTTCTCTTCCCTCCAAAGTTCACCTTGGAGGAGTGGGGGGTGCGGGGGGCACCAATGGGCCCACACAGGGAGTGGAAGGTGCCTGGGCCCTCTCAACGGGTGTGGTCAATCTGGGGTCTCACTCGGGTAGGGGGCACAGACTCACAGCGAAGTTTGTTCATTCTGCTGTTGAGGGGCTCGGGTTCCTGGGGGTCCCGGTTTCTGAGGTCTTCAACATCTACAGGTCGGAAGTGAGCCAGGACTCTGACAAAGCCTGGGAAGTCCAGTTGCAGATTCCTGGGGGGTGGGGGGAGGCAGGCAATGGTGCAGGCGCGGTGGTCGCCGTGGCCCCGCCTCTGCCTCAGTCGCTAACCTCCCCCGACAAGCTCTCACCTCCACCTCCCCACCCGCGGGCTCACCCGTCAGGGAAGAAGCTGTCTATAATGCGGTCTCCCAGAGGGTTCACGGCCAGCGCCCCGATCTCCTGCAGATCTACGCGGCTGGAAAGTCAAAGTTTAAGGGGGGGTGGGGCAAAGACGGAACATGGTCAAGGAGGGGACGGGGTCAGAGAGGCAGAGGTGAGAGGTCAGAAGGCCAGCTCCGGCTCACCTGAGGTAGCCCTTCTCATTCTTGTCAAGCGCTCGGAACCGGTGGTAGAGGCGGAGCAGACTGGCCTGCGAGACTGCGGGGGCGGAGGCGGACGGTGACTCCCTGAGGACTCTGGGGACGCGGCCGAACCCCGGGGCGCGCTCCATGCCCAAGGCGGCCGCGGGGGTTGAGCGGGGGGCGGGGGGCTGGCTGGAGGGAGGCTCCACCCGGGCCCCGGGGCCGAGCGGGCGGGGTGCGACCCGGGAGGTCCGGGAGACCCAAAGAGACCAAAGCCATCCCTCCATCCGCCTCCGGTCCTGCAGGCTGCCTCGACCCCGGCTGGAGGCTACCTGGGTGCCCGCAAGCCCGGAGCCGGGACCCCTGAGTGAACGCGCCCCACGCCCGCGAACCAGGCCGCTAGGGTCTTCTAGGTTCGCCCGGCCCCGGGACCCTCCCCCGGAGCCCCCCGGAACCCTACCGGGTCCCCGGGCGCTATGCGCCGCACTCACAGCCGGTCTCCCGCTGGATGCTGTCCACGTCGGGGATCCTGCCGGCGCGGGAGCTGCGGGAGCCCATGGCCGAGCTGCGCCGGGGCCGGCGTCCTCCCCTCCCGCCTCGCAGGCGCGGCCGCCTGGTGGCCCCTGGGCCGAAGGCCACAGCCCTGGCGGGGAGCCAGGCTCCTGAACCCCGCCGTTCCTCGCCTCCCACCCGCGACCCGGGCGAATAGAAAACCGTGCCAGTGTGGCGGGGTCAGCGGGGCGGGAGCGAAGAACGCGCGGTTGCATCCCGAGACTCTGAGGTCGGGCGGGGAGGGGAGGGGAGGGGCTGGGCTGGGCTGGGCCGGGTCCGCCGGCCGCGAGTCCCAGTTCCCACTCTCGCCCCGGCACCGACCCGCCTCCTCCCGCCCGGCCCAGCCCTCCCTCCCGGCCCTGGGCCTCCCGGGTGCCGCCGAGCAAGGCTCGAGCGAGGTCCGCCCTTCTTCATCTGGAGACAGAATCCAAGCCCTTCTGGGAAGTGGGTGACGGGTGGGCAGGGGAGCTAGACGCATTCGTCCCAATCCGGGATGGCCCCAGCCTGGGGCCCCCTCGGGCCTGGAGGCAGAGGCCTTGAAAGAGTCCCAAACGGGGCTGAAGCGAGGAGGGTTGGGAGGCAGAGAGCAAGGGCTGGTTTAAGTGGAAGGAGCGCCGGGTTTGAAAGACTTGGATTGGAATCCCAGCTATGCTTCTCTCTCTGGACAAATCAGCGTATCTTGGTTTCATCTCTTTCGTTTGGTCCACACAGCCTTGTTGTTTAATTGAGTCAGTGCTTAAAAATCTGGATGTTTAACCCCAAATCCCAAATTCCTGGCTTCTGCAAAATCAGATCTGACACCACTAGGCCCGCAGTCCTGCCTGGCGCCGCTTGGGGGCAGCTGGGAACAGCTGCCATGTGTAGAGGGGGCATCCTGAGGGGTCCTCTTGCTATAGTCCCCAGCCAGCCCGGCTGCTCCCTTATGAGCCCTATTGGGCCCTGGTAGAAGCTCCAGCTAAGGGACTGACAGCCCTGCGACCAGCCCTCAAGCACCAGGGGAATCCACATACAGCCTGAGGGAGCGTTACAAACCTCACTGTCACCAACCTTTACATAATAATGACAATGACAGCAAGGGCTCTCATTTTTCTGAGCACTCACCATGGGCCCTGCACTTTGCTATGCCTTTTAAGTGCATTAACTCACATGCTTGCTACACTGCCATCTTCCCACTTTTCTGTGGTGGAGGCTTGCCATTGCTTGAAATAGCTGTGGACTGTCATAAAGCATGTATCCTCCATGGGGGCCACATGACCCCCAAGGGGCAAAAATCTTCTTTTTATGTATGAAACACAGACACACATATAACACATAAATAGATATATATCTGTAGTATTAAAATTTCATGGGAGGGACTTCCCTGGTTAAGTGGTTAAGAATACGCCTGCCAATGCAGGGGACACGGGTTCGAGCCCTGGTCCGGGATGATCTCACATTCCACGGAGCAACTAAGCCCGTGCGCCACAACTACTGAGCCTGCGATCTAGAGCCCGCGAGCCACAACTACTGAGCCCATGCGCCACAACTACTGAAGCCCGTGCGCCTAGAGCCCCTGCTCCCCAACAAGAGCAGCCACCGCAATGAGAAGCCCGTGCACCGCCATAAAGAGTAGCCCCCTCTCGCCGCAACTAGAGAAAGCCCGCGCCCAGCAACGAAGACCCAACGCAGCCAAAAAAAAAAAAAAAAAAAACAGATTTCATGGGCGAGGGGTGGTTAAGGAAAAAAAAAGTCTTACAATGCTCCTTAAGCGGGAGGTGATAATTTTTGAAAAGTTGAGAAACTCAGTTGTAAAGGAACAAGCACCACAGGTGTCCAGCTTTGCATGTATAATTACCCTCTCTTCCCCCATCATAATCACATATATACACAAATTTCCCAAGGGGAAAAAAAGGCAAGCTGTTCATTACAAGGGTTCAAGTTCATACCCGCCTTGGAGAGAGAGAACCTGGAGAAACAGTCAAGCCTCTAGCCCCAGGCAGAGTCTCACATCGGGTAAGCCTTGAAAATATTGATCTAAGAAGTGCATGGTTCTCTTTTCGGGTACCCCAAGGATTAGGCAACTGGCGTAAAGAATGCTTGATTCCCTTTCAGTTGCCCCACAAGGACTAAAGCATGCGGGAAACTACACTGCTCCCTAATGAAGCCAAGCAGTCATTCCGGCGCCACCCTGGGAGTGTAGGACGGGTTAGGTTCTGAACCCAGGAGGGGGTAAGAGCCCCTGGGAGGCTGCAATAATCATCTCAGTCCAGCTTGGGCTGCTGATCTTGGAAAGAGCTCCTCCAGCCTTAATCTCTGAGTCAGTGCTGCACTAAAGTAAATCAGGCCAGAGAGCAATTTACAACCCCAATCCACATGCCATCACAAGCTTACGGGAGAACACTGTGCTAGCATTGATTCCTGCTTCACGCACGCAAGTAGTGTTTAAATCAACTTCACAATTTACACGGCCACATCTTTTCAGGGCATTTAAAGGGGAAATGTTTTGGGGAGAATTTCATCTGAAGAATCTGTTGAATAGGATTCAGGCTAAACGTTTGTCATTTGCTTTTAAGCTGCATAAAAGTCGCTAGCCATTCTTGATGAAGCAATACTGAGGTTCAACTGGAAAAATGCAGAGGCAAGAATAGTTGGGAAAATATAGAACACTTACAACTCAATAACAGAAAGACAGCTCAGTTGTTTTTACAATGTTCTCAATGAGTTTCACATTTTAATATATGTTTAGAGCTCCTTTTCCCCATAACATTGCAGGTCCCATAAGAGTGGAGGTCATATAAGAAATTATATAACAAGGCCAGATACCTGGGAAGTCCAAATATCTGTGTCCTCATGCTGAGAGCTCAGGACAAGAAGGCTTGACCAAGCCCCCCTTTCTGCCCTCATACTGCAAGGGGAATTTGGTTAGTTTTTCAAATTAAGCTTTTAAATTTGTCAGCTTAACAGGGAACTTACACGTTCCAAACATCTTTCTAGCAAGAGTCAACTTACACCACACACAAGGTGGCCTGTTTCCTGAGTTATTTAATTAGAATCTACAGATATCCACAGGGAAAGCATATTTCAAAACAGGCTGCCTCTTTGGGAGAGAGTGGGGGTGGGTGCACAAGTGTGGGAGGAAAGAATAAGACAATGCCTCTGGAAGATATTAGCTCCAGGCTTGTTTAGTTGGGAGCAATGATCTTCACACATTAGATTTCCAAAGACACGCCTGGAAAGGAGAGTGGGCTGGAGCTGAGCTTGGCTCACGTGGAAGAGGGAGCTGAGAATTTCAGACAGCTGTGGTTCTTGGAGCAACCCGACCCAAAGGAACCACACAGAAAAGTCCCCTCCAAGACAGCTGTCCTGGTTAGGATAATGTTCAGCTGTTGTAACGAAGAACCTCCACATAAGAGTCGCAGGTAGAAGTTGGCATCTCTCTCATGTTTGGGTCTGGAGGCAGACAGTCCACGGCTGGCCTGGCAGGGCTGCTCCAGGAAGCTCCTCTCCCTTGATGCTCTATCATCCCGGGGACATTGCCCTCATCCAGGATGGACGCAGGCCAGGATGGACCTCCAGCCTCAGAGCTCACGTTTCCACCAGCAGGACAGCGGGAGAAGCAGAGAAAAGAGCCTGCCTCTCCCTCCTAGGAAGTATCCTAGAAGTCATGCAAATTGCTTCCCATTCCATTCTGGAGGGAGAGCTTAGTCACATAACCAGCCTAGCTGCAGAGGAGGATGGGCACTTCTGTAGTACTGGGTGGCCATGTGCCCAGCTAAAATTTGGGGTTTCCAAATAACCCAATTTTTAAGTGAGCCAAAAAAGTCTTAAATTGACATTTCTCCAAAGATATGCAAATGACCAAGAAGCACATAAAAAGATGCTCAATATCATTAGTCATTAGGGAAATACAAATAAAACGACAATGAGATTTCATTTCACACCCACTAGACTGGCTAGAATTTAAAACAAAACAAAACAATGGAAAATAACAAGTTTTGGCCATGATGTGGAGAAATTGGAATCCTCATACATTGCTAGTAGAAATGTAAAATGGTGCAGCTGCTATGGAAAACAGTTTGGAGATTTCTCAGCAAGTTAAACAGAATTACCATATGAACAATTCCACTGCTAGGTATATATACCCAAAAGAATTGAAGACAGGTGTTAAAACAAAAACTTGTGCATGAATGTTGATAGCAGCATTATTCACAATAGCTACTATGTGGAAAGAATCCAAATGTCCACTGATTAATGAGTCAATAAAATGTGATATATCCATTACAATGGAATACTATTCAGCCATAAGGAAGAATGAAGTGCTAATACATGCCACAATACGGATGAACTCTGTAAAGTAAAATAAACCAGCCACAAAAGACCACATAGAATGTTATTCCATTATAACATGAAATGTCAAGAATAGGAAATCTGTAGAGACAGAAAGTAAATTAGTGGTTGCTTAAGACTAGGGGAGCCAGTGGGACAGGGAGTTGTAGATAAAGGGTACAAAGTTTATTTTTGAGGTGATGAAAACATTCTAAAATTGTGGTGATGGTTACACATATATGTGAATATATCTCTCTCTTGAATTGTACACTTTAAACAGTGAATTATATGCTATGTGAATTATATCTCAGTAAAGCTGTTTAAAGACAAAAGCCAAGAATAGCCTGAAAAACTCTGGAAAGTAAAAAGTAACGAGGGCAAACTAATTCTAACAGATTTTTAAATGTATTATAAAGTTACAATGAGCTATGATGTAATAGGGCAGGAATAGACAGAAAAGAAACAGACAAGAAAGTCAGAAACAGACCCAAATACATGTGGGAATTTGACATGTGATAAAAGTGACATCTCAAATCAATGGGGGAAATGTGAATTACTCAGTAAATGTCATTAGGGACATCTGTCTTTTGGGGGAAGAAATAAAGCTGTATCCCTACCTTCACATACCAAAATTAATACCAGATAGATTAAAGGTTTAAATGCAAAGTGAAACTATACAATACTAGAAGAAATTTTAAATGTTGTTATAGTCTTGAACTTGAAGGCCTTTGTAAACATGAAACAAAGCACAGAAAGCATAGAGAAAAGATTGGCTAATTTGACTATGTGAAAATTAGAATCTCTGTATGGCGATACATAGAGAGATAGAGATCTCAAAGTCAAAAAGACTAGCGGGGGCGCTTCCCTGGTGGCGCAGTGGTTGAGAGTCCTCCTGCCTATGCAGGGGACACGGGTTCGTGCCCCGGTCTGGGAAGATCCCACATGCCGCGGAGCGGCTGGGCCCATGAGCCATGGCCGCTGAGCCTGCACGTCCGGAGCCTGTGCTCCGCAGCGGGAGAGGCCACAACAGTGAGAGGCCCGCGTACCGCAAAAAAAAAAAAAAAAAAAAAAGACTAGCTGGGGAAATATTCAGTCTATATAAAAGACTAAAGATAATTTCCTTAGGATACAAAGATATCTTAAAAATCAAAAGGAAAATGATAAGACAACAAAAAGGACAAACCAAAAATCCCCACACCTCTCATTAGAAAAAATGGGATAAGATGTGAAATAGAAATGGTAAATAGCATAAGAAGATGACCAACCTCACTAAGTTTAAAAGTACATATTGTCTCTAGAAAAAAAAAAAAAGAAAAAAAGAAAAGTATGCATTAAAACAAGAGACTATTTGTAGCTTTGATGTGGTCAAGATGGCAAGGATACAGGTCAGGAACCTCAAGTAGGCAAGAGTCATGTCTTACAGGGTCTTGCAGAGTCTTTTAGGTCACAAGTTTTATTTTAAGTGTGAGGGGACATCATGGTAGGGTTTAAGATGGAGAATGAGGGGGGCTTCCCTGGTGGTGCAGTGGTTAAGAATCCGCCTACCAATGCAGGGGACACGAGTTTGAGCCCTGGTCCAGGAAGATCCCACATGCCGCAGGGCAACTAAGCCCATGCGCCACAACTACTGAGCCTGCACTCTAGAACCTGCAAGCCACAACTACTGAGCCCACATGCAACAATGACTGAAGCCTGGGCACGTACAGCCCATGCTCTGCAACAAGAGAAGCCACCACAATGAGAAGCCCGCGCACCGCAACAGAGAGTAACCCCCTCTCGTGGCAACTAGAGAAAGCCCGCTCACAGCAACAAAGATCCAATGCAGCCAAAAATAAATAAATAAATAAATAAGAAATCAACTCCAAAAAAAAAAAAAAGATGGAGAATCACTCTGGCTGTTATGAGTAGACTTAACTAGGGCAAAGTGGAAGCTGGGAGACTACTGCAATAATTCAGGCAGAAGACAATGGTGAATCAGTGTGCCACAAGTGGAAGTGGTGAGAAGGGGTCAAATTTGGGTCCTATTTCGAAAGAAGAGTCCACAATATTTGCTTATGTATTGGATGTAAAGTGTGAGAGAAAGAGAGGAGTCAAGGATAATTCCAAGGATTTGGTAGTAAACAACTGGAAGCCATTAGCCGAGATGGTGAATGGAGGGAAAAGAGTACAGATCAACGGGAGAAAATTTTAAAGTCCTTGAGCTGCTGGTTATACATCCTAGTAAAGATGTTAAGTAGTTAACTGGGTATGGGAGTTTGGATTTCAAAATAGAAGTTGGGACAAGTGTTAGATACTTGCTATCCTGTGTTTTTATTTTCATTCATCTCAAAGTATTTTCTAATTTCCTCTGTGATTTATTTGACCTATTGATTGTTTTGAGTGTGTTGTTTAACTTCCACATATTTGTTAATTTTCTTCTCTTATTGATTTCTAGTTTCATTCCATGGCAGTCAGAAAGGATACTTTGCACAATTTCAATATTTTTAAATTTACTGAGACTTCTTTTGTGGACTAAGCTTCCATGTGCATTTGAGAAGAAGGTGTATTCTGCTGTTGTTGGGTAGAGCGTTCTATATATGCCTGTTTGATCTAGTTGGTTTATAGTGTCTTTCAAGTCGTCTATTTCCTTATTCATCTTCTGTCTAGATGTTCTATCCAATATTGAAAGTGAGATATTGAAGTCTCAAATTATTATAGAACTGTCTATTTCTTCCTTCAAGTCTGTCAACGTTTGCTTCATATATTTGGGAGCTCTGTTGTTTGGTGCATATGCATTTATCATTCTTATATTTCCTTGAGGAATTGACAGGACTATACATGTGGGAATTATCAGTGTATAGATGGTATTAAAACTATGAAACTGGATAAGATCATCTGTGATGTGAATGAAGGAAGGAGAGAAGAAGGCCCAGGGCTAATCTCTGGGGATCCTCCAACATTTAGAACTTGGGAAGAGAAAAAGAATTGGTAAAGGAGATTGAGAAGGAGTGGCGAGTGAAGTAGAAGGAAAATCAGGAGTGTGGTTTTCCAGCTAAGCGAAGAGCATGAGTCTGGTAATAAGGGTCAGTATAATATGCATAAACTGGAGTTCCTGGTTCAAATGTGGATAGTCACAGGTAAATTTGGGGATTGCGTGTATGGACTGCTTTTCAAAATGAGGACTGAAAGCACCCATCTCCCCTTTTGCTTACTAATGCCAGGCTGGGTGCTACAGGGCAGTGCAGGGTCTTGGCTGCATCAAGGGTTGGCACACTTCTTCTGTAAAGGGCTTGATAGTAAATATTTTAGGCTTTGTGTATCCTTCAGTCTCTGTCACAACTACACAGTTCTGCTGGTGTAGTGCAAAAGCAGCCGTAGACAATGCTTAAACAAATGGACATGTTTGTGTTCCAATAAAACTACCTATGGACACTAAAATTTGAAATTCATTTCATTTCCTTGCATCAAAAAATATTATTCCTTTTTTTTCAATGATCTCAAAATGTATAATCTACTCTTAGCTGTGGATCATACCAAAAGAGGCAACAGGCTGGGTTTAGCCCACAGGCCATTGTTTGCTAATCTGCTCTAGATTTTAACTTCTGCGTTCTTTACAGACTGTGCTCAGTAAAAGACTGATATGCTCTCTCTTCAGAGTTCTCCAGGAAAACTAGAATTTTGCATGAAGACTGAAACAAACCAGAACTGAGTGGGGGCATACTGTCTGGAGTGCCTCAAAACCTAATGGATGCTAATGGAAACATTGGCTTCAACCCAAGAGTACCAAGCCATTGTTCTCAGAGACCTTCAGGACAATTTTGTTCCTTTGGGGAGGAACTCTCAGAATGAAAGCCAAACTCATTTGCGGGGAAGAAGGCTGAAGAATCAGGTTTGGGACACTTCCCTGGTGGTGCAGTGGTTGAGAATCCGCCTGCCAATGCAGGGGACATGGGTTCGAGCCCTGGTCCGGGAAGATCCCACGTGCCGCGGAGCAACTAAGACCATGCACCACAACTACTGAGCCTGCGTGCCACAGCTACTGAAGCTCGCGTGCCTAGAGCCCGTGCTCCGCAACAAGAGAAGCCACCGCAATGAGAAGCACATGCACTGCAACAAATAGTAGCCCCTGCTCGCCACAAGTAGAGAAAACCCGCACGCAGCAACAAAGACCCAACGCAGCCAAAAATAATTAATGAAATTAAAAAAAAAAAAAAGGAATCAGGTTTGCAAGAAGTCATGAAGTAGGACAGTTCTGGACAGCTGTCCAGAACTTAACAACTTAACAGCAGAAGCCATCACAAGAACAGTGCAAAAATGACTGGTTGACCCAGGAATCCCTCTCCTAGGTACATAGAAGAGAAATGAAAATATATGTTCACCCCACACCTAAAGGTGGAAACAACTGATGAATAAGTAAAATATGGTATATCCACACAATGGAATATTATTCAGCAATAAAAAGAAATGAAGTACCCAATACATGCTACAGCACGGATGAACCTTGCAAACATTATGCTAAGTGAAAGACGCCAGACACAAAAGACCACGTGTTATATGATTCCATTTGTATGAAATGTTCAAAACAGGCAAATCCATAGAGACAGAAGTAGATTTGTTGTTGTCTGGGGATGGGGTCTGGGGATGGGGTCTGGGGATGGGGTGGGTGTCCAGGGGAGGTGGAGAGTGACTGGTGAAGGGCACAGGGCTTCTTGTTGGGATGGCGAAAAGTTCTAAAACTGATTGTGGTGATGGTTGCACCACTCTGTGGATATACTAGAAACCATTGAATGGTACGCTCCACATGGAAGAATTAAATGATATGTGAATTACACCTCAACAAAGCTGTCTTTTTACGAGAATGTCCTTTCCCTCTGCCTCTAAGGCTGAGAAAGGACTCAAGGAGCTGGCTAAGTCCTTTGCAAGTGATAATATAAAAGAATCTTTGTCTAGCGTGTGACAGTGTATCTCTCTCTCTCTGTCTCTCTCTCTCACACACACACCGCCTATCTTCCTCCCTGTCTTTCTGCATCCACGAAGGGAGAACCACAGTGTCTCCTCTGGGTCCCCTGTGCAGGTCCCCTTCCCCTGCCAGTGTACCCAACCCCCAGCTGCCAGGAGTATTGGCTGATAACTCATCATGAAGCGCCCCCTTTCTGGAAACTGCCCTCGGTCAAAAATGAGCCGCCCTTGATGAGAGGTTACACACACATACACACACACACTCCAGGACCGAGCTCGGCCAGTGGCACACAGAGCAGCCCCTTTGCCCCCAGGTGGGATTTGCTCTGTGGTGAATTTGTGCTCCAGAGCTTCTCTGTGGGATCAGAAAGAAGCTGGCCTTCAGCTGAGATCACATTCTTGCCTCCACTTGTATTCTCTGCCCTACCCCACTTCCCTCACGCTCAATAAATCAGTTGAACAAGAGTCCCCGTCTCTGGTTCTGCTTCTAGGAACCTGGCCTAACGCAGAGCCTTACAGAACAGAGAAGTGAGATTGAGCAGGGAGGGGGGACCAGGAGGGAATGGAAGACGAAGGAGAGGGTGGGTGATGTCTTGCCCTCACTGGATCCCGTGGTTGTAGGCAGACTCAGGAAGCAGTGTCCCCGGTGGTGGGGAGTTTCGTGCACCTCTGAGCTCAGGCCCAGCAGTGAAGTGTGGCCCAGAGTCCAGGCTGAGGCCATTCGCTCCATCTCTCCACTGAACCCCACACTCTTCGGGCACCCCGAGAGCTGGAGGCATCTTGGGACAATGCCCAAGGCTTGGTCGCTGGTATTCCTGCATGACAGTGAGGCTTCTCCTGAAAGCTCCCATCTCCCATTCCTCAACCCTAGAGGTAACTACTGTGGCCCCTCTTTCATGTGACTCTTCCCGAGATGTTTATGCACACACAGGGAAAGATGCACGGAAAACAGGGGTTCCTCCTAACAGAAAGGGCTCTGTTCCAGAAGCCTCCCTCAACAGACTTCACCATACATCTCATTGGCCAAGGTTTCATCACATGCGCCTACAAAACAACAACAAAAAATAAAAACACCAGCAAAGCAAATGGGCAAGTCTGGCTGCACATTAGAACCATGTGGTAGTTTTTTAAATGCCAGATGCTGGGGACCCAACCTCAGGCCATTAAATCAGAAGCTGAGTCAAAGGACCCACAGCCAGTGACAAATGTCAACAAAACTAAAAACTGGGACTGGGTCATCTCCTGCCCAAAAAGAAGAAAAGGTGAGGGAAAGAGACAGAGCAGAAGAAAGGGACAAAATGGGTGAGAAAAGTGAGGAATGAGAGGCTGGGAGAGAAGTCGCAGCAAATGTGTCCCCATGGTCTGGTGGACTTAAACGACAGTTCTCCCCAGGAAACTGCTCCACCAATGTATTCATTTGAGAAATATCTACTGAGCAGGCATGTGCTGGATGAGGGGGTTAGAGCTGGGAACAAAATAGACACAGTCCCGGCCGTGCGCTTTTTTCACTTAATATTATACGGCTTATGTTCAGCCACATTGTTTAGTCCCTGTAAGTTATTGTTTTGACCGCTAACATTCATAGCCTGACTTTGCCAAAGTTTATCTATCCACTCTCCCATTGACGGCCTCCGGATTTCAGTTCTTATAAACAATGCTGGTGCAAACATCCTTGTACATGTTTCCAGTTTATACATGCAGGGGTTTTTCTTGGTGAAGAAGTTTTTCTTGGTGAAATTGCTGCGTCACAGAATATGTGAATATTCAACTTGAGATAAAATCAAACTCTTTTCCAAAGTGTTGGATAGGATTTTACAGTTCCGCCAGCATTGTCTAAGCATCCTAGACATTTATAATTCAAATGCTCAGGACTTGTTGAAAGGAAATTAAATGCTTAAAGGAAAGGAGTTTTAGTGTCAGGATTCGAGGAATCTCATGGGAACCTAGAGTGGGAAGTTCAGCTCCCCAACAACCTGTTTTTTTTCTCTCTGGGGCAAATCACCTCCCATCTCTGCTTTTCTCCTACTGTGTATCCTCACTTCCCTCTGCAGGTCAGCATCCTCTGAAAGGCTCCTAGTGTCTGTCTCCTTCATAATTTAGACCTGTCCTTGACTTTGGGTTCCATGGCATCAGCTCTGGGCCAAATCCTACAGTAGATCACAGTTCCAATGCTCCCAAACATTCCCGTCATTAATTCAGATTTTAAGCCTTAACTGGGGTCAGGTATCCATACCTGGTCCACTCAGCTGTGGCCTAAGAGTCTTGGTCACATCGAGGCAGACATGACTCCCTAGGTCCGCTCCTTCTGCAGATACTGTGAGGCAATTCCAAGGAAAGAATGACACATGAGACGTGTGCCCCAAAAGCATTTTCCACATTTACCTTTGCTCTCCCTAAACCACAAGGTGTGACGCCAAATACACATTGCCAGTTAGTCTCACACAAATACACTAGTAATTCCTCTCTCAGCAGCAGAAGCCATGAGACAAAGAATTTAGCATACTGTCTCATCAGACCATGTAATATTTACATGCTGAGAATTAAGGGAAACAGACTCTCTTAACCAGGACAATAGACCACGCTTAGGCAGCAAATTCAGTTCCTAGGTCAACACGTAATTCAAAAAGCAAGAACAGGCAAAATTACCTATTACCATGAACCTTAGTATACATGGGTTTTTTGTCTATGACCTTGTATGATACAACTAGTTGAATGCTATATGTCATATGATGGCATAAGGAATAAAGAGTGCTATACACCCTATGACGGATAATCTTCCTCATCTCATGACAACACCACTTAAATTATTCTTTTCCCTCTTTTCTGGGTATATAATTGGATTCAAATAAGTTAAGTAAACACACATTTGATGCAACTCCAGTGAATCAGAATCTCAACACTTACAAGCGTCTCCATTCTCACGGAAAGCTCAGGAAAACCACAAATCTAGGCACTTGGCATGTTTCATGCCTTGAGATGTTAGGTAATAATACTATGAAACCATCACAATCAGCAAGACAATTAAAAACTAAGCATCCAATTCAACTAGAGTCTCATGAAGATAAATGCAAATTAAAACTAACCTGAGATACCATTTTTCGTTTTTGAGATTGGAAAAAAATCCAAAAGTTGGATAAACACTGTTGGTGAAACTATAGGGAAATAGGCACAGTCCTCCACCGCAGGTGGGTGTGTTGATTGGCATAACCTCTGTGAAGGTCATGCAGGCGCTATCTATCAAAGTTATAAATTGTACACTCCTGGCCCAGCAATCCAACATCTAAAAATTCACCCTACAAATACATTTGCACACTTGTAAAATGGGGTGTACACAAGGTTATTTGATGTAGCATTGTTTTTCCCAGCAAAAACAAACAAACCAACCTGTAAACCACCCAAGTATCCATCAGGTAATAAATCACAGAACCATGAAACACAATGAAACTGTGAAAAACAAAACAAAACAAAACAACTTCCAACAAACAGATAGAGAGAGATTGCCAAGACAGATCAAGTTAAAAAAAGCGAGTTGCAGAACAGTGTGTATCGCTGTGAATAAACATGCTATCTTTTCTGGAAAAAGCTGGGAGAATACAAAAATATATATGCACGTATTTATTCATATTTGCATAAGTAAATCTTGAAGACACCTAAGAAACTAATCAAAGTGATGACTTGGAAGGTGGGAGGACACAGTGCAATTTAGGTTGAAGGGTGCTAGCAGTTGAAGGGGGACTTTTAACTTTACCTTTTTATCTGGTTAGAATGTATTCCCTGTTCAAAAATTTAATTTAAAAAATTGTTTTAATTCAATGTAAAAGGGGGAAAATATCTAGCATCCAGAACATGAAGACAAACCTCTACAATCTGAGAACAAAATATTTCATACCAGGAAATAAACAAAATTTTTTTTTTTAAGAAGATGTTGGGGGTAGGAGTTTATTAATTAATTTATTTATTTTTGCTGTGTTGGGTCTTCGTTGCTGTGTGAGGGCTTTCTCTAGCCGTGGCAAGCGGGGGGCCACTCTTGATCGCGGTGCACGGGCCTCTCACTATCGCGGGCTCTCTTGCTGCGGAGCACAGGCTCCAGACGCACAGGCTCAGTAGTTGTGGCTCACGGGCCTAGTTGCTCCGCGGCATGTGGGATCCTCCCAGACCAGGGCTCGAACCCGTGTCCCCTGCATTAGCAGGCAGATTCTCAACCACTGCGCCACCAGGGAAGCCCCAAAATATTATTTTAAAAGTGTATTTCATCCTTAATTATCTTGAAACAAAATAATTATGCTGTGTGAAAGAGGCCAGACTCCCCCCAAACAAGTAAATGCTGTATAATGCCATTTATACTAAACTCCACAAACTGCAAACTAATCTATAGTGACAGAAAGCAGATCAGGGGGTCAGGGAGCAGGGAGGATGGGAAGGAGGATGGGACGCAAGGTAATTCTGGGGTATGATGGCTCTGTTTGCTATCTTGATTGGTGACGATTTCATGGGTGTATACAGAGGTCAAAACTTATAAAATTGTGCGCTTTTAATATGTGCAGTTTATAATCAATTACACCTTAACAAAGCGTTTTTAAAAGTTGTTTTCACCATTTTTCTCCATTTCTAATTTCAACTTTGTTATATTTTATAGTACATACTTCTATAAGGACAGGAATTACGTATATAATTTATCAGTAATTTTACCCTTATTTGAGGACTCATATTCAAAAACTTTCTCATTGACATGCACACACTGTATTTAAAATGGATAACCAACAAGGACCTGCTGTATATCACAGGGAACTCTGCTCAATATTTTGTAACAACTTAAATGAGAGAAGAATTTGAAAAAGAATAGATACATGTATATGTATAACTGAATCACTTTGCTGTACACCTTAAACTAACACAACATTGCTAATCAGCTATACTGCAATATAAAATAAAAAGTTAAAAAATGTTTTCTCATTTAGAGAGGTGTATGATCACAGATGCATGGGAACGACTGGCTGAAGCCAAAGTCAAACCCAACTACCGCAGCAAAGCCCACACTTTTAATCACTACACTCTACTGCCCCCTGCTGTACGTAGGTTTTGTAGCCACCCTTAACCTCCTCTAGACTAGTTCCCGCGATTTTAACGATGAGGATGGATGAATCCAGGGGCAAAAGATTTTTATCAAAGAGCTACCTAGTATAAAATAGATAACTAATGAGAACCTACTGTTTAGTACAGGGACCCCTACTCAATGATCTATGGTGACCTAAATGGGAAGGAAATCTAAAAAACAGTGGCTATATGTATACGTATGGCTGATTCACTTTGCTGTACAGCAGAAACAACACTGTAAGGTAAATATACTCCAATAAAAATTTAAAACAAAATCTATCTAGAGCCAAAATTTTCTAAACCACACACACACACACACACACACACACACACACACACACTTACACATATACATACACATACACACCACACACATATCCATGCACACACACACACACACACACACACACATGCACGCACACACACACACAGCAGGAAGCAGCTCCAGGTCTCTCTACCACACCAGCCTCAAGGGAGATGAAAGAGGAACCGTACAAAGCCATGAATGAGAAGAAACAAAAGTGAAATAATCTGGTCAAAGTCCGAACTTCAAAACCCTTCCACCAGGAGGACAGGGGTGGAGGGGGTTCTTGGGCTCCACTCGAGGCCAGCCACCTTCCTCCTTTCTCAGGGTAACTCAAAGACTTAAAACCAAGCCTCTTGTCAGGCAAGGGGGCAAGAAAAGGTAACTATAAAAGTCATTCTTGGGCTTCCCTAGTGGCGCAGTGGTTGAGAGTCTGCCTGCTGATGCAGGGGACATGGGTTCATGCCCCAGTCAAGGAAGATCCCATGTGCCGCGGAGCGGCTCGGCCTGTGAGCCATGGCCGCTGAGCCTGCGCGTCCAGAGCCTGTGCTCTGTAACGGGAGAGGCCACACAGTGAGAGGCCCACGTACCACAAAAAAAAAAAAATCATTCTTACAGGTGGATGCAAGAGAGGACCGGGGTGAGGGGGGAAGAAATAGGTGAGGGAGATTAAGAGATACAAAATTCCAGTTACAAAATAAATGAGTCCTGGGTATGAAATGTACAGTGTGGGAAATATAGTCAATAACTATGTAATACCCTTGTATGGTGGCCTGGCACACCTCAGACTCTCAGTATCTTTACCATTGTCGTTGTTGTTCTCTATCTTTCCCTTCTCATTCCTCCCAGTCCCTGTCTTGATGGGCTGGAAGGATTCATTCAGGTCGGTTGTTTTCCTTTTCAGGAGCTGGCTTGGATCATGATGGTCCATCAGCACCTCCACAATCAGGTAATTTATTTCAACGAGCATCTCACCCGTCTCACTTTTCCAAAATTCTAGAAGTCAATAGGATCCAGAAGGATATCTCAGGACCAGCATTACACCCCAAAATTTAGAAAATACAAGCAAATATTAGAACCAGAAATGACTACAGCAGCAGCTTAAAATCAAATCATTGACTCTTTCCTAAAGTATCATTCTCCAACCCCACAGCAAGATCCCTGATCCGAACATCTCAACTCATGTTGCTATCACCAGCCAAAGGGAAAGTGTGTAGGCAAAGAAGATAGAAGAAAGAAGAGAGAGGAAAAGCTTTCTTGTTTTCTTAGCTTTGCCAAGATGCCAATTGTCCTAATTTCCCCACCCCTGATCTTAAAATTCCTGGGAGAAATCCCTCACCAAGCGGTTAATCCCCTCTTATTCTGGGGGTAAGGTGGAGAGATAAATCTACTATCTGTGGGGTGTATCTCCTCTCTGAGCAAGTGACATCTTACACACTTAGACCAGTGGTTCTCGAACCCTAGTGTGCCTCAAAATCATCTGGAGGGTTTGCTAGAACACAAGTTGCTGGGCCTCACCCACAGAATTTCTGACACAATAGGTCTGGGGCCAAGGCCAAGAATTTGTCATTCTAACACGTTTCCAGATTCTGCACTATAAACGAGTCCCAGGAGAGAAATCGAAACTCCACTCATTCTTCAGTGATGTGAGCGATTTCTTGGCTGAATCAGATAATACATTCCAAATAGGAAGAAGACTATTTCCTTGATTTCTTTTATGCCATTCACAGACACAGAACGCTTTCAAACAATGTGCACTATGTACCTTTTCTTTCTCACTTTCTTAAGTCTAGGCAATCAACAAAACAATAAATCAAGCCTGGTTTGTAGCGTCGGCTTATTTCCATGGTGTAAATACTCCTGTTGTGGCTGATTACAAGTTGCTAAAGTGATGTCGCTGAGCATGGAGTTGGGATGCTTCGAGGCTGGTAGCAACCATGTGTGGTAGTTCCACCATACAGATACCGTAGATGTAGATGATCTCAAGGGCAGAGAGAACAGGAAGACAATTAAGAAGTGATGAGTCTTGAGTATTTATTACGTTTGTCTTAAATAAAATATAGTTCATTGTAAATTTATATCATTTAATTTTTTTTTACAATGGTTGTGATTAACTGACAGCTCTCAAAATTCCAGAAAATGTAACAGTCGGCTCTCATGAACTGACTCCAGCACATCAATGAAATACACACAAAGAAGTATGCAACCAGCACCCGTAAGAAGCAAAAACACAACATGACCAGATCCCGAGACGACTCCCTCGTGCGTCCTCCCTGGCCTCCTTCCCTCAGAACCCTCGGTGGATAACCTACACCCCGACTTCCAACAGCTGAACCGGTTTGCCTGCATAGTAGATTACACCTATGGAATAGTAAGCCTGCAGTTTGAAGTATTACCACTAGAGGCCTCTCGTGAGGCACAGACAGAACGCTCCTCCTACAGGACTTGGAATGCTGCTCCCATACCCAGTCTAGGGCGCTTACCCACCTCTCTCCGTCTAGGGGGCGGTTGGTTACTCACAACCCAGGGTGGGAGGAAATAGAGAAATAACTGAGCGCTAAATCTGAGCGTGGGTGAGTCCCCGGAGGAGTTGTGGAGCCACAAGTTTCCCGGGGGAGATGTAGGGACCAAGCTCTGGCACGGGAGTCCCAACTGGGGCTTTAGCCTGAAACCCTAATGGAGTCTGCCAGGGAGCCAGCGGGCAAATGAACAACGAGGATTGCTTCTGCCTGGGTCATCACAGGCCCATATGCCTTGGTGGCTCCTTTATCTAGACCAGATGAATCCACAGAAAAACACGTCGAGAGAAGGACAAGGGAAAGGAAGTATAAGAGAGTTAAGTTCGGAGACTCAGGGACAAAGCTGGGTTTGAATCACTGCCTCTTCACTCACTAGCTTTGTGAACTTGGGCAAATTTTACTTAACCTCTCTGAAACTTAGTTTGCTCATCTGTAGAATGAGAACAAAACCTTCCTTGCTAGTTAGTTGACAGAGTAGGTAAGATCCTATATGTGAAGCAAGGAGAGGGTCATATATTTTTTCAAAAGTAGTATTTTCATCATCAAGATGAAAAGGAGACTCCTATTTTGTTTGTGAAGGCATTCTAGTGCTGAGTTATGTACAGAACTGACAAAGTGTGGAAACATGGGGATTAAAATGGCTCTGCGTAATATATAAACAGCTATTTCATTTGGGCAAGGACTTAAATGCACATTAATGCATACACACACCGCACATATATACATCTGCTTTTATGTAAATGGGGTAGATACATAGTGATATTCTTCAAGCAGCTTTAATTTTTTTATTTTTTGCTGGTTTTACCCCTTTCTTAGCATAACATACCATCTCTAGCATACCACAAATCCTTGTTAACAAACTAATATATTGCATTCTGTATTTTTACCCATATTCATATAAAATAACTTACATATATACATACACATGGTTTTACAAAAATAATAGGTTCCTATAATGATCTTTCTGCATCTTGCTATTCTTAAAAATCTTTCTGAGTTAATAAATACACTCTATTGTTTTTAGTGGCTGCATAATACTCCAAAGTACAAATGTTCTGTAACTAGGTCAGCTGTACTTCAGTTGAAGGCTACTTGCTTTGTTTCTACTGGTTTGTACTAAGAACAATGTTCCAATAAGCACTCTTATATCTCTACCATTATAAACTTTTAAAAATATATTCAAAAAATAATTTTATATAAAGATCTTTTATTTTTACGGGAAAGATCCTGAGAATGGGTTTTTCAGGTCAAAGGGATTATGCAATTTTTATTTTAAACAAATGTTTCCAGATTGCATCCAAAAAAGTCTGTAACAATTTACATTTCTGCCAACCCCATATGAGAGTATGCTCTTCCCCAAATCCCTGGCAGCAGTGGGCTTTGCCTTCTTATTTTTGTTTGTTTGAGGATTTTCTTTTTATCATGGACATTTTCAAACATCTTGAAATCAAACACAATAGTATAATGAGCCCCCAAATACTCACAACTCAGCTTCAGCAATTACCAACATTCTGTCATTACCGTGGACTTCTTTTTAATTTTTGCAAATTTATGGACATAAAGCAATATACTTGTTACTTTTTAAAAATCTTGTTTTTGCATTTCTCTGACTGGTAGTGTTTTTGAGCACATTTTCACACATTTGGAGTTCATCTTATGTAAGAGCCTATTCATAGCCTTTGTATATTTTTTGGTTGTTTGTCTTTTTCTTGTCAACTTATAGGAACAGTTTGTTATTATACATGTTAATCTTTATATTCTGTGTTGCCAATACTTCTGATGTTTGTTTATGGTATATTTTGCCCTTCTAAGGTTTAAAATTTTTTAATATATTTTAAGTATACATTTTTTTTCTTTTTTCTTTTACAGCTTCTATATTTTCTGTATCACAAAAGAAACTACCCACCACCACCACCAAATGTAAGCTGGTACAACCACTCTGGAAAGTTGTTTGGCAAAATCTACAGAAGATGAACATATATATATATCCTATGACCTAGAAGTTCTGCTCCTAAGTATGTACGCAACAGAAATGCATAGATATGTTCACCAAAAGATATGTGCAAGAATATTCATAGCACTCCATCATATCCAAAAACTGGTAAGGGAAAAAAATCCTAATTCCCATCAACACTAGGATGGATAAATTGTGGTATATTCATACAATGTAATACAGCAATGAGAGTGAACTACAACTACACTTGATGACATGGACAATCTCACAAAAATATTATTGAAAAAGAAACCAGACACAGAAGATAATATATGGTCTGATTCTATTTATATAAATAACAAAAATAAGCAAAATTAATTTATGCTGTTAGAAGTCAGGGTAGAGGTTGCTCTTAGAATGGGGTATAAGGGACCTTGTGGGGTTGCTGGTCATATTCTGTTTCTTGATCTATGTACAGGTTAAACAAATGTGTTCACTGTATGACCTATGATTTGTTCACTTTTCTGTATGATATATTTCAATAGAAAGTTGACAAGATCCACTTGAAAATCTGCAAACAGATGTTTATAGCAGCTTTATTCATAATTGCCAAGATTTGGAAGCAACTTGTCCTTCACCGGGTGAATGGACAAATAAGCTGTGGTACATGTAGACAAAGGAATGTTATCCAGCACTAAAAAGAAATGACCTATCAAACCATGAGAAGACTTAAGGAAACTTAAACGCATATTACTAAGTGAAAGAGGTCATTATGAAAAGGCTACATACTGTATGATTCCAACTACATGACATTCTGGAAAAGGCAAAACTACGGCGACAGTAAAAAGACCAGTGGTTACCAGAGATTGAAGGGGAGAGAGGGATGAACAGGCAGAGCACAGAGCATTTTTAGGGCAATGAAAATACAGTCGTGTATTACACTATAACGATGTATAACCTGTCACTGTACATTTGTCCAAGAGAATGTACAACCCAAGCGTGAACCCTAAACTGTGGACTTTGGGTGATAGTGATGTGTCAACGTAGGTTCGTCACTTGTAACAAAGTCACCATTCTAGTGGGGGATGTAAATAATGGAGCCAGCTCTGCAATTTTAAGGGCAAGAAGTATATGGGAGATCTCTGGACCTTCCATTCAATTTTGCTATGAACCTAAAACTGCTCTAAAAAATAAAATCTATTTGTAAAAAAAGAGTGAGAAAGATTTACTTTCTTCCTGATGGATAATTATGCCATGGCATTTATTGAATTTTCCAATGAATTAAAATATTATCTTTATTATTTATTAAATTCTCAAATGTGTGGATATATATTTCTGGATTCTCTATTTGATCCCACTGACATATTTTTCTATTTGTCAACTCCTGTGCTGAAATTATATTGATATTGTAGTTTTTACAGTATGTGCTTATACCCTGAAAGACAAGCCCCCTTCTCATTATTCTTAATTTTCACACTTTTCTTGGCTATTCTCAGGCATTATTCTTATATATGATCTTTATTTTAGCCAAATATTTTTTTCCATACATTTATTTATTTATGGTTGCGTTGGGTCTTCGTTGCTGCGCGTGGGCTTTCTCTAGTTGCGACGATCGGGGGCTACTCTTCGTTGCGGTGTATGGGCTTCTCATTGCGGTGGCTTCTCTTGCTGCGCAGCACGGGCTCTAGGCACGTGGACTTCAGTAATTGTAGCACGCAGGCTTCACTAGTTGTAGCTCACGGGATCTAGGCACATGGGCTTCAGTAGTAGTGGCACGTGGTCTCTAGAGTGTAGGCTCAGTAGTTGCAACGCACGGGCTTATTTGCTCCATGGCATGTGGGATCTTCCTGGACCAGGGCTCGAACCAGTGTCCCCTGCATTGGCAGGCAGATTCTTAACAGCTGCACCACCAGGGAAGTCCCAATTTTAACCAAGTTTTAAAGACCGTGGAGTAGATTTAGTATTACAGCAATAATAGAATTTCATTATACTTACAATTTAATGTAGAGAGAATTAATATTTTAATCACATTAAGTGTTCCCACATAGTCATATCTTTTTATTTGTTCACATTTTGTTTTACAGCCTTCATAAGACTTTATAGTTTTCATATAGGTCCTGTGCCTTTCTAGTTAAATTTATTCCTAAGGACTTTCTTTTTATTGCTATCTATCATGATTGGAATATTTTTCCCATTACCATTTCTGTTTTTCACATTCTTTTGCTAGAATGGAGAAAGGTTATTGGTTTATGTATGTGTCCAGAAGCAGAGCACAAACCGAGGTGTGGCGAATAAATGTAACTTTTTATCTTTATAACTCAATTTAACTTTTTATTTTAAGCTCCCTTGTGCCAGGTGGAAGAAATTCATTCCCATCTGGCTTCTCCCAGCTTTTCTCCAGGGTGGGTTTAAATTCCATAGAGTTTACATAGTGCCAGGAAGCAAGACGGCACTGAGTCCTTGTCATGTCTGTCCCAGCCGCCATCCCCTGAGATGCCCATGGTCTCATTGTGTCCTATCTCTTGTCCTTACTGGTCTCTACTGCATTGTCCCTTTTTCTTTTTGTAGAGCCTTTCCCTCTCTCTCTCTCTCTCTCCCTCTCCCTCTCCCTCTCTCCCTCTCCCTCTCCCTCTCTTTCTGCTTCCTCATCCCTTCTCTGAGGCAATAAATTCAGAGCAGCCTCACTCAAATAGAAGGGCTGTCAGGGGAAAAAGAAGCTCTGGAAGGGAAAACATTGTCAATATTTCAACATAGTACCCACCAGACGTATAGGCGCAGGAAAAAAACAACACTGGGGGGGCTTCCCTGGTGGCACAGTGGTTGAGAGTCCGCCTGCCGATGCAGGGGATACGGGTTCATGCCCCGGTCCGGGAAGAGCCCACATGCCGCGGAGCGGCTGAGCCTGTGAGCCATGGCCACTGAGCGTGAGTGTTCGGAGCCTGTGCTCCGCAGCGGGAGAGGCCACAACAGTGAGAGGCCCGCGTACCGCAAAAAAACAAAACAAAACAAAAAAAACAACACTGGGGGAAATACGACAGAATGTTAACAGAGATGCTGTGTTTCCAAGAGGTGGAACAATGAATGAGTGTTCTTTTCTTATTTATATATTTTTTTTGAATTTTGCAAAGTTTCTAAAATGGGTATTACTTATATCATCACACACACACAAATTATCTAAACCAGTTCACTTGTAGTTTGTAGTCTATGCAAATCAAATTTATCGCATGAGAAATTCCTGTGAATCCAAGCATAATTAACAAACACAATGCACATTCCGAAACAAGCGTACAGTGCACAAAATATAAAGCCTAAAGAAGGGCTCATTCACAAGTTCAGTAGCTTGGGTTGGTCTCTAGAGTGGCAAGCAACCACTTTGGTTATGAAGTTAGGTTTGACGGTATTGGATGAGCTAAGCATGAAGGAGTAACCAAGTGAACCAAAGACTTCATGATGTACATATTTCTAAGAGAGGTTTCTGCACCATGAGGGAGTCGGGCTTTCCAAGGCTACAGCTGATGACAATGTGGTGAGAGGATGCCTTAGGTTTGGCAGGTTCTTGTAAACAGAGCCTGAGACAGGGATTCTTGCTCAAGTGACATGTTGGGAAGAACTCTTTAAGAGAAGGGGAGTGAGGGAAGCAGGATGGGGCAGGGGGAAGAGCCAAGGAAGGAGGGGTCTCAGCTGGAGACCGGCTTCAGCCGCATCTCACGGGGACCTCTCGAGCACAAACTGCACCACAGAGTTCGTCCCACCTTGAGGCAAAAGGGCCGGTCTTTTGTACCCCGTGTCTGTCAGTCATGGGCAGGGGGCACTGGGCTGCTCCAGTGGCCAAGGGCAATTCTGTAGAGAAGTAGGCACCCGTGAGCCCCTAGCACTCCCCCCGTGCCCAGCAGCTGGGGAATGCAGATGCCAGCCACGAAAGACTGACTTGGGGTTACTTGGGCAAGCCTGGGTGACCATGAGCTGATTACAGTGTGGGTCAGGGTCAGCGTGCAGGAGCAGGTGACACTGAAGACACCAGAGATGACAGCAGAATTGGGGGTGGGGATGAAAGCTATGGGCCAGCCAGCAAAGTCTTCATTGACTGTGGGCGGTGTGACCGGAGGGCCAAGGATGACAGAGAGAAGGAGGGGGAGATGGTGGCAGAGCCAGGCTGCACGACCCTCAAATCAGCAGGGATTTTTACACAAAGAAGGAGAAATGAATGAGTCAAACCTTGAAAACCAGCTGGACCCCTGCAGGCCCTCCCTGAACCAAGTCTGCCTGCAGCTAGGACTGTAACGGCCATAGCCAGGCAGCCTTTCATGTGTGCGTTTGATATCTAATGCTTAGGAATCTGCAAGTTCTATGAAAACAGAGACCTTATCTCTCCTGCTTCCCAGCCTGTGGTAATAGATAAATATCTATTGAATGAATAACTGAACCAACCAATTAATCTGTCGTTTATCATTTCTCAATAGAGGCCACTGGCATAGTAACAAAGAGCACAAGCTCTGAGGTCAGACATCTGAATCTGAATCCCAGTTCTGAGCCCCAGCTGTTACATGGGAAATGCTGTGAAGATTAAATGAGTTAATGATGGATGTAAAGCACTTGGTACAATACTTGGCAGGTGGTACATTCTCCATAAGGGCCGCCGTTGGTAACATCCCTTTTCCAGGAAAGCTCAGAGCCATCCCTTGCGGGGTGACCGAGGGATGCAGGTGTGAGTGCGATGGGAAGGGCGGGGGAAAGAGCAGAATTACGGACTGAGGTTGCGCCCCGGCCCCTGCGCGTCCAACTGGCCCAGCCCGGGGCGGAGTCTCTTCCTGCCGGGCGGGAGCCCAGCGGTCCCCTGGTGGCCCCGGGGACCAGGACAGCTGTGTGGACGCCGTCTATGCGGGCTATGGCGAGCGCGGCCCGGGGATCCGGCCCTTGGTCCCCGTTCCTGCTGCAGCTCGCGGCGCTGCTCGGGACGCTCGAACCACAGGTGAGAAGCGGGCGGACACGGAGCCTCCAAGGTCGGGGCCGGGGGCGCAGACGGCTGGGGCGCGGCGGGAGCACAGCGGGCTCCTCTCCCTCCCCCGGGTCCGGGTCGCCCCAAGTCGGCCCCTGGCCTGAGAAAAATTCCTACCTTTGGGGAGTTGCCGGTTGCCCCACGAGCTGGAGAGACTTGCCCGCGCGGAAGAGCGCAGGTAGACCCAACACCCCGCGCGTCCTGCAGCATGGGGGTGGGGGTGGAGGGAGGGGACCCTCGCTTTCCTGCCAGGCGTCCTAAAACTTCTGGAACCCCGGCTTCCTTGGAACTCAGGATCCACTTGAAGGTCCTCTGTCGAGAAATGCGCCCATACACCCAGCTTTACAGACAAATTCAGGCGGATCACAACGCTCCCCCCTTACCCGTGACTGGACCCCTGATTCACAACCTCTGGGATCAATAAGCCGGAGGTATGGGTATCTGGTGCAGCCCTGCCAACAGCGGAAAAATCCAGTCTTACAGAAATGCAGTGAGAAGGCAAAGCCAGGACTAGAAGCCACGTGTCCAGCCTGGAGCCCCCAGAGCAGTTATTGGGATCATAGAGGCAACTGCTCATGCCACCCCGTGCCCACTTCCAGCTCAGGACCCAGCTGACGGTTGCCAAGTAAGAATGTGAGCACAGTGTGGCCAGATCGGGTGTTTCCAGAAAAAATGAGAAAAAAACCTAGAAATTAGAAAAATGAGAAATCTTGATTTTTTTTAAAGTGAAATCTTTCCAATTTTTAAAAACTTGGTAGCTAATTATAAACGAAATTTTAAAAACGATGATGGTCAAACGAAACTCAACAGTGGGCAATCAGTCCGCAGCTTCTTCTCCAGATCACTTCTCCCTCCTGCCACGCTGCAGATCACAAAACAGGCCCGGAGAAGAGAGGACCCGAAGGTAGTTTCCTGACTCTACTCCGAAACCATTGGCTTGGCCCCAAGCCTGAGGGTCCTGGAGCAGGATGTGGCCTTTGCAGGGGTGCGGCTAGGCCACCCGGATGTTAGGGTTCCTGCTAGGAGCTCAGCCCCACCCTGTTTGCTCAAGGAAGGGCTGGAGCAGGTGAGTTAGCCCAGCAGGGGCCAGACGCAGGGCAGCACCAGCCCTCCCTCCCTTGGCCACCCCCCCACTTGGTCCAGGGGGCCTGCTGGAGCCTGGCACCAAAAGCAGCTGGGCCGGTTTGGGGAGACGGAATGGGTTGGGGGAGGCAAAGGAGAAAGGGACCGGGCACTGGAACCAGAGAGATGGTGTTCAAGTCCCAGTTCTGCCACTTATCTGTGTGGCTGGAGGCTAATTACCTAACCTTCCTGAGCCTTAGTCTCCTTCGCCTGTGCAATGGTGAGAATAACAGCACCAATCTCTTAGGGAGGCTGTGAGGGTCACTGAAGTCCTTTTGTAAAGGAGCCAGGCCCCCCGGCTCCCACCATAACCCCTCTCTAGGGTCGTGGAGGTCAGTGGGAGGAGCCAGCAGCTCCCCCAGTCCTCCTTCCTTCTTTCTCTGTTTCCCTCTAGGGGAAGGGGAGTCACAGCCAGCCCTGCCTGGAGCAAGCACTAGGGCGGTCCCAGGCCCCTCAGAAGAGGTGACTTTGTTTCCACTGCAGGTTCAGACCTTCACGCCAGAGAACCTCCTGTTTGTGTCCACCCTGGATGGAAGTCTCCACGCACTGATCAAGCAGACAGGGGACTTGAAGTGGACGCTGAAAGACGGTAAGCAAGGGCAGTCACTCCTCCCTCCTTGGATCTCGCGTTGGGGGGAGGTCACCTTGGCGTGGACGATAAGAACATGGGGTCTAGAATCCAAGAAGCAGGTGTCCGCAGGCAGCTTTACCACTTACCAGCTGTGTGACTTTGGGAAAGTCACTTCACCTCTCTGAGCCTCAATGTCCTCACCTGTAAAAGGGGGCCAAGGGTAACAACCCTACCTCACAGAGTTCTTGGGAGGATTACATTACACTCGTGACAAATGCTTGGCTTGGTGTCTGGCACCCAGTAAGCACCAATGTGAGGTATGCCTTTCAACGGGGAGTCTACTCATGCCCTTGTCCCTGTCCCTACAGATCCCATCATCCAGGGGCCCATGTACGTCACAGAGTAAGTGGACCCCAAGGAGTGGGCAACTGAGAGATGGGGAAGCCATAGTTGCCTGGAGGGGCGGGTGGGCTGGAAGCAAGGGAGAAGATTTGGGTCCGGAGCTCTGTGGTGCCTCTTTGAGGGTGGGCCCCTACTGGCAGGGAAGTTGGAGGGGAGGAGCCCTCTTGGAACCAGGGGGCGTGCACCCAACCTTCTCCCGTTCCTCTCTGCCCCACAGGACAGCCTTTCTCTCAGACCCAGCTGATGGCAGCCTGTACATCTTGGGGACGCAGAAACAACAGGGATTAATGGTGTGTTTCCTACAGTGCTTGGGATGGGTGAGGGTCAGGGCTTCTGTTAGCCAGAGCACTGAAAGGGTGCAGGGCTGTATGGTCAGAATCCAAGTGTCCTGCAGAGGGTGAAGTCTGAGAGCACTGGGGGAAGGCTGTCTGGAGGGGTCTGTTGAAAGGGGGTGGTAGGGTGACTCTGGCTGTGTCTGCAGAGCAGGCTGACCGGATGACTGTCAGGCCTCTGAGGGCGTCACGGGGGGTTCTCCAGGGGACTCTGAGGGTTTTAAGGGGAAACCTATGTATCAGTTAGCTTGTGCTAAATAACAAATTGCCCCCAAACTCAAACTTAAAATCCAAACCATTTATTTAACTCATCATTTTGTGAGATGACAGTTTAGGCTGGACTCAGCTGGGTGGCCTTGACTGAGTTTGCCCAAGCATCTGTGGTCCGCTGCCGGTCAGCTGGCTCTCTTTCTGAAAACTCGTTGGTAGTTGGCTGGCTTTTGATGGGGGCAACTGGGCCAGGGGTCTCTCATCTTTTAACAGGCAAGCCTGGGCTTGTTCACATGGTATCAACAAGGGAGCCAGAAGCAGCAAGAGAGGGCGAGGCCAGTGCATGAGCATTTTTCAAGCTTTGCTTATACAGTCGTCCCTTGGTATCCACAGGTCAATCGTCCCCCACCACCCAAATCCAAGGATGCTCAAGTCCCTTATATAGAATGGCACAGTATTTGCATATAACCTACACGCATCCTCCCATATACTTTCTTTTTTTCATATTTATTTATTTATTTTGGCTGTGCCTGGTCTTAGTTGTGGCATGCGGGATCTTTATTTAGTTGCAGCATGTGGGATCTTTTAGCTGCGGCATGCATGCGGGATCTAGTTCCCCGACCAGAGATCGAACCTGGGCCCCCTGTACTGGCAACGCGGAGTCTCACCCACTGGACCACCAGGGAAGTCCCCCTCCCATATACGTTAAACCATCTCTAGATTACTTATAATATCTAATGCAATGTAAATGGTATGTAAATAGTTGGCAAGTGTGCGGCAAATACAAGTTTCGCTCTTTGAAACTTTCTGGAACTTTTTTCCCCCAAATATTTTCAATCTGCGTTTGACTGAATCTGTGGGTTCGGAGCCAGCGGATAGGGAGGGCCGACGGTACCGCATTCGCTAAAGTCTCATCAGCCAAAGCTGGTCACGTGGCCAAGCGCAGAGTCAGGCAGTGTCAGAATTCTGACTGTGCCATGGGATGCCTACCGGGATGGTCTTACGCATGTGATTTAGGAAACCGAATTGGTAAGAAATGTTAGTACGTAAGCAGGCAAGGTCCCAGCAAACAGGTGGCACACTACAACGGGAGAGTTTGAGGCGGTTTTATTAACGGGATTCCTTACAAAGGTGTGGGCCGAGGTAGGAAACCGCAGGGCAGGGTGCTGTGTCCTATGGCCCATACCGTGGGGTGCCACGTATCAGCCCTAAGCTCAGAAGAGGGGAAGGATCCAGAGGGGGCTTGAGGAGAGGACCACCGGGAAGGAGCTGAGGCCTTTGGGGGAGGGACACAGCCAGCCCTCGATGACCCTGTGGAGAGGAGACCCAGGAACACTCGCCCTGATTCTGCCCCCTCCCCGTATCCCAGCCCCCGACTGGAAGCCAGAGCACAGGGCGCCCACTGATGGAATCTAAACAAGTATGTCTCCCATGGGGAGGGCCGGGTGGAGAGTGGACCTCCAGTCCCATCCAGCTCTGGGGGTCATCACTGGGTCTTATGGGCAGGTGTGGTTGTGAGTCTCATCACTCTCCCTGCATCTGGGATAGAGTCCAGTCGCCCTGACAAAGCACACCAGGGCCAGCTCACTCGTGCCGTCTCTTCGCTCACCTACAGGCACCCATGCATGCACACACCTGCACACACACCGATCAACTTATTGAATGTGCCAGCTCTGGGACTTCACCCAGCTTGTCCCCAAGAGTCTGGAACCCTCTTCCATTCTGCCTCTGTTTCCCCAACTCAGTCAGGATGAGCCGCAGCACGCTGCGACAACAGCACACAAAGCTCCGTGGCTCCAGAGAGCTTGCTTCCTGCTTACAGCGTGTGCCCAGCGTTGGTCCCCCGGGGGCTCTGTACACTGTGGTCTACTGGAGACCCAAGCTGTTAGACACTCCATCGCAACCGAGGCTTCTCAGTCACCAAAGCAGAAAAGGAGAACGAGGTGAAGCACACCCTGGCTCTTGTAGTATCCATGTGGACCTGGTCTCTTCTGCTCCCTCCCTCTGGCTAAAGCAAGTCTCATGGCTGTGCCCACTTTAAGCAGGAAAAGAAATATAATCCACCAGGAGCCCAGAAGAAGAAGCAGAATATTTGTGAGAAGTGCTCCCCTTCCCCTGGCTGTTTCCTACTCATCCGTCAAGTCCCAATGTAACAGCCAAACTCCTTCCCAGTCCGTGATCTTGCCTCCAGCTGACCTTACTTTCGGCCACTCTGCCCGTCTCCATCCCCACTCCTGGTGCACTGGCCTCCTTGCTGTTCCTTAAACATGCCAGTTGGTAGGTGGCCCTGCATTCTGTCCCTCTGCCCAGAGCACTCCCTCCACATGACCCTGTGGCTTACTCCTCCCTTGGCTTGGGTACTTACTCCCTAGCTGGGCTATGTGATATAACATCTCAAATCAGTGTCTATCCTAGTTCTCCGAGTTTGTTTTAATAATATTTACCACTACCTGGCATTATGGTTTATGTGTTTTTGTTTGTTTATTATCACACACACACACACCAGAAATGTAACTCTGTGCAGAAGGGCACTTGGTCAGTCTTGGTTACAACAGAGTCCGCACCTGGCTAGTAATAGGTGCTCATTAAACGGTTGTTGAATGAATGAATAAACAACTGAACTTCTTCCATCAGTCATCTTCAGTCCCCTACATCTGCATCAGGTACCCTCAACTTCATGTGCTCCCCTGTCATGCACTAACCGTACCAACCATAGGTTGTATGGACTTCTTTTGTTGTCCATCCTGACTGAGGCCCCGGGAAGCCCTGACTCTCTTTCCCTCAGTACTTGCTTGTGCCTGGGGTGCTGTCTGGCAAGAGCTCTGTATGTGGAGTTTGGGGATCTTTTTCACTTTGATATAATTTCAAATGTAAGGAAAAAATGCAAAGATAGTTCAGAGCAATTGTTTATTCCCTCTACCCAGATGCGTCAATTTTTAACATCTTATCACTTTCACTTTATCATTCTCTCTTAACAGATGGATAATATTACACATGTGTGTATAAAATTTCTTTTTCTGAACTATCTGAGAATGAGTTGCAGACATTATGCTCCTTTTCTCCTAAAGCGTCATTGTGTATTCCTAAAACAAGGATTTTCTCCTACATAGCCTGAGAGTAAATTATCAAAATCAGCAGATTTAACACTGATACAATAGTGTTATCTAATCCACAATCCATATTAATTTTGTCAAGTTCCTAATGGTGTGCTTTATTGTTTCCAGTCCAGAACCCAAACCAAGATCATCCCTTGCATTTGGTCCTCATGTCTCTTGGGTAGAACAGTTCCCCAGCCTCTCCAAGGTTGTCATGGCCACTGAAGTTTTCAAGTCTCAGCAAGTGTTTTTGAGGTGGTCAGGCCAGGATCATGTGATCAGGCGGCATCTTGGCACTGGGAGTGGGATTTTCTGCAGCTCCTCAAGAGGTTGTGTAGCAGAGTGGTTAAGTGTGAGGGGTCTGGAAACTAACTGGCTATGCTCAAGACCTGGCTCTGCTACTTACCAGCTGTGTGATATTAGCCACATTACTTAGCCCCTCTGGGAATGGATATGATAATAATTGTACCTAATGAATAAGTTGTATGTGCTTCTCTGCTATTTCCACTCCCCAGAGACTGCCGTTCACCATCCCCGAGCTGGTTCATGCCTCCCCCTGTCGCAGCTCTGACGGCGTCTTCTATACAGGTAAGCATCTCTCCAGCCTGGAGTCCTGGTCCAGCAGGGACTGGACCTAGGTCAGGACAGGCCAGCTAGGCACAGCACGGAGAGGCTGCACACCCTCTCCAGGCCATCTTGAGAGCGAGCACATTTCCCACCTCCACAGGCCGGAAGCAGGATGCCTGGTTTGTGGTGGACCCTGAATCAGGGAAGACGCAGATGACCCTGACCACAGAGAGACCCTCTACCCCCCGCCTCTACATCGGCCGGACGCGTGAGTCAGGCCCCAGCTGCTCCTCGAGCTCTGGGCAGCCCCCCTTTTGCTCTGCCCAGGCCTGGCAATTGCTATTCACGCTGGGTCCAGGCCAGTCAATCACTCTGTCAGTCAACAAACACTTCCCTGAGCACTGAACAAGGAGCGGGGGACACAGCAGTGACCAAAACAGACCTAGTTTCTGCTATCCTGATGCTGTTTGAAGACTCTGGCCTCCAGGCTGGGTGCTCGGGAAGCCCCCGCCCCCATGAAATGATGTCCCCCGGGTGGGAGTAGAGGAGCACCACGTGGGCGCTCCTGGTAACCCTGCTTCTGGGTGTCCCCAGAGTACACGGTCACCATGCATGACCCTAGGGCCCCAGCCCTGCGCTGGAACACCACCTACCGCCGCTACGCAGCAGCCCCCGTGGACGGCTCACCTGGGAAATGTGAGTGCCTCCCTTCTCTGGCTCCACCTTGGAGCAAGGTCCCCAACTCAGGGAACCCTGAGTGGTGTCCACGACCAACCCCACCACATTCTGACCCACCTGAACTCCGGAGGGACCCCACGTACTGAATGACACACCCCTGATAGACAGCCCTAAGTGACCCCTCTCGACACCCAGCCTGACCCTCCTGTACCCTGAGCAGCTCTTAACATCCTAATTCCTCTGCACTCCCAATGAGCCCAGCCAGGTCACCCTGGGTGCTCCCCACCTCCTGAGTGACCCCAAACAACCCCTGCACACCCTGAGCAGTCCCCCAAGTGTTGAACGACCCCTGACAGATGACCCTAAGTGACCTCCCCCAGACTCACCACCCCCTTGATATTATAACTGTCCTTCCCTATGTTTCCTAAAACTGTACAAATGTTAGATTTTTAATCTTTGGTAATATGATATTACAAAGAAATTGCGTTTCTTCTGTTATTGTTCAGCTCAGTCATCTTCATATATGCTTAATCCTTCTAGTCACTTGGGTTATTTCATCTTCTTCTTCTTTTTTTTTTTTTTGTTTCATTTCCCTTGGTATATCAGTGTCTTTGTTACTGGTTTCTAAGAACTCATTTATGACTAAGGATGCTAACCATTTGTCATGTAATGCAAATGAAACGCCATATTTTATTGCCATCAATTTACTATGGTGTTTTGTATTTTAGTTGTGTATTAAAATATAATCATGTTGTGTTTTTAAAAAAATAATAACTCTCCTTCCCAAATGCCTGAGTGACCCCAAAGGTGCCCCAAGCCACCCCTCAGACCCTGACTCCACCATTCCACGTGAGAACTCATGCAGGCGACCTTGACACATCACAGGTGACACCCACAGGGCCCCTGGCGGACACCCTTCACCTTCTAAATGACTTCCACGCTACCCACATGTCTCCAGACCACCCTGATTGACCAGCAGCCAGACCATGACTGACTACCCCACATCCTAAGAGACAAGGACTGATTCACACACCTGAGTCGCCTTTGGATGACCATGACTGACCCCCTACGTCTTACACAGCTGCCAGTTGACCCTGATCAAAGTGACCCAGTGAACTTCCTATGTCCTGATTACCCTCCAGGTGATCTCACCTGACCTCCACGTACCTCCACCCTCCAGGTGATCTCACCTGACCTCCATGTACCTGAGTGGCCCTCCTGATGGCCCACCCTCAGAGCAGCTTCCCCACCTCAAGGTGCTCTGAGGTGCCTCAGGTCAGGGCTCCCTGACCACATCTCCTAGCCACCTTTCTTGGCAGACACGAGCTACCTGGCAACCTGTGGGATGGGCCTGCTGCTAACGGTGGACCCAGGAAGCGGGGCGGTGCTGTGGACCCAGGACTTAGGCGTACCTGTGGTGGGCGTCTACACATGGCACCAGGACAGCCTGCGCCAGCTGCCCCATCTCACACTGGCTCGGGACACCCTGCACTTCCTTGCCCTCCGCTGGGGCCACATCCAACTGCCCGCCTCAGGCCCCCAGGACACCGCCACTCACTTCTCTGCCTTAGACACCCAGCTGCTGTAAGTGCCCACGCCTGGGGACTGGGGAGGAGCTTCTGCAAGTGTTGTAGCCCAGGTCCAATGGGCAGGTGTGATGTCCGACCATGACACGCCGGTGCAGCTGAACCAGGGGTCAAAATATTTCAAGCAGTTTGGTAAATAACCAGTGCCCTGCACCACCCCCCATGTGCTCCCAGGACCCCCTGGTTGGCCCCACTGTTCAGCAACTGATAGGGTAAAGTCTGGCCTAGGAGGGGCCTCCATGTCTCCACCCCAGTGCTACAGCGGGCACCTGTTATGCTTGGTAGGTACTATGTGTTTACTGATTGTTGAAAACTTTAAATATGACCCTTCCTTGCAACACCAAATACATTAGTGTCCCCATCGTGGGGAGCCGGGAGACAGACTGGGAAAATTGCGGATTACCCGTTCTTTCAGTTCATCCCACAAATATTAATTGAGCACTTGCTATGTAGCAATTGCTTGCTAGGCTCTGGGAGTACAGTAATACAGCCAGTGTTCCTACCTACAAAAATCTTAGAGTCTAGTAGGGGAGACAGGTACGTAAAGACGTAATCATAATATGGTATGATAAAGGATGAGATAAGAGAAGTATAGGGTGTCATGGGAATGTATAGGAAGGGCACTGAAATCAAGACTGGGGGCAGAAGGTAATCATAGAAAGCTTCCTAGAGGAAGGGACCTATAAGTTGAAACCTAAAGGATGAAGAGGAAACAAGAGAGAGAGAGAGAGAGAGATCATGGCAACCAGGGAACAGATTAAGTTAACAAAATAAATAAGGCTGGAGCACGGCTCTGAGCAGAGAATAAGGTCTGAGGCTGTTAAACAGGGATCTTGTAGGATCATTTAAAGGGTTTGGGACAAGGCTAAGGAGAAGCCACTAGAGGGTTTTAGGCAAAGAAGTGATTTGATCGTATTTTCATTTCAGAAAGATAACTGGCTGCAGTGTGAAGAGTATCTTAGAATTGTGGGGAGGAAGTGTTCACAGAATATTGCATTAGTTCAGGCAGGAGATGAAGACACTTTGGACCAGGGCAGAAACGCTAGAGTTGGAAATAAGTGGAGGGTAACAGATATTAAGAGGAAAAACCAGTACGAATTTGGTGATTAGAGCAAGGAGTCAACCATTTTGCTCAGGTTTCTAGAGGCGCATGAGTGCGGTCGTTTTCAAAGGTAGGGAGCACTGGAGGAGGAAGTGGTGGGGGTGAGGAGGAAGTGGGGGAAGAAGGGGGGAGGAAGTGGGGGAAGAAGGGGGAGCTAAGGAATGAGGAGATGAGTTCAGATTTAGAAGACTGAGCTCATGGAAGAGGTCTGGGCTAGAAATAGATTTAGAAACAATGACTACAGAGCTTGTATCAGTTAGCTTTTGCTATATAACAAATCAGCCCCAAAATTTAGAGCTTCAAAACAAACAAACATTCATTATTTTTCAAGATTCTGTGGGTCAGCTGGGTGGTTTTCTGGTTTGAGCAGCCAGATGGTGGCTTGGCTGGGCCTGGACAATCTAGAATAGCTTCACTCAGCTCTCTCGTAGTTGGTGGACTATTTAGCCTATGGGATGTCAAATGAGGTCTCTCATGCCCCTGCAGACTAGCCTGGGTTTCCTTCTTTGGTGGTCCCGGGGTTCCAAAGAACCCCATGAGAGGGCAAACGCCAGTGCACAAGCATTTCTCAAGACTTTGTTTGTGTCACATCTGCTATTGTCTCACTGGCCAAAGCAAGTCACTTGGCCCAGCCCAGAGTCAGTGTGGGCGGGGATAATACAAGGAAACGGGTACTACGGTGACTGAAACTACCCACCACAATCACTCATTCTCCTCCCCCTTTTCCTCTCCCCCACTAGGATGACGCTGTATGTGGGGAAGGATGAAGCTGGCTTCTATGTGTCTAAAGCACTGGTTCACACAGGGGTGGCCCTAGTGGTGAGAAGGTTCTCTGAGGGGCTGGAAAGAGGGGATAGAGCAGGAGAGAAGTCTCCCCCCACCACTCCTGACTCTCCACCTTCTTCCATAGCCTCGTGGACTGACCCTGGCCCCCACGGATGGCCCTACCACAGATGAGGTGACACTCCAAGTCTCAGGAGAGCGAGAGGGCTCACCTAGCACTGCTGTCAGATACCCCTCAGGCAGTACGGCCCTCCCTAGCCAGTGGCTTCTCATTGGTGAGACCCCCTCTACCCAAATTTAGAGTGGATAAAGGACCTGTGAGCTCAGTTTATGAGCTGGAAGGCTGAGATCACCTCCAACCCATTGACATTTTCCCTGCCCCTTAGGACACCATGAGCCACCCCCAGTCCTGCACACGACCATGCTGAGATTCCATCCCACCCCAGGGAGTGGGACTTCTGGGACCAGACCCTCAGGGGGCACCCAGGCCCCAGCTCTCTTCTTGGAGGTCAGTGCTAGAGGGGTAGAGGGCATGGGGGGAGGTGCGGCAGCAGGGGTGCAGCCCTTGGACCTTTTCCTCAGGCTTCTAGGAATAACATTCGGGGTGGGTCAACTGACCTCACAATTTCTCGGAAGGAAAACTTTCATTTGTTGTTATTGCCAGAAGAGTGTTAGAAGTGTTAAAAAGATATTGGCTATCTAAATTGTGAAACATGGGTCACAGTTTTCTTTATTCTTCTTCAGTTTAAAGTTTACAAAATATTTATCAAGTGAGAAAATGAAAATGGAAAAACTATAAAAGCATGTCCTCCTGGGAGAGGACTGGACAAGAGTTGCCAATAGTTCAAGTTTAGAAGGAACAGGCATGACCTGGAGACGTAATTCTCAAATCTGGTTGCTTATCAGAATCACCTAGGAGCCCACTCCACCCGCCCCCCCTGAATTCAGAATCTCTGGAGGTGGATATCTGAATTTTTTGGTGATGCCCCAAGAGTATCTGAATTTTTAGTGATACCCCAGGAGATTGCTTGTCCTCAGCTAGATCTGAAAGACCAGTCCACTGGGGCACCATGGTGTTTCAGCAGCATGGAGAGTGCCAGGTTTCCCACCACTCACTCATCACCCCTTCAGCTAAGCCCAGCCCTATACTGGGTCATGAAGAAGGGTTAGGGGTTCCACAGTGGGAGGGGCTGCTAAGAGTGAAAGGTTCTTTGTCCCCAGCTCCTGAGCCTGAGCCGGGAGGAACCTTCGAACCTGGAGCTGCATCCTGAAGAGAAAACCCCAGACCTGCATCCAGGACTGGGACCCCAAGACCTGCTGGCAGCCAGCCTCACTGCTCTCCTCCTGGGAGGATGGATTCTCTTCCTGATGAGGCAGGTAAGCCCATCATCCCTGGCCTCAGGCCCCTCTCATGGTCTTCCTAGGGGGAACTCTGGTTCTCTTCTCCAAGACCACTTGGCAACTTTCTCCCTCACCCAGATCCAATTCTGCCCCCTGCTGTCCTCTTGGCAGCTCCCAGAGCCCTTGATACTGTGCTCTTTATGCCAGTGCTCCAGGGACAGGCCATCTCAGGCACAGCTTCTGGGCCCATCATGGGTCAGGGGCTGGCCAAGGCTGGGCCCTCTTAGGCCCCCATGTTTCAGCAGCAGCAACAGCAGCTGGCAGAGAAGCAGTGGCAGCAGGCCTCCCTGGCACCTGCAGGCCCGTCTCACATCTCACAGGATGCTCAGTCTCAGCCCTCCGGGGCCACCCCACGGAGCCGCAAGAGGTTTCAAAACCCCCCAGAGCAAGACCAGCCACTCGAAGACCCTGAAGGTGAGCTTACATGAACAGGAAAGGACAAAGTCAGGGACAGAAAAGAGAGGGGAAGGTTTAGCTTCAAAGTCGGTGTATTAGAAGCCACTATAGTGGGGTAGCCAGGCCTAAATGAGTTAACAGGAGAGAACGTCAAATAGTGCCTGCTATGTAGTTCAGCCCTCTGAAAATGTTTTCCATCATTTTTACTGTTGTCGTTATGTTCAAGGACCCTGGATGCAGATAGAACTGGGTATAGATCTAACTCTACTAACTGTTAACTTTGATGAATTGCTTAACTCCTCTGAGCTTCAGTTCTCTCATCTGTCAAATGGGAATAATAACACCCACCCCATGACATCACTTCATGATGAGAGGTTACATCACCATTACTATTAAATCAGACTATGTGATGTTATTAATATTTGTGTTAAAATAACATCATATTTGGTAACAATAATAGTAAATCACCTAGGTACCATTTGGTTCCTTTTCTCTTTAGGGCTTTTTATTTTTTAAATGTTTCTCTTCTCTTTTCTCAATTTCATCCTATAAACAAGCCCTTTCAAGCTTCCTCTGGAATCTGTGGGATGCCCCAGGGGAACTTCCACATGCTTTTAGTGGTCAGTCCAGGCTACTTCTCTCCTGTTTCTTTGGCTCCGGGCTGGGCTGGCCTCGGTCCTTTGTGTGAACTGCTGCTGGACCCTCCTGTCACTGCTCAAACCACTGCCTTGGAGCCTTGGAGCCACTCTGCTGTGCCCTTAACTCAGCGTGAAGTCCGCCCCATGCTTGGCGTGCGGCTCCCGTGCTGCTCCCAAAGTTCCCCCTTGCGTTCGCCTCCCTGTGCTGAGAGGGAAGCAGCTCTCTTCCTCAGGGCTCAGCTCTTGTAGAAAACCCCCCACTGCCGAGTTGCCTGAGCCCTGAGAGTTGCAGTTCCGATCACTTTACTGGCTCTGGGTGGGTCCAAGTAATACTCACCCCACTGCACCCTGAAACACTCATCTCCTTGGACCTTCTGACTCGAGCCAAGTCTTTCCCCAGATGACCCAGACTCCACCTTGTCCCAGGTGGTTCTCGTCAAATGACCTTGCTGTTCCTCCTGCCATCATCGTTCAGGTGTCCCTCACGACCCCGGTCCACGGTCCCAGTCATTGACAGGATGGAATTCCTTCCCCAGACGTCTCAGTCCCCTTGTGAGTCCGCAGATACCGATAATCCTCAGAGGAGGAGAAAAAAAGATGTTGAATCCCAGCCCTGGCTCATCCTTGACATATAAAACACTTAAACTTCTTTACTCACTATAAGAAAATAATCAAAGTGATATCAGTGCTTCAGGACAAGAATCCCAGCTAGAGCTTGGTACCTTTGTTACAAAACTCAGTGGTAACAATCTGTTTATAATACTGGATTCCCTCTGGAATTGAAAAGAAACCTTTCTATTTCTTTCACTTTCTTCGTTTAAAGTTTTCATAAACTTTACTTTGGTGTTTTCATGACCTCTAGGCAAAGCCAGGAAAGGACAGGCTGTTACTAGGCTCTGTGATAAATGCTGTGATGGGGTTGGGGAGGATACAGGGAGCTATAGGAACACAAAGGAGGGGCATGTAGCTCAGACATGGGGACATGGGAATTGTCCTGAAAGGCAAGTCTAAGCTGTGATCCCAAGGATAAGAAGGAATTACCCAGGTGAACAGGGAGGAGGGGGACAGCAGCAGTCCACGTGGCACCAGTAGCACAGGCGGAGGTTCAGAGATGAGAGGAAGCAGGGTACACATTCCGGAAGCTGAAAGGAAGGTGGCAATCTCATGCTCATGGGTAGGTCAGGTGGATAAAGTAAACAAGTGAAGCAGCCACATAGGAGAGAGAATAGGGCGTGATGGGACTGTGGTAAACTGGAGAACAGGTGCTTGGGCTCAGCCTGCCTTGCTTACTGCTGCAATCTCGACCCAGAGCATGGCTCAGGGAATATCTGTTGAGGCAGTGGCTGACTGGCCACTGCAGGTTCTTAAACAGCCCTTCTCAACTCAATAAATATATATGGAGTGAATATGTGCCGAGCAGGTGTGAGGAACAGGCAGAGTTAATAGGCTGGGACTTGCCCATCCAATAGGCAACAATATGGAGTCCAGTGTATCAAAAATCTTTAGTGCAGGGAGAGTCAAATAAACGAATGTGGCAGATGGCAGAAAAGCTTCAAGAACCACTCTCCAAAAAAGCCCCTGCCACACTGGCACCGTGTGGCAACCTATTCTTATTCTTAGGACCTCTATGTCAGGAACTCTGACTTTGGAAATCTTGCTTCTCCTTTTGGTGCGGGGAGAACAACGTTCCTCGGGACCTTTTTATGGTTCACAAAATCTACAGCGGGGTCCTGTCCCACTCTCATTTAACCTCCACAAATCCATCTACACGTGCCTGGTTGGGTGTCCTCCAGGACCACCGGCTACATGGTACATTCAGCGGCAAGTGGGCGCACTCAAGCCTGAACCAGAGTTAACACTGAGAGCTAACATTTATATGGCGCTTACTGTGTACCGGGCACTTTCCTAAATGCTGTGCGTGCATGAACTCGTATGATAGTCACAACATTTCTGCGAGGCGGATACTATCATAACGCTGATTTTATGGAAGAGAAAATGAAAGGTTCACAGCACCCCACCCCAGACTCACAAAGCCAGTAAGGAGCAGCTCAGGAACTCAAAAGCAGGTCAACTCTGGGATGTTGCCTCTGTTTGCATTTTGGCAATACCCATGAAGACAGGTGACCACTTTAATGGTTTCCCAACCCGTGTACAAGAAGCAACACAATACATCACATGTTCTTGAGGTTTTCAGAGGGAATTCTGACTGTACACTGCTTCCCCATCGTGTGACAACTTTTGATTACTTTAAAACTTCTCTCCTGCCTTTGCTGCTTCTCCATTACCATGATATGGAAGGCTGAGCAAATGGTGAATATGTTTGTGCAGACTGAGCCTCCCGGCTCATTATTATTATTGTTTTTTTTTTTTTTTTTTAAACATCTTTATTGGGGTATAATTGCTTTACAAGGGTGTGTTAGTTTCTGCTTTATAACAAAGTGAATCAGTTATACATATACATATGTTCCCATATCTCTTCCCTCTTGCGTCTCCCTCCCTCCCACCCTCCCTATCCCACCCCTCCAGGCTGTCACAGAGCACCAACCCAATCTCCCTGTGCCATGCGGCTGCTTCCAACTAGCTATCTACCTTACCACGTTTGTTAGTGTGTATATGTCCATGACTCTCTCTCGCCCTGTCACAGCTCACCCTTCCCCCTCCCCATAACCTCAAGTCCGTTCTCTAGGAGGTCTGCGTCTTTATTCCTGCCTTACCCCTAGGTTCTTCATGACATTTTTTTTTTCTTAAATTCCATATATATGTGTTAGCATACGGTATTTGTCTTTTTCTTTCTGACTTACTTCACTCTGTATGACAGACTCTAGGTCTATCCACCTCATTACAAATAGCTCAATTTCGTTTCTTTTTATGGCTGAGTAATATTCCATTGTATATATGTGCCACATCTTCTTTATCCATTCATCCGATGATGGGCATTTAGGTTGTTTCCATCTCCGGGCTATTGTAAATAGAGCTGCAATGAACATTTTGGTACATGACTCTTTTTGAATTTCGGTTTTCTCAGGGTATATGCCCAGTAGTGGGATTGCTGGGTCATATGGTAGTTCTATTTGTAGCTTTTTAAGGAACCTCCATACCGTTCTCCATAGTGGCTGAACCAATTCACATTCCCACCAGCAGTGCAAGAGTGTTCCCTTTTCTCCACACCCTCTCCAGCATTTATTGTTTCTAGATTTTTTGATGATGGCCATTCTGACTGGTGTGAGATGATATCTCATTGTAGTTTTGATTTGCATTTCTCTAATGATTAATGATGTTGAGCATTCTTTCATGTGTTTGTTGGCAGTCTGTATATCTTCTTTGGAGAAATGTCTATTTAGGTCTTCTGCCCATTTTTGGATTGGGTTGTTTGTTTTCTTGTTATTGAGCTGCATGAGCTGCTTGTAAATTTTAGAGATTAATCCTTTGTCGGTTGCTTCATTTGCAAATATTTTCTCCCATTCTGAGGGTTGTCTTTTGGTCTTGTTTATGGTTTCCTTTGCTGTGCAAAAGCTTTTTAAAAACTTATTTATTTTTAGCTGCATTGGGTCTTCGCTGCTGCGCCCATACTTTCTCTAGTTGCGGCGAGTGGGGGCTACTCTTCGTTGCGGTGCACAGGCTTTGCGGGCTTCTCATTGTGGTGGCCTCCCTTGTTGTGGAGCACGGGCTCTAGGTGCGTGGGCTTCAGTAGTTGTGGCGCACGGGCTTAGTTGCTCCGTGGCATGTGGGATTTTCCCGGACCAGGGCTCGAACCTGTGTCCGCTGCATTGGCAGGCAGATTCTTAATCACTGCGCCACCAGGGAAGCCCCCTGGCTCATTATTTCTGCATTCAAGGCCAGAAGTCTGGCCTCCATCCCAGCATTGAGGGTGCTCCTGAAACTAGAGTTAGTTTTGAATCTAACCCAGAAAGCACATAGCAAGTCTTCACCTCATGCCAAGGGCATCCAGAGCAGGGAAGGCAGACACATAAGAGACAGGAAACGCAGCAGAACGAAGCAAGTAGGTAGAGAAGAGGGGTCGGAAGTGCTCAGGGACCCTCACCTGGAGCCAGCTGATCATGGCTGGTTCAAACAGGCTTTCCCGCAGCTCTGTCCCTGCTTCCTGAGCTGCCGGAGAGACAGGCCCATCTTACTTGTGGGCGATGTGCTTCCAGCAAGGCCCTGGGCCCACACGCCTGAGTGTCCATGGTATACAAATTTCGGTTACTGCTTGCATCTCGTCAGGAGATGAGAGTGACTGTTTAAGCCAATAATCCAGAGCAGTGCTGAGGGACAGCTTAATACTTTTCTCACTGATCCCTGATGCTGATTTTCATTTGCTTTTCCAAGAGCTGATTAGAGAGACTGAAGCTGGCAGCTCTTCCTAAGGAGAGTGTTCTCAGGGCCACGGAGGGGCACACAGCTCTAGGGGCGCCAGATACACTTAGCTGCGAGCATGGGGCCCCTTGGATCTGAGCAAGGTGCAGCCTGGTGCATTGTGAGGGGTCTCTTGCAAGCAACCCAAAAGGAAGAGCAGTAACAGTCCAACCTCATCCTTCTTAACAGGAAACCAAGGCCTTCTGGGGAATCCCTGCTGCCCTAGAACTAACTCTGGGACAGCTCAGCATCCAAACGCCCACTGACCCCGCCCCGCCCTCTTCCAGGACAGTCTTTTCTGCAACAGCATTCACCCTCCTCACGCTTACGGCTGCCAAAACTCACCTTCCTGTTGGAAGCGAATTCCTTAGTTAAAAGGGTTTATAACTGGTGGAGGTGGGTAAAGGAAAGAAACCTGTGCAGAAGATGCCAAAACAGGGAGAAGGATAAAAGAGGACAGTAGAGTGAACCTCTCCCCCACCGTTTCTTCCATTAATCCTCATGATAATATTGTGCAGGATCCTTGACATAGGTCCCACTTTACAGATGAGAGGACCAGGGCACAGCGGTTAAGTCACTCGCCCAAGTTCACACGGATTGAGTGGCAGCACGAGACACTGGACCCAAGCAGTCTGGCACCAGGCGGGGCGTGGAAGGGGGAGGCCGGAGAAGGGCCGAGGTGGGGGAGCTGGGACTGGGCAGGTCTCCCTGAGACCCCCCCCCTCCCCTCCCCCCAGCCGAGCAGCTCACCGTGGTGGGGAAGATTTCCTTCAATCCCAAGGACGTGCTGGGCCGCGGGGCAGGCGGGACTTTCGTTTTCCGGTGAGCGGCAGCCAGGAGCCAGGCTGGGGATGGCCACTGTCCCTTGGAGAGCCATTCTCTCCAAGAACCCCCGAGGTGGGCACAGTTCCTAACCTTTGCCTTCTTCTGCCCTCTGGACCTCCGCTCGCCACCTCCCAGGGGACAGTTCGAGGGGCGGGCCGTGGCGGTCAAGCGGCTCCTCCGTGAGTGCTTCGGCCTGGTCCGGCGGGAGGTGCAGATGCTGCAGGAGTCTGACAGGCACCCCAACGTGCTCCGCTACTTCTGCACCGAGCGGGGACCGCAGTTCCACTACATCGCCCTGGAGCTCTGCCGGGCCTCGCTGCGGGAGGTGAAACCTGTGCTCAGGGATGGGCGGGGGGGCAGGGTCCTGGGCCGCGGGGTGACCTCTGCCCCTCGCCGCTCCCCAGTACGTGGAACACCCGGAGACGGACCGCTGGGGCCTGGAGCCCGGGATGGCGCTGCAGCAGCTGATGGCGGGCCTGGCCCACCTGCATTCCTTACACATAGGTACCAGCCCCTTCCGCCCTCCATCCAAGCCCCCGACTCCCCCCTCAGCTCTCAACTCTGCTCCGCTCTCACAGTGCACCGGGACCTGAAGCCCGGCAACGTCCTCATTACGGGGCCCGACAGCCAGGGCCGAGGCAGAGTGGTCCTCTCAGACTTTGGCCTCTGCAAGAAGCTGCCCGCTGGCCGCTGCAGCTTCAGCCTCCATTCAGGCGTCCCCGGTACAGAAGGCTGGATGGCGCCCGAGCTCCTGCAGCTCCTGCCCCCAGACAGCCCCGTGAGTCCTCCCGCCGCCCCAGGCCGCAGTAATCATTCCCTGCCCAGTGCCTCTCCTGTCCGGGCCCGCTGTGTGACCTTCAGTCACTCCTCCAAGCCTGTTTCTTCATCTGTAAAGTGGGGATAATTCCTCCCTTCTTACCCAGGGTATGGTTCTTAACCAGGGATGATTTTTGCCACCTTTGGGCAATGTCTGGAGACATTTTTGGATGTCACACTTGGCAGGGGAAGGGAGGCTTGTTACTGCCATCTAATGGGCAGAGGCCAGGGACGCTTGCGAAACATCCTACAACGCACAGGACAGTCCCCCAGGACGAAGAATTATCTGGTCCAAAATGTCAGTAGTACTGAGGTTGAGAAACTCTGAACTAGAAAATAGTTTTCATCTCTACTGTGATGCACAATCACTGGGGAACTTGAAAAAAATTCAGGTGCCCGGGTCCCACACCCAGTAACTGACCCCCAGTGACTGTAACGTGTAGCCAGCGTGGAGAGCCACCCAGATGCGGAGGGTTCGGGGGAGCATCACATGAGCTGATAAAACTGGAGCACAGAGCAGTGTCTGACCTCCAGAGACACTTGAGTTGGAGACCCCAGGATTATAGATTTTTGAGTTGGTGTGTAGGGGAAAGTCACAGGCATGGATGAGAGTAACACGCAAGGACAGTCACCAGGCAAAGCCACCCCACCCCTGAAGTTTAGAGAAAGCTAGGATTGGCAACCTGGAGGCCCAAGGACCAAAGCACTGATGTTAGGAGCCTGTGCAGGTTTTGATTTTTTAAATTAGCAGCCAATATTTTAACTTCTGGGAAATTGCACATAAAAGTCTAGATTTCTGGATTCACTTGGAAAATCAAAAGCTCTGCCACCGAGAAAGTCCCCTGGAGGCAACCAGCTGGAGCTAAGTGCCAGTGGCCATGTGTGGACAGGGCCAGCAACAGATCATACAGTCCTCACCGCTGCCTGATCGCCTCATGCGTGCCCAGCTTCACTTGGTTGTGTTGCCCACCAGACTTGGAGGAATGACACTTGGAAACCTAAACTAGAGGCTCAGTAGGGGCAAAGGTTTTGGATGAAAACCGTGGGTCCCTTTCAACAGTGCAGAGGGGAGGGGATCTAGGGCCAAGAGGATGCCTCTTGGGAAGTGTCCTTGTGTCCTAGTCTGAGCCAGATCCCCAGCTGCCATATCAGCCCTGGGGAGAATGTAGCCCGGCAGACCTCCTGGAGCAGAGACTTCCTCCTTATGCTTGTCCCTCTGGCCCCCAGACCAGCGCAGTGGACATATTCTCTGCAGGCTGCGTGTTCTACTATGTGCTTTCCAGTGGCAGCCACCCCTTCGGAGAGAGTCTTTATCGCCAGGCAAACATCCTTGCAGGCTCCCCCTGCCTGGCTCACCTGGAGGAAGAGGCCCACGGTGAGGGGGACCTGGGCTGGCAGAGGAGGGAGGAAGCAGGGCAGAGCCTGCGCGGGCCTGAAGCCGTCCCTCCCTCTTGCCCCTACAGACAAGGTCGTTGCCTGGAACCTGGTGGAGGCCATGCTGAGCCCCCTGCCACAGGCTCGTCCCTCTGCTCACCAGGTGCTGGCCCACCCCTTCTTTTGGAGCAGAGCCAAGCAGCTCCAGTTCTTCCAGGTCAGGAGGAAATCTGGGGAGCGGCCCCAGAAAGTCCCAAGTTTGGGTCCTGAGCAACAAGAGAGGGGAAGCCAGATTGGTTGGGGGAAGAGAGACTCGTCTACCTGTTCCAGGCAGCCCAGATCCTTATCTCAATCAAGGCAGAGCCCAGACTCCCGAACGCTGCCATCTTGGCACTGCACGGTCTCCTCAGCACCGCTTCCCCAGCCCAGCTGCCCCTCATGTGAGGCTAGACCCCGTTCCTTTCAGCCCTAGTCGTCCCTCCTGCTATACTCGTGCCCAGACAGCCCATTCCACTTGTGTGACCTTGAGCTTCTTGAGCCTGTTTGCTCATCTGTAAAACGGGGACGACAGCACCTCTGTCACCGGTTGGATTAGACCCCGCACAGCACAGAGAAGCCACACTCCATAGGAGGCAATAATACTTACCCTAACCCGAGCAGCTTCGGCGGCTGCACTGCCCCAGCCATAGGACACTCCTGGCCTGTGGCCTCCGAGCCCGCTCAGGAGGCTCAGGAGCTGTGGGTCCTAGGACGCCAGCGACTGGCTGGAGAAGGAGCCTGAGCAGGGGCCGCTGGTGACAGCGCTGGAGGCGGGTGGCGCCGAGGTGGTCCGGAGTGACTGGCACAAGCACATCTCGGTGCCGCTGCACACAGGTAGAGGCCAGACTCGGGTGGCCCGGGAGGCCGAGGGGAGCCCAGTGGGGACGGCTGTGCCAACAACCTCCCCATCCACAGATCTGAAGAGGTTCCGGTCGTATAAGGGGACGTCGGTGCGAGACCTGCTCCGTGCTGTGAGAAACAAGGTGTGTTCCAGGGCTTGGGAGGGGCCTGGAAGGTGGGGAGGCCTGGTCCAGCTAAGCCCGGGCTCTCTGCTCTGACCCCTCCAGAAGCATCACTACAGGGAGCTCCCGGCCGAGGTACGGCAGGCGCTAGGCCCTGTCCCTGACAGCTTCGTCCAGTACTTCACAAACCGCTTCCCACGGCTGCTGCTCCACACGTACCATGCCCTGAGGAGCTGCGCCTCTGAGAGCCTCTTCCTGCCCTACTATCCGCCGGCCTCAGGGGCCCAGGCGCTGAGCCTGGGAGCTGCTGGGAGCTGAGATGGCCTGGCGTCGAAAAGACCAGCAGAGGCTGGGCCGCCAGGGACACCAGAGCAACAGTGTGGCCGGAACCCGGGTGCCAGGCACCCCTCGGGGAACACAAGAAGAAAAAGGAAGATTCATATATGTTTAATGTAATATAAAGGCAAGGAAAAGACAGTCCCGAATTCAATAGCAATATTCTGTACAATTCATATGGTGAGGTTGAGAGGGAAGGGGAAGCGGCCTCAGAACCCACACCGGGACATGTACAAAAATAACTTACACAGCAGCCCCACCTGCAGGGATGATGGAGCTTCCACCCCAGCCCCCAGGGCTGGGGGACACCCCATAAAATAGGGATCTAACCAGCGTGGGCCGAGGTGCTGGTGGGGGGGAGGAGGGTGCCAGTCCAGGGGGGTGGGGGGGCTACGAGGAGGCCTTGAGGCGGTTGGTGGCCGAGCGTGAGCTCAGCAGCTTGTCCACCATGGTGCGAGCGTAGCGCAGCCGGCTGGCCAGCTCCTTGGAGCAGCCGTACTCCTCCAGGAGGCTCAGGCGGTACGTGCGGAAGTCCCGCTTCTCGTCGATGTAGGTCACGGCAGCCATCAGCGGGCACAGGATGAGTTTGGTGTGGTCCTGTGAGGGCAGGAGGGGAGCAGGTGGACGGACAGGGGGTTACTGGTGATTGAAGCTCCCAGCTGCCTGTGTGCCTTGGCGGGAGTAGAGGGAAGATATCCCAGTCGATGGTGGGGGGGTGGGGGGCATTTCACTCCCTTCTGCTGATGCTGCCAAGGACAGGTCCTGTGCCTCCCACTCCCCACCCAATGCCGTGGGCCACTAAGAGGCACAGATACCCGGCCCCAACCCTCCAGGGCTGCAGCTCACCTGGAAGAAGTTGATCTGCACGCAGCCGTTACTGAGGTGCAGAATGATGGCGCTGCGGGTGCGAAACCAGGTACGCAGGTAGGGTAGCCGGGCTAGCTCGTCACCTTCCCGGGGCGTGATGTTGGCACCCGCCTTCAGCAAGTGTTCGCTCATGTAGTTTCGGAAATACTTGAGGAGGGTGATCTGGTTGGAAAGTGAGGGAGGGCGTCCGGAGTTAAGAGCCTGTCCCCTGGCAAAGCCCTCACTCCCGGCCAACAGCAGCCCACGCGGGCCAGCCAGCACTCACCTTCTTTATCAGGGAGTTGGGATGGGAACTCACGGTGAGGTAGGACTCCGTGCCATCACGTTCGATGTACTGCAGGCTGTCGCCGTCGTTGTAGAGGATGAGGCGTGTTGAGTCGTTGAAGAGCACTCCCACGCTGTTGTCACACAGCTGGTACCCTAGCGGTAGGTGGAGGGAGGCCTCAGAAAGGGGCCATGGGGGGCAGGGGGCCGTTAGGGGCTGGGACTAGTGAGCCTGGGATGGAGATAGGAGAGTGTCGAGAGAAGAGGACGTGGGAGCCAAGAAAGGCAAGAGCCTGTAACAACTCGAAGGGTTGCTAGGTGGCACCTGAGCCACCGCCACAGCTGGGAGAAACGTACCAAGGCCATACTTGTCCGAATAGTCCACCCACTTGCTGACCCAGAAGATGGGGATGCAGGCGGGATCCTCAGCCTCCTCTGGGACAGAAACAGACAAGAAGATCGATCAGCACCAGCCTCTTCCCCTCTGGTCCACTCAGGTGGCCCACACCAGGTAGCTCAGTCAAGAGGCCTGGAGGCCTCTGCCAGCAACAAGCTTAGACAGGCAGCACCGAAGCAGAAAGTTACAGTGCAGAGCGCCGAGTCCACTCATGCATTCAGCTGACCCATTTAACAAAGGCCCGCTGTGTGCCAGACACCGTTACAGGCAGCGAGCAATGACAAAACCCAGCCCTCCCTGAGCTTGCATTCTGGCTCTAGGGATAGAGACCAATCAAAATAAATGTTCACAGAATATGTAAGTTACTTCTATCATGGTGCAAATCAGTGAGTTTTAAATGATTAAAAAATTGTGAGAAGATAGACAATCCCAGATACGTGAAAATGTTATGTTCTGTGCATGTGACAATCCCTTCTTTTAAATACAATAAACAAATACGGAAACTTTAGAATGTGTTAGATGAGAAGTGTTGTGGAGAAACGAGGCAAGTAAGAGGAGTGGGGGCAGGGAGATGATCATGGAGGTGACTCTGGCGCAGACACGTGAAGGCAGGGAGTGTGAGCCTTGCAGTGATCTGGAGGAAGTGCTTGCCGGGAGAGCAAAGGCCCCGAGGCTGGAGCACATCTGGGTCTGTTATTTCCACTGTCTTGAAGGCTACAGAGGGATTCTCTGAGCAGAGGAGACAGTGCGTGCCAATGTATACAGGCAGCACATGGGGGTGTTGGAAGGTGGGACGCTTGTGGAGACAGAACAGATGAGTCAGAAAAAGAAGGAAGGGGCCTGACCATGGAGGGCCTGGGCCAGTAAGCTAACTTGTTTGCACTGTAACGTACAGGAAATGGGGGAAGTAAAGGTATTACGGAGCCAGGGGCCTGGACAAGCCACCGGCACTCCGGGGCTGACTTCCCTGCCCTCTCCAGACGCCCTGGCCCGCAGTGCCCACCTTGCCTCACCAGCCCCCGCTCTGAGGGCTTGGAGGCGTTGACGCTGTGCAGCTGCTGCAGCATGTCGCCGAGGTGGCAGTCGACCGCCTCGCTGGCCTCCCGCACCACTGGCTCCTCTTTTTCCCGGGGACGCTCCGGCATGGGGTTCTCTATGCCTGGAAGGAGATGAAACAGTCATTAGCTGGGCAAAAAGGCCGCAGGTTGGGAGGGCCCAGGATCCCCGGCCACAGCTGGTACTGCCCCCAGAGAAAAGCTCTTTGCGCTGCCACTGCTTTAGGTAGGTGCCAGGTTATTAGAGCAGCAGCTGCCCTGCTCATGTGACAGCACCTGGTACCCACTCATTGGTACCTCCAGGGCCAGGCCAAGCCCTGTAGGAAGGCTCATGGCCACACAGAGCCATAGAGCTTCGGACACTCAGACCTCTAACCCAATGCTGGGCCCTGCAGGGCACCTCTGGTCACTCAGGGAGACAGCTAGAAGGCACGAGCAGCTTGGAGCTGCCTGGCTTCAATCCAAGAATTAAAAGCATCTTTTGCATCCAGGAAAATGGAAGGGCTCAGTAAATCACAACCCATCAGCAAGATGGATTTAGCAGGCATTTAATGAAAACGTAAGAGATTTTTTCCACCCTAAAATTTGCTTTATGTACTTACATGTGACTGAAATCTGAAAAGACAGATACACACTGAAATTTTAACATCAGTTATATTTGGGTGGTAGAAGCATGGATGATTTTTATTGTCTTTAGGCTTAAATGTTTCTTTCCCCACCAACATGTGCTAGTTTTCCTTGTGTAATATGAAATTCTTAAGATATTTAAAGATATGAATTTTCAATTGAAAAACTCTATGCTGTGATAAGGACTTAAGTGTGGAATAATAACATATTTGGGACTTGCTTTAAAAACTCTAGCAAGGGAGCTCCCTGGAGGTCCAGTGGTTAGGACTCAGTGCTTTCACTGCCGGGGCCCAGGTTCAATCCCTGGTTGGGGAAGTAAGATCCCGCAAGCCATACAGCACCGCCAAAAAAAAAAAACACAAAAAACAAACAAACAAAGAAACCTCTAGCCAAAAAAAGGGGAAGGTGGAAAAGATAAAAACAAGTATGGGCAAATGTTGGTAATTATTGAAAACAGATGATGAATAAATGGGGATTTATGTATTCCAAAAAAATTTCACCCTTATTTTGGCTACGTTTTGAAGAATGCTTTATGTTCAAAAATTAAAACCAAAAGAAAAGAAAAGCAATCCTTAAAATAACAATATTACATTATAGCTCCAAGATTAAATATCCATGAGTCCATACTGACACAAATAACCAAATAAATAAATGGGGAGAAGTGACAGCTCTTCCTTACAGGAGAACTCCAATTAATGGATGTAGAAGGAACAAGAAAAGGAGAAAAGTCACCATTAGAATACCACAGTAATAACTGCTGCAGGCAAGATCCACCATGGATGCTAAAATCAGTAGGCTAAAGTCTGAGAAGAGATAGAATCCTTTCAAATTAACTCCTCACAAGGTATTAATTAATCACAAAAGGAAAAACAGTAACTCTGCACTGGAGGTACCACCTTAACCAAGTGATCACCAATCAAAGGGAATAGTAATATAACCAGTGAAAATATCAAAAATTAAAGCCTAAAGAAAAAAGTAATCCTTAAAATAGCAGTATTATAACTGAAACAAATGAACTCATATATTAAATTGGTGCTATATCCACACAGAGAAATAAAGTTTTTCAAGTGGCACTTTTTTTTTCAAGTGAAATATATTCCAAAGACAAATAGAACTGCAAGAAAATAAACATCATTTCATAACATAGTTTATAGATGTTGAAAATTCATGTATATAATGTAAGGGAAAAAAATACAAGTATAGGGGCTTCCCTGGTGGCACAGTGGTTGAGAGTCCGCCTGCCGATGCAGGGGACACGGGTTCATGCCCCGGTCTGGGAAGATCCCACATGCCGCGGAGTGGCTGGGCCCGTGAGCCATGGCTGCTGAGCCTGCGGAGCCTGTGCTCCGCAACGGGGGAGGCCACAACAGTGAGAGGCCCGCGTACCACAAAAAAAAAACAAGTATAAAATTAATGAAGTAAAAATTCTATAATATTATATTTAAATCAGAGACTTATAAATTACCAAAAGAAAATTAAAGTAGTAACTTCACAGTGAAGAAAAAGATTGCTGTAAGAGAAGTTTCATCAATGTTAAATTTCCTGAACTTGATAACTGTGTCCTGTGCTGTGGTTATGTAAAAGAATTGTTTTTAGAAAATATACACTGAAGTATTAAGTAGTAAAGGCCAGAATGTGTACAACTTACTATCAGATGGTTTGGGAAAAGAAATTTAGATATATATATGAGAGAGATAAAGTAAATGTAGAAAAATGTTAATTGGTGGAGAAAAGGGGGAACAAGATACAGGAAGTTTTTATCTATTCTCACTTTTCATAATTTGAAACAATATCAAAATAAAATGTTCAAAAAGTGTGAATCAGAAATAGCAGCGTAAATTCAAGGTCCCCGCCCCCTTCCCAATTATGTATTTCCTAATTCTGTTCTCTGAAGAGATCTAGAAACAATGACAACCCAAACAATGGGATGTGGTTTTGTAAGAAAATGTCCATCCTTTTAAAGAGATGCATACTGAAGTTTATGGGGTAAAATGACAAGATGTCTGGGATTAACTTCAAAAATACTTCAAAGGAACAAAAAAGGAGTGATGGAGCAAACATGACAAATCTTGATAAGTGTTGAGTCTGGTGGGGATGTGGGGTCTACTGCATTGTGCTCTATGTGTACACCTGAAAAATTTCAACATTTTTTCCCAAAGAACCATGCAAGGTGATATTAGCAATTTTTTTTTAAATACAAATTTTTCAGGCATGGCGTTCAGCCACTCTCTTCTTTTGGGGCATGACGGGTCTGATTCCACCATGGTAAGGTCTGTCTTTCCTGACAGGGCTGTGGGGAAGGGCATTTTGCCACATGAGGATGGGGACCACGTATTCAAGGACTGGGGCCTGTCTTACCACACACCTGAGCTATGGGGACCATCCATTCACACACCTGAGGCCTAGGCTCTCTTGGGGTCTACCCAGACCCCGGTTTACCTTTATTGAGAACAGTGAGAGGCTTCCGGCTGTTGGGGTCCAGGCTACTGGGAGCAATTGAAAACCTGGGCGGAATGGTGAGGCAGGTGATGGGGAGGCGGGCAGGGATATAGCCAGAAGTGAAAAACTCGTCATCGAGCAGCTCCTGAATGGTTGGACGGGCAGTGGGATCTGTCTGAAGCATCTTCTGGATGAGGGAGGCGGCCACGGGGTTGATGTGCTGGAGCAGAGAGGGAGAGACGTAAGTAGGATGTGGTGGGGGACCCGAATGCAGCACTGCCACAAAGAAGCTGCAGCCCCGGCCCCGGCCTCAAATATGCCATGTTCAGCAGTTGAGTCTGGTGGGGATGTGGGGTGCCAAATTTCCACTAGCAGCTTTACTGAGTTCACAAGTGTCAACCTAAGTTGTGAGAATGACAATTTCTCCTTCCTCTTGAGGTCACTTTTTCCCAAAATTTGCTCTTGCATAATTCAAGTTGCTCACCACTAGAGCAGCACTTGAGAACACAGGCTTCGAAGTCATAATGACCTGTTTTAAGTCCCACTTCTGTCCCTTAATACTGGCTGTGACAACTAACCCAACTTTCTGGGCCTTTGTAAATTCATCTATAAAATGGGGACACAGCACCAAGCTTGCTGCCCTGGTGAGGAGATCAAACCCAGTGCAGGTCAAATGCACACTAATATTCTAGCATCAACTATGCACTTACTATGTGCCAGCAAAATATTCTAAGCACTTCATATCTATTAGCTCATTTAACCCTCACAGAAACACCCAGGGGGTGAAGATCTCTATCACCATCCCTCTTTTGCAGATGGGGAAACTGAGGCACAGAGAGGTTAAGTGCCTGAGAACACACCCCTATGAATGGTAGAGCCAGCACCCACACGGGGGCATAGTCAGCTGCCAACACCCACACTCGGAACCACTCTGCTCTGTCCAATAAGTGACCCTTTATGACAGATTCAGTCCATCTGTCCTTATGGAGACAGGGCTCTTGGCTTCACACAAGGCAAAGACACCAAACTGGAAAGCAGCCGTACGCCAGGTTGCTGCAGGCTATCCCTCTCAATGCACTCATGCTGGTGGTCACGAAGCACAGCAGTTCGCAATTCTGTGAGCGCTTATTGTGTGCAAGGTGCTCTGGGGTAAGGACTCCATTTTATAGATGGGAAACTGCAGCTCAGAAGATTCAGGCCATCTGTCTATTGCGATCTGGGTGCTAAGTGGCAGGGCCCATCTGAATCAAGACAGTCCACTTTCAAGGCTTAAGCAGCATGTCTCTGTCTGCCTTCTACTTCCTTTATGCTCTCTGTTTTACACACCTTTTGGTTTATCTGCCCAACCTTTTGAGAACCTACAAACTCTCTTCCCCAAGAAAAAATGCTTTTGTGCACATACGTCAGGTTTTGTATGCAATTTCAGACAAGGACCCTCTAAAGCTCTTATGGCTACCCTAGGGGTAGGACTGACCCACCTCTGTCCCCAGGATATGGCTGGGCTCAGTAAATAGCTTTGCGGGGGGGAAATTAAATAAAATAAATGCAAACTTAAAGTGTTTTTAGTCACCTTGGGAATACTGTACTCATTCTTCTTGATCCGGAGGTAGGTCTCTTTTAGGCAGGAGGTCTCGAAAGGTGGTTTGCCCACTAACAAGGTATACCTGTAAGCACAAGGAGGGATTTGGCTCAAGGCTCCTAACCAAAACCCAGATGCTAGAGGAATCCTCTCAGGGCCAGAAAGGAAGTCAGACACCTTCTGGACATTCACTATGACTCTCGGGTCCCGGAGGACAGTCCGCAAGTCCACTGAACAGCCCCAGGAGCCAAGACACTGGCAGGGAGGAGTCCTCAGTAGAATACAGGTGATGAGACTCGGTTCTCATGGGCCAGTGACTTTTCTGCTATAGCCTACACTACAGCACGGCTCCAGAGACTGCCAGCCAACATAAAACAGGTCAAAGCAAGTGGGCTACCTGCTCCTACAGAGGCAGCTCCACGGTTAATAGCTCTGTACTTAAGGCTGCAAGTTTTCATTTGAAAAAGTTCCACTGCAGTGAAGTAGGAAAGCCACTGCGACAACTCATTTCTAACTCTCCAGTACCCAGGGCGACCATGAAAGGGGTGACACCTGAACAGGCCCAACTCTCTGCCTACCACCCACCCACCTCTGATGGCCTTGATCCAGACAGACCACAGGACCTCCTCCTGCCAGCTATAACTCCTGGCCTAACTCCTCCCACCCACTGCTGCTTCCTAGATCAGTGGTGCTACTACTTTATTGTGCATGGAAAAGCTCAAGGGTCTTAAAATCCAGATTCTGACCCAGTCAGCCTGGGTCCTGAGATTCTGTGTTTCTAACAAGTTCCTAGGTGATGATGATGCTGGTCTGCCATATTTTGAATAGCAAGGGACTAGAGCAAGTTTGTGGAGACCTTCCCTCCCCCATTCCCCAGACCCATGGCCCAGGCTGCAGGAATCCTAAAGGATACACCAGTGAGAAGAAAAGATATGGAAATGAGGCTTCCTTTTGGATCAGTCTGTCCTCTGGAGCAGCCTTCCCAAAGGCAGAAAGGTCTACAGGATAAGGTCTGCCAGGTGAGACATCCAAAAAGGCCTCTGCTGAGGCTGGGTGGGTCCTGAGACAACTCCCAACTTACATGATACACCCAATGGACCACACGTCCACCTCGAAACTGTGCCCTTTCTTGCTCAGCACCTCAGGAGCTATGTAATTAGGAGTCCCGCACAGGGTCTTCTTCCGTTCCCCGTCATACTCGACTTTGGTTGCCAGTCCAAAATCCCCTGGGACAGAGGGAGGAAGAGGGGGGGACTCAGATGCTAGCCTCTGTCATCTGTCAATGCGGACAGCTGGTTCAGGTGTAACCATCAAGAACCAGGGAAGTTTGATCCCTCAAGCCTCTAGTTCTTGTGTGCAGCAAGGCGTGCTCAGGAATCCTCCCACCATGCTAGCCCCAGGGAGGGGCCTCCCAGAGACCCTCCTCACCCCCTCCCTTAGAAAGGAGGGCTTTGCTTCTAAAAGGGAACTGGTAGGGATAGCAAAAGTCACATGCCTTCAGGGATTAAGCAAGTAAATGTCAAGATGGCTACTTGGCAAGTTTGTGAGGAAGTGATAGGGAGGGGTGGGGATTGTGACAAAGCAGAGGTCACCTAAAGGGAACAGCTGCTTTTCAGTCCGACAAAGAGCTGCCCCTGTACTGCTGGAGCACCCAACTGTTTAAAAGGAGCCCCAAATTCAAAATCATGTCTCCCGATTTAAAAAAATGAAAACAAATTCAAATCCTTTTTTTTTTTTTTAAAATAATACTGTATAGGAGAGCACACACAACCAAAACTGCATCTGCAGGCAAGCCACTGGCTTTTGGCTCTTTGTTCTAAATTTCTGTACTAAAGAGAGGCTTCTAGAGGCAATCAACAGCCCAGACTTCCTACCATCCTCTTCCTCCCTCCCTTGTCTCCTTCCAACTTCCTCTCTCCCTCCCTCTCTCCCAGCTCCTCCTCATTCCCATAGAGCGTAGTGTCAAGTGTCTCTGCAGGCCCAGCTCCTCACCTATTTTCACCTCCAGATCCTCGTTCAGGAAGAGGTTGCCCAACTTGAGATCTCTGTGAATAACGCGGTTTCGATGCAGGTACTGGCAGCCAAGGACAATCTGACGCAGATAGTAGCGGGCCTCGGGCTCGGTGAGTGCTTTCCTCCGCTTGTGCAGCTCCAGGAGAGACTGGGCGGGGGAGGGAAGGAGGAGTGGGGAGTGGGTACTCAGGCCCAAGGCAGGGAGGGGGTGTCATTAGGTGAAGGCAGCCCAGGACCCTACCGCCCATTCCTTCTCCAGGACAACTACGATGTAGACTCTCCCCTAAGCCAGGCCACAACCGTTCATAGCACCCCCTCTCCCACCAGCTCCCTCCCAAGTCCCTTACCTGGGACCCCTCTCTCAGCCCACTCCGGAAGCTCAGAGTCCCCTGTATCCCTGCCCCGGGCCTCTTCGCAGCAGCAGATCCCTTTCCTGACCCCTCTCCTCCCCGAAGCTACTAAGTCTGGCTCCAACTACTTTCTGCCTGACCCAACCCCACTCCGGAGGTTCGGGTCCACAGCACCCCTTACCTAGCAACTCCGGAAGCCCTGGCGTCCATTAGCAGGGTTCTCCCGCGACCCGCACCTCCCCCACTCAGCCCAACTCCCAGCGTCCGGGAGCCGCCTTCCCTAGAGCCAACCTGACCCGGGCTCCACTTAACCGGCACCCCCTCTCCTAGAGGCCCCAAGTGCTAAGCACCTCTTTCCCCGAGACCTTCTCCATCCCCAGCTCGAGGTTCCCAGCACCTCCTCCCCAGCAGCTCCGGGTGCGGGCGCCCCAACCCCGGTCCCCAGGCAGCTCCAGTCCCCCAGCAGCGACACTCACCCGCCGGCGGCAGAGCTCCAACACCACGAACACAAAGTCGTTGTCCTCGAAAAAGCCGTGGAAGCCGACGACGTGCTGGTGAGCGAGGCTACGGTGAATGGATATCTCCATGGACATCTTCTCCTTCTGGTGCGGTTTGAGCAACAGCGACTTAGGCACGATCTTGCCCGCAAACACCTCTTTAGTGTCCGCGTCCGAGATCTCGAAGCACTTGGCAAAGCCACCCTTTCCCAGAAAGCGGCCCCGCAGATAGCGCCGCCGGCTGCGCGGGTCTACTAGGACCTCCGGGATCTCTTTCGCCGGCGGGGCAGCCGCCGGGGCTCCGGGAGCTGCAACTCCAGGGACCCCGACTTTCCCTGGATCGGCTGGTGCCCGCGCCAGCTTCCCTGCAGTTGCCGCCGCACTCATGTTCCCGGAATTGCTTAGCGGACCTAGCAAGGTCTGGGCAGAGGCTTGGCAGGGCTCTGCTCCTCCTCGAATTCAAACGCGGCGCCGGGAACGTTACAAAAGCCTACGCGCTACTGATTGGCCGCGGGGATTTAAAATCCAAACCCGCCCGCCGCGCGGCATTCTGGGAGCTCTCTGCACTGCAGCCGCCTTTAAACCCGTACCCAGCCCCTGGGGGAGAAGCTTGATTGACAGGGACTCGCGGACCGAAGACACGTGGGATGCCTGGGAAACCAAACCCGGTGCGGGGACGCCGAGACCCAGCCCCAGCAGGGGGGGAGTTAAAGGTTTTTCCCTTTCTTGGCGGCCGGGGAGCTCCTGCAGTTCACAAGCACCTCCTCCAGGAAGCTTTTCCTAGCACCTTCCTCCACCCCTCACGCCACCTTCTAGATTATAAACTCTGAGAACAGAGACCTGGCAGCGCCAAGAGATAGCTAGCAGAGCCCGAGTACCCACCTCCGAGGTCATCAACTCTCTTCCAAGTCACCCCAATAAACTAAAATCTAAGTAAAAAGAGGATGCTTGCCAGGCAAATGCACCTTCAAGACAAATTCCCTACTCCCCTCCTTCAAATAACAGCAGGGAAGACTAGCATCACCATCACCTGGGAGCTTGTTGTTAGAAAGGCCAAGATTCAGGCCTCAACGCAGACCTCCCAATTCAGAATCTACCCAGTGATTCCCACACATACTGAAGTTTGAAGGGCACAGTACCAGACACCACCCTCCCCCACCCCTGCCCCCAGGCCATTCTGCAAGACAGTTGTCTGGCTGGCTCACTGTTCTATTTCCCAGTGCCTAAAACAGTGGACCCTCAATTGTTCGGTAAGAGGGGAAGGATGGTTGGTTGGCAGAATCCCTGGCAAACTGGTAGGCCAAGGCCAAATTTGGCCTGCAGAGGTGTTTTGTTTGGCCTCCCACTTTTTAAAATTTGGATTCATTTACAGGACTTAAAAATCAAGAGAGCTGGGCTCCCCTGGTGGCGCAGTGGTTGAGAGTCCGCCTGCCGATGCAGGGGACACAGGTTCGAGCCCTGGTCTGGGAAGATCCCACGTGCCACGGAGGGGCTGGGCCCGTGAGCCATGGCCGCTGAGCCTGCGCGTCCGGAGCCTGTGCTCCGCAACGGGAGAGGCCACAACACTGAGAGGCCCAAGTACCGCAAAAAAAAAAAAAAAAAAAAAAAAAAAATCAAGAGAGCTCACATAAAAATTAAGATTTGTGGTTTTTCCTTAAGAAAAACCATTAGCTGTGGCAACTCTATGCCTACTTACCTTCCCAATTTGTCACAGTTCCCTGTTACCCCTCTTTGCCCATTTGTCTGTCTGGCTTCCGTAGATACTGGAATGGTAACCCTGAGAATTACCCAGGTTAGCAGCTCTGTAGCGTCCAATGGTGTCTTTGCTAGGACTCAGCAAAAGTCAACCATATTACAAGTATCTCTTTATCTGACTCCCAATAAACTGAGAGGCAATGAAGACCTCTTTCCTACCCCATGTCCTAAGCTCTCAGGACAATGCCTGGTAAAAAGGGGTGATTAAAATGTTTTCTAAATAAAAGCAAGTTGTTTTTTAAAACTAAGTTATTGGACTTCCCCTGTGGTCCAGTGGTTAAGGCTCCACACTTCCACTACAGGGAGCATATGTGTTTGATCCCTGGTTGGGGAAGTTCCACATGCTCTGCAGTGCTGCCAAAAAAATAAATAAAATTATGATTTTTTTATCCCTGTAGTGTGTAATATCCTCTTTTATCTTTTTATAAAGTTGAATCTATGTACAAAAAAAGTACACTAGGGCTTCCCTGGTGGCGCAGTGGTTGAGTGTCCACCTGCCTATGCAGGGGACGTGGGTTTGTGCTCCGGTCCGGGAGGATCCCACATGCCGCGGAGCAGCTGGGCCCGTGAGCCATGGCCACTGAGCCTGCGCGTCTGGAGCCTGTGCTCTGCAACGGGAGAGGCCACAACAGTGAGAGGCCCGCGTACCGCCAAAAAAAAAAAAATTTATTTATTTGGCTGCACCAGGTCTTAGTTGCAGCACGAGGGATCTTCGCTGCGGCATGCAGGATCTCTTTAGTTGCGGCAAGAGGGATCTTTAGTCGCGGCATGGGGGGACTTTAGTTGCGGCATGTCAGCTCAGTTGGGCATGCGGGATCTAGTTCCCTGGCCAGGGGTCGAACCCGGGCCCCCTGCATTGGAAGCGTGCAGTCTTAACCACTGGACCACCAGGGAAGTCCCTATACATATCTTAATGGGACAGCTCAGTGAATTTTCATAAACTGAACACACCCCATGTAAACAGCACCCAGACTGAGAAAGAGAACACGACCAACACGCCAGAAGTCCCCCTTGTGCCCTGTGTTGGGGTACCCCAAGATTACCTACCCCCAGTTCAATGATTCACTAGAAGACCCACAGGACTCAGCATATAGTCCTACTCACAGATGGCTATGATTTATTACAGCAAAAGGCTATGAAGCAAAATCAGCAAAGGGAAAATGTGTATAGGGCAAGATCCAGGGGAAACCAGGCACAAGTTTCCCAAAGTCTTTTTTTAGTGGAGTCACACAGGACACAATTAATTCCTCCAGCAATGACTGTGACAACATGTGTGAAATGTTATCTACCAGGGAAGCTCATTAGAGACTCAATGCCCAGGACTTTTCTAGGGGCTGGTCACGTAGGCACCCTCTGCCTAGCACACACCAAAATTCCACATTCCTGGAAGGAAAGCAGGTATGCAGCATCAACCACATTGTTTGCACAGTTTAGGCCCTGTGAGCAACTCTTATCATTTAGGGAATGGTGAGAACCCTCCTGAAATCCAAGAACCCAGATGCCAGCCAGGGCCAACATTGTGAGCAGGTCTTTCTAAGGAGAGCAGTCTCAGGCCTGCTTGATTAGCTCTCTTCTGCACAGTCCACCTCCTTGGCCCTTAAGGGCCAAATCCACTTTAGAGCAAAATTATTATCAGTAGGACCCCATACAAAAGGGTGAGACCAACCTGCAATATGGATCTCAGTTATGCCTTTCGTTCATGGAAAGGCAGCACTGGGAGCTTTCCTTTTCCTTTGTTTCTGAGAAACAAAGATCATAAATGCCCCCCCCCGCCACCCACTCCCCCACCACCCCGCCACTTCCCCAAAGCTCCCTAGCTGCCAGGTTCTGTTTTTTCTCATTGTTTCAAAATCAGCATGCCCCGCAGATCAGCAATCCTAACTTTACATTTTTTCAATCATCTCTTATTCTCATCCAGGCCTTTCATCCAGAGACCTGTATGCAAGAGGTACAGAATATTTTTGCAGATAAATATTTTAATACAGTTTAACCAGAAAGATATTCAGGAATTGATCAGGATATGTTATGGACTGAATTGTGTTTTCCCCAAATTTATATGTTGAAACCCTAACGTCCAGTATAGAATGTGACTGTATTTGGAGATATGGCCTTTCAAGAGGTGATTAAAGTAAAATAAGGTCATCTGGGTGGGCCCTAATCCAATATGACTGGTGTTCTTATAAGAAGAGATTAAGACACAGACACTCACAGAGGGGCAACCATGTGAAGACACAGTGAAAAGGCTGCCAGCTGCAAGCCAAGGAGAGGGGCCTTAGGAGAAACGTGCCAACTCCTGCTCTTGGATGTCTAGCCTCTAGAACTCAGAGAAAATACGTTTCTATTGTTTAAGCCATCCAGTCTGTGCTACTTTGTTATGGCAGCCCTAGCAAACTAACAGAGGGTGAAATCCTGAATTTAAAACATTTCAAAGTGGGTTTATATAACCTCCCACCCCTTTTATCCAGAGAAAGCGTAGAAAAGATCAATCCCTTTCCAGAGACGGATACATCTGAATAATCCATCTACCTTACTAAGGTGTGTGTAGAGAGGGAAACGTGAGGAGGTAGAGTAAGGCTATCAGCCCATCGCAGTAAAGTTGCAGCTAATCCAGAACGCCAAACACACAAATCAACAGCAGTGAGCTGCTCCCCAGAGAAGGCCCAGAGTCTGATCTGTCAAAAGCAGGCAGAGGGGTGGAAGTCCCTGTGACGTGCCCTCCTCCAACTTGCAGACTGTGGTAGGGATCACAAGTTAGGATGCAATTAGCCTCTGCATTAGATGTAAAGAGCTGATCAGCAGTTTGATTTTAGATGGTCCCATCAGAGAACAGGCCCCTTCCTACGGGTATTGTATGTGACCCAGCTGGTGCAGCCAGCATCCACGATGTATATTTTCATCGTTTAGAGCTCCACAGAAGGGGTCGTAATCTCCAGTGGTCCCAGGGTCTGAGTCCTGTTCACGGAGCCTGGGTCTGCTTTCAGCGCAGCACACCTCCTGCTGCGGCTGAAACTGCATGACAGCCAGGGTCAGGTTTCAGCTTAGAGTCAGGTCCAAGCAATTAGGATCAGTGAATTTGGGATTCCAATCAAGCCAGGTGCTTTCAGGACCAGCAAAGGCGTGCTGCAGTGCCGAACAGCCACGGTCCAAGTCCAAGTGACAAGCAAGGCTTCCTTTTTATCTTGTCAGTCTCAGAGTCCAAACTGACCCACTCAAAAACATGCACATCAAACTGGACAGCCATCAGGCTCTAAGGGTCAGATATTTGATTTCAACACGGCTTATTATCAATTTAACTGCTTTTTCAAAATCCAAATGTGTATTTCCATCCAGAGACTGCCTCTCCTTTCATGTTGTCACCCTCTTTCCAGAGGCTCGAACAGACACAAATCATAGGAAAAATCATCAGTTACAGAGACTTGTCCTAGTTCTAACACCCAAAGAATTTAAATTCCAACCCACCCCTTGATGGTAAAAGCAAGGAAGCTGTACCCCACCAATACCTTCTTCATTTTTGCATGTTTGAGATGGTTCCTCTAGCATTTATGAAATTATAAGCATGTAACATTTTAAATCAATTTTATCATATATCCAGATACAAGAACCACAAAATACAAAGCCATTTTTTAAAAACTTCCCTTTTTCTCTCATTGCAAATTTACACAAACCCCTAGTAGGAAATTCAGCATTTATAGGGCTATCATTACAGGCCTGCAGTGTTAACTCTTTTCTGCACAGGCCCCCTTTCAATTACAACGCCTCAAGGGTATCCACTATCATAAGGTATGATTTATAAGGAATGGATTCAACCAATTAAAAAAAAGTCAGGGAACTCCCTGGTGGTCCAGTGGTTGGGACTCTACTTTCACTGCTGAGGATGTGGGTTCGCTCCCTGGTCGGGGAACTAGGGTCCCGCAAGCCATGCAGCGCAGCCGAACAAAATTTAAAAATTTTTTAAAGTTAGACTGTTTTTCATGCATACATTCAAAGGCCTGTTGAGTACCCACTGCATGTATGTTTTATTTATTCCATTTAGGAACATTTACTAAAAAAATGATGAAGCATTGAAGAAACTTTAATTCCCTTTCATCCTTTAACAGCTGTTTTCATATTCCCTTCTAGTCCTTGTCAACATGGACTTTCAATTTTATATAGCTGCAAGTGTGCCATGTTAATACAATCTATTTGCATGGTACCAGTAATACTACTACTAACAGTGAGCCCTATGGACTTACTATACGTCAGGCACGGGGCTAAGAGCTTTACAGAGATGATCTAATTTAAGCCATACAAAGACCCTAGAAGAAAAGGATTACTACTCCCATTTGAAGATGAGGAAATGAGCACTTGTACATTAGGTTACCTGCCCAAGGTCATGTAGCCAGGAGATAGCAGAGCTTGAATTACAACCCAACTCTGCTGACTCCAAAGCACACCTGTCTGTACACTGCCTCTCAGGGCCTTGTTGTTCTGGCAAGAACCAAATCCCAGACTCATTTGGTTCACTCGCTCACTTGCTCATTCACTCCTACCAAAAAGCAAATACGATGTGTTGGTTAAGCTCATGAACTTAAGAAACCCTGGGTTCAAACGCTGTGTGACTTCAGGCAAGTGACTTAACCTCTCTGTGCCTCAATTTCCAGGTCTATAAAATGGGGATAATTACTGTGCCCATCTCCTAGGATTCCAACTAGGAGATGACATGCCTATCTCCTAGGGTTTTTGTGAAGAGATTCTATGAGGACAGTACTTCAAACAATACCAAGCACATGGCTGTTGTTGTTGTTATTATTATTATTATTACTACTGAAATAAAAAGAACCTGTACCTATTCCCAGGAAGCTCAAGAGTCTTCAACAGAAAAAAAAAAAAAAAAAGAGTCTTCAACAGGACTTTTCAGTTCCTGGGTCTCTCATATTTTCTTGTTCTCCCCTCTCCTCTGGCCATACTGCTACCTCAGGCTCTTGCTACTTCCACCAAAAATCAGAAAGTGCACCCAGCAGACACCAAAGGCTGAGATGAATGCAGCTGAAGAGACAAGTTGGCAGGGCCAAGAAAACCCACGGGCTTCAGACCTAAGGTTTGAAAGTCAGAGGTGTGGACTCCATTCCTGTGTCTCTCTTTCTTGAATGATTTTCATATGCATGAACCATGTGCCTGATGCCCAATGGCCTTGGAGATACAGAACAAGCTATTTAGTCTCCTCGGGGAAGCAGGATGTCCTGTGCTACCTCTTCTTACTTCAGGGTCCAAGTCAGAGTGCATAATGAAAGCAGGTGTGGCCAACCCGCCAGCAAAAACTTCAGGAAAGCAAAGGACTAACACTGACAGAGCAGAAAGTGCAGTCCTCAGGGCCAAGTGCTTTGCTGCATAAAACATGGACTTTGCAGTCAGATAAGACTTGGCTTTGGGGCTTCCCTGGTGGCGCAGTGGTTGAGAGTCCGCCTGCCGATGCAGGGGACACGGGTTCATGCCCCGGTCCGGGAAGACCCCACATGCCGCGGAGCGCCTAGGCCCGTGAGCCATGGCCGCTGAGCCTGCGCGTCTGGAGCCTGTGCTCCGCAATGGGAGAGGCCACAACAGTGAGAGGATCGCATGCCGCAAAAAAAAAAAAAAAAAAAAAAAAAAGAAAGACTTGGCTTTGATTCCAGCTCAGCCATTTATTAGCTGTGTGACATTGGGCAAATTTACTTAACCTCTCTGAAGATCGGCTCCCTTGTCTGTATAACGGGCTGTAAAAATCCCTACTTTTTTGACAGTTGGGAGGAGTAAATGTTTTCTAATAAGTGCCTGGCACCCCATAGATGCAAAGCAAGGAAGGGTCAATTCTTTTTCCCAACTCCTCTTTCTGGTGAACTGATTATAAAGGGAAAGATGGTCTTAATTTCACTTTTAATTAAAAAAAAAAATATATATATAGGAATGCTGCACCTTATACAATAGTTTCACTTTCTAATAATATCAATAGTATAAGGTATACCTAATAGTATAGTACACCCAGTATACTATAAGGTGTATCATTCCTAATAATAGTAGTCATAACTACCATTTACTGAGTGCTTACCCGGAGCCCGTACTCATGCGTCTCATGTACGAATGCATTTAAGCATCATAATGACCCCTACACATCTTCCCCATTTTAAGGATGAGAAATCTGAGGTTCCACAAGGTGAGATAACTTGCCCAAAGTCACAAGGCTAGAAAACAGCAGGGTGGGATTTGATCTGCTGCCCCCAGCATCCACACTCTTCACCACTATGGTGACCCTCAAGAAGGGCCCCTCAGGCCTCCATCAGAGAACTCTGTTTTGTTTTCTGGGCTAAGCTGTAAGATCCCTATGGGCAGGGACTGGCTCTGTCTCATTCTCCACTAGGGCAGTGCCTGACACTCAGTATTTGTTAAATGAATAAATGAGTGATGTAGCCTGTGGTCAGGGCGCCCCCCTCCTAGCCCCAAGGGGCAGCAAGTACACATTCTACAAAAACACAGTCCCATCACTGGGGCTCTAGAAGTGTTTCAGTGATCATGGACTTATGGGAACTGGTCCAAGCTGGCAGGACATTTTGCTGACACCTGTTCTGAAATAACCAGGCCTCTGAACACATTGCTCCAATATTGCCAATGCCATTTCAAGGGTCTTGCAGCTCCACAGCAGCTACCTATAGGATATCAGTCAGCTAGATATGACCCCCTAGTTTTGTTAGATGCAATCTCTCCTGGCAAATGGCTTAGGGTGAGTCAGAACGTGGCTGGAGCTCCACGTTCTGGACACACTGTGGGCTCACACCAGCCAGACCAAGACACCAAGGGAGGCTTCCCTAGCCATCAGGATCGCTGCTTTATAGCTGAGAAACTTCCAAGGATGTGTTAATAGGAGCAATGTTTGTCTGATTCATTTCAAGTCTGTCATCACCCAGATGGGCCAGAGTCACTAAGAAAGGCACTGTGGCCTCGGCTCTAAGTGAACTGGCTCATGCAGAAGTGACTAATTCAGAAGCCACCACAGATCCCAACCAACCACAAGGGCCCTGTGCAGCCACGTGAAACAGAATCGGTCAACAGGAGGCTCACAAGTCAATTGTTCAACCTGTTCCCTGCACCCAGGATCCTGCAATGTGAGACTTATCTGGGGTAGGGTGGGGACCAGGGGTAGGGGGACTCACATCCAGGTAATCAACCATGAAGTATGTGCCGGATACACACAGGCTCATGCCTGCCTCCTCAGGAGCTCACAGATAGCATGCACTCAGACAAGAGCACAGGTACGTAACTAGAATTCTACCGAGACCTTGACAAGGGCCCTTCCATAAGGTGCTATGGGGCCCATGAGGAAGCAGCTCCAGGCAGAGGAGCACCCTCCAAATGGCTCTTTATTGAACACTCCACTTTGGCTAAGCAACATCCTCTCTGTGCCCCCAGTCCAGGCCCAGGTACCCCTCAGGAGGTACTCCCTAAGACCAAGAGTAGTGAGAGATTGGGCAGGGGATAAGGCTGGGCAAAGAAGACATCTGGAGAAGGGGAAAAGGTCTGAACTAGACACCTGATGATTTTTACTGCCTGGCACCCATTCATCTCCTCTTCTGGTAAAATCACCCCCACCACAGCCACCAGGCACCAACTCTCAGTCCATGTGGGTATGTGCCCAGGCCCAGCCGATCAGTGTATTCCATCTTCCTGGCCACAGTGGTTACTTGAGGCTGGATACCTCCAATCTGGACCAGTGAGAGCCAGGTCCAGGGGTTCTGTCAGAGAAGGGGAGCTCTTTCTACCAATAACTGGAGCTGCAGCATCACATTGTGAAGGCTTGAGAATGAAGCCAACTCAGAGAAAAGCAAAGTCAAGAGCTGAAGAGAGACAGGTCCCTGATGATGCTTTTGTGAGTGCTGGGATCCAGCACAAGGGCAGCTCTAGACTTGGCCTTATCAGCTACATGAGCCAATAATCCCCTCTCTGCCCTAAGCCAACTGGAAAGAGTCCCAACCAAGGTCTCTTCCATCTCCACTCTTCTAGGAGTATTCTGAGGACAAAGCGACTCTCTTCTCTGGGGTTATAAAGTAATTGTCTGGTGAGAGATTGTCCCTGGGGTGAGAGCCACCATGGAGACAGAGTCCAGCTGGCTTTTCCTAGGATACACACAACTGTCAACACACTTTCACACAGTATCAGTCCATAATTATAGACTCCTTGGCTATTCGTAGTAGCCATTGTTTTTGTCTTCCCAGCACCTTGTTTTGGAAATGGGCTCTGCTGTTTCTCTACAATGCAGGGATGGAAGGTCATGACCCAGATCAGGTTAATCATAGGGCCACACACTATTGGCCACAGTGGGCTCACGACAAACCAGTAAGAACCTTTCTCTGGAATTTTCCAAATTAGAACTGGAGGGAAGAAACCTTTCTTTCAGGGTCACCAAGCTGGAAGGATGCAAATCTGGAGCTGTAAGCTGCCACATGCCCTGATGCATGGAGAAAGCCCACTTGCAGCAGCAGAAAAGGAAGCCAACACACAGGCCTGGGGGGGCTGGCTTGCTGTCTCCCCACGTCCACTCTCTCCCTCTCCTTCTACTACCAGAACCTCCCTCCTCAGAGTTTTGGCTGCTCAGCTAGACACTAAATTTACAGCCTCTCTGGCAGCTAAATGTGGCCACATGACAAGACAGTAGAAACTTGGGTGCCTGATGACATTTCCCTGGACCACCTGCCTATTGCTGCACTGTTAGGTGAGTGAAAAATAACCTTCTCTTTCATATTCAAATAATCTTCTGTATTTTGATGGTTCGCAGCCCAATCTATACCACTACTAATGTGAAGGTGAAAAAGATATAAAAGCAAAGAGCCCTGATGGGGTTTAAATCCTTGGATATAGTTGTCCCTGCAATGATAAGTTATCACTTATGGGGTGCTTCTAAGTGCCAGGAACTGCCCACAATGTTTACATGCAGTACCTCATTTAATCCATTCCAATTCTATGGGGTGCTACTGTCATTCCTACTGTACAGCTTACAATGGGAGGGCATAGACAGATTAATTAACTTGCCCAGGGTTCACATTACATTGCTTCTCAAGCTAGTCTTTTCCGTGATTTGTTGTGTAAGCCAATAAAGCCCCTTATTTTGCTTAAATTGGTTCAAGCTGGATTTCTGCCACTTGCAACAAGCGTTCTAATTGGATTTTTGTCTAATCTAGTTTCTGTGTTCCTTTATAGAGTGCAACCATGTGGTATAGAACTGTATGATGCAATTTAATGACTGCAAGCAGGATAATTCTCCCAAGAAACTGGCTCCCATTTAACTAGTCAGATCACAATTGTAGCTGCAAGACAACAGGGCCCATAGCAAGAAGACAGTCTTCTCAGAGGGAGCATTAGGTTTCCTGCCTGTGGCAGACATTGCCGGATGGGTCAACAATACCCATTCCCAACCCCCTTTTCCTTGCCTGCCTGAAAATGCTTTCTGTACAGCAAGGGCTGGTCAAATGATCCAATTTGGGCAATGAAAGGTATTAGAACATGGAGGGATTCCTGCATAATGATTAAAAGTATGGGCTCTAGGGCCAGAATGCCTGGATTCACCATCACCTTAGCTGTAGAAGTGTGGGCAATTTACTTTACCTCTGTTCCTTTGGGAGGAAAACTGGATCTACCTCACGGTTATTGTGAGGATTAAAGGAACTAACAAAGGTAAGAACTCAGAAGAGTACCTGGTACATGGTAAACACCATAAACGTTAACAGTTGTTATTTTTATCACCTGTCTGTGTCAAAATGGAACAATCTCTAAGGTACTGTTAAGTAAAAGCAGCAAGGTGCAGGACAGCACATCTAGCATGTGCTCGCATCTGTATGAATACAGAGGTTGGTGTGTATGTGTATATCTGCTTGTGCCAAGCGCAGACTAACCACTGGTAGGACAGATCAAAAACTGTTCTGAAAAAAAAAAAAAAAAGAAAAGAAAAAAACTGTTCTGAGGGCTTCCCTGGTGGTGCAGTGGTTGGGGGTCCACCTGCTGATGCAGGGGACGCGGGTTTGTGCCCCGGTCCAGGAGGATCCCACATGCCGCGGAGCGGCTGGGCCCGTGAGCCATGGCCGCTGAGCCTGTGCATCTGGAGCCTGTGCTCTGCAACGGGAGAGGCCACAACAGTGAGAGGCCTGCGTACCGCAAAAAAACCCACAAAACTGTTCTGAGTAGTTGTCCCTGGGAAGTAGAACATGGGACTGGATTCTGGGTTGGGAAAATCTACTTCATTGTAGGTCCCTTCTTTACTAACTGGACTGGATTTTTGGAATCATGTACTCAAATTACTTAAAGATTTTTAAAATACTCAGAAAAAAAACACCCCATTTTCTCTTAATTTTGGTTGTTCACCAACAAAATGGACAGTCAAAAGCTTATATGTCAGTTATATCTCAATAAATAAATTTAAAAAGAAAACAGTCGTATAAAGTGGCAAGCTTCCTTTTGCAGGTATTCAAACACAGGCTGGAAGGGAATCTGTCAGACACGCCCTGGAAGATTTCTCTAGGAAGCAAGAGGTTAGCCTAGGGCACATCTAAACTCTGCCAACTACAAGATCCACCTTTTTGGTGGCACAAAAGGGGAAGGGAGCTGGCGGATATGGCTCCCCAAAAACCTGCAACCATCACAGACTGCTGGTATCAGGACACAGCAGACTGTCCCATCGTACCAGGGCAGACCTGAAGAGCGTGGGCTGCAGAGCCAGGCAGACATGCACACATGTATGTGACTTCTGGGTCAGCCACTTCTTCACCACGAAGACTGGAACAAGTTATCTAATATCTTTGAATTTTTTCCTCATCAGTAAAGTGGGGATAACGTCCAGCTTACAGGGTTGGTGTGAGCCCTAGGTAGGCAAGTGAATATAAAGCCCGCAGAAGGGCACCAGGCACACAGTGAAGTGCCCACGAGAGGCTGCCATCGCTGGAGGTGGACAGTGATCACCTTCAAGTGACTTGTTTCATGTGTCAATCTTCTAATGTACAAACATAAAAAGTGACAAACCAGAAAGCAGTTTTACATTGAACTAGCAGAGATGACTACATACAGCTCTTTTTGCAAACCCCATAACCAGATATTAAGTCAAGACAGCTGCTGCTAGATACTAACCTTCAAGGCTAAACTGTCCTACCCCATTCACAGCAGCATCAGGGCTTCAAGCAAGACCAGCCTTCTCAGGTCTTCACTCCTATATCTTCCTACTAAGCCAAGAGGCCAGAGAGGAACAGGAAGGGTTGTGCTATTATCCAGAAGATAAGAACGGCCCTGCCAACTTCGTTTACTCCTTGGGGCTCTGTGCCCCCAGAATGATTTTAAGAGGCCCCCATGTACATATGAGATTGGGCCCAAGTACAGATATTTTGGTCTGAACTGTGAGGTTATGGCAAAGAAAGGGTGGGTTGAATGGTTTTAGGCCAGGGAGCAAGTGTCACAAATGCTACATCTCCAGTGAAATAAGGCATATACTGCTGTCCCCAAACACCATGAGGCAAGGAGTGGCTGCCAGACTAGTCCACCCACGTGGGAGACTCAAACCTGGGACCTTGCAAAAATAAAATCTGGACACTAAGGGCCCCCCTTTTAGTGAAAGCCAAGGCCCTAGAATAGATGCTAGAAAGTCTTTTATTAGTCACCCTGAATTAAAATGACAGTTCAGGTCACTCTGGAAAGAAGAGAAATACTAACTACCCTCCCTTCAAGTTTTAGTAGCCAACAGGAATCTGGGCTCTGAAAAGTCGCAAAACACTTTTCCAGATTATCAGCAGCTGTGGCAACTGGTCAAATGTGTGAGCAGCAGGGAAGCTGAATGATCCCTGTGAGCAGAGCTCACTGTGGTAGCTCATGGCCATGGGCAGCTCAAGAGCATCACAACCTCCCCACTGGGACAGAATGCACTGCTCCATCCAGCCACCCACAGGACCAAGGGGTGGCAGTGCTGGAAACAGATGAGTCCATGTTCCACACATAACGGTACGGAGTGACTGTTAATAGATACGGTTTAAGCACAGCATTTGGAGACAACTCCTCTAGACGTTCTGTTATTAAGTCTTAAGAGCTTAGAGCCTGGGAGGATTGAGAAACTCTAAAGAATTAAACCAAAAAAAAAAGAAAGAAAGAGGGCGGCAGGTGTCAAAGACACAAGAGCTCTTTGTAGATGCTGACTGGCTCACTTTGTCCCCAAGTTCATCTTAGAGCTCAAGCGAATTTGAGACACAAGGCAGAGACATTAGACCTGTGTCAAGGGCAAAAACTTCTGGTAGTAGCTCTTCGTGACGTCAATCATCAGCTCCTGGGTACATTCTGGGAGCTCCCCTGAGAAGAGTCCTGAGGAAAGAAAGACCTGGTCAACCACGAGGAGCCGGAGGAGGCCCACATGCAGCTCTGACTTCTGTTGAAACCTCTAGAAGTCTCCTTTCTTTAGTCATGAATGTCTAAATACTACGTTTTCCATCTTTGGTGCTAACAGAATATTTCCACTGACCATATCTTCAAGATGATGTGAATTTGTGTGTGTGTGAGAGAAACAACTAATACTTTCCCAAAATGCAGAAATATATCCCAGGGACTTCCCTGGTGGCACAGTGGTTAAGAATCCTCCTGCCAATGCAGGGACACGGGTTCAAGCCCTGGTCCGGGAAGATCCCACATGCCACGGAGCAACTAAGCCTGTGCGTCACAACTGCTGAGCCTGTGCTCTAGAGCCCGCGAACCACAACTACTGAACCCACGAGCCACAACTGCTGAAGCCCACATGCCTAGAGCCTGTGCTCCACAAGAGAAACCACCGCAATGAGAAGCCTGCGCACCGCAACAAAGAGTGGCCACCACTTGCTGCAGCTAGAGAAAGCCCGCGCACAGCCACGAAGACCCAATGCAGCCAAAAATAAAAAAGTAAAAAAAAAAAAAAAATTAAAAAAAAGAGAGAAATATATTCCAGGTAAAAGAGGTTAGTACATCATGGCATAACCTGAAAAGTTAAGGCAAATCTGACTACATCAGACGTTGTTCCAGGCAAGGATTCGTCCATCCCCTGGATTCTGGGGTGACGCCTGCTGGGCAAGCCAAGGTAAGAGCTCTTGAGGGAAGAAACTGCCCTGCTATTCATACAATGAAACTGAATCCAAGGCCCGAACATGCTAGATATATTCAAATCACAAATGGAAGTAGAACAGAAACACCCTATAGAAAGACAAAAGATGCAGGAATCCTATTTAAGAATTTCTAGGAAAGAGGCACTCTCACACACTCTGGGTGGACGTGTAAACTCATACAACCGTTTGAAGAGCAATTTAGGAGTATCTAGCAAAACTTTTAAAAGTTCATACCCTGTGACCTGATAATCCAACTTTTAAGAATTTATTCTACAGATAATCTTGCCCAATTGCACAATATATGTACGAAAGCATCAATGCACAAAGTTTCTAATCATGAAAAACCAGGTGCAACTTCTTTTGATCCATTATGCCAGAGGATGATTAGTTATACTGTGGGATATTTATGCAATGAAAACCATGAAACTATTAAAAGGCATGAGGTGAATCTCATCATACTGACAAGAAAAGATGCCCAAGATATACTGTTAAGGAAGCAAGTTTCCTAACAGAACAGAGTATGATTCTGTTTATACATGTAAAAACAGTTTCATATTATATACACAAATATATATATAAACACACATACCTATACACTCATACGCATATAAAAACACACACATATGCTCTGGTATATATACAAAGAGAAAGGAGGATAGAAAAAATGGTCTTAAAAGATACACAATTCTCACAGGCACCTTTTACAAACTAGCAGCCCATGTCAGATTTCCAAATATATGTTTAGTCTGTACAGTATTTAATCTCCTAAAAAAAATTAGTACTCAACAATTAAAAATTCAGAAATACCATACAAAAATTCAGATTTTGAGCTCCTCATGAAACACCAGAAGTTCTCATGATATCATGCCTGTATTCTTAAACAGCTATGATAGGCTATTACTTCAATCATTTACATGATCTGCCAGGCTCCTGCGGACATCTGAGTTTTTGGTCCCTAACCCAGATCCTTTCTGTACGGTTTGCCTTTCATTTTGACTCAGTTTCATGCTGTGGAGCCTTCCAAAAATATGCTAGTTTTCCTGCAACCCTATGCCTCTTCATTAAAGGGGGAGATTGCCAACAGCAGTATCTAGATGGTTAGCATTTGTTTGTGAAGTCACATAAAATAAACATGGGAAGTACCCTATCAGTGCAAAAAGTACTGAACTCTAAATAAGGAGCTCTGGGAGTTCCCTGGTGGTCTAGTGGTTAGGATTCAGTGCTCTCACTGCCGTGGCCCCGTTTCAATCCCTGGCTGGGGAACTGAGATCCCAAAAGCCGAGGGGCCAAAAAAAAAAATTTTTTTTTTAAATAAATAAATAAGGAGTCTTTAGTGCTTGTCAAAGCTTTCCCCCAGCTAGCTCCGATACGTTGTACAACTCAACCTCCCTAGGCCTCAGTTTCCTCACCTATACAATGATCTCTAAGGTCCCAGGCAGAACTTCCACACACAGTGTTTATCTGGATTTCAAATATCTAGCAGTGCTTCCCTGCCATATGCCATCAGTGCTCAAAGACCATAAATTGGTTCTAAGGGCTTTGAATAAGTTAAAAGAGATTAAGATATTTCGTCAGCAATACACTTCTCATCTCAGCTCAGATGCTTGTCTCACAACTCCTAAAACAATCGCCAAGACCGTGCTGATATAGCACTTGCTAAGAACTATTAAACTTTCTCACAGTGGGAACTCATTATGGGGAGAATTACTTAATAAAAGTCTCTTCCTCCTTTGCAAACAGAGGTGCATGAAAGAGCAGAATGGCCCATTTCCTCCCCAAAGAATCCTAGTGGATGATTCTGTACATCTTTGAAATTTGCATTCAGTGATCTGAATAATGAGATTTTTAAAAATTGGAATAACAAATAAACCACCCAGTGGTTAGAGATCATATATTGTCAAATCTCTCTCTTCATATCATCTTCCATCTGTGAATCTGTGATGTGCCTTTACATGAGCTACGTGATTTCCACTGCATAAAACAACATGTAGAAGAAAAGAGACTGTCTTGAGGTGGGGGTTGGGAAATGTGAGGTTTTCTTCTTCTTGCTTTTCGGTGTTTTCCAAGCTCTCTAGCATGAGCATGGATTGCTTTTGTCTCGTCACATGTTTGTAATTTGGAACTCTGAGCTCATGAGGGCTTTGCCTACGGGCAAAGGTCAAAAGATAATGTATTTGCTTCTCTCAGGTGTCCTAGAGCTCTCACTGGTCTTAGAGCATGTTTTATGGTAACTTTTCAGTTAGGGCATTCCTGGGCAGGGCGGGAAGTACAAGTTCAAACCCCACCCAATGTGAAGGTAAGGCCATAGAATTCTTTGGACACACTTTTTATTTTTCCACCCAGAGCCCAAGGCAAGAGAGACATGCTTCCTCATACTTTTCCTGTGCTGGTGACAGATTTATCTAGTTATATTTTAGATAGTATTTCTGAGTACTCTGTACCAGGAGAATGTTTAAGTTAGCTAGATCAACATACTGTTAGAGATAGAAATCGCATGCATTACTTTTGTGAAAGAAAATAAACTTGAGTTTTAATAATCAACACCCAAGGTTACCTGGGCAGCCTGAGAAGACGGTGAATGGTGGGACCACAGTTTCTGGGGGTAATACTGTGTTGTCAAGAATTTTGCAACAGTCTTTCAACACACACCGGCGCCCCTGAAATTAAAATCTTGTTAATAGGAGATAGACCAGGAAATGGGAGTAAAAGTTGTCTTGTCTGCTGTGTGGAATATATTTATATTTTCTCTATTCATGATATCATACAATAGTCATGGACAGTGACAAGAGGCTTGGCTACTATTCCCTATTGCAGGTGGTACATGACAAGCAGGAGGTAAAAATGTGAGTGTGTACAAATTTGAGGTGGGGGTCATACACTAGGGACAGTTCAAGTTACCTTAGGCATTTCATACTACATGAAATTCAATCTTCAAGAATTCTGTTTACTTTTCTTTCTTCCTTTTTTTAATAATTTAGTGGATATCTGTTGTTTCGCTTGTCCAACATCCACTTCCCTTTCTTCTGGTAACAGAAGCTATATTTTCCTTGGATACCACCCCATCCCCATCTCAGTCCATGTGCTTCACCTCCCATCCCAAACTATGAACCCCAAGCCTGGCCACAGCCACTGGTTTAGGCAATCGGCGTATGAGCTGATGATGAATCTCAATGTCAGGGCTTCTGCTGGGACTACTGGGAAAAGCTCTCTCCAATGGGGATTTTAGAGGACAGGACAGAATCCTGGACCAGCCACTGGTTTCCATGAGGAAAGGACCTGCCTGAGAGCCTCCCAGAGGAAAACAAAAAAGGGAAGGGGATTAATTCTCATGACATCAACTGAACCCCCAGAGTCACTTATGTATGAAATTAGGATCTACTTCTGTACCCTTGCTTCATATTAGCCAGTACATTCGCTTTGAACCTACCAATTTAAGGTCTGTTTGTTCTTTTGCCAATTCCAACTGGAAAAGTCTTGGCAAATTCTTCTGGATATGAAGTTACTAGTTCATTTGTTCCCCCATGGGTAAGTGGTAGTTATTAGAAGGTTTAGGCTGGACATAATGCTTGACTTTATCCACTGTCATCACTTTTCAATTCTGCCATCACCCACGGCATTTTGGGGGCAAGAAATAAGGTCTGGGAACTTCATCTCTTTCATGGCTTAAGGGAAAGGAGAGCCTTCTGTATACAGTTAAAGTTATGTCTCAGACAACTTGCTGAGTAAATGAAAGATTGCATTTACATCATCCGGGTCTATAAGTTTACTTGTGTTCTGGTCAGATGATCTGATAAAACATCCCCAGGTGGCTGAAGATGCGGAACACCTAACAAATACCAGGATAATGCTAACCCATCTAGATCTTAGATTTTACCAAAGAATATGAAAGATACTTTGATTTGGTTGTGTTCAAATTTTCCCCCAGTATTAAATACCTAACTCTTATGTAAGTCCAGGAACTCCTGGGTAGATTGCCAAATGAATTTTTTAAAAAGCTTATACCTCTAAGGTCTGAATTTCTTTAGTGGCTAACTAAGTTGTCTCCAGTTGGGTGGTAACAGCCAAGTTGGGCAACATCTTTAGGTCAGAAGCAAGTTATGACTGCAGCTCATTTCTCCTTGGAAAGTTTTCTTCCACGAATTACCTATTATATTGGCAACATCAAAAATTGGGCAGATGGCCAGCTCCCCTGGTGACTCCCAAATTAACTCAAAGATGTCCTATGACGCCTAAGCTCCTAATAACTCAGACTAAGCACATGGGGCACTGAGTAAAAGGAGTGTGCTGCATATGGCAGGACACATTCACAGACAGGGACCTGCAGACACAGGGCCCTGGAAGAGAGGGACAGTGGAAATGAACCTTCTCACTGTATACTACCAGCCACCACACAGCCTGAGGGCACCTGCTTTCTAGAGTTGGCCATTCTGCCCACTCAGAGAAATGTGCTCAATTGGGTTTCAGAGAATTCTGGGTAAACTGATCAATTACATGGCAGCAGAATAAAAAATGCAGGTACTTCTTAGGCATGAATGGCTTGGCAATAGCTGAGGAGATAAAAAGCTGAAACTACTTCTTTATTCTTTCCTGGAGAACTTTCCAAGAAGGAGTTAAGAACTACATGTTGCTAGTATTATAGCTACCCATATCTCCTTATGCAAGTTATTTAGCAAGTTACTTAAATCCTGTGAAATAGGATATAAAACCAAGCCCGTAGGGATGCTGTCAAGACTAGAGACAAAAGTAAAACTCATGGCATGGTTAACAGTGCCTATTAATATTGCCTGTTAGGCTTTTCCTGCAGACATTTGGGCAATTCTGATTAACACCCACACCTTCACATATCCAAGCATAAGTTAGACTACCACATGAGATGCTACAGGAAGGATCCGTGTGTCATGAAGACAGTTGGACTCTAAATGAGTTCCTGCTAGCTCTGAGATTCTCAAAGGATCATTCTCCTGAGATTACTTGGGAATTTTTAAAGGCTCAGCAAATAAGCCCTGTCAATACTGAACAATGACAATACCATGAATTGATGTATTGAAAAGTGATACAAAAAGCAGAGCACCTAACAATAGGACTAGAATTCCCTAAGCTGTGGGAATAGCATTTGGATTTTAACCGTTCAGACATTTGGCTCTGGGGCTAAAGGACTAGGCTACTATGGTGATGTCTTCACATTGCTGAGGAAAATATCAGGAAAACCCAGCTGTGGCTTGGAAAGCCAGCTTTGGTCAAACAGTCAGAGTGAGGGGAGAGGATGGATTTCTTCTCCCTTTTCTCAACGTCAGCCCGAACCACAGACATTCTGTCTCTAATACATACTAAGGGACTCCCCTGGAGAAGAATATTTGGCAAAACAACTACTCCCTTTAATTCTGAGTAACAAGTCAGACTGGAATGTTTTTCTCAGCAGTGGGGTTCTCCATTGCACTGTCCACCTTTGCTGTGCCCTCATGGCTCCTGGAATGTGACTGCATGGCTTCTGCAGGTTTTCTGATACTTTAGGGTCCTAGTCTTATCCAGAGCAGAGAACTGACTCTAAATTAAGGGGAGTGGCCATTTAAATGTATGAAAGGGGTCTTGGCTTTTCCCAGAATCTGAGGGACAAACATAAAATGTAGGAGACATTTTCCCTGAAAACTCAGGCAGTTTGGCTCTGATCATTAACATTCTTACTCAGGATGGTCTCAGAAATCCTAACTGAAATCAACCTCTTCATCTATGAAATACCAAGAAATTCAGCCTTGGAAAGCCTTGGTTGGGTTAAACAAATTGATATCGAGGCACCTGTGGACCAGGGTCCTACAGGTTCTGCTGAGGGAGGGGCCCCCTCGCACCTGGCAAACCCAGCACCCTGAACTACGTGCAGCTCCCTTAACGTCATGCCCATTGGTGACTTTGACCCTTACACATGCCAATGTCTTCCCTGAAACACTCATTCTCCTCTGGTCTAGGAGCCAATTTTGATGCACCCTTCAAGATCCCCTCACCCCCACCAGACTGTAAGATTCTTGAGGTGAAGCAACAGGTAGGTCACATAGCGGCATGGCTATTCATACCACTAGGGTTCAAATCCCAGCAGTACCATTTACTAGCCTTGTCAAATCCCCTAATATCGAAGGTCTTCAGTCTCCTCACCTGAAAACAGGGATAATAACAGTACCTAGTATCCTTGGATGGTTGTGAGAATTAAATGAAATAATCAAAGGTAAGAGTTTAACGTCATATGGAAGAGGTTCCATAAAGGTTAGCCATGATTATTAATGCCTAGGAAAAACTCCAAATTCAGTAATAATTCTCATAGACCAGTAGACCAGAAAGGACTTCTACCCTGCTTGATGACAGAAGCAGAAGCCCACTGATGTGAGGGACACGAGCTAGAGAGAGAGTGAGGCTGCTCAGCCAGCCAAGTCACCATACTCACAATCACACAGTTCTTGCCAACGTGAACGTAAGAGCCAATCTGAGCTGCGTTGACCACACAATCTTCCTCAATAAAGACGTGGTCCCCAATATGTAGAGGAAAAAATGCAACGCTATAGAATAAAAAGAAGGTGAACAAAGAAAGGTCAAGGTGATATACTTTTGGTCAAGGTTTATAGAACTAAAGATCGTAATCTCAACTCCATCGTCTTTTCTTAATAAGACTGTTCCTAGCAAGGAAAGAATCCTCAGGCTTAACGAATTCTATAATGTTGAAGAAGATGCATGTGACTACTAAATCGAAATCAGAAATATTAGACCAAGGAAATTTGAAAGGAAATAGCAGAACAGTGAGAGCAAAACCTTCAAAGCTAAAAAATCTGGCACCAAAAAAAACAAATGAATGTTTTGCTCATTCTTGCCTCCTTTGAAAATGCCCACAGATCACATTTTCATTAATCTGCTCTATAATCCTTCAGGGGACTGATGTGAGGTTCATGGGATATAATTCTCAACATGCTAAAAATTTATATACTGACTGGTTTTATTGAGAGTCTACTATATGCCAGACTCTGTGCTAGGAACTGGGGAATACAATGGTGAGCAAAAGGGATGCAATCATGCCCATGGAGCTTACAAACAAGAGAAGAAAAGAGAGACTAAATAAATGATTAAATAAGTAATTAGTTACAACTGTGATAAGTGCTACAGAGGAAAAATAACACATTATGAGCGCATATAACAGAGACTTTACTCAGACTGGAGGTTAAGTAATTGAAAGTGACATTTAAGCCAGGACTTAAGGAGTCAGTCGGCTTTCTCCAGACTTGTGACATCATTCCCATTCTCCAGGACTCCTCAAATGTCATTGACTGTGGTCTGTGATCATATTTACAAGAAATTTCGGTACCTTGGGATGTAAAATATTTGGACTAGAACTAATATAAAGCAGCTGGATGCTCACTGGCTCTTTCCAGTCCTGTGTTCTATTTTATCAGGAATATTTTGTCAGAGATGATACCTGTCCTCCACAGACCTATACTTTATTTAAATCTTCCTTAATTCATTTGCATTTTTGGTCTGGACCCCTTGTGTGGCAATGGATTCCTTGATCTTATCATAGTCTACAACAGTACTATCAACTCCTTAATTTTAAATTAAAAACTCCAAACTTTATACTATCAGCTGGTCCTGGTATTGAGATATACAGGGGAGGAAATCGACATTCACCTTCTATTCACGTGTTGCTATTTACACTTTCATATTTCTATATTTCTCATGTGGACTATTCTAATTTACACTTCCCTCCATTCACCAATAAGCTTCTTATTCATTCTCAGTCCTCTTCCTGGACCATATCCAGCCCAATAATGCCTTTATCAGGAGGTGGAGTCAACAACTCTAGCAGAGCATCAGTCACTGTATGAAACCATGAAAAGGTGTCACAGGGTTTTCTGATTTCCACTCAATAGTCCTTTCTTTTAATTTTAAAAAATATTTATTAATATTTTGGCTGCACTGGGTCTTAGTTGTGGCACATGGGATCTTTAGTTGCAGCATGTGGACTTCTTAGTTGCAGCATGCATGCAGGATCTAGTTCCCTGACCAGGGATCAAACCCGGGGCCCCTGCATTGGGAGCACAGAATCTTAACCCACTGGACCACCAAGGAAGTCCCCTCCCCTCAACAGTCTTCTGAGGGACTTCCCTGGTGGTCCAGTGGTTAAGACTCTGTGCTTCCACTGAAGGGGGCCCGGGTTCGATCTCTGGTCAGGGAATTAAGATCCCACATGCCACACAGCACGGCCAAAAAAAAAAAAAAAAAAAATAGCCTTCTGAGCTAATGAGCAAATGCTTTCATCTAAATTTCATATGATTTACAATGACTCCCTGCTCCAATTCCTGTACATAATAAAAGCCTGGAGCCCAACATCACTATGGGAAATGCAGGACGATTCCTGCATGATATACACCCAGGTATGGTAGTCTGAGTTAGCTGCCCTCTTCTCTGTTCCTCCCTAACCATGTTCATGCCCCATTGACAGGAGTATCCCATTCTATAGTGGCTATCATGTTACAGCATCACATTCTATAGTAGCTTTCTGTTTATGTAATTCTTTCTATCACTAGGTTATTGTTGTTGTTTTTTTATTTTATTTTTTTGCGGTACGCAGGCCTCTCACTGTTGTGGCCTCTCCCATTGCAGAGCACAGGTTCCGGATGCGCAGGCTCAGTGGCCATGGCTCACGGGCCCAGCTGCTCCGCGGCATGTGGGATCTTCCCAGACCGGGGCACGAACCCGTGTCCCCTCCATCGGCAGGCGGACTCCCAACCACTGCGCCACCAGGGAAGCCCTGTTGTTGTATTTTTAATTGAGGTATAGTTTATTTCCAATATATAAGTTTCAGGTGTACAACACAGTGATCCACAATTTTTAAAGGTTATACTCCACTTATAGTTATTATAAAATATTAGCTATTATTCCCTGTGCTGTAAAACATATCCTTGTAGCTTATTTATTTTATATGTAGTAATTTGTACTTCTTAATCCCCTACCCCTGTCTTGCCCCTCCTCCTTCCCACTGGTAACCACTAGTTCGGTATATCTGTGAGTCTGTCTCTTTTTTTTACATTCACTAGTTTGTTTTACTTCTAACACTGGGTTATGAGACCCTATTTGATCCATCTGTATATGCCCAGCTTATAACCTAGTGACTGGCATAAGGAAAGCACTCAATCAATGCTTGCTGAATTCTTGGATGAAAAGCAGATGGTGCCATAGGTAGGAACGAGGAGGGCAAAGCGAGAGAGAGGCAAAGAGAATACCATCATATCAAGCATAGCGGTCGGTTTTCCTGCCCTGTCCATGCCCTTTCTTAGACAATCCTTATGCCCACTGAGAGATCAGGGGGCCTGACTTGACCCTGCTCTCTGGGTCAAAGCTGTTTTTAGACTGGGTGTTTTTAGACTGGGGGTGGGCTGTTTTTAGACTGGGGGTGTTCTCTCTCCCAACATTTTGTTGATAGGACCTAAAATCTCTGGTTGGTATCCATTGGAAGCCTAAATGGAGAAGTGATGTAAAAAAACGGGCTGAGGCAGCAAGGTTGGCTCCATTAGAAAAGCCGGAAGATATAGCTGAAAGAAAAAAGAGGGAAGCAGAAGTGCAGAGAGAAGAACAGTTAAGAAACAGTATAACCTTGGTAACAGAGCGGCAGTCAGACAGAATAGTGGTCTTGACTCTGGCTAGCTGTCCAGTTCCAGGTTCTAGTCCCTTGTGAAGCCTGACCCCTTTTTCTACCCTTAAATTCCATCAAATATGCCTGTGGCTGTTTAATCAGAACCCCCTTTGCTTTTGCCAGCTTAAGTGGATTGTTTCTGGCAACTAACCACCAACTAGACTAAGACAACCAACACCAGAGTTGTGTTCATTATGGTGAATTCTTACTTAGTGTCCCAAACAATAGCGTAGACCTGCTCCTTCCCCCACAACTCAACGCATGGATAGTACCACCAGTAGCAGCATCTTGCCCAAGACTGAATCAGGTCATTAAATTACATACCCTTTGCTGAATTTCTTGAATGGTGGCCTTATGACACTCCGACTTTTCACAACACAATGACGTCCAACTCTTACATTTGCCAGATCCCCTCGAATAATACAGTCATTCATCACAATGGTCTATAAAACAAAGCATATTTTAAAAAGCTACTAACATAGCCTAAAACATAATGAAAAAGAGTAGGAAACCAGACAGTTTGAGAGTTATGCTATATTCTACTGAATCACCTGTTCTGTCAAAAGGGATAACTTTTAAGGTAAAGAGAATTGCCCTCATAATACTGATTGCAGTTCAAGATGTTCCCAGTACATCACAGGCTTTGCCCTTATTATCCCATGAATAGGACTCAATGGATGGACAAACATTTATTGAGAATACCTGTGGCAGACCTGGTCTGTGTATCTCCTCAGATGCACTTGGTTCCACCTGCCCCCAAGCCTTGGCTGCTTGCTCAGTGAGAGTCCTGGCTGTTCCCACCTTTGTCTAATCTCCTAACAGTACTATCTCCAACTTCATGCTCCAGAGGTGGACCCACTGAGGTTCTGCTTCCTCTCCCAATTTCTGGACCTAGATTATGTGCTACACTGCAAGGTGTGATATCTGGCTTCCCCAGAGGTTGCCAGGAGGGGCTGAATAACACAACCCAGAAACTGGGGGGAACTAATGCCCCATACTTGGTAAAGAGTAGGCATTCTTGAAACGTCTGCTGAATAAATGAGGTTTAAAAAAAAAAAGTGCACGTGGCTGAGGTTGCGGCTGGGAAAGTAAGCAAGGGACCAGATCATGAAGAATTACCTGTGCTGAGTACAGAAGTTCAGATGTTTTTCCCTAGCGGGTATAACGAATCAATGAAAGATTCTAAGCAGAGGATTAACACAAGCGAAGCTTCATTTTAGAAATATTACTCTGGAAGCAGTCTGGAGCCTGAATGGAGGCAGGCAAGACTGGAGGGGATGTGACCCTTCAGATGGATCAAGGTGAAACGAGATGGTGGGCCTTACCTAAGGCAAAAGCTGTGCATCAGGGAAAGAGAAATAAATCAGAGGTAGAGGAATCTGAGCAATCCTTTAGATCTAGCTACCAATTTAGAGGAAGGAGAGGGGGACAGAGATCACATTAAGCAACACTGTGTAAACAGAATCAGCCAAATTCAGAAATTTGAAAATACTGCAGGACAGTGAGCCAGTTTCCTCAACATATAAATGGCATGCGGAGAAAAACGAGGCAGGGAATGAGAACTGTTACAGATTCAGAGAGACTTAAGAAACACATCAACCAAACAGTAATGTGTACCTGACCTTGTCTGGATCCTGATTTGAACAAGCCAACTGTAAAAAGACATCTTAAGATAATGGAGGGACTTCCCTTGTGACGCAGTGGTTAAGAATCCGCCTGCCAATGCAGAGAACATGGTTCAATCCCTGGTGCGGGAACATTCCACATGCCGCGGAGCAACTAAGCCCATGCATCACAACTATTGAGCCTGCGCTCTAGAGCCTGTGTGCCACAACTACTGAGCCCATGTGCCACAACTACTGAAGCCCGCAAGCCCTAGAGCCTGCACGCTGCAACTACTGAAGCCCACGCGCTCTAGGGCTCGTGTGCTGCAACTGCTGAGCCTGCGTGCTGCAACCACTGAAGCCCACATGCCTAGAGACTGTGCTCCGCAACAAGAGAAGCCACCGCAAAGAGAAGCCTGCACCCCGCAATGAAGAGTAGCCCCCACTCGCCGCAACTAGAGAAATTCCGGGCACAGCAACGAACACCCAACGCAGCCAAAAAAAAAAGATAATGGAAAGACTGAACATGGACTGAGGATTAGATTAGATGATATTAGGGAAAGACTGGCTTTTTAAAAAATATAATAACGGTCTTCTATACATTTTTTAAAGCCTTTAAATATCAGTGATATACATTGAAATATTTATGGGTAAAATAATATTATGCTTGCAATTTGCTTTAAAATATTCCACTCCAAAATTGGTTTGAACTTGGCAGGTGAGTATAGAGATGAAGCAAGAATGCCAGAATATTGCTAATTGTAGAAGCCGGAGAATGAGTATATAGGGACTCATTATATGTTCTCTCTACTCTATTTTTTTTTGTGGTACGCGGGCCTCTCACTGTTGTGGCCTCTCCCATTGCGGAGCACAGGCTCCGGACTCGCAGGCTCAGCGGCCATGGCTCACGGGCCCAGCCGCTCTGCGGCATGTGGGATCTTCCCGGACCGGGACACAAACCTATGTCCCCTGCATCGGCAGGCGGACTCTCAACCACTGCGCCGCCAGGGAAGCCCTGTTCTCTCTACTCTTAAATGTGTCCTAAAAGTTCCATAACAATACTGCTCATCTATAAAAAGTAATGAACTACTAATCCATGAATATATCCAACAACATGGATAAATCTCAAAAACATTATGCTGAGGGAAAGAAGCTGACCCCCCCCCCAAAAAGTACATGATTCCAATTACAGGAAACTTGAGAAAATGCAAAACTAACCTCTATTCGTTTTACATAGGTTACCTGGGCAAAGCTAGAAGAAGGCTTGACTGCAGAGGGACACAAGGAAACTAGGGTGATGTAAATATTTTATATCTTGACTGTGGTACTAGTTGCATAGATGTCCCCATCAGCCAAACCTTTTCAAACTGCATATTTAAAATGGGTATACTTGGGCTTCCCTGGTGGCACAGTGGTTGAGAGTCCACCTGCCGATGCAGGGGACATGGGTTCGTGCCTCGGTCTGGGAAGATCCCACATGCCGCGGAGCGGCTGGGCCCGTGAGCCACGGCCACTGAGCCTGCATGTCTGGAGCCTGTGCTCCGCAACGGGAGAGGCCACAACAGTGAGAGGCCCGCGTACCACAAAAAAAAATAATAATAAAATAAAATGGGTACACTTTATTGTATGTAATATACCTAAATAAAAATGATTTTTTAAAAAATAAATTTATTTATTTTATTTTTGGCTGTGTTGGGTCTTTGTTGCTGTGTGTGGGATTTTCTCTAGTTGCGGTGAGCGGGGCCTACTCTTCGTTGCAGTGTGCGGGCTTCTCATTGCGGTGGCTTCTCCCGTTGCGGAGCACGGGCTCGGCTCTAGGCACGTGGGCTTCAGTAGTTGTGGCTCGTGGGCTCTAGAAGCACAGGCTCAGTAGTTGCGGCGCACGGGCTTAGTTGCTCCACGGCCTGTGGGATCTTCCCGGACCAGGGCTCGAACCCATGTCCCCTGCACTGGCAGGCAGATTCTTAACCACTGCGCCACCAGGGAAGTCCTAAAAATGATTTTTTTTAATGTTCCATTATAAAATATTTAAAAAGAAAAAAAAAGAAGAGATTTTATATGACTCGGTCATTGTTTAGATGTTGGGTAAGAGAAAAAGAATCTAGGACAGGGTAAGCAATTCTGGGGATTAGATGATAAATTCAATTTTGAAATTCTGAGTTTGTGGAATCTGTGGGATGATCAACAGGCAGTTGTAAATAAAGGTCTGGGGCCCAAGATAGAAGGTCAGGCTAGAGAAGTAGATGGGAACACCTCAAATATAGGTGAATTTAGACAAATCACTAGCCAGAACATGAGGCTCTGAGAAGATACTGAAAAAGAAATGGGCTCACACCTGGAAGAGTTTACCAATCTGACCCACATATGTTCAGTCTATAAAACCTCTATGCGTAAAAAGAAATTTTCACATCTGTTGCTGATTGTAAAGTATTACAGGTCCTCTTGGTTTTTTTGTTTTGTTTTGTTTTGTTTTTGTTTTTTTGGCTGTGCCATGCAGCTTGCGGGATCTTAGCTCCCTGACCAGAGATCGAACCCAGGCCCCAGCAGTGAAAGTGCCGAGTCCTAACTACTGGACTGCCAGGGAATTCCTCTCTTGGTTTTTAAAAGCTATCTTCTTCAAGCTTAGAGAGATGTCTATTTCTAGTACATAATTCTTTCATCTGAGATCCTTAATTTACTTCAATCATTGTTTTTCAGCTTGTGTTTCCATCTACAATCAGAGAAAATGACTTATTTTTCTTTTGGAAGAAAACAGAATACCAAGAGTTCTGAGTATTTGGTAATGGCTGTTATTGTTTTATTGTGTTTTAAGTAAAGATAACAATCTTAATCTAGAAATAAAGAAAATCCATATAAGTCCCTCAGTCAGCCTAAATTACATTCCCACTGAGGAAGCAAACACACAAAAAACATAAGAAAGAAACGATATCACAGATGGTCAAAGAAATTTAGCAAGTGGTATTCAAACCCTGGTTTCCTATCTCATAAAGAATGGAGCTAAAGAAGAGAAGTCAGATTAAAAATAGAGGCAACATGGGCTTCCCTGGTGGCGCAGTGGTTCAGAGTCCGCCTGCTGATGCAGGGGACACGGGTTCGTGCCCCGGTCCGGGAAGATCTCACATGCTGCAGAGCGGCTGGGCCCGTGAGCCATGGCAGCTGAGCCTGCGCGTCCAGAGCCTGTGCTCTGCAACGGGAGAGGCCGTGTACTGTATTTAAAACAAAACAAAACAAAAGAGGCAACAGGGTGTTAAAATGAAAGGAGGTGCCTAAAAAGACCTCTCAGGGAGAAAAACAGTATTAAAGCAGACTTCACCGAACTCAACAAGGACAAGGCAGAGGTGGCAAGTTGGGGGTCTGAGGGCTGTACCTAGAAATGGTTTTCTCTGGCCTCTGCAGCCATTTTTATCATTTAAATTAGATGCTATTATGTGAATAGTAGGACATTTTACATTTAAAAAAAATCCAGATTTCCAGTTTCTTTTGAGAAAATCAGAAGCTCTGCAAGTACAGGTCTGCACTCCCAATGGCAACAATCAGCCCAAGCTTAGCTAGGTTCTGTATTCTCCAATTCACTAGGCCCCACCATTCTGGTTTACACCCAGTCCTCTTTGCTCATCTGATCCCTGTCTCTTCCTGCAGGCACTGTGACACCCGATGGAAAACAGAAATGTCAAAGTTCTGAAAGGGGCAGGGGCTGGAAACAAAAATGGATTGTTCATAATAACAAAAAGCTGGAAACAAAATAACTATCCACCTATAAAAGACGGGATAAACCGAATTGTACACAGCAGTGAAAATGCATAAACCACAATGAATCTTAGAAACTAAGCTGAGAATGATGTTACTTACTAAATGTAATATATGTTTTCTATTGTCATTATTACAATAACTGAGAGTAAAAATAGTAAGTCACAGAAAACCAAGTAAAGCTAAACAATATATATTATTTAGAAATACACACATATGTGGTAAAAATTTTGTTTTGAAAAATAAAGAATTTATAAGAAAAAGTTCAGAATAGTGGCATCATCTTGGAAGGAGGTAGAAGAAAGAAATGGGAGAGGAACTTCAGGCTGTACTGTATTATTATGCATTGATTATGTTCCAGTTCTTCAGTTGGGTGGTGGGTTCATGGTGTTGATTTAATTTTTATGCTTCATAACATATATATCACATATCAGTCTTCTGTGTGCACCAAATATTGCCAAATAAAACACCTTTCAAAAAAGAAAGAGGGCCCCGAATAACCAAAACAATCTTGAAAAAGAAGAAGTTGGAAGACTCATATTTCCTGATTATAAAATTTACTAGAAGTCTACAGTAACCAAAATAGTGTAGAACTAGCATAAGGACAGATATATCAACTATGGAATAGAATTGAGAGTGCAGAAAGTAACCCATACATCTGTGGCCAGATGATTTTCTATAAGGATGACAAGACCATTCAATGGGGAAAGAACAATCTCTTCAACAAGTGGTGCTGGGACAAGTAGAATTCCACCCCCCCCAAAATTAATTAATTAGGACCCCAACCTCACATCATATGCAAAAATTAACTCAAAATGGATCAACAACCATTTAAATACAAGTGCTAAAACCATAAAACTCTTAGAAGAAAACACAGGAGTACATCTTCATGATCTTGGGTTTGGCAAGGATTCTTAGATATACAACATCAAAAACTTAAGCAACAAAAGAAGAAATAGATAAACTGGACTTCATCAAAATTAAAAACTCTTGTGCATCAAAGAACATTATCAAGAAAGTAAAAAGAACATTATCAAGAAAGTAAAAAGACAACCTACAGAATGGTAGAAAATATTTGCAATCATAAATCTGATAAGGATTTAACACCCAGAATATAAAGAACTCCTACAATTCAACAACAAATAGACAAGATTTTAAAATGGTCAAAGGACTGAATAGATATTTCTCCAAAGATATGCAAATGGCCAATAAGATAAAAGATGTTCATCATCATTAGACATTAGGGAAATGCAAATTACACTACTATATATATAAAAGATAACTAATAAGAACCTATTGTATAGCACAGGAAACTCTATTCAGTGCTCTGTAATGACCTATATGGGAATGGAATCTAGCAGAGAGTAGATATATGTATATGGATGGCTGATTCACTTTGCTGTACAGCAGAAACTAACACAACATTGTAAATCAATGATACTCCAATAAAACATTAATTAAAAAAAAAAACACAATGAGGGGCTTCCTTGGTGGTGCAGTGGTTAAGAATCCGCCTGCCAATGCAGGGGACACAGGTTTGAGCCCTGGTCTGGGAAGATCCCACATGCCGCGGAGCAACTAAGCCAGTGCGCCACAACTACCGAACGTGAGCTCTAGAGCCCATGAGCCACAACTACTGAGCCCACGTGCCACAGCTACTGAAGCCCACACACCTACAGCCCATGCTCCACAATGAGAGGCCACCACAACGAGAAGCCCGCGCACCGCAATGAAGAGTAGCCCCCGCTCGCCGCAACCAGAGAAAGCCCGCGCACAGCAACAAAGACCCAACGCAGCCAAAAATAAAATAAATAAAGTAACTAATTAAGAAAAAAACACACAATGAAATATTGAATACCTTTCATATACACATCCAAAAAAAAAAGAACCCAGAAAATTACAAGTGTTCATGAGAAATTGGTACTCTCTTGCATTGCGGTGGGAACGTAAAATGGTGCAATTTGGCAGTTCTTCGCAAAGCTGAAAAATAGAACTGCCATATGACCCAGACACCCCCACCCCTAGGTATGTAATAAATAACTGAAAACAGAGCTCAAATACATCCTTGTATGCCAATGTTCATTGCAGCAATACTCACGATAGTGGAGAGGTAGAAACAATCCAAGTGTCCATCAACAGATGAATAAATAAAATATACATATATACAATGGAATATTAGTCATGAAAAGGAATAAAATTCTGATACGTGTGGATGAGCCTTGAAAACATTATGCTAAGTGCAATAAGCCAGCCCAAAGGACAAATCTTGCATGACTGTGCTTAAATGACATATATCTAGAATAGGCACATTCATAGAGGCAGAAAGTAGATTGAGGTTACCAGGGTCTGGGAGGAAAGGGGATGAGAGTTATTCCTTAATGGGTTCAGAGCTTCCGTCTGAGTGGTGAAAATGTTTTAGAAATAGATATAGTGGTGATGATTGCACAACACTGTGAATATAATTAATGTCAATGAACTGTATACTTCAAAGTGCTTAAAGTGGCGAATTTTGTCATAAATACACACACACACACACACACACAAATCTTCCCTACAAAATCACAGAAAATGGTTTGGAATTAGCTGAAGGATTTCAAAGAAAACTCCACATATTTGCTAACGAGTCAGATGGAGTTAACTGAATTTTCTAATTTTGTACTAAAACAGTGTATCTATAATTACTAATTATATCTAACTACCAAACTCTATTTCTTTTCTATTAAATCTCATGGTATGATGGGGTAACAGACACAGTAATTGTGTCTCTACTGAAAATATCTGTGATCTTTTGATTACAATGAGATTATTTTACCTCTAGAAGTTACAGATTTAATATTTCAAGGAAAATTGAGTGCTCCTAATGGCAGGAAGAAACTATGGACTTCAGTGTTTGTCAAGCTCAAATATATCTTGATATTTTCTCTGGTTCTAAAGTGTTCTAATATTATCCCAGGTTTATGCTCATCTCTGTGCTATTTCAGTTTATTCAGACTACAAGATTCTGAGCCTTTCACATTCCATTTCTCAAATGCATTTCAGATTTTGGTTACCTTTCCCAATTCTCAAATTAATTTTAAGTTTCAGTTAATAATGAATCATTAATTAGTAAACAGATAATTATATCAGTATCACTTTAGTTTCTACACTAAAATACTGTGCTGTCTATTTATGTTTTGTGTCCAGTAATACAGGACACACTACAATACTGTCCAATAATTTCAGTGCTAGGTGTCATTGTATTTTGTGCCTGGAATAACAGGAAAAAGGCTTTCTGTTGCCTCTTTTTACTGCATATTTTTTGTATTCAATAAATCCAATTTGGAGCATTAAAAAAGAGAGAGAGAATTTTAGCATATATAGCAATAAATTGGGGACAACATTTCATCTGCCCTGCTAATGTGATAATCAGTGGAAAGAAAGCAGAAATACGCATCCCGGAGCAGGCTCCGTCCCTTACCTTGCCATTGAGAACGATGTTCTGACTTCCACACAGTACAGACTGGCGACTAACTTTGTTCCCAGATGCCTGAAAGGAAAGAGCAGAAAAACGAGGTGAGCAAACTGAGTGGGTTCTGGGCTACAGGTTTCCATCAAGAAAGCTCATACTGGAGAGAAAAGGACTTGCAAAGGGGTGTCGTCTGCAATGGAATGAGTCAGGATATCAAAAAAGCAAGGATGAATTAGGAACTTAGGGATTCAAGGAACAGACCCAGAAATTGGACGTGGTACGTCTATAGCCTAGCGGCAGCGACTCTCATTTCTACACGTCGGTTTTACAGCCCTAAAAACAGGATAATGACTTTACCAATAGCATAGAGTTGTGAGAATTCAATGAAAAAATAAAGGGTAATGCCGACTGAGCACTAACCCGGTTTCGAGCAATTAACACACATCTACATATACTTTGTATTGACTATAAAGAACCTAACAAACAAACAAAAAAGAACCTAACAGTCTTTAGCACGTAGTAATAAATTATGACGTTAGTTTAAAAAAAAAATTTTTTTTAAAGGCCTGAAGCCCAGAGCTGTAATTATCAGGATGGATGAGACTTGTCCTGCTTTCTGGAAGGCGTTTTATCTCTACGAGGAAATCAGGAATAAATTTTAAAAAGCCTAAACTGGCCATGCAAGGAATGCATAACGAAGCCACACCATACATGAACTCTCACTGCGTATCTCGGACTAAACGCCAAAGGGACCTGGGGTGGGGCAGGGACAGGATGGAGACGGCGGCCTCAGGGGATGCAGGCTTGGAGAGGGGAGGGCAGATGTCTGGACACGCGCACCGTCTCGATGTACTCGGACTTGTTGTAGAGAAGCTCGCCCAACTCCATGGCCACCAACCCCCCTGCGCAGCTCCGGCTCCTGTCAAAGTCTGTCCGCCTGTCTCTCCGCCTCAGACTCCGGCTACTTCCGGCTGCTCCTCCACTTCCGCTCTGGGCGGTCTGCGGTCTCATCCATAGCTCGGCTCTCCGCTAGCTGGCCTCGCTCCATTGCTCTGCGGTCTCTGGCTGCGCGTGCGCAGGCCGAGTGGCGGATGTAATTGGAAGGGGTGATTGGTGCACCCAGCCCGCGTGGGCCGGCTGACCGTGGGCTGACTGGATCCCGGGCACCCCGTACCTTCCCCGGGAGCCTCGGGGCCTAGGGCCAGCCGGGCTCCTCGTATCCGCAGGCCCGGGGCCAGCGACAGATGCTCTTTTTGTTGGCCGCCGGCCAGATGGAAGAGCCTCCTGGGAAGCCCCTCAGCTGTGAGGAGAAGGAAAAGGTGCCGGGGATGCGGGAAGGGTTGACTCAGAACTTTGACCCCCTTTCCCAGGATTTGAGGCCTGTCTTTGTTTCCTCCACTATCAGAGGGCGGCAGTGACCTCTCACCCACTTCCCTGGACTGAGGGGGCACAGGAAGTGAAAGTGTGGGAGAGCCCTGGGCTCCCGTGGTGGCGTTTGAAGAACGAAGTTTCTTTACAGCAGAAATGCAAAAGTACAAAATGTAAAACTGTAGATAAAGCTAAAGTTCGCTTTGACACCCTCCCCAGCCCACCTTGCACACTCTCAATCTTGGCTTCTCCCACCCCACCCCCTTAAGTAAATCTCTTAAGAATCTGGATTTCAGACCTTTTTGTGCACCTGTGTGTGTGTGTGTGCGCGCGCGCGTGCGCGTGTTGAACGGGCGGTGGGGGTGTGGAGGGGTGCAGTTGTGTTCTTTAACCACCAAAAAGTAATACGTTTTTTTGGAAAGGTGAATGTTCGTAAATGGTATGATCCGGATGGTTCTGCAACTTCCGTTTTCCTTCTCCGTGTTTAACATCCACATTAGTCCACGTTTACCTACCTTATTATTTATTTATTTTTTTTGCGGTACGCGGGCCTCTCACTGCTGTGGCCTCTCCCGTTGCGGAGCACAGGCTCCGGACGCGCAGGCCCAGCGGCCATGGCTCACGGGCCCAGCTGCTCCGCGGCATGTGGGATCTTCCCGGACCGGGGCACGAACCCGTGTCCCCTGCATCGGCAGGCGGACTCTCAACCACTGCGCCACCAGGGAAGCCCACCTACCTTATTTTTTAAAGTTTTTTATAGTATCCTGCAGCGTGGAAGTGCCGCCTTTTCTTTACATATTACTCTGTCGAGAGCCTTTTAGGTTGTTTGCAGCTTTTCTTTGTACGACAGTGCTGCTCTGAATATCCTTATACATGACACCTTGTACGTGGGCCGGCGAATGTTAACTTGAATGCATCTTGGGCTGGCTCTTCCAAGCATCGTGCTGAAACTCTTCATTCACAATAACTCATCAGTCCTCTTATCCCATTCTGCCTTGCGGTGGGGGTGACAGAGGTCATTTACAAGTCACCAAGCTAATTCCCAGACGTTGATAAGAATGGTGATAAGTAGGAAGCTGTGAGAAGCAGTCTAGGTGTGAACCATGCAGTTTATGAATTGTGTCATCTTGGACAAATGGCTTTCCCTATGATCTTCCCAAAGCTAGCTCTTTCCTCCTTCAGGTCTGGGCTCAAATGGTAGTCCTCAGAAATGCCTTCCTCACCACTGTCTCTAAAGTAGTCCATTCTTCTGTAGCCCAGACACTCTCACATCACCCTGTTTGTCTAGGTATTGATGACCATGTGAAATCATCTCACCTGTTTATTTGTTTCCTTGTTTATTATCTGTACCCCTCACTATGTGTAAGCTGCCTGGGAGCAGGGGTCTTGACCACTCTGTATACCTAACCCCTGGAACTGTAACTGACACACGGTAGGTATCAGTTATTGTTCTAGGTGCTGGAGATACCTGGACCAATGACTGATTCATTAGTCGAATGACTGTCTGAGGATGACAGCCCCTGCTGCCTTCAAGGATCTCACAGTGAGATGGGAGGAAACAGAAGCAAACAGACAATATGTGTAATAAGTACTGTGATAAAGCAAGCGCAGAGGAGAGATGGAATGCCTAACTTGGATTTGGAGAAGGACCTAGACGTTTACCCCAGGGAAATAAAAATCTAAGCTGAGTCTTGAGAAATCAGTAGGAATTAGCAAAGTGAGTTGGGGAGGAAATGCTCCAGGTGATAGGAACAACTTATGCAGAGATGCTGAGATGTTACAGAGCTTGATGTTCTGTGAGAACTGAAAGTAGAATGAGTCAGTGCCACTTCCTCCACTGCCTCTAGATGAGGGGCCAGCTGGGCGCCGCATGCTTGTGTCTGATAGGCACTGCATCCCTTCTCTCTGATGCCTCCTTTCCACCTGCTCAGTTTTGTTTGGTGTTTTTCTTCTTCCAGTTGAAGGAAAAATTAGCATTCTTGAAAAGGGAATACAGCAAGACACTGGCCCGCCTTCAGGTAAGTGAATCTTATTCTCTCAAATTGATATTGTGGTACAAAGAATATAAAAACAGCTCTTTGTTTAATAAAGCTTTTAACCAAAATTTATTTCTTTTTTGTAAAATTGTTTCGTGAGCTGCTTTTGTTTTCTCTAGCGTGCCCAGAGAGCTGAGAAGTTTAAGAATTCCATTAAGAGAACAGTAGAAGGACAAGATCCCTCACTCCAGCAGGAAGTCTCAACGCAGCTAACCGACACAGGTAAAGCGAACCTATTCACTTATACTTGCTTTATTATTTATTTCCCAGGTAAACTTGGCTGTGGTTCTTTTTCTCACAGTCAGAAGATAAGCAGTAGCAGTAGAGTCTTTAAAGTGTACAATTCAGTGGTTCTTTGTATATTCAAAAAATTGTATAATCTAGTCACTATCTAATTACAGAACATTTTCACCACCCCTAAAAGAAACCCTGTGCCCATCCTACCGTTAACCCCTGAGCAACTATTAACCTACTTTTTGTCCCTGTGGGTTTTCCTATCCTGGACATTGCATATAAATGGAACCATACAATATGTGGCCTTTTGTGACTATCTTTCACTTAGCATAAAGTTTTCAACTGTCATCCATCCATCTATACATTCATCTAAGCATGCATCAGTACTTCATTCCTTTTTGCAGCTGAATAATATTCCATTATATAGATGTACCATAATTTGTATATCCATTTGTCAGTTAATAGACATTTGGGTTGTTGCTACTTTTTGGCTATTATGAATTTTGGCCATTATGCTGCTATGAACATTCATGTACAAGTGTTTATGTGGACATATATTTTCAGTTCCTTCAGGTATGTACCTAGGCGTGGAATTTCTAGGTCATACAATAATTCTATGTTTAACTTTTTTGAGGAGCTGCCAAACTGTTTTCTACAGTGGCTGTACCATTTTACATTCCCACTGCAATGCACAAGGGTTCCAGTCTCTCCACATCCTCGCTAATACTTATAATTTTCTATTTTTAAGATTATAACCATTCTGGTAGATATGAAGTGGTATCTAATTGTGGTTTTGATTTGCATTTCCTAGTGACTAATGATGTTGAACATCTTTTTGTGTGCTTGTTGACCATTTGTATATCTTCTTCAGAGAAATATCTCTTCAAGTCCTTGCCGATATTTTAATTAGGCATTTGTCTTTTTATTGGTGAGTTGTAAGGGTTCTTCATATATTCTAGCTATTAGACCCTTATCAGATACATGATTTGTAAATATTTTCTCCCATTCTGTGAGCAGTAAACTGTATTTCAGTTGGATTGCATATTTAGTTGCTCTTTTCCTCTCTTAACTTTTAGCAATTATATTTATTGCTTAAATATTGGAAAGATGACTTTTTTTTTTTTTTTTGCGGTACGCGGGCCTCTCACTGCTGTGGCCTCTCCCTTTGTGGAGCACAGGCTCTGGACACGCAGGCTCAGCGGCCATGGCCCACGGGCCCAGCTGCTCCACAGCACGAACCCATGTCCCCTGCATCGGCAGGTGGACTCTCAACCACTACACCACCAGGGAAGCCCGGAAAGATGATTTTTTTAAATTATATATGCACAAAGAAAAAAGTCTGGCTGGGAACATTTTAATAAAAAACAATAATCATTTCTTATGTTAGAAGTCAGGTAATTTATAATCATAAAATTGGAGGCTAATGAAGTAGAAAAGTGGTATGAGGGGCTTCTCTGGTGGTCTAGTGGTTAAGACTCCTCGCTTCCAATGCAGGGAGCATGGGTTCAATCCCCGGTCAGGAAACTGAGATACCAGATGCCATGCAGTGCGGCAAAAAAAAAGAAAAGAAAAGTGATACGAAAATTACTTTAGCCAAAAAAAGACATGGGGCTTCCCTGGTGGTCCCTTGTAGGGACTCCCCTGGCGGTCCAGTGGTTACGACACCACGCTTCCACTGCAGCAGGTACAGGTTTGATCACTGGTCAGGGAACTAGGGTCCTGCGTGCTGCACGGCCCCAAAAAAAGAAAAAAGGAATAATACTGTATTGTATACTTGAAATTTGCTAAGAGAGCTGACCTTAAGTGTTCTCATGACACACAAAAAATTGTAACTATATGAAATGATGGATATGTTAGCTTGATTGTAGCAACATTTCACAATATATACATATATCAAAACATCACATTAAATATGTACAATATTTATTTGTCAGTTGTACTTCAATGAAGCTGGAAGACAAAACTAAGAGAAAAGATGATTGCAATAAATCTTTTCGGGCTTCCCTGGTGGCGCAGTGGTTGAGAGTCTGCCTGCCGATGCAGGGGACATGGGTTCGTGCCCCGGTCCGGGAAGATCCCACATGCCGCGGAGCAGCTGGGCCCGTGAGCCATGGCCGCTGAGCCTGCGCGTCCGGAGCCTGTGCTCCTCAATGGGAGAGGCCACAACAGTGAGAGGCCCGCGTACCGCAGAAAGAAAAACAAAAAACAAACAAAAAACCCTTGAACTTTGATCTGTCTGAACGAAATAGCATTGACTCTTTTTTAAGTAAATGTTTTGTAGTATTTATATGTAATATTTAAAAATAAATATGGGGTAGTTTTTGTGTCATTTTAAAAGGAAAATATTAACTATATAATTTTTTCTCCTCAGAACCTAAAAATAAAGTATCTCCTTGTGACACGTTGCAAATCAACACCCACGTCGATAAAGAAACTGGAGAAAAGACACCTATCACACTTGACCTTGAGCCTGAGTCCTTTAGCCCTGGACGAATCCCAGCAGAAGGATCACGCATACAAAGATCAGATGATATCCAAGAACATTTTCCGTACGGGGTCAGTGGCCCTGATGGTAAGAAAAGGCAGAGTAAGCTGCTAGGGAGAAGAAAGAAACAGGAGAGAACATTTATTTCACAGGAGAGAGAGTCTTTCTTTGATATTGATTCGCTCATACTCTCTGGAAAAAGACTAAAGGAACAGGAAGAAATCAATAGAGAAAATCCTAAGAAACCTGTAACTGAGATAAGAACTTACCCGTCAAGTCCTAAGTCTGACATTCCCGATTCTCCAGTACCAGTTACAGGAACTAATGTAGGGAGTGTATTAATTCTGCCAAACGCCAAACCGCAGAGAGATGTTGATGCACTCTTAAGAGGAAATAATTTCCCCAGCGTGACTACTCTTCCTTTGCGTGTTCCATCAGTCAGCAGTAGTGGTCAGCACCTCGAGCATGAGCCTCCTAAAAGTAACTGTGAACTTACTACTCACAGTTTAGAAAACATTAGCCCTGCTTCGCCTGTAAACTTAGAGACACAAAACAAAAAAATGACTGTCTTTACAGATAACCCAGAGGTAAACAAAAGTATAAGTGCAAGTGACCAGCCGCCTAGAAGTCCTAACTTGGAGGCAGATAATTCATGTTCTATAAATGAACTCACCTACGATAACTTAGTGGCAAATGAAAACCAAAACTTAAAAGAACAAAATCACACAGAGATGTCTTTTAAATCTCCCAATAATGCTCTTGGTGGTAGAAATGAAAGTCGTCTGGAAAAAGAAGTTCTAAGTCAGTCTAAGAGTCTTAGCCTAGAAGTAATTTCTCCCGTTTCTACAGAAAATGAAACACATTCTTGCACAGTGCTTGAAGGCCTTCTATTTCCTGTAGAGTATTATGTTAGAACAACACGACGCGTGTCAGATTGCCAGAGGAAAGTAGCCCTGGAGGCTGTAATACAAAGTCATTTGGATGTCAGAAAAAAGGGCTTTAAAAATAAAAATAAGGAATCTGCTAAAAAGTTAAACGTTTCCAATGAAGAAACTAACCAAAGTGAAATTAAGATGTCGGACACGTACGCAGAACAACCAAGTTCAGAAAGTCCTCAGAAACTTCTCTCGTTAACTGAAGTCAACTCTCCCGCTGGCCCCGCTAAAAATGACTTTTCTGGGAAGGCGGTTACCCAGCCATCTGGTAGAAAACGCAAAGGAAGAAGAAAGTCAGTCTGCACCCCTCTGTTAGATCACCATGAACTACTTTTGCCAACTTCTGGCACATCAGGTGTTAATAGGTCCAAGGAAGAAGTTGCCTTGCACAGAGATCAGAATGAAAAAGCAATTATTCATGGTAAGAAGAGAGGTCAAGGTAAATTGAGTTGTGGTTGATGGTGGTGGTAGCTAGCACTATGTACCTGGCACTTTCTAAATGTTGTACATACACTCACTGAATCATCACACCAACTGTACATGAGGTAGAATCTATTTTTATCTTCACTTTACAGATGAGGAAACTAAGGCAAGGAGATCAAAGTACTCTGTCTTTAAAATGACAGAGTCAGAATTCAACCCTAGCTGGATGGTGCCAGAGTTCACAAATATGGGTGAAAAAGTTGACACTTAGAAGGAAAATATATTGGATATTTACCTAAAATTAGTGTATTTTCAGGTACCATACAATCTTTTATCCATGGGGAGAAGTAACTAATATAGGAAATGTTTTTGAAATAAAATTAAATCTGTGTCAGAGTAAGAGTCCCCTGACAAACTCTTAGGGATGATTGTCTAGCAAAATGAAGTTGTTCTGAGCCACTTTTGGGGGTAAAATATCTAATACAGTCTCTCTGAGGTTTGTAGGACACAGATTTTGAAGGATATCAAGTGACATGTTATAATTTAAACTTATTTATTCATTTACTCAGGAGTTATATCTGATAGGCTGAGCACAAAATCTAGATCATTCACTCCAGTTCTGTGTGAGAGCTCAGCAACTTTCTGTAAAGGGCCAGATACAAAGTATAGTCTTTGTGCTCCATTACAGCTACATGAGTATAGTGTGCAAGTAACAATAGACAATATGTAAATGTGGTCGTCTCAATAAAATTTTATTTACACAACAGGCAGCCAGCTGCTCTATACCACTGGACACAGGCTTTGGTCTGTGAGCTACGATTCATTAATTAATTTAAAAATAATAATCATGACTTTTTTATCATCATATTTTAGGCCAACAAGAAAACAAAGGAATGGGAATGTAGGGCAATCTAATAATAAACTTGAAATGTTCTTTTGTATACTTTGAAATAATCTGCTGTGATTTCAGTAACCTGCAGGTACATTAAAAAAATTTTTTTTCTTGTGGTGACCTTCACATAACATAAAGTTAATAACCTTTTTAAATTAAGTGAACAATTCAGTGACGTTTAGTACATTCTCAGTGTTGTGTCACCATGACCGCTATCTAGTTCCAAAACACTTTCATCACCCCAAAGGGAAACCCCATACCCATTAAGCAGTGTCTTCCCATTTCCTCTCGTCAGTCCCTGGCAACCACCAATCTGTATTCTATCTCTGTGGACTTACTTATTTGGGGGTATCTCATATTAATGAAATTATACAATATGTGACGTTTTGTGTCTGGCCGCTTTTACTTAGCTAGTTTTTGAGATATACCCACATTGTAGCTTGTATCAGTTTATGGCTGGATAATATTCAATTGTATACATGAACCACAGCTTTCTTATCTGTTTATTAGGTGTTGGATGCAGCTACACTTTGAGTGATACAGAATTCCTGTCGCTTTAAGTCTAGTAAATTACTCTTTGCTTGAAAAGGGGACTAAGTTTTCCTCAGTGAGAAGGGCCAGCATTTTGTAGACTGTACTCTGGTAGCCTGTTGGAATCATAGTTCTGGATCAGAAAGGACTTTAGAGATTCTTAGTCCAGTTCCCCTAGGAGGGACAAAGAAAATGAAGTGAATTGACTTGCCCAAGGTAACACAGGGAATCAGTGGCAGAGCTGGGACTCCACCCCCATCTCCCTTCTAGCTAGTGCTGTCAGCACCACATTGATTTTGCTCCTACAGGAGGAGCTGCTAGTTAACCACTAACCTATGGCTGATTTTTGAACTGTTCACTGAGATTTCAGAGTCATGGGTGGGAAAAGTGATGAACTCTGCACTATATTGGAGTTTAGAATCTCACTCTTCATTGGGAATTAATGTCTCTTGTTGGGTATTCTGTTGCTTTCTGTTTTAGAGAAGGAAGGTCATTGTCAAAAAGAGGACTCCCTTTCTTACAGTAATTACGTGTATTTATCTTTGGATGATGATGCTTTCAGTTCTCCAGTTCATAAGAGTGAAACGCTAAATTTAAAGCATCTGTCGCCTTTTCTCAAAATCACAGACTTCCAGTTACCTGATGAAGACTTTGGGCCTCTTAAGCTTGAAAAACTGAAGTCTTGCTCAGAAAAGCTGATGGAGCCTTTTGGATCAAAAATATTTGGAGAGGGACATCTTAAAGGGGGAAATTGTGTTGCTGTGGAGCAACTGACCCCTAAACAAATCACTATAGAGAAGGAGGATGGGAAAGAGGAACTGATCATCCTGCCAGGAAAGGCACATCCTAAAATGCCAAACCAAAAAAGCCAGCCGCAGGAGAAGGGCCTTTCTTCATCCATTTTACTTTTCACTCCTGTAAATACTGTTGCATCTGATGATAATGACAGACCGACAGCAGACCTATGCTCACCCGCTTTCCCCGTCTTAGGCTCTACTCCAGCTTTTGGCTCCCAAGCCCATGGAGAAAAGGTGTCTGCAGAGGTTGTTGGACAAGCTTGCTCTACACCCCAGCTTTCTCACTTAAAAGCCGCAGTCAGCCTTGCTAGTGACCATAAACAATTTTGGAGCAGCCCACCAAAATTAGATAGCAGCCTGCATGTGGCAGGAAGGGAAGGACAGCCTTCCCGTGACTGTGACTCTGGTCCGCAAGCAACAGCTCTACCCATCGAGTCATCAACCTACAAAGAAAATCAGCTCCGTGGAAACACGTGCCAGGAATTACGGAAACATTCCACTGAACAGGTACAGACTGCTTCCTTTGTGAAATTTTCTCCGAAGAAATGAAGTATCTTAGTGAATATGGACAGCGTGACCACCTTACACATCAGTTCCTCAGTGTTTGAGTATGTTTTAACATGTTTCTGTGATATGGCTTCACTATAAACATTAAGTTCATTCTGGGGAAATTAGGATTAATTAAAAAATATATATTTTTAAATATAAGGGATCCTGTTCTCTTTGTTATCAACGAAGCTGTTGCATTTGGAACTTTGCCACTGTTACCATAGAAAATAAAACATAGGAAATAGTTTGATGAGTGAGTGATGCAGGCTGATATCATACATAAAGTATAAATTAATTATGTGACTTTTGTTTCCACAGACTGAAATAGCAGACGTTCCTGCTTGTGATAGCTTAAACCCAGGCACCCTACAATTGGTTTCAAAGTTAAAGGTCGGAAGACTGTTAACTTATAATATGTCTTGTGTCTTACATGTGAAAAATGTGATGAATTGATAGGAAAATGCAGAAGAATTTGATCATTAGAAAAACTTGATAGAATAGATTCAGAAAAACAGATTTAAATTCTTTGTTTTCCACAATATTTACCTGTGAATATATTTTGAGATCTTCTGAAGAAGTTTATATGTCAAGCTATTGCCAAGAACAACTTAACTCTCTGTATCTAAATTTTAAATCAGGTATTTTGACAGAGAGAGAGGGGGGTCATTCATGACTCTCCTACCCAAATGATATAGTATTTCTAGAAGAATCACTTGTGGTGATTTGTAAGAAAATGGGTAGCAGTTCTAGGTTATGACATAATGAATGGTTAATTTTCATATGCTATGTGTTATGGTTCTGAGAAATATAAACTATAGTATTCTGTTAATGATATTTTGGTAAATCCAGAGAAGTGGATTAGACCCCTGTCCTGGTTAACTTTTTATACTTGAAGTAGGATGGTGTAGAGCAACGTTTTTCAATCTCAGTACTGTTGACATTTGGGGCTGGATAATTCTTTCTTGTAGGGGACTGGCCTGTGCATTGTATGGTATTTAGCAACAGCCCTGGTATCTACCAGTAACACCCCCTTCCCAGTACTGATGACCAACAGTGTCTCCAGATATTGCTAACTGTCCCCCAGGGAAGGGTTGCAAAATTGCCTCTAGTTGAGAACAACTGGTGTAGAAGAAAGAGCTTTAAATCCACATAAACTATTTCTCCGGATCACTGGCTGTGTGACGTGGGACAAATCATTTAGCCTCTGAGCCCCAGATTCCTTTTCTATAAAAAACACATAATGATACCTATGTTGTTTCAAAGCTATTCATGAATCAGTTTTAATAACTTAGTTTCTTAAACGAATCAACCATTTCATTCGTATTTTCAAATTTGCAGGTAAAAAGTTATTATTCTTACAGCTTTTTGGTCTGTGTATATGCAGTTAAGCCTCTCTCTTCTCACTCCCCATTTCTATATAAAAGTATTTTTTTCCTATATCAGACTTAAGAGGTTTGTCCATCCTATAGGTCTTCCAAAAAAACTGGTTTTTGGTTGTGTTGATTGTTAATTGAGTTTTTTGATTTCCTATTTCATTTTTTTTTCTGTTTTTATCCTTAGTAAGTCCTTCCTTCTGTTTATCATCGTGCTTATTTCATTGTTCTTTTACTAACTTCTTGAGTTGCTTGCTTACTTTATAAATACCTTTATAATTATAGGTTTTTGTGGGTTTTTTTGTTTCGGGGGGTTGGGGCATACTGCTTTGGCCAGCACATTCTGCATATTCGTTTAGAAATAATACGTTCTACAGTTTTATTCCCTCTTCAACCCATGGGTGCTTCATCAGAATGTTTCATTTCCAAAGGTTCTTATGGAGCTAATTAATGTTCCAGTTAGTTCTTATGGTCTATTTTTTTGTGGTTAAATCTGAATCTTTTCCAGTCTGGAGCTACATGTTTTTAAATCTATCATTGTAAGTGTGTATGGACAACTGTTGTAGTTACGTAAGACCCACAAAGCTCTTTCTTTTGACCTGCATAAAATTTTAATTACATTTAGTTGGTATTTCATCTAATCCTTGTAATCCATTACTTTTCATATTTATTCTTTTTATTAAGCAGCCCCCAAGGATCCCTTTAACATAACAGTTGTTGCCATTCTGTGTTAGAATCCTTCAGGTTCCTGTTCTGTGGATGTGAGTGCCATGTGGTGGGAAATAGCTGGTTTCAAAGAGTGGTGTATCATAACTGCTTGTGAATACGTAGTTTCTCTTTGGAAACCTCTGGATACTTGGCAGTGGGAAAAAATTTATTCCTGGCACTTCGCAGAGGTAAGTCAGAATATTATAGCTGAAAGAGATCTTTCCAATCATTTGCATGGTAATATAGATGTGCAGCTTACCAAAAATATGGGATCTATGACTATGCAAGACAGAGCAGAGAGATGCAGTTTTTCCCCAACATTTTATTATGAAAATATTCAAGCATACAGAAAAGTGGTGCAGGGGGCACCCATATACCCAGCATCTAGTCTCAACAATTAACACTGTGCTTTATTTGCTTTGTCATATATTTATCCAGAGATGCATTTTTATGCTAGATCTGCTGGAGGAGCTTGGAATTTCATATCTATTCTGACTTCTAAACTTGCTGATACCTCTGTTCCTTACCTCTCACCAAAATGTTATTTCTGCTTTTTTTTCTGTATATACTTTCTTCTGTCCTTGTCTACCTTTGTACGTATCTTACATGGTTGCAATCTTAGTGTGCCTAAAATTTTTAAGCCTGCCTTTTCTTACCATATAAACATGTTTCCTCGTTTCTACATATTCTTCATACTTAATTATTTGTTTATTTTGAATTTTATTTTTCCAGCTTTATTGAGGTATAGTTGACAAATAAAATTGTAATATATTTAAAGTGTACATTTGTGATGTACACATGTGATGATTTGATATACATACACACTGTGAAAGGATTCCTATAATCAAGTTAATCGACACATCTATCACCTCACAGTTTCCTTTTTTTTTTCTTGGTGAGAATGCTTAAGATTTACTACTGTCTTGGCAGATTTCATTCTTGTTCTCCAGTGTACCCCGGCTTCTAGCACTGTGCTTTGCAGAGTGTTGCTCAATAAATATTCATTCAGTGAATAAACTTACTTTAAATGGCTACAGATTGTTCCATTCATCCACATGCCAGAATTTATTTAATTATTCTCCCATTGCTAGAGCATAGATTGTGTTAAATAAATGCCACAGTAAACACTATTATGCACATAGCTTATTTGGATTTAAGCTTATAAAAAGAGGGTGTTTGCTGAACGTTTTCACATTTGTTCAGATGTTGGAAACTATCCTGGTATAATGACACTAGAAAGGAATGTGACAAATTTTGGAAAATTTAGATTAATTAAAGATGAAACAACCAAATATAATTTTTGGCTGTTTTGTTTTATTTAGGTCCCAGTATTACAGATAGTTCTAGTGCCTGATGTTTGTAATCTTGTGTGTGTGGCTTTGGGAAACTTGGAAATCAGAGAAATCAGGTATGTAATTCTCAAGGAGTATTCTTTTCTTTCCCTTGATCTTTCTCAGCTTTTTTTTTTTTTTTTTTTTTTTTTGCGGTACGCGGGCCTCTCACTGTTGTGGCCTCTCCTGTTGCGGAGCACAGGCTCCAGACGCGCAGGCCCAGCGGCCATGGCTCACGGGCCCAGCCACTCCGTGGCATGTGGGATCTTCCCAGACTGGGGCACGAACCCGTGTCCCCTGCATCGGCAGGCGGACTCTCAACCACTGCGCCACCAGGGAAGCCCCTCAGCTTGTTTTGAGCACAAGTTATAACCTAGTCTTGAGTCTTGAAAGAATCTAAATTTAGTCTAAAGAGAGATTTGTTAAAAAACAAACAAACAAAACTATCAATGACATCCCTAACTGAAGTTTCCTTTTAAGGTTTGAACCTAGTTCTTTAATATTAAAGACTTACTCCTGACTTCTCTGCATTTTTCCTTATATTTGGTTTAGGGCACTACTTTGTTCTCCTGATGGTAAAAGTGAAAAACAAGTGCTCCTGAGTTCTGGAAATATAAAAGCTGTGCTTGGCCTGACAAAGAGGAGGCTAGTCAGTAGCAGTGGGACCCTTTGTGATCAACAAGTAGAAATCATGACGTTTGCAGAAGATGGAGGGTAAGAAAAGCATTGGTTGATTTTAACTATTAGATCAAGAATGATTTTATCACAGGGTTTCAGAGAAAGTTGAATCAGTAGCATCTTGTTTTCTCTGCTATATGTGTAGTATAGCAGGTTCTGCCTCAATACTGGGCTATAACATAGAAGCAGTTCAGAGGGATGGAGCCAGACATGGCAGGGAAGAAGGCAGTGGAGCAGAGAGGCTCAGAAAGTGTAGTTTGTTCTTCAGTCTCCCTTGACATCTCTGTGTATCCTTTAAGTATTACAAATACCTCAAGATCCTATACCCTTTTCTGGTTTCACAAACTCAGTTTCCATTGCTTCAGGTACCATCTGGATGCTGGCTACTTGCAAACATATATTTCTAACTCTGAGCTCTTTCTCAACCTCTAGACCTGCATGCCTATTTATTAGACATCTCGTGGTTACCTCAAATTCAACATGCTAAAAATGGAACTCATAGCATCCTCTATGTCTGTTATACACTCGTTACACTTTATTGTGATTTTTTAAAAATTTATTTTATTTATTTATTTTTAGCTGTGTTGGGTCTTTGTTGCTGTGCGTGGGCTTTCTCTAGTGGCGGCGAGCGGGGGCTACCCTTTGTTGCGGTGCATGGGCTTCTCATTGCGGTGGCTTCTCTTGTTGCAGAGCATGGGCTCTAGGCGCACGGGCTTCAGTAGTTGTGGCTCACAGGCTCAGTAGTTGTGGCTCACGGGCTCTAGAGCGCAGGCTCAGTAGTTGTGGCACACGGGTTTAGTTGCTCCGAGGCATGTGGGATCTTCCGGACCAGGGCTCGAACCCGTGTCCCCTTCATTGGCAGGCAGATTCTTAACCACTGTGCCACCAGGGAAGCCCTATTGTAATTATTTATTTGTCTTTCCTAATAACGGAGGGCATGGACCTTGTTTGTCTTATTTAATCCATGACCTGTTGCAGTAAAATAAGCAAGAGATAAATAATTGTTTGCTTAAATTAGGAAAGCATTAGTGGAGATGGGGAGAAACAGATGGATTTGAGAGAGATGAGATGATAAAGTCATTAGGACTTGGTGATTGAGTAAATAGAGAGGAAGGACACAAGGATAAAGTCCATGTTTCTGGGTTGCTCACTTGGGTGGGTGGTGGAACGGTTAGTTGAGATAGCAATGCAGAAAGAAACACAAGGTTTAAAGAGAGAGCTGGTGAGTTTAATTTTGGATATGATGAATTTGAGGTGCTTGCAATATATCCAGGTAGGTAATATGAAAGTAATAAATGTTCATTGTAGAAAGTTTAGAATACATGTGTTTTCTGGCTGAAATTTTTTTTCTGGCATTAGGTTAGTGTTTATTATGCATAGTTCAATAATATGTAGAAGGGCTGCTTAGAAACTGCTTTGGTAGAAAGTGCTGATTTTTAATACTGTTTTTAATGCAGAAGCAAAGAAAAACAGTTTTTGATGCACCCTGAAGAGACTATACTAACTTTTGCTGAGGTTCAAGGGATGCAGGAAGCTCTGCTTGGTACCACTATAATGAACAACATTGTTATTTGGTAAGCTTTCCCTCGAGGGCCTCAGTTTCCTCATCTGTAATATAAGGATTTACCTCTAATTTCACAGGGTTATTAAGATTAAATAAGAGACTCTGTAAATATGATTGTGTTTTTGTTTGTTTACTATTAAATGCTATATATTTGTCTTAACAAGATTAGTTCAGACAGTCCAAGCAGACAATTTTAAAATAAATGAAATTTTTTTTTGCTGACAAAAATCTACTGCTGGGAGTTCCCTGGTGCCCTAGTGATTAGGATTTGGTGCTTTCACTGCAGAGACCCGGGTTTGATCCCTGGTCAGGGAACTATCCCATGTGCCTCGCCGCACGGCCAAAATACAAAAAAAAAAAAAAATATTGCTTCCAATTAATGGCTGAGTAGCTTTCTCAGACTAATTCTCCTACTTAAAATACCTATGAACTCTGCACAAAATATAAAAATCAACTATCTGAAAGCACTAGAGAGCAAGAAAAAAAGAAATATGCTGGAAGAAGTTCAATACTTAGAAGAAGGAAATGTCACTGGGTGAATCTCCTGTTCAGCGGGCAGGCCCCAGTCTGCACACTCAGTTATTAAGAGCCTGATAGAAAATGTTCTGTCCTGCTGGCTTAAAGGACTGAAGGATAGAGATCAAGGTAACTACAGCAGCTAGAAAGCGAGGAAGAAAAGTCCCAAAAAGTAGAGAACCAGAGAAGGAGCCCTAAACTCTGGCTATATTCTCTACCTAAATATCTGGCTGACCTTTAAACTGCATGTATGCAGGACAGACTTGAAGCAGCCCAGGTAAAGCAAAAAGAACTGAACCGGGTTTTCGGCATTTGGAATTTGAGTTTAGCCAATTTCACTGTTTACTAGGGGGAAAAAATCAATATTTTTGAGAGGAACCTAACAGAATGCAGAGTTTATGTAATGTGTCATTCATAATGTCTAGAATACTATCCAGAATTACTAGATGTATAAAACATGATTTCAAGATTCAAATTAACACATTTGTGGTAGGGAAACTGAAGTCGAAGAGTGCCCAGCCACCTCTCTTTCCTGACCGTGGAAGAGAACCACACCCGGCCACAGGCACTTGTAAGGTTAATTTGTAGTAGGAGAATAGGTTGATTTTTTTTTTTTTCTCAGAAGGCTTCTCCATTAACTATTCCCTTGGGGCCAGAATGGGTCTTGGTGAAAGAAAGTTAAGATATTAGTGTCACTGCTACCTGCCTGTTCTGCATTTTCCAGTCCTAACCCTCTAGGAATAAACGAGGAAAGCGTGACCCCTGAGAGAAACTTTGTCCCCTCCCCACCAGGGAGCCTCTGGAATTTGACCATGACCTAATCTGCCAGAAGACTTTGTTTTCAGATGTCCTGCTGTCTTCGAGGAGCAGGTTTCCACTTTAGGCACTTTCCTCAGGGTTTCCACACATAGGTCTTGTTTGAGAACAGGGTTCTTAATAAAACTTGTTTTTTCTATTCTTTTTGCTCTTTCTGTAGTCTGGACTTTCATTGTTTGGCTCCTATACTATTTATATAATCTAGTAATTGGTCTCCTTGCCATCAATCAATATTCAACCTCCAGATCATTTTTGTTGTTGTTGTTGTTTTTTTGCGGTACGCGGGCCTCTCACTGTTGTGGCCTCTCCCGTTGCGGAGCACAGGCTCCGGACGCGCAGGCTCAGCGGCCATGGCTCACGGGCCCAGCCGCTTCGCGGCATGTGCGATCTTCCCGAACCGGGGCACAAACGCGCGTCCCCTGCATCGGCGGGCGGTCTCTCAACCACTGCGCCACCAGGGAAGCCCCCAGATCATCTTTTATACTATTACTTTATAAATACTCATCCTCGCAGTCCTCCTACCTCCCGCCGCCAAAAATAAAACCTTCAATGGGGGCCCATTTTGCTTTTTGCAGCTTTCATTTCCCTTATGCTTCACAAAAATTCCTCTCCACCTGTTCCCTATTCCTGCACTCCCTTTTTTCATTCCATCCTTCAGTTCCCCCCTTCTAATAATAATAGCCTTTGGCATTTCATAGATAAGGGATCACAATGGAATTTGAGGCTAGGAAGGGACCTCTATACTTAACCTGTAAGTATCAGTTTAAATTCTAAGTTTAAGGTTGCCTTAAGTTGCCTTAAGTTCTGTTGTAGCACCTCAACCCTCATTGATGTTTTCCTCTCTGAGTTCATATTGCCCTTATTTTTAACTTAGCATATACTACCTCGTATTATGAAAGTCCTTGAAGATAGGTACCGTATCTTATATCTATTCTCAGTGTCTGTCTTAGCTCCTTGCTTAGAGTAGTTACTCATAGATGTCTATCAAAATCTATCATTTACCTTTTGGGCTCTGTATAACTTTACATTTACGTATAGTAGTTGTTCACCTTCCCTATTGACCTGATATGTTAGATGTCTAAAGTGATTCATGTTATAATCAAGGTTCAGTGGTCCTTTTTGAAACTATTGCTGAAGGTCTAAATATTTAATCTTGATCAAGCTATATTAACAGAGCACCCATCTTTCAATTATTTACTAGGTATTTGAGTCTCTACTTATGTACCATTCTCTGTGAGAGATGCAGATATGAATCAGATATGAATTTTGGTCCCAAGCCCCCTAAAATCTAGTAGGGAAATAAGATTGCTTTGCAATTCAAAGTATATAATTCCTTTACAATTTACATAAGGTCAAAGTGATAGAGATTTAAACAAAGTGCTTTGGAATTTGGGGAAAACGCAGTTACTAAATACAGAACTTGTACTAACCTTTGTAAGGAATAAACCATTCTGGTGTTCTTTATATGAGGAAAACCTTGCATAAGTACATGAGAATTTAGTTTTCTTCAGTTTTTATACATAGTACCTGGTGCATAGAAACTTCAGAAGTATTTATTGAATGAATATATTATACCCTATTACAGTATATATTAAATAAAAAATGAGGCCTATGGATAGTACTATAGGGAATTGGAGGAGAGGAGATTTCTGTGGACTGGTGCAGACCGGGAGGAGTGATGGAATCTAAATTGAGCTCATACAGCTGGGAGGGGATGGGACATAATCTAGGCCTTAAGGAATAGATGGGCATTGTCAATAACAGGGATGAGAATTAAGTCAGTAATGGGGAGCGCGTTGGGAGGGATAGCTTGAACAAGGATATAGAGCCAGGAATATGCACAATATTTTGTCCAGACAATGAGAAGCTTTCAAGTAAGGGAGCAGTGAGTAGTATAGTGTTGCAGCGCTGGATTCACGAGGGTTATAAGTACCATGAAAAAGAATTCGGACTTTATCTTGTGGCCAATGGGGAGCCAATTGAAAGTTTCTCACCAGTAGAGTCACATGGTAGAACAGTTAATCAGTGTCAGAAATCCTCAATAAAGCTAAGGAGTGGTTCCAACAAACTTTATTTTTTTCTTCTTTGTATTCACCCTCTCCTGTCTTCCTTTTTCCATTTTTTATCCCATCTCAGTCCATTTTCTCTCCATTGTCTTGGACTAGCCACATTATCTTTTCTCTCCATTATCTTGGTCTGGCTCTAGTATAAACATATATTATAGAGACATAATTCTAAGTCTATTTTAGGTGTAGTCTCTCCCCTAACCAAATTTGGTTTCCTGACCATTGTCTTCCATGGAAAGTATAGGCATAACAAGAAGAGTGATAAAATCCTAATAATAGAGCTATGCCATGTGCCTAATTTCAATACAAGTAAAATGAGATAATGGAAAACTTTTCTCATGGAATGTGAAACGATTTATCCCTCGTGGCATAGCAGATTTGATCTAAAGCTAAACTATTAAATTACACTGTTGGCAAAGTTAAACTATAGTTTTATTTTTAGCTAAATTGGTGGCTAAACAAAACTAAGGTGCTGTGTCTCTTAGTTTTTCTCTTGGTCACCTCCTAAAGGATTCTGTGATAAATAAGAGAACATTATGTCGAAAACAATTTGCTGGAAGAATATTACAACTTATTTATTTTTTGTGTCCAAGGAATTTAAAAACTGGTCAACTCCTGAAAAAGATGCACATTGGTGATTCCTACCAAGCTTCAGTCTGTCACAAAGCTTATTCTGAAATGGTAAGTAATGATCTGCTGGGACCACTTTGTGTGTTACTGTTGGCCTCACTGAGTGAGAGCAATAACTTAGTAAGTAGTAATTACCTGGCCCTTCCTGGTGCCTATTTTTTTTTCAAAATTGGATAGCAGTGTTTGTTCTTTCTTAAAATTTATCAGTGAAAATAAGTGATGGCACAATATGACTGGGTAAAATTTCTGGCTGTATGACTTAAGGGCAAACCTTGATTTCCAGCTGTGAATTTGTACCTGGAAATAGTAGGCCTATTATCAGACCTGGCTCCCAACCACATTGCCATAAATGATTTATGATGTGAATGCATGCCCTTAGGAAGGATGATTAAGTGGTCCTAGACATGTTTTTCTCTGAGGCTTTAGGATTCTCATATAGAACTCAACACAGCTTCTTAGCCATTGCATTAATAGACTTGGCTTACAGTCCAGTGTTAACATCTGAACAGGGTGAAGGTATTTGTCCAGGAGTCAGGGATAACTGCCTGAGTATCCACTGTTGATCCATGAGCAGAGGCAGAAGCAGCCAGCTCAGCGCTGTGTGGAGACTGACCGGCCCAGCCGCAGTGGCAGCTCTGTGAGCATCAGCACCCAGAAGCTCTGAACACAAAGGATGCATCTTTCCCTAGTCTAGCAGCATCTGTGGAAATGAACTCAAAAGTTGTGTGATCTTAGGGACTTCCCTAGAGGCCCATTGGTTGAAACGCCACGCTTCCACTGCAGGGGGCATGAGTTCAATCCCTGGTCAGGGAACTAAGATCCCGTATGCCACAAAGAAAATGTTGTGTGATCTTAGATAATCTATCACATTATCTTGGGGCTAACTTTTTTTTTTTTTTTGCGGTACGCGGGCCTCTCACTGCTGTGGCCTCTCCTGTTGCAGAGCACAGGCTCTGGACATGCAGGCTCAGCGGCCATGGCTCACGGGCCCAGCCGCTCCACGGCATGTGGGATCTTCCCAGACCAGGGCACAAACCTGTGTCCCCTGCATCGGCAGGCGGACTCTCAACCACTGCGCCACCAGGGAAGCCCAGGGGCTAACTTTTTTCATCTTAAAATAAGAGGGTTGAATTTATTTCTGGAATGCTTAAATATACCTACTAGGCATTTAAATAATTTTACATTTTTGTTATTACAACATTAATACCTATTTGATATTAAAACATTTAACACAGAAATGTATAAGATAGGAAGTAAAATTTCTCCATGAAGCCAACCTCCAGAAATAATAGTTAATAGTTCAGTACAGAAATCAGCAAACGTTTTCTGTAAAGTGCCCAGGTGGTAACTATTTTCAGCCTTGCAAGCCACATGGTCTCTGTTGCAGCTACTCTGCTCTGCCACTACAGCCCCAAGTCAGCAGAGGTAATACGTAAACAAATCATGTGGCTATGTTCCAATAAAACGTTTTGGACAATAAAACTTTGAGACTTGGATTTCATATAATTTTCATGTGGCACAAAATGTTCTTCCTCTTTTTTCCAACCATTTCAAAATGCAGAAATCATTCTTAGCTCATGAGCCATGCAAAGATAGGCATTGAGCCAGATTTGACCTGTAGGCCATGGTTTGCCAACCCCTAGTTAAGTGTATAGCATGCAACATTTTTTGACTCTTGGTTGTTTTTTAATTATAAAGGTAATTCATTCTCTTTATAAGAATTCAGACATTCTATTGATAGAAATGGATGAATTAGAAATGAATGTTATTAATCTTAAGATGGCCCTATAATTAATTTTCCCTATTTTACCCCCCAAAATAACTAATTTCAACGTACAACGTACATATATGTGTATATATACATGTATGTGTGACATATATTTTCACACACAATCATGTTATTATTAGAACATGTAATTTTAAAGCCAGGAGAGGTCTGCACCACATTCTCCCACAGAAACAACTATAGGTGATGGTGTCTCTTCTTGGTCGTTTTTACTCTATAAATAAACAGGCTATTGCAGACTGGCCTGAAAATGCAGCCACCACTTAAAAGGTTGTTTTTATGAGAAAATGTCTTCTGAAATTTCAAAAACCAACTTACAGATGAACATTTCTAGTCTGAGGACTCCTTCCGTGTGTTTATATGCCCTTATTTCTTATGCCAGCATTTTCCCAAAGAGATGGCATGAGATGTTAGTAGGCTGTAAAGTGGAGGAAGCTGATAAGTCAGCTAGTCATGCCTGCAAAGACTGGCTGTAAAGTCATGGGGAGCCCTCTGCTGGAGAAGCCAGAAGTCCAGCTCAGGGATACCCTCAACAGTTCTGCCTGGGAAAGAGTGAGCCAGGGATTAAATCCTGGAAATTTAAGAGCCTGTTGACCGTTCCTGTAATTCTTTAGTTTTGTCTCTGCCAGTGCTTTTTTCCCCACATACTCTTGATGATTTACTTGGTTATTAATTTTTCTCCTAAATCAGGGGCTCCTGTTTGTTGTTCTGAGTCACCCTTGTGCCAAAGAGAGCAAGTTGTTGGGAAGCCCTGTGTTTCAGCTGCTTGTGATTAACCCAAAGACGACCCTGAGTGTGGGCGTGATGCTCTACTGCCTTCCTCAAGGGCAGGCTGGAAGGCAAGTGTGTTATTGCCATTTAATGAGTATGACATTTTAAGAAGCATTTGTGCAAATACAGAAACCAGATATTTTTGTGTCACTGACATGAATGGAAACATGACATACTACAGATCATAGTAAAGAACGTTAACAAGTGGGATGGGGGGCTTCCCGGGTGGCGCAGTGGTTGAGAGTCCGCCTGCCGATGCAGGGGACACGGGTTCGTGCCCCAGTCCGGGAAGATCCCACATGCCGTGGAGCGGTTGGGCCCGTGAGCCATGGCCGCTGAGCCTGCGCATCCGGAGCCTGTGCTCCACAACGGGAGAGGCCACAACAGTGAGAGGCCCACGTACTACCAAAAAAAAAAAAAAAAAGAAGAAGTGGGATGAAGTATGAAGTTTAGTAGATCTGAGTCAAACCTCAGATTCCCTACATCCTATGATCCCCACTCGTATGGCACTGGATAGGTATTTTATGTGTTTTCAAGCCCTGTTTTTTCCCATACCAAAAACATTTCAAATACAAAGTAATTAATATTCTCTACAAAAAACTTACTATAATTTATGTTCTTTTCATGAAACCTAAATTAAGGAAGTTTTAAATGTACAAAGACACCTTTACTTTGAAATCTTGACTGAATCTCCATCATGGAGGCAGTTGATACTTATCTTTTGACAAATATTTATCTGTTGACTGATGAGAAGATCTATTTCCCAATGCCACAGTTACTGTCATCCCAACAGTTTTCTGAGCTATGTAAAGCTCTGAAGTAGTGCTGATATTAGGCAAACCGAGCAACATCTGAAGGTATCATTTATAAAGACTGCCTTTATTAATGTTTGAAAATAGACCTGGTAAATCAGGATCACAAAGTTTAGCTTTAGTAACTCACAAGGGTAAGGAACCTTGATAGTTACAATGTATATTTCTGTGTTTCTTTGGATCTTGTGCGAAGCTTGCAAGATCATGGCATGTTCTAAAAGTCTCTCTCCCTATGTACTTAGCCAGCTGTGGCATTTCTGCAAATGCTCTTAGGTCAACAAGAACCTCAGAACTCTCATCTACAATATATGCTTGCATAATACTTGTTTTCTTGGATATAAAGAGAGAACCATAGTCATTGGCCTAGAAATTGAGGATACAGATAACTACCTGGTCAAACATTTCCTTTGTCACTTTTCAAACCCATTTGTTTAGTAAATCTTGAAAGCCTATTTGGTGCCAATCCTGTAGGAAGCACTACTATTTCTAATCTCATGGAAGTTAGAAGAGAAACCTAGTGAGCTCGAGTTTTTGAGCACAAGCCACTTGTTCTCCTTGCTTGGCCTTTGCAATAAACCTTTTTCTGTTCAAAAAAGAAACAACTAGTGACTGCTCTTCAGGGCACACAATGCCATGAGGCTTGCACTTTTGGGGAGCACAAAGGATGGAAAGGCACCTTAATTGGCAGTGGAGGGTTGGGGAGAGACTGTCAAGGAAAACTTGATGGATTTTCAAAAGAAGGGCTAGGAATCAGCTATACAAAGTTGGGTGCGAGCCAGAGATAAAGTATATCATTCAGTTCACTCACAATATTCACTGAGGGCTGACTGTGTAGCAGGCTCTGTGCAAGGTGCTGGTGATATGGCAGTAAGGAATAATCATTAATTTTTATTAAGCACTTCCTGTGTGTTAGGTACTGTGCTAAGCTTTTTATACCAACTGTTTCATTAAACTTACAACAATCCTATGAAGTAGGTACTCATATCATCATATCCCTGTTTTACTGATGAAGTGGAATGACTTGCCAGGGTTGCACATCTCTTACTTTGTTAGAATTCAAACCCCGGTAGCTGACTGCAGAGCCCTGTCTTAAAAAGACAACCAGATTTGTTTTATGATGTTTACATTTTTGTGGGACCAAACACGGAAATAGGAGAATCTCCCATAGTGAGGAGTGCTGTGAAGATAAACAGAGGTGCTGCGATAGAGAGGGAGCAGAGTGTATGTGTGTGTGCGCTCTCAGATCTCTGAGTAGGTATGACCTTTCTACGGAGGTGACAGGCCTGAATGATGACCAAAGCCCAGCCAGACTAAGCTCTCGGGTTAGAGCTGCCAAGGAGAGGGAAGAGCAAGAGCGAAGACAATTAGGTGAGACGGAGCTCAGCTGGTTTGAGGAGTGGGAGGCAGGCCCCTGTGAGCTGGTGTGCAGGGGATACAGAGGTGCGTCAGAGAGACAGGCAGGGTCTCTAGTGATTATAGCCAGCAGTCCTGGATTGCAAACACAGGCATTCCTATTTCCAGGTAATTTTGTTCTTCCTGAGAGCATGGTTTGGGCCTGTTTTTTTTCATGTTTTTTTCTGTTTGTCTGTTTTTTTGATATGTGGTCTGAATTGTCTTTTCTCTGCTTGCTGTTAGGTTCCTGGAAGGTGACGTGAAAGATCATTTTGCAGCAGCAGTATTAACTTCTGGAACCATTGCCATTTGGGATTTACTCCTAGGTCATTGCACTGCTTTCCTTCCACCTGTCTCTGACCAGAACTGGTCTTTTGTTAAATGGTCAGGCGCAGATTCTCATTTGCTGGCTGGACAAAAAGATGGAAATATATTTGTATACCGCTACTACTGAGTTAGGGTAAGGTTGAAACACCGTGTTCTGGATATTTTCGGCCTCTTAGTACTTTTTGGAGTTGTTACTATAAAGGAGACTATTTGAAAGTCATTTAAAATAATTACCTGTATTCATTGAGACAGACTTTTTACTCCGTTGGTAGGGGCCCTACTAATCTTGAATGTTCATTTATACTTATTTGGGAGAAACGGATTTTAGGTTGATTTTTGTAATTCCTCGCATTTGCACATTTGCTTTTAAAGGTGTATCTACATAAAGCTTCAAATGTTAATAAATATTTATTTTGATACATCCTGTTTGGCATATTTTTTCCTATCCTATAAAGATCATTTTCAGAAACAAGAACTAATTATTTTACAACTAGAATATTTAGTCAATGATGCTTGCATAGTAAAAGTAAATTTCAGTTAACTCAGTATACTAATACCCAATTACTTTTTATGCTACTTACAATACTTTATTTTCACATATCTGCCTATTGAAACGCTAATTTAGAAATGCTGTTGTGCTTTTTCATTCTCATGTGCACCCTTGATACCAGTGCCTGCATTTTCACAAGTCACTTAGAGTCAACAACACAGCTTTACTGAGTACATCATCTTCACTTTTGCCTAAGTGGTTTGAGAGACGGCAGGTTTTAAAGTCCTAATCTGGTGGTATCATTGGAAACTTCATCCCAATCTACAAGTATTTATTTGCTTAACTTTCTTGAGTATATTAAGAGTATGTATTCATGATCTTTATAAGGTAACTATTTGCACCATTACTTCTCTTTTAAAGATACCTTTTTATGCTATTACTGTAGTGGGTTTCGCTAACTTCATTACTACCCTTTAATACATTTGAATAAAAGATTTAATTTTCTCTCCTATACTAATTCTTTTCTCACTGTCTCTAACCTCAAATGAGTTAATACTTTGCAAGCACATCATAGATAATAGATGGACTTTCACAAAGATTTAATTTACTCAGGAACCCTGGGAAACATGTTATCTTGATTTTAAGAGGTAAGAAAACTGAGTAGATCTAAGTAACAGTAGAACAAACACTGAGTACGTACTTGACATAGTAGGTGTGAAAATGATTGCCGTGAGGCCCCCACCCCTCAGAAGTGCACACGTTAGTGATTTAATTTAAATACTGTGTTTTAAATTGAAAGGGTGTGTTCAGAGTTCGGCTGTGGAAGCTCAAATGGGCAAGCACAACACAGGGGGTTCAAGAAAAGCTTCATGAAGAATGACAACTTAGCTGAGTCTTGCAAGGTGAGGAGGTCAGAGCAGAAGCAAAGGATATTCCAGGCAGCAAGGACAGTATGGTGTGAACTACAAACAACTCAGGTTACCAGATGATTATGCCATGGGGAATGGACTCAGGAAGCTAGAAAGGTAGCCAGGGAGCTTGTGAGGCATGTTAACAAACCTGGACTTTATGCTGCAGGTGAAGGGGCTGTTGAAGGGTTTGAGGAGTGAGGCGATAAGGTCCCACTGTAGCCACAGTGAATAATGGATTTATGGAGGCCAAGAGTAGAGGCAGGGAGACGCCCAGAAGGGCCTGACCTGTGGCAGGGGCAGTGGGAATGAAATAGCTGAATCAGAGAGAGATTTAGGGGGGAAAAGAAGCAGGAGGACTAAGTGAATGCATGATTAGGCAGCAGGTGAAGGAGTCTTCAGTTTCTGTCTTACTGGGGTGATGGTGTCAGCAATTGAAATAAGGAACACACAAGGGGGAATGAACTGATCTGAGTGCTTATAGATCATCTGGCAATAGGCAATTGGATCTAGGACTGTGAAGCTCAGAGAAGAGGCCAGGTTGGATGCAGGTAGCAATTAAAACCTCTGGAGTGAATCAATTCTGAAAACTTGTATGTTTAAAGTCAAGAATGGGTCAAGGACAGACCCCCAGAATCAATGTTTAAATGATGAACGGAGGAAATAAAGCCATGAAGAAGGCAGGAAAGGAATGGCCAGAGAAGTTGTGTCTATTGGACTTAAATTAAGATACATTGGTGAGGTTTATGAAAAGTTTTAGTGCTGAGGGTGAGAGGTCAAGTAAATCTAGATTTCAGTGGATTAAAGGGTGAATAGGACAAATTACTTACAAAACAGAAATAGAGTCATAGATGTAGAAAACAAACTTACGGTTACCAAGGGGGAAAGGAGGTGGGGAGGGATAAATTGGGAGATTAGGATTGACCTATATACACTGCTATATACTAAATAGATAACTAATGGGGACCTACTGTATAGCACAGGGAACTCTACTCAATACCTAGTAATGACCTATTTGGGAAAAGAATCTAAACTGATTCACTTTGCTGTACAGCAAAAACTAATACAACATTGTAAACCAACTATACTCCAATAAAAATTAATTTAAAAAAAGTGAATAGGAAGTGGGGAATTGAAGACTGAAAGAGCAGATTATTCCTTCAAGAAGGTTGACTATGAAAGGAAGGAGGAATGGTGATGTTAAAGATACATCAAAGGCTACTGGAGGTCTCTGGCCTTGTTTTTAGGCTAGGAGAAACTTTGGCATGTTTATGGCCTCAAGGGAAAGAGCCAGAAGCAAAGGAGAGGTTGAAGATGTAGGGTAGAAGAGAGGACTGGTGGTACAAGGTCCCAGGGGGAACAGGAAGGGATGTGACAGTAGTGCACATGCGCTGGGAGGAGGGAGGGATGACTGGTGGGCTGGTGGGGTGCTGTGTGCAAGAAACTGACATAGTGTATGCTTACGCATCCTTTGATGGGAGTGCTACTGAAAAGCACCAGCGCTCTCCCGTAAATCTTCCCCAGCTGCTAAGGACTCGATCTCAATCTTAATAATGAACCTTTTACCCTACAGCCCATCTAGGTTGACATTTTCTCTTTATGTGTGTGCTGAAGGGAAAAGTAGCTCTCCCAAAATATGTCATTTCAAAAGAGGTGATTTATTATGTTTGACCAAAAGAATTAAATGTTATCCAGAAATACAGAGAGGTTATGGGAAGAGAGGGTTCCAAACATGAACTTGGTAGGCTATCAAGCTCTTCCTGAGTGCTCCTTCTGAGACCATCATAGATCTGGCCCATGGGTCTGCCACAGAGCATGGCCAGGAAGGTGTAATCAGAGGCTTTTGTGTCACTGGTGACTTAAGCAGATCTTATCGGCCCTAATCCTTGGACTCCAGTCAGATTTTTGGCACCAGTTTTCTGCAGAAATGGAAGGCTGCTACTTGAGGTGGAGCTTGGCCATTTATTCACTGACCATTCCAAAGAGGTGATACAATTGCTCTTCCAATTGCTTAATAAGCAGTGAAGTGGTGGTGATTAAATCAGCCTGCAGCAGAAGCCTGGGGTGGACTGCTAGCACGGCCATAGAGACTCTGGTTGGCATCACCAACAGCAGGGTGATTCCGGGGGGTTTCTTTTCCATCCCCCTGATTGATGAAAGTCTTGGCTCAAGTATCACCTCCAAAGAGAGGCCTTCAGAGACCACCCTGGCTAAAATGACACGCCTCCCATAGCTCTCATTATCCCCTTCCCTGTTTTATTGTCCATTATTGTACTTATCATTACTTCCTGGAGGGTTTTTTTTTCCGTGGGGGGGTAGGGGGTTGTATTTTTTTTGTTTGTTTATTGTACATTTTCCCACTAGAATGTAAAATCTGAAAATAGACTGCCCAGTCTGGCTTGCTCACTGCTGTAGCCTCAACAACTAGCACATAACAGATTGTGGATATTTTAATGAATACATAAATAGAAATTACAACAGTAGGATCATAGTATGCATTCTATTTTAAATTAAAGGCACTACCTTTTATTTTACTTGAATTTAACAAAAGTAAAAAGAAACTGAAGGCATTATTGAATTGTTCATCCAGGCAGTATTCAGAGTTTGGAGCCATTGTTCTATATGTTTGGATTTCACTGCCGAGAAATATGAATGAATTAGCACGCTTAAACTTTCTCCCACTTACCCATTTTTGTGAGCTATATTATTTATATTGTCAAGTTTTAAAATATGTATATTGCTTTTATTGTAATTCCCACATTTATTAGTCTTAGTTATATATTTACATCAACTCATATTTTCATTCTTATTTTATACCGAGTTTTGACCTATTAAATAATTTAAAAAATAATTTTAATAGTTTTGACCTATTAAATAAATTTAATTATTTAATCATTTTAATTTAAATTAATTTTAATTCTTCTATAGAAGAATCGCGGCATCAAAACTTTTCTTTCTTTTGGCCGTGTCCTGCGGCTTATGGGATTTAATTTACCGACCAGGGATCGAACCCGGGCCCTCGGCAGTGAGAGCGCGGAGCCCTAAGCACTGGACCGCTAGGGAATTCCCGGCATCAAAACTTTTAAATAAATGTATTTCAGAACTTTCAGAGAATAAACAAAAATAAGTTCCTTTCTTGCGTCAGTGATTATAGTGTTTAGGGAAAGAACATCTTCGCCCTTTTAGCTCTGGCTCTAGCAGCCATTCGCCTCCGGACCTGGAGGGCAGGACAGTGCGCGCCCTGAGGGCGCAGTGCAGCCAGGAGCCGCCAGGGGCCGCTACCGCGGGCGGCTCGCGACAGTGCCTCTCTATGCGTCACCTGTGCGGAGCTCGGGAGGGCGGACCGGAGGGCGCGGCGCAGTGCCTCCTGGGTCGGCGTAGCCATGGCGGCTCGTGTCCTTTGCGTCTGTGTCCGCCGACTGCCCGCCGCCTTCGCGCCGCTGCCCCGGCTCCCCACGCTGGCGGCGGCCCGGTCACTCTGCACTACCCTGTTCCCTGCGGGGGCCAGAGCGAGGTCTTGGGCTCCGCATCCGGCCTCGGTGCTCACGCAGGTGATTCGCGGTGACTTTGGGGGGGCTTGGCTGGGGTCAGGCGTCGGGCCCGCTCGGGGTGGTGGGGACGGGCCAGGCAGCTGGGCCGCAGCTACTGTGGCTGCTGTTGGCGGGGGTGACCCGGGGACGCCTGCTCGCTCTCCGTCCCACTGCCTAAAGGTGCTTGGTTGATCCCTGCCGGGACCCGGGTGACCTAGCGATTACGGGCAACAGCACAGATCTTCCAGTCAAACACCCTTGGGTTCGAAAGCTGACCCCGGAACTTTGGAAAAGCCTTGTAACCTCGCTAAGCCTCAGTCTGAACCGTAAAAATGGGATACTAGTTTCTACCTTGTGGAGTTTCAGCGAGGTTTAGAGGAGATCATACAGGTAAAGTACCGAGGGCGGTGCTTGGTAAGCTCTCACAATACTGGTTGCCGTTAATTGTAGTGATAATGATAAATACCGTGATAGCTTTCTAGGAAAAAATAATGACGGGGTGCAGAGAGGAAGACACCCTGGCCTACAGCCTTCTTCACAGCAGTTCTCTCCCTGGATTTCTCCCTGTGGCTCCTTTTGCCTGTTTCTGGGTCTCTTGGAAGGATAGGAAACAAGTAGTATCTAGTTTTGTTTTTTTTTTTTTTAATCTGATGAAACCTTTTTGAGACTGAAACTCTCCTTAGGTCAGTGATTCTCAACCCTGGCTGCACATTCAAATCACCTGGGTAGCATGAAAGAGAAAGAAAAATAAATCCCTCGTGGGCTCTCCCCCTCCCCATCTGATTTACTCCTCTTGGATGAGGCACTGACATGTTTTTTGTTTAAGTTCCCCAGGTGATTCTGAAGCGCCTCAAGGTTAAGAACTGTCGTCTTAAAGTAGGATAGACTCCCAAGGTTTAGTTGAGAATTCCCTTTTCAAACTCCAGGACTTCATGTAATTGTGGTTTCAATCTTGACTAAGATATGAGAATAAAAACTAAGGATGCCCTGGCCAAATCAGTTAGAATCTCTAGAGGTGGGGCTTGGTCATCGGTTTTTGAGAGTTGCCAGTGATTCTTTTATGCAGCCAGTGTCAAGATTTACTGACAGTGTAGTGGATTCATTCAGGGGGCATTGTCTTATCGATGAATCAAAAGGTTAAAAGTGTCACCTTGAAGTTGAGTTAAAAGAGCAGTGTGGGGCTTCCCTGGTGGCACAGTGGTTGAGAGTCCGCCTGCCGATGCAGGAGACACGGGTTCGTGCCCCGGTCCGGGAGGATCCCACGTGCCGCGGAGCGGCTGGGCCCGTGAGCCATGGCTGCTGAGCCTGCGCGTCCGGAGCCTGTGCTCCGCAGCGGGAGAGAGATTTGAGATACTACTCCATCATGGCAAAGATCAGAATGGCTCATTATTTAGTTGGTGGCAACAAGGCAAGCCCACTTGGAAGGAAAATAGATTGGAGTGTATGCCTGTCAGGCTCCATCATCCTCTTCTTTGGGTTGGTACTGGCTTCATTTGTCTTGGCCAAAGTCAGTGTAATTACTGCTGGGGCCAAATTAGATCCTTTCAGTGTATGGTTTTCAGTGTGAGCTGCCTTTCAGTTCACCCTGACAGCTCTTGGCATGAGTTATTTTGACTTGGGTATTAAAGGTGGCAGTGCCTTACAGAGGCAGTGCACTGCTTAAGATGCCATGGGAAGCCTTAGGCTCTTCTGCAGGCCCTGGATGGTTTTAGTGGCAGTGTTACTGAGCGGAACCAATGTCCAAAGCCTGACGGCTGAACAGAGGAAAGAAGGGGGCCGGTCCTGGCTCTGAGGGGAAAGGAGATCCATTTTTATGCTTTTGAACTGCTAGGGCTTCTGACACTACCCAGCATGAGGCCTCGGTGTGTCCTAATGGCCACAGAATCAGATGAGATGGGTTTGCTAACCCCATGAAAGCTTTGTGAAAGACATCTGTAGGCCAATGCCTTTACTTAGAGGCATTTCAGGCTCAACAGCAGTGCTTCCCTCCCTTGGTCTAGGTTCCAGGTGGAGTTACACCGCTGTGCCGCCAGTATAGTGATGCACCCCCTTTGACATTAGAGGGCATCAAGGACCGTGTTCTTTACGTCTTGAAACTCTATGACAAGATTGACCCAGAAAAGGTAATTGATGTGGTTTAAATGTTTTTTCTTTAAATGAGTATTTAGTCACATGGTACAAAATCCAAAGGGTTTAAAGGACATTAAGTAAAAAGTCACCCCAGGCACCCAGTTCTTCTGGGAGGTGCCAGTTGACCTGACTTCTTGAGTATTTTTCCAGAGATTCTCAGTGCATATGGAAGGGCATATATATACACACACACACAAGTACATGTATGTATATTACATGTACTATGTGATCTAAATCTCCCAACCTTTTATAAAAACACAACCGGTAGTACACTGTAAATACTGTTGCGCACCTTGCTTTTTTAACTTAACGCTTCTTGGAGTTTTTCTCACAGTGCTACCTTAAAACATTCCTTCTTTAATAGCAGAATCTGTGGTGTGGGTAGGGTAGTTTGTTTTTGATGTGGTTTTTGAAGAATTCTTCCTGGTGATCTTGAGGTCTAAATTAAAGACAGGGTGATAATAGACACCGTGTGCTATTCTTGAGGGAGCAGAATTCACTTCTAAGGTGTGGTGTCTTCGTGGTAAGGCAGCAAGAAAAACCAGACTCTCAGATGTCATTCAGAACAGTGATCAGAGATCATCATAAAATACAGAAAGTGAATTCATCATCAGCTTTATATATATTGCTAACCATTTCAAAATAAGGTAGAGTAAGTTAACATATAAAGCACGCCAAGTGTGGGTTGGCACACGTTCAATGTATAATGTTAGTTGTGGCTCTTTATGTTTAAAATATGGCCTCTTTATATTAAAAAATCTTCTGTATAATGACTGATATTTCACCATTCAGTTATCTTGAGAAACAAACGCTCTCACAGACTGAATTTTGCGTTTGGTGTTTCTTTTCTTGCAGCTCTCAGTAAATTCCCATTTTATGAAAGACCTGGGCTTAGACAGTTTGGACCAAGTGGAGATTATCATGGCCATGGAAGACGAATTTGGTAACACACACGGGCTGAGTCTTGGACCTGCCCGTCGTGGCTCTTGATTTCGGTGGATTAAATGCAGAGGAATGCTGGGAGCCTGATTGGGGTTTGCAACAGTCGTGCCCACCCCTGCCCCACTCCTGCTTACTGTCGGGGGAAGTGATTATTAGGGACAGTGCACTTACTTGGAGAGCACTTATTGCAGGTCCGCAAAGTGCCCGGTGTAATACCAAGGGCTGAGCGACCGGAAGAGGCATGGGGGAGTGTGGCACAGAGATTCTTGAGGTGGGTCTCCAAGATGAGGGCATAGCCTCACCTGTGGAGAAGCTGATGACACCTCGGTGCACCGTCTCCCTCCTCCCCACCTCCCCGATGAGCTAGGCCTAAATGTCTAGAGAAGTGCTGGGTGTGCCGAGGATAGGGCATGTGCGTGCACAGACTCATACACGCTTTGGTTTCCTGCAGTGCCTCCCATGCACACTCCAACTTACCCTTGTCTGGGACGGTTAGTTGTGCAAATGAGACCTTTACAAGGTTCCACGGCCCATTTTGGGGGTGAATTGCCTGAGTGGAAGCCAAGGGACTTCTGTGCCTTCCTACAGAGCGGAACTTACAGTTCCTCAGAGAGTATGCTAACTAGAGGGATGGCATTGGTTAGGGCTACAGGGTTTCTTTTGGGGGTAATGAAAATGTTCTAGAATTAGATGATGGTGATGGTGCACAACCTTGTGTATATACTAAAAACCATTGAATTTTGCACTCTGAATGGGGGAATTTTCTAATATGTGAATTATATCTAAAATGTTGCCTGGAAACGTAACAGGCTCACAACTTAAATGCGATTCAGGGTTGCTGGAAATTTTTGATGTACTTCTGGGTATTGCTGAAGTGTTAGATACTTTCAGTTCTAAAGGACTGGCATTTCCTACACTAACGCATTGTTGCACATTTTACTTTCAGGGTTTGAAATTCCTGATATAGATGCGGAGAAGTTAATGTGCCCACAAGAAATTGTAGATTACATTGCAGATAAGAAGGATGTATATGAATAAAATATCAGGTAAATAATTTATGGAATTATGTTCTCCCATAGAATTAATCCCTCTGTGTTTCTTCAATAAAGACAGACTTGGGAAGAAAGGGAAAAATGGAAGTGCTTGACAGATTTTCACTGGTTATAAAATGCAGGCACCTTCTGGTTATCTGCCACTCCAAGGAGGCCAGCCCTAGTGATCATCTTTCTCCTCCAGAGGTGTTGACAGCAGTTCACTCCTGGACAGGACTCTCTGTCAGCCCTCCTCGTAAAAGCAGCCTCGTACAAAAAACTGAGCAAGGCGACCCAGAAGCAGAGACCTCTGCCTCCCTCAGTTACCCACCCAAGGGTAACTGTCCAGGAAGCTGAGATGGCCTGGCTCTTAATTAGGCAGGAGAGGCCTTGTGGGTAAGAGGATGGACTCTAGCGTCAGACACCCGAGTTTATTCTCAGCTCTGCAACATTCTGTAAGCCTGTGGTCTTGGGCAGGCTGCGTAGCCTCTGTAGGCCTCAGTTTCCTCATATGTAAAATGGGGATAATGATAGGACCTACCTGGGGCTTCTGTGAAGGTAAAATTGAATAGTGTGTGTAAATCACTTAATACAATGCTTGATGTAAAGAAGCCTCATGATAAATATTGGCTATTGTTCTTTAGGCTGTAGAATAATCAAGTGATCAGACTTTTAAAATAAAACATTTTATTAGAGTCTATAACCTTAGTCATCCTGGATTTAGCACCTCAGAGATTATCACTTAAAGTCAGTAGCACCAGAGAGAAACACTGAACTTATCTTTTGCCAGACCCCTTTTCTTCACTGAGAGAAGACTCAGAAGATGCTGGCGAGTGTCTGGAAGTGAGAACGCATCTCTGCATCATTGCTGACTTTGACAGAGTAATTCTGTTTAGACTTGTACTTAAATTGTCTTAAGTGTTTTTGCCTGTTGAAAATAAATCTATAAAACCAGCATTTTTCTGTCTTCAGTTTTTAAATTACGTCTCTAAAGTGCTTGCTTTATATTGACGTTGCTTGGCATTTTTAGAGATTTGTCTATTTGTCATTGGTATTCGTGCATATCAAAAATATGACTTTTCCAGCAGGGTACTTGAAACAAGTTGCTCTCCCATCACCTTCAGCATGAGGAATGAATTAGTGATAAAAAACATTTTGCCTCAAATACATTTGTGCCTCCGTTAGTTTACTGATTATTCCATATATCAGCTGACACCAGCGTGTGGGACTAATTTTTCATCCCTGTCCTAAGGATCCATTTCTGAATTAATGGAATTTAGTAATTTTGGTGGATAAAAGGCTCTCTTTCCTCCTAGAAGATTACTTTGACATTGTGTCTGTTTGTCATATATCAGTATTAACTTGTGCTCCTTTTATTCCTAGCACTGCGTTAGGTCTTTGGAATTAATGTAGGCAGTTGCCTAGCTCTTGATGAGATTTAACTTGAGAGACCTATCATAAAATACTTCTCTACTTTTCCCGAAACTTCTAGTTTGTAGGAGGGAGGAGACCGAGGTCTTGTAGTTAAGTGGGAAGCAGCGTTACAGAGGTGGAGGGACTGGCTGAGTGACCCTCAGCCGGCAGAGGAGCTTCATGGCTGAGGGATGACATGGCAAGATTCTGCAGTCTGGTCTGGGGTTCAGGCCACACTCCCACCTGCTTCTCCTTCCTGGAGGTACCCAATGTTGCCAGTTCCTTCTGTGTCACTCTAGAATTACTACAGACAAGGTCAGGCAGCTGTATTTCCAGCCTTTTTCAGTAATAGGAAGCATTCATTGTTATACTGCATTTTTTTTAATATTGATACTTAAGGTATTCTTGGAAAACTGCCAGATTGGAGCGTAAGGCACTGCCTCGTTCTTTTTCACAACTGCATTTATTCAGCAAATAGTTTGAGTGCTTATTAGGCACTAGAGGTCCAACAGGCAACAAAACAGGCTGCACAAGACTCCCTTGTTGGGAATGTACCATAATTTAACATCTGGGGTAAATGTCCTTCTCGCTATTTTTTTAACCTCCATGGCAGTTGCACATTTTACCAAAAATTGCATCTGTGTTTATTGCTGCCTAAGATCATGAAGTCTAGCAGTACTTCCACCGAAGTGACTGCTTGCTAACCTCTTAACCATACATCTGCAGTGAAACAGCCCATTCACATCATTCTGTAGCTGTTCTAAGTCCCAAGGGAGCCAGAATGAGGAAAAAAAAAAACACTGAATCACACACATCACTCATTGATGATGCTATTAAAGATCTGGGTGTTCAAACAACAGCAGAGGCCCTTCTGGTTTAAAAACTTGCTGCAAAGTTCTTTGAGAGACCTGTGTGCCACTATACATAGGCAGCAAACTGGCCAAATGTAGCATTCCAAAGTGCGTGAATTAGAATAAATGGGATTGTGTGCATAGTTTTTAATCGTCGAGGATCAGTGTGTCTGCTGTAGGCAGGGCCCTTTGAGAGAGGGTGGCTGGGAGGCCTGTCATGACCTGTGTGTGGCCCCGTCGCTCTTCTGTGTCTCCCAAACAGCCCGTGCACTCATGTACCCAGTGAAACAACGATGTGCTCACCATGTGCGGCACACTCCCCGAGGCAGGGCCTCGGTACACAAGGATAAGATTGTCTCTGCTCTCAGGTAGCTCGCCATCTAATAAGGGAGACAGTTAAAATCCACATGATGCTTCACATTCAGCATCACCGATACCTGACGTGATGAACTGAGGACATGTCACCTCTGGTGCTGATAAAACTGATCATGAGGAAACAAATCCAGAAGGTGGGACTTTAAAAGAAACCCAATGATATGGGACAAAAAGGACAGGGTAACTAAATTAAAGGAGACCAAAGACATCAACTTCATGGGAAATGTGAAGCTTGAAAGGTTTGGGGAAAAAAAACTTAAAAAGACATTTTGAGGACAATTGAACTCTACATAGGTGATAAAACAAGTGTTAAATTTCTTAGATATAATCAGTATTATGTAGTAAACTAACCTTATTCTCAGGAGATGCATACTTAATACATCTTGAAGCATCAAGATGTCTGCAGCTGACTTTCAAATGGTTCAGGGAAAAAAACAGTAGCAAAACTGTTAACAGATGGTGACTAGCTGACAGGTATATGCATGTATATGGGCGTTCACTGTACTACTGTCAACTATCCTGTTTGAAATTTGTCAAAATAAAGAGAAAATTCAACATGATACATATATGTAACGAAAAGTATATTGATGGCATACAACTGGATATCCAACGATATGGGATTGGTTAAATAGAAATAATTTTACACAATGAAAGATTGGTGTTTTAAGTGAAAAGAGACTATAAACAGCATGATTCCATTTCCATAAAACACATACCAAAATGTTAAAGATTACCACCACGTGGTAGAAATAACATTGGCTTATTTTCACTAATCAGTATTTTCTAAATTATAAATACCATGTTTTGTGTAATAAACGAAAAACAGAAGTATTAAAAATCTGTGAAAACTGAGAGTAGTTCAGCAGCAGAAGCTGAGGAGTGAGGCTTGGGAAAGGCGTTCCCGGGCAGTGAAGCCTGAGCAGAGTTTCTAAGGCTCTGCCAGGGTCAGCCCCATGGCAAGGGCAGGAGACATGGAAGCGCCCCGTGTGCACAGATGTCATTTGTTCAGGCAGGGATATGGCTGGAGCGTGAACTCATGGGCGGGGTGACCTGTGGTTCAAGCTGTGGCCGGGATCAGGTCACGAAGTAGGGCCCTACTGTCTGGTAAGGAACTTGCTGGCAGTGGGTGCAGGATTTTCTGCAGGGAAGACACAGCTATACTTGAGCTCAGCGGTTGGCGGCAGAGGGTGGACTGAAGGGGATGAGTCTGCTGGTTACTAGAAGAACCCAAGAGAAAGACACAGATTTGGAGGATGGGATAAAGAGAGATGGACTGCAAAAATATTCTGGGGATAAAAATAGCAGTACTTGGTCAGATGACGGAGGAAGTTAAGTCTAGGGTATTTCTCAAGCTTATGGCTTGGGCTACTGTGCTGGGTGAGTTGCTGTCTGAAACAGGGAATAGAGGAGGGTCAGATTGAAGAGGGAGACAGGGACTTCCCTGGCGGTCCAGCGGTTAAGACTCCATGCTTTCACTGCAGGGGAGTGGGTTCGATTCCCTGGTCGGGGAACTAAGATCCTGCATGCCACGTGGCACAGCCAAAAAGTTGGAAAAAAAAAAAAGAGGGATATAATTTCAGTTTGGGACGATGGATTTATTTGTGGGATACCCAAGCAGATGACAGATAATGAGCCAGATCTCAAGGAAAACTCCGGGCTGGAGTCAGAGTGTTTGTGAGATGCTTTGCCTGGGCCTGTTCCCTCCTACTGCGAAGTTCCCACTGCGGATGCCCTCTCCCTCTGATAAGGGATTTACGTGGGAATGACTGACCCTCCACTTGTGAGATGGCCTCTTAGTGCTTAAGCCTAAAGTGAATTCTACTTCTTTCAGAAGAGCCGGGGTGGAGAAACTAGGAGAACTGTGTGAGACTTACCCCTTGAAATTTCTCTATCAAGTGCATATATTACTTACTGTCTTAGTTTTTTAAATGGTAGCCAAGCAATAAATGTCAAGGGTTGAAGTTTAAAAAACAAGTCATAAACACAAGTTAGTGCCCTTAAGACGTTAAACTGGGGAGAGAAAAGAAGAAAAAGTATGAAAGCAAAACAAGAAGTAGCCAAGTTCTTTCCTAAGTTCTCAATACCACGAGCATCTGCACAGACTCTGGCATCAGGCAAATCTGGGTTCTGAATCACAGCCCTGGTCACTGACAAGCATATGACCTTGGCTAAGTCACTCCTCTAAGCCTAAGTTTCCTCCGATGGGTAAAGTGGGGCTGACAAGAGGGACATGGTGGAGTGGTGACAACGTAACGCGTGTGCGTAATCTGACCCACTGCCTGCCAATGGACAGACTCAGTGAAGGAGCTGACGTTACGGGACTTGCAGGCAGAGTATTTAAGAGCAAGTCCCCTGCGGAGAGAGGGTCCAGAAGAGGAACCCACTCTTCACCAAGGCTGGAGCCCTAAAGAAGGTCCTTTCCAAGTGATTTACCTGGCACACAGCAAGAGGTCCAATCCCTGCTGGGTGGTCTGCCACAGCTGCTGTTTTCTACAGTCCGCAGTATTCACCCGAAAGCCCCAGACTCACAATGAATGGAAGTCAACTAACACGTCTCGGACACTAAGGTTATTATGTTTGTGTGTTTGTGGAGGGCAGAGTAACAAGCCAATAAGAGCCCTGTGTGGTATTTCTACTCTGGAATTCTTGCGGAAGAAAACAATTCTCTTTCCCCTTGGGCTGCAAGTCTGGTAGAAGCTAAGTCAGGAGAGAACAAAGCAGAGCCAGGAGGTGGAGGGTCAGGCGCCTGATGAGACTGAAGCACCTGCATAGGCCTAGGTCTGACACTGCGGATTTTCTGGTTACATGAGCCAAACCCTCTTGCGTAATTCATGTGAATTGGGTTTGTCACCAATAACCAAGGGTCCTCAGTCACGGACTCCTGGGGTCCTTAAATCTCAGACTTAGATGTGGGAGGGAAGCCAGAGTGATCAGAAGACAAGGGGACTCTACCCAGCGGGGGCGTGAGTTCCCTGACAACCTCCTCCTGAACCCCAGCTCCAGAAGCTGCAGTAACATACAGTACAAGACTCATGACGGGAAGCGAAAGAGAGTAGGGGTCACTGTGAAATTAAGATTAAAAACATATGGGAGGAGATTACTTTAAAGTGAGAGAAAAAAGCCATTAAAAAAAAATACAAGACTTGGGAGAAGGACTCAAAAACATAAGGATTATTGATTGGAAAGAACAGTTCTAGAAGATATATTAGGTGATATTACTAACATCATATCATCTGTATATTAGATGATATTGCTGAATTGATGTTAGTTTTCTTAGGTGAGGTAACCGTGTCATACTTAGGTATAACAATGGCCTTATTCTTCAGAGATGTTGCTTAAATATCCACAGGTGAAGTGCCATGATGTCTGCATGCCTGTCAAATGCTTCAGCAAAATAAAGTATGTGAGAGAAAGCAAATGGAGTTAATATTTTAACAACTGATGAACCCAGGTGAAAGCATGAGGTGGTCACTAGCATTTTTCAACTTTCTGTAGGTTTGGAAATTTCCAAAACAAAAAAGGGAAGACAGCAAGGGATTGAAATTAGATATGGAGGAAAGTGGTAAAAATAGAAGAAACTTGAGAGGTAGGAGTTATAAAATGCGGTGAAGAGTAGGAAAGGTTCTATCAGTAGAATAAGATAGGCTAACAAGGCTTCAGAACAAAAATAGCCTTGATGAACTGGAAAAGCCAGAGGTTAATCCCAGCTGGAAGCAGCCGGGTGGTGTTGGCACAGGCCTCCAGGGTGGAAAGCACGTCAACTTCCTACAGCTGGCATGGGCTAGACAGACCGCTGGGGCAAAAGCAGGAAGAAGTCCTTGCCTCCTGCCCTAATGACAGTCTGTTCTGTGGCGTCCTGTTGTAGAAAGTGTTCTGTTAGCTACCCACAGTTGAGAAAATGCCAAGATATCTCCCCCCCCCAAATATGGTAAGAAATTCAGACTGGAGTTTATCTCATTCTCCATCTTAGGAGGGTCAATCATCCTATTCGTTTTAAGGTGTCTGCAATAACAGTTCAGAACTGGGATAGAGTCCAGAAGTACCCTCTGTGCAGACCGAAGATTCCCTAGGTGGGCAGCAGGCAACATATAGCACAGCCCCACCCGTCCCTCCCTCCCATATAACAGTCAGAGGCTTAAGAATCTAACAGTGTTGTTTCAGGATTATGAGGTATTGGAAAAGTGGAAAAGAGCCAGGAAGGGGCAGTGAGACCAGAACCTTCAGGAACATTTACAACGCAGGGGGAAGAGAAGAGAGGGTTCCAGTGGGAGTGGTGCTGGGTCAAAACCAGTTCTGACAAACTATAGTCACTCTTTGTGCCAAGGATTCTGCTTTTGTCCCATTTTTGGTAACAGATCTCCCTCCCTCCTCCTGGGTCTTTGTAGCTTGAGGCTAGAGCTACAGCTCCATCTCAGTGTTTCACCAAACACATCCTCGAAGAGTGAAGTCACACGAGGTGCTAGGCGGGAGGCGTAAGGGCTGGGAGGCAGCTTCCCCTCCAATGCCTGGGGGCCGGGCCAAGGAGAACAGCCCTAACAGGGACGTGGCTGACTGCCGAGGTGGTAGTTTGACTAACACAGTGTAAAACAAATCAAACCCCTTTATCAACTATTTTCAGCAGGAACAAACTTGGATATACTTATACGCCAAATAAGTAAGACAGTAACATGGTACACCACAGCTGGCCAAAAATGGCTCTGGGCTCATTTCCAAATGTCGGTCAATCCCCAGTACAGATTAGGCGCGTGAAGAATTGTAAGGAAAAGAAGACGCAATTAATTATCAAACTTTAATTGATAGACTAATCTTACAGGATAAACAATAAGACAGCTAGTCAAGGTTACACTTAAAAAAACAATCCAGCAGCGCAAATCTAATAAGACTAAATACGTTCATCTCCTCCCAAACAGGCATTTGATTAAAAACAAAAACCAGAACAGAGCGTACACCACAAGGAAAACATGGTACTTATATATATTGTCAAATAATTCTGCAGAACTGGTTAAGAAATGAAGAGATTCTTAGAAATTCAGAAAGCAGTAGAACCACCCAGCCTGGCAGGTAAACTTGCCAGATGTCGCGCGCCTTGGAGGGCTCCTGACCGCCTGTAACTTCAGAAAGGCCACCAGGCCCCTCTAAGAAGGAAACAGGGGCCAGTCCTAACTGGAGATGACTTTTTCACAAAGCCTTAAGACAAAGGGACCATCTTTTCCCAAGACAACAGGCATGAGCAGAGGCAAGGAGAGAAAGAGGCGTCCCTCAGAGGATGCAGTGGAAAGCAAGCCGCCCTTGCGTGGCCCTTGGCACCCGGGGTCCAACCCACGCCCTTCCCTGCCCCCGGCAAAGAGGGCGGGCCAAGTGCGGAGCCCAGGACGGCTCCTCCAGGCACGTGGTTAGAGTGAGAGTAAGAAGAAAGGCAGCCCCTTCCGGCTGAAATACGGCAACTTTTCAGAGACGTGGCAAAGTGAGTTTCCTTGGCCCTTGTAATCTAAAGCAGCAACTCCGGAGAAAGTGCATCCTTAGTTCAGTTTGACTTCATTTAAAAAGAGCTAATGCTACTTGCTAAAGGCCTGTCATCGATTAAAATACTTAATACGAAAGAGTTCCAGTACGTGTCGGGACTGTCTTTCTACATTTTCTGACCGGACTGACCGGAACAGAGCTGAGGGGCCAGGCCGCGCAGGGACAAGCTTGTCACTATCCTGCCAAGTCGCCTCAGGGAGGGAAGGAAAGGCAGGCTGCCTGCGAGCGAGCGAGCGAGCCCTGCAGGGGGACCGCCGGCACGACCTCCCGAGAGAAAGCAGCGGCCTCGGCCACCCTGCCCTGCACGCACGCCCCGGGCCGCGGCGAGGGTATCACAGCCAGGGCTCTGCCCAGAAAGCATCCTGAGGGAAAAATGAACACCGTGAGGCTACCGAAGGGCAGAGAGTCTCAGTTTGCTAACACAGGTTTAGTCAGTACGTTCTGGCCCGTAAGATGATGATGAAGCGACCACTCACGGGGCCGAGTGACAAGCCAGTGAACTGCTGGGACCCAGGCACGGCTGTACACCCCACACTCCTCCCAGCGGCTCCTGGTGCCGCCCCCTCGGCTCTCCGGGGCTTCCAGCAAGGTCTCCACGGAGTCGGGAGCCAGAGCCCAAGATGGTTCCAGCAGATTTAGTGAGCTCTGTAAAGCAATACTCAGACAGGTCCATATGAAAAGATGTCATTTACATTATTTATATATCTCCAAGTAAGGAAAAAAGCACCATTTTACTTAAAATAAAAAGGCTCACACAGGCTTTGGTCCTGTCTTGAGATGACACCAGCCTGAGCGAGAGGCGGTTTGGCCCTCGGGGAGCAGGGAGACAGACGGGACACACGCTGTCACCGGGAGGGAGGGGCGTCAGGTGGCACGGGCAGCCGCACAAGTTGGGGAAGTGAGGAGACCTGGCAGGAAGGGCCTCAGAGAGCAGCCCCACGTGGCCAGTCTGGGGACGGAGACGCGTGCTTCAAGAGACCAAAAGCAGGCGTGTGGCACTGTCAGGACAAGCCTCCAGGACAGGGGCGCCGGCCAACAGAAAGGGCAGTATTCAAACTGAGGTGACGCTCTTCTTGCTACGTGACCGTTTCCTCTGTAGGCCTGTCAGCTGCAGAGGGAGGCTTCAACAAGAAGCAAAGAAGCACTCTTTTCTCCAGGAGCTGCGGGCCAACGAGGACAGAAAAGCTACAGTCACTGCTCCTTTTTCAAGGATGAAAACCAGTTTCCTGAACACTACACACTTCCCATACATACTTATGCCCCCCAAAAAAGCAACAGTAGGTTTTCCTGCCCAGATGCATAACTTGGCATTGACTACACCACGAAAAGCAAGAGTCTGTCTGGATGGGCTGGATTCCTGAACTACAGCTTAGAAGGGAAGGGCGCAGAATATCACCATAAACTGGCTCACAAGGAATAGTCATCTTAGGCGAACACATGCTAATACATTTCACAGAATGAGGGGTAACAGTCTAGAATCCAAAATGTGAAGTTTGGAACATCTCTCGCCAAACCTTACTATGAGGGCCTGCACCAGTGAGACGAGAATTGCAAAGACAGCAGCAGAGCAACAGCGAACAGCACAAAGGGTATCATTCACCAAGAGACTGTCCCTCATTCCAGAGTCAACCAAGCCATCGGGAGACAACAGAACTTCACGTGGACGAAGAACATAAGGGCTAAAACCAGAAGAGGGAGAGCTAATCACGAAAGCCATTTATCCCATTTTCGATGTTTAAATACATCGGCCAACCCACTAGGTCAGATGTCTTCTTCTTGAGAAAGGCAGCATCTCTGAACCTGGGATGAAGGACACTTGAACATAACACATGAGCAGAAGGACCCAATGGAGACGCGTAACTGAAAGAATCATTGGACTGCTGAAGACTTTCTCGAAACTTCTAAGGAAAGAAGGATCTGGGTCTGTGGCTGTAGGGCTGTGTAACTGGCTTCCACCTGGCTCCTCTCAAAGAGGTCTTTGTCAGCATACCCAGGCACACCTGTGCCAGGCTGGGCCTCAAAGCCGAATCAGTGAGGGCTGCAGACAACCGTCAAAGCAGCAGCGGATCTCCCCAGAGATCGGGGCCCAAAGGGCAAGACGTTCAGACAGGAGTCATTGCGACACACTCTGCCGCTCAACAGTCACCACGGCCGGTGTGAGCGACCCCGGCCAGACCCACAGCTCTTCCTCTCCCGCCTAGTGCTCACGAGCAGCAGCGTGGCAGGAGGGAAGCCAGGAAAGGAAGTGGTGATGAGGTACAAGAGGAGGAACTGACATCTTTGGGTTTTTAAAACATAAATTCCAATCCAGGAAGTGGGAAAATAAAAAGGGAAAGAATTCATTCTGAATCAATGGACAGAGAAATATGGCTTACTAACCCCACATTCTGCATACAATTTCATATAAGAGAGGGAAAAACCCACCCCAACTCATCACAACGCAGTCCAAATGTTTGCAACCAAAGAGTCATGAAAATATTTCAGGTGAAATCACTTAAAAAAAAAAGAAAGAAACCAGAAAGCTTTTGATAATTGCTTTCTAAACAAAATTGGTAGATCTACTCTCAAACACACTTAAGAGTATTCCACACAACATGTTCAGAATTCAGATTTATTGATTTCCACCATATTGACTTTTAAAAATGGTATGAAGCTGACTGCAAGAAAGGGAACTGGTGATTTTAAGTTAAAATTAAGCTAATGGTGAAAGTACATCACCTCTGGCTTCAGTCACCACATCACCTTAGATTGGATATAGATTTTTTTTGAACAAAGTTCCAGAACTCTGAAATCCAGGGATGCTGCAGGCCTCTCCCAGCAATGTCCTTCACTTTGGGTCAGTCTCCTGGGCCAGAGGTGAAAGTGCTTTCAAAAATACTGCCATTTCCCCAGCACAGTGTCTTTGATTGCATCCACATATTGAGTTGGAACCCAGTACACCCAGTAGTAAGAGGCTTCCGTGGGGCCCAACTGAAACGCCTGGAAGGGAAAAAGGAAAACCAAGCGGTACTTCAGAGGTCGGGAGACTGAGCAGGCAGCACAACAAACACGGGGAGGGCTGAGAAGTGAATTAATTAAAAGGGGAAGGGGAAAAAAAAAACTGTGCACATGGGGAGCATTCTCCTGTCAAAAATAAATGGATAAATAAAACATAAAAAGGTGGGAGAGTTAAGCATAGCCGATCCTAAAGCGGTGGTTCCCGAACTCGCGCGTGCAGCAGAGCCAGCTGGGGGCTTGTTAGAACAGAATGGTGGGCTCCAGCCCTTAAAGTTCCTGGTTCCAGAGAGGTGGGGCGGGGCCTGAGGATCTGCATTTCTAACAAGTTCCCAGGTGATGTAATACTGCTGATCCAGAGACCAGTTTGAGAACCACTGCCCTAGGAAAACTGTCACACATGCAGGAGGAAACAGACATGAGTGTTCAAAGCAGCACTGTCAGAAATGATAAAAACCTGGAAACAACCTACATATCCATCAGTAAGGGAACGCAAAATTAAAAGTGACCTACTCGTATGAATACTAGATTTACTTTTACAAGGTATGAACTGGATCTAGAGTTAATACAGACAGATCGTAATGTCGAACCAAAAAAAAGCAAGTTGCAGAACGATACATACCATGATACCATTTATGAAAACTGAAAAAACACAAAACAATACTGTAGCTTGGTCATGGATATACGTGAAAATAAATGCACAGAGAGATGGAAGGATCCACATGATAAATCATGATAATGGCAATGGGGGGAGGGGAAGACAATGGGGACATATTCACTGCTGGTATATTTTCTTTTATTTAAAGCAAGATTGAAAACAAGTTACAAAATATTTACAATAGTCATTTCTTGGTGATGGATATATGGGTTTGTTATAGTACTCTCGGTCCTTTTCTATGCTTTTTAACATTTCTCTAAGGTGACATTCCCCCCTTTTCTAAGGTGACCTGTGAATCTAGCTAGTGAAATGGCATCTGCAAAGACGGAAATAAACACTTTCATTAAGACAAAGGCCAAGGTGCTACTTAATGGCGTTTAGAAAAGAAATGGGGCGATTAGAACCCACCTCTGCCAGCAATGACTCCAGAGGGAAATCAGCATTTAAACTAAATACAAAGGCATTAGCCGTCCACACCACCTCCTCAAAAGATGTCCAAAATGGTCCACTCTACTTGTTTGAAATCCTTCTTCCCAGGCTGTCTGAAAACTGGGACTGCAAACCCTACCGGGTCAAACTGGTGAGACAGATGTTTCGAAAGGGAGTGAAGGGGCCCAACTGAAAATATTAAAATCCAACTTTTAAAACAGAAAAATTCACTGAGCAGGCAAAACAAATCACCTGCAATCCTTTAAAGACTACAGAGACTAGTGGCGGAAGGGCCACCCGAGGGCCTGAAAGGAGCCTGTGTCATCGTCGCCACTGCCCGGAGGACACCCATGAGCTGTGCACCCAGGGCTGCATGGCCAGCCATGGCCTGACGAAGCCCCTGAGCTGACAGACCCCGACAGGGCAGCAGAGGGGACACGACTGGCTGACCTCCTAGAGCCAGGGGACCTGTCATCTGCCCAGAGAGAACCGCCATACCTCGAGATCCCCTTTTCCCGGACCTCCCAACACCTCCCTGCGCCGTGAACCCTGGAGGCCAACCCGCAGCCCAGACCGCTGGCTCCTGCTCCTCCCTGGGCTGGGCCGCCGCCGCCGCAGTGGCTACATCACTGTCACCTCCTCAGCGAGCAAGGGAGGCAGCCCCGCCCACACCCTATCACCACTCAGCTCAGGTCCCTGGCACAGCAACTTCGGAGCAAGGTGGCTGAACTTCCTTTTCAAAGCAGTCCCTTCAACAGTGCTGGGGAGACAGGTGTCTGCCTAAGCTGCTCAGGGAGTCTCGCCACGGAACTCCTGCTCTGTTCTGCAGACCTGGGGAATGCCTCCAGATGTGCTGTCTGGGAAAGAGCAGCCGCTCTCTTTAGAGCACAACTCCTTGCTTAACCAGGTCACAGACTCCACCCTCCCCACAGGGTCCTCGGCCACTCGAGGGCTGCCCCCTGGGATACGCAACATCACTGCAGAAAGGGGCAGCCTGGTGCCCTCACAGACGCCAAGGCGAGTGGGAGGTTTTGTTTCATACGCAAGACAAAACTTAAAATGAAGACCCACAAGCCATTAACCTCCTCTTTATATTTATTTTCCTGGTCTAAAAACAAAACATTACAGATATGAAAGATGCAGCAGAGATAAAGTGTCTCCCCTTTAAACTGCTGGGGGCGGGGTGCGGTTTGCAAAATAAACAGAACGAGAAATAGGTCACGGATTAAGTTCTAAGAATGGGAAGACAACATGAGGGTCTTAACCCTGCGCATCTTCTCAACACTGAGTACTCTCCTCAGTGAAACATCCATCCCCTGTTAGAGGAGCAGAAGCAGGAGTCTAGGGAGGGCCAGGCCACGCCGGCTACTTACCATCATGTGGTAGTCTTCGTGTCCTTCGATAGGTTCACTGACCACATTTTTAATGGAACCCATGGGCAATTTCTCAGTCCGCTCTAAGTTAAGAGGGATTACAGTGATTATTAAAGGCCCCCCTGCTCTACTCCTGTGACTCAGTAGTCCCTCCTCAGGGCTGGTGGCTGGGGGAATCTCTCCCCACCCTCTAGGGACGACGGGAAAGATCTGGTCAGTGCACCTCCAGCCCTGCTTGGGAGTTGGGAACTTCTTAGGAGCAAATGGGGAACTGGACTTGACAGAGGTATATTAAAGGTTTCTGAGAGCAGAGGTATAGCTTGCCTGGTGTTACTCTGTAACGTCTGATGATTAATAAACACCCAAGAAATTCCTCTGCGCCCTTATTGCTAAGCCCAGCCCTGGCTGAGGTCTTTGGCACCTGGGATAGCCAAGGGGACCAAAAAGAGGCAACTGCATGCCCCTGTGACTTGTACAGGAAGGGGGATGCTTGGGGCTTTAAGACCAGTTTCTATCCCTTGATCCTGCTCACTCACCGCCCCCCCATTCCCTCCCTTGGTCCCCCACCCCTCCAAATACACACACTTGAAGAAGTTCTCTGAGAGCATTCATAACCTCTTATGATTAACACTCTAAATGCCACTTATCCCATGGGGTGAGAAGACATTTTGCAGCAAGTTTAAGGATGGCAGGTAAGAAAGAGGAGGCAGCGAGGGATGCCTGGAGTGAGATGAGACTGGAGGTGAGCTGAGGGCAGCAGGACAGGGCTGGTGGCAGGAGAGGTGGGGGCACCTACACAACAAAGCCACCGCCCAGAAGCAGCAGACACCTCAGGGAGGAGTTCTCAGCACATGGAGAAACCAAGCTGGAAAACTCATTACAGGCTTTGCAGAAAGCAAAATCTGGAAAACGAATAAGTTGACAAAACAAACCAGGAACTCAGAGCCCTGACCTGTCGTCTAGTTGGTGACTCGAGACATGTTACTTCCATCCTGTGGGCCTTGGTCTCTGAAAAATGGGGATGAGGAGATGGGACCTGAAGATGTTCATTCAGATTTTGACTTTCATTGGCTCTAAAACAGTGACCCACAGGTAGGACCTGACCAGCACTTATCTTTAAGATGGAAACTTTTAAAAACATCAGCCATTTTGAATTGTCCAGAGATTTCACGCAAAAATATGAACTTCTGGCTTCTCTTGAAAACACAGAAGATTCAACAATCCTGGGCCCACATTCCTGAGTGACAGCAATCAGCTAGATTAGAGACTCGAGTTCCCTACAAGCAGGGCACATGCTCCCCCGAGGCGGCTCCACGTGGTCACAGGTCCCAGTTCCTGCCTGGAGCTCATTCTTCCCCCTCCACTGGGCCTGAGGCTGTCAGTGCTGCCTTCTACACACGCTACCGCAGAAGCCCCTGAGTGCCACTTGGTAAAGCACCCCATCGAGAAAGAGGCCAACTAGCAGCTCGGATGGTCACGTCAGCAGAAAGATGAAGCCAGTGGCTGGCAGCCAACTCCCAGAACAAGCTGTCCTCCTCGGACAGTGCTGAGGACACCCAGGTGACAGGACTACTGGGCTCCCAAGTGAGAAGAAAACCTGAGGTACACTGACACAGCAGTCTGGGTGGGAATGGAAAGCCTGGCCTTGGTCAACCCTTGAAGACATGAATGTTCACGGCCAGGCTCTTTAACAAGGCTAGTGAGTAATGCGGCTCTCAACAGCTCTGAAGCCCTGATACATCAAGATTCTTCTAGAGCTCTGCCTTTGTGCCAAAGCAGAACGGCAGCTGCTCCTACAAGCTGAAATAAAACCTCTAACTCACGTGTGGGAGGTTCTCTTTAGCCCCTGCAGTTACGATGTTGGCTCCTATACAACTTCATAACCTGAAAACACTCCCTGAGGAACCAACGAACACTGACACACTTAGTCCTCGTCCAGCTCCCCTGCCTGCACCCACCCTCTGGGCCAGCATCCTTAGCCCCTGCCTCCCATTAGGCTGCCCGAGTGAAAGTGCAAGCCTAGGAAGAGGCAGGCTCTCAGCAAGTCAATGCAATGGTGGAGAACTAAGCAAAATCACCTGCAAGGTCATGAATAAGTGACGACCTGACAGAGGCAGGGCAGCTCACAATTAAAAAAACTGATGATGTGACAGGCTCTGCAGAAGAGAATGACCTGCTAAAGGGTTCAAAGGCCCCTGGGAATGCTGGGAAAGCCCTTAAATATTATGCACAACTTGCTTTGCCCATGCAGTTAGAATCGAAAGTGAAATGAAGACTATAGCAAGGAATCATAAACTTGTTAGAAAACTCAAGCATTTTGGCCATTTCAGTTTTTGTTCATTTTAAGAATCAGGATAGGGTTGAAAACAGAAACATTTTCATATTTCACATGATTAAAATCTCACTCCCCATCACCCCTACTCCAATTATTTTCCATAAAACTTTGGTCCCATTTTAAGCAGAATCATACTAAATGGCCTGTCCCTGAAACCAAGTAACCTCAGACGATGAGATCCCCTATACTTCTCTTTACCATTTACCTCGAACACTGAATACCTACAGTGCTGGCCAGAAACAGGTGAATTAGGCATGTTCGGTTCCCTCCAGGAATCTAACAGGGGGACAGACAAGTCAGAGAGTAATGAGTGCTCTGAGGATATAACGGGGCTCTCTATGAACAGAAGGGGCAGCAATTCATTTGGAGGGTGGGGGAGATATCAGGGAAGGCTTCATTAGGAGAGCACATTTAGGTAGGACCTCAGAAGACTTTGTTAACAACAGGAATGGGAAATAGGCATCCTGGGTAAGGGCACAGCAATGAGCAAAGACATGAGCTGTGCAAAGCACGGTGGGAAGCTCAGGGAGTGATGCAGTTGAAGTACGTAGGGCACAACAATGCAAGTGGGGCAGGAAGTGAGGTCAGAAACTTAAACTGGGCCCCACCGTTGAGAATACGGGACACTGTGTTTAGGCATTTGAACTTGGCCTTAAAAAGCGCAAGGTTTTTGAGCACAGGAACCAGTGAGGAAAAACCAGTACAGAAGATGGGCAGGACAAAAGAGATCCTGGATGGGGCAGGGATATAGGTTAATTTGCTTTAACAGACCACGATTTGAGATGCTAGGAGTTAACTGGCGCAACAGAGTGGCAAAGAAAGGGACACAGATAATTCTGGAATGTAACTGACAAGACTTTGAACCATCTGGGGGAAGGGAGAGGGAGGACAGTCAGAGACACTTCCCAGCAAAAAGCAAGCCTGATTCACAGGCACAGGCAGGGTAGGGGCGGGGAAGCAGAGGGCAACCAGGCAGGGAAGGAGGGGCAGGTCCCTAGTACGGGGGCAAACTCTGATCTACAGGAGCCAGGCAGGTGACATAAATTAATAAAGCTGGCTACAATAAAAGATAAATGAAACAGTGAGGACTACAGCATGGACCCCCTGAAACCACTGCTCAGCTCCGTCTGATCGTTGCCATGTGAAAATGCAGGTCCAGAATGGCTAGATCTTTTGCTTCTTTTCAAGAGAAGCGCAAAAAAAAAAAAAAAAAAAAAAAAAAAAAATCAGATCCAGTGAAACCTCCCGATTTTCACAGATTCTGTGTAAACTCATAAAACCCTTGTCTGTGGACTAGACCTGGCCCTAAGGCCACACGTTTGGAACCTCTGGTTTTGGCTGCAACTGAAGAGCCAATGTCTGATGGATTGGCCCTGAGATCAGACTAAAAAGAATGAGGGAAGAGGGTCCAAATAGAAGGCGAGCATCAAAAAGAAAAACTGAAAGCCAGGACCACACAAAGCACAGTGGAGAAGGATTTCAGAATGAGGAGCAGAATTGCACCCAAGGCCACGCCCTGCAGGGTACGAGAGGCAGTGAGCCAGGAAGAGGTGAGAGCAGTCCGTACCTTTAGTGCCGATCCACAGCTGGTCTTGTTCTAGCTTAAAGGTAAGTCTCACTTTTCCCCCGGATTTATTGTACATGCCAGATAAGGGTACAGCTGGCAGGCGCTCCTGGAGACACAAGAGCATGGTAAGAGAGGGAGGAACCAGAAACAAGGCGAGACAGGAAAAGAAGACGGGACAAGACTCGAGGACCTGATTGCAGGAACCTCAGGAAGTCAGAAGGTGAGTCTGGTTCCTTTTCAGAATGCTCACAAAGGAGTTCGGCTTACCTGGGCACCCTTAACAGACGGCATCACATCTTCGGGTTTTCCTTTATCCAGTACTTTCCTGTGTTGCTATAAGTCAGAAGAGATAATTAAATGAAACAGCTGACTGCATTTTATCTATTATTACCTCTTTGAAAAAGAGAATGAAGAAAGCCTTAATGTTTTGGTTCAAAAGCTTTTTGTGACAACAGATATGGGTCCTTTGACACTACAGAGCAGTGCTGTCCAGCAGAAATTTCCATGATGGAAATGTTCTATATCTATGCTGTCCAAAACAGTAGCCATGAGTCACCTGTGGCTATTAAGCACTTGAAATGTGGCTAGCATGAGTAAGGAACTGAATTCTTAATATTACTGAATTTTAATCAGCCACATGTGGCTACCACATTAGACATCAAAGCTCTAGAGCAATCAGGATTTCCAGATGGCTAATTCAAATAAACTCCACTTCCTTCTCCCCCTCCCCCGAAATCACCACTGAAAGAATTAAACATCAAGACAAGACAGCCACAAAGGGTGCTTGCTCTCCTGGCATGTACGAAACAGGATAGCCGTTTCTGTCAACTTGAACTCCCAGAGAAACCTGTAAGGATGCTGAGAATCAGCTTAGCTGCCCTAGAAGGGGCACTCCTTCAACAAATGGAGACTCAGTCCACTGCACAAATCTTCCCCATAACCCCACCCTCAACCCCAGCTAAACAGAAAGCTCAGGAGCCACATTTCCAAAGAGAAATGCCGATTACTCTAAAGCCTGACATTAAGAAGTCTCTAACCCCACTCCCACCTCAGGAGTCTGAAGCAGCTCATTAAGGGTTCTAATTAGGCTCATGGCCCCCTAAAACTGTTTCTGTCTGGCCCAAATGCCTGAGTCTTGTTTCCTCTCCATCTGTGGCTTTACAGGTACAGTCGCTGTCTGGTCAAGCTAGAACTGTAGGGTAACAAGTGGGTAGAGGGTAAACATTTAATCGAATTTAAGGACCAGGTGGCCAAGAGCCAGCTTAAACCCGCACCGGCATGGTGGAAACCCTCTGGCAGGAATAAACTCAACACTGCCAGACTACTAGCAGAAGGTCACTCTACATATCAGCCCTAGATTCTTGAGCAAGCTGACGAAAAGCCAGGAGAACGGGTCCCTCTCAGTAGGCCACGTTATGTCTCATAACCGGCATCAACGGAACAAAGCTGCGTGGATTAGAAGCCTAACTGGACTCATACCTCACAAGTACCTTTTGAAGAATTTTCCCTTCACTGTGGAGAACACTTCTAAGGCCTGTTAAGCTACCATCAGTAACTCAAAACCTGTATTTAAGAGGCATGTTATGCTCCAAGGGTGTAACCAGTGGGAAGGCTCATTCATGTCTGACATGTTCCTATTTGACAATTTCATACATTGCGGCAGAGGAAGATATGAAAATGGAAATGCACTCATTTAGTTACAAGACATTATCATCCCATGTTTAGAGGCAAAAGTATCCAAATAAACACATTTTAGATGTTAATATAGGTTTACAGCCTCTTATCTGAAACCCTAAGGACAAATATTTTGTACTTTACAAAGTCTAAAACTTTTAAGAACTTTATAAACGTAATACAGTTTTTCTTTTTTTGTCGTAATATGGTTTTAAACTACACTACAAAGTATTCTTTGTGGAGTCTAGGATAGTACCTTGTTACCAAATATGTTAATATTTCTAGGGCAAAACATGACTATTCACACTAATTCTGATCAGGTTTTGCTGCCACATTTATAAAAGCACTTGGGTTTTCAGACTCTTTTGGGGTTCTGGAAGCACATATAAGGGATTACGGACCTGTAACAGAAAACTGTGTCCTCCTCACACTGTTGGCCATGTGCCTTGGTGCCTAAGGTCACTGAAACTGATGTTGGTCAAGGTTGGTTTACTCTCCTCAGGATACAGATTAAGTTGAGAATATCTATTTTCCTGGAACACATTAAGAGTAGCCAGGAGACTCCATAACTACAGGTGGGGTTAGCTGGGTGATAAGATCACAAGTGATGGTTCTTCCAATCAGTTCCTTCCACAGTGAAACATGCTTACTTTTCCCAATCACAAAAAAGAATTTGAATGGCTACAATGAGCACAAAATAGGCTGGATCTCTTCCATCCAAAATGACCAACAAAGCATGTAAAAATTCAGGCCCCCGTTTCACAGACCAGGAAGAGGGAAAAAAGAAAATCAGCAGAGTTATCTTCCTAGTCAGCTTCATTTGGCTTCCTGAAACAGTCAGTTTTAGAGGAACCTCTGAAAGCTATTGATTTCCATGCCTATCCAGAAAAGGGCTTGTTGACGTGAGGGAAGCCACAAGCCAAAAAAGCAAATGCAAGCACTTGTGTAAAATGGAGGATTAATTCCAACAGTGGCATTTTTCTCTGGCACTAAATAGGAGAGAAACCCACATCTGCTTCATTTCAATACCCGGTCTAAAGCCTGCCTTTACAAAGGCCTTATCCTAAAGTAGATAGACTTGAGACACACTGACCCGCCAGATGAGACAAAGATGCAAATCTCAGGTAGTTGTCACCTCCACTCAACAGCCAGCCGCACCCAACTGCTGCCATAAATTTCCATCATGGGCCCTGTCCAAAAAGGAGCTTATTCTAGAAAGGATACAACCAGCCTAGGCTTGAGAGGACAAAGCCTCACACTTCCCAGGACCAACAGTCACACGACAGACTCACTTTCTGCCTGCAGAGAGGCTCCTTCTTGTTCTCTTCGGCCTTTGCGTCCTGCTGGGCAGCATCTTTGGGTGTGTTTACTGCTAAAACATCATTTATCGTGGAGCCAACCACCATGATCTTGGCTCCACTGGTGACTTTTATTTCTCTCAACGTCTTATCCTCAGGGACAAGTCCCTTATACATGACTTTCTGCATGGCAGGCGGGAGACCTTGAGAAAAGGTAGAGGACAGTGAAAGAAAGAGACGAAAAACATTCTTGCACAACAGACCCGAAAGTGAATACTGCTCTATTGCCAATTACTTTTGTGCACTCAGGCAATTCACAACCTCTCTGAGTCTCCAGAACTTCATAAGAGTAATGACAATAGTTCCTTCTGTACGAACTCGTTCTAAGGACTAAGATATAATAAATACGGAGCATTTAGTGCAGCACCTGGTATTTAATAACTGATCAATAAATATCAGCTATTATTCATTCCAAGTTGTTCCTCAACCATCTTGTGACTCAAATATTAAGTGAGAGTCCACAAACCTCAGGGATATAGAAACCAATAAGGTTTCTGTTTTTATGGAGCTTACAGAATACGTGCAGAAAATGTAAAAAGAAAATCATTTCGGATGGCAAACTGCTGTAAATAAGAAAAAACTAAGTAGTATGAGCATCTGTGAAGGGGCCAGCATGAGAGCCAAAAACTGTTTCCTAAACTTCCCTTATTAGAAGTACCTGAGGCATTTGCTAAAAATAATTCCTGGCCACATTCCAGACCCACTGAATCAAAATCTCCAGGGGGAAGGGCCTAGGAGCTATAAATTTCACAAGCGCCTTAGGTGATTTTATTAGAGATGTTAGAAGCACAAGTTAGAAACTTGGGCCGAAGAGTCAGAAATGGACTTGAATCTCAGCTCAGCCACTGACTAGCTCTGACTTCGGGTCTCATTTTCCCCACCTGAATAACAGGCACATTACTACTTACTTGGGAGGACTGTTGTGAGCACTGAGAACGCTGATGCAAGGAAAGAGGCCAGCGCGGTGCCTAGCACAGCGTCAACACTAGGTAGGTGAAGTGGGAAAGGCTGTCAGAGCCACGGGGATTACCTGTAATCGAGTGAATCTTCTGTTTTAGCTCGGAGCCTGTGCTATCCAGGGGAAACTTCACGTCGTGCTTAGTCTTGTTCCAGATGATCTTCAGGTCCACCAACTCCCTGCCCGCGCCGCCGCCCGCGTCCTCGCCGTTGCTGACCGAGGCCTGGGCCGCGAGGTCCCCAGGGGGTTGGGCCGGGGCAGGCTGCAGACTGCCTCGCGCGGCGCAGGAGTCCTCGGCCGCCGCCCCCGCCGCGGCTTCGGCCTCCAAGCAGCTGAGGGGCCGCGCGGGCCCCTCGGTCGCCACGGTCTCGGCCTCCGTGTCCATGCCCGATTCCTCCATGCCTGCAAGGGGGTTAGGGGGTGGGCGCTCGCCGCGGGCTGGGCCTGGGACCGGATTCTGCCCGGGCGCCCGCCGGACCGCCGCTCCCGAGCCAGACTGCTCCCCCCGCCGCGCCAGGCCGCATCCCCCAGGGGCTCCCGCTTCACCTCGGCCCGACCCGGGCGCCCGCCACCCCCTCCACACTCACCATCCGGGGCTCCGGCCGCCGCCATGATGATTGTGTACAACACCCACCGCTCCCGCAGAGGCCGCCGGGAAAAGGCGAGCTGGCTGAGATTGGCCTCGGTAACAGCCCCTAATCGCGCACAGCCTGGCCGGAAACAGGTGGAGGTTTCTATGGAGACCCGCCTCCTCCGCTTCCCCGGCCCGGCCCCTGCCACGCTTTAGCTTTCAAGAACCCGGGGGGCGGGCCCGGGAAATCGCCCGCTCGCTGGACTCTGCCCCCTAGAGGCCGAGTGGGACCGCAGTCGTGCAAGGGGGCGTGGGCTTGTAGGCTAGGGGGCGTGGGCTTGTAGGCTAGGGGGCCTTCGCCTTTAAGGGGCGGGGTTGCGCCTGCTGTGGCGGAAGCGGATTTGCTGGGAGGAGTCCCCGGAAGTGATGCACGGAGAAGTCCACGTGTGCGGTTCCACTCCACATGGCTGTGCTTCTGAAGAGGTTGTTGCATCCCCGGAGACCCCCGGAGGCCTTGGGCCGCCCCTTGGGACGGCGCGAGGCCAGCCTGGGCACTCATGTCGGGCCTGCGGTGCGAGTGCGGTTCGCCCCCAGCCCCACAGGTAACCTTGGCGGACGTGACGCTGCAGGCCTAGGCCCACCGTCTCTTGCCCGCCCCCCGAACGTACCGAGCGAATCCCTTCCGGTGGAGTCAGACTGGGCGGGTAGTGCGGCCTCATTATACAGAGGCAGAAATAGGTTTACGAGAGGAAATTTTTCACGTTGCCAGGAATTTCGTGTTTATTGTACCATTTCTTTGGGCCCCTTTTTTCTTTTGTGTATGTAGTAAATGTGTATTGAGTACAAAATGTTTTAGGCGCTGGGGTACAGTGGACATGGAGAAAGTAGGGCCCCCGCTCCCAAGAAGCCTACACTGTAGTGGCTGCAACAAACACGTATAAAAATAACTAGTTTTAAACAGTCACGTGTGTCATGCGGAAGATGAAGCAGGGTAGGGGACTGGGGGTTGGGTAGGATGCTCAGGGATGCCTTGCTGAGGAGGTGTCATAAGGGCTGAGAACCAGATAACAAGAAGGAGCTAGGTATGTGAAACCTATAGAAGGAACCTTCTGGACAGAGGAAATTGGAGGTACAAAGGCTCTGTGATTAGTATTGGAGCCTAGCAAACCAGAGAGTCAGGCAGAGCCCCACTGTATACCCTAGCGGCGATCTTGTCAGGGCCTCCGCACCAGTTCCCCAAATTCTTTTCTCACCAAGGCAACCTGCTTGCCCTCTTCACACCAAGCGTGCCTCTCATTCTGAACTCCAGGGTCACAGAGCTACCTTTGTGACAAGGTCTCAGCTACACAGAGTGACAGGGATCTTTCTCGGCAGGCAGTATCGTGTAGAGCATGCTTCTCAAACCACCCCTGGTGAAAGGACTCGTTTCTGATTTCCAGTCAATTATGGACTAATACTTTTATAAAATCAATATAAAGAAATCAGTAGAAAAAGGAAACTCGTAAAAGCATACAAAATATGAGACTATTGAATTCAACAGATATAAAGTTATTCTGTCAAATTGCTGTCAACTTGGTTGGGAACTGCCAACAGTTTGCAGACAAGCTCTGGTTTGGGTGCCAAGGCCTGGAATTGTCTGGGCCCAAATTTCTGGCTTTGCCACTTCCTATTTGTGTGGCTTGAGAAAATTATTTAACCTCTCTGAACCTCTTGAGTTTTACCATCTGTCAAACAGGGCTGGTAATAGTACCTGCCTCATGGTTTGAGCTAATGCAACTGAGGCACGGGGTAAGGACTGGTACTCATGGAAAGCACTTAATAAGCAGAAGGTTCCATTGTGATGATTTTAATTCTCCTTTCCTTGCTGATCTGTGGGAAGAGCCCATGTTGGAAAGGCTGTTGACTACAGATAGAAGAATGTAGATCATTATAATAACTAAAATTAATAGGGTACTCTGGTCAACATTTATGCCTCACAGCAACCTTGCAAGGAAGATTTCTATTTTTTGTTGTTAATCTCTCTAACAAATTAAGAAATCGATGCACACAGAAGTCAAGTAGAGTGTCCAAGGGGTAGCAGAATTTGAATCAAGGTCTATTTGATCTAAAAGGTCTTGCTTTCAACTACTGGACCCCTGCCCTCTATCTTGGGGACCTCTGGTTTTGGTGGTGGCCTTGTAACTAGCTGAAGGTCACATACATAATCAGTGTTGAGCTGGAGTCTACCTGACTCCAGAGAAGCATTTCCTATCCCGTGCTGCCTCCTGTACTTGGAGATGCAGACAAGCTCATTGTGGAGACAGGGCCGTAGCCTGGCTGTCGTAGTTTATCTTATGACAGGGCCGAAAGCAAGCTCATCACATGAGATGAATTGTGCCGAAGCACAGCAGTAGAGGGCTGCCGTTCGCTCAGGCAAAGCAGCGCCGTCTGTCCTGCTGTGGTAGCTTTTATTAAAGCATTATCTATGTTTACATTTTAAGACTTGTTTTCTTAACATTTCAGAAATGCCAAAGCAGCAACATATGTTTCTATTGATTATACAAGCAATAGGCTTTCTTGAAAACATGCCGTGCTTCGTCCCTGAACTCAAAAGCAGCACAAGTTTCCCACCATTATTTTGATTATACTGAAGTAGCACAAGGACATTTCCTTGCGTTCCCACCATTCTGATTATACTGAAGTAGCACAAGGACATTTCCTCGCGTTCCCACCATTCTGATTACACTGAAGTAGCACAAGGACATTTCCTTGCGTTCCCACCATTCTGATTATACTGAAGTAGCACAAGGACATTTCCTCGCGTTCCCACCATTCTGATTATACTGAAGTAGCACAAGGACATTTCCTTGTGTTCCCACCATTCTGATTATACTGAGGACATCTCATGGATCAGTGCCCAAAGCACTCAATGCTTCTTCGCAGGCCCCCGGTTTGCCGGGGGGGCTCAAAGCAATCAGGACTGTTTACAGTTCTGGCTTATTCGCCAGCCCCCAGTTTGCTGGGGCGGGGGGGCATGGGTCACGTCTCCTTTCCATGTCCTCAGTTATACCACTACACCTGGCCCAAAGAAGGAAGGGTAAGGGGGGAAATGACAGCCCTGGGAAAACTGTTCACTTTAACTTTTCAGTCAGGAATGATGAAAAAGTAAAATATTAAGTGTTTAAACTTGGGTGAAGAGAAATACAGTGGCATCGAATATTACTTTCGGTTAGTATCTAAAGCCAGCACTTAAAGTGTCAAGTAGACAAAATTTAAAATGTATGATGTGGATAGTCACGTACAGTGCATAGAGGGTATGGGCAAAATGTAATCTTACAGTACTTTTAATTAGTAATTAATTTTTTTTTTTGTCCAAGGACTTCATTGAATTTGCATAAGTTAGATGCACGTGTGATGTGGCTTCACTGAATAATTGTCTGCTTCTCCTTTGGGTGAAACTTGGCTTTAAGGCAAATGTCGAAGTAGAATGATGGGTGCAGTTGGGGAGATTTGGAGCCATTTTACCCAATGACATGCTCCAAAACTTCAGTGTTCTTCCACTTCCAGGATGAGGGTAAATGAGTCAACCAGCCCAGTCCTCTTCTGTGGCAACCTGCCTGCCTGGGTGCCTGAGGGGGAGATGGGACAGGGTAGCGCTATTTCTTAGACTTTGATGTTCCCTGAGACCTTGTGTCACAAGCAGAACTTACTTGCCCCTTGTCTTCCCCATCTCGTCTGGGCTGTTCTCTTCTTCCGCCAGGCTTCTTGCACCTTGGCGGCCTCCGCACTGCCTTGTACAACTACGTCTTTGCCAAGAAGCACGGAGGGAGCTTCATCCTGAGGCTGGAGGACACGGATCAGACCCGCCTTGTGCCTGGGGCAGCGGAGAATATAGAGGACATGCTGGAGTGGGCAGGTGAGGCTGGCCAGGAGAGGCCCCTTCTTCAAGGAAGGCGCAGGGAGCAGGAAAAGGAGCCTGAAGGTTTTCTCACGTGGCCCAGGGTGGAGAATGCGGAGTCCCTGGAGGAATGAGTACATTTGTGCTGCCTGGGGTGGCAGGTTCCACCTGGAAAGATGCTGAAGTTCCTGGGGCAGGGCAGAATAAAAAGCTCCAAGGCTGTTTGGAGATTCTTGTTTTTATCTCAGAATCTCACTTCCTCCTGGGAGCGGGCAGGAAACACAGGCCAAGTGGAAGATGGACCGGGAGTCTCCAGGGGTGTGGTAAGCCCGAGAAAGCGCCAGCCCAGTTGATGTGGGACTCCTGGCCCAGCTTGTCAAATCTTCTGATTTCCGGGAGGAGCCGGAACTCTGGGGTTTTTCTGTTTTTGATGACTACTTCCCATTGTTAAATCTGAGCTCAGATTTTTTTTTTTTTAAGCCACATTGTACGAGCCAAACAAAACACGTGCAGCTTCTTAAGTCAGTCTCTTTAAGGGAAGTTTAGCCCTGAGGCCAGCTCAGCTCTGGGAGGACGAGGAGGAGTGTATTTGTGTTCCCCAGGTCAGTAGCTGCCATCCTGTCGTAACAGGTATGACTATTTAAGCTCGCCAAGGAAAAATGCCAAAAACACCAGTCTGTCTTGACATGTGTATTCTAGTCTCAGGTAAATCATTAACTAAATTTTGGGTTCCTGAAGGGCAAAAACTGATTTCATTTCTGTCCTCTACTGTAGAAGGTTGTAGCAGAAACTCAGTTGAGATTAGTTGAATAAAAGAATTCATGCACCGAAGTCACTTACTGTGGTCCAGGTAGTGATAGTGTTCAAGCATGGAACCAAGACCCTGCACTCGGTAAGTAGGGGAAGACAGATAAATAACAGGTGAATTCATTCTTACTACAGTATTAAGTGATGATAAGTGATGTGGAGGGAAAGGTAGCAGGCGAGGAAACCAGCAGGGAGCAGGTCTTGGAGATGGGGGGGGACTTCCCCAGGGAGGGGACGGTAGAGCAGAGAGTTGCACAAAGTGAGGGGCCAGCCCTCTGGTTACCTAGGGGGAGAATGCTCAAAGCAGTGGGAATAGCAGATGCAAAGGCCCTGTGGAAGCTTAGTGCTGGATGTATTTGAGGAGCAGCAAGGAAGCCAGTGTGGCCCAAGCACGGTGAGGTAAGCAGAGGACCTGGAGACGTGAGGACAGGGAGGTTGGCAGGAGCCCGTGATTGGCCACGTGGCGTGGAGCACCTGCTACACCGTGCTAGGCACGAGGGTACCGTGATGAGCAAGACTGCCTGATGTGTCCTGCCCCGAGGAGCCCCCAGCTCGGCGCAACGGTGTGAGCCTTCTGGTGAGGCAGAGGGCAGGGATCCGCACCCCAGGTGGCTCAGTTCTGGAGCTTCTTGCTTTGGGCATTGGTATGTAATTTACATAGGATGAAACTTACCATCTCAAAGTGGTCTTTAGTATATTCACTGAGTTGTATATCCACCACCACTCTCTAATTCCAGAACATTTCCATCACCCCAAAACGAAACCCTGCACCAGGCACTCCCTATTCCTCCTTCCCTCCTGCCCCTGGCAGTCGCTAACCTACTTTCTGTCTCTGTGGTTTGCCTATTTGGGACGTTTCATTTTATGTCTGGCTTACACTTAGCATAAGGTTCGTGTATGTTGTAGCATGAATTGGTTCTTCTTTCCCGTTTATGCCAAACAATATTCATTGTATGGAAATAACACTTTTTACTTATCCATTCGTCAGTGATTGGGCATTTGGATTGTTTCTGCTTTTTGGTTATGATGAGTAAAACTGCCATGAACATTTACATACTATTTTTTATGTGACTCTGTTTTCAGTTTTCCTAGTGGAGTCTTTCTTAAACCCTGGAGCATTCCAAATGCTGGACACGTTAAGGGTAGATCAGGAAGGAGCCCCAGATGCACCTAACCCACCCCCCTTCTCTGACAAATGAAGAAATACCAATACCAGCAGTACCAACGATGGTCACAGCCAGGACCTGCTGAGCACCGAGATGTGCCAGGCAAAGCGCCAAACCCTTCCCGTAGGCCGTCCCATTCCAGCCTCGTGATGACCCTCAGCAGAAAGTAAATGTTTGTTTCCTTCTTTTGTAAAGGAGGAAATGGAGGCTCTGGTAGGTGTCTTGCCTGGCCTCAGAGATGGCCAGTGCACTTGAACCCAGGCCCCTCAGCCTCCAGAGTCTGTGTGACGTCGGGTGTGCAGGGTTAGCCCTGTCCTCTTCCTAATTTGTTTGAAAGCCATTTCAGGGCAGAAACACCGTCATCCAGCTCTTCTGTGTCCACCCTACCTCTCCCGGAAGCGTTTATAAGTTAAATCTATCCTTTGTGACCTGAGGAAACCAGACCTGGGGTTGGCGGTTCGCTTATAATAGGTCACATTTAATCTAACAGCGTATGTTGCAGCTGTTCTACATGAAGCCATTGCACTAAGCACTGTGTAAGCACTGGTGCGTTTACGTCTCGGTCACTCTGCACAGTAGACTCTCAGCTCCACTTTTCAGAGAAGGAAACCGAGGCTTAGAAAGGCTAAGGAATGCAAGAGGCAGTCCACCAAGTGGTTAAGAGTGCGGACTTGGGGCCAGCTAGCCTGGCTTTGGTCCTTGGCCAGGTGACATAACACAGCCCCTCTACGCCCCCATGTCCTCCTTACTGAATGGGGGTAATAACGGCCCCTACTGGGTGGGGTGGTTTTGAGCTTTAACAGCGATCACAAAACATAAAAGCAGCCTGGAAGGTGCAAGGCACTATCCCTCGTGACAGCCAGTCAGGGGCAGGGCCAGGAGCCCAGCCAGGCTGAATGGGCTGTCCCTGAACCACGCTTCTTCTCCCAAGTCCCCTGTTCCAGCCCTGCTGGCTTCTCCCTCCCCAGGGCAGGGATGGAGGGAGAGGACGTGCCTGTAAGGGCATGGGCCGTGGAACCAGTGCACCTCCATCCGACTGCTTATCCACCAGCCACATGATCTTGAGCGTTAACCTCTCTGTTTTAACTCTTCATCTGGAAAAGGGAAATCATAAGAGTAACAGCCTCATGGATTGTCAGGAGGGTTAGAAGCTTTGCTATATGTGTAAAGCGCTTATAACAGTGCCTGGGAACCAGTGTCTTATGCATCGTAGTTATTACCGTTTGGTGATTATTCTCTACCTGTGTTGTAGGCATCCCCCCTGACGAGAGCCCCCGCCGGGGAGGTCCTGCAGGGCCCTACCTGCAGTCTCAGCGACTTGCGCTCTACGCCCAGGCCACCGAAGCTCTGCTGAAGAGCGGCGCTGCATACCCGTGTTTCTGCTCACCCCAACGGCTGGAGCTCCTGAAGAGGGAGGCCCTAAGGAACCATCAGACACCCCGGTGAGAGCCCCAGCCTGTCACGGGTGCCTCCCCAGGGGTGGATGTGTTCGTTAGCTCTTGCTGTGTAACAGATTATCCCCAACTGGCTTATCTCAGGGTTTCTGTGGGTCAGGTTTGGGCACAGCTTAGCTGGCTCCTTTGGCTCAGGGTTGCTCTCAAAGCTGCGTCAAGGTCTTGTCCAGGCTTGCAGTTACCTCGAGGCTGGACTCAAAGGATCTGCCTCCATGCCTCTCCGAGGCTGTTGCCTGGAGGCATCTGTTCCGAGCCATGTGGGCCTCTCCACAGGGCAGCTCACAGCTTGGCAGCTGGCTTTCCTCAGGGCAAGCCAGGGAGAAGGCAGGGGAGAGCGAGGAAGGTGGAAGCTACAGCTTCTGCATAACCTAATCAGGGAAGTGACATCTCACGGCTGTGTCGTGCTCTGTGCATCAGAAGGAAGTCACTAGGTCCAGCCCATGCTCAAGGGCGGGGAGGACATGGGAAAAGCACCATGAGGCAGGGATCATTCTCCTCTTCCCCGCTCAAATGGTAGCCCACAAGATACATGTCATGCAGTTTACAGATCCCACTTACTGTCTTGAGGATCAGTCTGTACGAGTCCATAAATTTTCCTCTGCTTGCGTAGTATTCCATCACAGGGCTGTATCATCACTCACTTGATCAGTTCCTTTCTAATGAACATTTATGTTATCTCTAATCTTTTGTTACTAAAAAAAGGGAACGGTGATGAATAATGTTGACGTACATCGTTTGGCACATGTGCAATGTGTTTGTTGGGTTACCTCCCTAGATTTGGAATTGCAGGTCAACTTATAGCTTTGATAGATGCTGTCTAGAGGCACTCTACTAGCTTGTACTCCCATCAGCATCATAACATTCAAGTTCCAGTTTCAATGAACTATTTGGACAAGGGCTTGGATGCTCATACAAGGTCGTGCCATCCGCTGCAGCATTGCCTTTTTAATCATAAACGGTCTACTTGCCCATTGACAGAAGATTATTTTTTAAAATTACGATCATGTCCTATCCTGGATCCATACAGCCATTTATTTATTTATTTTATACATTTATTGATTTTTGGCTGCATTGGGTCTTTTTTGCTGCGTGCGGGCTTTCTCTAGTTGTGGCGAGTGGGGGCTACTCTTCATTGCAGTGCGCGGGCTTCTCATTGCAGTGACTTCTCTTGTTGCGGAGCACGGGCTCTAGGCGCATGGGCTCCAGTAGTTGCAGCACACGGGCTCAGTAGTTGTGCCTCGCAGGCTCTAGAGCGCACGCTCTAGATCACAGGCTCAGTAGTTGTGGCACACGGGCTTAGTCGCTCCGCAGCATGTGGGATCTTCCCAGACCGGGGCTCGAACCCGTGTCCCCTGCATTGGCAGGCAGATTCTTAACCACTGCACCACCAGGGAAGTCCCATACAGCCATTTACGATTGAACATTTAGCTCAGTGTCAAGGATGGTACTTACAAGTGTTACATTTGTGTATCATTTAGGACGCTTTTGGGAGCAAGTAACAAATACTCTGTTTGAAAGGGACAAACCAGAGCTTCTCAACTTCAATGTGCAGAAGAATCACCTGAGGGTCTAGTTAACGGGCAGCTTCTGATTTAGCAGGTCCAGGGTGGGTCCAGCAGGTCCTGAGATGCCGCATTTCTGACAAGCTCCCAGGTGAGGCTGACGCTGGAGGTCCACAGACCACACTTTGAGTAGCCAAAGCATAAACCACATAGACATTCATCTTCTCCTTCTGCAGAAGTCTGCAGGTGGGTGACTCCAGGATGAAGCCAGCAGCTTTGAGAAGGCGAGACTCTATTTTGGCCTGTTGCTGCCTCCCTTGCTGCCCCCCTCCCCCATCAGTTACAAGTGGCTGCAGCACCCTGTGGCTCGCCCGCTTCTCACTTAGAGAGAAAATCTTTCCCAGAACCTTCATCCTCCGCTACCCCACAAGCATACTTTTTTTTGAATCTCAGTGATGGGTCAATGCTTTAGGGGAATGAGATTGCATGCTAAGCAAAATCAGTCATGATTCACCCCCTTGGGTGACATTTGACGTTTCCTCATTAGCAAGGAAGAAGGGAAACAGGCTTGTGACTGCTGTGCTATGTTATCTCACTTAGTTCTCCCACGCAATAACCTTATTATCCCCATTCAAGACTGAGGACACAGCTGTAAGAGGTAAATGACTTGCCCAAGGTCATACAGTTATCAGAGGCAAAGGTAGGGCTCACGCCCGTCACCACTACTCTTAGTAACTCTTAGTTACTGTGCTGCTCTGCTTCCCAACAGGTATGACAATCGGTGCCGGAGCCTGAGCGAGGCGCAGGTGGCCCAGAAGCTGGCCAAAGACCCCAAGCCTCCCATCCGCTTCCACCTGGAGGGGGAGGCGCCTGCCTTCCAGGACTTGGTGTACGGCTGGAATCGGCATGAGGTGGCCAGTGTGGAGGGGGACCCAGTCATCCTGAAGAGCGACGGCTTCCCCACCTACCACCTGGCCTGTGTGGTGGACGACCACCACATGGGCATCAGCCACGTGCTGCGGGGCTCCGAGTGGCTGGTCTCCACCTCCAAGCATCTGCTCCTCTACCAGGCCCTGGGCTGGCAGCCCCCGCACTTTGCCCACCTGCCCCTGCTCCTCAACAGGGATGGCAGCAAACTGTCCAAGAGGCAAGGGGACATCTTCCTGGAGCATTTTGCTGCCGCCGGCTTCCTGCCAGATGCCTTGCTCGATATCATCACCAGCTGCGGCTCAGGGTTTGCAGGTACCCACTCCCCAAGAGGTACTGGTGGAACCATAGCACTGAAGAGCCAGGGCCTTGGGTCAGGCCGCCTGGCCTTCAGTCCCAGCTGTGCCGCCCACTGGCTGTGTGATCTTATACATGTTCCTTCTCTTATTTGACAAGTGTTTATTGAGCCAGACACCGTGTTACGTGCTTGGGGCTACAATGGTGAACAAGGTAGATGTAATCCCTGCCCTCAAGGATCTTATGATCTGTGAGCCTCGGTTGCCTCATCTGTAGAATGGGCTAAGTGTCTACCTCACAGGGTTAAGTTAGGGTTCACTGAGCTCCTGACTATGAGGCACCAGCACAGTATCTGCCACACAACAGCACAAAAATTACAGATCCTGTGATTATTGTAATTACATTATTAATAGAAGTACAAGTAGGTACTCTGACAGTATTACTAGTATTACTGTGACTCTAGTTTATTCCAAGCTGACCAAAGACTTAGGCCCACATCTTGATGATGCACAAAATAGGATGACCTTTTGGAGGGGGGACGATTTCTGAAAATGTGGCCATAGTCTGCTTCCTGCTTTTTCTGCTCGTATCTCATTTAAACCTTAAAATATCCTTGAGGGGTATTTATTATCCCCACTGTTTGTTAGAAGCTTGTGAGGCTCAGAGAGATTGAGTAACTTGCCGAAGTCACACAGCTAGTGAGGGCTGTGGCAGAGGCTCAAGCCTAACCAGGATGCCCACTGACTGTGTGAGATGGGGCCACCGCTCGTGAGAAGCAGCTCGTGCCTCAGCTCTTCTCACTCTGGCTGCACTTTGGAATCCACCAGGAAGCTTGTGAAATGCAGTCCTGCTCAGACCCCATCCAAAACCAGTCGGGTCAGATCCCTGGGGCGCAGCCAGGCAGTGAGCAGGCTGTTCTTGCAGCTTGTGTCTTTGAGGGCCGTGAGGGTTGATTTAGCCGGATTGTTTTCAAGCTTTTTGTTCTTTAGTGACAGAACCCTTTCTGCAAATGAAAGCTCACTCGGGCCCTTGGTATATAAAATACCTAGAAGTCGAATCTGTTTGGGCAGCCTCCCTTGTGATTGAAGGTGGAATGGCAGGGTGGGGGGTGGGTGCTGAGCAGCTGGGCCTGCCTCACTTGCAGAGAACCAGATGGGCAGGACCTTGCCAGAGCTGATCTCACAGTTTGACCTGACCCGGGTCACCTGCCACTCAGCCCTGCTGGACCTGGAGAAGCTCCCAGAATTCAACAGGTGAGCGGGGAATCTGGAGCACCCCCAGGAGAAAAGGGCTCACCGGCTGATGCTGGGTCCCCGCGGTGGAAGGTCTAGTGGGCTCTGGAGTCACACACACTTGATTTTGACCATGGGCTCAGGTGTCTAGTGCCATGTGACCACTGGTAAGTCACCTAACCTCCTCAAGCCTCTTTTCTCTAAAATGTTTTCTCACCTTAGGCGATTGTTCAGTTAAATTAAGCCTCAAACTATTTTGCACATAGAAAGCGCTCAGTAAAATGGCAGGTACGGTTTTTGTAGTCACCATTATTCCTGCTCAGCCCCTCCCCTACCCAGCCAACACAGTAACAGTGCTGTCTCATGGCGTCTGTTTTACATTTCAAGTAGTTCTTCCCTGCGAAACCTCCAGCCACAGTTACAGTTCGGATCACTGTTGCCACGTCTCAGGCTAAGGGCATTAGAGGGAAAGCCAGAGGACAGGTCCGTACTTAAGGGCCAGGGACTCTTTGATGTCTTCTCTTGAGCCTTGGTTTGGGGGCAGGCTCTTCTCGGTGCTTTATGGCATGAGCCCAGGGGATTCACATCGACTGCGGGTGTGTCAAGGGTGTGTCAAGGACGTTACTTCATGTACTTCCCACATCAGACATAAGGTCAGTTGTATGATTTTGCCCTAGTGTGCATACAAGGAGAGCAAGATGTCAGGAAGTTGAATAACCAGCCCAAGTTCAAGTTCACACAGTAATGATGGGCATCTTTTTTTTTAATTATTATTTTTATTTATTTATTTTTGGCTGCGTTGGGTCTTCATTGCGGTGTGCAGGCTTCTCATTGCGGTGGCTTCTTGTTGTGGAGCACGGGCTCTAGGTGCATGGGCTTCAGTAGTCGCGGCTCACGGGCTCTAGAGCGCAGGCTCAGTAGTTGTGGCATACAGGCTTAGTTGCTCCACGGCATGTGGGATCTTCCCGGGATTGAACAGAGATCGACAGGGATTGAACTCCTGTCCCCTGCGTTGGCGGGCGGATTCTTAACCACTGTGAGTGGGCATCTCTTGAGTGGGGCATTCAGGAGCAAACAGCGTGCACATTGAATGCAGCCTGTTCTCTACCTTTCTTATCATGGAGAAAGCGATATCCCTGGGAGTAATGGAGTTGGAACGGGGGAGATACTTTGTGACCCATTCCAGTCCTCTGCAAAGCATGAGGGGGAGCCAGAGGGAGACGGCAGTGGGCTTTTGCTTGGGATAGATGCCCTCAGTTTTTGTGCAGCCGAAGCTGTTCTCTTTAGTTGTTTCTGTAATCAAGCCACTGCTATGATTATTTCAGTAACAGTTGTAAAGATAGTAGTTGTCATAGCAGTGCTAGTGGTGTGGTGGAGGTAGTGATGGTAACGAACATTTATCTAGCACTTGGCTACATCCCAGGCCGTGGACTATCTCAAGCCTGATTTCTTTCTTCCCACTGTCTCATCTAACTACTAAGGAGGTCCTAGAAACAGTTTCAGTACAAATTTCATGTGATTTCTCTTCATTCGTTTTAGAAAGTGATGGTTTTGGGCCAGTGAGTGCTCCAGATTGCTTCCCAGACGGTCTCATCCTTCCACCCTGTGTTCAGACTCCCTGCCCGTCTCCAACTGCCGGGTGTGGCAGTAACGCAGGCCTGGTACTCAGTGCTTTACAGACAGCTCCTCATTTACTCTGCCCAGCGCCCTGTGAGGGAGGCCCCGTTGTTCCCACAGTAACAGACAAGCACCCTGAGCTCCGAACGGTTGTGTAACTTGCTGCAGACATCTGGCAAAGCTGGCTTCACCCACAGGCCTGTGCAGTCTCAGAGCCCATGAGATGATCAAGAGTCCCTTGCTGCCTGCCTTTCTTCTGCGGCAGGGACAGGGGCCCAAGCGCCTACAGAATGGCCCTCGGCCCCTCGCTGCTCGCTCTCTTGGGTCCCTCCAGTCGTGCTGGGGACAGGGTGAGGGCAGCCCAGAGACAGGACTGACAGGGCCTGGTTTGAGGCTTGGAGTCTTAGAGGCTTTGTTGCTTCTGAAGGAGGGAACAAGGCGGTTAGAAGAATTCTGAAAAGGGAAAGATTTGACCTGACAGGAAAACTTGAGCTTTTTAACTGTGAGCCGTGAATTCAGAGAACTGTGCCGTCTGGACATGGCTTTGAATCCTAGAAATCCATATTCTCGACCTCTGCCCTTTTGCTCCAGAGCCCCACGCTTTGAACTCTGCGAGGAGGCAGGCACCGCCAGGTTCTGCTTTGTAAACTCAGGTGCCTGTTGAGGCCAGGCAGGTAGCTCAGAGGAGGGTGGCGGGCCATGTGAGAGGCCCTGGGGAGCAGAGGGACGGGCAGACCTTCGGCACCCTCCTCTCTGCTCCAGCTGGAAGGTGTCATTCTTCAAACCCCACCCACTCCACTGGGGAAGAGGGTTGTCTGGGCTGGAGATGCCCGTGGCAGGATGGTCCCTTGGCTTCCCCGGCAGGCTGCACCTCCGCCGGCTGGTGAGCGATGAGACCCAGAGACGCCAGCTGGTGGGGAAGCTACAGGCTCTCGTGGAGGAGGCATTCGGGAGCCAGCTGCAAGACAGGAATGTGCTGGACGCAGCCTACGTGGAGAGGATCATCCTGCTGAGACAGGTGTGGTGTCGGGAGCTCGGGGGGGACCCAGGGAGCGGGTGGCGCCCCACTCCTCCCCCTCCCGCTGCGTCAGAGCCCCATCCCAGGACGTTCAGTGACCGCGTCTTCCCCCAGGGTCACATTTGCCACCTGCAGGATTTGGTCTCCCCAGCGCACTCCTACCTGTGGACTCGCCCTGCTGTGAGTCGAGCGCAGCTGGGCGCCATCTCGGAGAAGGTGGACATCATTGCCAAGCGTGTGCTGGGGTGAGTGTCCGCAGGCTGAGTTCAGGGTTCTGCACCTCTCTTCCCTCTCTCCCCACCAGGGGCCCCTTCACTCCAGGGCTCGGCTGTCAGGCCTGCAGTACAGCCCCAGAGCTAGCGAGAGGTTCTCCGTGAGACGATCACTCACGGCTCTCTTGGCGGAAGGGCTGACCCTGAGGAGCCCAGGCTCTTCCAGGAAGAGGCGGTGGTCTGGCGCTGGGATCGGACCCACCTGGGTTCCGTTCCCGCCCCACCCCTCGCTGGCCCAGTTAGTTCACTTGCCCAGGGGGCTTCGATTTGTCCAAGTGACGTCCTTGAGCTTCCATTTCCTCATCTATAGGGTGGAGATGATACGAGGTCTTATTTTAACAGTAGCAGAACTCTCCAGATTACGAGGGCACAAAGTGCAACCAAAACGGGCTTAAGCAAGGGGGGGAATGATTGGTGTACGTAATTGCAGAGGCTAGGAGAAGAGCCAACTTGAGGTCCAGCTTAAAGCTGGGGCCAAAAATACGGCACCAAGACCTAATTTCTCCCTCTGCCCCTTTGACTTTCTCCCCCACTCCTCCACGCCCACTACTCCTTCTGCAGGGGTTCTGTATCGGGTAGATGGAGCGTCGGATGCTCTACCAGACAAGACAAGCGCCTTTCTCCCTTACCTGCATCCAGAGCAGGCAGTTTGGGCTGAAGAGCTTTCTCCACATCTCCAGGGTCCTGTCATCCCTGGGTTTTGCTCTTGTCCCCATGGTCCATGGTGGCTCACAATTCAGCCAGAGGAAGAATGAGGGAAGGGAGAGGGGGACGGGATACTCCTCCCCCTTAGGGACTTGACTTAAAAGTGACACACTCGTTTCCACCTGCATCCCGCTGGCCCGAACGCCTGTCTTACGGCCACTCCAAGCTACAAGGGAGTCTAGAAAATGTAGTTTTTACCTTGGGGACCAGGTGCCCAGCTGAAAATTGTGTCAGTACACATGAGAGGGAGAAAGGATACCAGGGGCAGAAGCAGCCTCTCTCACAGTCTCCACTGTGGTGGTTAAGACAGCAAAACCTTAGCCTCCGGCTCCAGCTGTGTCCTAAGAGTCACTCTGATGGGGCCTGATTGGCCTGGTTTTTCTGTCTCCGAACTAGTCACTGAGGCCTGGAGAATGTGATGTGCTGACTGGCTTAGGTTAGGTCATACGTGGGACCCTGAGTGGACCCCCCCCACCCCGCCCCCGACCCAGCCAAAGCACATGGGCTGAGGATGGAGCCGGGTAGTTCCACAGGGAGAGTTAGGGCCTGTGGAGAGAGTTATAAAGATTAAATTAGATAATAATAGCAAACACTCGTGTGGGTTTGCTTACACATGTGCCTACAGCATGCTGTGTTATATATCATATACGTTAGATGTGTACACGGATACGTGTGCATGCTATGTGTGTGTGTACACTTGAATTCAGAGCAACCTAATAAAGGAACTCCTGTTAGCCCCATTTTAGCAGGTGAGGAAATCAAGGCACAAAGAGGTTAAGTAACTTGTCTAAAATAATACAGCTAGTAAATTGAAGGAGCAGGGATTGAGACGCAAGCCGGCTGGGGCGAGAGACCGTATGTCCAGTCATATTCTCTGTTGCTTATCTTTGGTTTAAAGTACTTGGACAGCCCCTGATAGCAAGCAGCCATCACAAGTCTTCCCTCCTACTCAGCCCCCAGCAGAAAGGCAGTCCCAAACAGCAGCTTCCTTTGTGAAACGTCTGTGGATTCAAGGAAATGTGTATACAGCTCCATTCTTCCAATTTTTTGAATTTAAAACTTAATTGTTATTAATACATTCAAACCTCTTGAACCTCTAGGTTTAAAACCTAGAAATTATTTTGAAAGGCATATATCAGGAGTCCCATTTTTAATCCTTGTCCCGTCTGCCCTGTTCCAGAACCCTCTCTGGATGTTACTACTATTCATAACTATATCTAAATAACCCTTAGTTTTCAGCTTTTTTACACAAAAGGTACAATACAGGGAATTCTCTGGTGGTCCAGTGGTTAGGACTCAGTGCTTTCACTGCCGAGGGCCTGGGTTCAGTCCCTGATGGGCAACTAAGATCCTGCAAGCCGAGCAGTGCGGCCAAAAAAATACGATACAATAACACTGTTGTCTTTGGGTGGGATTTTTGTGTTATTTTTATTTTTTTAGTGAAGTATAGTTGATTTATAATATGTTAGTTTCAAATGTACAACATAGTGATTCAGTATTTTTATAGATAATACTTCATTTAAAGTTTACAAAATAATGGCTGTATTTCCCTAAGTGTCTATATGTGTTTTTTTGCTTGTTTGTCTGTTTGTTTTTCCCTTAACAATTTATCTTTAGATCTGTCCAGGGCTTAGAAGAGCATCCTCATTCTTTTCCCAGCTACAGCTATTCCCTTTTTATACCACTTTACTATGATTTATATAATTCATATCCTATTGGTGGACATTTGGATTGCTTCCAAATTTTGCAGTTACAGACAATCACAGTGAGTAACCTTGAATAGACATCATTAAGCACCCTTACAAGTAAATCTCCAGGATAAATTCCCAAGAGGTATTATTAGTAATAATACTCCCTTAATTTAGGACATTCCACACGAGGCTGTTAGTTCTAGTTCACTGGGCTAATGTCTTACCTCCCCACCCCTGCCATGGGATTAGATTTTAGAGACCCTCGGGGGCTCCCACTGAAGGCAAGAAAGCTGACGCCCAAATATTTAGAAGCTGCCGGATCTCTGGAAGTCCCTCTGTGCCCACACCAAGGCCTGGGCCAGCTCTAACATGCCCTGGCTGCCAGTGTTGGCTGCCTGGGGCCTGTTACTCTCACCAGCTCCTTGGCAGCCTGCTTCCCCACAGTGACATTGAGGAGTGTGTTTGGTTTTTTCCCCCATTACATTTTTGGGTTTTTTTGAAGTATAGTTGGTTTACAATGTGTTAATTTCTGCTATATAGCAAAGTGATTCAGTTATACATATTCCTTTCCATAGTCTTTTCCATTATGGTTTATCACAGGATATTGACTATAGTTTCCTGTGCTCTGTGCTAGGACCTTGTTGTTTATCCATTTTATACATAATGGTTTGCATCTGCTAGTCCTAAACTCCCAATCCTTCCGTCCCCCCACCCCGCCCACCCTTGGCAACCACAGGTCTGTTCTCTATGTCTGTGAGTCTGTTTCTGGTTTGTAGATATGTTCATTTGTGTCATATTTTAGATTCCACATATAAGTGATATCATGGTATTTGTCTCTTTCTGAGACTTACTTCACTTCGTATGATAATCTCTAGGTCCATCCATGTTGCTGCAAACCACATTACATTTCATATTTTCAATATTTCCTCTTCTCCATTTCATAAATAGCAATCATGTGGTCCGGTTTTAAGATGCAATACAGATGATTATGTTTCTCAAATTGAAACTGAATTGCTCAAGTACTGGAGTGAGTAAGGAAATCTGCACTAAAAGGCTTTTTGTTTCAATTCCTCATGAACCCAGTCCCTGAGCCGGTAGCCCTCCACCCTGAGCTGATGTGGGGAATGGAGTGTCTGGGCCCTTTCGGGAGCAGGTGGTGTCAGAGGTGGCGTCGAGGATCGTCTGCACTAGTGAAGATCTCCAGCCTCGGTCCCTCTTCCGTGTGGAATGACTCCCCCTGCCCTGCTCCTGTCTCTTGCTCTAACTCAGAATCAGGGCTGGGACGAAGTTTTTGCAAGTCGTGCTCTGACTAATTGGGGACTTTCTCTTGAGCTCAAACGTGCTTTGGGGAGAGGGTCTCAGCTGGACTGCCAGGAAAGGGGGGAATGGTTGCTGGCCTGTTTTAGTTCCTTAAGTGTTTCATTTGTGGGCAAAGAATGGTTGTAGCAAGTTGGCGGCAGGGACATTACTGGAGCTGGGGTCTCCCGATTTCCTTCTTTCTGCTCTTCTCCGCTACATCCCCCAGAAGTCTTGAAGCTGTGTTTCAGATCATTTCCCAGAGGGCTTCATTCTTCCATCCTATGTGTAACCCAATCCTAAGTGTCTTTTCAGATCCTCTTGCAATGTCTCTGAGCTCTTGGATGTAATAAATATTAGCTAATATTTAACTTTTTATTGAAATATAAGAGCTCATCCTTTCAAGTACTTACCATCTGTTCAGGCAATGTACTTAGTGCTTTACAAGTTTTAACTTAGCCCCACCATAGCCCTGTGAGGTGCAGACACTTATTATTCCCACTTTACAGGTGAGAAAACTGAGGCATGAAGATTACATGGCACAGGTAGTAATCAGTAAATCCTCTATGGTTTCCTCTTAGTTTCCCTATTTTATGCCCACTTGCTTGGATTCTCTGTGTTTGTAGTCTCTTGGTGGTTGTTTCTTCCGCAACTAGGATGGGGATGGGGGTAGTAGATATCCCCCACCCACAAGGCAGGCTTGAACATTGGTTGTGCTGTTAATGTATATTGTAGCTGATGGATGAATCTTCTCAAGTCCTCCCTTCCACCCACTTGCCACTGGCCCATGCTGGCCCCTTATAGACTGGCCCTCTTCTAGGCTTTTAGAAGGACCCGGTATGAGTTTAACTCAGGACATGCTGAACGGAGAACTGAAGAAGCTGTCAGAAGGTCTGGAAGGCACCAAACACAGTAACGTGATGAAGCTCCTCCGAGTGGCCCTCAGTGGACAGCTGGTGAGGCGGGTGGCTGGACTGTGCCCTGGAGCCCTCATTTATCCACTCAGCTAACATTCACCGGCAGCACTAAGCTCAGTTTGGGGGCTGCAAAGATGAATGAAACATGACCACCCCCCTCATTCAGTCATTCAACAGACAATACTTACTGAGTACCTACCATGTGTAAGCACCATACTAGGTACAGTGGATACGGTAGTGAGTGAAACACATGTGCTCCCTGCCTTCATGGAGCCGGCGGTTGACTGGGGCTATTGGACCTACCAACCCAGCAAGAGCAGGCTTCTGGGACCCATCCTTAGAAATCAAAGCCCGTAAAATGCAGACTCTGCTCCTTGGGATGCAGGCAGCAGTGCTGGGGTTGGCCTAGGGGTAACTTCTGCAGACCAAGTTGGGTGTTCATTCCTCAGGCATCTTAAGGCAATGTTTTCTCTTTTTGTTCTTAGCAAGGACCTCCTGTAGCTGAGATGATGTTGTCCTTGGGACCAAAGGAAGTGCGGGAACGAATACAGAAGGTGCTTTCCAGCTAGAGAGAAGGTGTGCAGGACAGCAGAGGTGGCCACAGGAACTGTTCTTGTGGGACCTGCCCTCAGAGGGGAGGAGCAGGAGGCCTGGGGCCCATCGGAAGCTTGTGGAAGGAACCAAGAATGGACACACAACCTCTGGGTGCACAGGTGCATTTATGGCTCCACGCCAGGCCCATCCTTATCAGTTGGCCAGGGTCACCGAGCCCCCCTCACCTACCTGACGCTGGAAAGGAAGGCCTCACTTATGGTTCTGACACCACAGTACACAGCAGAGGTTAGGAGCTGGCTCACTGAGCAGTCGCAGCTCATGTTTTAGTCTGCTCGGGCTGCTATGAAAAAATATCACAGAATGGTGGCTTAAATAACAGAAAATGATTTTCTCACAGTTGTGGAGGCCAGCAGTCCAAGATCAGGGTGTTGGCAGGTTTCGTTTCTCCTGAGGCCTCGCTCCTTGGTTTGCAGACGGCTGCCTTTTTGCTCTCTCCTCACAAGGCCTTCCCTCTGTGTGTGCCCTCGGTACCTCTGTTTGTCCAAAGGCCCTCTTAAGAGGACACCAGTGAGATTGGGTTAAGGCCCACGCTCACGGCCCAGTTGGAACTTAATCACTTCTTTAAAGGCCCTGTCTGCAAATTTTGTCACATTCTCAGGTACAGAGAGGTTAGGGCTTCACATGTGAGTTTTGAGGGGAACACAACTCAGCCCATGCATAACAGCTTGGCAGCAGCCTGGATCCCTGGGTCCCAGTTCTCGGGCCCAGTTTGACTGTTTTTTAATTTATTTATTTTTGGCTGTGTTGGGTCTTGGTTGCTGTGCACGGGCTTTCTCTAGTTGCGGTGAGCGGGGGCTGCTCTTCGTTGTGGTGCGTGAGCTTCTCATGGCGGTGGCTTCTCTTGTGGAGCACGGGCTCTAGGCACACGGGCTTCAGTAGTTGTGGCACGTGGACTCAGTAGTTGTGGCATGCGGGCTTAGTTCCATGGCATGTGGGATCTTCCCGGACCAGGGCTGGAACCCGTGTCCCCTGCATTGGCAGGTGGATTCTCAACAACCGTGCCACCAGGGAAGCCCCCAGTTTGAGTCTGGAGCAATGACTGACAAGCTGGGCTGAAGTGGCTTGTTAGACTTTCTTTGGGGCTTATAAGGGAAGAACCCACAAATCTGCCCAGGGGGAACACTTAACGTTTTATACTACTCTTTGTCCTTGGGCTTGGGGCAGCCTGTATCTCCCTTCCCTAAAGTTTGTCTCTTCCTCTTTTCCAGTTCTCCCCCGGTCCTTGGACTGGAGACCTCTACCCTGCCTGCTCTGCATCTTTTTCTTCATATTTGCCTCCTTCTTCCACCCATCATTTGTAAATCACTGTCTGTGGGTTTCTGAAATGAGATGTTCTTCTTGGGGTGAATAGGAATAGCTGAAGTGGAAGGAGGATGGTGGCCGGCTACAAAGACCCCTACACAGCTACTGGGCTTCCCCTTTGTAGCCCCCAGTCATCGCTGCCTCCTGGCATTCACACTGAATAGGGCTGACTTCTGTGTGGTGTGTCATGGCTTCCATGTTGTTCTCTTGGATCCCTTACTCTGTGGGAAGCCAGCTTCCACACTGTGAAGACAGTCAGAGAGACAAGGATCGGAGGCCTTTGGACAACAGCCGTATGAATGGACCATCTTGGGAGTCAGTCTTCCAGCCCCAGTCAAGCCTTCAGATGACTGCAATGCTGGCTGACATTTGACTGCAGCGTTCTTTTTTTTTTTTTTTAATTGGAGTGTAGTTGCTTTACAATGTTGTGTTTGTTTCTGCTGTACAGCAAAGTGAATCAGCCACACGTATACATATATTCCCCTCTTCCTTGGATTTCCTTCCCATTTAGGTCACCACAGAGCATTGAGTATAGAGTTCCCTGTACTATACAGTAGGTTTTCGTTAGTTATCTGGTTTATACATAGTAGTGTGTATGTGTCAATCCCAATCTCCCAATCCATCTCACCCCCTCATCCCCCTTAGTATCTATACGTTTGTTCTCTATGTCTCTGTTTCTGCTTTGCAAATAAGTTCATCTGTACCATTTTTCTAGATTCCACATACGTGTTAATATACGATATTTGTTTTTCTCTTTCTGACTTACTTCACTCTGTATGAAAGTCTCTAGGAACATCCTCGTCTCTGCAAATGGCACAATTTCGTTCCGTTTTATGGCTGAGTAATATTCCATTGTATATATGTACCACATCTTCTTTAGCCATTCCTCTGTTGATGGACATTTAGGTTGGTTCCATGTCCTGACTATTGTAAATAGTGCTGACTGCAGCCTTCTTGAAAGATCCTGAGCCAGAACCACTAAGCAAAGTTGCTCCTGAATTTCAGACATACAGTTATGAGATAATAAATATTTATTGTTTAAAGCCACTTAGCTCTGGGATAATTTGTTACCCAGTAAGAAATTGCTAATACACTGTCTTTTTCCAGGGGAATAGGGAAAGGGGATTAAAGAATTTGCTGAGTTTCACAGAGACCTAATCCTTGCTTGAAAAGTACATCAGATAAAGTTCTTTGATGGCAAGCAATGGAAACCAGCTCTGCCTAACTTAGGTTTATTGGAGACTTTAAGTTTATGGGAGTTTAAATTTGTGAAAAAGTCATAGACTCTATGGGAAAGCCAAAGAACCAGGTCTTGGAAAAGACAGGAACCAGGGAAGCTCTGAGCATGCAGGCAGCAGGAGCTCATGGCCAGTCTTGTCTGTGTTCTTCAGTGGGAACACATGAACTCTTAACTATTTTTTGTTATGGTTTCTCTGTATTTTTTCCCCTTCAGTTTTGGATGATTCAGCTAAAGATTCAGATTCTAAGAAGAGAGTGGTTGGGCTAACTGAGGTCATGTTACCATTCCACAGCCAGGAATATATCCAATGGAGGAAAAGTTCCCAAGGAGAAGTAGGGTGGTTTTTCCAGAAGAAGGGGCAATGGCAGAAACAACAGGTGTTCCGCCAAAGGGGACACAGAATAATAATGCTTGCAATTTATTTTGCGTTCACATGAGCCTCAGCCACTTCTGGGTTTCAAATTATGCTGGTAGGGGACTTCCCTGGTGGTTCAGTGGCTAAGACTCCATGCTCCCAATGCAGGGGGCCTGGGTTCGACCCCAGGTCAGGGAACTAGATACTGCATGCATGCCGCAACTGGGAGTCTGCATGCTGCAACTAAGACCCGGTACAACCAAAATAAATAAATAAATATTAAAAAAAAATTTATGCTGGTAAACACTTTAGTTCATCGTCTCTTTAAATCTTCACAACCCCATGAGACAGGCATTATTATTATGGTTGTTGTTTCTATGTTTTAGATAGGGGGACTGAGGCTCAGAAAAGTTGATCAACTCTTCTGAGGTTTTAGTATGAGGCTTACGACAACCCAGAGTCCAACCTCAACTCTTGTCACTGAGTGACATCAGAGCCTTCGATTCTAAGACATCAAGTATGCTTACAAGAAACTCTAGCTGTTGGTTAGGGAATCTGACTGTTTTAACAAAATGAGTGATCAAATTGCTGAGTCGATAAAGTTGTGGCCACTTCCTCGGTTGGAGTGAGTTGTCTGAGAAGCAGCATGTATCCTCTGCTCTGGGGTTTTGCTCAGGATCAGAAGGAATGTGTAAAAGGACTTCACAGTTTAAATAACCTCAAGTCCGTCCCCCAGTGTTTTTTCAGAGTATAGTGAAGTGAAGGCCATAGAGGCCAACTGTCTAGACTCAAAAACTGGTTCTGCCACTTACTGTGTGACTTCTGTAGCTCAGTTTCCTCATTTGTTAAAATGGGGATAACAGTTGTATCTGTCTCAGCAAATTGTAAGAATCAAAATAGATGACATATGTAAAGTTCTTAAAACAGTGCCTGGCACTCAACAAATGTTATCAATTACAGTCATCCTCATCACCAGTATTTTCATCCTTAGAGATGCTGATCTTGGTTGCAACACATAGAAACACACTCAGACTAACTTAAACCATGAAAGTAATTTACTGGAAGATTTAGGACCCACAGATCCCAAGGGCAGGACTTCCAGCTGGACTTTACAAGAGACTGGAATCTGTACCCAAAAACCTATTAGGACCCAACACACTCACCTTTATCCCTCTGAAACTGCAGTTTCTAACCTTCGTCTCTGTCTGGGTGTCTGCTACTCTCATCTTTCTTCTGCAGGCTGGCTTTCTCTTATCTCTGCAGCTGTTGAACAACTGCCCCAGCCCTAAAGCTGAATCATCTCCCCTCTGCTACACTGCCAATTCAATAATTAGTATTCCATGTCCAAAATCCCAGGAGAGAATCTGATTGGCCTAGCTTGGGTCAGCTGTCTACCCCTGGTCCAATCAACTGTGGCCAGTGGGACAGAGTCATGTAAGCAATCATGGCTGCAGGAGACCACTCTAGTGATGGAGAGGGCCGTTCCTCCCCCTGAGCGTATTCTCTTTCCATGGAGTTTAGAGTATACCTTTGCCAGAAAATTACTATTTTTCTGTAGGCAACTTTGGAATCTCATTCATATTGCCTTTATCCTAGCTTGTTTTTTTCCTCATAATGCTTATTACTATATGAAATTATGTAGTGTATTTGTACATGTTTATTGTCTGTCTTACTCTAAAGATAAGATTGAGACAGGCAATAAGTTTTTCTTATTCTTGGTTGTAACCATAGCACCTGACACATCGTCTGACACATAGTAGGGAGTCAGGTAAGCTCTCATGATGAAAAAAATGTTTGAGGCCTTCATCAGTCAGATCAGTTTCTTCAGAAGTGGCAATTATCAGCTGATCTAACTCTGCCAGATTCCAACAGTTTCCCAGTTTCACTTTCATTGATTCTGGGGAATCACATCTCTTTTGCAAGATTTGCAGTTGTAGTTAGCTATCTGATCTATTGCCTGTAAATTGCACCAAATCCAGCTATCTGTGAGAGACTGACCTCTGACAAAGACTTTGAAGACTGAGATAGATGGAATACTTCAATATAGAGGGGTGTTTAGTGGGACCTAAATTAGAAATTGTCTAATTGATTAAATATGTTTGTCTTATGATGAAATTCCCTACCTTCCCAGGGACCAGGATAATAAATACTTAGAAAATGAGGACTTCCTGGGTGAGGGCAGAACCCGGAGAGGGTAGTTCATGCGTTCATGTTCATAGATGTCAGAGGACTTTACAGATGAAGTGACCTTTGAACTGGGTTCTGAGGGATGAGTAGGAGTTTCCAGATCAATGGGGGTTGGAAGGTATTCCAAACAAAAGGATGAAAGAGAATTTCACCAAGTTGGGTGGAGCCAAGGGTAGGAGTTGAGGGAGTGGGAGAAGTAGCTGAGAAACCAGGCAGAGGGAAATCCAAACAGCCCTTCTTTGCCAGGTTAAGGGTATCAAGGTGCCATCTGATGCAAATAGCAAAACATCCAGATTCAAACCAGCTTGAAAAGGAAGATTTAGTATCCCGCAAAGCAGGAAGTTCGGGGGTATGGCAGGCTCTGGGGTTGGTTAATTAAGCGTTCAGTGACCTCAGTGAGGACTTAGGATCTTTCCATCTCTTTGTTCTATTGGCCCCAGCATTGGCAACAGCCTTGGGTTGGTTCTCTCTGCTCACAATTGTCTGCCTAAAGTGCTCGGGCCTCTCTGCACTTCATGTTGTCAGAGAGAGCGTGGCTTTCTGCGTCTCTCTCCCCGAAAGCAAGGAAACTTCTCCAGCACCCTCCCCTTCGTGACTTCCCCATTCTTCAACCTGTCCCCTTGGGGAAGTGGGTGGGGGAGTCCCCATAGATCAGTCAGACCCAGAGCTGGGGGCGGGGCCAGCTCTTCCCTGGGTTCCTGGACAAAGTGGGGGTCCATTAGCGAAGACATGAGTTGGGTCTTCATGAAGTGGAAGGTGAGGAGCCACTGAACTGCTTTAAGTAGGGAAGTGACAAGATCAGATTTGTGTTTTTTTTAAAGATCATTCCGACAGCTTTGCTGAAGAGAGATTTGAGCAGGGCTGGCCCAGGAGCGGGGAGCCCTGGTAGGAAAATGAGACATGAAAGAGGGAAACACGATAAAGCCATGTTTCATCTTCACAGCCTGACCGCCCCCCCCCCCCAACCCCATCTACCTTTCTTGCTTCACTTCACTCATTCCTGCCACACGCGCCCCCTTCTCTTGTCTCCCGCCATGTAAGCCTTCCTTTGTGCCGCTATTCTGTCTGGAATACTCTTGTCCATATGCTTTTTTTTTTTTTTTTTTTTTTTGCGGTACGCGGGCCTCTCACTGTCGTGGCCTCTCCCGTTGCGGAGCAGAGGCTCCGGACGCGCAGACCCAGTGGCCATGGCTCACGGGCCCAGCCGCTCCGCGGCATGTGGGATCCTCCCGGACCGGGGCACGAACCCACGTCCCCTGCATCGGCAGGCGGACTCTCAACCACTGCACCACCAGGGAGGCCCTGTCCATATGCTCTTCTGCCCTTTTGCCTGGTCAGCTCTCTCTCAGCCTTCAGATCTTTTTAATTAATTAATTAATTAATTTTTTGGCTGCATTGGGTCTTCATTGCTGTGCGGGCTTTCTCTACTTGTGGCGAACAGGGGCTACTCTTCGTTGCAGTACACAGGCTTCTCATTGCAGTGGCTGGCTTCTCTTGTTGTGGAGCACGGGCTCTAGGCGCGTGGGCTTCAGTAATTGTGGCACATGGGCTCAGTAGATGTGGCTTGTGGGCTCTAGAGCGCAGGCTCAGTAGTTGTGGCACACGGGCTTAGTTGATCTGTGGCATGTGGGATCTTCCCAGACCAGGGCTCAAACCCGTGTCCCCTGCATTGGCAGGCAGACTCTCAACCACTGTGCCACCAGGGAAGCCCCAGGATATGCATTTTTTAAAATATAGAAGGCTGTAGAAGCTTGGCTTGGTACTCATTAAACTCATTATCACGCCCTGGGGATCTCCAGCTTAGCCTTCATATCTGGGCAAAATGTTGGGGTCCCAACCCAGGCCCGAGTGCCCTCCCCTCTGCCCCCTACCACCCCTCCCCCAACCCTGATTGCAGTAGGACAGCCTAGCCAAGGAGGGGGCAGCCTTCTCTATCTAGAGAACTCTTGTCTTGATTTCGGAGAGCAGTAGTGAGTGGTGGCGTGAAGCAAGATCTTAACTCCCTGCCCAGGAATTGAACCTGGGTAGCCTGGATAAAAAACAGGAATCCCAGCCACCACACCCCCTGGCTCTTGTCCCCAGTGAAAAATGCATTTCTCACAGAGGCAAGAGCTGTAAAAACAGGTACAAAGTTTATTATTAGAGACATAGCACAAATGGGAGGGCACACAGAGAAACAGTTTGTTAAGACAGAAGCAAGGCAGAGATGCCCCCAGAGAGAAAGGGTGTGGGCGTCCTCCCGAATGAGGAGGCATGCAGTAAAGAGGCGGTTAGGTCATTTATATAGAGCAGTTCTTCCAGGTCTTTGTTTACCTTTGGCCAATTACCTGGTTTCTCTTTCCACACCTGATGCCCTAGGACCCTCCCCAACGTATGTGTGCAACTTTTTTCCAAGATGGATTCCAGCCCAGGGGCCTATGGGACGGCCTTAGCATTACATATTATGGGGTGGTGCCCCTCCTTTTGACCCCCAAGGAGCTTTTATGTGCATGTGCAGTGTTTCCCTTGCCCCAAGGATGGGAAATGTATGACCGCTTGATCTTTTAACAGGGTTTAGTCCCACTCTGTCCCTGCCATAAAAATGTTCAATGTCTGACAGATGCAGAGAACAAACGTATGGACACCAAGGGGGGAAAGTAGCGGGGAGGGGAGGTGGTGGTGGTGTGATGAATTGGGAGATTGGGATTGACATATCTACACTAATATGTATTAAATGGATAACTAATAAGAACCTGCTGTATAAAAAAACAAAATTCAGGGCTTCCCTGGTGGCGCAGTGGTTGAGAGTCCACCTGCCGATGCAGGGGACATGGGTTCGTACCCCGGTCCAGGAAGATCCCACATGCCGCGGACCGGCTGGGCCCGTGAGCCATGGCCGCTGAGCCTGCACGTCCGGAGCCTGTGCTCCGCAATGGGAGAGGCCACAGCAGTGAGAAGCCCACGTACTGAAAAATAAAAAATAAAAAATAAAATAAAATTCAAAAAAAAAAAAGTCCAATGTCTGGTTATTTACCCAATTTCTGTTGCTGGTTTTTGTTGTTTTTTGTGTGTGTGTCTTCCTGGGACAGAATCATTTGCATGACTATAGACGAGAATAATTTTCCATTGCTTTCAGTTATTTACAGTTTACAGAGAGGTAAAATAATTCCCAAGGAACCAAAATCAGATAACACAGAAGAGCTGCTGTAAACAATGCTTAGTTTTCACTGATTTCATACAAAATTTCCCAAACATGAATAATGTTACAGACTGAATGTGTCCCCTTAAAATTCAAATTCACACGCTGAAGCGCTTATCTCCATGTGATGGTATTTGATGTAGGGCTGTGGCAGGTAATTAGGTTTAGATGTGGTGCTGAGGGTGGGGCCCTCAGGATGGGATTAGTCCCCCGATAAGAGGAAGATAATCAGAGCTCTCTCTCTCTGCACCCTGTGAACACACAGCAAGAAAGCCCTCTGCAAACCTGGAAGCAGGTTGTCACCAGGAACCCATCAGCAAGCACCTTGATCTTGGACTTCCCAGCCTCCAGTGAGAAATAAATGTCTGTTGTTTAGGCCAACCAGTCTGTGGTATTTTTCATAGCAGCCAAAGTTTACTAAGACAGGTAACAACTGTAAAAGAACCTGGCACACAGGGAGGAGTTCAGTCGGATAACTTCCAAATAGAAGGCAGCAATCTGTCAGATGGAGATGTGTGTCTGGACTTATTTTGGAGCTGAAATAGCACAGCAAATGTACATTTAAACTTAGACCGTGTGTTTATTTGGGGTAGGGATGGGACCTAAAATCCTGTAGCTACCTCTTACTGCTTCCACTGTTCATCTGGCCATTCAACAAATATGTATTGGCACTGGTGTGCCAGGCACTACCCTAGGTATTGGGGACATAAAAGTGTACAAAATTCCTGCTTATATTAGTGGGGTGAAGCAGGTAATTGAGTATAGAGAATGTGTGCTTCCAAGGAAAATTACACGTTGTCTAGAGAGCACACCTTTCCAGTTCCTATCCTTCCTTTCACTGCCTCAGAGATGTCTTACACTCTTAGCTGTAGATAACTGAGAGCAACGCAAATAATTCTTGCCTGTAAACAGGCAAATTGGGGAATTCTCTGGCGGTCCAGTGGTTAGGACTCCGTGCTTCCCTGGTCGGGGAACTAAGATCCCGCAAGCCCCATGGCGTGGCCAAAATAATAATAATAATAAAAATTTAAAAATGCAAATTCTGAGCTAGTTTTGTGTCCACCTGCACATCTGTTCCAACATTCGTTTATTCTGTATAAACTTGCCCTTTTTCTGACTTCCCTTTTGAACGGATTATGACATCCGCTTGGTTCTCTCGTTTAATTAGAGTTAAAATATTTAACACGCGTTCATTTTACAATGCATGAGAACCATGCCTTTTTGGGGGGGGGCAATTACCCTTTGACACAGTAAGTAAATATCTAGTACGCTCATGGTGTAATGTGTTACGGAGAAAATAAAGCAAAGTATGGAAGGAGGTGATGGTCCATAAAGACCGTCCGGAATAAAAATGCTAGAAGAATTCGTTACCTGAGACTCAAATTTAACGGGGCGTCCTCTAGTTCATCTGGCAGGCCTTGCGAGGTCGGCTTGACCGACTTTGACCTGGCTGCGGGTCTGGAAGACCAGTCCGCGAGCCCGACCCGCGCGTGGAGGAGGGCTGTCGGGGAGGCGGCACCCCCGGCCCGGGGCCTGCGCGGAGGCGGGGCCTGGTGTGTGGGCGAGGCGCCACAGGCCCCGTCCCATCACGTGCCGACCCTCGCCTGCCGCGTCGGCAGCCCAGGAACACTCCAGACGCCGGCGGCTGAAGGGCAGGGGCGGCCGCGGCCTCGGCTGCGGGGCTGGGCCTATGGCGGCGACGGCGACGGCGGTGGCGGCGGGGGCCGGGGCCGCGGCGGGGGCCGAGTCGGCCGAGGGGCCCCCGGGGCCGGCGGCGGCGCTGGAGCTGTGGCTCAGTGAGTAGCCAGGGCCGCCCCTCGGCGCGGGCCCAGCGCCCCACGTGAGGCCTGGCTTCCCGCCTCCCTGGGCCTTTCTTCTGAGGCCGGCGGCCGGACAGGTGGCCGCGGGGAGGCCGGCGCCCGGGGAGGCGGGCTGGGCCCGGCCTGGGTGGGAGGATCGCCGCGGGGAGGCCCCGAGAGGAGTCCCAGGAATCCGCCAGGGCTGCGAACCCGAGGCTGGGCGCCCTGCTCCCCCTCCTCCTCCCAACCTCCCCCAGTCGCGGTGCATAAACACTGTTAACAACATAATGGCTAAGGTTTATTGAGCTTTGCTTTTATGCCAACACTGTGCTGAAAAGCATTTCAGCCACTGTTAATCCTCATTACGACCCCAAGAGGCAGCTTCTGTTTTTAACCTCGTTTTACAGATGGGGACCTTTCGACTTCCTCAGTTGTGCAACATACACATCCTCTGGGAAGGAGCTGTCTCTGGCTGCCGACTTTAATGTCAAAACAAGCCCCTTACACCTTTTGTGCATGTTGGTTGTGGCCGGGTTTCTTATGTGTATTGTCTCCTGGAAGACTCACGGCAGTCGTTAAGAGTCGTTTTTGTTCCTACGTTACCGGTGGGGACTCGAAATTCCAATAGAATAAAGCATATGCTCCTTGTATTGGGCTCTGCTGGGTGCTGGGAGTACTGAGATGCGTAACACAGGGTCCTTGCTCACAAAGACATTTTTAAGTGGGTGGTACAAGCCGACAATAACAGCACCTTGTTACATTAACTGAAGATTGGGAGGGAGCCGGGTTTAAAGTGCGGTGGTGGGAGTTGGGTTTGTTTACCTGGGCATTGTCTCAGGGGACATAGCATTTGAGTGGACAATGGAGGCGACAGCGTTTCAGATGCAGGAAACTGCATGTGCAAAAGCTGGGGGAACAGGAGGGTGTGGAGCATTCTGGGAAGAAGGAGGTCATTACTGCAGGAGTGCAAAGCATAAAGAGGCTGCACTGCTAATTGGGGTGAGATCTTCAAGGGTCTTGTATGTTGCAGCAAGGAGTTCAGTTTATCCCTGATGCAGTAGGGGAGAGGATGTTGGCGTTTTCAGCCGGGGACTCTGATCAAGTACACTTGTTAAAAGCATCACCTGCAGCCGTGAGAAGAGACGAATTGGTTAGGGATTGGCGAGTTCAGGCAGAGAGAGTAGATGAAAAGCTCTTCTGGTAGTGTGTCGGGGGTGAAATAGGACAAAGGTATTGGGATGGAGAGTAGAAATAATTAGCTAGTACAATCAGCAGGTTTGATGCATTAGAATAGAGGCCAGAGACCAGGAGGCGTTTAGGATGGATCCCAGGTTTCAGGCTCAGGTAACTGGTTGGTTACAGATGTCTCACTTGTTGACTTGTGGAGTTTGAGGTGCTTGTGGCACAAAGAGAACCTCTCTGGGCAGTTGGTTGGCTCCAGAGAGGGTAAGAGCTGGAGGTCAACTTGGGACCTTCAGTTCATTGGCAGCGAGCTTGTCCAGGGAGGCTGTGCCCGTTAGGAAGAGTAGAGGTTTGCAGATGGAGCATGGAGAATCTCAACATGGATGAAGCAGGTGGGAAAAGCAGCCTGGAGACAGAAGGCGGAGGCTACAGGCTGGGCGTGGAGGGGGAAGCTTGGACGGTGGGGAGCTGCAGGTGGATGTAGTTGGTAGGTGGTTTTGCTGCTGAGAGAGAGAGTAGGAGGAGGAAGGAGGAGGGGGAACTTCGAATTTGGCGACTAAAAGGTTACTGAAATACCTTAGTGCTAAATGGTGGGGACAGAAGGTGGTTGACTAGGAGGCAGTGGAGTTGCAAAATCAAGTGGGCCGCGTTAGAGGCCAGCTAGCGGCCGACACAGATGCGGGAGAAAAAGGGAACCGTGGCTGCTCAAGGAGGGGGTCCTGAAGCTCCAGCTGTTTTAGGCCAGCCAGTGTGGTCCCAGAGTTGTGAGATCTTCCAGTTGTTCAGGTAGGGCTAGAACCTGTACCAATAGTACACACCCACTCCCCAGTCTCGACAACCAAAAATGCCTCCAGACGTTACCAGATGTGCCCTGGCAGAGAGGGCAGACTCACCTCTCCCCTCCCCGCCTGAGTTTGGGCTCTGGAGTGTGGAGTGGACTCCAGAAATGTATCTTGTAATCTTCGTGGTTGTGCGACTTGCACCTCCCCGCCCCCGCCCCTCCGTAGGGCAGAGAAAGTGAACTGTGTAAACCAGACTTCTGGGGGGCTGGGGCACAGTGGAGGTGGTACGTGGGAGGACAAGGGGTAGAAGGGCTGGTGGTGGGGCAAGGACAGGAGTGTCGTTGAAGGAAAGCACCGTGAGTCTGGACTGGATGGAGAAGGAAGTCACTCTGGGGGGGTCTGGGGACTGCCGAGCTCAGCTCACTGGCAGGTCTTACCTCAGCAGGCAAGGCAGCTGTGCCTCTAAGATCGGAATGTAATACCCTGTCCGTCTCGGGGCTTAAGAGGAGTTAGTACGTGTGAAGCACTCAGGATACTGCCTGGCACACAGTGTTGGCTATTATTATCATTAGTCTTCTTAGTTGGGAGTGGCAGAGACTAACTCATGTTGTGTTACCAAAAAAGAAAAGAAAAACGTCAGACCTAGGAAGCTGTTTCAGCAGAAGTTCATGCTTTAAAAATACAAGTAGCAGGTGTGCTAGCTTTCTGTGTGCTTTGGTGCCCAAGCTACTGAGGGTCTAGGTCCAGGCAGCTGAAGAGTGTGGTTAGCAAGATGAACAAAGATGCGTAGATGAGAGCAGCCATTAACCAAAAGTTGATAGAAACTGGAGAAAGAGAACGCCTCAAAGAGTTGCTGAGAGCCAAATTAATTGAATGTGCCTGGAAGGATCAGTTGAAGGCACACTGTAAAGAGGTAATTAAAGAAAAAGGACTAGGGCTTCCCTGGTGGCGCAGTGGTTGAGAGTCCGCCTGCCGATGCAGGGGACACGGGTTCGTGCCCCGGTCTGGGAGGATCCCACATGCCACAGAGCGGCTGGGCCCATGAGCGGGGGAGGCCACAACGGTGAGAGGCCTGCGTACTGCAAAAAGAAAAAAAAAAAAAGAAAAGAAAAAGGACTAGAACACGTTACTGTTGATGACTTGGTAGCTGAAGTCACACCGAAAGGCAGAGCCCTGGTACCTGACGGTGTAAAGAAGGAGCTCCTACAAAGAATAAGAACATTCCTTGCTCAGTATGCCAGCCTTTAAGATTGAATTAGATTGTGTCGTTTTGTGGTTTTATTTCTGAAAGTAAAACTTGCCATGAATTAGGAATCGATTTCCCAAAATAAAATCCTTTCTTGTATGATGGTATACAGTTTTCAGTAATGATGTATACAATTGTATTGATTTTTTTCCCCTGAATGTATTGTTTTAATAAACGTCTCAAGAATGAAAAAAAGAAAGAAAAGTAGCGGCTTCTGGGCATTTTGCAGCTTTTCTTACCCCACTTAGTTTATTTTGGGCATTGTTCCACATGACTGCATTTAGAGCTGCCTCGTTCTTGTTAATGAAACGCCTCATGTGCCCCATTCCTTGGGGTGCTATGCTCTGTTCCTTGTTAGTGGACACTTCGCTGGAAGTCTTGTGCTATTAACAGCAGCCCTGGGGCCTCCTGGTCTCTAGCTCTGGTAGTGCTGCCAAGGAGGCAGTAGCTTAAGTAAAGGTAAGGCAGGCTGCTCAGTAAATCTCTCTCTTCTTCCACTCGGACCTACTCCCAGGTGAAAAGTCCTGTCCCCTAGCCTCGCTTTCATGCCTCCTTTGGGGATGGGAGTGGCTCTATTTATACTCTCCCAGCTTCTCAAGGGTTATCTTGGGGCCCAAGCGTAGGTCATTCCTGTGGCGGGTCTTGCTTGGGCTTTCAGCGTGTGCTTAATTGAATGATTGCTGGATATAGGGGTCGATGTGTACCCCATGTAGGATTCCCCCATGCAGTGAGCACTGCTATGGGGCTGAGTTCTAAGTGTTCTCAAAGTGAGTGCTCCCCACAGCCTCAGGGCTCCCTTTACTAGCACAGGCTTCTCTAGCGCCAGGGTCATGACCCTGGTGGTTGGGTGGCAGCTGATGTGAGATGATTTGACTTTTGAATTAGTCACTGTTAGATGAACCATTACAGGGAATTCCCTGATGGTCCCGGGGTTAGGACTCAGTGCTTTCATTGCTGTGGCCAGGGTTCGATCCCTGGTCGGGGAACTAAGATCCCACAAACCCACAGCATGGCCAAAAAAAGATGAATCATTTCATTCACAGGTGGAGGGCTCAGCTGTTTTCTTTCCTTCTTCTTCTTCTCTTTTTTTTTCAATCTTTCTTTTTAAAAAATTTTTTTTGGTGGGTGAGTGCACCGTGCTGAACAGCATGGCATGCAGGATCTTCCCTGCGGTGGAAGTGCAGGGTCTTAACCACTGGACCACCAGGGAAGTCCCCCTCAGCTGTTTTCTTAATACCTCTCACCCTGTAGCACAGCGGTCCCCAACCTTTTTGGCACCAGGGCCTGGTTTCGTGGAAGACGTTTTTTCCACGGATGGGGGAGTAAAGGGGGGCTGGGGGTGGGTGGATGCTTCAGGAGGTAATGCCAGCGATGGGGGAGTGGCAGATGAGGCTTTGCTCTCTAGCCCGTTGCTCACCTCCTGCTGTGTGGCCCAGTTCCTTACAGGCTGAGACCCAGTAAGGTCCATCCGGAGGTTGGGGACCCCTGCTGTAGCAGACTTGAAATGCATACAGACATTGCTTTTATTAAGCAAATATATGGCAGTAGTCCTATATTTGTCCTGCCCGAGTGCCAGCTAAATGAACCACCTTGGTGCCCAGGATAGCCATTCTTTTTAATGATGAAGGCATTTGTGATGAGATAAATGCTTTTATTTAATTTAATTAATTAATTTATTTATGGCTGCATTGGGTCTTCGTTGCAGCATGTGGGCTTTCTCAGTTGCAGCGAACGGGGGCTACTCTTCGTTGCGGTGCGCAGGCTTCTCATTGCGGTGGCTTCTCTTGTTGCAGCGCACGGGCTCTAGGGTGTGCGGGCTTCAGTAGTTGTGGCGCATGGGCTTAGTTGCTCCGTGGCATGTGGGATCTTCCTGGACCAGGGCTCGAGCCTGTGTCTCCTGCATTGGCAGGCGGATTCTTAACCACTGCACCACCAGGGAAGCCAGTGATAGCCGTTCTTGATGGGGCGGTGATAGGTGAAGCAAAGTAGAGTGTTTTTTTTGTTTTTTTTTTGCAGTACATGGGCCTCTCACTGTTGTGGCCTCTCCCGTTGTGGAGCACAGGCTCCGGACGCGCAGGCTCAGCGGCCATGGCTCACAGGTCTAGCCGCTCCGCGGCATGTGGGATCTTCCCGGACCGGGGCACGAACCCGTGTCTCCTGCATCGGCAGGCGGACTCTCAACCACTGTGCCACCAGGGAAGCCCAGGGTTTTGTTTTTTTTTTTAATTAATTAATTAATTTTATTTGATTGCGCTGGGTCTTAGCTGCAGCTCGCGGGCTCCTTAGTTGCATCACGCGGGGTCTTCATTGTAGCATGCGGAAACTTTGTTGCAGCATGCAGACTTCTTAGCTGCGGCATACATGTGGGATCTAGTTCCCTGACCAGGGATGGAACCTGGGCCCCCTGCATTGGGAGCGTGGAGTCTTAATCACTGTGCCACCAGGGAAGTCCCAGAGTAGAGGTTTTTTGAGTTTTTACCTGACCAGGCCCTGTCTGGCTCCTAGCCACTCCTTGGGGCAAATTGGAGTCAAACAGACGTGGAGGGTTGCTCTGGGCTGATCAGACCGAGCTACTGGTCCTCTGGGGGTCATTTTCTCTAGAGCTGCTCAAAGCCACTGAAATAGCTTGGCAGGATGGAATTAGGTGTTCAGAGATCCAGTTAGTTCAGAACTGGAATAGCCATCTCCTGGTGTCAGCAATATGTGCAGCCAACTGGCCAGACTCTGCATAGTAAAAGATGAATCATTCATTCATTAGTAGATATCCATGCTGATGACTATTCTGGGTGCTGGAGATGGGAAGGTGAATGAGACAGACCTTCTTCCTGCCTTAGGGAGCTGATAACTTAGTGGTAAGAAAGTCAAAGAAGGTAGTTCCCAAAAGAGGCCCTGCCTTTGCCAAGGAACTGAAGACTTAACCCTGAGAAACATTTGGGCCCTGGAATCAGGCAGACCTGGGATTGAATTTTTGCCATTTTCTAGCTTTGTGGCTGGGCAGGTTTCTTCAGTGGTGAGGTAATAGTACCAACTTCAGTTGTTCTGAGGTTTACAGGAAAGGATGCTTGGAAAACACTCAGCATCATGTCTGACCCACAGCAAAAACAAAGCGGGGTGGGAGGGCAGCTATTACTATTATTGCTATTATTTGGGAGCTATGAAAAACCTTGAGGGAATCCTTGTCATATAAGATATAGCAAATAAAATAACTTACACTTTATAGATCTTTTTGCTGCTTTGCCTTGGTTAAGGGTTTAGAACATTATTTAACCTTATAGAGGTTTTTTCCTTCCTTTCTTTGGAAAAACTGGTGACCTGGCAGTAGGGGAGGAGGGAGAGAGCTGGATTCTGCATGGTGAATTGGGGTCCTGCCTGCTCTTCTCTGCCACTAGGGCGTAGTCAAGTGTTGAGGTCTGAATGCCTTTTAGGTGTCAAGCTTGACCTTGTAGTGAAGTGAAACTTAATGAAGCTTAAAGGGTAAAGAATTATCTTAGATGAGTCAGATCTCCTTAATCAGACTCTCTGGAAATCACTGCCTTAAGTTTATTTCATGAGTAATTATTTTGTGCCTATGGGTATGGCATTGTACTAAGCACTATAGGAAACATATGGCTTCTGCCTTCGTGTTTTTTTTTTTTTTTTTTTTTTTGCGGTACGCGGGCCTCTCACTGTTGGCTTCTCCCGTTGCGGAGCACAGGCTCCAGACGCGCAGGCTCCGGACGCGCAGGCTTAGCGGCCATGGCTCACGGGCCCAGCTGCTCCGCGGCATGTGGGATCCTCCTGGACCGGGGCACGAACCCGTGTCCCTTGCATCAGCAGGCGGACTCTCAACCACTGCGCCACCAGGGAAGCCCCTGCCTTCGTTTTTTTTTTTTTTAACATTTACTGAATATGTTGCTACCAACTTTTTTTTTTAATATTTATTTATTTAGGCTCTGCTGTGTCTTAGTTGTGGCATGCGGGATCTTCATTGCGGCATGTGGGATCTTTAGTTGCAGCATGCAGACTTCTTAGTTGTGGCATGCATGCAGGATCTAGTCCCCCCACCAGGGATTGAACCCGGGCCCCCTGCATTGGGAGCATGGAGTCTTACCCACTGGACCACCAGGGAAGTCCCTCTGCCTTCATTTTGAATAAACTTTTGAAGTTTAAGTGTAATAAGTCATGTGTACCTACTAAAGTAAAGGCAGAGACTATTATAAGATTAGCTATCTTTTATTGATTACTTAATGTTTGCTGCTATACTGAGTACTTTAGACACTGTCTTTTAAAAATCTCATGGCTATCCCATGAGGAGGGTACTATTTTCCTTATTTTATAGTTGAGGAAACTGAGGCTCAGAGAGCCCAAGGACATGTAACTAGTAAGGGATGGAGCTGGAGATCCCCATCCTGAAAGAGCAGGTAAGATGTGGGCCTTCTGAGAAGAAAGGGATGGCTTCTGTTTTGTGGGGATGGGAGATAGAAAGATTAAGAAAGTCTTTATGAAGTGGCATTTGAATTGGGACTCGAAAGGTGAACAGCATTTTGAGAGATGGAACATAGGGAAAGAGCTTTGAGGAGGAAAAAGGTGAGGGGCATATGGGAATTGATCATCTAATTCCTTTGCTCTCCTTTGTTGTCTTTTTTCACTTAGGATGGAGTTGGTGGGTGGGAAGATGGGGGATTGAGTACCTGTCCTCTGAATCTCATTGTTGAGCTGTGGGGCACATGACTTCTGCGTGACATAAATGTGACTGCTGTCTGGAAAAGTTAAACTCTGGATGACTGTGTAGTCTTAAGTGATCGGAAGGGAGGAGAATTAGTGGGGGCTGGAGCAGTGGGAGGAGACGGAAATTCAGAGTGGCCTTGAAGAATGGATAGGATTTTGAGAGGAGAGAAGTGGACGTTCAGGCAAGAGGAATAGTGTCAGAGATGTGACCATAAGAATTACTTATTTGCAGAGCTTGAAAGAGCTTCTCTGTCAGGACCAGTAAGATATTTCACTGGAGAGCCAGGTAGGCCAGGACAGGCTGGACAGTGGGGAGTAAGGGAAATGTTATGAAAGGGCAGGATGAAGACAGTCTCAGCAACTCCTTTGTGAGAATGTGGCCTGGTTCAGTCTGCGGGCGGGGCGTGTGGAATGGGCATCCTTGTTGGGTTGCTGGCTGCGGATTCTAGGCAGCAGCAGTGGGAGGAGAGGAGGAAGCTGCTACCATCAACCACCAGGAAGGATACACACAACCCCTTATTCCAGGAAGTCAAGGATTGCCCCTCCCTTCCGTGGAGCATGGTCTCAACATTAGGCCTTCTGACAATCCCTCTTTCTCCAGGTATCTCCTGCTCCTGGCTGTGCCCTCGTGCTCTTCATGCTCCGTGTCCTCATATTTCATCCGAATATGAATGTTCCAATGGGGGAGACCCTAGCGTGACTAGATCTGGGTTCCTTGGCCATGTGTATGGTAGCAGAGAGAAATAGCATTTTGAGGAGTGAAGACAAGGAGGTCCTCTTGTCAGACTGGATAAGCCGCTGACATGTGGAGAAGCTTCTTATACAGGATGGTCAGGAGATTTCAGAAAAAGGAGGCTCAGATTTAGGCCTGTTACTTTGAGGATATGGTGGGAGCCGCTCGGGGCTTCATTGTATGTTCTAGTCTTCCTGTCACATGGCTAAGAAGCTTACAGGTTCTGGCCCATGCCCAGATGCTGGCCCAAGCCCGTCCTCATTGCAGGGCCAAAGTGGGGGAGTCCTGACACGGGCATGAAGAAGGTGCACATAGGCCATCCCCTGCACTGGGAATGGAGCCCCTTTCAGGACAGTAGCGTGTTAACCAGTTGAGCTGTTCATTCAGTCAGCAAACAGTCGCTGAGGCCGTATCATGGGCCAGACACTGTGCCTGACAGTGATGATGAGTACAGGCCCCTGTCCCTTTCAGCTGTCTGCTCCCTGGGTCTGATCCCCTAGAGGTGATGTCACAGTCCTTGGCTGTTGTCATATTTGGGGGGCTAGTGGTGTGGAGAGGTGTTTGTTTCTCTTTATTATACTTTAATTTTATTTTTTATTTCCTTGACAGATAAAGCCACAGACCCAAGCATGTCAGAACAGGATTGGTCAGCTATTCAGAATTTCTGTGACCAAGTGAACACTGATCCCAGTGGGTAAGGTGACTTCACACACGTGCTTGACTTTGGGGGCACCTCAGACTGTGCATGCCTTTGTTTCTCAGGATTGTTTCACGTAGCATAGATTGTTGTTTCATTTTTTTCTCCCTCCGTGATCTACTGAGTACATTATTTTTCTAGAAATAGCAAATTCATGTGGTTTTCTAAAAAACAAATAGTCAGTTTGTAACTGGCAGCTACTTAATACATTTTAAATAGTGTTATGAAACACTGCTCCTGAGGAGGTCTCTGAATGTTAGGGACAGAATGTAGCTAGGGTGCGCAGCAATGTGAAAGATCAGTGTGTTCTCCATAATTTAAATGCAGTCTTTCTTAAGGAAAAGCAGGGGGAAAAGGGGTAAGATTTTGTTGAATTTGGTTTCTAAAGTATCTGGATAGGAACTTAAGAAATGAGTCAGTCATCCGGATGTTTTATCTCCATGTTGCTGAATATTCATTTTGAAACGAGCAAGAAGGTTGATCACATTTTCTGCTCTAGTGTTAACTGAGCAGTTGTCATATGACAGACAAGGTCTGTGCTGCTCACGACCAAGTTACTCACAGGTCTGGAAGTTGTAGGGGTGGGTTGACTGGGGAGAGGATGGTGTGCCCCGGAAGTGTAGCTATGAGAAGGGTGAGTGGGAGTCGGCCGCCTTCAGGGCCTCATGCCTGGCCGTGTGCAGTCACATCCCACCTCTGCTCTGGGACCCGAGCTCCTGGAGGAGAGGGGACTTTACTGGGTGTGCTCAGCCAGACTGGTGTGTTCCTCTCCGCCCAGAGTCCAGGTGTCTTTGTTTTCCCTTAGCTCAACCCATGCACCTTGGCTACTGGCCCACAAGATCCAGTCTCCACAAGAGAAAGAAGCTCTTTATGCCTTAACGGTGAGTTCGGCTTGCCCCTTAGCCTAAACTCTCCTGTCCTGAGGCTAGCGTTTCTGTGGGGAAGAGGCTCTGAGAGGTTCGCCTTCGCTGGCCTTGAGAAAGCAGGCTGGAGGGAGTTCCGGGCTCAGATCGCCCCATTCTAGATCTGTTTCTGGAGAGTAGTATTGAGCCCGCTTTGCTAGAAGGAAAGGAAGGCTTTATTTCTTTTTGCCCTTTTTAGACCTGGGCTGGCAAGGTCAAGTCCCACAGGGCCAGATTGGTAACATAAGTGAATGAGCTGCTGGGTGGGGACCAAGGAACTGGAGAGCCCATGCCCAGTCTAAAGAGGGCAGCTACAGTGCAGGACCTGCTGGCTGTTGCCAGGCGTGAGTTTGGGCCCAGTGTTGCTAGGACTTCTGTTTAAGAGAAACTGGGAATCTAGATTTTTAAATATATGAATTCTCTGAATTTTTCGATATTGGTGACTGATTTGAAATGTTAAACAAGATTGTGGACCAAAGAAGACATTTACAGGAGCAATTTGTCACTCAAGTGCCAGTAGGTAACCCGTAGTTTAACAATTCTTGGGTATTCCATGTCCAATTTCCGCCTCTAAGGAGAAAGAAGGAAGTGATTCTCTGACTGCTTTCACCTGCCCAAAGGGTCTCCTTAAAAGGTGGGGTGAGGGACTTCCCTGGTGGTCCAGCGGTTGGGGCTCCACGTTCCCAATGCAGGGAGCTGGGGTTTGATCCCTGGTCGGGGAACTGGATCCCGCATGCTGCAACTAAAAGGTCCCACACGCCACAACAAAGATCCAGCACATGGCAACGAACATCCCGCGGGCCACAGCTAGGACCTGGCACAGCCAAATAAATAAATAAATATTTAAAAAAAAAAGAAAGGTGGGGTGACCTCAGAGTACCCCACTGAGCTATTTCCTGGGCACAAACCTGTCAGTTACAACAAGAGCAAACAGGTTCTTTTTTTTCTTAATCTAAAAGTGTCACCCTTTCTCCCAATCTTTAGTGTCCTCAGTCTTGAGCCATGATTTCAGCAAATACTTACCAGGTTTGAAATGAGCCCTGGAGCCAATGGTTTCCCCTTCTCATGGGGGTCCTGTGTCTGCACAGGTGCTGGAGGTGTGTGTGAACCACTGTGGGGAGAAGTTCCACAATGAGGTGGCCAAGTTCCGCTTCCTGAACGAGCTCATCAAAGTGTTGTCCCCAAAGGTGAGTACCCTGGGCTTGGCTTTGCTCACTGTTCTGCGTGCACCCCAGGTTTCAAACTCCTGTCACCCTTCTTGGTCCAGAGGCAGACCTGCTCATGGATAGAACCTGCCAGGCTGTCCCAGGTTTGTGAGAGCTGAGAGGTGAAAGCTTTCCTCTCCAAGGTGTAGGATGATGGTCATGGTCATCAGCTGATCCCCGCCCTTTGATGGTTAGCATTTTCAAATTCTCCCTTTAAAAATGGCCTTGAAGACAGGTGGCCTAGAGGGGCGAGCACAGAGGGGCCTAGCTGGTGGGCACAGGTTTCCTGGTAGAGATAACAAGACATGTTGGGTGTAGCTTTAAGTTTCCTTCTTTCCTTGTCTTCTGTAGCTTTTCTCCTGTGTCTTAGCAACACCATTCTTGGTTAACTAACATTGGTGGAACCTTCCTTTGCTGCTTCCCAGCAATTCTGATACCAACTGGGTGTCCTGTGATTTAATTCATTTCTGAAAATAAGTACTCAAAGTTAGGACAGACCCTACTGGTTAGGAGCTCAGTCCTACCTAGACTACACCTACCTCAGACACCAGTCATAAGTCTTGGGGATGCCCAAGCTACTTGCACTTCTGCCCGACCAACTACAAGTTCAGAGCTTCCTCTGACCCCCTCTGCCAGGTTCCATCATTCACTAGAAAGATTCACAGAACACAGGAAAGCACTATACTTACTAATATTCTTTTACTGTAAAGGATGTAAATGCAAGAGATACATAGGCGAAGGTCTTGGGGGTGAAGGGGGAGCAGAGCTTCCATGCCCACTCCTGTGGAACCTGAGCATACCACCCTCCCAGCACATCCATGTGTTCAACCAGAAGGCTCTCTGGACCTGGTTGTTTCGGAGTTTTTATCTGGAATTATGTGGGCATGATTAATTTAATCACTGGCCATGTTATTGAACTCAGTCTCCAGCCTCCCTCTCCTCTTGGGGAGGTCAGGATAGGGCTGAAAGTTCCAACCCTCTAATCACATGGTCAATCCCTCCCTTGAAACTAAGTGCCCACCAGGAGTGTTTAGCAGAAACTCAGGTATGGTCCATGGGGGCTCATTGTAAATAACAAAAGACGTTCCTGTCACTTAGGAAATTCCTAGGGTCTTTGAAATTCTGTGCCAGGAGGAACTGAGGACAAGGGTCAATATATATACATATATACATATATATATATATATATATATATATATATATATGTATATATGTATATATGTATATATATTTTTTATTTCTTCAAAACATTTGAATTTCAGCAATTCCTTTCACTTTACCTTATTTTCATTCCAAATACATTTTTATTCTAGACTTGCCACAGTCAGATAATGAGTGTCCCCAGTGGCTCTAACCTAGGCCAGTATATGGTAGGATTTAATTTTAGTGGCTTTATAGGTTGATTCTTTGAAACCCAGAAAGAGCCCTGGAAATGGGTGCCAGGTAATTCATCTTCTAGCTGTGCCTCAGCTCTACCAGCCTTGGGCAGCTCACTTCTCTGGGTCTCAGCGGCCATCTCTTTAGTGATAGTGTGGGCTGGGCAGTCTACTAATGAAACTGCACAACTAGGATGGGATTTGAACCCAGCCAAAGCTCAGATTGGGACTTGAATGCACAGGCTGGGACTCAAACCCACTGTCTTTTTTTTTTTTAATCATTATTATTAATTAGTTTATTTTCAGCTGCATTGGGTCTTCGTTCTTGCGCACCAGCTTTCTCTAGTTGTGGCGAGCGGGGGCTACTCTTGGTTGCGGTGCGCGGTCTTGTCATTGCGGTGGCTTCTCCTGTTGTAGAGCACGGGCACTAGGTGTGCGGGCTCCAGTAGTTGTGGCATGCGGGCTCAGTAATTGTGGCTTGCAGGCTCCCAAGCACAGGCTCAGTAGTTGTGGCGCATGGGATTAGTTGCTCCGCGGCATGTGGGAGCTTCCTGGACCAGGGCTCGAATCCGTGTTCCCTGCATTGGCAGGCGGACTCTCAACCACTGCGCCACCAGGGAAGTCCCAAACCCAGTGTCTTTTAATTAAAATCAATCACCTGGTGTCAGGACTTACTGAAGCTCAGGTTCATTATGTCTCTGCACAGAAGGAGTTCAGCAAGGGGCAAAGTGATCGGCAAGAAGTAGATTTATTAATATAGGACGCCTGTGAGGGATACAAGTGTGCAGGCAAGGTGGCTCTGCCCCGAGAACTAAGTGGGAAAACAGATTTATTTAGAGAGATATACATTCCAAAGGTAGAATGTCTCAAAAGGTGAGAGCAGTCCTGAAATACGGGGTGGTTAGTTTTTATGGGTTGGGTGATTTCATTGGCTAACGAGTGGGAGGATTATTCCAGCTGTTTTGGGGAAGGGGCAGAGATTTCCAGGAATTGGGCCACCGCTCACTTTCTGGCCTTTTATGGTCAGCCTCTGAACGGTCATGGCACCTGTGGGTGTGTCGTTTAGCTAATGTATTACAATGAGCGTATACTGAAGTTCAAGGTCTACTGGAAGCCAAATCTTACACCATCTTGGGCCTAAACGGTTCTAACCAGTTTATGTCGTATTCTCAACAGCTGTGTCATTCTCTAAAGGTTACGTCTTGCCGCCTTCCCTCCCGTCTCACCAAGTCCCTTCCAGCTCTGTAATTCCCTTTCCTTTTTCAGTACCTAGGCTCCTGGACCACAGAAAAAGTTAAAGGAAGAGTCATTGAAATACTCTTCAGTTGGACAGTGTGGTTTCCAGAAGACATCAAGATCCGAGATGCTTACCAGATGCTGAAGAAACAAGGTCTCACTACCATTACTTATGTTGCATTCCCTTTTCACAGTAGTTGTTCCTTCTTGCTTTTTTGTACGCTTTGTTAGTTTGGGGTGAAAGCTGGAGATCTTGTGTCCAGTAGATACAACAATAGAGGCTGACGCAGTAATTTTGATCCCTGGAAATGGGTAGACCGTTCCTTCCGGTTGACGGGAGTTGAGCTAGGTTTGAGATGGTTGTTGCTGTAGTTACCCTCACTATGCCAGGTTCCAGACTCTCTAGTGTTAGCTTGTGTTGAGGGTGGAGGCTGACTTGCTAGAGCGTTTCTCTCAGTATCTGCTCTACTCTCAGCTTTGGGTCTTCCTCTTGCTCTACACCTCAGAGGGGGTCTTATTCCATCGCCTTTCCTGACAGTAGACCCTTACTACTTGTTCCTCAGTGCCCGTAGCCTGGTGGTGGTGGTGCTGGTTCTGCTGTGAGTAAGCCTCAGTCTCAGGCAGGCATGTGTCCCTGGTCTTGGTGGGACCTGTTTGTGATGCTGTCCCATCCCGACTCGGGTCTGGGCCGGGACACGTTGCTGCCCCTCCCCCAGGGGCACAGGCTTTCTTTTCTTTTTTTTCCAGCTCAGTAGATTTTCACCACTGTTCTAAGGACAACAGGTTTGGTGTCCTTCCCCCAGCAGTGTGAGGCTTTTCTGTTGGGAGAGAAGGATTTCAGTGGGCCATCAGGCCTCTCCCATTCTTTTTTTGTGAGGCCTTTGGAGAATGAGCCTATTCCTCTTGTGTTGTGAGCCCCAGAGTGTGTCCTGTGTAGAAGCTGGGAGTCCATGTTCCTTTTCTCTTGGGCTCTGTGGGAGGAGCCTGGATTCAGCATGGACTATTTTTCTCCCTGTCGCATACACTCACTTAACATTTTTAGGAGTATTAGGGATTCTACACTAATTTCTGGGCTCTGGGAGATTGTATACCTGCATAAAATGATCAGTATTTGTATAGTGTAAGGCCCGTTGACCACTAGCCTTACGGTCCGGTTCTGCTCTAATTTAGTTGGCTCTGACCTCTCCAACTTTGTACTGGTTCCATGGATTCCCCCAAGGGAGGATGCAGAGCCTTGATCATACCCTGGGTGTATCTCTGTAAGGTCGTTGACAGTGTTTTCCTGGTGGGACATCAGGAACCAGGAGTTTCTGGGCTTTATACTGGATCCTGCTGAAGTCAACGGGTACCTATATCTGTATATTCATGAGTTGCATGTTTTAGGAATCATAAAGCAAGATCCTAAACTACCAGTGGATAAAATCTTGCCCCCACCTTCTCCCTGGCCCAAGAGCTCCATCTTTGATGCCGATGAAGAAAAGTCAAAGGTAAGGAGCTTCTCCCTGACCTTGGTGGCCTACCTGGAGTCTGACCAGACCCCTTCTTTTTTTTTATTTGAATTTTATTTTATTTACCTTTTTACACAGCAGGTTCTTATTTGTTGTCCATTTTATACATATTAGTATATATATCTCAATCCCAATCTCCCAATTCATCCCACCCCCACAGATCCCTTCTTTTAGGGACTCTCCTGCAATGTCCCCTGACCCCAAACCAAAGTGTGGGAGAGTGTGGGGAGGTGGGTTTTGAGTTCCCTGTGGAGCAGAGAGAGGTAGCTGAAGGTCTGGATGTTTTCTTTGTGGATAGGCCAAATAATAAGTGTCCTGTTCTTTATATCTTTCACTTTATCTGTTCAGTGTTCCTGAGGGAAAGAAGGTACGAAAGGATAACCCTAGTGGGTAATGTGGGTCGTCGGTCATATCCAGAGTGTGGTGTTGGGGGAGGAGAGTGGGCAGTAAAGAATTGGTTGTATGTTGGCTCAGATCTTTTTAGTGTCAGTAAGCATGATCTCACCCATTTTCCTTCCATTTTTGTCTCCCAGAATTGTTGCTCCTCAGACATCAGTAAGGAGAGGGAAGGGAAAAGCAAGGTGGTCCAAACCTAGGCCAAGACCCAGGGATAACTCCAGGGTGCCCCTGAAAGGTGGCAGTGCTTTTGGTCATTAGCGTTCTTGGTCCCTCACAAGGTCTGGTGAGTGTAGAACCAGGAAGGCTCCAGTCCGAGGATGGGTCTCCTCTGGTACCCTCTGCCTTCCAGCTGCAACTGTCAGCTGTACTCTTCCCTTGGATCGAGGTGCTCACTGTGGGCGGAGTGAGCAGGGCTGTGCTGGGTTCTGGGCGGCTTCCCCTCGGGCTCCTCTCCTACAGGTGCTTCACCATTGCAGAGGGTGGGAGGAACGGGGGAGGAGGTGTGGCATGGACTTCTGAGAAAGATGGTCTTGTGTCAGCTGCTTAGACTCCCTGGCACTCAGTATCTCCACCTGTCCTGCCACCCATCCAACAAAGAGTGAGTGACTCCTCTACCTATTGGGAATAAGGTGGACGAGATCGCCAAGGCCTGTCACATCATAGTATGCGGTCCAAGACAGCCTTGGCACTGTTGACATTTTGGGCCAGTTAGCTTTCTTGTTGCAGGTCGTTAGGCACTGTAGGATAGAGTGTGTACAGTATCCCTCTAACCGCTAGATGCCAGGAGTACCCCCAGTTGTGACAACCGAAAATGTCTGCGGACTTTGCCAGAGGTTCCCTGGGGACATCCACCGCCCTACCCCATGGAAAAACCAGTGGTCTGTGGGGATGGTCATAATCCTTAGGTTACTGTGTTGTGAGGATTTGGTAAGGTAATGCGTATAAAATGTGCGAGCTGTTATTAGTGCTGACTCTGCTGTTGCTGGTGCTATCAGTCTGGGCCGTTTGACACAGAGGGAATTGGTTTCACCTAGTGTTGTTCCCTCTTCAGCTTCTGACAAGGCTTCTGAAGAGCAACCATCCTGAGGATCTTCAGGCTGCAAACCGGCTGATCAAGAATTTGGTCAAGGAGGTGGGCATTTTCCAGGGGGTTCTGCAGAAGCAGCACTTGACAGGGGCTGGACAGTGTATATGTGTGTGTGTGCTTGAGGGTGTGGGTACACAGTCGTCTGGGAGAAGGGATGGCTGCTTAGCCCTGAACCGGGGAACAGCTGTGGGCTCCCTGAAGGGCAGCAAGGTGGTGACTGGAAGCAGAAACTGCTGTGTGTTTCTCTAGTACTTCCGTCTAGGAACTCAAAGCATTTCACAGACACCAGTTTCCGTCCCAGCGACCGGTATTGGTGTGGATAGAATCCAGGTTTGGGAATTTCTTTTCCAGAGGGATTTAGGCTGGTGGTACAAAGGAGTAGTCCCAGCTCCCCAAACTGCATCGTCTGTCCCAGGAATGCCGGGCCTTGAGCATCTTCTCTACCTGCTGAGTGAACACTCCATTCGCTCCGTGTTTTAGTGGCTTCCCTGAGCTCTCCACAGTGCAGCGCCCCTTTCCCGGCACTTGTTCAGGCTTTCTTCAGAGCTTCTACTCCCTCACTTCATCCTCTTTCTCCCAAAAGGAACAAGAAAAATCAGAAAAGGTGTCCAAGAGAGTCAGTGCTGTGGAGGAGGTACGGAGCCACGTGAAGGTGCTGCAGGAAATGCTGAGCATGTACCGCAGGCCAGGGCAGGCCCCGCCAGACCAGGCAGCCTTGCAGGTACTCTTTTTAAAACTAAATTTCAGGTGGCACTGAGTATCGCTGACATACTGGGAATACACATATATTTCAAGAAGTCATCATACAATCAAAATTTATGTCCCTCAGCCGCCCCCAACTTCCTCATTCCCTTCCCTTCTGTTCCTGCCTCTCTCCCCAACCCCAGGCAACCACTGATTTGTTTTCTGTTCTGATTAGTATATTTTTCCTAGACTCTTATATAAATGGAATGATACAGTATTACACTTTTTTTTTTGGTCTGGCTTCTCTTCTCCCTCTTGGCGTTATTAGTTGAGACCCGAGACCCATTCTTTTGGTTTTTTTTTTTGGCTGCACCGCTTGGCATGTGGGGTCTCAGTTCCCTGACTGGGGATCAAACCCATGGCCCCTGCTTTCAGAGCGTGGAGTCTTTTTTTTTTTTTTTGATTGCAAAGCAGTGTTCATTATTATCATTTTTAACATTTTTATCGGAGTATAATTGCTTTACAATGGTGTGTTAGTTTCTGCTACATAACAAAGGGAGTCAGTTATATGTACACATATATCCCCATATCCCCTCCCTCTTGCGTCTCTCTCCCACGCTCCCTATCCCACCCCTCTAGGTGGTCACAAAGCACCGAGCTGATCTTCCTGTGCTGTGCTGGGGAGCGCAGAGTCTTAACCGCTGGACCGCCAGGGAGGTCCCAGTAGAGTATTCCTTTTTACTGCTGAGTGGTACTCCGTTGTATGCGTACACCACAATATGTATATCCGTTCATCTGTTGGTGGATATTTGGGTTGTTTCCAGCTCTGGGTGATGATGAGTTAACCTGCTGTAAACAGTCGTATACAGGGTTTTGCGTGAACATACACTTCCCTTTCTCTTGGGTAAATGCCTCGACGTGGGATTGCTAGGTCATATGCTGCATGTACAGTTAACTCTTTAACAAACTGCCAGACCGTTTTCCAGAGTGTTTGTGTCATTTCGTATTTCTGAAAGCAGTGCAGAGATTTCCCATTTCTTCACATTTACACATCTTGGGATCTTTCTTTTTTTATAACACACTTACTGAGAATTTACATAACAAGCTCTGTTTTATAGGTCGTGTATGAGAGGTGTGAAAAGCTGCGGCCCACCCTGTTCCGGCTGGCAAGCGATACCACCGATGATGACGATGCGCTCGGTATGATGTTTTTTTTCTTTAATTAAAAAAATATATATATATTTATTTTTGGCTGTGTTGGGTCTTTGTTGTTGTGTGCGGGCTTTCTCCGGTTGGGGCGAGTAGGGGCTACTCTTCGTTGTGTTGCTCAGGCTTCTCATTGCAGTGGCTTCTCTTGTTGTGGAGCACAGGCTCTAGGCGTGCGGGCTTCAGTAGTTGTGGCTCGCGGGCTCTAGAGCGCCGGCTCAATAGTTGTGGCACACGGGTTTAGTTGCTGCACAGCATGTGGCATCTTCCCGGACCAGGGATTGATCCTGTGTCCCCTGCATTCGCAAGCAGATTCTTAACCACTGCACCACCAGGGAAGTCCCTTGGTACAGTCTTATTCTTTAGGCATAGACAGCACCCAAGAGTGCAGGACAGACGTGGGGCTTCCTGCCTTACTGCTGACGCAGAAACAAGACAGTAGCCCCTAGGTGTTATGGTGGTTGGGCTTGGGGAGGGTGTGGCCTGAGTTAATTCTTCTGATTTCCAGAGGAATCTACTATGTTTAAGCAAGAAATGAGCCGCAAGTCTGAAAGCATAGAAAAGGGTGGAAATTTACCATGTAGATTTGTGAAGGGGATAGGAGAAAGAGCGGCTACAATTGAAGGCTTGAAGAAAGGCTGAACATTCTCAGAGGTCTGAGAAACAGCTGCGAGGGGCTCCTTGGAAGGTTTCACACCCAAAGTGCCTTCAGGGACTGAGTGGGGAGTCTAAGTGGGGATACCAAGTGGAAGGCACAGGGGAGAACTGTAATCCTGTACACAGGTATTGAAATGTTTAAAACTATTTTATTTTATGGAAAATCTCAAAACACACAAAAGGGATTTATTCTATCCCCATGTACTCTTCACCTGTTGTTAATAATTACCAACTCATGGCCAGTCTTTTGATCTTGTTTTATCTGTACTGCTTTCTCCCTCCATCTTCCCCCCTACATCCCCAATTCTAGTTTTTTTTTTATTTTAATAAGATCTGGCACCTTATTAGATGTCTGTTCGATGACTGTCTATGCATTTACTTTTATTTATTTATTTATTTACTTTACTTACTTATTTTTATAGGATCTTAGTTCCCCGACCAGGGATCAAACCCGTGCCCCCTGCAGTGGAAGCTCAGAGTCTTAACCTCTGGGCCACCGGGGGAAGTCCTCCCAATTCTATTTTTAAGCAAATTCCAAACATTTCAAAGTAACGAGTCAGTGTTCAGATTTTCCTGGGCATTTTTCCCTCTAATCATTCCTTGTTGACCCTCTTTCTTTTTTTAAAGTTTGTTGTAAATCAGTATCAAAAAGAAAAACCACGCTTTGTAAATTGGTTGATATTTAAGTCCCTTATAATGGGTAGCCCCCATTCTTTTTTACTTCATGCATGAAAAACATGTCCTTTGACTTGCAGAGTTTCTCTTGGTCTCAATTTTCTGATGGCATCTCCCATGGTATTTAATGTTTCTCTGTTCCTGAGATTTCTGAAATTCCTGCTTTCTTATAAATTGGATCAGGAGGCTTGTTCAGATTCAGGTTCAAATGGCAGAGCGTGTGCTGGGGAGCAAGAATGCTTCACAGGTGATGTGAAGAGGCCCATGGTATCTGGTTTTCTGGGTTTTATGTGATGTAATTATTGTCTAAACCCGTTATTTCCTCCGGTTGCAATGAAGTCAGAGGTCACAAAATTTAAATTTTAATCACCTTGCACATGCCAAATAAAACACTTTGCCAGGTGAATTCAACCTCGTGTTAGTTCACAACTTCCATCCAGTTTAAAAATTGACAGGAAATGAATAGTTGGTCGCTCTTGCAGTGCCTTCCTAGTACCATGGCCTGCAGTGTTATGCATAGCCCCTGGCCCTGTTGCTGTTCTGTCTCTCTCCTAGGAAAGGCTTTCTTGCACCAGATCATAAGATACTCTTGACATTTCTGAAATCCACTGCGTATTTTATACTTACAGGATGTTTCAATTTGGATGTCAGATTTTCATCAGGAATACTTGATCTGTACTTAGATTTTATAAAATTTACAGGTGAAAAAGTAGATTCGTGTACCAGCTTGTTTCCTACACGCTTCCCAATAACTGAATAAAGTACCAAAAATTTTTTTTTAATATTTGCATCCACATTGACAAAGTAGCTTTAAGTTTTGAATTAAAATTAAAGTTTTAGTTCCTCACTTGAAAGACCCATATTTCAAGTGTTGGCCATCATATTGGACAGTACAGACAAAGAAAGTGAAAACATTTGGTTCCTCCTACATCCTGCGAAGAAAGTGTTGAGGTTCAGGGATTGAGTGACTGGATGTGCCAGGGGACTGATCTCGTGATCTGGGGGCAGGAGGCATGGATATACTGAACCTGGTAGAGCCGTGTGACAGCTGCTTTGTGGAGTGGCTTAAAAAAGGCTGAGATTGTTGGTAGCTAAACCAGGGGATTCTGATTTTTCTCTCCTTCTTCAGCGGAGGTTCTCCAGGCAAATGACCTCCTCACCCAGGGAGTTCTGCTGTACAAACAGGTGATGGAGGGCCGTGTCACCTTTGGGAACACAGTGGTCAGCTCTTTGGGAGACATACCTGTCTCCAGAGGTATGTGCAGAGAGCCTCTCCCACCCTCTGCCGTGGGGCAGCCTGCAAACACCGGGAAAGAAATGGATCCCTGAACGCTCTGGGTTATGGTATAGAAATGAGAGAGCATGTCCTCTTTTCCCTTTCCCTTGAGCATTGGTTTTATATAGCCAGCCTCTGCCCCACGTGCCATCACGGGTTGACTGCTAGGCTGGAACTAGCTTTGGCTGTAAACAGAAGCGGTGGCTATACCGTGCCCAGGTTTGGATTGCACCTCTCATGAGTGCTTACTTATGGGAGCGCACACCAAAAAAAATATGACCTTCTTCAGGTGTTTCCTAGTGCCAGGCTAGCTAAATCGGAATCATCTGGAGTACTGGTTAAAATGCAGATTCTTGGACCTTCTGAATCAAGACTACTTAGAGCTGGGACCCGCATTTTTATCAAGCGCTCGAGATGATTCTGATTCACTGTGGTCAGAACCTCAAAGGCCTCTGACCTGGAGCAGTCAGCTCTGCTACTGTCCAGGTTGAATGGACCGTTAGAGGATTCTGTGTTTACTGGGGTGGGAAGGCAGTTCCTCTGGTTACCTCGTATTTCAGATGCCACTCAAGGCTGTAAGTCAAGCCAGTCAGCTGAGGTGGAAGGTTCATCTGGGGTGTGCTTAAGGGTGGGGTGATGTGATGTCTTTTGATTGGGAGGGGGCCTGAGGGAAACTGATAACCTTTAAGTGGAGACTTTGCTCTTATTCTGACTGACTTATTTTCCTAACTGTCTGTTTTCTAGTCTTTCAGAATCCAACAGGCCGCATGAAGAACTGCCCCCTGATTGACTTGGAGGTGGACAGTGGATCCGAGCAGGCTGGGACTGTGGCTCCATCTTTACTGCATCACGACCTGGCAGCCTTAGGTGAGGGTGCTGTTTAGGGGCAGCAGGCACAGAATGGTCCTGATTCCCAGGGAGAGAGTAAGCCCATTCCCCCTGGTGAGAGTGTGCCGGTTTTTAGAAGGAATTGGGTATACCGGGAAGTTCAGAGAGGTCCTCCCTGTACTCAGTTTCAGATTTGCCATGAATGAGTTGAATGACTTTGGGTAATTTGTTTTGTCTAGGCTTTCTAAATGTTCTAGAAGGGATGATGGTATCAGTCTCCAATTCATATCAGGTAGAGCTACGGATGTGCATCTCACTCTGTTCCTTCTTTACAGGGATCAGTGATGGCCCAGTTACCAAAAAGGTAAGGAAGCTCTTCCTAGGGACCGGAGAGGAGAGGGGAAGTCCCTCAAACCTACCTTCATGAGGGCAGCAGTGCCTGGGGGAGGGGGGAGGGCTACAGCATAGCCTGGTGGCACTGTGGACTCAGAGGTCCAAAGCCTCTTCCTCATCCTCACCTCTGCTGTCTGGCTTGAACCCCTGGAGGGATTTTGCTCTCCTTCTTCCCTACCCTTTTCTGTTGTATCCAGGCTCCTGCTTACTAAAGGTCTGCTGAGGAGTCATGTCCTCTTGACCTTTCTCCACCTGCCCCAGGAAATGTAGTAAGCCTGGGCTTTGGGGTCAGGAGAGCTGTGCCACAATGTCACCGTGGCTCATAGTCACTCATGCCCTGGCCTTACTTTAGTCATTCCTGGTTTTGACAGGTTGCGAGTCAGAATTGCGGTCAGGAAAAGAGGAACCCTACCACCAGCACACTGCCGGGTGGTGGTGTCCAGAGCCCTTCTGCAGAAAGGAACTTGCTGGATCTCCTCTCCCCACAGCCGTCTCCGGGACCTCTGTGAGTCTTGTGGGCAAGGAGTGTAGAAGAGTGGCTCCTGTGTGCGGTGCTCGCTCACTGTGCGAGGCCAGGCAGCGGGGCCCAGGGCTGCTGCTCCCCCTGAAGGGCTGCTTCCTTTCTGTCGGAGTTCAGTGTGTTCTCCTTTTATTCCGCATCCTAAGTCAGGAAAGTACACGTTTGGCCAGGACCTCCAAAACGCAGTTTAAGGAGCAACAGCAGTGATGATGATGATGGTTTTTGTCTTTATAGGTTTTTTCTTTTTCCTGATTTCAGTGTAATTTGAAGCAAAGCTTGATTACTAGAGAAATAGATAATATAGAAAGTCCCAAATATCACTCTCTAAAGACAATGTTGAATGGTCCTTCTTTGCTTTTTTTCTACACACGTAGTAATGTGTTGCTGTGGCTTATTTTTACACAAATGAGATTATAATTTACAAACTGTACTCCACTGTGGTTTTTTATATCACACATCTTGGATGCATTTTCATCAATTTATGTAAACTTGCCTCATTCTAATAGTTGAATAATAATTCATATACATATAATATATATATTTAATCATTTCCCTCTTGTGGATATTTACATAGCTTCCAGGTTGGAGGAACCTGGAGTGTCTCTATAGTACAGATTTATAAAAGTAGAGGTGCTCTTAGGTATGAGTATAAACATATTTTCATAGATCCTGTCCCTTTGCCTCTGGCAAGGCTGGAACACTTTGCCTTCCCCCAAACAGCCTGAGAGCCTGTGTCCCTGGTGGAGACCACAGAGCTGGGTGGAAATGGAGATGTGCTGGGAGGTCATTCTTGTTAGTACCCGTAGGGGGTTTCTTCCTAGTTTACTGTTTATAACCACTTGACATGGGGTCAGTAATAATTCTAATTTTGGTGGGTTACTTACGTCTGGAGTTTGGTTTTCCATAAATGTTTTTGATTTGTATTCCAAATGGACAAAATCATGAAGTATGAATGAAGTGGTCAGTGTAACTTGTGCTGTCATCTTCCTAGCTTACGTCACGCTGGTGATCATGTATGGGAAACCATCTGGCTGAGCTACTTGTTGTCAGAGACTGCCTGACAACTACAACATTAATTACTTTATTGGGTCCTTATTGTATGCACACATTCTGCTCAGTGCTCTTCATATACTTTCTCATTTAATTCTTGTAACAGCCTATGAGATAGATACTAAACTATTTCTATTTTACAGTAAGAAAACTGAGGCATGGGTTAGATTACTTGTCTAAAGTCATACACCCGTAAAATATATACATACACACATATACACATGCATATATATTTATTTTTTTCCCCTTATTTTTCACAAAACCTAATCAGATTCCTGGAATTCTCTACATTTTTTGCCAGTCTTGATATTATTTCTTTGCAGGAATTATATTCCGCAGAAAAGTATCCCCAGGGAAGTGCCACCAGGTACTAAGTCCTCTCCAGGTTGGTCCTGGGAGGCTGGCCCAATGGCTTCTTCTCCGTCTTCCCAGAATACACCTCTGGCTCAAGTGTTTGTCCCTTTGGAGTCTGTTAAGCCCAGTAAGTACAGTTTCACCCTTTTTTTCCCTTTCTGTTATTATGCATTAAACTGGGGAAGATGAGTCGGGGAGAGATACTGCCTGGGGACAGAGGATAAGGCGGGTGGCCCATGTCTCTTAGCTAATACTTTTTTAAGTTTTCTCTGTCTTGGAGTTGACACTGAAGGATATTGGCAGGCGGAATTTAATTAGGGGGCTTGAATCCACTTACGGAGATGATCTTCATTTGGAATTCAAGAAGGGAATGTTCAGTGTGATCTGAAATAACTCAGAAGAGGTGGAATTAGAAAGAAAGGAAGAATTTGGCTGGTGATCCTCTTCCTCTCTAATGATCCTCATTAAAGCAGGAAAAGTAGCTATTAACCTCCCTTACAAAGAAAAGGAAACGGAAGGCCCAGCTAAGTAAGGTGAGACTGCCTGTGGTCAGCACACTGGTATGTGAGTGGGAAACAACTGGGGTCTTTAGATCTAGGGCCTGGGCCCCTTCCTTGGGCACAGGGCCTTCCTGTGGCTCAGTGTGGTGAGCTCAGATTACAGAGGGCCCTGGAACCAGGCAGAGGAAATAAAGTCAGCAGTGGGGGCCCTTTGCATACTTACTTTATTAATTTTTATTTAAACATAATAAATGTTCATTGTTAATTTCCTGGTTTTGATAATTGCACTGTAGTTATATATAATGTTAACGTTTGAGGGAGCTGGGTGAAGGGTACGTGGGAATTCTTTGTGTTTTTGTAACTTTTTGTAAATCTGAAATTATTAAAAAACAAAATTAAAAACAAAATTCAATGTAGTTTTAGAAAAGATAGAATAGAGCAGAAAATTAAAATCATCTATACCGTTACCACCCAGAGATGAAAGTTTCTATTAATGTCTTGATGTATTTTCCTGTTTTATCCACGTATGTATGTTTAGTAAATTGTCACCATAGTATATATACTGTTTTATATCCTGCTTTATTTAATATTTTAAGCTATAGCATTGTTTCATGCCCTTATTCTTCAAAACCTTGATTTTTTAAAAATGAATTCATTCTTATGCCACTAACATGTACTGTAACTCATTTATTCATTTTCTTTCTGAAGGATAATTTGTTTCCAGTTGTTTACTGTTATAAACAGTGTTACAGTGAACACCCATTGCGAAAAATGGAGATCCATTTTTGAAACTTTCCTGATTATTTCATTAGGATATATGCTTAAAAGTGGAAATGCTGGGTGTAGACATTTAAAATTTTGCTCTTTGTCACCAAGTTCCTTCCTGGAAGGGTTACCTTTTTCCCCATAACCTCACCTCCATACCTCATGAATATTTTCAGTCTTTTAAATCTCCGAGAGTTTCATTGTTAAACTATATTTTTATAATGTGTGTTTTGATAAGTGATGTTTGGCATGAAATAAGGATCTTCATTAAAATTTTTTCCACTTGGTTAGCAAGCTGCCTGCCATTTATTGAATCAGCCAGTGATTTTCAAATATATGCTCTTGACATGTTAAATTCTCGTATTTGGGTCTGTTCTGCATGCTGTTTTCAATTGCAATTTCGTACATATCTGAGTATTTGTTTATGCAAATAGCCCTACTCTCCCTTCTTTTTTAATGGTTAGTCTAACGTATCTTTTCCCAAAATTAACTTACGAATCATTTCTTAGCTAAAGTAGAACAATCCCTTTAGTATTTCCAAGACCTAATTAATTTGAAGAGATCTACTGTCTTTATAGTTTTGTAAAATTAAATGTAAGAGATGTTATGTGTATGTAGTCATACAAGAGAAACCAGAAGGATATAGGCCCAGATGTTAGCAGTGCTTATTTCTGGGGAGTATTAAGGGTGTTTTTTATTTTCTCCTTTATGGTATCCTGTATTTTCTGTAGTGTTCATACATTATTTTAATCATAATCATTTCTTGCTCAAAAAAATGCTTTTTTTTTTTTTTCTTAAACTGGTACTGGATGGTTGGATGGAGGGGAGAGATCAGTTTGGAATGTCACAGGAGTCCAACTAGAGGTAACGAGACTTGGATTATGGTGGTGCAGAGGGTTAATTTCAGGAGCTGTTCTGACTGGAGAAGCAACAGGATTTGGTGATAGGTGCACATCTCTTTCAAGCATGGCTGCTCTTTCAGGAGAGTCTGTAACAGTGCTAATCCTTTTGGTCGGGTCCTTCTCTACCAGGCAACCTGCCTCCTCTTATCGTGTATGACCGGAATGGATTCAGAATTCTGCTCCACTTTTCCCAGACTGGGGCCCCTGGCCACCCAGAGGTACAGGTGCTACTGTTGACCATGATGAGCACGGCCACCCAACCTGTCTGGGACATCATGTTTCAAGTAGCTGTGCCAAAGGTGAGTCAGCGGCTGGCCCGCTCCTTTGAATTTTTCAATAAAGGCTATCATTTTTGAGCACCAGGTCCTTTGCTGGGATGTTATCTATTAGGTGGAAGGGCTAGAATCTTCACTCGAAGTAGGTTAAGATAAACTGGGAGTTTTGTTGGCTCATTTAACTGAGAATTCCTGAACGTCTGACTTCAGATATGGCTGGATTCAGGTAAATTCTTAAACAGTTCCTTAAGAATCTGTCACTTTCCATCTCTTGACTTGGTTTTTCCTCTCTGGACCCTGTTCTCTCATAGACTCCCTCCACCAAGCAGGAAAATGGTTATCAGCAGCTTCAGAGTTACATGGTCCTTATCGCTTTTTATCTCAGAAGGAAACTGTCCCCTGACATGAGGCATGCATATTGATTACCTCAGGAAGGGCTAGGGTTGGCCTTGTTGGTATTACTTGCATACCTTGGACCAGTAACTCGTGTTAAGGGGTATGAGGTACTCTGGCCAAGTTGCATGTTATGTTTTTTTCTCGAGGGAAGTAGCTCCCCACAGATTAACAGCCATACCAGAATCACAAGAAATGGGCAAGGGGCCTGTCCTGAAAGGAAGGATTCAAAGCAGACAAAAATAAACTATGTGTTTTCTAATACTCATGGTAATTTTGTAGGGCATGTGCTATCATTACCCCTATCTTATAAATTAAATTATCAATCCAAGGTTCAGAAAGGTTAAATATTTTGCCCCAAATCACAGAGCTAGTAAGAGGCAGAGTTAGAATTCAACTCAAGATATGCTCTCACTCTTCATGCTGCCTCTCAGAAGCCAACCTTTGATCACACAACTTCAGATACATTCCATGTATGAGTGGAAGGGCTTTTGGATCCTTTCATCAATTGGTGGGGTGGAGGCCAAGCTCTCCTGTTCACCTGATCTCCCTCATTAAAGCTGTAGTTTGTTAGGAATGAGTTATATGTTGGATTCTTTTTGCCCCCAATAGTCAATGAGAGTGAAACTACAGCCAGCGTCCAGCTCCAAGCTTCCTGCTTTCAGTCCTTTGATGCCTCCAGCAGTGATCTCTCAGATGCTGCTGCTTGACAATCCACACAAAGTATGTTCTGGTGTCTGTGGTAGCAGGGAAACAGGGGCCCCTGAACTCTAGGGAGGCAGCTGGGCAGGTGGAGAGAGGTATATTGAGGTCTTGCTTTGGTTGGGATGGTGGTAGAATGTCCCTTGCCAGAGTCCGTTTTCTTTTGGGGCTTATTGAAAGATCTGTGACCAGATTGTCATAGCTGGGGACCAAGGGAGTGGTACACACTCTCCCTAATCCCATGGAATCCTCTGAAAGGGTGAGGCCAATCTGTCCTCTTAGCTGGTCTCCAGGACTGCAAAAGCGTGGGAGGATTCCCAGGATGTAAGCCTGGCTCCCCTTGTGTTCGTAGTCCCAGAGGGTCAAGGCCAGGGTATGCCTGTCATACAGTTGCTTGAAGCCCTCACTTGGGTGGAGTTAACATACATATACTGTTACTTGGTGACTACGGGGTGGGTAAAGGCTTTTACTCTGGGCCTGTCTCTGTGTTCACTCCCCACTAATATAACATCTTTTATCTTTGCTCAGGAGCCCATCCGGTTACGGTATAAGCTGACATTCAACCAGGGTGGACAGCCTTTCAGCGAAGTAGGAGAAGTGAAAGACTTTCCAGACCTGGCAGTCTTGGGTGCAGCCTAACTCCTCACTGGACAGACCCTGCCATTCAAGCTTAGGCCAGTGTTACTTTTGCTGTCTAGATAGGACTAATCACAGTGATGTAGTGCAGAGTGCCAAGAGTTCTATCCTGCCATCAGGCTCTGGATGCCAACCTCTGACTTATTCTGCAGATATTGTGTGTGTGTGTGTGTGTGTGTGTGTGTGTGGCCCGGGGGCTGAGGGGCAGGGATGTGGGCGGTGTGGGAAATGCTAAAGCATTTCTGATAACCATCTGCTACGATCATATCTGGTTTTGCATGTTGGTGGACACTGATGTCCCTGCCTCAAGTTGGAGGTTTTATAAGCCAAAGTTGTTGTTGTTGTTTTCCATGTATTATTATCTTTTCATTCATCACTCTGTGCCTTGTCAGCCTTTGAAAGACTTGGTTGCTCCCAGGCTGCTGTTCTCAGGGACCTTTAAAGGGACCTGGTTGGTCTTGGGGCAGAGTGTCTTCTGGGACACTCTCTTCCAAGAAAGACCTTGTCTCCATTTCCATTAGCGAATGCTGCTTGCATGTGTTCAGGAAGATCTTCTAAATGGAATGCTTGTTGCACTGTGTTCTAGGCGAGGGGCTGCCACTAGACCAGAGGACCGCGCTTGGTGGGCCAATCATGTCCTTCACCACTGTGCCTTAGAATTGCCCATAGATGGACCCTTCAGGGCAGAGGGGAAAGCAGATCCCAGGCCTTATTCAGGCCTCAGGTTCCATGGGTCGGGCAGCCTGTCTGGACCCTTCCTCAGGACCCTCATCTCCATCCTCATCCTCTTTCACCACAAGCATTTACCCAGAGCTCTTTGATTGTGACACCATGCCAGTCGTTGTAAATCATAACTAACAGGTTCGCCCTGGCCTGTTGACTTCACAATCCAGGATGAAGAACTGTGATGCAAATGAGATACGAAGTGAGTTTAGCAATGAAAAGTGATGACTAAATACAGAAAGTCATTGAATAAATACCCGTGTAGCAAATACGCTTTGTGGAGTTTTGAGTAAGTAGGAGATGCAAAGCCTGTTGCATTTAGAGATAATAGGCTTGAAGGGATCATTCATCTGTTGAAGTAAGGAAGACTTCCTGAGGGATGTGGAACCTTAAGAACTGCTTCAGTGAAGAGAAGCCCTGAGGATCTGAATGAAGCTGGAAGAGAGGTGGATTCTTGTTACAGTCATGGTGTGAAGGAAGATTCAGGCCTGCAGTCAGTTAATACTGAGCACCTACAATGTGCTAGGCATGTGTGCATGTTTTACAAGTCTTGCTTGGCCTGATGGATGGGTGAAGAGAGCTGAGCCTGGCTGAGATGGCCTGATGAAGGATGCAAGATCCAAGCAGCTCACCTGTCTGGGTAGGATTCTGCCTCAGAAACTGCAAGGCTCTGTTTGGGGCTCTTTGTCACAGGATCTGGTACTCTACAGTCTGATCTTTTACCTGCTACATATAGTTGGAAATGTGCCAGCACTATGGTGGGGATGAGAGCTGTAAAAAATCAAGGTATGTCACTTTTAAAGCAAATGTGAAAACTCATAAAACAGACAAATGATGGGGTGATTCTTCATTTGGCATAACTCATAAGGTTCATTTTAATCTAAAATTTTGTGTTCAAACATTCTATATAGCTTTTATAGGCTCTAGCTGTTTCATAAAGTCTCCTAGAGGAGCCCATCATAAAGACGATGCCTGCCTAGGACTTCCCTCAAAAATGGGTGAATGAGGGCTTCCCTGGAGAGTCTGCCTGCCGATGCAGGGGACACGGGTTCGTGCCCCGGTCCGGGAAGATCCCACATGCCGCGGAGCGGCTGGTCCCGTGAGCCACGGCGGCTGGGCCTGCGCGTCCGGGGCCTGTGCTCCGCAACGGGAGAGGCCACAGCAGTGAGAGGCCCGCGTACCGCAAAAAAAAAAAAGGGTGAATGAGACCTACACATGAAAAAACCTTTATCACGTAGTTAAAAGGTAGACTCACTGCGTGTGAACGTTCTTCTGTCTTCTGGGAGACAGACTCCCAGTGGTGCTCTGCTTAGATAGAGTTGGACAAGGGTAAGGGGGTAGGGAGGTGGGTGTCCTGAAAGTGGCCCTGGTTTATGTTATCAGTGCCTTCTAATTATGAAGTTCAGCGACCACTTAAGAAGAACCAACCGGTATCTTTTATTCACTCAGCAAGTTGTTGTTGACTAGCTACTGTGAGCCGAGCACTGCTGTAGGCACTGCAGATACAGCAGTGATAGAAGGTCCCTGCCCTCGTGGGTCTTCTGATGGGGAGAGACAAATCCATAATGTGTCTGTTGGAGAGTTGGCACTGACCATCCAGTATTTTCCCCTATCCTGAACTCTTCCTTCTGGGATCCTGCTCATCCCTATTTCTTGACCTACCTCTGACTCTTCTTTTCCCTCTGTCCCTTAAATGTGTTTCCATAGTGTTTAGTCCTTAGGACTTTTCTAGGCATTCTGGGCAGTTAACTACTAGATGGGTGGTAGACCTGTATCTCAGGCTTCCACCTCCTTGCTGACATCAGGTCCATATTTTAAGCCGTCTAATGGATATCTATCTGGAGGTTCCACTGTTGCCTCCAAGTGCTTAGAATGGAACACAGCCACTTCTCTCATTCTCTCTCTGTTCTTTTATTTGAAAGCACCTATCCAAGCCTTCATAGGTCCTTGATTCTTGCTTCATCTCCATCCCCCTCAATACTTTTGTCTCATCTAGTCTATTTCTAAATAGTATCACATCTTGCATTCACATTGTCACTGTCCTGGTTTTGCTTTTTTTTTTTTTTTTTTTTGGATGGTGCCGTAGCCTGCCTCTCAGTTCTCCTCTGAGCCATTATACTTGCAACATACCTGGGCACTTGACCCCTGCTGAAAAACTGAATGGCTTCTTAATGCCCTAAAAGCCTTTGCAGCCAAATTCAAGTTGTTTACTCTGGTGTTCAGTGCCCTTCTGTAACTTTGTTTGCTCCTTACCCTTCTGGCGTCATCTGTCAAGAATAGAGGACACTTTGCCAAAGCCACAAGAAAGTCCCTTCATGTTTTGATAATACCACGTTTTCTCGTATCTCTTTGACTACACCTGTAATTAACTCCTTTTGTGTCTTCAGTGATTTAAGATTGGGCTAAAATGCTGCTCTATCTGTGAGCCACTCGTTGAGAGTAGATGAGCTGTGGATTTAGTAGCGTTGAAAAAAGGATAAATAATGACCCAAAACATGAATATTACCCATTAAAAATAAAGTAGTGTAAATTGAGAGATCAGAAATGAAAGGTTAAAAGTAAAGGTGATGTTCTCATACAAATAGTGTTTAGTACAGTGTTCATAAATCACAAATTCTTAGAATATATCTAATATAGAAGGTGCTTACCCAGGCCCAAAATATAAAATTCTACAAACTAGTGTGTTTGTTTTAAACTAAGAAGAAAACAATAGAGTGCTAGCCATAGTTTGTTTCATATTTTTTTTAAGCAGTAACAGCCTGACCTCTTTCATCTGGAGAGAGACGGAGTCAAGTAGATAAGCAGGAAGTATCCTCAGAGAAGATAAGGCCAAGGTCCAGAGATCTCATCACACATTTAATGTAAGCTGAAATGGAAAAACTCCAGGCCTTTAGTTCCCTTGCCCAATGCATTCCCAGCTATACCATGTTCGTTCTGAGAAAGCTTGCATCTAAAAATGTGTACACATTCTGCTCCTTTGACTTTTATTCTTGAACACTTACTTTATCCCACAGCTAGAGGTACTACTATGATTTTAAAAGCTGAAAAACATTGCAGTGTTACAGGCTCCAGATACATAGGCTTTTAAAGTTTGAGGTCTTCTGAAGCCCCAACAGTTTGAAGTAATTAAATCAACCCTTACTTGTAATTCCATTCTTTAGCTTCACGTACTACCTCTAGCCATGTGACCTGAGACAAGTAATTTGTCCTCTTCCGCTTCCTTCCCTGTGAAGTGCATAATAGGATTGTTTTGAGAAGTGAGTTAATAAATGTGAAGTGACTCCAGTACTTCATAGGACTAAGCTAAGACTCATATTTCATTTACTGTCTGCTTGTCCACCTGGCTTCCAATACATGAACAGACTTGACTTACCCATAACTTTTTTGGCCGTGCCGTGAGGCTTGTGGGATTTTAGTTCCCCGACCAGGGATCGAACCGGACCCTCGACCCCTGCAGTGGAAGCGCGGAGTCTTCACCACTGGACCGCCAGGGAAGTCCCTATGACTATTTGAAGTTTACCTCATGAAATCAAGCAAATATTTTAATTTTGGCAAGGTTCAAATTAATACTGAGATGCAGTAAATGTCAAGGATAGAAAGGTAACAAAACTTTGGAAACCTTACGCATAAGTCTAGTCAAAAGCAGAAATCCATAACAATATACTTAGAAACTAATCAACACTTCCTATAAAACATTCAGTTAAATTTTGTAAACAAGACTATGTAATTCTAAAATTCATAACCCTATCACCAAAATCTGAAGCAGATACCTTTTAGTCTATTCTTGTTTTTGAATGCATAGGTAAAATATTAACTTTAAAGCTAGTGGCAGGACTTCCCTGGCGGTCCAGTGGTGAAGACTCCGTGCTTCCACTGCAGGGGGCACGGGTTCGATCCCTGGTTGGGGAACTAAGATGCTGCAAGCCACGTGGCGTGGCTAAAATAAATAAAGCTAGTGGCGTATTGAAAGAATACACTGTGTAAAGCCTTTGGGAGTGCAGTCGGCCACATTAATAGCTCAAATGGACAATTTGATCATCTCAATAGATGTAGAAAAGGCATTTTCTCTCATTCGTTGTTTATTCCTAATAGAATCAAACAACCAGCATGATGTTTAATAAGGAAATGACAACAGTGGCTTAAACACAAAGGTTTATTTTCTCATTCAAAAGAAAGCCAGAAATAGTCCCAAACCATTTGTGGTGTCAACGGAAAAAAAAATGCACAACTTAAAAGTTGAGAATTTTATTTGGCAGACCTACTGAGAATTGTAGCCAGCGATACAGCCACTCATAGCTCTGAGGGACTGTTCCAAAAAGGTAAGGGAAGTGCCAGGATATATAGGCGTTTTTGTTGGGGAAAAAAACAACACTCTCCCCCATGTGTTTAAACATCAAAAAATTACTTTTAATCACAAAAACAGACATCTCAAGTTAATGATTTTAGTGCTTTTCTATGTATGGGAAAGATGCAAGAGCCTGGCCTCTGAAATCTTCCCTTTGATGCGTGTCTTAACCATCTAGGGCCAGTATCTTGTTTTTTTCCATTCTGATTCCCCTCAGAGTACACCACAGGGGCAGCTGCCATGGTTGATGGCTTTATGGCTGCAACATCCTTTGTTTACGGAAGTGGCAAGCGACATTCTTAGGCCCTAAGTCAGCACCCAAGGATGTGCTCCTCAACATTATGTTACAAGCTTTAACTGCTGACTGTTCTAGGCAACAGGAAGGGAGTGGGGGAGCCAGGAATAGAGAAAAACTGCTGACGTTCTTAAGGTTTCCTGGAAATTTTATGTGATATTTGCATTCACATCTTATTGGCTATTTAGTAGCATGGCCACTCCAAGGTGCAGAGAAGGCTAAGAAATTGTCATATTTGCATACAATGCCACACACTTGGCTAAGGAAGAAGGGGAGATTGGATATTGTAACAATTTATCTGTTTACCATAAGACACGATGGCCACCTGTTCTACTGTTTAAAACCAAACAACTCAGGTATTTGTATGTACGTATGACTGTTTATATTTGGGTCGTAGAATTACAGATTTGTTTTCTTCAGAATTTATCTGAATTTTCTAAAGTTTCTAAACTGAAAAAGCATTAATTTTAATTCTCAATGTTAGTTTTTCAAAACTAAAACAACAAAAGGTGGAAATTCTTCCCACCAACCGATTACCCTCCTAGGAGACAATATTACTATTTCCTCATCTGTCCTTGGAGATATTCTAGGCATTTTTAAACAAATGAACTGTTCCACACTTTGCTTTTTTTTTAATGTAATAATATAGATGACTTGGCGATAATGCCATTATCAGTATGAACTGTGTAATAAAAAAGAACAGCCCCTGCTTTCCTCTCTTCTGACAGCAGATGGTATCAATCACTTACATGCTGAAAGTGCTTTGTATTAAAACTGGCACATGAAGTTGCTGATAGTTTCCATGCATCTCCAGCCTCTCACTTCCACTGGCTCCATTCCTGTGGGCCCAAGCCTGCTTGAGTCTTCCCTGCAACCCTCCCCCTTCCTCCTGCCTTGTTTCTGGTAGCCCTGCATGGTAGAGTGAAACAAGCATGGGTTTTGGGGTCAGGTTAAGTTTCTAGTTTTCTTGCCACCTTGGGCAAGTCACTTAACTCGGCCTTGGTTTTTATATTCTTAAATGGTAAAAATGTTAAAAATATACTTCATAGGTTTTGGTGAGGATTTAATGAGGTCACCAAGATACCAGACATGATAGGTACTCTTTAAATATAGGTGCTATTATTTCTCCTCAAATTGCCTCATCTGAGATTTCTCTTTTTTAATTTACTACCTTAACTTGTGGTGACTTCCATTTCGTCACTATGTTCATTTCAAAACCTCTCCTGCTCTCATGGAAACCAATGAAATTTTGCTAAGGATACTAATAACCTAATATTTGCAGAGACAGCAAAAAGGGTTGCATTTGATAAAATCTGACCATCCTCTCTATATTTGTAAGATTAGGGTCAACTTCAGGAAATGGAAAAACCTCAACAGTGGCTTAAAAGATACTTAGATCACTGTATTAGCTTCCTGGCATTCCTGAGCAAAGCTGGGTGACTTAACAGAAATTTATCGTCTGGCAGTTCTGGAGGCTAAAAGTCTGAAATCAGGGCCATGCTCACTCTGAAACCTGCAGGAGAATCCTGGTGATCTGCGACAGTCTTTAGCATTCCTTGGCTTTTAGCTGCATCACTCGTCTCCGCCTTCATTGTCATGTGGCGTTCTTCCTGTGTGTGTCACCCATGACCATCTTGTAAGGATACTGATCATATTGGATTAGGGGCTCACGCTACTTCCGTAAGATCTCGACTAGTTTCATCTGCAATGATGCTATTGCCAAATAAGGTCACATTCTGAGGGACTAGGGTTAGGATTTGTATCTTTTCTGGGGGGTCAGCGGGTGGAGACACAGTTCAACCCACAACACTCTCAAGAACCCCAGAGGTAGTGAAACTAGGACTGGTGTGCAGTTCATGGTCAGGCACCTAGATGCCGTCAATCTGTTGCCCTGCTGTGAGTGACTTAATTCCTAAAAACACTTAATGGTTCAAGATGACAGTTATAATTCTAGCCATCACGTTCACATTCCAGCCAGCAGGAAAGGAGAGTAGTGTATACGCCATTCTTTTAAGAACATCTTGAAGTCCCTCATAAAAGTTCTGCTCACGTTCCAGTGGCCAGTACTTAGTCACATGGACACACTTAACTTTTTTTTTTGTTTTACAGCTAATTTTTAACTTATTCATTTACTTATTTAATTTTATATTGGAGTATATTTGGTTTACAATGTTGTGTTTCAGGTGTATAGCAAAGTGATTGTTATACATATATCCATTCTTTTTCAGATTCTTTTTCCATATTGGTTATTACAGAATATTGAGTAGAGTTCCCTGTGCTATATAGTAGGTCCTTGTTGATTATTTTTTATACAGTAGTGTGTATGTGTTATTTTTTTTGGACACACTTAACTTTAAAGAATGCTGGGAGATGTCTTTGTCTTGAGAGGCTATGGACCCGCTGGGGAGAACAGAATAGAATCAGGAGATATCTAGCAGTGTCCGCCACACACTCCTGATGCTTTCCTGTCCCATGGCTTTCTGATACTCTTCTGATTCTTCCCCCAGTTCTTCCTCCCACCCTAAACTTCCAAATATAGGCATGCTGCTAAAGGCTTTATCGTTAACCTTCATTGCTACTCTACTAAATCTCCCTGAAGTACAAATCTGACCCTACTCCTTCAACCTTTTGATCATTTCATTGGATTAAGTAAAACCAATTTCCCTAGCATTCAAGGTTCTCCATAGTATAGCCTCATCCAGTCCTGGCCTCATCTGAATCTCATTTTCCCTTCCTGGAAAATAAAAATAATACCCACCTTGACTCCAAAGGCTGTGAGGATTAAAATGGAAGTGTAAGGGAAAGCAAGTTTAATCTGTAAAGGTCTGTAAACATGTAAGGAATCTAGTGCTCTGTTCCTTCACATGGATGGATGGGTCCTGTGCTGTAGCCAGTCTGGACTCTTCCCTGACCTATGAATCTGTCTAGTAGAAATGGAGAGGCTTCCACACATCTTGTCTCAGGAGGAAGACACAGTCTCTTCTGGTAAACCTGGTTTATGCCAATGATCCAGACATGCAGCTGCAACCTGATTCTGATCACTGGGCATTTTTCTGATATCCTGTTATTTTTCAGCTGTTTCTTTCTGTTGAGTGCTCTGCTTTTGGGACAGACTCACCTGCTAGACAACAATATTATATACCTTTGGCAGGGGCTATTAAGGTTTGTACCATGTTATGATGTGCTGGCACACCTCCCTATACATGGGGTAGCAAGGAAATGTATTAACCAAATTTAAGAACCCAGAGGCAGTGAGTCTAGGGCTGGTATGACAGTCCCAGATCTTTCAGTGTCCTCTCTTTCCACTTCCAACAGCCATTCCTACCAGCCTGTCCATAAGAGTTCCTCATGGGCAGGTGTGGTAAGAAGCAAAACTGTTCCACATGAAGCCAGTCTGGGTGACCTGGACAAGCATTACGCCCATTTAGGGAAGGGTGACTCAGTTTTGGCAAATCTCAGAAAGTGTGGGCTCAGAGGCAGAACTTTGGGCTGTGGCCCAGTAAGGAAATTTGCAAGCCCTGTCTCCAAAAAGGCTAGCTATAAAGCTAGACAAATTTGACAAAAATAACCATTTCAGTGCTACAGAAATCAAATAAAGTAGATAGCAATCTGAGAAGTGTTTATGCTTGAAAAGCCACTGAAGTTTGGGTAAACAACATTTGCAGTTTCTGTCATTCTTCCCTGGGGCTGCACCCAGCCTCTCCCTTGCACCAACTCTGTAGGATTGATATCTTCTTTGAAATGATGTTAGCAGAAGTGACAGTTGCTGTGGTGGGCAAGTGGGGAGGGCCAGCACTTCCACTAGTTTGATGTTATGGTCATCATTAGAAAAAGCACGTATCTTGATGAAGATGTGCACATATACATCAGGGACCAGAGAGAGCCCAAGCTAACCACACAATCCCAGCTGACACTGAGGCTGCATTCACATGCTGAGGAAACAAAGGGGCACAGTGGAAAGGAAAAGCTGGGACCAACTTGAAAGTGACCTGATATTTTGAATGTGCTCCCTTACCCACACACAGATCCACTGACAGGACAGAAGCCCTACTAGCTCAAAAAATTTGGTACAACTGTAGTCTGATCATTAACTGCCTTTCAGCTATGTAGACACAGGAAGTCAGATTTTAAAATAAAAACAAAAAAAATAGAGCCATCAGACGCTACACACCATAGGGGAGAAATTTCATGAGTTTATCTCAGGCAAGCTACTAAACAAGCAAACAAAAACAGGAACAATCTTTGGGGAGTCCAGAATCTAGAGTTGCTACAATATATTATCTAAAATACCTAGTTGTCAATAAAAAATTATGAGATGTGCAAAGAAACAGGAAGGAAAGATCCATACTGAGGGAAAAAGGGGTAAATAGAAACTCAGTCTTCAGACAATGGATTTAACAATCAGCATTCAAAGTAGCTAATATAAATATGTTCAAAGAACCAAAGTAAACCATGTTTAAGGAATTATAGGAATCTATGACAAATAAATAGTGATTCTCAATAGCAAGGCAGTATAAAAAAATGGAAATTCTGGAATTGAAAAGTACATAAATTGAGATGAGGAATTCACTAGAGCCTCTCAACAAAAGATTTGGGATGGCAGAAGAAAAAGTCAGTGAACCTGAAGATAGGTCAGTAGAAATTATCCAATCTGAAAAACAGAAAAAAGAAAAATAAATAGAGCTGCAGAAATATGTGAGACACCATCAGGTGTCATACACATAATGGGAGTCCCAAAAGGACAACCGAGAGAAAGGGACAGGGAAGTTATTTGAAGAAATAATATCCAAAACCTTCCCAAACTTGCTGAAAAACAATCTGCACATCCATAAAACTCAACAACCTTCAAGTAGGATAAACACAAAGAAACCCATAGATAGACACATTAGAGCCAAACTTAGAAACCAAAGCCGAAGATAGACTCTTGAAAGCTGTAAGAGAGAAATGACATACAATAGGTTCATAATAGATTAACAGCTGACTTACTTCTTATTGGAAATAATAGAGTTCAGAAGGCAGTGGGATGACATATTCAATGTCTTTTCATATGAAAAGAATTCTATTTCCAGCAGAACTGTTCTTCAAAAATGAAGGCATGGGCTTCCCTGGTGGCGCAGTGGTTAAGAAGCCGCTTGCCAATGCAGGGTACACGGGTTCGAGCCCCTGTCCGGGAAGCCCGTGCACCGCCAACTACTGAGCCTGTGCTCTTGAGCCCGTGAGCCACAACTACTGAAGCCCGCGCGCCTAGAGCCCACGCTCTGCAACAGGGGAAGCCACCGTGATGAAACGCCCACGCACCACAACGAAGAGTAGCCCCCGCTCGGGCAACTAGAGAAAGCCCGCGTAGCAGCAATGAAGACCCAAAGCAGCCAAAAATAAAATAAAATAAATGAATTTATTAAAAAAAAAAAAAAAAGAGCTCAGGCTCCAGTAGCAGGCTTGGCTGAGTTCAGCTCCCACAGCGCTACCTTTTAGCTACGTGACATTGAACCACTTGCTTAACTGCCTCAGTTCTTCCTCTTTAAGTTGGGGGAGGATAACAGCACTCATAGGACTGTGAGTATTAAGTGCGCTCATACAAGTAAGGTCTCTAGCGTAAGCACGTATTTAAGTGCCCAAAAGTCACTTAAGTTAGCAGAGCAAGAGGGACGCCCACACCCTCTGGCCGCCAGCCCGCCACGCTTCCCGGAAAGCAGGCAGTCACTATAGTAACGACCCCCTACTTCCGGAAGAAGTACGGCGTGCGGCGAGGGTCAATCCTAGCCGTACACATCAGCGAGCTGACTGAGAGGCTGTGAAGAGGTTAGTTGGCGACGCCGTCAATCCCGGCCCGCCGCCTCACAGACCCGCGCGGGTGCTCTCGCAGGGCCGCTCGCTTCTGCAGCCTCGCGGACGCCCAGAGCCAGCCCTTCAGGCCTGGACGCTGGGGTGCGGCGGTGCAGCCATGGACTTCTCCAAGTTCCTTGCCGAAGACTTCGACGTGAAGGAGTGGATCAACGCGGCCTTCAGGGCTGGCCCCAAGGAGGTGGCGGCCGGGAAGGCGGACAGCCACGCGGCCACCCTGGTGATGAAGCTGCAGCTGTTCATCCAGGAGGTGAACCACGCCGTTGAGGGTAAGCGGCCGGGCAGGGCTCCCAGACGGGCCCGGGGCCCCCGGGGTTGCACGTAGTGGGCCGTAAACGTCGGCGCCTCCCATGGAGAGCGAACGAGCCCTGCTCCGGTTCTCCCGCAGTGCTTACCGGGATATCCAGGAGGAGGTCTCAGCCCGCTACTCCTCTCTCTCTGCAACACTTGCGGACTTGGGATCTTGGTTTTCCACCTCTGGCGGTGCTGTCAAGTTTCCTTTTAAAACTTAAAAGAGTGAATTTTAAGAATATTAAATAATAGTCAGCTGATCCTTACATTTGGCAAAAAAACATATAGAAGGTGTATAGGAATGACAAATCTGGGAAACATTGTTTTAAAGGATTTAAAAAAAATTATTTTATTGAAGTATAGTTGATTTACAATGTTGTGTTAATTTCTACTGTACAGCAAAGTGATTCAGTTTTATATATATCTATATCTATATATACACATTCTTTTTCATATTCTTTTCCATTATGGTTCATCACAGGATCTTGAATATGGTTCCCTGTGCTATACAGTGGGACCTTGTTGTTTATCCATCCTGTATATAATAGTTTGCATCTGCTAATCCCAAACTCCCAATCCAACCCTCCCCACCGCCCCTGTTTTAGTGGATCTTTATGTCAGTGGGAAGATGGGCTGTCCTGACGGGAGACTTTTAAGTATCGAATTCACTAACCAGAATAGTGAATTATAAAAAATAACACACCAGAACCATTTCATTAACTCCTCGACCTGGTTTTCATTCACTGTATGTTTATTCAGTGCATACTGCCGCCAGTCTCTCTGCTCGGCTCTGTGGGAAAGAGGCTCAGACTGCCCACACTGGGAGCTTATGGTCCTGTAAATAGAACTTTGTTTTATAGATGTGTCCACTGTTTAAGAAAAGGTGGAGGTGGGGGGACGCTTTATTTCACTGCAGATTCTTTATTGTACTTTGCATCTTTTAGTAATTATTGAACATCTACTACGCACCTGCCAAGAAATGAGTGCTGGGGATGAAAAGTTTACCTTTCTAGAGCTTGCTACCCTGTGGGGAGCATACGTGAACTGTTTAATTACAGTGAAGGGTGGCTTTACTGAGAGTAGAACCGGAAGCTGAGAGCTGGATGAAGGAAGCAATTATCTCTTGTCTGGGAGAATCATAAAGGGCTTTTCCCTGTGTTAGGCCTTGAAGGAAGACCTCACAGGGCCAAGATGGGGAGGACACTAATAATAATATAATCGCAAATATCTGAGTCCTTGGTATACATCAGGCACTGTTTTAAGTACTTTATATGCATTAACTAAGTGGTTCTCAACAGGGGTGGTGGGACTTCCCTGGTCCGCCTGCCAGTGCAAGGGACACGGGTTCAATCCCTGGTCCGGGAAGATCCCACATGCCGCGGAGCAACTAAGCCCGTGCACCACAACTACTGAGCCTGCGCTCTGGAGCCCGTGAGCCACAATTACTGAGCCCGCGTGCCTAGAGCCCGTGCTCCGCAACAAGAGAAGCCACCGCCTTGAGAAACCCATGCACTGCAACAAAGAGTAGCCCCCGCTCGCCAAAACTAGAGAAAGCCCGCGTGCAGCAACAAAGACCCAAAGCAGCCAAAAAAAACAAAAACAAAAAATCTACCTTCCAGTGCACAGGACGCAGGCTCGATCCCTGGTCGGGGAGCTAAGATCCCACATGCTGCGGGGCAACTAAGCCCACACACTGCAACTACTGAGCTCGCGCGCCTCAGTGAGAGAGCCTGTGTGCTGCAAACTACAGAGCCCACGCGCTCGGGAGCCCATGCGCCACAACTAGAGAGAGAAAACCCACACGCCACAACTAGAGGGAAGCCCGCATCGCAACAAAATATCCCACACACCTCAACGAAGAAGACCCCAGTGCTGCAACTAAGACCTGATGCAGCCAAAAAAATTTTTTAAATAAGTAAATAAATAAATAATCCCTGCATGATCTGGCTCCTGCCAACGCCTCCAACCTAAGAATAGATCTTGTTCAACATTGTATCTCCAGACCCTGGAAAACAGTTTGTGCCCAATAAATATCCACTGACTGAATAAATGAACAAATCAATCCTCCTATTAGAGTTCCTCAACAACTCCTGTTTGAGCCTCTGCAATAACTTCTCTTCACTGCAGACTTGGGACCTTGTTTCATCGTCCGTAAAAATAAAGCTTTAAACCTCCGAAGGCTTCTCACTGCCCACGGGATGAAATCCAAACCTTCAGGATGGGCAAAGCACCTTTCACAGTTTGATCCTAATCTACTTTTCTACCTTACCTCCAGCAGAAGTTCCCCCCATGAAAGTGCAATCCTTCAATAATAATAACACTAATGACTAATATAAATTGATGTTATTGATGAAGCTCTGTTTGAACTTCCCGCCTTTCTCTGGACTGGTTAGGCCTTTTTATACCCACATGCCTCTGCATGTTCCCTCTCCCTTTAATACCAGAGAGGTAGTAAAGTATAATGGATAACAGCCTGGGATCTGGAACCAGTTACCTGGATTCAAATCCAGGCTCCCCATTCATTAGCAACATGATGCTGGGCAAGTTACTGGCCTCAGCCGCAGTTTCTACAGCTATAATGTGGGAATAATAACTATGCCTAACTCTAAGGATTACTGTCATTTTAAAATTAGATAATCATGCCAAGCGGAGGGGAAACTATTAACAGTTTGGCCAGGACACTTCTTCATTGCTCAGGACTCTCCCAAGCACTGCAGGACATTAAGCATTGTTGGGTCATTTCCACTAAATGTCCTACCATAGCAGCAACTAAAAAATTCCTACCAACTTCCAAATATTGGGGGGGTGCAGAGGTGGCATTTACCACCCCTGTTTTCTTTGTTTTTTTTTTTAATTTTATAAATTTATTTATTTATTTTTGGCTGCATTGGGTCCTTGTTGCTGCGCACAGGCTTTCTCTAGTTGTGGCGAGCAGGGGCTACTCTTCGTTGCAGTGCGTGGGCTTCTCATTGCAGTGGCTTCTCTTGTTGCGGAGCATGGGCTCTAGGCGCACAGGCTTCAGTAGTTGTGGCACGCGGGCTCGGTAGTTGTGGCTTGTGGGCTCTAGAGCGCAGGCTCAGTAGCTGTGGCGCACGGGCTTAGTTGCTCCGTGGCATGTGGGATCTTCCCGGACCAGGGCTCGAACCCACGTCCCCTGCATTGGCAGGCGGATTCTTAACCACTGTGCCACCAGGGAAGTCCCTCTTTGGTTTGTTTGTTTTTTTGTTTTTTTTTGGCCGCACTGCACAGCATGCAGGATCTTAGTTCCCCAACCAGGGATCAAACCCACGGCCCCTGCAGTGGAAGCACAGATTCTTTTTTTAAAAATTTTTTTTAATTTTTTTTTTTTTTTGGAATGCGGGGATTTTTTTTCAATTTTTTTTTTAGTTCTTTTATTTATTTTTAATTAATTTATTTTATTTATTTTGGCTATGTTCGGTCTTCGTTGCTGTGCGTGGGCTTTCTCTAGTTGTGGCGTGTGGGGGCTGCTCTTCGTTGTGGTGCGCGGGCTTCTCGTTGTGGTGGCTTCTCGTTGCGGAGCACGGGCTCTAGGCGTGTGAGCTTCAGTAGTTGTGGCACACGGGCTCAGTAGTTGTGGCTTGCAGGCTCAGTAGATGTGGTGCACGGCTTAGTTGCTCCGCGGCATGTGGGATCTTCCCGGACCAGGGCTTGAACCCATGTCCCCTGCATCGGTAGGCAGATTCTTAACCACTGCGCCACCAGGGAAGTCCCCATGCAGGGATTTTAATGTCACATTAAAGAGTTTTGATTTGGTTTAAAATTAGTGTAATGGGAAGGTACTGGAGGATTTTTAAGCAGGGGAATGAGATGGTTTGATTTATGTCCCCATTCAGGAGACTATGGCTGTAGTCCAGAAGAAAGGTGACAGTGGCTTCGTCTGAGGTTATAGCATTAGAGATGGTGAGAAATGGGTAGCTTTAAGGTATTTTTTAGGAGGAAGAAAGGGGAGAACTTGCTGATGGATTGGAATGAGGGATGAAAGGGGAAGAAAATCAAGAATGATGGTAGATTCTTGAACTGAGCAACTGGATGGAGGTGCCAAGTGTTCAGCAATGTTGAGAGAATTTGTAGTAAACATTCATAACCCACTACCTAGATTCTACAATGAGCAGTGTGCTGTTCCCGCTTTATCACAATTCTGTCCATCCCTCTCTCCATCCATTCGTCCATCTTATTTTTGATTTTGAAATAAATCAGTATTTCATAGTAAGTTAGACATCAGTATACTTCACCCCTAGACATTTCAGTTGGAACCCTAAAAATTATAGAGCTCAATACTTGTTTACGGCTCTTTTTTTTACTAGATAAAATTTACATAAGGTGAAATGGAGGGACCTTATCTGATAAGTTTGGGTTTTGACAGATGTATACGCTAGTGTAGCTCAACCCCCCATCAAGATGTAGAATGTTACCATCACTTCGGGAGGAGCCCCAGTCCCCTTTCACAGGGCCCTTACCCTCCCAGAGGCAACCACTGCAGGTGAGACTTTGTTTGTTTTGATTTTTTTTGGCCACACTGCAAGGCTTGTGGTGTCTTAGTTCCCCAACTGGGGATCGAACCCAAGCCCTCTGCAGTGGAAGTGCGGAGTTCTAACCACTGGACTGCCAGGGAATTCCCAGGAGGTGATAGTTTTAAAATGGATACTAGAAAGAATTAAATTTGTGTGTGGGCATGCTGTGGAGAGGGAAGAAAAGGTTCAGCCAGACATGAAGAGTGACTCTGAGGTTCCGCAGGCAGGGGGCCAGGCTGGGACCATGACAGTGCTGTAAAAATCAGCGCTGTAGAAATCACTGTTCCCTGGTGGCACAGTCGTTAAGAATTCGCCTGCCAATGCAGGGGACAGGGGTTCAAGGCCTGGTCTGGGAAGATCCCACATGCCACGGAGCAACTAAGCCTGTGCGCCACAACTACTGAAACCCGTGCACCTAGAGCCTGTGCTCCACAAGAGAAGCCACTGCGATGAGAAACCCGCGCACTGCAACGAAGAGTAGCCCCAGCTCGCCGCAACTAGAGAAAGCCCGCGTGCAGCAACAAAGACCCAACTCAGCCAAAAATAAAATTAAATTAAAAAAAAATCAGTGAAGTCTCTGTGCCTCGAAGAACTCTTTGTTCTGCCTTTGTTTTCTTAAAACTTTACTTAAGGTCAGTGCTGGAGACAGATTGTTATTTTATGGCAGAGCTGGATGAACAGGTTCCTGAAGCACGTCTTCAAGATGTTAAGGTTCCGTTCAATGCACTGGCGGAGCAGAAGGCTCTGGACTTCTTTGGTTGATTCCCCAGCGAATTGCTATTTAAAGGGCTAAAGGGTTATGCTGTTAACCCTCCTGTTTCTGGATAACACATCATGGTCTGCAAGAATTTTCAGATTTTATTCTACACTTGGGATACCTGTTAAAAAAATGCAGGTTCCTTGATCTTGATCTTCTACCAGGATTCCTAAATAAGAATCTCTGGCAGGTGGCCTGGCGACCTGCATTTTAACTGCATTCCAGCTGATGCTGTTGGTCTGTGGACTACATTTTGAAAAGACTGTGGAAAGCAGACATTGGGTCCAGACACACGTTGTTTCAGTTCTGAAATCTTGGGCAAGTTACTTAACCTCTTCTGAGACTTAGTTTTCTCATCTGTAAGAGGTGGCTGCTGATGATTGCCATGGACATTAGGTGATATAATGCATATAAAGCACCTGGTGCAGAGCTGGCATTTGCCACTGTCACATTCCTCCATTCTCCTTCCTTGAAAAGGGAGTTGCTTGGGAGTTCCCTGGCGGTCCAGAGGTTAGGACTCGGTGCTTTCACTGCCAGGGTCCAGGCTCAATCCCTGGTTGGGGACCTAAGATCCCACAAGCCACGTGGTGTGGCCAAAAAAAAAAAACCCCAAAAAACCAAGGAGTTGTAGTAAGAAGACAACTGATGTTGGGTCAGGTCGACAGTTTATTCACAGGGCCCTCACCATCATTCTGGGGAAGACAGGGACCCGGCATAGGCCAGCTCTGCGCCCCTCCCACACCACAACTTTCCACAGGCTCAGAAAACTGCGTGGTTGGTAGTGCCTTAGGGAAGATTTGCTTCCTGCCGTCTGATTTATTCATATTGTTCACTGGTGAGTGATCTGACGTTCACCTTTGGTTCTTGGGTTCTTGCTGCAGAAACAAGTCACCAGGCCCTTCAGAACATGCCCAAAGTGCTCCGTGATGTAGAAGCCCTTAAACAGGAGGCATCTTTTCTGAAAGAACAAATGATTCTTGTCAAGGAGGACATTAAAAAATTTGAACAGGACACATCTCAGTCGATGCAGGTATTTTGGCTCCTGTCCTAAGTGTTGACTCTTGTTTTTGGAAGATGTTCACTTTCCTAGTGGGAGGTCAACCTTAACTCAAAATTCTGCCAAGCACTCAGACTACTCTTTTGTTTGGTTTTTTCAGCTTATTCATCTCTCTTTAGCACTGCTGAACAATTTAGCCGTGTAAGCGGTGTTGTACGGGGTACAGAGGCTCCCTAAAGGCAGGAGCATGCCACGATACTTATGTTTCGAGTCGCTGATGGAAGGTAGAGGAAATGGAACTGCCACTTCTTTGGTGTTCGACCCCTCATTTCTCTTCTAGGTATTGGTAGAAATCGACCAGGTGAAGTCCCGAATGCAGCTTGCCGCAGAATCTCTTCAAGAAGCCGACAAATGGAGCACACTGAGTGCTGATATTGAGGAGACATTTAAGACTCAAGTAGGTTTCTTGTTTAGGGGATGTTGTGACATCTCTTTAAGCAAGAACTTGAGGTTTGGAGAAACAAATGAGCTAGCTATGCCGCTCACAATCAGAAGGGCTGGTAAGTAGCCCGGTGTGGGAATATTCAGGCATAGGTTGGGGGCGATCTGAGACTGCTCTGAGTTTTTCCACCTCCTTTAGTTTGTACCATCTGCTTGACTGAAGCGTTTTAGTCACAAAAGTGAGTTCAGGAAAAGCTTAAAAAGGCAGAAAAAATGGAGTAAATGGGAGTGTGGAACTTGGGCAGGGGTGCCCTACACACCGCGGGACCTCAGCAAGTTACTTTACCCTCCTTGGATGGCAAAGTGTGGAAAATAGTGATATTTTGGATACCTGATTATAAGGATGAAGTAAGATGATATCTTACGAAAAACTTTTTTTTTCAATTGTAAAACAAAATGAATTATTTATCATCTCTTTTGCTATTTAAAAAAAAACTTGTAAAAGTTTTTTAAAAGTTCTAAATGCACATGGGAAAAATTGAGTAAACAGGAATAAACAGTGAAAAATAAGTCTTTCTCATAGTTCTGACCCTCCCAATTCCCTAATTTCCCTTCTAAATACAAACCCTGTTGTCAGCTCTGTGCCTGTTCTTCCAGATAAATGCACACACATATATGTTCCTTGCCCTGTTTTTCCCCCACAAATGGTAGTGCATTGTGAATACTGCTTCACACGTTTTTTTTTCAGTTAACAATCTATTATTCTGTCAGTTATTGTTACCTTTTTTTAAAAAATTTTATTTATTATTTTTGGCTGCGTTGGGTCTTTATTGCTGTGCTCAGGCTTTCTCTAGTTGTGGCGAGCGGGGGCTACTCTTCGTTGTGGTGTGTGGGCTTCTCATTGTGGTGGCTTCTCTTGTTGGGGAACACAGGCTCTAGGCACGTGGGCTTCAGTAGTTGTGGTGCTTGGGCTCAGTAGTTGTGGCTCGCGGACTCTAGAGCGCAGGCTCAGTAGTTGTGGCGCACGGGCTTAGTTGCTCTGTGGCTTGCGGGATCTTCCTGGACCAGGGCTTGAACCCGTGCCCCCTGCATTGGCAGGCAGATTCTTAACCACTGAGCCACCAGGGAAGCCCAGTCCATTCTTAATTGAAGTAGCAGGAATGTTGTAACATAAATATCCTCTATTCTGGTCTTTTTATAGGACATAGCTGTAATTTCTGCCAAGCTCACAGGTATGCAGAATAGCCTAATGATGCTTGTTGATACACCAGACTACTCAGAAAAATGTGTGCACTTGGAGGCGTTGAAGAACAGGCTGGAGGCCTTGGCCAGCCCCCAGATTGTAGCAGCATTCACATCTCAGTCTGTAGGTGAGTGCTGGCCATTTATCATCTCTCTGTATACCTCTTCACGAAGGTAAGGCTTTCCGAATCTTCAATCTTTAGAATGTCTTAATGGTGACTAAATTATATAGATTGGGGCTTCCCTGGTGGCGCAGTGGTTGAGAGTCCGCCTGCCGATGCAGGGGACACGGGTTCGTGCCCCGGTCTGGGAAGATCCCACATGCCACGGAGCGGCTGGGCCCATGGGCCACGGCCGCTAAGCCTGCATGTCTGGAGCCTGTGCTCCACAACGGGATAGGCCACAACAGCGAGAGGCCCACGTACCGCAAAAATAAATAAATAAATAATGTAGATTGGAAGTCAGTCTGTAGCTTTATGGTGGTTGCCTTTTCTTCAACATTTTATATGAACTTTTTCAAAATACAGAAAAGTTGAAATAACCATCAGTGAACACACCATCTAGATCCTAGTGTTAGCATTTGCCACATTTGCTTTATCACATATCTACCCACCTATTCACCTCTCTATCCATCCACCTTATTTTTTTTAATGCATTTCAAAGTAAGTTGCAGACATCAGTATACTTCACTCCTAAACACTTTAGCATTCATATCAATAACTAGAGTTCAGTGTTGGTTTATGATTGTTTTTTTGAGGTAAAGTTTACATTTAGAAAAATGTACAAATCTTAAGTGTACCATTTGATGAGTTTAGACGCTGATCAAGTCCATTATGATGCTGTGTTATTTTCCAGTGATTTTTTTCAACCAATAAGTTTATCTAACTCCCTTTCCATTTCATCCACAAAACTATTGGTTAAACAAGAAGCAGCAGCAGTAAAGCTGTTTTCTTACCTTCACAGCTATTTACATTGGCAGAATGTAGTCTGTATCCACTGCCCTGCTTCCTGCACTCTTGTTCATGTATCACGCAAGCCCCTCTACTCTGGGGTTAATGTTCTCCTGAACCTGTTCTGTTGAAGGTCTCCAACAGCTGTATCATCACCAAACCCCAAGGCCTAATATCACTTTATTACTTTTCTGTTTCTTTTTTTTTTTTAATTTTTATTTTATTTATTTATTTTGGGCTGTGTTGGGTCTTCGTTGCTGCACATGGGCTTTCTCTAGTGGTGGTGAGCGGGGCCCGCTCTTCGTTGTGGTGCACGGGCTTCTCATTGCAGTGGCTTCTCTTGTTGCGGAACATGGGCTCTAGGTGCACGAGCTTCAGTAGTTGTGGCATGCGGGCTTCAGTAGTTGTGGCTCGTGGTTTCATAGAGCGCAGGCTCAGTAGTTGTGGTGCACGGGCTTAGTTGCTCCGCAGCATGTGGGATCTTCCCAGACCAGGGATCGAACCTGTGTCCCCTGCATTGGCAGGCGGATTCTTCTCCACTGCACCACCAGGGAAGCCCTGCTTTTCTGTTGCTCATTGTCAACAACAGTTAACAATGTTTTTTACTCCCTCCTGTTCTGAGAATGCTTTCTTCCCTTGGCTTCTGAGCTGGAGCATCAGTTTTGTTTATATAATGGTACATTTCCAGTGGTGAAATTAAATCATAAGAAGTTCTGATATCTTTGTTTTTCTAGTTTGTTTAAAATTTATTTTTTTATTGAGGTAACATTGGTTTATAACGTTATGTAAGTTTCATGTGTGCAGCATTATATTTCTACTTCTGTATACACTACAGCATGCTCACTACCAAAAATTTAGTTTCCGTCCATCACCATACAGTTGATCCCCTTTACCAATTTCGCCCTCCTGGTGCCCCATTCCCTCTGGTAACCACTACTCTCTTCTCTGTGTCTAAGTGTTTGTTTTTATTTGGTTTGGTTTTTTCATTTATTTTGTTTGTTTTTTATATTCCACATTTGAGTGAAATCATACGTTATTTGTCTTTGTCCATCTGACTTATTTCACTAAGCATAATACTCTCAAGGTCTATGCTTGTCGCAAATGGTAAGATTTTATCTTTTTATTTTATGGCTGAGTAGTATTCCACTATATATATCGCATCTCCTTTATCCAATCACCTGGTGATGGGCACTTAAGTTGGTTACATATCTTGGCTATTGTAAATAATGCAGCAGTGAGAAGTGCTGATATCTTAAGAGTTCTGATTGGTGTTTTATTTTGTTTTAGGATGGGTGAGCCTAGGCTTTAATAATTAAGAAAAGTCTATAGCTAGATAATTATATATGAATATGCAGACATGTGCACATGTAAATTCTTATCATACGTAAAAACGTTATAAAATTTCAGTATGCTGAGTTTGACCATGTAATTTATTATTAAACTAGGACACTTTTGAGAGGAAAAGGGAGTGCTTTCAATAATGCAGCTGGGGCAACAGGTATAAACCAAGACTGTCCTGGGCCAGCTAGGACATATAGTCACCCCTGTACTCATACAGTATAGAAGCCTTGGAGAATGACCCTCTGGATAGTTGAGTTTTCAGTGTGGGTGAGAGCAGCTGAACCTCCTCATTCTGAACAGTAACACTATCTTCCCTCCAACGATGGTTTCTTTCCACTCCAGTTCTCTCAATAGTCAAGGCCTGCAAAGGTTTGACCTCCCTTGCCCTGGTGGTGAAGTCACACCAAAGTGGGGCCCTCTTGGAACTCAGCCCTGGAGAGTTGTGTATGTCTGTGCCCAGGAGCGAGTCATCTCTTTTGTAATCCCTGTGCTGTTCAGTAACTCCAAAGACAGAAACAAGTCTCAGTCAGTACTTGATACTATCCCGTTAGGTAATTTTAAAAAGGTAAATATTGTCAAATTTTATTAAATGGCCTTTTAGCATCTTTGAAGATCGAATGTGTTGTTTTAATTTCCTCTGACCTACCAATATGGCAAATCATATTAATAGCATTCCTAATTTTACATCATTCTTACAATTCAAGAACAAGCCCTACTTGTTCACCGTGTGTGTGTGTGTGTGTGTGTGTGTGTGTGTGTATACTACTAGATATTTGCTGGTATTTTATTTATTTATTTTTTGGCCATGCTGTGAGGCTTTGTGGGATCTTAGTTCCCTGACCAGGGATTGAACCTGGGCCCAAAGAAGTGAAAGCACAGTCCATAACCACTGGACCACCAGGGAATTCCCCTGAAATTTTACTTAAAATTTTTAAATTGAGGTCCTGTAAGTGAATATCTCTGTTAGGTTTTAGTATCATGATTGTGTTGGCTTCACAAAAACAACTGGGACCGTTTCATTCTTTCTTACTATTAGGATTTAAATAGCATTTTTATCAAATATTGCCATGGCCCCATTGAAGGCTTTCTGTCTGCAGTTCAGCTTGGGTATAAGTATGAGGACCTCTGCCTTCTTTTTTGTTTGTATTTGCTTTACTGTGTCTTTGCCTATTTTGTCTTAACTCTCAAACTTCCTGAGATGTTTTATTTTAGACTTGTCTGTTGGAGATGGCACATAGTTGAATTGTATTTTTTGATTTAATCCTGGTATTTCTTTTTTAATCAGTGACTTTATCCCATTTAGGTTTCCAGTCTTACATGTTTCTATTTTTATATTTTCTTCTTTATGTTTCTTTTGATCTCTATATTTTGCTATGTTTTCTTTGTGTTTTTTTCTCATGGATAACTTGAAAGATACATAACTTGTTTTTAGTTTTACTAGTGATTTATGACTTCAAATAATAAACTAATTTTTTTTCTCAGTTTATCAACCTTGTAAATGAAACAATATATGATTCCCTCAGTTAGTGCATTTACACTCCCCTCCCTTTCTCCCACCCTTCCCCCTCCCCCTGCCCTATTCTAGAATATTGCATAGTCTAGAATTTTTCTTCATGGTATACCATCAAGTTAATAATTTTTTTATCATGTAGCTTTCTCTCTGAAATGTAAACATTATAAAATTTTTGTGTTTTATAATATCTTATTTTTATATAACTGTTTTATAACCAGAAATTGCAATGGTTGTCTATGCTTAATATCATGTTTTTAAGTGGATTCAGTCTCATTTCCGGATTTTCATCCCACATTTTCCCCATTTGTTAATTCTTTTTTCTTTTCTTTTTTTTTTGGCCACACCGCATGGCCTGCGGGATCCTAGTTCCCTGACCAGGAGTGGAACCCAGGCCCTCGGCAGTGAGAGCGTGGAGTCCTAACCACTGGACCACCAGGGAATTCCCTGTTAATTCTTTATTTTGAGGCTTCTCTTCATTAGAAGGATTCTGTTTTTAAGTAGACTTTTTTTTCCCTCAGGAAGGGCATGGGGATCATATGTATATCCTTGGTATTTAAGTAAAGAATGTGTTTTTATTGCTTTTCCATGTAGAAAAGAATGACTGCTTTTGGAATTCTTGGTTCATACTATTTTTCCTTCAGAAATCTAGAGACGTTGCTTCTTGTCTTCTGCCAACTATATTCTGATGTTCAGTATGAGACTGGCCTGCCTAGTTTTTTCTTTGTACGTAGTATGTTCCTTGAATAGTTAAAATAGGGTGGGCAAACATTGTCTGTAAAGGGCCAGATAATAAATTTTTGGGCTTTGTGGGGCATATGGTCTGTAGCACAAATACTTAATTCTGCAGTTGTGGCACGAAAACTCATATGTAAATGAATGAGCTTCACTGTGTTCCAATAACATTTTATTTACAAAAACAGTTGGTAACTTGGCTCATAGTTTGCTGACTTCTGGCTTATGAGATTCTTTTACCCTGTAGTTTAGTTACTTTACTAGGTTATTTTTCAGTTTTGAAAATTTTTAATGTTTTCTGGAACATAGTATCTTATTTGCTGATTCATATTTTTCTTCATTTCTAGAAAATTTCTTTCTAAAAAGACTTTTTCTTCTGTTTCATTTATTTTCTTTTTCATTTTTGAGAACATCAACTATCTGTTCATTAGCTCTTCCTTTCCCCCCTCAACGTATAATATGTTCACGCTGGTCTATTTTGGCTCTTTGCTAACAATCTCCTCTCCTCCATAGTCTGTTAGTTTTCAAAAGTCTGTCTTCCATTTGATCAATAGCATTTTCTAAAGTATGTGTTCTGCTCTTTGTTCTTCCAATTAATTTTTAATTCATCATATCATTATTTATTTCCTCATTTTTTTTCTTAGCTCTACCAGCCTCCCTTTATATCTCATTGTGATACCTTAGATCCTATTGAAGAAAGCGTATACCTTGTGTAGTTTCCTTGAGAATGTGAAGCAGTTGTAGTGCAAAATTTTCTCCTCTTCCCTAAGGTAAATCTTTTGAAGTGCTCTCTCTTTTAAGAAAAGTTTTTTTTTAATTTCAGTTTTGTTATTTATTATTTATTTTTAATTAGTTAATTAATTAAATTTATTTTTTGGGCTGTGTCTGGTCTTTTTTTAAAATTTTTATTTATTTATTTATTTTATGTATCTATTTTGGCTGCGTTGAGTCTTTGTTGCTGTGCTTGGGCTTTCTCTAGTTGCGGTGAGTTCGTTGGGGTGTGCAGGCTTCTCATTGCAGTGGCTTCTCTTGTTGCAGAGCGCGGGCTCTAGGCACGCAGGCTCAGTAGTTGTGGCGCACGGGCATAGTTGCTCCGCGGCTCGTGGGATCTTCCCGGACCAGGGCTTGAACCCCTGTCCCCTGCAATGGCAGGCAGATTCTTAACCACTGCGCCACAAGGGAAGCCCTGTGTCTGGTCTTAGTTGCAGCACACAGGGTCTTCGTTGTGGCACGGGCTCTTCATTGTGGCATGTGGGCATCTCTCTAGTTGTGACGTGAGGGCTTCTGTCTAGTTGTGGCACACGGGCTTAGTTGCCCAGCAGCACTTGGGATCTTAGTTCCCCAACCAGGGATCGAACCTGCGTCCCCTGCAGTGGAAGGCAGATTCTTTACCACTGGACCACCAGGGAAGTCCCTAAATTTCAGATTTAAATCCAAGGTCATGAGGCTTTTCCCTTGTGTTTTTTTCCTAAGAGTTTTATAGTTTTAGCTCTTACATTTAGGTTGTTGAGCCATTATAAGTTAATTTTTGTATATGGTACAAGGTAAGGGTCCAACTTCTTTCTTTGGCATGTGGACATCCAGTTTTTTGAGCAACATTTTTTTTTCCTGAGCACATTTGTTAAAAGGACTGTTCTTTCCCCATTGAATGGTCTTGACATCCTTGTTGAAAATTATTTGACCATGTATGTGAAGGTTATTTCTGATCCCTTTATTCTGTTCCATTAGGCTGTCCTTATGCCAGTACCACATAGTTTTGATTATTGTTGCTTTGTAGTAACTTGAAATCATGGATTGTGAATCAACCAATGCTGTCCTTCTTTTTCAAGATTGTTTTGGCTATTTGGGGGTCCCTTGAAATTCCATATGAATTTTAGAATGGGTTTTTCTGTTTCTCCAGAGAACACAATTGAACACCATTTTGGAAGGGATTACATTGAATCTGTAGATGGCTTTGATAGTATTATCATCTTAACAATATTAAATCTTCTAATTCATGGACATAGCATGTCTTTTTATTTATTTGTGTCTTTTAAAATTTCTTTCAGCAGTGTTTTGTCACTTTCAGTGTAAAAGTCTTTTAGCTCCTTGATTATATTTATTTCTAACTATTTTATTCTTTTTGATGCTATTATAAATGAAATTGTTTTCTTAATGTTTTTTTCAGATTGTTCATTGTTACTGTATAGAAATGCAAGTGAGGTTTGGTGTGTTGATTTTGTATTCTGCTGCATTAACTTATTAGTTCTAACAGGTTTTTTTTGGTGGAATCTTTAGGGTTTTCTATAAATAAGATCGTATCATCTGCAAACAAAGATATTTTTCCTTCTTCCTTTCCTGTTTGAATGCTTTTTACTTCTTTTTCTTGCATAATTATTCTGGCTAGAACTTCCAGTACTAAGTTGAATAGAAATTGCAAAAGTGGGCATCCTTGTCTCGTTCCTGATCTCAGAGGAAAAGTTTGAAATGGTCTTTCACCATTGAGTATTATGTTAGCTGGGGGCTTTTCATATATGGCCTTTATTTTGTTGAGGTTGTTTGCTTCTATTCCTAGTTTTTTGAGTGTTTTTGTCATGAAAAAGTATTGAATTTTAACAGATGCCTTTCTGCATCAGTTGAGATGATCACGTGCACGTGGATATTTTGCCTTTGTTCTGTTAATGTGGTGTATTTCATTCATTGATTTTCATATGTTGAACCTTCCTTGCATCCCAGAGCAAATCCCACTTGGTCATGGTGTATAATCCTTTTAATATGCTGTAGAATTCAATTTGCTAGCATTTTGTTGAGGATTTTTATATCAATATTCATCAGGAATATTAATCTGTAGGTTTCTTTTCTTGTAATATCTTTGTCTGGCTTTGGTATTAAGGTAATGCTGCCCTCATAGAATGAATTAGAGAGTATTCACTGCTCTTCAGTTTTTTTGGGAGAGGTTGAGAAGTATTGGTATTAATTCTTTAAGTGTTTGGTAGAATTAATCAGTGAAGCCATCTGGTGTGCTTTTCTTTGTTGAGAGGTTTGTGATTACTGATTCAATTATTAGTTTTAGGTCTGTTCAGAGTTCCTATTTCTTCATCATTCAGTCTTGGTACATTGAGTATTTTTAGGAATTTGTTCATTTCATCTAATTTATCCAATTTGTTGGCATATAATTGTCCATAGTACTTTCTTATAATTCTTTTTATTTCAGTAAAATTAGTAGTGATATCCCTTCTTTCATTTCTGATTTTATTTATTTGAGTCCTCTTCCTTTTCCTTAGTGAATCTAAGTAAAGTTTTATCAATTTTGTTCATCTTTTCAACCCTTGATTTTGTTGATTTTTGTTTTGTTTCTGTATTCTCTATTTACTTATCTCTGCTCTGCTCTTTATTGTTTCTTCCCTTTTGCTAAATTTGGGTTTAGTTAGTTTGTTTTTATTTTCTTAGTTCTGTAAGATGTAGAGTTTAGGTTGTTGATTTGAGCTCTTTCTTCTTTTTTAGTGTAAGTATGTACAGCTATAAATTAGCTTTTTGGGCTACTTTTGTGGCATCCCATAAGTTTTGGTATGTTAGGTTTTTGTTTTCATTTGTCATTTTCTACTTTCTCTTGTGGTATCTTCTTTGACCCATTGGTTGTTTAGGAGTATGTTGTTCAATTTCCACATATTTGTGAATTTTCCAGTTTTCTTTCTTCTGTTGATTTTTAGTTTTCTACCAGTGTGATTGGAAAATATACTATATGATTTTAATCTTTAAAAATTTATTAAGACTTGTTTTGTGGCCTGAGATACGGTCTATCCTGGAGAATGTTTTATGGGTACTTGAGTATGTGTATTCTGCCATTGTTGGGTGGAATGTTCTGTACTGTCTGTTAGGTCTAATTGCCCTGTAGCGTTTGTTGAAGTCTCTGCTTCCTTATTATCTTCTCTCTGGTTGTTCTTGACGTGCTCTCTGCATGCACCTTCTGTATGCTCTGTTCCTTTTCTTTTTTACCCCCTGTGGTACTTTTGCATAGGTCACATGCTGGAATTTTTTTGTTTGTATTTGTTTCTATTTATTCATATTTGTATGTGGGTGCTTTTTTCTGGGTCTACTGTTTACTGAAAAATAGTTAGCATGGGACCTCCTTGGAAACCCCTCCTTTGTTGACCTGGACTTGGTTGAGAGATTTCCTCTTGCCCTTGATTTAAAGGCTACGTTCTGTGTTGTGCTTTTCAGTTGCCCAAAGAGAATGGGTTCAGGACTCATCTCCAGGCTTTTTGTTCCATATCTTCTCCATTTGTCAATTCTTTATTTTGAGTCTTCTTCTCATTAGCAGGATTCTAGGACTGGAGCCAGGCCTTTGGAAAATCACCATCTGGCAGCTTTATTCCTCATGTTTTCTCATGAATTTGTGGCAGCTACAGACCATGGAACTCACCTGCGCGGTTTGGGTGTATGTCTAGTTATGTGAGGTTAGGGGAGTAGGAGTGGCGGCGGGCAGCTCCATGAATTTAAGTTTTTTCCTTTCCTTCTGTGTGAGTTGGCTACTTGGAGCTGGAATCAGGTTTGAAGAATGCTCTGTGGGTCAGGATCATGGGCTTTGGTTTGGGGGTTAGCTGTTTTTGACAGCTTTCATTCACAGATCCGAATCAGGCTTGATTCCAGATTCTACTCTCTGTAGGCAGGATGCCGATTCAGAACGGGGAAATGGCGCTTTTCAGCCCTGTGGCTGTCCCTGTCCCACTGCTGAGCTGGTATGGAAGCAGGCCTTCCCCTGCCTGCTCAGTCCTCCCTTGGCTCCCAGTCTTTACCTTTCCATCACGCTGCTCCATGTGTGATACATCCAGAGTTCTCCCAGCATCCCCACTCATCTGCCAAAATGATTGAATATCTGATTGGTATTCTGTGAAGTTTGGCTTTTTTTTTTTTTTTTGGCCATGCCCTGCAGCATGTGGGATCTTAGTTCCCCAACCAGGGATCGAACCCACGCCCCCTGCATTGGAAGCGTGAGTCTTAACCACTGGACTACCAGGGAAATCCCCTCCAAAGTTTGTAGTACAGACATTTTCCTGGCTTCAACACAGATGAATGATATTGTGTTTTTCTTTGGGTGGTTAATTTTGAATATTTTTTATTTTTGGCTGCATTGGGTCTTCGTTGCTGCACACGGGCTTTCTCTAGTTTCGGCGAGCGGGGGCTACTCTTCATTGCAGTGCATGGGCTTCTCATTTCAGTGGCTTCTCTTGTGGTGGAGCATGGGCTCTAGTCGTGTGGGCTTCAGTAGTTGTGGCTCGTGGGCTCTAGAGCTCAGGCTCAGTAGTTGTGGCGCACAGGCTTAAATGTTCCGCAGCATGTGGGATCATCCTGGATCAGAGCTTGAACCCGTGTCCTCTACATTGGCAGGTGGATTCTTAACCACTGCGCCACCAGGGAAGTCCCTGGGTGGTTAATTTTGGTGAGTATCAGGAAGGGCTTTTTTCTGCCACGGAAGTAATATGCTCTTTAATCAGTCATCTTTCCTAGAAGGCCAAGGTTCTTCTTTACTAACAGTTTTTAAAGGAAAATCTGATAAATTAGTACATCCCCAACAATCTTCACATATACATGCCTGGTTCATTTTACACAACCAATGAATTCAGTTGATAAAGTGAAGCAACTTTTTGGAGCCTGATTTTACATATGGCAGGGATATTCATTTATTTAAATGATCTTATGAAAATGATAAGCATTTTAAAAGCAAATAATCATTAAAAATTAATTTATTTTTGGCTGCACTGGGTCTTCATTGCTGTGTGCGGGCTTTCTCTAGTTGCGGCGAGCGGGGGCTACTCTTCGTTGCGGTGCACGGGCTTCTCATTGCGGTGGCTTCTCGTTGCAGAGCATGGGCTCTAGGCGCACGGGCTTTAGTAGTTGTGGCTCACAGGCTCAGTAGTTGTGGCTCGTGGGCTCTAGAGCGCAGGCTCCGTAGTTGTGGCGCACAGGCTTAGTTGTTCCATGGCGTGTGGGATCTTCCCAGACCAGGGCTCGAACCCATTTTCCCCTGTATTCGCAGGCAGATTCTTAACCACTGAGCCAGCAGGGAAGTCCCAAGATTGATATCCTTCAAAGACTTTACACACTGATGGAGGGTGAGGCTGGGAGAAGACAAGTACACAAATAATTTTATTACAAGATGGAATGTGAAAACTGCCTTAGGCCTCCCCAGGATGAAGGAAAGGATGAAACAAAATCGAGGAAGCTTTTATGAAAGAGCTAGTATATGTGCAGAACCTTGAAAGAGATGAATTAAAAATTTTTAATTGTTTCTGATTATAAAATAATACATATATAGGTTATTAAAAATTTGGAAAATGGAGAAAAATATAGAAAAGAAAATGATATACCAGTAAAATGATATACTCACCACCCAGAGATGACTGTTAGTATTTTCTTCCAGTTCTTTTCCCTTTGTGTACATATCTCTTTTAAGGAAAGTATGTACATTGAGTATATGCAATTTTATATCTTTTTTGCTCGCAGTCAGCAATGTAGCATGAGCATTTTCTCATGGATCTAAGATTTTGATAGGTGAGGAAAAGTATTTAGGGCAGAAGGAATAATATATATTTGAATGGTATAGAAATGAGAAAACTCAGGGACTGTTTTGCGAATAATAATTAAACCCATTTTGTGGAATGAACATTGGCATGTGGTATCTGATTGAGTCACATGTTCTACGCTTAACTTCACTTGTTTTTCATATTTATGATCTCCACACATGAGTTAATTCATTGTCTTGGTGGGAACTTCTGAATACTAGCTCATGTATAATCCACATTTATCCTGCTGAATTCTTTCTCTTGGCTGCAATAGAAAACCTGGTAACAGTATGTACATGTTTTCCATTGTTTTTCTTTAGATCAATCCAAAGTGTTTGTGAAGGTTTTTACTGAAATTGACCGGATGCCCCAACTTCTTGCATACTACTACAAGTGTCACAAGGTGAGAAGCTGTGAGTGATTACCATTGTGGAATGCTTGTAGAACTGGGCTACAGAATCAGTTTTGAATCCCAGTTTCCTACTCAAAGGTAAAAATATTTGCCTCCCTGCCCTCTGGTCTTTTTCTTTCAATTAGCCAGTAGGGGGTGCTCTTGGTCCAGCCTGTGGATTCATTAATTGCAAGTTGGAAAAAAGTCATTAGTTTTCAGCCTCACTTGTATTTATAACTAGATTTCCTTTACAGATTGAAGAGTTTTAATTTTTCCTATTTTTGTCTTTTAAGGGCGATTAGGTTTATTATGCCTTCAGCAAGCCTTAAGAATTTTATCTGTTTTCTAGGTTTGTTGAAATTAGGTTACTGAAAATCTTGACAGCTTCCTGGGCTAACGTTAATTCCTTCAAGTCCAGTGCCCATCTGTCTTTTAAGCAGTGGTGTTAGGACACGAAGCTAAAACACATATTCACGCCCACCTCTGAGGTCTATTCAGAAGAATGGTAGCATGCTGAGTACATTGGCATGCTTTGGGGGCAAGAAAAAAGGAGAAAGGATCACTTGGAAGGCAACAGATTCAAGTTCTGGATGATGATCAGAGCAGGTGACTGTAAATTTTTTTTTCCTGCCTCTTTTGAAGTGAATCGTCGTCCGTGGGTACCCGATTGCCTGGGAGAGTAGGCAGTGGCCAGTCGCTTGCCCTGGTAGGAGGGCAGGGCAGTTGCAGCAGGCAGCATGTCTTGGCGGACCCAGTAAGGCCTCCTTTGTTCTGCCTCTGCAGGTCCAGCTTTTAGCAGCCTGGCAGGAGCTGTGCCAGACTGACCTACCCCTGGACCGGCAGCTCACTGGACTCTATGACGCCTTGCTCGGTGCTTTGCACACGCAAATCCAGTGGGCTATGCAGGTAACAGCTCTTTTGGGTTCTAGTGAGAACAAAGCCCGTGGTGCCGAGGGAGAGGGTGATGGCCTTGGGAGCGGGCTGCTCGACCGACCGCAGAGCACCCAGGCCACCCAGAGAGAGCACCGCTTGAAGAACCTCCCCATTTGCTGTCGTCACCAAAGGGGCAGGAAAATCTTTAGGTCTCTGTTCTAACTCTTCTTATCGCTCTTATCTATATCTTAAATAGAATCTAATGTGACAATGTTGCTTGTTGTTCAGCAGGGGAGCCCTGTGGAATTCCTGGAGGCCATTATCTTCTGATCTAAAAGCAGGAGGGCCTCAGTCAGGTGGTGCTTGAGTGAACAAGGCTGTTTTAATCTTAACTTTGGGTAAAATTTACCTGGCCTAAAGTTAGTTTCCCTTGTTCTCACAATAGGCCAAGAGTTAGAGGAACAGTATAATTTTAAAGGCACCCTCTGACTTAGGGGAGAGGTGAGACAGAGAACTTCATTTCATTTACTTTCATGAACTTTCCATCATTTACTTTCCTAAAGTCTCTGGGCATTTTCAGTCTTGAAGGATATGAAACATTGGTCCCTTGTCTTGATGCCAGGAGGTGCACTAGATCTTCTCTTTAGAAGGGGAAAAAGGCTGTCTTATGTCTGAGTAATGACTGACTGGGCCTGTTTATGGTGTGGCTTATATTTTTTTCAGAATTAGTTGTGAATCACCCTTCGCATATTGGTTAGTAATTTGCTGGAATGGACTCCACTGTAGTTGGAGAGAATTCCTCATATAGGGTCATGTCATTCAAGGTGGTTGAAGTGCTCTTCTCCATCCTCTTTTCTTTCTCCTTGAACCAACCTCATTCAGACAAAAAAACCCAAAGAAACAAAAACACCCCCAAACCAGCGAACAAAACAAAAAACAACCTCCTGTAGAAGTTTCCCGTTTTTTATGTAATCGTCAGTTTTCAGTGATCCTGTCCATCTGCACGCATTTCTGTGTCCTTGTCTCATCTACTGCTTATATCTTGAGGATAAAAACAGTTCATGCCTATAAGTACAATTGCCCTTCAGCATCTTGGAAAAAGGATTTCGACTTCTCACACTTTTTTTTGGGCCTCACCCCAAGTTTTGTAAGACGTAAGTTTATGCTAATTTCCACTTTTGTCCCATGGCCCATTTTCTTTTCAGAATGTGAGCATGATAGGTGACGGTCATCTCCTGAAGCTCAGTAGAGTACAGAAGAAAACCAAAGGAGCCAGGGTGAATGTGTCTCTAAAGACTTTTTTCCCCCGGTATTTTATTTTACTTTTTATATTTTGGCCATGCCACGTAGCATGTGGAATCTTAGTTCCCCAACCAGGGATTGAACCCCGGCCCCCTGCAGTGGAAGTACGGAGTCTTAACCACTGGACCGCCAGGGAATTCCCTTTCCCCAGTATTTTAATATGGAAAGTTTCCAACATATAAAAAATTTGAAAGAATTGTACAGTGAACACCATGTACCCACCTCCTGTGTTCTACAATGAACATTTTGCTATATTTGCTTTCACAAATCTGTCCATCTATCCATGTGTATCTGTTCATTGACCCATCTTATTTTTTGATTCATTTCAAAGTAAGTTGCAAACATCATTCACTTCAGAACATACGTATTATTATTATTTTTTTTTTAACATCTTTATTGGGGTATAATTGCTTTACAGTGGTGTGCTAGTTTCTGCCCCATAACAAAGTGAATCAGTCATACATAAACATATGTTCCCATATGTCTTCCCTCCTGCGTCTCCCTCCCTCCCACCCTCCCTATCCCACCCCTCCAGGCTGTCACAAAGCACCGAGCCAATATCCCTGTGCCATGCGGCTGCTTCCCACCAGCTATCTACCTTACTACGTTTGTTAGTGTGTATATGCCCATGACTCTCTCTCGCCCTGTCACAGCTCACCCTTCCCCCTCCCCATAACCTCAAGTCCGTTCTCTAGGAGGTCTGCGTCTTTATTCCTGCTTTACCCCTAGGTTCTTCATGACATTTTTTTTCTTAAATTCCATATATATGTGTTAGCATACGGTATTTGTCTTTTTCTTTCTGACTTACTTCACTCTGTATGACAGACTCTAGGTCTATCCACCTCATTACAAATAGCTCAATTTCGTTTCTTTTTATGGCTGAGTAATATTCCATTGTATATATGTGCCACATCTTCTTTATCCATTCATCCGATGATGGGCACTTAGGTTGTTTCCATCTCCGGGCTATTGTAAATAGAGCTGCAATGAACATTTTGGTACATGACTCTTTTTGAATTTTGGTTTTCTCAGGGTATATGCCCAGTAGTGGGATTGCTGGGTCATATGGTAGTTCTATTTGTAGTTTTTTAAGGAACCTCCATACTGTTCTCCATAGTGGCTGAACCAATTCACATTCCCACCAGCAGTGCAAGAGTGTTCCCTTTTCTCAGAACATACGTATTATTAACTAGAGTTCAGTATTTGTTTACTGGGATTTTTTTTAGGTAAAATTATAAAATGCAATGATCTTAAATATGCCATTTAGTTAGCTTTGACAAATGCTGTTTAACCTATTCCTCTACCAAGATATGGAACATGACTGTCACACTAGAAAGTTCCCTTGTGTTCCTTCTCAGTCAGTCTTAGTACCAGCATCCCTGAAGGCAACCACTGTTCTGATTTTTCCCACCATAATTTAGTTTAGCCCGTTTTAGAATTTCATGTAAATGGAATCATATGGTGTATGTCCTTTTGGCGAGGCTTCTTTCATTCAGCATGTTTTTGGAGATTTATTCATGTTGTTGTACGTATCAGTAGCTTGTTCCTTTTTATTACTGAACACTCTTACATGGTGTGAATATATGACAGTTTTGTTTATTGAGGTTTTTTTAAAATTTTATTTATTTAATTAGTTTATTTTTGGCTGCATTGGGTCTTTGTTGCTGTGCGCGGGCTTTCTCTAGTTGCAGTGAGCGGAGGCTACTCTTTGTTGCGGTGCGCGGGCTTCTCGTTGCAGTGACTTCTCTTGTTGCACAGCACGGGCTCTAGGTGCATGGGTTTCAGTAGTTGTGGCACTCAGGCTCAGTAGTTGTGGCTCACGGGCTCTAGAGCGCAGGCTCAGTAGTTGTGGTGCATGGGCTTAGTTGCTCCGTGGCATGTGGGATCTTCCCGGACCAGGGCTCGAACCTGTGCCCCTGCATTGGCAAGCAGATTCTTAACCACTGCACCACCAGGGAAGTCCCTAGGTGTTGTCTTTTTAATCTTAGCCATTCTGGTGGGTGTGTTGTAGTATCTTTCTGTGTGTTTTTTTTTTTTTTTTTTGCGGTATGCGGGCTTCTCACTGTTGTGGCCTCTCCCGTTGCGGAGCACAGGCTCTGGACACGCAGGCTCAGCGGCCATGGCTCACGGGCCCAGCTGCTCTGCGGCATGTGGGATCTTCCCGGACCAGGGCACGAACCCATGTCCCCTGCATCGGCAGGCGGACTCTCAACCACTGCGCCACCAGGGAAGCCCCCTCTTTCTGTGGTTTTAATTTGCAATTCCCTGATGACTAAGGATGTTGAACACCTTTTCTCATGCTTATTGGCCATTTGTATATCTTCCTTTGTGAAGTATCTGTTCTGGTCTTCTACCCATTTAAAAAAATTGGGTAATTTGCCTTTCTATTATTGAGTTATAGAAGTTGTTTACGTATTCTAGGTGTAAGTTCTTTATCAGATATATTTTGTAGATATTTCCTTCCAGTCTGTGGCTTGAGCAGAAGTGTTGATTTTGATGAACTTGATTTTATCATTTCTTTTATGGTTATTGCTTTCTTTGTCCTCAGAAACCATCACCATTCCCCAAGTTGCAAAGCTCTTCTGTGTTTTCTTATAGGAGCTTGTTGAGCTTTTACATTTAGTTCTATGGCCCATCTTGAATTATTTTTTGTGTGTAGTGTAGGGTAAGGTCAGATTGTTTTTGCATGTGCTGTTTGGGTTAATTCTATGGCCCTAGTTGTTAAGTTTGGTCTTACAGTCTTTGAACTTTTGGTTCTTGTTTGGCAAATGGCCAGAGCATCCCTTGCCAGATCGCTTTAAAGGAAAGGGGACACCTTTGAGCATAGGGGACCTGTTGGTTGGTCAGCTGGAACTATCAGCTATAAACATAGTTTCAGCTGACCAACCAATTAGAACGCTTGGGTACAGAGTCGTTTAGTCTAATTCTCCCCCGTCCACCCAGCACCTCAGCCTCAGGTCACTTAAATAGGAGCTAAGAGTGAAGTAGGTACTCATTGCCTAGTCCTTTCTCACAGTTCAAGGAGAGGAGTCAGGATTTCTCTTTCTAGATAAGAATAGTTTTCATTTTCTCCTTTGGTCCCATCCTTTCTTGTAGTAAAATGTTTCTTTTGTCAAATCAGGACATTGGACTGGGTGATATGTAAAGGTCTCTATGGTTCTCTTATGTTTGGGGGATCGTGGGGGGAATACACTGGATGGAGACAGAGGAGGGTTTGTATTGGTGCAGCTTTGTGTGGAGGGAGTGGGAACATTGAATGCTAGACAGAAGTTTGGCTTTCTCTAGAAGATAGTGAGCCTCTGGAGCAATAGAGTGAATGATGATGTTACTGTTTTAAGAATGCTTTTGGTGTCAGAATATCACCTATGTAGTTTCTCTGCCAAAAAGTCTTACCATGAGGAAACATGCAGACAAATCCAAATCAAAGACCATTTTTCAAAACAACTGTCCTAGGGCTTCCCTGGTGGCGCAGTGGTTGGGAGTCTGCCTGCCGATGCAGGGGACACGGGTTCATGCCCCGATCCGGGAAGATCCCACATGCCGCGGAGCGGCTGGGCCCGTGAGCCATGGCCACTGAGCCTGCGTGTCTGGAGCCTGTGCTCCGCAATGGGAGAGGCCACAACAGTGAGAGGCCCGCGTACCGCAAAAAAAAAAAAAACTGTCCTAGACTCTTCAAAAATGTCAGTGTCATGAAAGAAAAAAAGTCAGGAAATTGTTTAGATTAAAGGAGACAAAAAAAAAAAAAGACAACTAAATGTAATTTCATGATCCTGGATTGGATTCTGCATGATGACAAAAAAAAACTATCAAGGACATTGAAAGAACAATTGGGGAAATTTGAACATGGACTGTGGCAGGTAAAAGTATTACATCAAGGTTACATTTGATTATCTGCAGTGTTGTAATATAGGAGGATGGCCTTATTCTTAAGAGATAAACGCTGAGGTATTTAGGGGTGACGTGTCGTGATATCTGTGATTACCTTTCCAATGGCTTAGAGAGAAATAGGAATAAAGCAGTTGTGGCAAAATGTTGATTGTTGAATCTTGTAGTATTTAAACGTTTAAAGTGTAAGAAAAATTCTAAATAACATTTCAAAATAATGAATTTGGCGGTGGTAAATAGGGTGAATTGATGAAGAAAGACTGAAGACAGGTAGGAAGCTATGTTTGGTCTAGGATGGTAATGGTAATGTAGCAAAAGATACCCAGTTAAAAAATGAACAGTTGCTAGGACCTGGTAACTGATAAAGGGACTGAAAGAGAGGAAAGTGAAAAGGGAGATTTTTATTCTGGTTGAATGGTGATGCTACTGACAGAAATAAGGAAGTTGATAGAAACAGACCTGGGGAGGTCAGTGGGAAAATAATGAATTTCAATTCAGGACACTTTTTTTTTTTTTTTGTGGTACGCGGGCCTCTCACTGTTGTGGCCTCTCCCGTTGCGGAGCACAGGCTCCAGACTCGCAGGCTCAGCGACTATGGCCCACGGGCCTAGCCGCTCCGCGGCATGTGGGATCTTCCCGGACCGGGGCACGAACCCGTGTCCCCTGCATTGGCAGGCGGACTCTCAACCACTACGCCACCAGGGAAGCCCTCAGGACACTTTTAAATTCCAAGTGAGAGTGGCTCAGCTTAATGGTGACATCCAGTAGATGGCTAGAAGCTGTTGCTCAGGATATAAATGGGTCATTTCGGTATTTGTTGGGTTAGATTTGCATTTCCTCTATTTCTTTCTCTCAGACCCCAGCAGTGATGTTTATTAAACTAAACAGGTGTTTGTTGAAGTTTTGTGAATTCTCTATGAGAATTTAAAAATTTTGTTTTCTATTTTGGTAATAATCTAAGAAAAAATATAAGCATATTTTGGGTCATGTATATGACCACCTTATAACCAACTGCTGCCATGTAATTTCAGTGGGTGCTTTTCTGTTGATAGTCACATTGGTACCCCTGTTCTATTGGGGGCCAGTGAAAACACAAAGAGACAAACTTATTGCTTAGATAATGTAAGTGCTGGTGCCAAGTGAGTGCTGTTTAATGCCGTTGCCAACTTGATGTTTTCTTAGTAGTTTGTAGTTTGAGTAGAGATAGAAGCAGTGTAAAAATTCTCCTCACATACCACAGAGAAGCATAGGCAGGCTGAACTCAAAAAAAACCTGTGCTGTAGCAGTCAGATCAAATTATTGATGAAAAAGGCAGTTTAGCTGCAGTAAACATCTTCATCTGTCCTATTATTTTGAATTTTATTGGTTTGATAGTTAATTTTTTATGTGTGGTAAAATATACATAAAATTTACCATTTTAGCCATTTTAAGTGTACAATCAAGTGGCATTAAGTACATTCACAGTGTTGATTTAACTATCGTGCTATCTATTTCCAGAACTTTTTCATCACCCTAAACAGAAACTGTGTACTCATTAAGTAATAACTCCCCACTTCGCCCTCTTCCATCCCCTAGTAACCTTAACCTTTACTGCGTCTATAAATTTTCCTATTCTAGATACCTCTTATAAGTAGGGCCATATGATATTTGTCCTTATGTGTTTGGCTGATTTCACTTAGCATAATGGTTTCAGGGATCATCCATGTTGTAGCATGTATCAGAATTTTCATTACTTTTTTATGGCTGAATAATCTGTTGTATGTATTTACTACATTTTGTCTATCCATTCATTTGTTGATAAACACTTGAATTGCTTCCACCTTTTGGCTATTGTGAGTAATGCTGCTCTGAAAGTGTACAAATATCTCTTTGGGTCCCTGTTTTCAGTTCTTTTGGGTGTATACCTACAAGTGGAATTGCTGGATCATATCATAATCGTATGTTTAACATTTTGAGAAACTGCCAGCCTGTTTTCTATAGCAGCTGCACCATTTTACATTCCCATCAGCAATGCATATAAGAATTCCAATTTCTCTACATCCTTGTCAGCACTTGTTAATTTCCATTTTTTTGATAAATAGCCATTCTAGTGTGTGTGAAATGGTATCTCATGGAGGTTTTGATTTGTATTTCCCTAATGACTAATGATGTTGAACATCTTTTCACATGCTCATCAGCCATTTGTATTATCGTCTTTGGAGAAATGTCTATTACAGTTTTTTGCCCATTTTTGAATTGTAGTGTTTGGTTTTATGTTGTTGAGTTGTAGGAGTTCTTTATATATTCTGGATATTAATCCCTTATCAGTTACATGATTTGCAAATATTTTCTCCCATTCCATTGGTTGTCTTTTCACTCTATTTGTAACATGCTTTAAGAGATTTTTAATTTTGATATAGTCCAGTTTATCTGTTTTTTCTTTTATTGCCTGTGCTTTTGGTATCATACTTAAGAAACTATAGTCATCTCTTGGTATCCTCAGGGAATTGATCCAGGAACCCACCCCCCTCCCCATACCAAGATCCATGGATGCTCAAGTCCCTTATATAAAATGGTGTAGTATTTGCATATAACCTATGCATGTACTCCTGTATACTTTAAATCATCTCTAGATTACTTATAATACCTAATACAATGTAAAGGCTATGTAAATAGTTGCTGGTATGCAGCAAATTCAAGTTTTGCCTTTTGGAACTTACTGGACGTTTGTTTTTTTTTCCTGAATATTTTTGATCTGAGGTTGGTTGAATCTGTGGATGCAGAACGTGTAGATATGGAGGGCCAACTGTTGCTAAATCCAAGGTCATGAGGATTTTGCCGTATGTTTTCTCCTAAGAATTTTATAGGTTACTCTTTTTTTAAAAAAAAATTAATTTAGGGCTTCCCTGGTGGCACAATGGTTGAGAGTCCACCTGCTGATGCAGGGGACACGGGTTCGTGCCCCGGTCCGGGAAGATCACACATGCCACGGAGCGGCTAGGCCCGTGAGCCATGGCCACTGAACCTGCGTGTCCGGAGCCTGTGCTCCACAACGGGAAAGGCCACAACAGTGAGAGGCCCGCGTACCGCAAAAAAAAAATAATAATAATTAATTTATTTTTGGCTGCCTTGGGTCTTCATTGCTGCGCACAGTGAGCGGGGGCTACTTTTCGTTGCAGTGTGCGGGCTTCTCACCACGGTGGTTTCTCTTGTTGCAGAGCGTGGGCTCTAGGCATGCGGGCTTCAGTAGTTGTGGCACATGGGCTTCAGTAGTTGTGGGTCGTGGGCTCTAGAGTGCAGGCCCAGTAGTTGTGGCGCTCGGGCTTAGTTGCTCCGTGGCATGTGGGATCTTCCCATACTGGGGCTCGAACCAGTGTCCCCTTCATTGGCAGGCGGATTCTTAACCACTGCGCCACCAGGGAAGCCCTATAGTTTACTCTTAACATTTAGGTCTGATTAATTTTGAGTTAATTTTTGTATATGGTATCAGGTAAGGATCCAACTTTTTTTTTTTTTTTTGCACATAGTATCCAGTTTTCTGAGCACCATTTGTTGAAAAGAGTGTCCTTTTCCCATTGAATGATTTTGGCACTCATGTTGAAAATCATTTGACCATGTATGTGTATTTCTGGGCTCTCTATTCCATTGGGCTATATGTCTATCCTTATGCAAGTACCACACTGTTCTGACTATTATAGCTTTATAGTAAGTTTCCTTTTTGCGATACGCGGGCCTCTCACTCTTGTGGCCTCTCCCATTGCGCAGCACAGGCTCTGGACGTGCAGGCTCAGTGGCCATGGCCATGGCCTAGCCGCTCTGCAGCATGTGGGATCTTCCTGGACCAGGGCACAAACCCGTGTCCCCTGCATTGGCAGGCGGACTCTCAACCACTGCGCCACCAGGGAAGCCCTGTAGTAAGTTTTGAAATTAGGAAGTGTGAGATAGCCAATGATCCTCTTTTTCAATATTGTTTTTGCTATTTGGGGTTCCCTCAAATTCCATATGAATTTTAGGATGGGTTTTCCTGTTTCTCCAGGAAACACCTTTGGGATTTTGATGGAGATTGCATTGAATATGTAGATGGCTTTGGGTAGTATTATCATGTTAACAATATTAAGTCTTCCAGTACATGAACATGGGAAGTCTTTCCATTTTTTGTATGTATTCTTTAATTTTTCTCAGCAGTGTTTTGTCATTTTCAGTGTACAAGTCGTTTAGTTCCTTCGTTACATTTATTTCTAAATACTTTATTCTTTTTGATGCTATTGTAAATGGAATAATTTTCTTAATTTCCTTTTCAGATTGTTAGAATAGAATTGCTAGTATAGAAATGCAAGTGATTTAAAAAAAATTATTTATTTGGTTGCACTGGGTCTTTTAGTTGTGGCAGGTGGGCTCCTTAGTTGTGGCTTGTGGGCTCCTTAGTTGTGGCATGCAAACTCTTAGTTGCAGCATGCATGTGGGATCTAGTTCCCTGACCAGGGGTCAAAGCCAGGCCCTCTGCATTGGGAGCGCAGAGTCTTAACCACTGCATCACCAGGGAAGTCCTTGAATGTGAGTGATTTTTGTTTGTTGATTTTCCATCTTCCAACTTTGCTGAATTTGTTTATTACTGCTAACTTTTTTTTTCAATTTGTTAGGATTTTCTACATATAAGATTACATCATTTGTGAAAAGAGATAATGTTACTTTTTCCTTTCCAATATAGATGCCTTTTATTACTTTTTCTTGTCCAATTCTTCTGGCTAGAGCTTCCAGTATTATGTTGAATAAAGTGGCAAAAGCAGGCACCCTTGTCTTGTTCCTGGTCTTAGGGGAAAAGCTTTCAGTGTTTCACCATTGAATATGATGTTAGCCATGGGTTTTTCTGATATGGCCTTTATCATGTTGAGGAGGTTCCTTTCTATTCTTAGTTTATTGAGTGTTTTTTTTTCCAATTATGAAAGGGTGTTGAATTTTGTCGATGCTTTTTCTGCATTAATTGAGATTAATGAGCTTTTTCCCCCTTCATTCTGTTAATATAGTATATTACATTGACTAATTTGATATGTTGAACCATTCCTTCTGGAGATCAGTCTCAGTCATGGTGTATAATCCTTTTAATATGCTGCTAAATTCAGTTTACTAGTATTTTGTTGAGTATTTTTGTATGTGTATTTATAAGAGATATTGGTCTATAATTTTCTGTTCTTTTCTTTTAGTATTTGCCTGGCTTTGGTATCAGGTTAATGATGCCCTCATAGAATGAATTAGGAAGTGTTCTATATTAATTTGCTAGGGCTGCGATAACAAAGTACCATGTAATAGGTGGTTTAAAGAATAGAAATTCGTTCTGGAGGCTAGAAGCCCAAGGTCAAGGTGTTGGCCGGGTTGATTTCTTCTGAGGCTTCTTTCCTTGGCTTGCAGATGGCAGTCTTTTCCCTGTGTCTTTCCTTTATGTGTGCCTGTGTCCTAATCTCCTCTTGTATAAGGACACTGGTCAGATTGGATTAGGGCCCACCCAGATGACCTCATTTTATCTTAATTGCCTCTTTAAAGGCCTTCCATCCAAATATAGTCATATTCTGAGGTACTGGGGGATTTGGACTTCAATATATGAATTTTGGGGAGACACAATTCAGAATATAACATGCTCCCTCCTCTCCAATTTTTTGGGAAGAGTTTGAGAAGGATTGGTATTAATTCTTTTAATGTTTGGTAGAATTTACCAGTGAAGCCATCTGGTTCTCGTTTTTTCTTTATTGGGAGGTTTTTGATTACTGATTCAGTCTCCTTACTAGTTATAGGTCTATTCAGATTTTCTGAAGTCACTTTTCGTAAATAATATTTGTAGGAATTTTTTGTCCATTTCATCTAGGTTATCCAGTTTGTTAGCATACAACTGTTCATAGTATTCTCTTATAATCCCTTTTATTTCTATAAAATTGGTAGTAAATGTCCCCACCTTCATACCTGATCTTAATAATTTGAATCTAATCTCTTTTTTTTTTGGTCAGTCTAGGTAAAAGTTTTGCCATTTTGTTAATCTTTTAAAAGAACTAACTTCTGATTTTGTTGATTTTCTTTACTGATTTTCTGTTCTCTATTTCATTTACCTCTGCTCTAATCTTTATTATATCCTTTCTTCTACTAGCTTTGGGTTTAGTTTCTTCTTTTTCTAATTCCTAAATGTGTACAGTTAGGTTATTGATTTGAGATATTTCTGCTTTTTTAATGTGTGCATTTACAGCTATAAATTTTCCCCTTTGCACTGCTTTTGCTGTATCCATAAGTTTTGGTTTCCATTTTCCTTCATTTCAAGATATTTTCTAATAAAAATGTGAATTGATTGATTTTATAATTTCTAAACTTACACTTATTTTGGCCTTAGTGTTGCATAAGAACAGTCTTATACCTTGTTTCACATTTGACTAAGTGAATCTGTACTTAATACAGGGGTCCCTAACCCCAGGGTCCACGGCCTGTTAGAAACGGGGCCACACAGCAGGTGAGCGGAGGGCAGGGCCAGCAATAGACAGAAAGTAGCCAATTGTCCTGGACAGGATGCAAGTCTTGCTAGTTTACTTGGCTTTCTGAGCATGTTCACATGGGTGCTGAGGAAAGCTTGGGGCTCTTGACTAGACCGCTTTCCGGCTTGGAAGGATTCCTTTGAGCAGTCCAGGAGTCTGCTTCTTTAGAAGGTCTGCTCCAGTGTGCTAACACAGATACCTCTCTTCCCCTGCAGGTTTTCAGGAACCCCTACGAGGTGGTGACTGTGCTGCTGATTCAGACCCTGGGGGCCCTGGTGCCCTCTCTGCCCATCTGCCTCAGCTCCAGTGTGGAGAGGGCAGGGCCCGAGCTGGAGCTCGTCAAGCTGCTGGACTTCTACGACGCCACCGCCCACTTCGCCAAGGGATTGGAGATGGCCCTGCTTCCCCATGCAGGTAAACATCCTTCCTCCCAGCTCGCGGGCTTTTTTCTTTTTTTTTTCTTTTTTTGCGGTACGTGGGCCTCTCACTGTTGTGGCCTATCCCGTTGCGGAGCACAGGCTCCGGACGCGCAGGCTCAGCGGCCATGACTCACGGGCCCAGCCGCTCCGCAGCATGTGGGATCTTCCCGGACCGGGGCACGATCCCGGACCGGGGCACGAACCCGTGTCCCCTGCATCGGCAGGCGGACTCTCAACCACTGCGCCACCAGGGAAGCCCTCGCGGGCTTGCTTTTACTCGCTCTTTTTGAAGCTTCTGGGGCCTGGGTTTGTTTGCCTTTTCTGGTGACTGATTTTACAGAAATGCAAGGGATCAGTGTTTTCCTTCTCAACAGATATGAAAACCTTTTCCGTGAAAACATTGCCATTATGGAAATAATTGTTGCCTAGCTCCAGTGCTGCCTAGGTGCTTTTACACACTCTGGGGAAGTGATAGACACTTCTGCAGGGGCTTAGAATGTAAGAGGCAGGTAGACATTAGTGGCAACGAGTTGGCAGTGAGTTACACTTGGGAGGGTAGTGTCCTCTTCCTTTCAAGGCATCACAGAACCTTGGGTAAGTCAACCTTAAAAGTAAGTTTAAGAGAACAAATGGATTAGAGGAGCTTTTTGATAGGACAACAGCAAGTTTTTAAGGGCAGGGTTGCTGCATTAGGACTAAGGGTGGCTATAAGGAAACTGGGCTTTCCCCGGCTGCCATCTGAGAGCAAAGCACTCCTTCTTCCCATTTAGGCAAACAATGCCTGGTGTGTTGCATTTCCCCAGCTGTTTCCCATCTAGGTTAAAAGCATCATAAACTTTTCAGTCATACAGACTTCATCACGAATGCCGTCAAATCAGGAAATCGCTTCAGGAAGGCCTGCTTCTGCCGTTTGGCTGCTGTGTGTCACTGACTTGGTTTATTTAATAGTTATTCTCTTTAATTACCCTTGTGTGTAATTACCTCGTACATTCCTGGGAGTGTGTTTATTGTTCGAGTTCCTGATGACTCATCGGTGTTTTTGGCACACTCACTGGTCAGGCCCTGGTTGTGGGAGAGGCATGGTGGATGTGGCTTTCAAGGGACCTGGATGCTGTGGTCCTAGTGGCTGAAGAGTATGTAGGCTGAGCGTCCTGTGGAGCAGAGTGGAATGAAGGCAGGGCAAGGAGCAGATTGCTTTTCTCCCACTGGTGATGGACATTATTGAAGAAGAGAGAACCACCCTCTGAAGAATCATGAAAATGCTTTGTTAGTCAGCCATGGAAGTTTAGATTTTTAATGATTCCTACTGAGGTTTTCAAAAAAGTATACGTATTTTTTTTTTGTTTTTTGCGGTACGCGGGCCTCTCACCGTTGTGGCCTCTCCCATTGCGGAGCACAGGCTCCGGACGCGCAGGGTCAGTGGCCATGGCTCACGGGCCCAGCCGCTCCGCGGCATGTGGGATCTTCCCAGACCGGGGCACGAACCCGTGTCCCCTGCATCGGCAGGCAGACGATTCTCAACCACTGCGCCACCAGGGAAGCCCTAAAAAGTATACGCATTTTTAAAATTAAAAATACTTTGGAAACACACAAAAATAAAAATAAAAGAGTAAAAATGATCCATAATCTCATGACTCAGAGAAGGCCATGGGAACATTTTATTTCCTCCCAGTAATTCAAATATAATTATACATTTTCATAAATAAATATAAAATATATGCATATATAAGTATATGCGTATATAAATATATATGCACATACATATTTTTAAATATTAGCTTAAAAATTTTTATTTATTTAGTTTTGGCGGCTTTGGGTCTTCATTGCTACGCACGGGCTTTCTCTAGTTGTGGCTAGCAGGGGCTACCCTTCGTTGTGGTGTATGAGCTTCTCATTGCAGTGGCTTCTCTTGTTGCATAGCACGGGCTCTAGGCACGCGAGCTTCAGTAGTTGTGGCCCGCGGGCTCTAGAGCTCAGGTTCAGTAGTTGTGGAGCATGGACTTAGTTGTTCTGCGGCATGTGGGATCTTCCTGGACCAGGGATTGAACCTTTGTTCCCTACATTGGCTGGCAGATTCTTAACCACTGCACCACCAGGGAAGTCACAAAATATTAGTTTATATGATCTTATATTCTCTTTTTTGCTCAAATTAATATAATGAGCATTTTTTATGTCATTCAGTATTTTCCTAAAACATGGTTTTTAATGACCACTTGATAACTATGGCTTACTTTAATTTTTAAATCTGCGGTTATAAATAAAACTATTATTAACAATCTTACATATTAATTTTGGAGTCCAGCTCTGATTATTCCTTGGGATAAGTTTGAGAATTACAATTGCTAATAAATGAAAAATTTAAAGATGTTTGTCACATTTTTCTCTTTAGAAAGTTTCTACCTGTTTTCACGTCCATCAGTAGTAAATGAGGCTGCTGATTCCCACATGCCCTCACCAGCACTAGGCTCTATCTTTTTTTTCCCTTGCCAGGTTCTTAGACAGTTAATGATATATTATTTTAATTTTCATGTCTTTGATTACTAGCCAGTTTGAAAATTATATTATAAAAAGTTATATTTTTTTCTTGAATTTCTTATTCTTTTGCTTCTTTTTCTGTTTGAGGGTTTAATCTATTTCTGGTTAATTTATAAGAGCAATTTATTTAAAGCAATATATTATTAAATATATTATAAAAAGCAGCAAAGTATTGTTATAAAAATTCATGATATAGCTATCTGTAACACAAAATGAAAGTCTCCTATAATCCAGCTTGCTGGAAATAACCACTGTTAAAAATTTGGTGTATATTCCCTAAATATCCTTATATAGTAAGGATTTTTTTTTCTTATCAAGTATGTTGCAGATATATTTTCTAACTTTCTGGTTTGCCTTTAACACTTTTCCATTTTAATAATTAATAATGTACATAGTATAATTCAAAATATGTAAAAGGTTATGCAATAGAAAGTCAAAAAGTTAAATAATTTGTTGACTTTATAGTTAATAAGCAATATGTATTCAGTATAGAAAAAAACCAGAAAATACAAGGAAGGAAAAAGATCGTGCTCAACCAACTGTCCAGAAACAGTATTTTGGATTATATACACATGCAAATTTTGTATATGAGTGTGTGGGTACTTAAATGTTTTTAATAGAATATTTTATTATCATTATCACCCCCCATTTTATATTGATTCAATATTGTCATCCAAAACACAAGTTTTCCCAGTTCCACAGAAGTCTTTATAGCTGTTTCCCTACCTCGCATTAAAATCCAGTCAGTGTACATGCATTGTCTTTGGTTGTCCTGTCTCTTTAATCTCTTTTAATCTAAAAGAGTCATCTCATCTTTTGTCTTTCATGACATTGACGTCTTTGAAGAATACAGGGTAGTTTTCCTGTAGAATGTTCCATATTCTGTAATTATCTAATTGTTTCCTTGTGATTACATTTAGATTAAACATTTTTAGTAAGAATACTACATTGGTGATGATGTGTACTTCCTGTGGCATCACATCAGGAGACACATAATGTCCAATTATTGGTGATGGGTTGGATTAATCACTTGGTAGTTGTACCTGCCAGATGACTCCATTGTAAAGTTACCTTTTCCTCTTTGTAATTCATAAGTATCTGTGGCGTGATATTTTGAGCCCATAGGAATATACTGTTACTTAAGAAATATTTACCTAATGACTTTAGCATCCATTGGTAATCCTTGTCTGAATAAACTTTTGCATTGCTGATTATAAAATGGTAATATTCTAATTCTCTCATTCCTTTTACATGTATTAGCTGGCATTCTTTTTTTAAAAAAATTTATTTATTCATTTATTTTTGGCTACGTTGGGTCTTCGTTCTGCTCACGGGCTTTTTCTAGTTGTGGTGAGCAGAGGCTACTCTTCATTGTGGTGTGTGGGCTTCTCATTGCAGTGGCTTCTCTTGTTGTGGAGCATGGGCTCTAGGAGCACAGGCTTCAGTAGTTGTGGCACATGGACTCAGTAGTTGTGGCACACGGGCTTAGTTGCTCCACTGCATGTGGGATCTTCCCAGACCAGGGCTTGAACCTGTGTCCCCTACATTGGCAGGCAGATTCTTAACCACTGCGCTACCAGAGAAGTCCCTTGCTGGCATACTTTTGTGAAGAGGAGATTTTTCTTTCTCTTTGATATCACTATGAACTCATTGGATTCTTTTTTTATTCATTGTATTATGATCCATTGTTTTCATTATTCATTTTGATGCTCGAATTATTTCAAATTTGGTCAGTGGTTGCCCCTTCAGGCTGGCTCCTGTATCATTTTGACACGTCCCTATCAGCCTTTGAGTGCTTTATTGTTTTTTGGCACACACTGTTCCAGGAACACTTTGTACTTTCTCTGCCTCAGACCGGGAATCAGCCATATTCTCGAGGAGCTTGGTTTCTTCTAATGGGAAGTGGTATTTAGAAACCAAGATCTGGCACCAGGGATGCTTATTGTTGCTGGACTATTATTACTTCCTATGCCCTTTGTGGACAGAACTAGGAAATGCATAGTTTTTAAAATTACCAGTTTATACTGATACTTCCAAATCAAATGCAACACCAATAGATTTTTACCTCTTGCTGTTCTCAGTTGCATCTCTTTTCTCCTACAGTGAAAATTCTGGTTCTCATCAGCAGTGTGTGAGTGTGTGTGTGTGTGTGCATGTGGTGTGTGTGTGTGTTATATACACATACAGTTATTTTTCATGACCCTATTATGGATAGGTCAAAATGTATTTAGTTTATTTATTCAACTACAAATGGACTAGTTCTAGAGTGCTGGATGCTGAGGATGCTATGCTAAGCAAAACCAGACACAGTCCCTGCTCTCATACAATATATGTCCCAGTGGGAAATAACCAAATAATCACACTAATGAGTGTATAATTACAAAGTGAGATGAGTCCTTTGAAGAATAGCAAAATGGTTCTAGGAGAAAAGCAAAATGGTTTTAAGCAAATAAAGATGATTGAGACTAGCAGACTTGAGTTTAGTGAGTACTGAAGGAAGAATAGGCGTTAACCAGATGAAGAGGGATAGGGAAGAACAAGGTCGTTTCAGACAGAAGTAGTAGCAGGTGGCCAGAGGGGAGCTTCTGAGGAGCTGAGGGAAGGCTAGAGGCTAGGGGAATTGTGAAGGAGGCTGAGTCTATAGAAGTAAACATAAAAGTAGCTGGCCTTTATTAAGTGCTTATACATGCTAGACACATACTATTTTGGTTTTTTTGTTTTTTTTTTGCGGTACGCGGGCCTCTCACTGTTGTGGCCTCTCCCGTTGCGGAGCACAGGCTCCGGACGCCCAGGCTCAGCGGTCATGGCTCACGGGCCCAGCCGCTCCGTGGCATGTGGGATCTTCCCGGACCGGGGCACGAACCCGTGTCCCCTGCATCGGCAGGCGGACTGTCAACCACTGCGCCACCAGGGAAGCCCGACACATACTATTTTATATAATCTCCAGTTAAGCCTTATAAAATTGATGCCATTATTAATTTCATTTTATAGTTGAGGAAACAGACACTGAAAAGTTAAGTCATATGCACAGAGTCACCTAACTAGGAAGCAGTAGAGCTTCAATAGAAGAGCCTTCACCCTTAACTACCACCCTCTTTCACCCCCTGAGGTCAAACGATGCAGAACTTTGTGGGCTATGGAAAAGATTTTGGATTCCAACTGAAGAGATAATTCTTAGAAGTTGAATTGCTGTGCCGTAGAATATGCACATTAAAATTTTTATGTAGTTGAATATAGGAATTTTGGGAATGCCTAGTGTATGGGCTCCAGATGGAAAATGTTCTTTCTGCAGAGCCTTTTCTCTGTAGCAGTTCTTGAACTTGACCCTGAGGAGGGTTATCATTTGAAGAGGTTCTTGACTGTGATGGGTTGTAGGATTAAGGGGATTGGTCTTTAATAGTGCCTTAGGCACATAATGCACAAAGCTCAAGTGTATCAGAAGATTTGCTGACATGATTGCTTCAGCTTCCATGAATGGTAAAAGCAGATGAACAGAAAGTAGTCATCCCTAAGATGAAATAGGAAAAGTTCCAGTGGAGGTCCTTGCACCTGTTGTTTTTCAGCAATTGATTTCCAATTCTTTGTTCATTATTGCATTTAATTTCTGATTCCCTGAAGATGAGCAAACCCTGGTGAAAGTCGTGGAGCTGGTGGATGCTGTGTATGGTCCGTACAGACCCTACCAGCTGAAGTACGGTGACATGGAAGAGAAGAACCTCCTCCTCCAGATCAGCGCGGTGCCTCTGGTAATGGCATAATACCGGCAGTGGCCATTCGGGAATCATTCTATTTGCCAGACTCCTAGGGTTGGGGGTGGGTGGGATGCGTCAGAGAAGGTGTGAGGTGGCATTAGGAATGCAAAGAGTGGGAACTGGTGTGCAAACACTGGGCTCTCAGTGCTTCCTGGGCTCTTGTAATCCAAATGTAAAATGAGACCACAGATATGCTACCAGTTTTTTATTTAAAATCCTCTAGCAAAACTTAGAGGCTTAAATCTTCTTGAGAGTAAGTTGAGTATCCCCCTGATTCAGTCATTATCACACAGTCTTTTGTTTAAGGCAGCATATGCAAATGGACACAGGAGCTGAGTATTCGTGGACAGTACTCTAGGGCCAGGTTCACCAGGTGGGCACCAGAGGGGAATTTCCATTGTAAATGTTAAGGTTGCCTAGCATGATGTGAGTTGACATTTAAGAATAGATCTTACAGTAGTTAAAACCAGCCGCCTCCCGCTGCTTTTCCGTTTTCTAAGGACGTACCTAGAAAGTCTGTTCCGCTCAGTTATGTTCTTGCCTCTGAAGGAAGCATTTTCCTTTCACTGCATTCTTTTGGAGCGTGTGGTATGGAGAATTCAAATCCTAGCTTGAGAGCCAGAGGGAGAGATGCCATCTTAAATGACAGAAAAAGAGGAAAGGGGTGAAAAATGTAAAGATGAATATAAGGATTTGATCATGCTTTTTAGCCAGGAGTTTATTTCTGTGATCTCACTGACCACTTAGACTGTTCTTCCCTAGGTCGGGCTCTTAAAGAGCTGTCACAGTTTGGGACTGCATTTCTGTTGCACCTATTAAGTGATTTACCATGAATGAGGAGGTTTGGAGCTCTCCCCATCTTCATGTTGTCTATTCGTTTGTTCTTCAGTCTGAGGCAGCTTTTTTTATCTCTGTTTGCTGACCAGGAGCGTGGGGAAGTCATTGACTGTGTGCAGGAGCTGAGCCACTCTGTGAACAAGCTCTTTGGCCTTGCTTCTGCAGCCATTGACAGATGCATCACATTTACGAATGGCCTGGGGACCTGTGGCCTGCTGACAGCCCTGAAATCCCTCTTTGCCAAGTAAGGCTGGGGGGAGTGGGGTCAGGGCCAGCCTGATTGGAGAATGATGTCTCTCCCAATTAAAAATGTGTGTGTCCTGTATTCCTGCCATGAACCCGGGAGAGGCACTTGCACCTGAGCCCAAGGGGGTGTTCTTAAGGACGTTAAGAACACTGTGGCACGTTTGTAATGGTGGAGCATCTGAAGCAACGTGAATGTCCATCCATTTGGAAATGGCCAAATAAGATACGGTATATTCATATGAGGGGAGTTCCCTATGTGGCAGTTAAGGTGTTAATTAGATCTACACATAACAACATGGATAGATCTCAAAACATACTGCTGAGTGAATAAAAGGTTGCAGAATACTATATAGAGTCTCATACAGTGTGTGAAAAGAATATACAAAAAATAGAGTATATTTTCTGTAGCAGGGTTCGGCAAATTTTTTCTGCCAAGGGCCGGATGGTATGTATTTTAGGCTTTGAGGGCCTTACAGCCAACAGAGACTTTTGTAGTGCACTGCCCTAGTAGTAGAAAAGCAGCCAGAGACAACACATACATGAGTGGATGTGGCTCTGTTCCACTAAAACTTTATTTACAGAAAACCAGGAGTGCCAATTCCTGTTCTAGATCTTTTTTTGTCACTTTAAAATGCATTATATATTCCTATAGCATAGAGGTCAGCAAACTCTAGCTCATGAGCCAAGTCTGTTTTTGTACAAGTTTTTGTAAAAGCTATATTGGAACGCCACCATGCCCATTCACTTAACTATGGCCTGTAAATCCTCACTATAAAGTTAGAGTTGAGTAGTTAGGACAGAGACCTTGTGACTCTCAAAGCCTAAAATACCTGGACCTTAACAGAAAAAGTTTGCTGAGCCCTGATGTGGAAGGTTAGGCAACAAACTCAAAACACTGGTTGTCTTTGGGGAGATGGGGAGGGACTAAGGTGGTGGTCATAGGGGATTTAGCTTTATTTGTTATTTTCTGATTTTTTAAAAAATTAAAAATATAAATTAATTTATATTTAAAATGTAATTAAAAATATAAAATAAAAAATATATAAAATCATGCTAAGTCAAAGAAGCCAGTTACAAAAGACCACACGTTATATGATTCCATCTATATGAAATGTCCAGAACAGGCAAATCTGTAGAGACAGAAAATAGATGAGTGGCTGCCTAGGGCTGGGGAGAGGGGAGTATTTGGAGGAGATGAGGGATGACTGCTAAAAGTTATGGGGTTTCTTTTCGGGATGATGAAAATTGTTCCTAAGTTGATTGTGGTGATGGTTGCACAACTGGTTTTTGTGACTACCCTAAAAACCTTTGAATTGTGTGGTATGTGAATTAAATCGCAATAGAGCTGTTAAAAGAAAGAAAGAAGGGGAAACCAAAGTTAAGTTTACTTAGAAAAAAGAAAAAGAAATCAATATAAGGCTGGATTCTCTGACCTGTGTAATTGAGATGTAAGGGCCCTCAGGAGGTTAGATGCTTTAGTCTCTAGCTTATAGACAAATATATTCTTAGGCTCTCCAAGAAATCTTGTTCTAGAGTGAAGTTGCCACGAGTCTCAAGAAATTCCTCATACTGAACTGAATGCTCTTTTGCTGCTGTAAGTTTAGGGAGCTCTTGTCATTCCAGAAATGCTGAGCATGCCCCTATGAGCTCTGAGGGTCCTTGGACCCAGTACTGTTGGTCACTGCCATGGGCAGTCTGCACCTTCCAGGGTGGCTCACAGGAAGGCACTGAGGGCTGCGAGATCATGTCCCCTGCATAAGACAGGGGGAGCCAGGTGAGCCCAGACATGTCCCTCAGGAAGAGAAACATCAGCAAAAAGTTTTTTTTTTTTTTTCCGGTACGCGGGCCTCTCACTGTTGTGGCCTCTCCCGTGGCAGAGCACAGGCTCCGGACGCACAGGCTCAGCGGCCATGGCTCACAGGCCTAGTCACTCCGCGGCATGTGGGATCCCCCCCGGACTGGGGCACGAACCCGTGTCCCCTGCATCGGCAGGCGGACTCTCAACCACTGTGCCACCAGGGAAGCCCATCAGCAACAAGTTTAATGAAATAAAATTTATCTCTTTCTCTCTCTGCCACCAGCTGGGATCTTGTGGATAAAATAATTTTTTTTGCGATCTAAAAATTTTATTATAAAATTTAAAAAGTAATGCTTCTAGAAATACATATATATTTAAATATGAAAAGGTGTAAAAAGGTGAAAGTCTTCCTTCTTTCCTGCGCATCCTTAGGCAGTCCTCAGGAGTCACAAGTTTTAAACATTTTGCTTTGAGTCTTCTCATTCTTCTCTCCAGACTTTAAAGATTTTTTTGTTTATTACCTTTAACTATTATGTCTTGACGCAACTCTGAAAAGTGAGGAACTGAGCCTCCTTGAGGCTGGTGCTGTCTCTTATCCCCTCTCCTCCCAGCTCTTGGTGGTGATATTTTCACTTTTAGTTCTTCTGTTGGTTACTTCAATTACTTCATTTTAAAAAGTAATACAGGGGCTTCCCTGGTGGCGCAGTGGTTGGGAGTCCACCTGCCGATGCAGGGGACACGGGTTCGTGCCCCGGTCCGGGAAGATCCCTCATGCTGCGGAGCGGCTGGGCCCGTGAGCCATGGCGGCTGGGCCTGCGCGTCCGGGGCCTGTGCTCCGCAACGGGAGAGGCCACAACAGTGAGAGGCCCGCGTACCGCAAAAAAAAAAAAAAAAAAAAAAAAGTAATACAAATCCATATTAAAAATTCAAAATGTACAAAAGGACGTATGATGAAAACAGGTCACCTGCTCTAGAAGGGAAGGTTTTGAAGCTACCAAGACAGCTGATGTTTATAAAATTAGGGAAATGAGGATGATGCTAACTTGCCCAGGGTTCAAGTGGGACCTTGTTCAGGAGTGGGGAGGGTGTGGGGATGGTGTTCAGGAAGGCAGGGATAGGGAGGATGGAGGACGCAGGCAGAGCAGGAGGAGATTGGCCTAACTTGCACTCTGCTGAAGCTGTAGAATATAGCTGCTGATGGGGTGTTGCAGGGTGAGGGGTGTTACAGCTGTGACGGGAGCCTGGGCCCTGGAGTTGTAGCCACCTGGGCTCAGATCCTGTCTCAGGCACTTACTAGCGGGGACCTTGGGTGGGTTGTGCCTTTCTGAGTCTTGGTATCTTTTATTTGGGTAAACTGATGGTGATAATATCTCCTTTCCACGGTGGTTGTGAATATTGAGTGAAAGCATATAATTAAAGCACCTAATGCAGCAGCTCTTACATGGTAGAGACACTTGGAAACGTGTATTGTGAGAGAATCAGAAGGTTTTGGTACAAATGCCATAAAAATGTGATGTGATACATGCATCACGTGCGAGCCCCGCTATGGCTAAACAGTCACCCCCCGTCTCCCCCCGGCCCCGCCTCAGTGCTCAGCGGCTGCTCACTGTTCCGGGGACTCTGTCGGGAGGTTCTGTGGAGCTCATGTCTTGTTGGACGGAGTGTTCTTCTTGTTTAATGTCCTTCAGCTAAAGCACAATTAAAACGTTCTTCAACAGCTCCCTGTCAGTGTGTCCTGAGGGCCCTCCCCCTCCCCCAAGGAAAGCTGTCACCTCTCTGGGTGCAAAGGGAAGGTGCTGTCTGTGGCATTTTGGTTTTGTAGCTTTTCGGCCCTGTGTGAAGGGAGCAGCAGTGGCGTTTGTCCCTCACTGGAGTGGTCTGCAGCAGTTCCTTCCACTTGCTTCTCTGAGCGGCCTTTCTGTCCACCACACAGACTTACTCTTCAGAGCCGTGCCCTGGGTCATCACAGCCCACTGTCCTCACTAGAGCTCGTGGTTTGGGAAGGGAGAGAGGCGAGACTTCTTGTGATGTATGCAGGTGTCGTGGGTTTTAGGGAGCCTATTGGCTTCCAGAGCACATGACCATCCACCCCCGTCCTCCTTACCACACCCTCCCAAGGACTTATGTGTTCATGTTCCAAGAACTATACAGCTGGCCCTGTGTATCCAGCGTTCCTTATCTGCGGGTTCAACCAACTGTGGATCAAAAATATTCAGAAAAAAAATTTCCAGAAAGTACCAAAAAGCAAAACGTGAATTTGCTGCATGCTGGCAACTCTTTATGTAGCATTTACATTGTATTTACAATTATTTACATAACATTTATGTTGTGTTAGGTATTGTAAGTAATCTAGAGATGATCTATTAAAGTATACGGGAAAATGTGCCTAGGTTCTATGCAAATACTATGCCATTTTATATAAAAAACTTGAACATCCATGGATTTTGGTATCTTTGGGGGAGGAGGGGGGCAATCCTGAAATCAGTCCCTCATGGCTGCCCAAGGAGTACTATACATAAAAACGATACCACTGCACATCAGCTTTCATTTTATACTTTTCAGGGAGCTTTTGTGCCTACTATTTCATTCATTTCATTTTATTTTATCATCATGACAACTCTGTGGGGCAGTACAGAAGTCATCATTAAGTCCATTTTAAAGATGAGGAAACTGAGGCCCAAAGACAGCTAGGTACTTGCAGTGCAGGTCTGTCATTGACTCAGGACATATTTCTGGATGTTTCCTTTATGCCCACGTCTGTGTTAATTCCTGGGGATACGATTATGACCTACAAATGGATAGTCCCTATTCTCCCAGAGCTTCTAGTCTGATGACAGCAATAAACATTAAACACATACATTAAATAAGCTATTTAATTATACTTGTGTTAAGTGCTATGAAGGAAAATATGTGGTATAGGTGGGAGCAGACAGCAGTCTGTGAGGAGGGAGAGTTTTCAGTTTTGAATCCAGTTTCATGCTCCTGTACCATTAAAGTCGGGCTCTTGCCTGCCATGGAGCTTGGCTGTTTAATCTAAATTCAAGGATTTGAGTGGTATAGAAGTACCCTGGATATCAGTGAACTGCCTTATGGTATCCTAGGTGACAGTTGGGTATTATAGTGGGACCATGACGTTTTAAAACAGTTCTTTGAATCAGCTTCCAAAGAAATGCCCCTGTTAGGATGAGGGAGTAATTAACCAGCATCATCTCTCACCTGGTTGGTCAGAGTCTTGGTCTTAGTGGCCATCCCCTTCCCCCCTCATCTTGAGCATCTCTTAAAGCCGCTCTGCCAGGTGAGAAAGACAGTCTTGCCACATAGAGGAGACCTTTTTGTGGTCAGAGCTTTATAAGTAGTGACAACCCTTGGTAGGATAGCCTCTGAAGGTGCTGTCAAGGTCATTAGCAGTTTGTCCCAAGCTGTATAATTCCAGGTGTCTCTAGGTCTGAGGAGTTTTTGATGATACCACTGTCATTTTTTTCTGTCCCCATAGGTATGTGTCTGATTTCACCAGTACTCTCTACTCAATACGAAAGAAGTATAGGCTGGATGATATTCCTCTCAACTCCCTTTTTCAAGAAGATTGGGCGGCTTTTCAGAATTCCATTAGGTAAAGTGGGGGTAAACATGCATCATATAGTATATAAAAATGATAAATGTGTGTGTAAGGCGTTCTTTTTTCTCTCTTTCACTGCCCCCCCTTTTTTAAAGCAAATACTCTAGACTCTGAAAACAAGCCAATAAACAAAAAAAACAAGGCAAACCAAACAAACACCAAGAAGACCCCTGTTGCTCTTAAAATATTTTTAAAAGTTCTTTATGAATTCATCTCCTTTGGTGACTTAAGTTTTTTTATGTTTGGTTTGAGATTTTTTTTTTCCCCTTAGCCTATAGTTTCTACAAACGTAAAATAAGTTAGAGCTTTTATTTTAGAAAATGCACAGCTGATTAGATCCTGTTTCTGGATCTGTGCCACAGAACTAAATGGTAAGTCAATGCTATTTGGCCTGCAAAGAGCCGTGTAAGAGTTCCGTGAAAGGCCTTGAGGTGACCCTCCCAAGTCGTTGTTGACAGACAGATTCTGGCGTAGCCTGTGTGACCTGTGGGCCACTAGGTAGACACCATGTTGCCCTAAGCCCTGAGGTCTGGTGGGAGTGTGATTGGCAGTGGCCTGAGGAGTTTGGCCCTTGATGTGTCCAGCCTGAGGGAATGCCCTGGCAGTCCAGTGGTTAGGACTCCGTGCTTCCACTGCAGGGGGCACAGGTTTGATCCCTGGGCGGGGCACTAAGATTCCGAAAGCTGCATGGGACGGCCCAAAAAAACCACAAAAGATGGAAGCTCTGGAAGCACTGGGCCTGCATCGTCCCAAGGCTGTGACCCGAAGCCTCAGTTGACTAGGGTGTATGTTCTCTGTTGTGCTGTGGTTCTCCCACTCCTATGAGGTCTAACAACTGTACTATCAGCCTGAGATAAAAAGCGATCTAGATATTTCTTTTCCTTACAACCATTCTTTGCAGACATACGTTCTGAAAAGGCAAGCTGCTCTCCCCCCACTTACATTTCTTGCCTGACCCCCGGCCTAGGTGGTATGTGCAGAGTGCCCATGGCACATGTGGGTCTCAGTGCAGATCCAGACCCTCCAAAAGCTGTCTTTAATCAGGGTAAACCCGGGGCCTCCCAGGACCATTTGGAGTGTCTCCTCATGGGCTCTGATCTGAACTTTTTTTTTTGATGAAATTTAATGTTCTAGGTGCCAATATCCCTTATCAGCTGTGGCAGCTTGGTACACCAGAAAATATTATGCGCAAGGTTGTTCTCTTGTAACTGGCGTGAGTGGAATATTTCACTTTCTCATAAACCTTTCTTATGATGGAATGCCTAGATATCCTGGTGATGATAGACACTTTCGGAGAAAGTTAAAAGTTAACTAGACCTAAGATGTTTTTAATCCTTGGATTTGTCCTGACATTATAGTTTGGTGTTGAAGGACTCAGTAGCTGGAGTTTGAGGCCTAGCATAAAATTACTTGAAAATTAAAGGATTATTAAATACAGAAATGATCATTCAGGCTTATCTCTGAGAAACAAATGGATTAATCTTCATCTGCCTTTCATGTGATCAGAGAGAAACAATTCTAAGATCAAAACAGTTTTCTCTTCTATGCCTGGCAAATAGCAGGCAGCTCACAAATATTAATGAATTTTGGTTTTTAAATTTTAGATACAAAGAATTTCCAACCCATTTTATTTGTTTGTTTTGTTTGTTTTACTTTTTTGTCCACGCTGTGCAGCTTGTGGGATCCTAGTTCCCTGACCAGGGATCGAACCCGTGCTCCCTGCAGTGGAAGCGTGGAGTCTTAACCACGGGACCTCCAGGGAATTCCCTCCAACCCATTTTCTTAAGGACAAAGCCCAAAAGCAACCTCAGTATTTTTGGAAATGTAAAATTATTTGAGATCATGTTGGATAGAATTGTGATTCATAGCAGAGAGACACATGACAGGAGGATATTAGAAGGGACCAGCATTTCCCTTTTACATGAATTACTAATGAATGGAACGTTTCAGGTAGGCCCTCAAATGGTTAACTGCTTTCCCACAAACCAGCACACCACCAAAAGTGGTGAATAGTTAGAATTTTTATGAATGGGACAATGTTTGTCCTGTAAATGTCGGCATTCCAGATACTTGAAGTGCTTTTTGTTTGTTTAGGATAATAGCCACCTGTGGAGAGCTCCTGCGGCAGTGCGGGGACTTGGAGCAGCAGCTAGCCAACAGGTAGGAGAGGGCTGTGGGCCGGCCCCTGGGCTCTCAGCTGGGGAAGACCTTGATAGAGTGCGCAGCACCGTCTGAAGCCACAGAGCTTGAGGACTCTCTGTACCTAGGATACGAGGTGTCACTGTTGTCACCATTCAGCATTTATTGAGCACCTAAAAGGAGCAAGGCTCTGACCTCCTTGGAACATAACTTTAGTTAGATATGGAAGTTTCAGCCTAAATGAGGAAGCAGTACATGTTGTCTCCAAATTATGAGTGGACAGGGCTCCCGCTGCATGTTTGCAAGTCAGTTATTGGGGATGGAAAGTTATAGGCGGTGCGAGGTCCCCTGGGCCAGCCCACAGAATTGGGATGAATCCGGCCAGCCTGCCTTCTGGGTTCTGCAGTAGGATTCTGTGCTGCGGAAGCCGGTGTGTGTGTCAAAGGAGGATTTCTGGGGTCAGGCCCTCCATTCTGATACCTGCCAGGGCTTTTACACTGCCCCGAAGTGACCCCATTCGGACCTGCTTTTCCCTCCAAGGGCTTCAGGCTTCCCAAATGTCCTCACTTCTTCAGCGGAATTTCTGATTGCCGTGGTGCAGCTGCTTTCTCTGTCCTGCAGGAATTCAGGGGAAGAAGTCTGTTTCCTACAGCGGTGTTAGGGCCTAGCGGCAGTCCCTTCACCTCTTTCTGGGATAACTCAGAAAGTTATCTCTGCAGGAGGAAATTTCTGGCAGTGGTACAAAGTGAAAAGCAAGCTGAGGCCTCGAGACTGGGTGGGCAGTAGGGCTGAGCTGCTGGGGAAGGTCGTCAGACCGGCCGCAGGGTCAGGGCTCTGAGTTGGTCATTTCTTCTCCTCGCCACTCTTTGTCTCCTTTCATTTCTGAACCCACGGGTTGCCTTCAAGTCCCAAGATTTTTTACCATGGTTCTCATTATGGAGAAAGCCTTGCGGGGGCCAGGGGTGCGGGGGTGGGTTGGAATGGGCAGCTGTTGCAGTTCATAGCTCCCAAACAGCCCAGCATAGAGCTCATGTGACTTCTTGGAATGAATAAAACCAGAGCACCACAAGCATACAGCAGAGTGTGTATAAATAATATAAATGATGAGGTAAACGCCCCCTTCCTCCCCCCCCATTCCCACACACACGTATGCTCATGTTTATATGCACGTGTGTGCGTGCACACAGACATGCACACGGTGAGGGGAGCCTATGGCGGAAGGGTGAGTAGGTCTGGGTTCACGAAGGGCCCCTAAGAAAAGGTGAAAATTTGACATTTATATATTTAAAAGAAAGCCATGTAGCTTATTAGTTTCTTGATTACGGTGGTGATTACAGCCTGGGCCCAGCTCAAAAATTAAAAGTTCATGAGTGTACAAAGTATTAAAAACTGAAAATCTACTCACCCCAAAAATTCTTGAGAAGAAACTTTAACAGCCCCCCTGCCCCATCGCATTTGTTTTTTTGTTTGTTTGTTTTATTTTGTTTTTTGCAGTACGCGGGCCTCTCACTGCTGTGGCCTCTCCCGTTGTGGAGCACAGGCTCCGGACGCGCAGGCTCAGCGGCCATGGCTCACGGGCCCAGCCGCTCCGCGGCATGTGGGATCTTCCCGGACCGTGGCACGAACCCGTGTCCCCTGCATCTGCAGGCGAACTCTCAACCACTGCGCCACCAGGGAAGCCCCCACATCGCATTTGTTGAGCTCTGCCATGAAAGGCTTTACATGAATTAACTCCTTAATCCTCCCGGGGCGTCCAAAGAGATAGGTACTATTCTTACCCCCATTTTTACACATGAAGAGACATTGAGGCATAGAATTTGGCACCGGTAGTAACTTTTTAAGTAAAAGGAATTATCTGTGGAAAGAGCTGTGTCTGAGGTGATGCATCTAAGAGGCAGTGATCTGAACCTGGACATCAGCTGAGTCATCCCGAGTGTGTATCACCTCCACACTGTCCTTCCTCACAGATGAGTGTCCGTCCTCAGACTTGGGTTTCTCTGCATATATATCAGACGTCTTTCCATATCAGAACGCATAGACTTGCCTTAATCTTTTAATGAAGATGAGTATTACCTTCTAAAGGGTAAGGAAGGATCTGGTTAAGAAGGTGAATGGGGGCATGACAGATAAAGGTTGAGCCCCTCTAACTGCATTTTGCAGCCCAGAGAGGCTGAGAGCCTGGCCCGAGCTTTGGTGTGAGATGAGAACAGATTGGGTGTATCCAAGGGAGCCTTTTTAAGAGGTGACGTCATTCTGGAAGCACTGAGCCTGGGAAGGGAAAAGAGTAACAGTAATCATCTGTGTTCCCATCAGGGAGCCTATGCATGTGACTGCCACCTATAAAGCTTATCTCCCTGTCGGTTTCACTGGCAGACCCAGACTGCAGCTTAGGACCACTCCCCTCGGGTGGCAGAGGCAGTAGCTCGAAACACTGCAGATTACTTCAGTAACAAGAGTGACATTGGCTACTGGGCTTCTAAGATCACCTGTTTGCAGACAGAGATCGTTTTGTGATTAGTGGGGCGAGTAAAGCAAGGTTGAGTTGGGTGTCACCCGGGGGTTTCTCTTGTACTTGGGTGACATACAGGGAGATTGCTGTGGTTCCTCTATACTTTTATGGTGCCCACCACTTATTTTTGGAACAGAGGTATTTTCACTAGGACAAGGTTTTAGTGGCACAGTTCAGTGGGACAGTGAGGTTTGGGGAATCCAAAATAAATGTCCAGGTTCCTATGGCTGAGGAGTGGGCAGCAACTTTTCCAGAAAAGGAGATGAGTTGAGGAAGGAGATGGAATTGGGATGTTAGTCCCTCCCTCCTCTGCTCATACTCACTGCCTTCTCCTGGCTCAGCAGGTAGCACAGCACTGGCACATAATGGACTCTCCTGTTAATCTCTGAGCTTCTGAGGGCAAGCTCTATGTATAATCATCTGATAATCGCCAAGACCTGGCTTAGAGCCCATTAAAATGATGAGAAAACGTTTCTTTTTTTTTTTTTCTTTATTTTTGGCTGCGTTGGGTCTTCGTTGTTGTGCACGGGCTTTCTCTAGTTGCGGCGAGGGGGGGCTACTGTTTGTTGTGGTGCGCAGGCTTCTTGTTGCAGTGGCTTCTCTTGTGGAGCACGAGCTCCAGGTGCACGAACTTCAGTAGTTGCAGCATGTGGGCTCAGTAATTGTGGCTCATGGGCTCTAGAGCGCAGGCTCAGTAGTTGTGGTGCACGGGCTTAGTTGCTCTGTGGCACATGGGATCTTCCTGGACCAGGGATCGAACCGTGTCCCCTGCATTGGCAGACGGATTCTTAACCACTGTGCCACCAGGGAAGTCCTGAGAAAATGTTTCTTTTTTTTTTTTTTTTTTGCGGTACGCGGGCCTCTCACTGCTGCGGCCTCTCCCGCTGTGGAGCACAGGCTCCGGACGCTCAGGCTCAGCGGCCATGGCTCACGGGCCCAGCGGCTCCACAGCATGTGGGATCTTCCCAGACCGGGGCATGAACCCGTGTCCCCTGCATCGGCAGGCGGACCCCCAACCACTGCGCCACCAGGGAAGCTCATATTAGATTTGGTTTTTATTTTAGAGCACACTATTGTGACATTTTAAAGTACAATTTTTTTTTAATTAATTAATTAATTAATTTTTGGCTGCACTGGGTCTTCGTTGCTGCACGCGGGCTTTCTCTAGTTGTGGTGAGCAGGGACTACTCTTCATTGCGGTGCGCGGGCTTCTCATTGTGGTGGCTTCTCTTGGTGCGGAGCACGGACTCTAGGCGCGCGGGCTTCAGTAGTTGTGGCACGCGAGCTCAGCAGTTGCGGCTCGCGGGCTCTAGAGCGCAGGCTCAGTAGTTGTAGCTCACGGGCCTAATTGCTCTGTGGCATGTGGGATCTTCCCGGACCAGGGCTCGAACCCGTGTCCCCTGCATTGGCAGGAGGACTCCTACCCACTGCGCCACCAGGGAAGTCCCTTAAACTATAATCTTTAATACTCAAAACATTCCCAGCATAACTGTTTTTCTTCAGCTTGGATGGCAGACTGATGCCACTTGCCCCTGGCAGCCTGAGACTGAGACACGTATTGCAGTAACCCCAGGAAGGAGAGCTGACTTCCCGGAGGGCAGAGACGAAAGCTCAGCTGTCAACTTCCTGCTCACCAAACCCAGGGTCACCTGTCAGTCAAAGAATAATTACGGAGCGCCTGCTATGTTCCCGGCACTGTGCTAAGTGCTGGGAATTCAGAGATGAAGACCACTCCGTGGTTTAGCCTCACCATCTAGTGTGTAAGAGAGGTGAAGGCTGGTGAAGTTAGAAGACTGAGTGCCTGGGGGGATGCCCCTGGGACCGGTCCTTGAAGAAGGAGTAGGATTTTTCCCGGTGCACCAAGGAGGGGAGAGCATTTCAGATCACGGGAGCGTGCGAGCAAGACACGCAAGGGCGTGAAGCATGGTGTGTGGGCTGGGGGCGGTTGGCATGGTAGCGGGAATGTTTGTAAGGATACAGGGGCTCCAGCGATGGAGGGCGCTGGGGGCCATGCCTAGGCATTTTTAGTTTTATCTTGGGGAGCACTGAAGGATCTTTGGGAAAAAGACAAAATCAGATTTGCCTTTTGGAAAGATCATTCCAGTAACGCTTAGGAGGACAGATTAAATGGAGTGTGGAAGGGAAGGCAGCTATGATCCAGACAAGAAATAGTGAAGACTTGGAAGTAATGCAGCGGCAGGGACAGGCCACAGTTTCACAGAGAAGAGATGCAACCGAAATTACCGGTAGGTGTAACCAACAGGGAAAACTGTAACTTGACCTTAGTGGCAGAGGCAGGTGGCTACTTGTGTCAGCAGTGGTTCCTGAGGAAAGTCCTGTCCCCAGGATTTGTTTGCAAGTACAGGCATTTCTTGACAAGCTCATGGGATTTGTTTTTGAAGAAGTGAGTGCCTACAGGCTGCCATGTCCAAAGTGATCTTTTTTATAAGAAATTGTGGTAAAGGAGGCACTGGGGAACTAGGCACAGTTGGGATGTACTACAGTGTCTAGTCTTTTGGCTACATAGGTTTGTATAATTCTGTACACATTTAAACGTATAGGCCGAATGGTGAGGTTGGGCTAAGGAGGAAACAGAGTGAGGATTTTCGGCATCCGTCAAGGGAGGTCATCCTTGTTGGAGACAGAGATCCTGCTCCCAAGCAACGCCAGAGGTTGATCATCCCATAGAACCTCCTCCAGGCATTGTTCTTTCTCGGGAAAGCACCAGGTTCTCTCAGTAGATCTCTCTAAACCTCAGAAGTAAACTTTACGGTGCCGATGAACACAAACACCACACGAGCCCAGCGTGTGCGAGAGTGTGAGTCCTGTGGATAGAGGTGTGCAGCGAGCTGCTGTCACTCTTCTCCAGGGGCACTGTTGTGTCTCGTGCCTCTGACTGCGGTGCCAGTGGCTCCCCTGGCTTTGACTGTTTCAAAGAGTGATGCTAATATAGCTCATATATAGAAAGTGCACAGTATTCCCAGATTGTAGTGAATGGACGGCTGCCCTGTAGGCTGTGCATTATATTAGGAAGATGGCATATTCTGTTAGAGTGTTAAATAGGAAATAAAAACACCTGGTGTTTATTGTGTACCTGAGGTCCAGCTCCCTCCTAAAGGATCAAGGGCGTCTCCATTTCCTTATAAAATGGACCCTAAATCAATCTGCCTCATGAGGATATCCTGGGATTTAGTAAGGAGCAGTCTGAATGCTCCAAGAAGAAAATTCTATACAAATAGCTCGGGGCATAATGGTCATCACTTTCATTACAGGATTTTGTCCACAGCTGGGAAGTATCTCTCTGAGTCCTACAGCCCTCGGAGCCTGACCGGTTTTCAGGATAGCATCTTGACAGACAAGAAGAGCTCTGCCAGGAACCCATGGCAAGAATATAATTACCTTCAGAAAGACAGGCCTGCCGAATATGGCAGTTTAATGGAAATACTCTATACTCTCAAGGTATGAGACCTGACTGATGGCATTCTTGCAAATGAAAACTTTTCCCTTGCCACTCACCCTTTCCCTAACCCAGGCTTTCTGCCCCTGTGTGTGGGCCCTGGGCTGTGGCATGCCCTCCCACATCTCTGTCCCGTTTATGTTGGTGTTTTAAGAAGCTAATCAACTAAACTGGGGTCGAAGCAATTGAAACACAGCTGTAGGAGGAGTTGGATAAATGGAGCTTTATTACCGACGAAAGGGAGGCTGGAGAGTGTGGCTCTCGATCTGCAGCCGCGGGAGCTCGCTGTTCTCCTCTCCGGAGTTAGGCCCGTCAGCAGAGTAAGCGGAGCTGGACGGCCCCGGGCCCCCACGCGGGCACAGCCCCCCCCACCCCCCCGTACTGAGTGGCAGAGAGGGGACTGGAACTCCTGTACTGCGTGGGCGTGGGCAGAACCTGGGAAGGTGGACCCCAACCCAGGAGCCAGAGGAGGAGCAAGGTGGGGAGGAGCCAGGAGCGCCCCTCGAGTGCAGGTTCTTCCGTGTGGCAACACGACGACGTGGGAATCAGTGTTCCCTCCTGGCAGTTCCTTTGGTTTAAACTCTTTGTTTGTCTACCATAAAATGGCCCTTGACTTTGAGCTTTGGGCCTCTTGGGGTCCAGGGACGGGGGACCTCCCAACAAATGGAGTGAGCCACATGCTCCCTGGGAATGGCCTCAGGGTTCTTAAGGGCCACGGCCTCCTTTCCAGGGCCACCCCCCACCCCCAGTCTAGTTGAACCTCACTCTCGGTGATAAGCCAAGGAGGTACGGCTGTTCCCATAGCACCAAATTCAATCTGAAATTATCCTGATGGGCCGCGAGCTCTGGAGGTGACTGCACAGTGTGCCTCAGGATGTGTCTGAGGCCTCAGCGTTGCCCTCACAGGGTCTCCCCCATCCCTCTGTACCTTGACCCACCAACTGGCTGCATTTGAGCTTGACAAACACTTCTTGAAGCCATTCTGCAAGTTCATTCATCCGTGCTTCTGTGATTACGTTAAAGCAACTCTGTTTATCTTTATTGCTGATCTGATTTATGTCTGTTTGTTGTAATCAGTTCATTTATAATAGCAAAACTAAGGTTACATTTTCCACCTCTGTGTTTTCTCAGGCTGTTTGGAATACCTCAGGACTCACACAGGTGGTGCATACTCTGGTGTACAGCCGGGTATAATTGACCTGACCACACTGGGAATCAGGGCTCTGTCTATCACTCTTGTTTCTACATGACACTTCCGATCATTTTTTCCTTCTTCCTCTATCCCTGAGGGACAGTCACAGGTTAATTTTTCCTAAACTACCAATCCATGAGCTTATATTAGCATAAATGCATCAGAGTCACCTGGGAAAGTGAATGAAAAATATATCAATAGTTTCCTGGGCTCCAGAACCCCACTGGATCCAGATGCAGTAGTTCTGTGGTAGACCCTGGGTATCTGTAACTCAGCGTGCTCTCCAGGGGGTCCTGGGGCACAGCCAGGTTTGGAAGCTACTGTAGTAGAGAACCCTCTTACTATTTTCCTTTCAGTGGCCTTTCAAAACCCTTAGCTAATACCTTGGTTGGATTCAGGGCATAACAACATGCCTTCTGCATTTTCTTGTCTTAGGAAAAAGGGTCAGGTAACCACAACCTGCTGTCGGCGTCTCGAGCGGCTCTGACTCGGCTTAACCAGCAGGCCCACCAGCTGGCTTTCGATTCTGTCTTCCTGCGCATCAAACAGCAGCTGCTCCTCATTTCCAAGATGGATGTAAGTTTCCCACCAACTGGAAAACGTGCCCCTTCACCCCCCAGCCTAGGCCTAATGTCCCCTTCCCCGAGCTTTGGGTGGTGCCCCCTCTGACTCTCCTAGGCTAGAAGTCCAGCTATAGAGTCACTGTTCCCTTGCAACTCATTGCTTAGCGAGACTGTCCTATCTTAATTGTAGTTACCGTGATGCTGTGTTTTCAGACTGTTTCTTGGGATTATTACTATTGCTTGATTAACTTTCACAGCAGCTTAGCTGTGCCCTCTCAGGGAGAAGTAAGGGAGATTATGTGCCACTGGAAAAGTTGGGGCCGGTCAGAGGAGCTAATTGTCTGATGAGGTTGAATTGTTTTCGTGCCAAACATTTGTGGAGACTTGGTTCTGGAACTTTATTCAGGAGAGTGCCTTACTAGATTTGATCTGGTGTTTTTGAGGAGACTTTGAAGGGTTCTGCTCTTTTCTATCCTTGATACTCTTTCTATTTGGCTGTTCTTAGAACATCTCACTTTCCTTGCCTTGCACACTCTTCTCTTTTCTGGTTGTCCTTATTCCTTTTCAAGGAATTGCCTATCAGTCCTGTTTTCTCTACTGGCTCTGACTTTCCCTGGGTCCAGATCGCATGACTTTCCTTTCAGATTTCTGAGACAGTCCCCTGATTAATTTTTCTCACTGACTCCTCAAGTCTATCTGGATTTGGCTTATTTTAAAGATAGTCTTGGGACTTCCCTGGTGGTGCAGTGGTTAAGAATCCTTTTGCCAATGCAGGGGACATGGGTTCGATCCCTGGTCTGGGAAGATCCTACATGCTGCGGAGCAGCTAAGCCCGCGTGCCGCAACTACTGAAGCCCACGCACTCTAGGGCCCACGTGCCGCAACTGCTGAGCCCGCATGCTGCAACTACTGAAGCCCGCGTGCCTAGAGCCCATGCTCCGCAACAAGAGAAGCCACCGCAATGAGAAGCCTGCGCACCGCAACGAAGAGTAGCCCCCGCTCGCCGCAACTAGAGAAAGGCCGCACGCAGCGACGAAGACCCAACGCGGCCAAAACAAAACAAAACAAAACAGTAAAGATGGTCTTTTGGGAAAGATCCAGTTATGGGCTTTTACTAGCCGAGAGATCCTTTAAGGGAGTCCCTTGCTTTTTGCTGCCCTCCGGAAAGCACACCAGGCCGGGAGCCAAGGGCCGCTCGCTTTATTCACCGTATGATCTGGTTAGGTCTGTGCGAAATGCCGGGGGATCTACGCCGACCAGATTTTGCACTTCTGGCCTGGCTGGGGCAGGGCTGTGTGTGGGGTTGGTGGTGTGGGGCCCCTGCTGTCACATCCTGGTGGAAGTGCTGTCGATGGAGCTGTACCGGGCACCGCCCATGCGTGGTCTTGTTGGGTCACATGGCTGAGGCTGTTACCTCCTCTGTGAGCCTCATCTCCTTATCTTTAAAATGGGGATACAGTAATTCTCACCATATGGGTATGTGAGGATTAAGTGAGAGCATGTATATGATAGAATTTAGCACAGCCCCTGTCACAGAGTAGATGCTTAATACGTGGTGGTTTTCTTTTTTCTGTGATTCTCAAGACTAATGACAGTTTTTAGAAATAGAAATTACATATATTCATTTTCAGAAATTCAAGCAATATAGGAAAGTACAAAGAAAAAAAGCAGTAAACCCCTTCAAAGTCCCAGTGACCAGAAATCATCAAGCCAGACGTCTCTTCCTACCCACTCACATGTTGAAGGCTGGACGGGCATTGGTAGGGAAATGATCCATAGGAAGAAATGGAATTGTGCTACACATGCTGTTTTTCAAAAAACATAAAATGTATACAATATAAATGTTATTTGAATTTAACTAGAAAAAGAAGATAAATGAAACCAAAGGAATGGTTGAACTTGAGATAATAGTTTCTTCACCATGAAAGGTATCAGTTCCCAGAAGATCTCTTCAAGATTAAGAAAGAAAGATTATGAAAACTACTGATAGATGGGAGTCTTTGGTTTTTGTTAATCATGTTTCTGTTTTAGATAGAAATTGACGTTGATTCGCCTGCCCCGAAAGCTGATGGGATTAGCATTCCTTACATCTCTCATCTTCCTTCCCCCCAACCTCCCCGGTTTGGTTGTTTTTATTATTTTTATTTTGTCAAAGGTTAAAGTCTTGACCTTCTGTTCTGAAACCTTAATTTTGCCAGTTATTTAGTCTTCTTCTCCATTGAGCCCAGCTCGGTGCTTCCCACCTGTCCTTTTTCCTCTACTTCTGCATTCCACACTCATTGTTCTGCCCCGGTCCTTGGTTGCCTGGTCTCGCCTTCTCATTCAGGCCTCACCACAATGGCTCGGGCGCTGGGGATGGACGCAGGCAGCTTTGGCGATTAGGAGGAATTCTCCCAGAGTGCCAGCGTGAAAGCACACAATACAAAGGCAAACACTTTGGCCTTAAGGATTTGAAAATTAAACCCTGGTCATTCAATGTTTGTTTTTAATGTTTGCTGGTAAATTGTATTGCTCTTGTACATTACAAGAATATAAACCAGCACTATATTCCCTTTCAAAACAGGGAAGTTTACCTGCGTTACCTGGTGACAGGTGGCCCTTTGAAGGAAATTTTAAATTCAAAAATAATCTGCATCATTTCCCTATTGACCCTCTTCAGGTCCACCCCTCTCTGTCTGCTTTTTCAGGCCCTCCCCCATCAGCCCACTCTGTCTCGCCCTTATTCTAAAGTACTTTTCCACTCTGGCCCTTCTTTCCCTCTGCCCTCCGCCCGATCACCTTCCAACTTCGCTCCTCCCGCCTCCTCTGTGAAGCCTTCCCGGGGCCTGCAGCCCACAGTGCTGGTCCTTTAGATGCACTCCGGTGATGTGCTCTTTCCCCACAACTCAGCCCTTGCTCCTGGCCTCCCCTTCTCTGCCTCACTGACCCTCACCACCTCTGCTCCCTCCTGTGCTCCTCTGTGCCAGGACTTCACCACCAGGTTGTATTGTTCCTTCTTTTTAAATCTGTCTCTGTCTGTTTCCATGGCCACTGCCCTGGTTTGGGTTCTCGTCATCTCTGAATTGTTTCTCGAGCCTTTCATCTTCCTCTCCGCCCACAGCCCTTCTCAGAGTTGCTGCATGAATTTTCCTAAAGCATCGCTCTGATTTTGTCTCTCCGCATTCAGATCCCTTGCTTGGCTCCCCCCAGTCAGTGTGATCGTCTATTTTAAACAACTTTTTGCTATGGAAATTTTCATACATATGCACGAGTAGAGGGTGTCCTCATCACCCTGATCAACTCCTGGCCGTTCTGTTTCATGTATACCCCTTATCTAAAATAAGTACTCTAAAAATAATCACAGTATCATAATCACCTTTAAAAAATACAATTAAAAATAATTCCTTAATATCATCAGTGTTCAAATTTCCAGTTGTTTTATAAATGTCATTATTTAACTATTTGAATCAGGATCCAGATTAGTTCTGCACATTGGGATTGGGGGATGTGTGATGTGTCTTTTACGTCTCTTTTGAACTCTACAGGTTACCTTTCCATCTCTCTCTATCTGCCTCCCAACCTCCCTCCTTCCCTCCCTCTTCTCTCTCTCTCTTTCATTTTCCCTTTTCTTTTCTTTTTTTAAAATTTATTTTATTTATTTATATATTTTTGGCTGTGTTGGGTCTTTGTTGCTGTGCGCAGGCTTTCTCTAGTTGCGGTGAGCGGGGGCTACTCTTCATTGCGGTGCGCGGGCTTCTCATTGCGGCGGCTTCTCTTGATGCAGAGCACAGGCTCTCGGCACCCGGGCTTCAGGAGTTGTGGCACGAGGGCTTAGTTGCTCAGCGGCATGTGGGATCTTCCCGGACCAGGGCTCGAACCTGTGTCCCCTGCACTGGTAGGCGGATTCTTAACCACTGCGCCACCAGGGAAGCCCCGTCATTTTCCCTTTTCTTAGCCTGGTGTTCACAGCTGTGCATTCTCTTTCTAGCCTTCCCTCTCTGCACCTCATGCATCCTGTGGCCGGCCCCTTGTCTAGCCACCCTAGGTTCTTGCTCCTCTGAATTCTTATTGTATAAAACCTGACTGAGAACTTCTGCCACTGAGAACTCTTGAAGTGGAAGCCTGTGCGTGTGTGTGTGTGTGTGTGTGTGTGTGTGTGTGTGTGTGTGTGTAGGTGTAGGGGGTATAGGGTGGGAGTGTGTCGGGGTCTTGGTTCCGCAAGGAGAGCAAGAACTAAGATTGCCAATTCTTTGTCTCCTCCCTACGAAACCTGGCACAGGGTGCTATACGGCATGGGCACTCGGTGCACGTGCATGATTGGCGTGTTCCTTCCCTGTGGGGTGGGAGTTAACTGAAAAAAGTAGGATATTTTGAAACGAAAGACGATTCTCAAAAAACAGCAAGGAGGGCTTCCCTGGTGGCACAGTGGTTAAGAATCCACCTGCTAATGGAGGGGACTCAGGTTCGATCCCTGGTCCGGGAAGATCCCACATGCCATGGAATAACTGAGCCTGCGTGCCACAACTACTGAAGTCCATGTGCCTAGAGCCCGTGCTCTGCAACAAGAGAAGCCACTGCAATGAGAAGCCCGCGCACAGCAACGAAGAGTAGCCCCCACTCACCACAGCTAGAGAAAGCCCACGCACAGCAACAAAGACCCAACACAGCCAAAAATAAAAACAAATAAATACATTTATAAAAAAACAACAACAAGGAGTTTAGAAAACTATAGGGGCAGGGGTGGGGAAGAAAAGGCTTTGTCTAGAGCAGGAAAATTAGAGTCGAGTTGGTGCTAGAGAGTGTGGGGAGGACGGCTGAGGCTTGGCCTGGGCTGGGATCCCAGGGGTGGACACGGTCATGACATTCCCGGAAAGCTCCTTAAAGGATCAAGCAACCAGATCGGGCATCAAGTGGCTGCAGAGAGCAGCTACCACGTGACCTTGGGAGTCACTCCAGGAGTCCAGCCAGAAAGGGCCTTGTTTTCCAGGCTGGCCTTAGGGTGACTCAGGTAAGAATTAAGCAACTAGATTTCTGTGGAAAGCTGTGCCATACTGATAATTAACCACCTGTGTGCTGGTAATTGGCCTGACTCTGTAGGGGAGGCTGGGAAGGCTCCCACAGTGACGTCATAGTCCCATTGAATGATGAAAGAAGACGTGTTGGTGCTGCAGGTCTCCAGACAGGGGGTCCTGAAGAGGACAAAGGAGCTGTTGGTGGAGTTTGGAGGCTCCTTCTCATCCCTTTCCCTTTGAGTTCTGAGTCAGTTGAGACATAGATCCAGAAAGCAGGTGGAATAAAAGCAGCACCTTTAACTTAGTAAAGCAGTGTTGGTGAATGTGGTTTGGATATTCCTGCAACCAGACAGGGCTTCCAATTCACATATGGTCTCTGTGGAGGATTTTAGGGGGTCCTGGTCTCTTCAGAGTGCTGGCTGATGACCCGGGAGTTAGTGAGGCTACCTGTGCCAGCAGATGTTAACCGGTTGCCCTCACCCTGTAGAGAAACTCAGAACAAGAATATCCAACTCTTCCTTTCACGTTCTGAGCGGGTAAACACAGAAGGGATCAGTTCCCATCGAACAGTTGAGTGGAGAAGGTGGGATTTCCTGCTTTATGGATCTGAAAGGATGCAGAGAGAGAGAGGATTACTTTCTCTATGGCAGGCTTCAAGGTGATGCCTTAAAGAAGAGAAATCCCTGGTCTGCCAAGTGGTGATGATTCCAAAGGCCAGCTCTGAGAAAAGATAGTGCCTGTGGTGATGCTGCGTTCTTCATGTAGTTTCCAGCATGTGGTGCTTTCGTGTGCTGCCTGGGTGCTGTGACATTGACTCTTTCCTCTCCTTCCTCCCCTAGAGCTGGAACACCGCCGGCATTGGAGAAACCCTGACCGATGACCTGCCCACCTTCAGTCTCACTCCTCTTGAGTACATCAGCAATGTAAGAGACTCTGCGCTTTTCTCTGCGCTGGTCACAGCATCTGAGACCTTGTCGTGTCTGGCCCTTCTGGGTAAAGCGGTCCTTGCTGCATCGGTTCTGTCTGGACCTTTGCTTTTGGATAGTCCCCATCCATATCCATGACTTTAAGGAAATGCGGTTGATTTCCTTAAATCAGCTGATGAAACACATGCTGATTTCAAAGCCTAACACATTCCCGCCCCTCCCCCATCCCTCTCAATATGAGGTGTGGCCAGTGCCTGAGGGCATCAGAGTATGAGTCCAGCTCCATTGCTGTTAAATGTCAGTGAGCATAAGAAATGCTGTACAGGAATGATAGACCCCAACTGTCTTCCTCACACTATGGGGGAGTTCTGCAATTTTCAGGGGTGATTTTGAGATAGGTGATTTCTGCCTTGAGCTCTCACTTTAGAACCCACCCCTGTGTAAGTTATGACTGTTGTAATAGATACGAAGGAATTTTATTTTATTTTTATTTTATTTTATTTTTTGCGGTACGCGGGCCTCTCACTGTTGTGGCCTCTCCCATTGCGGAGCACAGGCTCCGGACGTGCAGGCTCAGCGGCCATGGCTCACGGGCCCAGCCGCTCCGCGGCATGTGGGATCTTCCCGGACCGGGGCACGAACCCGTGTCCCCTGCATCGGCAGGCGGACTCTCAACCACTGCGCCACCAGGGAAGCCCTATTTTATTTTTTAAAATATTTATTTATTTATTTTGGCTGCGCTGGGTCTTAGTTGCGGCACGTGGGATCTTTGTTGCAGCATGTGGGATCTTTAGTTGTGACATGTGGGCTCTTAGTTGCGGCATGTGGGCTCCTTAGTTGCGGCATGTGGGCTCCTCAGTTGCGGCATGCGAACTCTTAGTTGCAGCATGCATGCGGAATCTAGTTCCCCAACCAGGGATCGAACCCGGGCCCCCTGCATTGGGAGTGTGGAGTCTTACCCACTGGACCACCAGGGAGGCCCCTGCAAAGGAATTTTAGAAGTAAATATTGTACAGTTAGAGGAAGTGTGTGTGATCCCACTGGTGAGTAGCAAGGAGGATGGCTTTCCTCTCTCTGTTCACTGAGCAAGTCCAAAACAGCAATTGTTTTCCTCTGTTTTTCAGGGCATTATTCAATACCCTGGACGGATGGAACTAAAAATGTTGGTTGGTCTTTACAACCAATGAGAATAATCTTATTTTTAGAATTGAAACATGTGTATTACAATCGAAATTGATTCCAGAAACGATGTTGCTTAGAAGGAACTCGAAAGGCTATCGAGTTGATTTTAAACACAGAGGAGTAAGGAAGGCGAGGGGGCGTTTTCAGGCCAGGGCTCTTTTCCCACCGGCTGCCACTTGTCAGCCCCCAGGTAGGCATCGTCCTTATGAGGTCATCTCCTGATGACCTCGGCTCAGGAAATGAATATCTACTGAGCACGTACTGTGTACAGGGGCAGTGCTAGGCTCTTATTGGTGCCATGAGAGAGTGTGCAGTATAGACCGAATTTTATCTTAACAACAACTTTGTGAGCCGGTTGGTGGCAGCCGTGTTTTGCGGTCAGAAGCACCAAGGCTCTGGGGGATGGGAGTGGGGCAGGGAAGCCACTCATTCAGCAGTCACTCTGTTAGGAAGCCTGGTGCTTTATGTGTGTCTCACGCATATTAGTTTCATCTTTGCCACAGCCCTCTGAAGTAAGTATGAGATCACCCTCATTTCAGAGATGGTGAAACCAAGGCCCCGACAGATTAAGTAAGTTGCCCAACGTCACACAGTGGTAGAGGCAGAACTCAAACCCAGGTCCTTCTGACCACAGAGCTGTTCATTTTTCCTGAGTCACTGCGCTTACCCAGCCAGGATATCAAGGAGTATTTCTTGAATATGGGAGAATAGCAGACAAACATCTACAGGTGTGATGGTGAGCATTCCTTCCCACGTTGATTTCCAAGAAATAAACATAGACAGAACTCCCAAGAAAAACTTGGCGTTGTGGAATCTCTCTAGGAAACACAGCAATCCCCACAGTCTAAGGCCATTTAATTCAAGTTTGAGATGTCAGATTATTGAAAATTTGCACCTAACCGATGCTTTGCCTTGCTGGTGAATGCCCTCACCCACGCAGAACTGTGTGAGCATTATAAGGAGATGAAATAGGAGAAAATCCTTTGAAGAAATAAAACAACATAGATGCAAGGCATATCGATGATGATTCTTTATTTCAAGTAAAGCTGGGTTTGTGGATTTAGCCAAGAGGTGATGGCTACAGATGAAAGGGGTACCAAATACAGGAATATGCCTGTGGTCTCTGCACATAGTAGGTATTCAGGAAGTGCTTGCTGAGTGGAATTACAACGGAGAAATCCTAACCCCAGAAGTCAGCATCCTTCCCTTCCTCCAGCCTTGGGGAAAAATGATGAATTTGTTGCCGTTTCAAGCTGAAATAATGTACAGTGGTTGTGGTTATTAGTGACGTAAGTGACCACTTGTCTAGTTTGAGTGAAAGACACTCAAACTAGAGTGTTTTACTTACTAAGTAAATGAAAGGAAAAGGTGCTGATTTTTTTCATTTTACCATCTATGTACATAGCGCTTTAAAGGGAGACCAAACACAATTTTTTGTTAGCACGATGGGCCACATTAAGTGTTTGGAGATGAAGGTGTAACCATCCTGTAGTCCTCTGGGCTGGTAGATTTTGGGAGTCTGTCTTAACTTCTGGACACCTGCTACCGTATAGGTGTATGTAAGGCCAGATCGAGAAGATCTTTCTCTAACAGTCCTTGGACTTTTAGCTTGCAGAATCAGTATCAACTCTAAGATGGAATGAATGTGTGAAATCAATATGGAGCCAAAAAAATCAACAACAGGCTCCAATACCTTTTTAAGAAAATATATATTACGTTGTCGTAACCTGAAAATCAACCTCATTTTGAAATGACACATATACTTACCTTAAAATGCTAAACAGTTGTGAGTTGTGATAGAAATAGGTGTCTAAAATGTATCCATGATGACAGTCATGTGTATCTGACAAACACATGACAAATCCTGAATTACTCGTGGGCTTATCCCAAATGTCTTGTAACCCTGCCTTTGTGATTCCTAACCAACCAAGAAGGTTTATTTTCTAGAGTTTGTATTATGAAAACATACAGTTTTCCCTCCAGATTAATTTATAATTATAAAGTGCTCTTTTCCCCAACAAAATTCCTTCCTTCGCCTGGTTAAATCACTTAGAAGGAAGAGACCCAGATCCAAATCCAGAAGACAGGATTGAAATTCTTGCTTGACCATGCACTTGTTGACATTAGCATCTTACTGGTTTTTCATCTATGAACAGTAATAATGACTTATATTTACACAAGTGCTTTAAATTTTACAAAGCATTTCAGTATCCATTACTCATTTGAGGTAGAGCTCGCACTGAATGCATTCCAAAAAACTGAGGCCATGAGTGAGAAGGATGAATCTATGATGTATGTGCAAACTACCGGTGACTTTTTTTTCAGATGTTGCCTCACCAGTATTACCACACACTGGAAAGATCAGACCTGGAGCTGCTGTAAGGTCTTGCAGTTTTGTCTGTCCACCATTTGCCTTCACATAAACGTACTGCATGAAATAATTACCGCCGCATGTGTCAACGTTGGGCTGACAGTGCTTTCTTTTGTTTCAGATCGGGCAGTATATCCTGTCCCTCCCCCTGAACCTTGAGCCATTTGTGACTCAGGAGGACTCAGCCCTAGAGCTGGCTTTGCACGCTGGAAAGCTGCCGTTTCCTCCTGAGCAAGGTAAGAGAGACCTGCAGGAAAGAGAGCGGCGGGCTTGGATGTGATCGCATGCCCCTTGTAGCACCTTACCCTCATCATACCCGTCCTCCACGCTCGCACTGAAATAGTTGTCAAAGTGTACAGTCGTGACTGAGAAAGATTGGGGTTCTCTTTTTGCACCCTCTGAGGGACTTCTGCGGGACAGAGTGGATTAGGGAAGGCTTACTGTATGCAGGGCATCCCTGGGGAACTCCCCCAGTGCCGTCAGTTGGGAGGTGGTGGCAGGTGGGCCTGGGGTCGTAGGCATTCATTGGTGATAGAAGGGAGGTCACAGGGCAAGGGACCCGCCAGCTGTTTTCTCTCTCTTTGTTCCCCCTCTGTGTGGACCACCTGTCAAGTAAAGTGGCACCTCATAAGAAGAGTTTTTCTTGTCAAGACAAAAATAAACTCTTCAGGGACTTCCCTGGTGGCGCAGTGGTTGGGAGTTCGCCTGCCGGTGCAGGGGACATGGGTTTGAGCCCTGGTCTGGGAGGATCCCACGTGCCGCGGAGCGGCTAAGCCCATGTGCCACAACTACTGAGCCTGCGCTCTAGAGCCCGCGGGCCACAACCACTGAAGCCTGTGCGCCTAGAGCCCGTGCTCCGCAACGAGAGAGGCCACCGCAATGAGAAGCCCGCTCACTGCAGCGAAGAGTAGCCCCCGCTAGCCGTAACTAGAGAAAGCCTGCACGCAGCAACGAAGACCCAATGCAGCCAAAACTAACTAACTAAATAAATTTGTTGAAAAAAATAAATAAATAAAAAAAAAATAAACTCTTCAGTGTAGAGGTTAACAACACTTCTGTCCAAATGCCTCTGGCTGTAGTGAGCTTCCAACTCCCCAAGGCTCGTGGCTCTCTAAACTGGCAAGGTAAAAAAAATATAATATGTTAACACTTTTCCTTTTTCTCATTGTCTGGGCCTGACAGATTGAACAGGGACCACATACTCTCTGATCCAAAATCATCTTATCCCTAACATTGGGCATTATAGGCCTCCCTCTGTAATACTGAAGAGACAGAAAAAAAATCACTTGGTATATAAAGGATTCAGCAGCTCAAGAGAAGGTACTGCACTGAAAATAAAATCACATCGAAAGGTTAAAAATAAAGGGTTGCTAAAAGACATCTCATGTAAATTCAAATAAAAAGAAAACAAGATGACTGCATCATTATTAAAGAAGTTGAATCAAATCAAAAGATAATAAATGAGACTAAATGATTCTTTATGTCAATAACGGGTGGATTCCACAGTGAACCTGTAGTAGTCAGGTACCCTTATGTGGCCAGTAACACAGCACTGAAGTATATAAAGAAGAAGCTGGCAGACGTATGACAAAACCACATTAGTACTGAGAAAATCTTGTACCTCTCGTTTAGGCTTTGACAGATCAAAAAGGAAAATTAATGAGAAGAAAAGAGGAATTGTTCCGTATAATAAGCACATTTGATTGAATCAATATGTCAAGATTTTTATCCCACAGAATAGGCATAGTTGTCAAATTTCTATAAACTGTTTGCAAAAGTAATACAAATAAAATCTCCATAAGTTTCATAGGATTATAAACATTAATGGTACTTATATAATTTTTGAAAAAAAATTCTATTTAAAATTCAAATTTAAAATGTGAAACCTGCTAAGCTAAACTATGAGTGAATATTAATTAATCTTCGTGATAGGGAAGGGAAGACTTTTTTGAAATGAAAGATAGAAACTGTAAAGGAGGGGACTTCCCTGGTGGTCTAGTGGCTAAGACTCCATGCTCCCAGTGCGGGGGGCCCGGGTTTGATCCCCGGTCAGGGAACTAGATCCCATCTGCCACAACTAAAGATCCTGCATGGTGCAGCTAAGATCCCACGTGCCGCAACTAAGACCCGGTGCAGCCAAATAAATAAACAAATAAATATTTTCAAAAAAAAGAAACTGTAAAGTAAATTGAAAGATAAATGATAAACTGGAAAATAATAGCAACATATATGATAGATGATGGTTAATATCCTCATTTTATAAAATTTCTTACAAGTCAGTAAGAAAAAGATGAACACCCACGGAAGAATAAGTAAACAACATGAAGGCATTCAAATAAGCTAAAACATATAAAGAAATGTTTTAACTTTAATAATCCTCAGAGCTGCAAATGAAAGTAGGATAGATCATTTTGCAGCCTATCAAATAGACTATATATACAGGCATATATTTTATTTTATTTTTATTTATTTATTTTTTAAATAAATTTAATTAGTTAATTAATTTATTTTGGCTGCGTTGGGTCTTTGTTGCTGCACGTGGGCTTTCTCTAGTTGTGGCGAGCGGGAGCTACTCTTCGTTGTGGTGGGCAGGCTTCTCATTGCGGTGGCTTCTCTTGTTGTGGAGCATGGGCTCTAGGCACACGGGCTTCAGTAGCTGTGGCACACAGGCTCAGTAGTTGTGGTGCACAGGCTCAGTAGTTGTGGCGCACGGGCTTAGTTGCTCTGCGGCATGTGGGATCCTCCCGGACCGGGGCATGAACCCATGTCCCCTGCATCGGCAGGCAGACTCTCAACCACTGCGCCACCAGGGAAGCCCTCTGCCCATTTTTTTAATCAGACTTGTTTTTTGTTATTGAGTTCTTTATATATTTGGATATTAGCCCCTTATTGATTATATGATTTGCAAATACAGTAGTGCCCCCTTATCCACAGGGGATGTGTTCCAAGACCGCCAATGGATGCCTGAAACTATGGATAGTACTGAACCCTGTATATACTGTGTTTTCTCCTATACTAATGCGTGGGTGGTATATACAGTAACAATACACTGGACAAAGGGATGACTCATGTCCCAGGCGGGACAGGGTGGGGCAGGGTGGGACAGGATGAGATTTCATCATGCTACTTAATGCATTTTAAAGCTTGCTATATGGATTGTTTTTTTTCTGGAATTTTCCATTTACTGGTTTTGGACTGTAGTGGACTTTAGGTAACTGAAATCTCAAAAAGCAAAACCACAGATAAGGGGGGACTACTGTACCTTCTTCTATTCAGTAGGTTGCCTTTTTGTTCTGTTGATGGTTTCCTTTGCTGTACAGGAGCTTTTTATTTATTTATTTTAAATATTTATTTATTTATTTTATTTATTTATTTTTGGCTGTGTTGGGTCTTCGTTGCTGTGCGTGGGCTTTCTGTAGTTGTGGCAGCTGGGGACTACTCTTCATTGCAGTGTGCAGGCTTCTCATTGCTGTGGCTTCTCTTGTTGTGGAGTCCGGGCTCTAGGCACGTGGGCTTCAGTAGTTGTGGCTCATGGGCACTAGAGTGCAGGCTCAATAGTTGTGGCACATGGGCTTAGTTGCTCTGCAGCATGTGGGATCATCCTGGACCAGGGCTCAAACCCATGTCCCCTGCATTGGCAGGCGGATTCTTAACCACTGCACCACCAGGGAAGCCCCCAGGAGCTTTTTAGTTTGATGTAGTTCATTTGTTTATTTTTTCTTTTATTGCCATTGCCTCTGGAGTCAGATCCAAAAAAATATTGCTAAGAACAATGTCAGGGAGCTTACTGCCTAGATATTTTATGGTTTTTGGTTTTACATTCAAGTCTTTAATCCATTTTGAGTTAATTTTTGTATATGATGTAAGACAGTGGTCCAGTTTCGTTCTTTTGCATGTGGTTGTCCAGTTTTGCTAACACCGTTTTTTGAAGAGGCTGTCCTGTCCACTTTGTATATTTTTGCTTCCTTTGTCACAAATTAATTGACCATATATGTGTGGGTTTATTTCTGGGCTCTGTAATCTGTTCCATTGATCTTTGTGTTTTTATGCCAATACCATACCGTTTTGATTACTATAGCTTTGTAATATAGTTTGAAATCAGGGAGTGTGATTTCTCCAGCTTTGTCCTTCTTTCTCAAGACTGCTTTGGTTATTTAGGGTCTTCTGTGGTTCCATACAAATTTTATAATTATTTGTTCTAATTCTGTGAAAAATGCCATTGAAATTTTGATAGGGATTGCACTGAATCTGTAGATTGCTTTGGGTAGTACAGACATTTTAACAATATTAATTCTTCCAGTCCATGACCATGGAATATCTGTTCACGTATATGTGTCTTTAAATTTCTTCCATCAGTGTCTTACAGTTTTCAGTATACAGGTGGTTCACTTCCTTGGTTAAATTTACTCCTGGGTATTTTTTCTTTTTGATGCAATTGTAAATGGGATTGCTTTGCTGATTTCCCTTTCTGATAGTTTGTTATTAGTGTACAGAAACCCAATCAGTATTCTGTCTATTGATTTTATATCCTGCAACTTTACTGAATTCATTTATTAGTTCTAAGAGTTTTTTGCTGGAGTCTGTTAACGTTTTCTATATGTAGAATTGTGTCATCTGCAAATAGTGATGGTTTTACTTCTTACTTTCCTATTTGGATGCCTTTTATTTCTTTTTCTTGCCTAATTACCATGATTAGGACTACCAACACTAAGTTGAATAAAAGTGGCAAGAGTGGGCATCCTTGTCTTCTTCCTGATCTTAGAGGAGAAACTTTCAGCTTTTCATCAGTGAGTATGATATTAGTTGTAGGTTTGTCATATACGGCCCTTATTATGTTGAGATACTCACTCTATACTTACTTTGTTGAGAGTTTTTATCATAAATGGATGTTGAATTTTGTCAAATGTCAAATTTTGTCAAATGTCAATTGAGATGATCCTATGATTTCTATCCTTCATTTTGTCAATGTGGTATATCACATTGATTTGTGAATATTGTATCCCTGGGATAAATCCCACTTGATCATGGTGTATGATCTTTTTAATGTATCGTTGAATTTCATTTGCTAATATATATATATATATTTCACACTTTAGAATCCAAAATGCTTTATTTCTCATTGGCAGTGATAAATCAGAAATGTGTATTATTTTTGCAGAGGCAGGTGAGTGGGGTAGGGAATTAGATGTAATGTTTTTTTCTAATCCCAAAACTCTTAACGTAGCAAACTGAGAGACAGGAAAGCACAAATGAAAAAGTACAAACCACCTTTCATGTCCCCCCATCGAGATGTAACCAGGTGGTTTGTGAACACGTCCTTTCTAGTTTTTAGTATCAAGGACACAGAAACATTAAGCGACAGGCCAAAGAATTTTCTGCTATCCCAGGTTAATAAAGGGCAGATCCTAAACTGTTACTGTTTTCTCCGCACAGTTCCTCTACTCAGTAGTCAAAAGACTATCAGAATGCTTCCCATGTCAATTCAAAGAAGTCACACAACGACCAACAATTTACTCAAATGTTTCAGACTGAGTTTTGAACAGGAGCCAATCTGTAAGACATTTATCTACTGAACTAAGGGCCTTAAATCCGATCTTGTGCTATAGAGTGCCACATGCCCTATTCCATGTGACCTGTGCTGCCACTTAATACCATGTCTTGGAAAAATGGCCTCTTAGCCTCATAAAACAGCTGAATTCTAGGTACTGTTGACTAAGGTCGAGGACTGTAGTTGAAAAGGAAACTTGATTGTCCTCAATCTTCACAAGAACCACACAGGGTAATTCCTAACTTTATAAAGTGAGGCTAAAAATGACTACTTGCTCCAAGATGGAAGGTCCTTCAACCAGGGGTCTCAGAACCTACCGTGGTCTGAGGGCCACATCTTCCCGAGCCCACCTGGAGCTGACCAAGGCTGCTCTGGGCGCCTGAGGCCTGGGCCCCATGAAGGAGGGATCACGTATCCTTTACAAGCACCTTCCAAACAGAAGGTTCCACAGAGCACGAACAGGCAAAAGAGCAATCTCTGTGACAAGCTGTCAAACAAACTGAAGAGTAAAACCAAGGGGGAAATGCCAGATGGCTGTTTTGCAGTTTTATTAAACAAAACGTGCACACGAGCTGTCTATTCATTTTCTTCGCTGTGCAGCCTGGTGTTGGGATTGGTGACTCTGATGGCCAGCTGGGCTGCTCTCTCCACAATGGCTTTGCGGTTCTTGGAGGAGACGTTGTGCACAATCTCAGCACAGTAAGACTTGTTGCACGTCAGCAGCACTTAAAGCTCCTTGACATTGTGGACCAGGAACTTCCGGAAGCCGCTGGGCAGCATGTGCTTTGTTTTCTTGTTGCTCCCGTAACCGATGTTGGGCATCAAGATCTGGCCCTTGAATCTCCTGCGCACCCTGTTGTCAATGCCTCTGGGTTTCCGCCAGTTCCGCTTAATTTTGGCATATTGGTCTGACTGGTGCCGGATGAACTTCTTGGTCCTCTTTGTGACCATCTTGGGCTTCACGAGGGGTCTGAGGGCAGCCATGATGCTGAGTAGGAGATGGTGGCCACCTCCGTAGGCAGCGCCGAGGAAGAGAGGGGAGGGAAGGTAGTGCACGAGGCTGATGGGACTTCCTCGTTTGCTGATATTTGGTTGAGAATTTTTGCATCTATGTTCACCAGGGATATTGGCCTGTAGTTTTATTTTTTTGTGGTGTCTTTTCTGGTTTTGGTATCAGAGTAATGCTGTTCTTATGAATTAAGTTTGGAAATGTTCCCCCTCTTCAGTTTTTTGGAAGAGTTTGAGATGGATATGTATTAAATCTTCTTTGAATGTTTGGTAGAATTCACCAGTGAAGCTGTGTTGTCCTGGACTTATGTTTGTTGGGAGGTTTTTGACTACTGATTCAATCTCCTTTCTAGTAATTGGTCTATTCAGATTTTCTATTTCAATCATAGAAGATTGTATGTTTCTAGGAAGTTATCCATTTCTTCTATGTTATCCAGTTTTTTGGTGTATAATTGTTCATAGTAGTCTTATATGATCCTTTGTATTTCTGTGATATCATTCTCCTCTTTTCATTTCTGCTTTTATTTATTTGAGACTTCTCTCTTTTTTTCTTGGTGAGTCTAGCTAAAGGTTTGTCAATTTTGTTTATCCTTTCAAAGAACCAGCTCTTAGTTTTATTGATCTTTTCTGTTGTTTTTTAGTTTCTATTTCATTTATTTCCATTTTCATCTTTATTATTTACTTCCTTCTACTAACTTTGGGCTTCATTTCTTCTTCTTTTTTCTAGCTCTTTTAGGTGTTAAGTTAGATTATTTATTTGAAAATTTTCTTGTTTCTTGAGGTAGGTCTGTATTGTTTTGAACTTCCTGCTTAGAACTGCTTTTGCTGCATTCTATAGATTGGGGTGGTTGTACTTCCATTTTCATTTGTTTCAAGGTATTTTTGATTTCCCTTATGATTTCTTCATTGACCCATCGGTTGTTCAGTAGCATGTTGTTTAATCTCCACATATTTGTGATTTTTCCAGTTTTCTTCTTGATTTCTAGTGTCATACCATTGTAATTGGAAAAGATGCTTGATATGGTCTCAATCTTCTTAAATTTATTGACTTGTTTTGTGGCCTAACATGTGATATGTCCTGGAGAATGTTCCATGTACACTTGAGAAGAGTGTGTATTCTGTTGCTGCTGCTTTTTGGCTGGAATGTTTCATACACACACACACACACACACACACACACACACACACACACACACACGTGGCCATCTAGTCTAACAGGTTATTTGAGGCTGATATTTTCTTGATTTTCTGTCTGGATGATCTATCCAATGATGTAAGTGGGATATTAAAGCCCCCTACTATTATTGTATTGCTGTCAATTTCTCCCTTTAGATGTGTTAATATTCGCTTTATATATTTAGGTGCTTCTATGTTGGGTGCATAAATGTTTACAAATGTTACACCCTCTTGATGGACTGACCCCTTAATCATTATGTAATGACATTCTTTGTCTTTTATTACATTCTTCGTTTTAAAGTCTGTTTTGTCTGATATAAGTATAGCTACACTGGCTTTCTTTTCATTTCCATTTGCATGGAAAATCTTTTTCTATCCCTTCACTTTCAGTCTGTGTGTGTCCTTAGATCTGAAGTGAGTCTCTTGTAGGAAGCATAGATGAGTCTTGTTTTTTATCCATTCAGCCACTCTGTGTCTTTTAATTGGAGAATTTAGTCCATTTACATTTAAAGTAATAAGTATGAACTTACTGCCATTTTGTTCATTATTTTCTGGCTGTTTTGTAGTTCCTCTCTGTTCCTTCTTCTCTTCCCTTGTGGTTTGATGAATTTCTTTAGTATTATGTTTATATTCCTTTCTCATTATATTTTGTGTATCTACTGTAGGTTTTTGCTTTGTGCTTACTATGAGGTTCACATATAACAGTGGCTCTCTCTCTCTCTCTCTCTCTCTCTCTCTCTCTCTCTATATATATATATATATATATATACACACACACACACATATATATAAAATATACTATATTAGTATATATAAAAATATGTACTATATTAGCATATATAAATATACTAATATATATTTAATATATATATAAATATGTATATATAGCATACTGCCAAATATATATATATATATATATATGGCAGTATAATTTAAGTTGGTAGCAACTTAAATTTTTTTTAAAATTTACTTATTTATTTTTTGGCTGCGTTGGGTCTTCGTTGTTTCATGCGGGCTTTCTCTAGTTGCGGCGAGCAGGGGCTACTCTTTGTTGCAGTGCGTGGGCTTCTTATCGTGTTGGCTTCTCTCGTTGTGGAGCACAGGCTTTAGGCATGCAGGCTTAAGTAGTTGTGGCTCTCAGGCTCTAGAGTGCAGGCTCAGTAGCTGTGGCACACGGGCTTAGTTGCTCTGAGGCTTGTGGGATCTTCCCGGACCAGGGCTTGAACCTGTGTCCCCTGCTTTGACAGGTGGATTCCTAACCACTACGCCACCAGGGAAGCCCAGTAGCAACTTAAATTTGAATGCATTTTATTTATTTATTTATTTTTTTCGGTACGCGGGCCTCTCACTGTTGGGGCCTCTCCCGCTGCGGAGCACAGGCTCCGGACGCGCAGGCTTAGTGGCCATGGCTCACAGGCCCAGCCACTCCGCGGCATGTGGGATCTTCCTGGACCGGGGCACGAACCCATGTCCCCTGCATCGGCAGGCGGACTCAACCACTGCACCACCAGGGAAGCCCTTGAATGCATTTTAAAAACTCTACATTTTTACTCCCCCCTGTCACGTTAAATGTTTTTGATGTCATATTTTACATCTTTTTATTTTGAGTATCCCTTAACTAATTATTGTAGTTAATTTTACTACTTTTTTCTTTTAACTTTCATACTAGCTTTATAAGTAATCTACTACCTTTACTATATATTCATCTTTCACCAGAGAGATTTTTATTTTCATATGTTTTCTTGTTATTAGTACCTTTTCTTTTCAGCTTAAAGAAGACCCTTTAATATTTCTTATAAGGCTGGTTTAGTGGTGTGAACTCCTTTAAGTTTTGCTTGTCTTGAAAACTCTCTCTCTTTCAATTCTGAATGATAGCCTTGCCTGGTAGAGTATTCTGGGTCGGAAGTTTTTTCCTTTCAGTACTTTGAATATAACATGCCAGTCCCTCTGGCTTTTAGAGTTTCTGTTGAAAAAATCAGCTGATAATCTTATGGTGGTTTCCTTGCACATACAAGTTGGGTTTTTTTTCTTGCTGTTTTTAAGATTCTTTCTTTAACTTCTGACATTTTAATTATAATGTATCTTGGTGGGAATCTCTTAGGGGTTCATCTTGTTTGGAACTCTGTGTGTCCTGGACCTCAATGTCTGTTTCCTTCCCCAGGTTAGGGAAGTTTTTAGCCATTATTTCTTCAAATAAGTTTTCTTCCCATTTCTCTCTCTCTTCTCCTTCTGGGACCCCTATAATGCAAATGTTATATCTACTTGATGTTGTCCCATAGGTCTCTTAAATTATCTTCACTTTTTAAAATTCTTTTTTCTTTTTGCTGATCTGTTTGAATGAGTTCCACTGCTCTGTCTTCCAGGTCAGTGATTTGTTCTTCTACTTTATCTAGTCTGCTATTGAACCCCTCTAATGTATTTTTTAGTTCTCTTATTGTATTCTTCAGCTCTCCAGCTTCTGTTTGGTACTTTCTTACATCTTCTACCTTTTTGTAGATGTTCTCATTATGTTTATCCATTCTTTGCCCAAGTTGGGTGAGCCTCTTTATCAGGTAGATTACTTATCTCTGTTTCATTCAGGCCTTTTTCTCAGGTTTTGTCATATTCTTTCATTTGGAAATTATTCCTCTGTTTCCTCATTTTGCTTGACTCTCTATGTTGGCTTCTATGTAATAGGCAAAGGAGCCACCTCTCCCAGTCTTGAAGGAGTGACCTTGTATAGGAGATGAGCCTTATCATTCAACCTTTCCCTAGCTCTTGGTTGTCTCTCAAACCTCTGTGATTGTCTGAGTAGCCTGGCTTATTCTTGATAGGCTCCCGTTGTTGAGGATGCACCAAGACCTGCCAGTGTTCCAAAGGGAATGATCTCACTCAGCACCCAGATTCAGGCTGATTGGAAGCTAGATACTCAGGCAGCAGCTTTTGAAGTATGCAGATGTATACAGTCCTATGGGACTGCAATCATAGACCCTACTGACCTCCAGACTGGGAGATCTGGAGGTGTCTCCTGGGCAACAGTTGCAAGCATCGGGACTTCAGACGAGTGTATAAGCTCCTTGCTAGGAGGTACCAGTGAGCAGTGGTGAGGCCAAGGGAGGGTGCAAGAATGGTGCCTCCCTGCCTGCTTCCCTGAGAGCACCTCTGTAGCCCTGAAGCCTATCCCTCAGGTTGAAGCTCCAGGACAATTAAATGGCCCTTTTTCACCTGCAGACTGGGGATGTGACTCAGTCTGCTGCATAGTGTCCTGGGTGTGATATCCTGCCCAGAACTGACTTTCTGATTGTTACAGTCCTGTGCCCAGGAGCACAAGCCCTCTGGTTATCAGAGCCAGGCCCGTCGAGGTGTTCCCTGTGTGGACTGCACTTGCCCACTGGCGTTAGCAAGGTTGGGAAGGAGCCCTGGGGGCAGGGCACACCTGTGCTTTTAGCGATGTGGGAAGAGAGTGTGGAGCCGGGCACACCCTCAGCTTTCCCGAGGCCATGTCTGCGCCTGTCCACTGCGCCCGAGGGAGAGGGAGAGTGCAAAATGGCGTTTTCCAGCCCCTTTGTCCCCGAGGTCAACCCTAGATACTCCCTGCCCCATTGGCAGATGCTTTAAGATTAGCAGCGGAATCTCCTTCACATAGAATCTAGTCACCTCTCAAACTGCTGCCTTTGCGCTGGTTCCTGGGGTGAGTCTGTGCACGAGCTCCTCAACAGGAGTACCTCAGATTCCCACAGACCCCTGGGTCCCCTGCACATAAACTCCATTGGTTTCAAAGCCAGATGTTTGGGGGGCTTCGTCTGGCTGCAGGTCCCAGGGTTGGGGTGCCCGACGTGGGGCACAGACAGACCTCTTGCTGCTCAGGAAGGGGCTCTGCCCATGAGATCCTGCCCTACTGTGTGGGGCGTTTGGTGAGGCTGTATCTTGCCTCTCCTCCCCATCTTCGTGTGGCCCTCTTCTCCCTTGCTGCGGAGGAAGCTGTTCAGCTGGTTTTCAGTTCTTATGCAGTGGGTGTTATTTCATGAATAGTTGTGGGTGTGGTGTGCTGGGGGAAGAGGTGAATTCAGGGTCTTCCTGTGCGGCCATCTTGTACTCAAGGGCTCCAAGTGATTCTTATTTTCATCTATTGGCTAATACACTTTTTAAGTTTAAAAATTTTTTTAACTTTTTTTTCATAGAACTTTTCACGTACACAAACTCACACACAAAAGTAGTGAGAATAGTACAAGGAAACCCAGACACTTGTCACCTGGCTTCAAGAATGGCTTCTTGTTTCATGTATTCTGCTCACATTTTTTGCTAGAGTATTTAAATCACATCCCAGGCATCATGTTATTTCATCTATAAATACTTCATTATGTATCTCTTACTGATAAGGATTAAATTCAGGTTCAGATTCTTTGGCAAGAAAATGTGGTTCTCTGTTCATTGTCTGTTGCCTTACATCAGGAAGAACATAATGTCTTATTGTTCCACTGCAAATAAATATATACAGATTTAGTGAATATATGATTGTTTTCATTTGCTCATTCATTCATTCATTCACTCACTTAAGAAATGTTTATTAATCGTTCTGTGTGCTGGGCTCTGGGTTGAGCATTGTTCAGAAGGAAAAACCTCCCGGCCATAAAGTAACATTGTAACAATGGTTGAAAACATAACAACAACAAGAAGCTGATCCAGGTAATTTTTTTGTTTTTACCTTTCATTCAACGTTTTATTATGAAAATTTTCAGGCATACAGAAAATAGGAAAGAATTACCCAGTGAACTAGCATTCTAGTTCTAGTTTTTTAAAAATTTTATTGAAGTATAGTTGATTTGCAGTGTTGTGTTAGTTTCTGGTATACAGTAAACTGATTCAATTATACATATACGTATATTTTTTTCATATTCTTTACCATTATGGTGTATCACAGGATATTGAATATAGTTCCCTGTGCTATACAGTAGCAGGACCTTATTGTTTAGCCATCCTATATATAATAGTTGGCACTAGTTCTAGTTTTCTCCCGTTTTAACATTGAAAGTTTTATGAAGCAGATGGTTAAACAGCCAATAGGAGCTTTTTGGCTTAGATAAATGATAAGTAGGAGGGAGATTTAAAAATCATTGTGAGTCTTTTTCCTGTGAGGAAATTGAACTTTGGGAATTGTAAAGGGATGTGTCCAAGGGTCACAAACACAGTGGGTTAGAGCAGAGGCATTTGCAGGAAAACTCCAATCTCCACATGTCATGGTCCTCTTCCTTTGTGGAGTTACCAGGTTTGGCTGCAGTGGACTTGGGAGATCTGTGGAGGCAGCCGGAGCTGCCGTGGAGTCATGATTCTGGGCACTGGGAAAAAGTGCTTCCCAGGTGTGGCACTGGGCCCGGGAGGCTCCTGCACTCTCTCTGGCCTGGTGACAGGCAGAGGGCCCAGCTCCTGGTTCCGGCAGGTCATCTGATGGGCAGGTGCAGCCTCTCTGCGGAGCTGCTGCTGCGTGGTGGGCCCTCGGTCGGGAAGAGCCAGCCCTGCGGGGACTATGGCTCAGGAAGGGGCCGCCATCTGTCGCGGCCAGGCCATTGCTGAAGTCAGTGCAAAAGCTCAAGCGTTGCTGAGCCCAGCCTGGCCTTTTTAAACCCCTTTTTCTTGAGATTTCTTTTCTTTCCTGCATTTTGTCTGTCTTGCTTCTCTTTCCTGGTTCTTGCCCTCACCCTCTGACTAATGATTCCCTGCCCACTTAAAAACCTCTGATGGCCCCTTAGGACCTACAGGTCCTAAGGTCCTAAATCCAAACTCCTCGGGGCCTGGCACTGGGGACCCTTCCCAGTCCTGCCCAGGGGAGTGCTTGCGGCCTCATCGCCTCCCTTTCTGTCTCTCCTGTGCCCCACGTGCTCACATTCCAGCCACTCAGAAGGATTTTTTCTTCATTTTCAAAATTAAAAAAAAGTTTTGATTAAAAATCCACTGCCCTGGGTTTCCCTGGTGGCGCAGTGGTTGAGAGTCCGCCTGCCGATGCAGGGGACACGGGTTCCTGCCCTGGTCCAGGAAGATCCCACATGCCGCGGAGTGGCTGGGCCCGTGAGCCATGGCCGCTGAGCCTGCGCATCCGGAGCCTGTGCTCCGCAATGGGAGAGGCCACAACAGTGAGAGGCCCGTGTACCGCAAAAAAAAAAAATGAGTTTTGTTCTCTCTGCTCAGAATGCTCTTTTTCCTTGTGTGCATTTGGCAAACTGCCCATCTGTCCAAGTAAGCACAGGCACTCGCTCCTGGTTGTGGGCTCCTGCTGGACTCAGAATGTGCAGCTGCTGCAGCCCTGACCTCATTGAGGTCTGTCTTTGTTGCCTGGCCAGAGGGTGCCTGAAGGGCAGGGCCACCCAGGACAGTGCCAGACCCGGCAGGGTCTCCACAAATGGGACTTAATGCAATTAACACACGACTGCCCGCCACCCGCTGTGTCCATGTATCTGTGTCTCTGGGCTCCTCTTCCCCTGACCTGGAGGGTCTCCCAAGGCACCAGCCTAAGTCTCTTACTCATTTTCATGTCTCCCTCTCATCCATTTCTATCAGCTTTCAGTTCTGTCCGACAACCCTAGAATCTAGGTGTTTGGTGCTCTGACCTGTTAGGTTCAGCCCTTTCTGGGTCAGAGTCAGTGAGAAGCTTTGTCCCCCAAACCAGCCTCCCTCCCAGCTGTGTTTCTGGCCACACTATAGCCAGTCCAGTTCCAAGGCGGAAACGCTAGATCACACATTATTGTCCTTGTCCTCATTTGTGTTTATCCTGTTTTGATTTTTAGCCTTCTGGCTTGTATTTGTTGTACAGATGCTCTGTGTTAAACAGGTCACAGTTTTCAAAGAAACTAGATCACATCATCCCACCGTTGCACTCACCGGTGTTGCCGTGTTCCCACGTGCCCTTTGGGCTCTTCTCTAAGCAGATGGTGTTTATAAGTAACTTTATATTCTCTGTTACTATTATTATTAGTGGTGGTAGTAGTAGCATTTTGCTTATCTTCTTCTAATTTTCCACTGCTTGGCTCCATACTTACTTATAAAAAAATGTTGCTCTCATTTCTCCCCTTCTTTCCACTTCTGCTGCGGGGTATCCCCCTTGCCCTCAGGTGTCAGGCCCGTGCCTCTCGTGCCTGGATGGCCACTGCATCTCCCTCCTTCACCCCGCCCTGGCCTGGCAGGCCCTCCCAACATGGGCTCGTCTTCTCACAACCTTGCAGGGAAGCTGCAGTCACTGCCTCCTCCCTACTACATGGGGTGCACGCGGTCCTCGGGGTGCCCTCTGTGACCCAGTCCAATCCCCTAACACACTTCCCTCTGCTCCCTGTACATACTCCCCCCACCCCCAATAATCATTCTAGCACTAATGGCTACTGTGCACTGGTCCTGAAAAGCCGGGACTGATGTTATCTCTATTTTACGGATGAAGCAAACAGTCAGGTGGCACCCGGCTCATTAGTGGCAGGCTTGGTCTTGAACCCAGGTCTCGGTTCTGATGTGCCGCCTGTGTCTTCAGCACTGCCGTCTGTCTCCTGCTGGTCTGTGCCAGTTCTCCACCCTCTCACCTGTGGTGTGGGCCCCCCTCCCTCTTGCTCTGTCTGCAGAACTCCTCCTGGCCTGCCTGGCTGCATCTGCCCCCAGCCTTTGAGACCTCTGAGGTTGTCCCGCCTCACCTGATTGCTTTCTTTTCTGAATCCTCATTGTACTGAGTCAATACCAGTTGACCTAAGATGTAATTGTCCTCTGTTTCCTGCGTTGTCCATTGAGACTGTAGCTTTGCATATTGCATGTGGCACCTATCATGGGGCCTGGTCACCCCGAAGAGCCCCATAAGAGCTGTTGGTGGCCGGTTCTTCCTGGCCAGGCTGTGTTTCTTTGGTGACCCTCTTTCCCTTTCCAGGGGACGAACTGTCCGAGCTGGACAACATGGCTGACAGCTGGCTGGGCTCTATCGCCAGAGCCACGATGCAGACCTACTGTGACGCGGTCCTTCAGATCCCTGAGCTCACCCCGCACTCCACCAAGCAGCTGGCCACCGACATCGGTGGGTCTCTGGGACGGGTGGGGGGAGGGTCAGCTCTGGCCTGTTGCATCCGTCAGGCCCCCTGCCCTCCAGGTGTGTCGTCCCAGGTCTCCTCTCAACTTCAGCTCTGGGTTTGTCTGTGAAGCTTTGTTAAACATGTGGACTCCCCAGGCCCCACCCCCAGAGATTCTGACATAATAAGCCTAGGATAGAAGCCTAGACACCAGTGTTTTGACAGGTGTCCCTGTGGACTCGGATAGCTGCTGAGGCTAAGAGCCATTAAGGGGCGCTTTGCCGAGATGGGCTGGGATGAGTGAGGCAGACTTGTGTGATGCCGCCTTGCCCCGCCTTGCCTTCTGCCCACCGACAGAATCATCATGCAAACTGACATTGAATAAGCTCTCACTGTGCGCAGGCATGGCAGGTGCTGAACCAGGCGCTCACGCACCCACGGGCTTACGCAATCTTCAAACCCCCTGTGAGCTCAGCGCCCCTGCCTTCATCACTGATGAGGAAGCGGGGCACAGAGCACGTGCAACACCAGGCCACCCAGCCGGGGTTGCCCCGTGGTCTCCATCCGAGTACCTGTCTGCCTCCCGGGTCACAGGGGCGTGTGCCCACCTGCTCCTGCTGGCGCACGTCCCTGGAGGTGATGCCGCCTGCAGGGTGCTCTGAGGCTGGGGGTACTGCAGGCAAGTGGTCGGGGCGTCTCCCCAGCCTCTTGGTATCAGTCCATTGCCTGCCTGTTTTTTAGCTGGAGGCAGCTCTTGGAGTGGGTGAGGGAGAGGGTGGTGGGAGCCTTAAAGATTACCTCCTTGGGGACCCAGCCAGAGCTTTGTCCTGGGTGACCCCAGGCCCGAGCCAGCCTCTTGTTTGCTGAGGGAGAAATGGACGTGAGGCCCTTTGCTCCGGGTCCCAGAGCAGTGAGTGATGGGGCCAGGCCTGGAACCCAGCTGCCCCAGCTCCCAGCTCTGTGCTAATTCGTGGTTAGCTCTCAGCCGTTACAGGGCAGCAGCCAGCTTTTGTCATCTCACTGGGCACAGGTTCAGAGAAGAGATGAAGAGGTTTAAATGTTCGTCGGTGGTCCCCGTTGGTATAGGCGGGAGCATTGAGGAGAGAACCAGCGGAACTAGTGAGTGAGATTTGGGGGTGGTCCCTACAGTTCACTTGTCCACATCGCATCTCCCTCCGTTAAGCTGCCGTCCACATCCATCTGCTCACTCGCTCAGCGTTGACTGTGAGTGTCTGTTATGTGCCAGCCATTGTGCTAGGAGATGGGATGCAAGAGAGGTTTGGACAGTTCCTGTGCTCACTGAGCTTATGCTGTGAGGGAGTGTGCTTAAGGGCCGGGAAGTTGCCAGGTGGTAACACGATAGAGAGCGGAGAGGTCTGTGGCAGTGTGTGGCCACCTTAAAGACGCTCAAATTAAGCATTAAAATGTAACAAAACCAAGGGGCTTCCCTGGTGGCGCAGTGGTTGAGAGTCCGCCTGCCGATGCAGGGGACGTGGGTTCGTGCCCTGGTCCGGGAAGATCCCACATGCCGCGGAGCAACTAGGCCCGTGAGCCACAACTACTGAGCCTGCGCATCTGGAGCCTATGCTCCGCAAAAAGAGAGGCTGCGATAGTGAGAGGCCCGCGCACCGCGATGAAGAGTAGCCCCCACTTGCCGCAACTGGAGAAAGCCCTCGCACAGAAACGAAGACCCAACACAGCCAGAAAAAAAAAAAAGTAACAAAACCAAAAACACTCTTGCCGTCTGAACAGAAGATGTCATGGTAGATCATGGGCTGCCGTTTCGCAGGTCCTGGCCGACAGTCGAAGGGAATTCACAGTTTCATGGGTGAATATGTGCCAGAGGCAGGTGCCTGACTGGTGGTGCCCTTCCTGGGAAGCGGCTCGCTAGGACATGAGTCAGGCAGCCAGGGCAGAGCAGGCACCTCCTATGGGCTCTGCCTTGAGCCGGGCCTCAGAAAGAAGACACAGGGAAGATAGAGCCGTGCCTGGAGCTCCAGCCTAGTTGGGCAGAAAAGATTAACGTGGGTGGTCATCAGAACATAAGGAGGGACCTGCCGGGTGATGCGTCTCCCAGTCCCGCAGAGCAGGAAGAGGGAGGGGCTGGAGAGCGCCCTGCCTCGGGCTCGGCCAGCCGTGCTGCCCAGGAAGAGGAAGGGAAGGAGCAGCCGGTTACTGACCACCCGCGTCACGTCAGGCACGTCCGCGGTCCTTGTCCCACTTCATCCCCCGAACATGCTGCCTGATGGGTACAAACTGCATCCACAGGTGGAAGTAGAGACTCGGGAGGTGGATGGAGTCACTGAGGTCACCCTGACCTCGGAAACCCGTTTTTCTCCTCCACTCCGCCGGCGCTGCCTGAACTTGCCTGCCAGTTGGAGGGCACTGCTGCTTTTCAGAAGGACAGGAGCCTCAGACCCTCTCTTGGAAATGTTCATCGACTTGGCCTGGGGGTGGGCTCAGTAATCTGTCCTAACTCGTACCCTAAGGGGTTATCTGGGAGGTGTGGGAACTGCGTTACACCAGGCCTGGCCCCCTGCACCGTCCAAAGTCCCCCCTGTAGGGGCTCTGCTGGGAAATCTTCGGGAGCTGCTTAGATAAGCCCTGTGTCTCCTGACCCCTTGGGTTTTCCATGTCGTCAGTGGGGTCTGCTGGGGAGCAGGGCTGGGAACGCAGGGGTCCCGAGGGTAGAGCTTCGGCTGAGGTCGGCTAGGCTGTAGAGCTGAGTGTGCAGTGGGAGTGGCGGGGATGGGGCGATGTTGGCAACTCCTTTATGAGACTAGAATTCCTGGACCCGGGCCGAGCTCACAGGCAGGTCTGACCCCTTGGAAAAGCCCTCAGAGTGAAGGCTTGTGGGCTGAGGGCAGACCTGGCAGCCAGCACTTGGGGGTTGGGGGTGTGTCTTGTCCCTTACCGCGGCGAGGCCTTTGGGGCTCGTCCTCTCGGTGCTGAGTCTGTCGAGCTGTGTCTGTCTGCTCCCTCCCCGCAGACTACCTGATCAACGTGATGGACGCCCTGGGCCTGCAGCCGTCCCGCACCCTCCAGAACATCCTGATGCTCCTGAAGGCCAAACCCGAGGATTACAGACAGGTCAGCAAAGGCCTGCCCCGCCGCCTCGCCACCACGGTGGCCGCCATGCGGGCTGTGGACTACTGACCCCCACGCGCCCGGCTGGTAAGAGGGTCGGGGCTGGAGTTCCGGGGCCACAGAAGCCCCCAGAATGGATTTGCTCTAAAAATCCGCCTGGGATTGGGCAGAATTCATTTCAAAAAGATGTGGTTCATTTGTATAATCAAAAAAAAAGGTTGTAAATTAGAGGTGTATTATTTATCAGGGAGGAATTTTCAGATGATTTTTTAAATGATCCTGTCTTGAAAGTGCAATTAATAAGTACTATGAAATGAAAGAAGGCTGTTTTCTTTCCTCAGTGAATATTTGGGTGCTTCTCATGTGCTGTGCTGTCTGCACTGAGGATTCGGCAGGAAAGGATAATCCCAGCTGGTTTAGCCTGCTTGTGCCAGCCCTCCGGAGGGGCACTGCCGCGAATGTGGCCTCTGAACCAGCCCCACTGGGCTGCCAGGGCCGTGTCTCTCTGGGCTTGTCATCCAGGGCTTCCCACACATTCTGTCCCCACATCTTGGGAACCAGTTTGGCTGGCCCCGAAAGAGCATCAGCTGTGAATCCGCACCAAGAAAAATATTTTGCTTTCTCATGTGGTGGATCACAGAGTGTCTGGCAGGGCTTGAGCCTGGCTCCTGCCTTGGAGTGGGAGCTGGTCACCTGGAAGGTGAAAAGAGCTGCTTTGAAGTGGAAACCTCTTTGCAGTGACCTCTGTGCCAGTGTGGGTGAGTGCCACTAGGACAGGCTTGGTCTTGATTCCCAGCTTTGCCACCTTTCAGCTGTGTGACCTTGGGAAAGTCATTAGCCTCTCTGAGCCTCATTTCCTAATCCGAAAAACAGGGGTCATAACGGTACCTAACTCATAGGGTTATTTGAAGAGCCACTGAGACACAGTGGGAGCAACAGCATGTAGCAAGTGCACAATAGCTGCTAATTTCATAGTCCTCTAGCGTCTGTAACCTACCTTCCCTTTGCGGGTAGAGGAGGGAATTACAGAATGCCATTTTTCTGGGCAATTTTGGCCCTGCTAGACTGATTTGTCACCCTTAAACGGCTCTAATGGGAACCCAGAGTAGGAATAGGACAGCCTGTATCTCCTCTAGATCCGGAGGGGAGAGGAATGCCTGTCTGTCTGACCCAGAGCCTGCTTTTGGAGATGGGGCCATTATCCATCTTCACCCCGGCCCTCAGTACTCCCCAAGAGAGAGAGGGCAACTGATACCCACGTCAGCCTGGTCCCCGTCTCCCATCTACAAGCAGCTTTGGGGGCCAGAAGCTCCTTCCCGCTCCGCTTCAACACGTCTCTGAGCAAAACTTCTCACAGGAGTCTGTAAGGGGCTGCCCGCTGTAGATACACCCCAGGATGGCCAGGCAGCATCTCCCATCCTCAGTGGCAGTGGTAGGTTCACAATGAGCATGTGGCCCAGGCTGATCCAAATGAGCCTCACTGTCGAGGCTTTTGCTGGGACTGTGAAGGAAAAGCTTTCTTCCTCCTGTGGTTGCTGAGCTGAGGGAATGGAGTCTGGGACTATGGAGGGAAGAGTAGCCTATGGAGAGAAACTGTGAGAGGGATATCGACACAGAAGAAAATACAGCCTGTAGCTGAAGCCCTGGATACAGCCAGGCTTGAAATCCCTGGACTTTAATTATAAGAACCAATGAATTCCCCTTTTAGCTCAAGTTCAAATTAACTTGTGACCAAAGGGCTGGCAGATGGAGTTAGATAATAATCATTGCTCTGCCTGCGCCAGAGCCTCAGATGAGATAATAAATATGAAAGCCCTGGGCTTCTCTGAGGAACTGGTATTCTTATGACCAGGAGTCTCGCCTATGTCACTTACAAGAATAGCAATCTAGTCTAGCACCTTACTTTACCTCTCCAAGCGTCAGCTTATTTACTTGTAAAATGGCATGATCATATTTCCCAGTGGTTATGAGAATTCAATGAAATAAGACTTACTTATGAACTACTTGGCCTGGTGCCTGGCATGTCATAAGTGTTTGATACAATACAGTCATTGTTTAAAAACAACAAATAATAGTGAGTGTGGTGACAACAACTACCATTGCTATTGATAAAAGTCCTAGTCATAGTAGTAAGTGTGGTAATTACCAAGAATTGAGACTCCAGCGTACAGACTTGCCTGGCCCTGAGCTCAGAAACCTGGCTTCCCCAAGGCCTGCCCCACTCAGTCCCTAGCAATGCTGCCTTTGGCTGGAGTGGCATCAGCCTATGACACCTCCTTCCTCCACAGTGCCATCGTGGGCACTTAATGGGAGGACAGCTTGTTTGCCTTTCAGGCCAAGGACCCAGGTGTTCTAGACCAGCAGGGCTGGGATGCCCTGGTCCCAGGGTCTGAAGCGAGAGCTCCTTCACCACCAGGGCCAGCAGGTGACAGCAGGGCCCTGCAGTGGTCAGCTGTCTGCAGCTGCCAGACCACATTCTTCTTTGATAACAGCTCCCTGATCTCTTTTTGGGAAGCCATTAGGGTTGCCATATTTAGCAATTAAAAATACAGGAAGCTCAGTTAAATTTGAACTTCAGAAAAACAGTGAATGATTTATTAATATGCCCCCAATATTACATGGATGTACGTCTACTAAAAAATTAATTTGCTGTTTATCTAAAGTTCCAGTTTAACTTGGTGGCCTATATTTTATCCAGCACCCCTAGGAGCCATGTCCCCACCACCCTCAGACCATGTGATTCTGCTGGGGGCCAACTGGCCTCAGGTATGGGCAGGATCTGACCAATCCCAGCAGCCTGCCAGTTGGGCACACTGATGATTGGCTCAGAGACAGGCATGTGACCCACTCAGTGACCAATGAGAGTCTGCCTGGGAACTTGCTGTGGCAACTGGGAAAGAGGTGCTCTCTCCTAGCTGAGTTTGGAGTTGCAGATGGCCCTTTGCTGCTGTAAAAAGTAAGGACAGCCTGCCTGGGAAGGCAGAGAGAACAGACATCACTTGAGCTGCTGGAGATGGTTTTGCTTAAGCCAGTTTTGAGTATTTCTCCCATCTTACCTCTCTTTCTCTCTCTCTTGATTCTCGCAACCCAAAGAAATAAGTTGGACGACACTGAAAAAGGCATAAAGCCACTGTTTCAGGGACAACTTGAAAGAAACTTTAAAAATCAGCAGCTTGGACCTTTCTTTGGCCAGGCCTCTGCTCTCAAGTTGTTATGGACGCCTTTCCACCCCCAGAGATGCATCAGGGCACCCTGGCTGCCCAGTCAGACAAAGAACAAAGCTAGACTCTGTGTTTTCTACTTTTATTTTCCAGAACAAAACATGTGCCACCTGGCAGGGCCTCTGATGCCTGCTATCCACCAAAGCTGCCCTCAGTAAACCCACTCACAAGGTCACAAGCGTGCTGCCTGTTCATCTTCGGGGCAGATGGTGACCGGCCCTGGGAGGGAAGTGGCCTGCCTCCAGGGGAGGATGCTCCAGGTCTTGGAGCCTGGCTGGGGGCGTCCCAGGCCAAGGATTGGGTCAGGTTGGAGGGTGCGGGCAGGAACACAATTCCCACATCCGTACCAGCACCGTTACTCCACGGAGCCCTCAGCCTGGGACTGGCCAGGAGCTGCTGGCTCTCTGTAGCAGGACCTGGACTCTGGCCTTGGCCACCTCCCATCCCGGGCCCGTGGAGAGGGCATCATAAAATGCGGCCTTGGGCGACGGTCTCCACTGCTCAGGTCTGAATTCCTGGGCTGCCCGGGATGGGCAGGGTCTAGATGGCATCGCCCTCGTTGTCAGACTCGATGACGTCCAGTGGCTGCAGACGCAAGGAGTCGTAGTTGGGGGGTGGGGTGCCTGGGATGGGCGGGGTCTGCTCATGGGGGTGGGGCCCAGCATCGGGGCCGTGTGTGGCCGTGTCAGGCTGGAAGCCAAAGTTGGTGTGGGCCTCCACCAGCTCAGCCACGGTGGGCGGCGGGCCATCGTAGCGGGCCTGGGTCCGCTTCCGCCGCAGGCTCTTGGCGAGGGCCACCAGCTTGATGATGGTGATCCACACGAAGTCGATGATGATCTCCGCGAACTCGATGAGGCACAGCACCGAGCCCCCCATCCAGAAGCCAAACTGTCCTCCCAGGTTTGAGAGCAGCCAGACGATCTGTGGGGAGCAGGGGACTGAGGGCCCGGCCGGGGAAGGGGGGCTGGTCGGGCCACAGATTCCTGCCTCAAGCCCAGCCTCACGGGTTTCTGTGAGGTGGGTTGTTGGCCAGGAAGGGGGAAAGGGTGACCGTCTCAGCGCAGGGAAGTAATCTGACACTGCTTAAGGGACCGTCCTCTGGGTACCAGGTGGAGGGACTGCAGGCGGGGCCGAGGTGCCAGGAGCCCCCAGACTCACGTTATTTGCTGCTGACTCCTCAATGGTGCGATAGTTGTATTCTTGGAAGTAGATGTTGAGCTTGATAACTCCCTTCCTGCAGGAGGCAGCAAAGGAAGCTGGTGCCCTCTCCCCAAGACAGACAGACACACACACACACACACACACACACACCACACACCACACACACACACACACACACACACACACACACACACACACACACACACACACACACACACACACACACACACACACACACGAAAGGCAGCAAGGCCCCCCCCCACCCAGCCCTCCTCTGGCTCGAGCTTCTCACCTGCCACTCCCAGGAGTGGTGAGGTCCAAACAAGCGCCAGGAAGGGCCCCTCCAGGCCTTGGGGCCACAAAAGGCAGCACTGCCCAGCACCCATCCTGTGTGCCCCTTTCTGAACCAGCTCTCCAGAGGACTCTGGGGCCCGAGACAGTCCTGAGGATCAGCTCTGGGCTCCCCTCTCCCACTCCCAGCCCATGGACAGTAGGCTTGACATAGAGTCCTAAGCCTTGGCTCTCTGTCAGGGGACCCGAGATGGTCCTCAGAAAGGCGATGCTCTCTCACACCTCCAGGCTTCTGCCGGGACATTGCTGCCTCTTCTTATTTGTCTGAACATTTACTACTCCTCCTTGGAGGTTCGGCTCAAGTGTCATCTCCCTATACAGACCTCCCTTATCTCTCAGGAAGAAGGAGCCTCCTTCCCTGCTGGGATCCCACAGGAAGGGTCCTGGGCAGACTCCCATCATCATAAGCCCTGTTCGCATACCTCTGTCCTCCAGACTCGAACTTCCTGATAGACTGAATCTTCTGTTTTTCTTGTGCTCAATGCATGTTTGTGTTGAATGGATGGAAAAATGGTTGAATGGATGGAGGGTGGGTGGGTGGATGGATGAGTGGGAGAATGGAAGGATGGACAATGGAGGGGCGGATGGATGGATGGATGTGTGAGTGGAGAGATGGGTGGGTAGAAGACTGGAAGGATGGATGATGGATAGATGGGTGGATGGGTGGATGGGTACAAGGATGAAAGGACTGGAGGGGTGGATGGCTGGATGGCCAGGTGACAGATGGAAGAACAGGCTCTCCTTTAGGAAGCGGTAGGCTCGGAGCCCCCCTGGCTGGCCTCTCTCAGTGCTCCTCTAGGCTTGCTTCTGAATCTGATCAGTGTGAGAAGGTGACTGAGTAGCAGCTCTATGCCCAAGCCCCTCCCCTGAGGCTCTGGTTCCTCCTCTTTTCTGCCTTCCCTGGCCCGTCCAGACTCTGAGCTCACCTGTTCATGGTGATATTGGGGCTCTGGTCCCTCTCCTCTGACAACACATGGAAAATCCAGTCCTGGAACCCAAAAAGGCAGCTGAAAACAATGGTGCCCTGCAGCATCCCCTCCCAGTCATGGGCCCTGCTACCTGTGGAGGCAGACCACAGCCCTGTATCTTCTTGAAGCCCCTGGGGGACCACGTGTTGGCCCAGGGAGAAGGGAGGGTGACAGTGCACACCGTGGCTGCTGTTCTGAGGAGAATGCACTCGGCTCTCTAGGCTCTCCCCCATAGGCCCGGCCTCCCTGTGCCAGCTCTTTCCCACCTCTGACCCTTGCCCAGATCCTCCCCAGACCCGCCCAGCCTGGCTCGGCCCCATCCTCCAGTTTTAACTCAAATGTCACCTTTTTAGGGAGGTCTTCCCTGCCTACCCTAAGGCCTCTTCCCCCAGTTAGCCTCTCATCATCTGGTCTACCCTACACAGCCATTTGAAATGATCTTATTTCTGTATATTGTCTGTCTCTCCAGGTAGAAAGTACGCTCCGTAAGGGCAAAGGACTGTGTGTCCCGCTTACTGCTGTGGCCCCAGCACAGTGCTTGGGGGACGTGGGTGGAAGTAAGCAGGGAGGGAGGGGAAGGAGGGAGGAACCCCCCTCTGTAAAGTTCCAAACAGCCTGCAGACCTCTGCCCAGACCTGCCTCCCACCCAAAGGTGGGCAGCCAGGAGCTTGGCTGCGCCCCTGACTCACCTCAGAGGACTCAGAAGGCCAGACGGCCATGGAGATGGTCATCTTGTACTGCGTGTCACTAGAAGAGAGAAGGCAGCCTGTCACTGTCCCAGCTGCCCCACCATCCACAGCCCGCCCCGCCGCCCACACGAGCCTCCGGGCAGGACTCACTTGCAGGACTCCTTACAGACATCGATGCAGGTCTCCCTCTGCGCCAGGCTCGTGCGCAGGGCTGAGTAGCAATAGGCTGAGCGGTAGGGGGTGGGGAGAGAGACTCTGAGCGGGGTTTTGTGCTTTGAGCCTCAGGCTGCCCTCTGCCCTCCTGGCCCTGGGCCACCTAAGGCCTGTGCTTAGCTTGAGTGGGGGAGTTGTCTCAATCCGAACCCCCCTGGTCATGGAGAATCACCTACATCCACCCCCAACCCGCCCCGTCGCCAGCCATTTCACCCCAGCCTGGCCTGGGGGATCCTCTCCCCAGACAGCCCAGCCCCAGCTCAGCAGCATCAGAGCAGCTTTCCCTCCACCTGTCACCCGATCCTGGCCGGTGGGCCGGGGTGATGGGGTCATGTGGGAAGGGATGGGTGGCTGGAAGGGGTAAAGTTTTCCCCTCTTGTCCACACATTTTGTTAGTTTTAAGAGGTGGTAGGGGGCTTCCCTGGCGGTCCAGTGGTAAAGAATCCGCCTTCCAATGCAGGGGATGCAGGTTCGATTGCTGGTCAGGGAACTAAGATCCTACCTGCCACAGGGCAACTAAGCCCCCGGGCCACAGCTACTGAGCACGTGCGCCTCAACTAGAGAGCCCGTGTGCAGCAAACTACAGAGCTCATGCGTTCTGGAGCCCACGTGCCACAACTAGAGAAGAGAAAACCCACATGCCACAGCTAGAGAGAAGCCTGCGCGACGCAACAAAGAGCCCATGCGCTGCAACGAAAGATCCCACACGCCTCAATGAAGATCCCGTGTGCCGCAACTAAGACCCGATGCAGCCAAAAAGTAAAATAAATAAATAAAAGGTTAAAAGAAAAAGAGGTGGTGGGATGCTCTTTGCTGCTGACAACATCCATCGGTGTTTGGACTCCAAGCCTGGATCCCAGCTCAGTGTGAGCCCAGCAGGGGCTCCTCCGCCTGTGGCTTCAGGTCTCAAGGACAAATTCTCTCCCGAACATACATGTTTCAAGTGTAGTTAATGGAGTCGAAGAGTAGGGGGAGAGGCGAGAGGGGCTGTGGTCTGAGAGGACGGGGACGGAGGGTGTGGAGCTCCGACCTCCCTTGTGGTCAGGGCCTTCGGGGGCAGTGGCCCAGCTGGCGGGTGGCCGGTCCCCCGGGGCTCCCCACTCACCCCAGTCTGGGAATTCCTGGTTGTTGCAGTATTTCTCTCCACGGGGCAGTGGGTACAGGTAGTGGCCACAGCTGCAGTTACGGATCATGTGGTCTTGGAAGCAAGAGCGAATACAGGCCTGGGGGTGGAGGAGGTACAGAGAGAATGCAGACTTGACGGTGATGTCCCCGTCCCAGCCCCGGGGGAAGGGGGCCCGGAGAGCTTGCTGCCCAGGCCACGGGGGCTGGGGGGCGGGGGGGAGGGGCACCTCCCGCGCAGAAGCAGTGGCCGAGCCTCCTCCAAGTTGGGGCGTGGTGGTCCTCCCCTGTCCCTGGCCCCCGTAGAGGGACTCGGGCCAGAGGCCAGCTCTCTGAGGATGGCCCCTGCCACCCTTCAGAGTTGGGGCCCCACGGATGACATGGGGAGGGGTGGCTTGTTCCAGCACTAAAGCGGACTCTGAGGGACTTCCCTGGCGGTCCAGTGGTTAGGACTCTGCGCTTCCACTGCAGGGGGCACGGGTTTGATCCCTGTTCAGCAAACTAAGATCTGCATGTGGCCAAAAAAAAAAAGCTAACTCTTAGATAGCGCTTGTCACAAGGCTGCCAGCAGCTTTCCGAGCCCTTTACGTGGAAGGACCCAGAAGGGAAGACAGGCAGGCTTGCCCTGTGCTCCTTCTTCCTGGAGAGAAACACTCAGGGAAGGCGAGAAGTGTGCTGTGATTGCTCAGAGTGGATGGAAGAGGAAGTGACCTTGTACAGAATGTCCCCTGTTTGGGGATGGGGGAGGGGGAGAGTGGACTCAGCCCTCCCCTCCCCCCACCCCAGCCCCGGGCTGGTTGAGATGAATCTACTCATACTGGGTTTTCAGGTCATTCCACTCAGAGACGAGCTATGTGTCCCGGGGCCAGCCCTTAGCCTCTGAGCCTCAGTTTACTCCTGTCGCTCCCGTCGGCTCAGGCGGGGAGCTCGGCTTGCCATGGGGCACTCAGCGAACGGAAGCAGCCATTCCTCACGTCTCTTGCTGCCCAGGTTCCCAAGCGCTGCCTCTGGAGGACCCCCTGCTCCCACCCCGGCCAAGGAGCCCACAGCTTCTCTTCCGCTCTCCTGCCTGCTGCTCCTCAGGCCAACCCATCCTCTCCTCTGTCCTCCCTGGCAAACCTGGGGGCTCCCTGCGGGAGGAAGTGGCCGGGGGGAGGTGGCAGATGAAATGGCACAGCCGGGAGGAGCGGGTCTGGGGCGAGGTCAGGGGCAGTGGCGTCAGAAGGGAGCCCTGACTTGGCCCAATGTCTCCCACTCGCCCAGACCCCACTGTCTCACCTGGAAGGAGGGAGTCCTCTCCAGGGCCCAGCTGAGGCTGGGCTAGGGCGGGGCCTGGGCGGGCCGAGCACCAGACCAGGGCCTGGGGCTCTGCCAAGGTCTCCGGCCAGAGTGGTGACTGCACTGGACTGGACGAAGCAAGAACTGAGGTTTTTCTGGAATGAGGCCTCCAGGGCTGGGGCCTGATGCCTCTGGCCTCCCCCTCCATGCTCCCCACCTCCCTGTGCTGTCTTGTCTGTCCATCTGTCCTCCCTCCAGAGGCTTGGAAGGTTCCCTGAGCTCTCCATCGCAGGCAGAAGCCTCTCTAGACAGGAGCGTCAGAGTGTGGGGTGCCTGGGGTCAGCTGGATGGAGTGGGCGGGCAGGCAGGCATGGGGGAGAGTGGAGTCCCCTGACTAAGGCAAACGGGAAGACCACACCTTGCTTGGGGCTCTCAGACACGGAGCCAGGCACTGCTCTGCCATGGCCCTTGTTATGCCTCAGTTTCCTTATCCACCAAGGAAGACTGGGCTGGGAGAAAAAGTGTCAGCAAGTGGTCACTTTTGCAAAGACTCAGTGTGTCCTTCTCCACTGGGGCCAGGTCTGAGGCCAGGCCTCCTGGGCTGACCTTGGAGATCAGCATAAGGGGGAAGCCCCCAGCTGCAGCAAGGGGGATTGAGGCCAGATACAAAGAGGGACTTCTCAGGTACATCAATGAGGCATTTGGACTGGGGTATGTAAACCCCAATTTCTTCATTCCTAATAATAGTATCTACATCTTAGGGTTGTTGTGAGGGTTAAATGATTTAATGTATATATGTGAAGCACGTGGAACAGTGCCTGCCTAGCACACAATAAGCCTGCTGTTATTAGTATATTAATACTTATAATAAATGGCATATATAATAAATGCTATTAATAGCATAATACGTTAACAATAATTAGTAATTATTGTTAGTATATTATTGCCCGTAGGGGTATTGAAAGGATTAAATGATGATGTAATTCACGTAAACCCTTAACATACACAAGGCTTCTTCTTGGGAGACCCCAGAGCGAGACCCCAAGGGCACACCTACAAAGCAGGGTGGAGAAGCGGCCAGCCCTGGGCCCCGGTGGGAACCAGGACAGGGCACCCTGTGGTCCCAAAGATCCAGCAGAGTCAGCCCTGCTGGGATTAGCTTTCCCAGAGACCTCAGGCCTCAGGCTAGGTAGACGTGGATGGGGCCCCAGCGTCATGAGGCTGTACCATCTTCCCACCTGGATGGAGTAGGTCGTGTTGTAGTCGCTGTAGAGGTTTCGGATGGGGACGTCGGAGCCGTTCACGGTGCACTGGCTGTAAGGCTCGCCCTTGCGCTCCAGCTTGTCCTGTGTGAGAGGTTGTTTGTGGGGGGGCCCCTAGTCACCCCTAGGAAGCCCCCTCTGTTCCTCCCTCCCATCTAGCATGCAGGTCTAGGGGATGCTGAGAGGGGATAGAGGGCTGATGTCCCAGCAGGCGCCAGTGCTTGGGGGGCACCCATCTTTCCCCAGAGCGTGGCCGCCCGGTGTGGTTCCAGCCAGAAGGCGAGGCAGGAGTGGATGGTGAGGAGATCCAGGGCTTGGGGAGGCCCGGATCTCTGGCTGTCAGGCCCTGGGAGGTGGGCGCTGGGCAGGTGGGGTGCCCTTGGGCTGCAGCCATACCACCAGCACCCCGATGGAAGTCTCCATCCCCGACATGGCGAAGATGCCCTCTTCTTTGATGAAGGGGTACGACATCTGCTCGTGAAGCATCAGCCGGGCACCGGCTGTGGATGTGAGGAAGGGCACGTAGTCTTCCTGGCCCACGTCCAGGATCAACTTCAGGCCTGAGGGGAAGATGGGGCCGAGGGCTGCCTGAGCTCGCTCCCCAAGGCTGAAGGGACACCCACCACCCACTGGTCCAAGTCCCCTCCAGCCAAGGGTCTGTGCAGGAAGCTGGCTCCACTTTACGAAAATCCAGACTTCTTGCTTTCTCTAAGGCCCCCATTCGAGTCCAAGCCACCATGGTCTTGGGCTCCTTTTGCCCCCATACCACCCGCCATGATCTCTCTTCCACAGGGCAGGTAGACCTAGGGCCACAGCACAGGCGGTCCTACCTCCAATCACACAGGTCCTCACGCTCTCCACTCACTTCCCTTTGCTGCCGTGCTGCTTCCTGCTGCTAGGACTTCGTAACGCTCTCCCTTCTCTCTGGAATGCTGTCTCCAGCCTCACCTTTCACCTAGAAACTCTTGCTCTTCCTTCAGATCTCAGCCCAAGTGTCACTTCCTTCAGAAGCCTTCCCTGACTACCTAGACTGGGTCTCAGGATCTCTGCGATATGCTCTCCTAGCCCTGGAACTTTCCTTCCAAGTACCTCTCTCACTCTTGAGATTCTTCTTTTATTATCTGTCTTCCTGCCCCACTCCACTGTTCCCTTCTTGAAGGTAGAGACCAGACCCATCATTTTATGCACCATGGGACCGGGCTAGGTGGTTAGGACAAGAAGGCTAGCATTTACTGAGCACTTGCTACATGCTGAGTGCTGGGCTAAGGGCTTTATTTACATGATCCCACTGGTGCTTTCAAGGGGCATATGAGTTAGGTACAATTATCGTCCCCATTTTACAGATGAGGAAGCTGAGGCTCATAGAGGAGAAGGGATGTTGTCATAGGTCACTCAGTGAGGAAGTGGAGGGTTGCTGGGCTTCTAAACAGGCAGCCAGGCTCCTTGATCTTAATCTTCTCGTATAGACTTGAGTCGACCAGCACCTCTGTGATACCCAATGTCAGGGGCACAGGGGTGGTGAAGGGTGGGCAGCCCACCCACACCCCTATTGACCAGCAGCCCTGACAGTTGCTGAATGACACCTGCCCTCTGATGGCTGGGGAGGGCACAACCTGAGCGGGGAGGAAGGATTTGCTCCCCAGGGCCTGGTGCACATGCCGAGTCCGCCAGCCTTTCTCCCCAAATGAGCAGCCTCTGCTGTCAACCGCTTCCTCTTCCTCCCTTCTGTTCACTACTTCACCTGCTCTCTGTCTCTCAAGAACTGCACAGAAACAAGGCTGAGAGGAAGGGTTCTGCCCCAGGGTAACTATGTGAGCGTGGGCAAATTATGTACAACTTCTCAGAATATCTGCATTTATCGAGCATTTGCTACTTGCCAGGCTTAGAGACAAGGCTGCTTGCTCTGTGCTCAGAGGTCTACCTGCCTTAGGCCAGGATGATTCGATGAGTTCTATACTACATATATGCCCTGCTCTGTTCGATATGGGGAAACAAGGGCTTCGAGAAGTTAAGTCTCAGCTCAGCCTCACCCGGGGATAAATGGTGGAGCTGGGATTCCACCCAGTCACAGAAGCCTGTGCTCTCGACCACTAAGCTTACTGCTACCTCGCTTTCCTCATCAGCAAAATGAGCACACCGGGCACTACCCCAGGGATTTACGAGCGTTGGGTGGGGGGACGGCCTAGCCCCCGTGCACACAGTAGGTGCCGGCCTCCCTCTACCCTCGGTCCTGCCCCTCAATGGCCGATGGTAATTTGGTCTTTCAGCCCCACGTGATAGGATTTAAATCCTCATGGCCCTGGCTCCAGGACAAACCAACACTTACCAAACTCAGCTCCGGGGTTGGCTGAAGGGAGGGCCTTCTCCTTCATGCCCCAGTTGAAGATGTAACAGTTGCCATAATCAGGGTGGAAGATGCGTGTGAAGTTCCTGAAAGAAACACCATCAGCTAGAGAGCAGGGCCCACCCCACCCCATCTGATGCCTCCCCTGCCCAGGGCTCGGGTAGATTACTGCTCAGAGAGGCTTAGGAAGGGAGAGGTGAGCAACAGGTCATTCTGTCCCTTCACCTGCACCCATGCACCCACCAGAGAGGAGATTCCTGGACTCCCTTGGGAAAGAAGGGTGAGGAAGGGTGGGACGAGGCTCTCTGGCTTAGCCATGAGTGATGAAAAAGAAGATTATTTGATGTTTTCATGTCTCATCTACACGGTCTTGTAAGTCATGTGGTCATTTAAACGGTGGCCCCCCAAAAGAGATGTCCACGTCCTAACCCCAGGGACCTGGGAGTGTGATCTTATTTGGAGAAGGAGTCTTTGCGGACATAATTCAGGATATTGAGATGAGATCAGCCTCTTTTATCCATGTGGGCCCTAAATCCAACCATGAGTGTCCTTAAAGAGACAGAAGAGGAGACACAGATACAGAGGAGAAGGCCATGTGAAGACGGAGGCAGAGACTGGAGTTACACAGACAGAAGTCAAGGAACACCTGGGCCCACCAGACGCTAGAAGGGGCAAGAAAGGATTCTCCCCTGCAGCCTCTGGAGAGAGCCTGGTCCTGCTGACACCGGGACTGCCCACTTCTAGCCTCCTCTGTGAAAGAATAAATTTCTGTTGTTTTAAACCACCCAGTTTGTGGTCATGTGTTACAGCAGCCCCAGGAAACGAATACAGATCATAAGAGTGAGAGGGCGGCTCCAGGCAGTGTTTGCTGCAAGGAGCTGGCAGAATGCAGACAGGTGGGCTTGTCGGGGAACCTCGGGAGCTCAGGTAAAGAGGAAAGTAGACGGAGATGGAGGGCTGTGAATCAGGAGGGGGTGCAAGCAGAGGCCAGGAAAGAGAGAACTTCACAACGAGGTGTGAAGAGCCCCATCTAGGATCCTATCTTATGTCATGAGAATGTCTCCTAAGGAAATAATTCAGCAACAACACAAAATGTTTGCATAAAGATGCTCATGGAAGAAGCGACAGTATAATGTAGTTTCAGATAATTTGGTTAATTTTTTTTGATATGGAACTTTTCAAACATAAAAAGTTGAGAGAATGAAGCCCACCACCAGCTTCAACAATCCCCTACGGGACTTCCCTGGTGGCGCAGTGGTTAAGAATCCACCTGTCAATGCAGGGGACACAGGTTCGAGCCCTGGTCTGGGAAGAGCCCACATGCCGCAGAGCAACTAAGCCTGTGCGCCACAACTACTGAGCCTGCACTCTATGAGACCACGAGCCACAACTACTGAGCCCACGTGCCACAACTACTGAAGCCCGCGCACCTAGAGCCCGTGCTCCGCAACAAGAGAAGCCGCCGCGATGAGAAGCCAGCTCGCCGCAACTAGAGAAAGCCCGCACGCAGCAACGAAGACCCAACACAGCCCAAAAAAAAAAAAAAAAAAAAATCCCCTACGGCCAGTCATGTTTCATCTCTACCTGCCCCCACTCTCCCTCCCATATTTTTGAAGAAAATCTCAGACATCATAGTTTTATTTGTTAACATTTCTATGTGTATCTCTACAAGAACTCTTAAAAAACCATGCTAAACATAACAAAAATTCCTTAATATTATTAAACATTCAATTTATATTGTCTCACAGAGGTCAATTCTGGGTTTACAATTTATTTGTTTAAACTGGGATCCAAATGATGTTGACATGTGATTGGTTGATATGCCTTTGAAATCCCTTAATCTATGGCTCCCTTCATCTGACTTTTTTTTTTTGTCCTTGTGAAATAGCTGTTAAGAGTTCTGGTTTCATCCAGCTAATAACTGAAGAAGGAGTGATACAATTAGAGGATCATCATTTTGCACCCCCGATTTTGGGGATTTGGGGCAATGTGCACCAGTAGTGACCAATGCTGTGTGTCCTGATGCAAGAGCACAGGCTGTCCGGGAAGTGGCCTTGCCAATAAACAAAACAACAGCAAAACCCAGCCTTGAATAGGATCGAGCATCTGTCTCTACCGTTTATAGCAAATACTGGAGACAGAGGAACAAGTTCAAAGACACTACAAAAAGTCAGTATGCAAAATCCAGACTCCAGTTTCTTCAACAAAGAAATTGTGAGAGAGGGTAAGGGAGGTAACCTATAGATTAAAATAAACTACAAAGACTTGGTTACAATCACAACCTGTGGACTTTAATTGGATCCTGATTCAAACAAGTAAACAAAAAAGTATGACATTGACGAGTGTGAACACGACTGGATAGTTGATGGTATTGAGGTATCACTGTACATCTCTTTTTCAGGTAGGATAATGGTATTGTGCTTCTGTTTAAAAAAGTCTCTTTTAAGATACATTCTGAACACTATATAGATGAAAGAATATGATGTCTGGGATTTGCTTTAAAAACAGCACAGGACAGGATGTGAATCACGCTTGTTGGTTCTGGGTGGGTAGGTCCATGTGAGTTCATCACACCCTGTTCTATCTATGTGTATGTTCTCAAGTCTTCATAGGAAATAGCATTTAAAATGTCCTTGTGTTGGGCTTCCCTGGTGGCACAGTGGTTGAGAGTTCGACTGCTGATGCAGGGGACGCGGGTTCGTGCCCCGGTCTGGGAAGATCCCACATGCCGCGGAGCGGCTGGGCCTGTGAGCCATGGCCGCTGAGCCTGCGCGTCCAGAGCCTGTGCTCTGCAACGGGAGACGCCGCAACAGTGGGAGGCCCGCGTACCACAAAAAATAATAATAATAATAAAATAAAATATCCTTGGATGCTTTTATACTGTTTTTGTTATTTCATTAAAAAACAGAAAGGAATGGGGCTCAGTGCATCAAATACTGCAGAAATATCACCCGAAATGCAGTACTTTCTAAGCTTTCTGTCCCACAACCTTTACTGAGCGACTTTCAGGGGCCAGGCCCGTGCTGAAGATTTCTAATTCTCAAAATAACCCCATGAGGTCAGCTGCTCTTTGTCCCTGTGTTCAGATTAGGAAACCATTTCCTCTATCTTTTGTCTCACTGTCTGTGCCAGCAGAATGAGGTGGGTCCAGGGCAGGCAGTGAAATCCAATCTGGGAGCTGACCCTGCCTGACACATGTGAGCTGCCTCCTCAGCCTCTGAGCTTTGGTGTCCTCCATGGTGAAAGGGAAATCAGGAAGAAAGTGCATTTCTTCACCCAACATTTATTGAGGAGCGCACTGCGTTGGGGACACTGAGGCTGGCAAGACAGCCCTACCCTCGAAGCTCACAGCGTGGGGGACACTACGGAGCAGCGTCACGGCAATCCTCTCTTTCCAAAGTGCGTCTCTGGCCTAGCTGCCTCCCTCCACCTCCAAGGCTCCCAGCCTGGTCCAGGCCGCCGGCATTTCCTGCCCCAGTTCCTGCTGGAGCCTCTGCCTCCCCGGTCCTTCTCCCTCAGTCTTCCTCCTGCACAGTGGTCAGGGTGAGTGTTCAAGTTGTGAATCAGCCGACGGCACGCCCCTGCTAGAACCTTCCAGAAGCTCCTTGCTGCTCACAGAATAAAATGCAAACGCCCTATTGGGCTTTCTCCCTGCGTTGTTCATTATACTCCAGAGACACTCCAAGATGTTTCCAAATTCAAGGCCCGCTGCTCCTTGGGCCTGGGATGTTCTCTGAGCGTCCCCTGACCTCCCTACGCAAAGTCACTTCCCGGTTACTTGACCATTTCCACCTGCTTATTCCCCTGCGGGCATGCGCAGAAGCTGAACTCATCTCCTTTAACTGCTTGCTTATCAGCTGCCTCTTGCTTTAGACCATAATCCCAGGGAGGGCAGCTGTCTGTTTGCAGGGAGAAAGAAGTTAAGGGCTAGGAGCTCAGGCCCGGGAGCCAAGCCTGCCCGAATTTGAATTCTGGCTCTGCCACTTACTAGCTGGTGAGCCTGGGGGAAGTTACTTCACCTCTCCGTGTCTCGTTTCTCCACCTGTAACACTGGGGTAACAACAGCGCCCACCCAAAGGGACTGACATGAGGGTTGGAAGCCAAGCACACTGAAATACTGAACAAGTTCACCCCCCATCCTCAGAGCCTGGCACTCGGTAGACACTCAGTAAATATTTGTTGGATAAATTATAGTATGTGGTAAGAGTATCAACAGAGATAAGCCTGGAAGAGTGGGCGTCGGGGTAGGGAGTAGGTCAGGGAAGGTTTCATGGAGGAGGTGAGGCCTGAGCTGAGACTTCAAGGGTGAGTAAGAGGTAGCCGAGCCTGGCGGGTGGGGAGGAGAAAGGGCAGCCCAGGCAGGGGGCACGACACATGCGAAGTCCCAGAGGGAAGAAACAGCTTTGGGCAGGCACTACAGAGTCTCTGTCCTGTGTGGGATCAGGGCTGTGGCCACAGGGAAGGAACGGAGCAGGGCAAGCCAGCTGCAGCCAGGCCGTGTTCTGGAAGGAGAGGCCCCACCCCAGGGGTGTGGGGATACGGTGTGCCCGAGGAGCTGTCCTGGACATCTACAGCTCAGGAGTGGGTGGCTCCGGGCACGGCCAGATCCCCTCCTGTCCCGGGTTGCACTCTCAGTCTTGCCAACTATTTGCTTGTTGATAATGTTCTTTACCTGGAGAGGCTGCTCCCAGCACTGGCTACCTCCGGCTCCAGAGCTAGGCGCTTCCCTCCAAAAACCTTCCCTGGAACAGAGGCTAGGTGTATAGACAGAGACCAGCAAGCCTCCAGAAAAGACTGGGAAACAGAGCATCCTAGCAGGAAGCAGTATAACAACAGTGGTACTGTGTAGTAGGGTTTGGGGAAGGTCAGGAACTAGCTGGCCAATCCCTGAAGCAATAATAACAACAACAACAACACTTATAGATGCCTAGATCTTGGTTTCTAAATACCATTCTCCAATAAAAGGACTGGAGCTCCTCAGAGAAATGGCTGATTCTAGGACTGGGGCATCTTGTTGTGCCAGAAAGTAAGGAAGTACTTAAAAAATAAATAAAGGGATGGGAACAGGTCAAAGAGACATAGGAGCCAACTGAAGGAGCTCTCAGTGGCCAAAGATGGAAAATTTTGAGTAAGAAAATAAATAGTGTGGTATTGGATTACAACCCAAATATACACGAGTCCATATTGGTATAAATTAAGAGACTGAATAAATAAACAAATGGAGAAGACATACATCTTCCTTACAGAAGAATTCCAAATAGTGTATGTTCCCCTCTCCAGGAGAAGTGGAGTTTAGTCCCTCTCCCCCTGCCGTCACCTCCACCCTCCAGAGGACAGGCTGAACTTAGAGACGTGCTTCCACGATACAGAGCACAGGCGGGCAAAGTGGTTACGTTACAGTGGAGAAGCCCAGCACGCAGCGCCTGCACCTCGGAAGGCCAACATCGCGGGTGGTGTCGAGTGCCTAACATGCACCCCACACACCACGTGATGAGAAGCCCCTCACCTCTGTGGTCTTCTTCCCCCAAATCCATCTTATCTGTGTAACCCCAAATCAAAGCCTTTCTATAAGACACCCAACCAGTACTCTGAAACTGTCACGATCATCCAGAACAAGGAAGTCTGAGCAAGTGTCACAGCCAGAATGGACAAAGGAGGCGTGACAACTGACAGCAACCGACAGGGGTCTCTCGGATGGAATCTTGAACAGGAAAAGGTCACCAGGAAAAACTGACAAAATCCAAATAAAGTGTTAGGTGTATTTAATAATGATGTGCCCATGTCGGTTTCTTGGTTTTGATAAATTACTATGGTGATGTAAGATGTCACCGAGAGGGGAAACTGGGTGAGGAGTACAAGGGAACTCTGTACTCTCTCTCTGAAACTTTTCTATAAATCTAAAGCTATTCCACAATAAAAAGTTTATCTTTAAAGTGCTCATATAATTCTTAACACATGCTCGGCACTGTTCTAGGCACTTCTTTGTTTTTCTTGTCTCCTCTACTTTTTTTTTTTTAACATCTTTATTGGAGTATAATTGCTTCACATAAGCACTTTATCTACGTTAACTCATTTAATCCCCATGATAGCCCTGTGAGGTCATTTCACTATCCCTGTTTTCCAGATGAGAAAATTGAGGCACAGAGAGGCTAAGTAGCGTGCCCAACAACACACAGAGCTGGCATTCAAATCTGGGTGCTTTGGTGTCAGGGTCCAAACGTGGCTCACATGTTCCTAAAACTGCAGCTGCTGCGTCTTGAGCATTTGCCACATACGAGCAGGAGAGGAAGGAGTCCAGAACAGAGTGAGGAAGCCGTTGTGTCTGGAGCGTGGCCCTGTGAGGGCAGAGAGAGGCACGTGTCCTCAGCACTGAGTCTGAGGCTGATTCAGGAAGGTGGGTAACCAGCTGGCTGTGGGAGTGAGCAGAAGCGCAGAGATGGGTGGACTGGGGTTTCTGTGCCAAGTGTCTGGGTCACACCCTCCGCTCAGACTGCCGAGTGCTGAAGAAACAGGCTTGGGAGGGGTGGGTGGGGAGGAAAGATGATCTTGATTTCTGATGAGGTGGTGAAGTGACACAAGGTGGGCCTGGCCCAGACTGCCACCTCTGACACTCACCAGCTGTGTGACCTCAGAGATGTTGCTTAACCTCTCTGGGCAGTGGTTGCATCATATAAAACGAGGGCTTGTTGCCAGGGTCAAATTGATTTTATACATGTAAAGTGCTAAGAATAGTGCTTGGCACATCAGAAGGGCACAATAAACGTTAGCATCATTATTGAAGAATGAGTTCCTTGTCAAATGTGGGTTTAATGAGAATAATACTGAGTCTTCACTACTGTCAGCCTGTCATGCAGATTAACTCATTGAATATTCAAAATAACTCTGTAGAGTAGGCACTGTTATTATCTATTTTACGGAGGAGGAAATTGGAGGCATATAAAGGTTAAGAAATTTGGGACTTCTTCCCTGGTGGCGCAGTGGTTAAGAATCCCCCTGCCAATGCAGGGGACACGGGTTCAATCCCTGGTCCGGGAAGATCCCACACGCCATGGAGCCACTAAGCCTCTGTGCCACAGCTACTGAGCCTGTGCTCTAGAGCCCGCGAGCCATAACTACTGAGCCTGCGCGCCTGGAGCCTGTGCTCTGCAACAAGAGAAGCCACCACAATGAGAAGCCCGCGCACCACAACGAAGAGTAGCCCCCGCTCGCCGCAACTAGAGAAAGCCCGCGCACAGCAACAAAGACCCAACGCAGCCAAAAATAAATGAATTTTTAAAAAAAAAGGTTAAGAAATTTGTTCAAGGCCACACAGCTCGTAAGACAGAGCAAGGATCTGAACCCAATAGTCTAACTGCAGAGTCCAGCCTTGAGCCACCCCTTCACTAGACTTACTCCCCAGCCCTAGCTACACCACAAAAGTTGTGTGGCCAATACCGGGTGTTGCCTGCCCATCAGCCATCTTCTCTTTGGGGGACCACCCTCAGTCCATGTGACCCAAATGTGACTCGTTTTGGAGGGCGCCATCTTGGCAACAAGCAGGTCATCCCCAGGTTGCCTCTGGCCCTGGATCAGGCCTGGAAACAGCTGGCTCAGCTTAGGGGCCGTGCTGTGCGCAGAACGCACGCCTTCGAGCACTGGGATCCTGCTCGATGGGAGATGCTGACGCTTCAGGCACCAGGGACCTGGCAGCAGATCCCGGTGGATCCTAGTTGAACCCACTGTCCCAACTCACTTGCACTTCAGGACATATTCTGACTGCGCAGATGGCCCATATATTTGCAATTACAGTATTACGTCTCTCTCTTTTAGCTGAGAGGGTAAAAGATGAACTTGTGCGCACAGCACTAGTCCATTGCGTACCAACAGCCTTCAGGCAGGGCTGCCAGGGATGGTTGGGCAGGTGTGCTCTGAACCAAGTGCCCAGGCCCAGAGAGAGGGCTGGAATCCAGCCTGTCACCAACCAGCCAGGAGGTGTACCATCAGCAGGGGGCCATCACGCAACTCTTCCACCTGTAGGACTGGCCTTTTCTGATTCTCACAACGGACCAAATGTGCAGCGCTGCCTCCTCAGTGGGCCTGGATTCCGTGACACAGCCTACGAAATGCCTGCCTTTCGAGTGCCTGTGCGTTTTGGGGGACAGAGGGTCCACAGCTGTCAGCAGATTCTCAACAGAGGTCCCTGAAGGTGTACGATTTGACTGAGTTGGGCTGAGGCCACGATCCCTAGGAGGGTGAAACCGGTAGCCTGTCCCTCATCCAAAGCGGCCAGACTCAGCACAGCGCTCCATTCTCCAGAGGCCTTAAGTGTGGGAATTTGAAGCCCCAGGCCAGGAAGACGCCAGCACCTCTGGGAAACAGGACTGGCTGAAGCCCGGGGCGGGACCCAGATGGTGTGGTCCCCCTCACCCAGACGCCTGGCCAGGAAGCCAGGAGGGGCGCTGGGGCTTCAGCAGCTCTGTCTGTACCCAGCCCCTTCCTTCCCCCGTGACCCGCCAGCCGACCTGCAGCCCCTCTGCCGGCTGCCCCAATTCGGGGACAGAGCTTGGCTCTCAGGCCCAGGGTCTGGATGGTCAGAAGCTGGGGAGGGGAAGGAGGGGGAGATCTGTGGGCTATTTGTAAGAGGACACAGGCTTTTAGGATTGACCCTGCCCTCATTCTGCCATCTTTTCAACATTGGGGGTTGTTTGGGAAAAAGGTGTTTACAGTGAAGACTTCCAGGGCCCTAAGTGCTGACATGAGCCGCTTCATTTCCTTTTTTTTTTTTCTAAAAAAAAATTTTTTTTTGGAAGTTATCTGCATAATGTACTTTTGTCACTATGAATTCCTTTCATATTTTTTTAACATTTTGGAGTATAATTGCTTTACAATGGTGTGTTAGTTTCTGCTTTAAAGTGAATCAGCTATACGTATACATATGTTCCCATACCTCTTCCCTCTTGCGTCTCCCTCCCTCCCACCCTCCCTATCCCACCCCTCTAGGTGGTCACAAAGCACCGAGCTGATCTCCCTGTGCCATGCGGCTGCTTCCCACTAGCTATCTATTTTACGTTTGGTAGTGTATATATGTTCATGCCACTCTCTCACTTTGTCACAGCTTAAAGACACAGACCTACTAGAGAATGGACTTGAGGATATGGGGAGGGGGAAGGGTAAAAAATTTTTTTGTTTTTTGGCCACACAGCATGTGGGATCTTAGTTCCCTGACCAGGGATCGAACGCCGCACCCCCTGCCATGGAAGCACGGAGTGTCAACCACTGGACTGCCAGGGAAGTCCCCCCTTTCATTTACTCTTCACAGGAACTCTAGGAAGTGGCTATGGTTACTGTTCCTGTCTTAGGATGAGAAAACCGAGGGCAGTAGATGCTGGGGTACCTGCACAGATCCCCAGCTGCGGGGTATTGGAGGCTAACAGCTCACAGCCGCCCCTTCTCCCGCCACCTTGCCTGGGAAATTAGGAGACCCCGGCCCATCCTCCTGGGGGTGGCACAGAGCCAGTGAGTAACTGATGAGGGCACGTACAAGGGGCTGCTCCCACGCCCCCGCCCCCGCCCTCCGCTTAAGGGAGGTCAACTCTGTGGTGCGGTTTACGCTCCCCGTGGATCAGGTCAGGCCTAGACGTCACCTGTGGCCACAGCCTCCCTTAGCTCAGTCCTCTTTCCTGCAGACTTTCCCTAAAGCGATTCCCTCAGTACGTGATGGGGCCTTCAGCACATCCCTGTCTCAGGCTCTGCCCCCAGAAAACCAAAGACACCTGGGCACAGAAAACTGTGGTGCGGGCTGAGTGGCCAAGCAGGGGTGTGGACCGGGATGTGGACCCTGGCTGCAGGGGGCCCGGCGGCTCCTACCTGTAGGTGCAGGCCTCTGCCCCGAAGAGGCAGGCCAGGATCAGCTGCTCGGCGGAGTAGCCCATGGCCACCAGCTCCTGGTTTGGAACCTGTGCGAAGATGTTGGTGGCCTGTAGGGCGTACCACTCCGTCACTGCCTGGGTGGCGCTGCTGAAGTTCCGGAAATTGCACGTGGTCCCATTGTGGCTGCACTGCGGGGGCAAGAGAGGTTCCTGTGGGCGGGGGCTGCTGCCAGGCCTCTGCCCTGAGGGCCAGGGCGGCGAGTGCGCTGCCAGCTGCCCTTCCTCAGGGGGTGCCTGGGTGCGGGGGCTGCCCATGGCTGGGCTGGGGGGAGTGTGTTTGCACGCACGGTCACAAGGCTCAGGCTGTCCCCTCACACACAGCTCTGCAGTCACAAGGACTCACAGGCAGCACCTGCCACCCCCATATAACATAGCCTCAGGCACAAGGGAACGCACACACGCACACACGCATACACAGACCCCGCTTTCCGACACCTGCAGTCACATGATGTCCTGGGGTCACAACTCCACACACACGTCCATGTACCTTGATTTACGCAAGCGGCACCACATTCATGCTCACGTGGGCACATCTACAGCACACACTCGGACCCTCCACTCCCCTGACTCCCTTCCCAGCCCCCTCCCCAGACATCCAGAGGCAGCTCCCTGGAGGCTGTGTGGACCATGAAGGACCCAAGACTCCAGGTCTGCCCACCCCTCGGCTGGGAGAAGGACCCAGGCCTCGTCAGCTCGAGCCGACAGAGGGGCGCAGGCCCCTCCACCATGAAGCCCAGGTCCCCTGTAGACACAGGACAGGCTAGGCCCTGACACTCCAGCCTTGGCCACTCTGCCTCTATTGGTCCTCCTGGTGGGAACCCAGGAGGCCTGAGGGAGAAGCTTCTCCTTAGTCCTGAGACAGCCCTCTCCAGGCCGGCATGGGGCGCTGTCCTCATGCCAGTTCCTGGAGGTCCTCATCTCACCTCAGGGAGATGATACTACTTAAGAGTCACTCTCGGGACTTCCCTGGTGGTGCAGTGGTTAAGAATCCGCCTGCCAATGCAGGGGACACGGGTTTGAGCCCCAGTCCGGGAAGATCCCACATGCCACGGAGCAACTAAGCCCGTGCGCCACAACTACTGAGCCTGAGCTCTAGAGCCTGCAAGCCACAATTACTGAGCCCACGTGCCACAATTACTGAAGCCCGCGCACCTAGAGCCCGTGCTCCGCAACAAGAGAAGCCACGGCAATGAGAAGCCCGCGCACCGCAACGAAGAGTAGCCCCCGCTCGCTGCAACTAGAAGAAAGTCCGCGCGCAGCAACAAAGACCCAATGCAGCCAAAAATAAATAAATAAATAAATAAATAAATATATATATATATATATATATATATATATATATATATATAAAAGGCTCACTCTGTCCTGGGCTCTGTTCTCAGGACTTTTTTTTTTGGGCCACACCCCATACCTTGCAGGATCTTAGTTCCCTGACCACGGATGGAACCTGGGTCCCCTGCAAGGGAAGCTCAGAGTCCTAACCACTGGACTGCCAGGGAATTCCCAACTCAGGGCTTTAGTTCTATTATCTCATCAATTCTCACAGCAGCCCTGCCCCATCATCATGAAGACACTGAGGTCCCCAGCCCACTTGCACACCCACACAACATGCACTCACACACACACGTGGGGCCTGACCCTGAGAGCTGGTGCAGCCACCAGGACCACGCCTACTTTACAGGTGAGGAAATGGACACAGGAAGCCTGCTAACTGCACCAAACAGTAGTAGGGCATTGGGTCAGAGCGGGCACTGGGGCTCTGGAGCCTCGTGCTGTTTGCTGGTTTGTATGGGGGGGGGGCTGGGTTGTGGAAGTCCTGACCACATGGGGGGCACGGGAGGCAGTGACATCCTTCTGGGGAGTGTCTAGCCCCAGCCTGGGTCCCCAAACAAGGCTGATCATCAGAATCACCATGGAGCCTATTAACAAGACAGATTCCTGGGTCTGGGCCCAGAACTGCCCATTCAGATTCTCCAGGAATGGGGCCCAGGCATCTGAGCAGTTACAGAGCTCCCAGGGGATCCCGGGGCACAGACAGGGAACCTTCTTCCTACTGCTGGCTTGCGGGCATCCCAGCATCCCAGTTATGCTTTGGCAATGACTGTACTGCATAGCTGTGGTTTTTCACCTGTCCGATAGTTATGCCTCTGTCTTTTGATAATAAGACTTAATTCCTCGTTGCTGCTGCTGTTGGCTGAGAAACATCTTTTTGTTCACAGAAAACAAGATTATGTTCTTACCAAAAAAGATGAAACCAGCTGGGTTACTTTCAAAAGACAACCAAGTGAGCACTGCAGACTAATGAGTAGGATCAATAAGAACGTGATTTTGGCACTTTTAACGTTGACAAGTTCTGCATTTCTGCTGTTTCGGTTGTACAACTACAAGCACTATTTATCAGCAAAGCCTTTGAATGCTCTTCTGTCAAAAATAACAGCCGTGGCGTCAAGATGGCAGAGGAGTAAGATGTGGAGATCACCTTCCTCCCCACAAATACATCAAAAATACATCTACATGTGAAACACCTCCTATAGAACACCTACTGAACGCTGGCAGAAGACCTCAGATTTCCCAAAAGCTTTGCTTTTACCATTCGTCCTAGGGTTCTATCTGTCCGTTTTGTTGTTGTTTTTGTTTTTTTTTTTGTTTTTTTTTTTTGCATTACGCGGGCCTCTCACTGTTGTGGCCTCTCCCGTTGCGAAGCACAGGCTCTGGACGCACAGGCTCAGCGGCCATGGCTCACGGGCCCAGCCGCTCCGCGGCATGTGGGATCCTCCCAGACCGGGGCACGAACCCGTGTCCCCTGCATCGGCAGGCGGACTCTCAACCACTGCGCCACCAGGGAAGCCCTGTTTTTGTTTTTAGTATAGTTTTTAGTGCTTGTTATCATTGGTGGATTTGTTTTTTGGTTTGGTTGCTCTCTTCTTTCTTTCTTTCTTTTATTTATTACTTTTTTATTTTTAATAATATATTTTTTATTTTAATAACTTTCTTTTCTTTTCTTTTTCTTTCTTTTTTTTTTCTCCCTTTTCTTCTTAGCCATGTGGCTGACAGGGTCTTGGTGCTCCAGCCGGGTGTCAGGGCTGATCCTCTGAAGTGGCAGAGCCGGATTCGGGACATTGGTCCACCAGAGACCTCCTGGCTCCATGTAATGTCAAATGACGAAAGCTCTCTCAGAGATCTCCATCTCAAGCTAAGACCCAGCTCCACTCAACGACCAGCAAGCTAAAGTGCTGGACACCCTATGTCAAACAACTAGCAAGACAGGGACACAACCCCACCCATTAGCAGAGAGGCTGCCTAAAATCATAATAAGACCACAGACACCCCAAAACACACCACCGGATGCGGTCCTGCCCACCATAAAGACAAGATCCAGCCTCATCCACTAGAACACAGGCACCAGTCCCTTCCACCAGAAGCCTACACAATGCACTGAACCAACCTTACCCACTGGGGGCAGACACCAAAAGCAACGGGAACTACGAACCTGAAGCCTGAAAAAAGGAGATCCCAAACACAGCAAGTTAAGAAAATTGAGAAGACAGAAAAATACACAGCAGATGAAGGAGCAAGGTAAAAACCCACCAGACCAAACAAATGAAGAAGAAATAGGCAGTCTACCTGAAAAAGAATTCAGAGGAATAATAGTAAAGATGATCCAAAATCTTGGAAATAGAATGGAGAAAATACAAGAAACATTTAACAAGGACCTAGAAGAACTAAAGAGCAAACAAACAATGATGAACAACACAATAAATGAAATTAAAAATTCCCTAGAAGGAATCAATAGCAGAATAACTGAGGCAGAAGAACGGATAAGTGACCTGGAAGATAAAATAGTGGAAATAACTACCGCAGAGCAGAATAAAGAAAAAAGGATGAAAAAAATTGAGGACAGTCTCAGAGACCTCTGGGACAACATTAAACACATCAACATTTGAATTTTAGGGGTCCCAGAAGAAGAAGAGAAAAAAAAAAGGGACGGAGAAAATATTTGAAGAGATTATAGTTGAAAACTTCCCTAATATGGGAAAGGAAATAGTCAATCAAGTCCAGGAAGCACAGACAGTCCCATATAGGATAAATCCAAGGAGGAACATGCCAAGACACATATAAATCAAACTATCAAAAATTAAATACAGGGACTTCCCTGGTGGCGCAGTGGTTAAGAATCCACCTGCCACTGTAGGGTTTGAGCCCTGGTCTGGGAAGATCCCACATGCCGCGGAGCAACTAAGCCCATGCGCCACAGCTACTGCAACTACTGAAGCCCACGCACCTAGAGCCTGTGCTCTGCAACAAGAGAAGCCACCGTAATAAGAAGCCTGTGCACTGTGACGAAGAGTAGCCCCTGCACACCACAACTAGAGAAAGCCTGCGCGCAGCAACGAAGACCAAACACAGCCAAAAATAAATAAATAAAATAAAATTAATTAATTAAAAAAAATTAAATACAAAGAAAAAATATTAAAAGCAGCAAGGGAAAAGCAACAAATAACATACAAGGGAAAGCCCCATAAAGTTAACAGCTGATCTTTCAGCAGAAACTCTGCAAGCCACAAGGGAGCGGCAGGACATATTTAAAGTGATGAAAGAGAAAAACCTACAACCAAGATTACTCTACCCAGAAAGGATCTCATTCAGATTCAACGGAGAAATTAAAACTTTCACAGACAAGCAAAGGCTAAGAGAATTCAGCACCACCAGACCAGCTTTACAACAAATGCTAAAGGAACTTCTCTAGGCAGGAAACACAAGAGAAGGAAAAGACCTACAATAACAAACCCAAAACAATTAAGAAAATGGTAATAGGAACACACATATCGATAACTACCTTAAATGTAAATGGATTAAATGCTACAACCAAAAGACACACTGGCTGAATGGATACAAAAGCGAGACCTGTATATATGCTGTCTACAAGAGACCCATTTCAGACCTAGGTACACATACAGACTAAAAATGAGGGGATGGAAAAAGATATTCCATGCAAATGGAAATCAAAAGAAAGCTGGAGTAGCAATTCTCATATCCAACAAAACAGACTTTAAAATAAAGACTATTACAAGAGACAAAGAAGGACACTACATAATGATCAAGGGATCAATCCAAGACGAAGATATAACAATTGTAAATATTTATGCACCCAACATAGGAGCACCTCAATACATAAGGCAAATGCTAACAGCCATAAAAGGGGAAATCGACAGTAACACAATCATAGTAGGGGACTTTAACACCCCACTTTCACCAATGGACAGATCATCCAAAATGAAAATAAATAAAGCACAAGCTTTAAATGATACATTAAACAAGATGGACTTAATTGATATTTATAGGACATTCCATCCCAACAACAGAATACACTTTCTTCTCAAGTGCTCATGGAACATTCTCCAGGATAGATCACATCTTAGGTCACAAATCAAGCCTTGGTAAATTTAAGAAAATTGAAAACATATCAAGTATCTTTTCTGACCACAACGCTATGAGACTAGATATCAATTACAGGAAAAAATCTGTGAAAAATACAAACACATGGAGGCTAAACAATACACTACTTAATAACCAAAGATCACCAAAGAAATCAAAGAGGAAATAAAAAAATACCTAGAAACAAATGACAATGAAAACATGATGACCCAAAACCTATGGGATGCAGCAAAAGCAGTTCTAAGAGGGAAGTTTATAGCAATACAATCCTACCTCAAGAAACAAGAAACATCTCAAATAAACAACCTAAGCCTTCACCTAAAGCAATCAGAGAAAGAAGAACAAAAAAACCCCAAAGTTAGCAGAAGGAAAGATATCATAAAAATCAGATCAGAAATAAATGAAAAAGAAATGAAGGAAACAATAGCTAAGATCAATAAAACTAAAAGCTGGTTCTTTGAGAAGATGAACAAAATTGATAAACCACTAGCCAGACTCATCAAGGAAAAAAGGGAGGAGACTCAAATCAATAGAATTAGAAATGAAAAAGGAGAAGTAACAGCTGACACTGCAGAAATACAAAGGATCATGAGAGATTACTACAAGCAACTATATGCCAATAAAATGGACAACCTGGAAGAAATGGACAAATTCTTAGAAAAGCACAACCCCCTGAGACTGAACCAGAAAGAAACAGAAAATATAAACAGACCAATCACAAGCACTGAAATTGAAACTGTGATTAAAAATCTTCCAACAAACCAAAGCCCAGGACCAGATGGCTTCATAGGTGAATTCTATCAAACATTTAGAGAAGAGCTAACACCTATCCTTCTCAAACTCTTCCAAAATATAGCAGAGGGCGGAACACTCTCAAACTCATTCTACAAGGCCACCATCATCCTGATACCAAAACCAAATATGTCACAAAAAAAGAAAACTACAGACCAATATCACTGATGAACATAGATGCAAAAATCCTCAACCAAAAAGAAAGAAAAAAAAATCCTCAACAAAATACTAGCAAACAGAATCCAACAGCACATTAAAAGGATCATACACCATGATCAAGTGGGCTTTATCCCAGGAATGCAAGAATTCTTCAATATATGCAAATCAATCAATGTGATAAACCATATTAACAAGTTGAAGGAGAAAAACCATATGATCATCTCAATAGATGCAGAAAAAGCTTCTGACAAAATTCAACACCATTAATGATAAAAACTCTCCAGAAAGTAGGCACAGAGGGAAATTACCTCAACATAATAAAGGTCATATATGACAAACCCACAGCCAACATTGTTCTCAATGGTGAAAAACTGAAACCATTTCCACTAAGATCAGGAACAAGACAAGGTTGCCCACTCTCACCACTAGTATTCAACATAGTTTTGGAAGTGTTAGCCACAGCAATCAGAGAAGAAAAAGAAATAAAAGGAATACAAATCAGAAAAGAAGAAGTAAAAATGTCAGTGTTTGCTGATGACATGATACTACACATAGAGAATCCCAAAGATGCTACCAGAAAACTACTAGAGCTAATCAATGAATGTGGTAAACTGGCAGGATATAAAATTAATGCACAGAAATCTCTTGCATTCCTATACACTAATGATGAAAAATCTGAAAGAGAAATTAAGGAAACACTCCTATTTACCATTGCAACAAAAAAGAATAAAATACCTAGGAATGTTTTACCTAAGGAGACAGAAGACCTGTATGCAGAAAACTGTAAGACACTGATGAAAGAAATTAAAGATGTGATACAAACAGATGAAGAGATATACCATGTTCTTGGATTGGAAGAATCAACATTGCGAAAATGACTATACTACTCAAAGCAATCTACAGATTCAGTGCAATCCCTATCAAACTACAAATGGCATTTTTCACAGAACTAGAACAAAAAATTTCACAATTTGTACAGAAACACAAAAGACCCCAAATAGCCAAAGCAATCCTGAGAAAGAAAAACGGCACTGGAGGAATCAGGCTCCCTGGCTTCAGACTATACTACAAAGCTACAGTAATCAGGGCAGTATGGTACTGGCACAAAAACAGAAATATAGATGAATGGAACAGGATAGAAAGCCCAGAGATAAACCCACACACATATGGTCACCTTATCTTTGATAAAGGAGGCAAGAATATACAATGGAGAAAAGACAGCCTCTTCAGTAAGTGGTGCTGGGAAAACTGGACAGCTACATGTAAAAGAATGAAATTAGAACACTCCCTAACACCATACACAAAAATAAACTCAAAATGGATTAAAGACCTAAATGTAAGGCCAGACACTATAAAACTCGTAGAGGAAAACATAGGCAGAACAGTCTATGACATACATCACAGCAAGATCCTTTTTGACCCACCTCCTAGAGAAATGGAAATCAAAACAAAAATAAACAAATGGGACCTAATGAAACTTAAAAGCTTTTGCACAGCAAAGGAAACCATAAACAAGACGAAAAGACAACCCTCAGAATGGGATAAAATGTTTGCCAATGGAGCAACTGACAAAGGATTAATCTCCAAAATATACAGGCAGCTCATGCAGCTCAATATCAAAAAACCAAACAACCCAATCCAAAAATGTGCAGAAGATCTAAATAGACATTTCTCCAAAGAAGATATACAGATTGCCAAAAAACACATGAAAGGATGCTCAACATCACTAATCATTAGAGAAATGCAAATCAAAACTACAATGAGGTAACACCTCACACGGGTCAGAATGGCCATCATCAAAAAATCTACAAACAATAAATGCTGGAGAGGGTGTGGAGAAAAGGGAACCCTCTTGCACTGTTGGTGGGAATGTTAGTTGATACAGTCACTATGGAGAACAGTATGGAGGTCCCTTAAAAAACTAAAAATAGAACTACCATACAACCCAGCAATCCGACTACTGGGCATATACCCTGAGAAAACCATAATTCAAAAAGAGTCATGTACCACAATGTTTACTGCAGCTCTATTTACAATAACCAGGACATGGAAGCAACCTAAGTGTCCATCGACAGATGAATGGATAAAGAAGATGTGGCACATGTATACAATGGAATGTTACTCAGCTGTAAAAAGAAATGAAATTGAGTTATTTGTAGTGAGGTGGATGAATCTAGAGTCTGTCATACAGAGTGAAGTAAGACAAAAAGAGAAAAGCAAATACCGTATGCGAACACATATATATGGAACCAAAAAAAAAAAAAGCCTCTGAAGAAACTAGGGGCAGGACAGGAATAAAGACGCAAATGTAGAGAATGGACTTGAGGCCACGGGGAGGGGGAAGGGTAAGCTGGGACGAAGTGAGAGAGTGGCATGGACATATATACACTACCAAACGTAAAACAGATAGCTAGTGGGAAGCAGCCGCATAGCACAGGGAGATCAGCTCGGTGCTTTGTGACCACCTAGAGGGGTGGGGTAGGGAGGAGACATGGGGACATACGTATATGTATAGCTGATTCACTTTGTTATAAAGCAGAAACTAACACACCATTGTAAAGCAATTATAGTCCAATAAAGATGTTTAAAAAAAAAAAAGACTTAATTCCTCCTTCAGGAAGCCACCCCTTCCCTCCGGCTCAGTCCATGTGGTCTGATAAAGGCTGACATCCTCCTCAGCTCCAGGGTACATGACCCAGGTCTGGCCAATCATGAAAGCCTATCCTCCAGCTCACAGTGATTGGTTTAGGGGTGAGCATGTGACCTGACGATCAGTCTCAGGACTTTCACTGAGGCAATTTGGAAAGAAGAGCTTTGTTTCTGGGAAGAGTGCTAAGCTTGTGGGATATATGTCTGGCATTGCCAGGGTCTTCCATGTGGAGAGAGCCAGCCAGAGAGCACAGTCAACTGAGAGAAGAGATGAACCTAGGTGGAGAGAGATGGACTCCTGATGACGGCATCTGAATGCCTAGATCCAGCCACATCTCAACTTAATACACCCCTGGACTTCTCATTTTGTGAACCAAGGAATTCCCTGCTTTGCTTAAGCTAGTTTGAGCTGGGTCACTGGCATCCAAAAGTGTCTTGACTAACATACCAACTGTTTCTAATTTTAAAAAAGCACTGCAAACATATAAAATAGGCACCGGCTCCAGCCTGTTTTTCCCCCAGCAAGACCCAGATTATTTAAAGAAAGAAATTCCCATCAGCCTCACTAGTTAGGGCCCATTGTTTGACCTGTGCCTGGGGCCCACTTACTAGTTTCATGGCTACTTTGCATCCGTGGGCACTGCAGGTCCTTCCTGGTGCTGGGGTGCTGCTTGCTGAGCCATTGTAGTTGTCCTCAAAGAGGTCAAGAACCACCGGGTGACGGGGGTTCTGCTCATCGATAAAGACCAGGGGCACGTGGTTCCAGATGGTGAGGTTCAGGGCCCTGGTGGCGTTGACATGGCTGAGCTCAGGACCCAGGATCCTCGCCAGGACTGCCTCCATCAGTTCATCCAGGTCCTTCAGCAAATGCTTGACTTTGGAGTACCTGTGTGGGAGAGAGGGCAAGTCAGGGAGGCAAGAGGCAGCTTCAAAGCAGAACGACTGTAGTCTGGGATCCCCTCCTACTGCAGTGTGGCTGCCACCACATGTGAGAAGAATGCTCCTCCACCCCAAGCACTCACCTCTCTATCTACCCACCCACGCGTCATCCATGCATCCTTCCACCCACCTGCTCACGCATTCATTCATTCATCCAGTATTTGGTAAGCATCTACTATGTGCCAAGTACTGTGCAAGGCACAGAGGATATTATGGCAAACAAGACAGAATGGGTCTTTTTCCGTATGAAATTCACAGGCTAGTGGGAAAGAACCCTGAGAGCTCACAGTTATTGATCACTTACCATGTGCCAGGTGCTAAGCGCTTCCTACATCTTTTTATTTAATCTTTGCCACAATTCTATAATCATCCCCACATATGGATAAAGAAACTCTGGGAGTTGCTGTGACTTCCTGAGCTCATCCCACTGATGAGGCCACAGAGCTGAGATTGGAACCTGGGTTTGGTGGGCTCCAGTAGGTGTGCTGTGTAGGCACAGGGCTCTGACTTCTCCCTGCCAGGAGGGATAGAGAATGCTGGGGGAGGGGCAGGTCTGCGATCCTAATTCTGCAGCAGCAATTTGAGGAACAGGAGCCAGTTTCAGGAGGGAGAAGGCAGATGGGACTGTGGGGCTGGGATCCAGGATCTTCTCTCAGCCCCTGAGGCTCCCATATTGGAAATGGTGACCAATCAGTCTGGCAGAAATGTGTCCACACCAGCGGGTGTTCCCACCAGGCCCTGGGTGGGGGCCCCAGGCCCTGCACCCTAGTCACTCCAAAACCCAATTTATCCAAGACCTTGCCCCAGAGTGTGGTCTCCAGGGTGGTGTGTATCAGCTCTGGCTGGAGGACTTCCTGCAGGAGACAGCACTAAACCCTGGACACAGGCCCAAGTCCTGGTATGAAGGTGTACATCTGCCAGAGCTGACACCAGCCTCAGATGACGACACAACCTGTACCCTGACCATCAGACCAGCTGCCTCTGTGCACACAGGGAGAGGAGGGTTGGGTAGGTGGCGGGCTGCGGGGTAGGGGCTGCTATTACAGCCTAGATGTCCACAGCTGCTGTCGAGCTTGGTTAAGTCCTGTTTTGGAATTCATGGGCTCTGGGTTTGAATTCCGGCATGTCACTTAATATCTGTGTGACTTTGGGTAGGTTAAGCTCTCTGAGGCTCTGTTCTCTCATCTACAAAATGGGGGGGGTGGGGATTGAAATATTTACCCTAGAGGGCTTTTGGAGGATTCAATTAGGTGATGCTTATAAAGCAGGGTGTGTTATTATTATAATTATTAAGAGTTTTCTCAAGTAGCTTCAAAGACCACCCAAGCAAGGAAGAGCAGCCCTATTCCTAGAAAGAAGTGACTTTCTGACAGCTGGAAATGTAATCAGGAAATATGAATTCCCTTCCAGGACCTTCTTTTGGACAAGAACATTCCCTGAGACTCAGACATGCTGGCCCTTTTGTCAAGTCCTTGAATGCACCAAGCTCTGTCTCACCCCAGGACCTTTGCATGTGCTGTGCCCCCCACTTGGGGCATTCTCTTCACTCTGCCTGGCTAACTTCTATTCATTCCTCGGGGCATTTTTCTCTGACCGACCCTCTGCCTTTCCTCAACCCAACCCTGACTAGGTTGGGTGTCCTTGGGTGTCCCCTTCCTAGGCCTTGCCATCAAGTGGTTAAACAGTGGCAGCTCTGGAGTCAGATCAGGCCTGGATTCAAATTCTACAGTTGCTCACTGTGTGTCTCTGGGCAAGTTCCCTCACTTCTCTGAACCTCCATTTCCTGACCTATGAATTGGGGCTACTATAGCAGTGCCCACCCCTAGGGTGGTTGTGTGGATTAGAATGACATGAATTACCCGAAGAACACTCAGCACGCTGCCTGGTGTTTCATAAGCACTCAATGTATGGCTGCTATATATATATTTTAATACTCACAATTACAATGAATTCAATATTTATGGGAAAAAAAGATTAATGTCTGTTTTCTCTGGTAGACTGTGACGAGGGCAGGCATGTTGTTTTAGTTACTGATGTATTCGTGGTGCCTAGAAAAGTTCCTGGCAATAGTAGGTGCTCAATAAATACACATTGAATCAATAAATAGGCACTGGCATGCCTGAAGGCAGGGACTACCAGGCATTTTTTGAGGTTCTTTTTAAGCCTAGGAGGTTTATGAATTTTGAATCTTACTTGCTACAAAGGGATGAAAACAAAGAAGGAAAGAGAAAGAGAGAAAGGGGAAAAAGGGAAAGAAGGAAGGAAAGTTGGAAGGAAGGGAAAAAAAGAAATGCAGCCCCGCTGAGACCAGCCGCACTCCAAGGACCACCTACTGGAAGGGGCTGGTGTTGCAGACGGTGACGGCGGGAAAGTCCATAGCCTTGAAGCCGATGGAGAGGGAGACGCTGACCTCCCAGTTCAGGTAGGTCCTGATGAAGACACCCCATTGCCAGCAGACGAGGGAGGTGAAGAGCAGGGTGAGCACGAACCACATGGCCTTCTTCTTGGGCCCCTCGCAGATGATGCGTTTGGGGCCATGGGTGTTTGTATTGTCACAGTACCACACCAGCAACTCCTTGTATGTGTAGCCGGGGCCCTTCTGCAGCCGGTGCAGGCACTTGAGCAGGTACTTCTTTATGTGCATCGTGGCTCCTGCAGATACACCCGGGACGGCCACTTCAGATACCACAACAGCCTCCCGTCCCAGGATCTCCCAGTCACGGCCAGAGCATGGGCACTGGGGACAGGAAGGCCCTCTTTCTATCCCTCCCTCCCTTCCTTCCTTCCCTCTTGCCATTTATCATCCATCCATCCAACCAACCCCAAAGCATTTATTGAGTGCCTACTGTATGCCAGGCACTGAATTAGCCCCTCTGGACTCAATGATGAGCAAAATGGACAAGGTTTCTTCCCTCTGAGAATTTCCAGCTTAGTGGACAAGTTACTTAAACTCTTAACTCCTCAGGTTCTCCGTGTGCAAAACGGGGACAACTGTACCTAGTTTTTGTAGGATTGCTGAGAGGGTGAAATTAGGTGAAACATAAAAAGTGCCAAGTACAGTGCCTGGCACAGGCTACGTGCTCAATATGTTAGCTACCATTATTACTAGCTGTGAGTGCCGAGACAGAGATTAACCAACTGGTTACAGAATGTGATAGGAAGGATTGGGACCCTGAGTACCCAGAGGCAGTAGAGGGCAGTGGTTAAGAATGAGGACTCTGGAGCGAAATGTCTGGCTTTGAATCTCGGCTCTGCCACTTTCTAGCTGTGTGACTTTGAGCAATTCACTTTCTCAGTGCCTCAGTTTCCTCATCTTGTAAACTAGGGATAATAATGGTCCCCACCTCACAGGGTTGATGTGAAGCCTGAAAGGAATGAGAATATGGAGAGTGTGGACTAATGCCTGGCACCTGTCAGCTACTGTTATTACAAAGGGGGGCCCCCGAAGTCTGGGAGTCCTTGGAGGAGTTGAGTTAAAGGACAGAAGAGGAGTGGTGGTGGGAGGGTGAGGGGACAGCAGGAGCAGAGGCCGATCGGGAGGGAGCCTGGGGACATGAACAGAGCTGGCCGCGCAGGGCCTTGTGGGCCATGCTAAGGAGTGGGGTTTCAATCCTAGGACAGTTGGAACCTGTGGAGACGAGATGCTGTCAACTCTGCGGTCTGAAAAGAGCGCCCCAGCTGCTCGGTGGAGATGGACTGGAGCGGGGTGAGGGTGGCTCCAGGAGTGCCGGGTGCTAGCTGTGGGTCAGCCAGGAATGGTTAACCTCTCTGAGACTGTTTCCCACCTGCGTGAGCAGACAGAGTTCTTGTGACGTTAACCAATATAGTTGTCAAAGAGCCTGGCACATGATGGCTTCTCAGGAAATACCCGTTTCCTCCTTCCTTCTGCCCATATACAGAGCCAGAACCTGCTGAAGGAGCACCCCAGCCCTATCCCTGGAGCCCCAACTGGCCAAAGGCCACCTCCTTCGTGAAGCTGTCCTGACTCCCTGGCTGGAATGAGCCCTGCCCTCCTCTGAGAGCCTCTGCCTTTCTGGGGGCTCTGTGTTGGGCAGGGTGTTGCCTGCTTCCCAGCACCCTCTCCCCTTGCTTGGATGTTTCCTCGGGTGAACCCCTCCCCCAGTCTCAGTTGGTGTGAGTGGCCAGGCTACCATCCCTAGCTCTGGGCGGGGGGGGGGGCTCACATGACCCCAGTTTGGACCATTAGACTCAATTCTGTTACTTTATGTTGGAATAACTGAGGAAGAGACCTCCTTTTTAGCTAAGACTACTAAGCTGGCGGTATTTGGCATCACAAATGGGGAGACTGCCTGAGGAGAAAGCCAACATAGAGAAAAGCAGAGCCACAAGATGGAGGCAGGTTCTGACAACATCGTTTGAACACCTGGATCCAGCCATTCCTGAAGGCTTTTATTCCTGGACTCAGCAGATATGGGAACCAATAAATTTTCTTTCTTCCTTATGCTGATACAAGCTGGATGTGTATCATTTGCAACCAACAGAGAAAGAAATTTTCCTCGTTCTACTCTGTGACATAGTTGCTTGTCCTGTGGCTTCTCACTCCCATGAGATCACATCCTCCTGAAGGTAGCAGCACTGTATTCCTGACAAGCCCAGCACAGCGCCTAGAACACCACTGAATATCGAAATGAATAACGCCAGACCTTCATATCTACACAGAGATCTTAGACTTACCCAGGCACGTTCACTCCTGACCTAACTGTCTGACACAGTCACATTCCTCACCTGCCTGGCCAAAGCATTAAGGGCTTTACTCTCTTAACACCCCTACCTCTGCTCTCTGATGGAAATCAAGCTCCAGGTGCCTGTCCAGGCCATCACGGCTGTAGGACAGATGTTCATAGACTAACCCAACCCCCACCTTTCCCAGAGGACCCAGTCCCTGCTCTGGGATAATAAAGTAATAATAACTACAATAATAACGACTACGAGGGCAACATTAAAGTACTAAGTGTTTACCACGATCCAGGAACTGCAATGTGCTTCGTATGTTACTTCGTTCCTATACATTTTTATCCACAACCTTAAACTCGGAAAGAATTGGGGCTTCATCTGTCTCAAGGCCCAAGAGGTGAAGAGCACATTAGGCTCCTATAAATAGTTGTGGAAGAAATAGACCAAGGGCCTCTGTGACATCTACCCTCTTCCATTCTAGTTTAACCATTCTGATTAAGTCAAGAAGAAAGTTGTAGGTCCTTAACAGCCACCTAACCCCCTCTAATCTCCCAGTTTAACAATGAGGCCTCAGGCTCGCTCAGAGCCCTGTCAGGCAACGGTATCTGTAACAACAACCTTCTGTTTTCACTGGGTTTCTTTCTAAGAGGGATCTTCTATTTATGGCAAGAGACACTGGCTTTTGCTTTAGGTTCATAAATACACTTAAGTTAAAAAAAAAAAAAAAAAAGACCTGAGATTGGTTCAAGATGGCGGAGTAGAAGGACATGCTCTCACTCCCTCTGCGAGAACACTGGAATCACAGCCAACTGCTGAACAATCATCGAGAGGAAGACACTGGAACTCACCAAAAAAGATACCCCACATCCAAAGACAAAGGAGAAGCCACAATGAGACGGTAGGAGGGGCGCAATCACAATAAAATCAAATCCCATAACTGCTGGGTGGGTGACTCACAAACTGGAGGATGGAAGTCCACCCACTGGAGTGAAGGTTCTGAGCTTCCCAACCTGGGGGTCCGGCAATGAGAGGAGGAATTCCAAGAGAATCAGACTTTGAAGGCTAGCGGGATTTGATTGCAGGACTTCGACAGGACTGGGGCAAACAGAGACTCCCCTCTTGGAGGGCACACACAAAGCAGTGTGCACATCAGGACCCGGGAAAAGGAGCAGTGACCCCAGGGGAGACTGAACCAGACCTACATGCTAGTGTTGGAGGGTCTCCTGCAGAGGCAGGGGGGTGGCTGTGGCTCACCGTGGGGACAAGGACACTGGCAGCAGAAGTTCTGGGAAGTACTTGGCATGAGCCCTCCCAGAGTCCGCCATTAGCCCCACCAAAGAGCCGGGTAGGCTCCAGTGCTGGGTCGCCTCAGGCCAAACAACCAACAGGGAGGGAACCCAGCCCCACCCATCAGCAGACAAGCAGATTAAAGTTTTACTGAGCTCTGCCCACCAGAGCAACACCCAGCTCTACCCACCATCAGTCCCTCCCATCAGGAAGCTTGCACAAGCCTCTTAGATAGCCTCATCCACCAGAGGGCAGACAGCAGAAGCAAGAAGAACTACAATCTTGCAGCCTGTGGAACAAAAACCACATTCACAGAAAGAGACAAAATGAAAAGGCAGGACTTCCCTGGTGGCGCAGTGGTTAAGAATCTGCCTGCTAATGCAGGGGACATGGGTTTCAGTCTTGGTCCAGAAAGATCCCACATGCCGTGGAGCAGCTAAGCCCGTGCGCCGAAACTGCTTAGCCTGCACTCTAGAGCCTGCAAGCTGCAACTACTGAGTCTGCACACCTAGAGCCCGTGCTCCGCAACAAGAGAAGCCACCGCAGTGAGAAGCCCGTGCACCGCAACAAAGAGTAGCCCCCACTCGCCGCAACTAGAGAAAGCCCGCGCACAGCAACAAACACCCAATGCAGCCAAAAATAAATTAAAAATAATGATAATAATAAAATAAATTTAAAAAAAATGAAAAGGCAGAGGACTCTGTACCAGATGAAGGAACAAGATAAAACCCCAGAAAAACAACTAAATGAAGTGGAGATAGGCAACCCTCCAGAAAAAGAATTCAGAATAATGATAGTGAAGATGATCCAGGACCTCGGAAAAAGAAAGGAGGCAAAGATCGAGAAGATGCAAGAAATGTTTACAAAGACCTACAAGGATTAAAGACAAAACACCTAGAAGAATTATAGAACAAACAAACAGAGATGAACAATACAATAACTGAAATGAAAAATACACTAGAAGGAATCAATAGCAGAATAACTGAGGCAGAAGAACGGATAAGTGACCTGGAAGACAGAATGGTGGAATTCACTGCTGTGGAATAAAGAAAAGAGAATGAAAAGAAATGAAGACAGCCTAAGAGACCTCTGGGACAACACTAAACACAACAACATTCGCATTATAGGGGTCCCAGAAAGAGAAGAGAGAGAGAAAGGATCCGAGAAAATATTTGAAGAGATTATAGTTGAAAACTTCCCTAACATGGGAAAGGAAATAGCTACCCAAGTCCAGGAAGTACAGAGCGTCCCAGGCAGGATAAACACAAGGAGAAACACGCTGAGACACACAGTAATCAAATTGACAAAAATTAAAGACAAAGAAAAATTATTGAAAGCAACAAGGGAAAAATGACAAATAACATACAAGGGAACTCCCATAAGCTTAACAGCTGATTTCTCAGCAGAAACTCTACAAGCCAAAAGGGAGTGGCACGATATATTTAAAGTGATGAAAGGGAAGTACCTACAACCAAGATTACTCTACCCGGCAAGGATCTCATTCAGATTTGACGGACAAATCAAAAGCTTTACAGACAAGCAAAAGCTAAGAGAATTCAGTACCACCAAACCAGCTCTACAACAAATGCTAAAGGAACTTCTCTAAGTGGGAAACACAAGAGAAGGAAAGGACCTACAAAAACAAACCCATAACAATTAAGAAAATGGTAATAGGAACATACAAATCGATAATTACCTTAAACGTGAATGGATTAAATGCTCCAAACAAAGACACAGGCTCGCTAAATGGATACAAAAACAAGACCCATATATATGCTGTCTACAAGAGACCCACTTCAGACCTAGGGACACACACAGACTGAAAGTGAGGGGATGGAAAAAGATATTCCATGCAAATGGAAATCAAAAGAAAGCTGGAGTAGCAATTCTCATATCAGACAAAATAGACTTTAAAATAAAGACTATTACAAGAGACAAAGAAGGACACTACATAATGATCAAGGGATCAATCCAAGAAGAAGATATAACAATTATAAATATATACACACACAACATAGGAGCACCTCAATATATAAGGCAACTGATAACAGCTATAAAGGAGGAAATCGACAGTAACACAATAATAGTGGGGGACTTTAACACCCCACCTCATTTACACCAATGGACAGATCATCCAGACAGAAAATTAATAAGGAAACACAAGCTTTAAATGACACAATAGACCAAATAGATTTAATTGATATTTATAGGACATTCCATCCGAAAACAGGAGATTACACTTTCTTCTCAAGTGCACACGGAACATTCTCCAGGATAGATCACATCCTGGGTCACAAATCAAGCCTCAGTAAATTTAAGAAAATTGAAATCATATCAAGCATCTTTTCTGACCACAACGCTATGAGATTAGAAATCAATTACAGGGAAAAAAACATGAAAAACACAAACACATGGAGGCTAAACAATACATTACTAAATAACCAAGAGATCACTGAAGAAATCAAAGAGGAACTCAAAAAATACCTAGAGACAAATTACAATGAAAACACAACGATCCAAAACCTATGGGATGCAGCAAAAGCAGTTCTAAGAGGGATATTTATAGCAATACAAGCCTACCTCAAGAAACAAGAAAAATCTCAAATAAACAATCTAACCTTATACCTAGAGGAATTAGAGAAAGAAGAACAAACAAAACCCAAAGTTAGTAGAAGGAAAGAAATCATAAAGATCAGAGCAGAAATAAATGAAATAGAAACAAAGAAAGCAATAGCAAGGATCAATAAAACTAAAAGCTGGTTCTTTAAGAAGATAAACAAATTGATAAACCTTTAGTCAGACTCATCAAGAAAAAGAGGGAGAGGAGTCAAATCAATAAAAGTAGAAATGAAAAAGGAGAAGTTACAATGGACACAGCAGAAATACAAAATATCATAAGAGGCTACTATAAGCAATTCTATGCCAATAAAATGGACAACCTGGAAGAAATGGACAAATTTTTAGAAAGGTATAACCTTCCAAGACTGAACCAGGAAGAAATAGAAAATATGAACAGACCAATCACAAGCACTGAAACTGAAACTGTGATTAAAAATCTTCCAACAAACAAAAGCCCAGGACCAGATGGCTTCACAGGTGAATTCTATCAAACATTTAGAGAGAGCTAACACCCATCCTTCTCAAACTCTTCCAAAAATTGCAGAGGAAGGAATACACCCAAACTCATCCTATGCGGCCACCATCACCCTGGTACCAAAACCAGACAAAGATACTACAAAAAAAGAAAACTACAGACCAACATCACTGATGAATATAGATGTAAAAATCCTCAACAAAATACTAGCAAACAGAATCTAACAACATATTAAAAGGATCATACACCATGATCAAGTGTGATTTATCCCAGGATGCAAGGATTCTTCAATATATGCAAATCAATCAATGTGATACACCATATTAACAAACTGAAGAATAAAAACCATATGATCATCTCAACAGATGCAGAAAAAGCTTTTGACAAAATTCAACACCCATTTATGATAAAAACTCTCCAGGAAGTGGGCATAGAGGAAGCCTATCTCAACGTAATAAAGGCCATATACAACAAACGCACAGCAAACATCATTCTCAATGGTGAGAAACTGAAAGCATTTCCTCTAAGATCAGGAATAAGACAAGGATGTCCACTCTCGCCACTATTCAACATAGTTTTGGAAGTTTTGGCCACAGCAATCAGAGAAGAAAAAGAAATAAGAGGAATACAAATTGGAAAAGAAGAAGTAAAACTGTCACTGTTTGCAGATGACATGATACTATACATAGAGAATCCAAACATGCCACCAGAAAACTACTAGAGCTAATCAATGAGTTTGGTAAAGTTGCAGGATACAAAATTAATGCACAGAAATCTCTTGCATTCCTATACACTATCAATGAAAGATCAGAATGAGAAATTAAGGAAACAATCCCATTTACCATTGCAACAAAAAGAATAAAATACCTAAGAATAAACCTACCTAAGGAGGTAAAAGACCTGTACTCAGAAAACTATAAGACACTGATGAAAGAAATCAAAGATGACACAAACAGATGGAGAGATATACCATGTTCTTGGGTTGGAAGAATCAATATTGTGAAAATGACTATACTACCCAAAGCAATCTACAGATTCAATACAATCCCTATCAAATGACCAGTGGCATTTTTTTTTTACAGAACTAGAACAAAAAGTCTTAAATTTGTATGGAGACACAAAAGACCCCGAATAGCCAAAGCCGTCTGGAGGGAAAAAAAGCGGAGCTGGAGGAATCAGACTCCCTGACTTCAGACTATACTACAAACTACAGTAATCAAGACAATATGGTACTGGCACAAAAACAGAAATATAGATCAATGGAACAGGATAGAAAGTCCAGAGATAAACCCATGCACCTATGGTCAAGTAATCTATGACAAAGGAGGCAAGGATATACAATGGAGAAAAGACAGTCTCTTCAGTAAGTGGTTCTGGGAAAACTGGACAGCTACATGTAAAAGAATGAAATTAGAACACTCCCTAACACCATACACAAAAATAAACTCAAAATGGATTAGAGACCTAAATGTAAGACTGGACACTATAGAACTCTTAGAGGAAAACATAGAAAGAACACTCTTTGACATAAGTCACAGCAAGATCTTTTTTGACCCACCTCCTAGAGTAATGGAAATAAAAACAAAAATAAACAAATGGGACCTAATGAAACTTACTTTTGCAAAGCAAAGGAAACTACAAACAAGATGAAAAGACAACCCTCAGAATGGGAGAAAATATTTGCAAACAGCTCATGCAGCTCATATTAAAAAAACAAACAACCCAATCAGAAAATGGGCAGAAGACCTAAATAGACATTTCTCCAAAGAAGACATACATTTCTCCAAGAAGCACATGAAAAGCTGTGCTCAACTTACAAAGTTCAACATCACTAATTATTAGAGAAATTCAAATCAAAACTACAATGAGGTATCACCTCACACCAGTTAGAATGGGCATCTGTTGCACTGTTGGTGGGAATGTCAACTGATACAGCCACTATGGAGAACAGTATGGAGGTTCCTTAAAAAACTAAAAATCGAATTACCATATGACCCAGCAATCCCACTCCTGGGCATATACCCAGAGAAAACTATAATTCAAAAAGACACATGCACCCCAATGTTCATTGCAGCACTATTTACAATAGCCAGGACATGGAAGCAACCTAACTGCCCATTGACAGATGAATGGATAAAGAAAATGTGGTACATATATACAATGCAATATTACTCAGTGGTAAAAAGGAATGAAATTGGGTCATTTGTAGAGGTGTGGATGGATCTAGAGATTGTCTTACAGAGTGAAGTAAGTCAGAAAGAGAAAAACAAATATTGTATATTAACGCATATATGTGGAACCTAGAAAAATGGTACAGATGAACTGGTTTGCAGGGAAGAAATAGAGACACAGATGTAGAGAACAAACGTATGGACACCAAGGGGGGAAAGTGGCAGGGGAGGTGGTGGTGGTGGTGGTGGGATGAATTGGGAGACTGGGATTGCCATATATGCACTAATATGTATAAAATAGATACCTAATAAGAACCTGCTGTATAAAAAATAATAAAATAAAATTCAAAAAAAAGAGAAATAGGTTTAAAGAAAATTATTAATTACAAACAATAGTAATACATGCAACAAAAACTGTGACAATGGTAGGCAAATAACAGAAGTTTGCTGAGTACTGCCTTATCTCCTAACTAGTTTGGGACATTAGCCAAGTTAAAATCAGTAAGTCCTATAAACCACTCTATGTTGTTCTTGTCAGGTTTCACCACCAGGGTGATAGATGGTCTGTGTTTGGAATGTATACACAGCTTGTGTAGAAAGGTCTGAATCAGCTTACAGCTTAAACCAACCCAAATAAGCCAAGTGGAGACTGAGTCCAGGTATGGAAGAGAGTCATGCTTCGAGAGTCCCAGATCACTATCTACAACTTGACCCCGAACTTGTGGAGAACATTCCTGGCAGCAAATGCAAAAACAATAAATGTTGTGTACAACCGTTTCTGTTTTCTTATAAGAGAAAATATCTGCTCACTTTCAGAGATAAATTGTACCTGAGGTTTGACTCAGTGTCCTGGGGGGAAGGATAATGGGAACCAAGTCGAGACTGAGTCCACGTATGGACTTCGAGGGGCTGCAAATGGATGACCCATGAGCTGTATCGGATTTGCAAAAGTTTTTGTTGTTGTTAGCACAGTTTTTTTTTTCTGTGTGAAGCTGAATTTATTTCATATACTCCAAGCAAAATAGTATTTTCCAACACAATAAATACCAAAACAGATATGGCAATATATTAAACAAGACGTTAAAGAGATTTGGTGAAAATAAGAACCAATGCCACTTTTTTCATTAAATTTTTGTGGGTTTGAAAAAGATTTTTTTTTTAACATCTTTATTGGAGTATAATTGCTTTACAGTGGTGTGTTAGTTTCTGCTTTATAACAAAGTTAATCAGCTATACATATACGTATATCCCCATATCTCTTCCCTCTTGCATCTCCCTCCCTCCCACCCTCCCTATCCCACCCCTCTAGGTGGTCACAAAGCACGGAGCTGATCTCTCTGTGCTATGCGGCTGCTTCCCACTAGCTATGTATTTTACTTTTGGTAGTGTATAGATGTCCATGCCACTCTCTCAATCTGTCCCAGCTTACCCTTCCCCCTCCCCGTGTCCTCAAGTCCATTCTCTAGTACGTCTGCGTCTTTATTTCCGTCCTGCCCCTAGGTTCTTCATGACCTTTTTTTTTTTTTTTTAGATTCCATCTATATGTGTTAGCATACAGTATTTGTTTTTCTCTTTCTGACTTACTTCACTCTGTATGACAGACTCTAGGTCCATCCACCTCACTACAAATAACTCAATTTTGTTTTCTTTTTATGGCTGAGTAATAGTTATCAGGTACATATGCCACATCCTCTCTATCCATTCATCTGTCGATGGACACCCACGTTGCTTCCATGTCCTGGCTATTGTAAATAGAGCTGCAATGAACACTGTAGCATAGTATTTTTAAAAATATAATTTCCTTTTGTAAATAACAGCTTTATCGAGATAGAATTCACATACCATATAACTCATCCACTTAAAGTGTAGATTCAGTGGATTTTAGTATATTCACAGGTTGTTCACCCATCACTACAGTACATTTTAAAACATTTTCATCTCCTCCAAAAGAAACTCTGTACCCATTACCAGTCACTTCTCACTCCTTCCTCTACCCTCCCCCACCCCAGGCAATCACTGATCTATTTTCTGTCTCTATAGATTGCCTATTCTGGACATTTCATATAAATTTCACATACATATATTATGTGGTCTTTTGTGACTGGTTTTTCACTTTGTGTAATGTTTTCAAGGTTCCTCCATGTTGTAGCATGCATCACTACTTCATTCCTTTTTATTGCCAAATAATATTCCATATTATGGATACATCACTCTTTATTTATTCATTCATCAATTGATGGACATTTGAATTGTTTTTACTTTTTGGCTATTATGAATAATACTGCGGTGAACAATCATGTACAAGTTTTTGTGTGGACATATGTTTTCCTTTCTCTTGGGTATATACCTAGGAGTGGATATACCAACTGGACCATATGGTAATTCTATGTTTAACCTTTGTAAGAACTGCCCGACTGTTTTCCAAAATGGCTGAACTATTTCACAATTCCACCAGCAGGGTATGAGGGTTCCAATGTCTCCACATTCTCTATAACACTTGTTATTATCCATTAATACAGTAGATGTGAACTGCCATCTTACTCTGGTTTTCATTAGCATTTCCTGATACCTAATGATGTTAAACATCTTTTCATGTGCTTATTGGCTATTATATCCATTATATGGCCAATATATCTTCTCTCAAGAAATATCTATTCAAATCCTTTGCTTATTTTTTAATTGGGTTATTTGGCTTTTTATTATTAAGTTGTAAGAGTTATTTATATATTCTATATACAAGTCCCTTTTCAGATATAGGGTTTGCAAAAATATTCTCCCATTCTGTGGATCATATTTTCATTTTCTTGATGGTGCCCTTTGAAACACAAAAATGTTTAATTTTGATGGTGCTCAACTTGTCTATATTTTGTTGTTTATGATTTGGTGTCATATCTAATAATTCATTGCCTAATTCAAGGTCATAAAGATTTATTCCTATGATTTATTCTAAGAGTTTTATGGTTTTAGCTCTTACATTTAGGTCTTTGATCCAGTTTGAATTAATTTTTGTATATGGTGTGAGGTAGGGGTTCAGTTTCATTCTTTTGCATGAGGATAACCACTTGTCCCAACACCAAGACTATTCTTTCCCCTATTTAATTGTCTTGGTGCCCTTGGTGGTTTTAAATATATATATTTAATTTAAAGAAAACCTGAATAAATGAAGAGATATAACATATTCCTGGATCAGAAGACTCAATGTGGTTAAGATGTCAATTAACCTCAAATCAATCTCTAGAGTTAATTCAATCTCAACCAAAATCCCAGCAGACAGCGTGTAGAAATTGACAAGCTAATTCTAAATATTATATGGAAAAGTAAAAAAACTAAAATAGAAAAAAAAAACTTTTGAAAAAGAAGAGCAAAATTGAAGGATTTATACTGATATCAAGACTTACTATCAAGTATAATAATCAGAACAGTGTAATACTGGTGTGATGATGGACATATTAATCAGTGGGATATGATAGAGTCCAGAAATAGACCTACAAAGGTGCCAAGGTAATTCATGCAGAAAGGATAGTCGTTTCAACAGAACATGCTGGAACAATGGATATCCATATAAGAAAAAGGAATCTCAACTCCTATCTCACACTAGATACCAAAGTTAACTTGAAATGGATCAGGGACCTAAACACAAGAGCTAAAACTGTAAAACATCCAGAAGAAAGTATAAGAGAAAAATCTGTGCGATCCTGGGGCGGGCAAAAGGCCTTTTAGATAGAACACCAAAATCATGAATAATAAAAGGAAAAAAAAAGAACTGTCCTTTATTAAAATTAAATCTTCTGCTCTTCAAAACACTGTTAAGAAAATGAAAGAGCAAGTCACTGGGAGAAAATCCTTGTAGTAGTATGACTGACAAAGAATTTGTATGCAGAATACATAAACAATCCTTGCAACTCAGTAATAAGAAAAACAACCCAACGCCCGCAATAAAGGGCAGAAGATTTAAAAACACACTTCATAAAAGAGGATATATGAATGGCTCATAAGCACATGAAAAAACGCCTAACATCATTAGTCACTGGGAAAATGCAAATATAAACCACAAGGAGATACCATTTCCCACCCACTAGAAGGAGTGACAGTATCTAGTGTTAGCGAAGATGTGAAGCAATCAGAACTCTCCTACATGACTGGATGGAATGCAAAATGGTGCAGTCACTTTGGAAAACAGTTTGGCAGGTTCTCATAAAGTTAAATGGGTACTTATTATATGACCTTTCAGGTCCACTCTTATTTATCCAAGAGAACTGAAAACATATTTTCACACAAAGGTGTGTACATATATACTCACAGCAACCTTATTCATTAATAATCCCAAACTGGAAACAAGGAAGTGTCCACCAACAGGTGAGTAAATAAACAAATTGTAGCATTTCCATACCATGGAATACTATTCAGCAATAAAAGGAACCAACTATTGATACATACAACAACATGGATGGATATTTTTTTTAAAAGCCATTATTCTGGGCTTCCCTGGTGGCGCAGTGGCTGAGAGTCTGCCTGCTGATGCAGGGGACACGGGTTCGTGCCCCGGTCTGGGAAGATCCCACATGCTGTAGAGCGGCTGGGCCCGTGAGCCATGGCCGCTGAGCCTGCGCGTCCGGAGCCTGTGCTCTGCAACGGGAGAGGCCACAACAGTGAGAGGCCCGCGTACCGCAAAAAAAAAAAAAAAAAAAAAAATCCATTATTCTGAGTAAAAGAAGCTAGACACAAAAAAGTACATAAGATATGACTTCATTTACATGAAGCCCTGGGAAAGACATAACTAATCTATAGTGACAGAAAGCAGATCAGCGATTTCCTGTGCTTGATGTGAATAGTGGATCGACTGGAACGGTACACAAGGGAACCTTTTGGAGGTGACGCAAATATTCTGTCTTGAGTGAGATGGTGGTTAATTAGATGTATGCATTTATAAAAACTCATTAAATGCTATACTTGAAATGGATGTATTTAATTGTCGATAAATTACATCTAAATAAAGTTTTAACAAAACACTTAAATCCACTGCCATCTCAAAATTATGCAAGTTCACATTTTTTAAAAATGTAGATTTTCTTCAATTTTTGAAAAATCAGAAAGATCTGATAATTGTCCCCACATGGCAGTTTCTGCTCGAAATGACTAGTGGCTGCCCTCCTTAGATGGAGACTGTGCTCCCCAGTTCACCCCAATTGTCCCCATTCTCTATTTTCTTATACTCAGCCCACTTCACTCGTTTTTTAATTCAGGCCTTGGCTTATGCGGACATCTGACTTTGTGACCCCTATAAATTACAGGTCAGATACTTTCATTAAAATCCCCTGTATTTATTTTTGCAGCAAAACCTCAATTATCCAAGGTAATCAGGGAATAAGAGTTCTGGGTAGCTGGATTTTTATAGTTAATTGAAGGTTAACCTGAAAATGGGTTGGACTCTGGTTATTGAAAAATCTTTCACGTTTCTTCCTTGTCAGCCCCAGAGCATGACTGACTCTTTGTTCTTGAAAACTTAGTCAGGTCAGAGCCATTGATGGGGCTCACTGTACCAGGCTGGAGATGGTGAAGGAGAGTTTTAGGGGGGCAGTCAGAATCTCCCCAGGGACCAGGACATATCCTGGACATCATTTCTACTTATAAATGCAAATGTGTGCATTCCAGACACCTAGATTTTGGTCTCTAAATACCATTCTCGGCTAAAGGGAACCAGGGCTTCTTAGAAAAATGGCTGATACGAGTTTTGGTGCAGGAAATGTACAAGATGAGCCTGAGCTCTCTTACCATACCAGAAAGCAAAGAAAGCTATCAAAGACTACTGGGTCGGTCAAAAGGACTCCTTAAAGGGATTCTTACTGGCAAAGATGGGACAATTTGAGCATCATTTTAAAAAAAAAATTACCAATGGCATTTTTTACAGAACTAGAACAATAAATCTTAAGATTTTTATGGAGACACAAAAGACCCCAAATAGCCAAAGCAATCTTGAGAAAGAAAAACGGAGCTGGAGGAATCAGACTCCCTGACTTCAGACTATACTACAAAGCTACAGTAAGCAAGACAATATGGTACTGGCACAAAAACAGAAATATAGATCAATGGAACAGGACAGAAAGCCCAGAGATAAACCCACGCACCTATGGTCAAGTAATCTATGACAAAGGAGGCAAGGATATACAATGGAGAAAAGACAGTCTCTTCAGTAAGTGGTTCTGGGAAAACTGGACAGCTACATGTAAAAGAATGAAATTAGAACACTCCCTAACACCATACACAAAAATAAACTCAAAATGGATTAGAGACCTACATGTAAGACTGGACACTATAAAATTCTTAGAGGAAAACATAGGAAGAACACTCCTTGACATAAATCACAGCAAGATCTTTTTTGACCCACCTCTTAGAGTAATGGAAATAAAAACAAAAATAAACAAATGGGACTTTATGAAACTTAAAAGCTTTTGCACAGCAAAGGAAATTATGAACAAGATGAAAAGACAACCCTCAGAATGGGAGAAAATATTTGCAAATGAATCAGTAGACAAAGGATTAATCTCCAAAATATATAAACAGCTTATACAGCTCAGTATTAAAAAAACAAATAACCCAATCAAAAAATGGGCAGAAGACCTAAACAGACATCTCTCCAAAGAAGACATACAGATGGCAAAGAGGCACATGAAAAGCTGCTCAACATCAATAATTATTAGAGAAATGCAAATCAAACCTACAGTGAGGTATCACCTCATACTGGTTAGAATGGGCATCATCATCTGAAAATCTACAAACAATAAGTGCTGGACAGGGTGTGGAGAAAAAGGAACCCTCGTGCACTGTTGGTGGGAATGCAAATTGATACAGCCACTATGGAGAACAGTATGGAGGTTCCTTAAAAAGCTAAAAATAGAATTACCATATGACCCAGCAATCCCACTCCTGGGCATATATATGCAGAGAAAACCATAATTCAAAAAGACACATGCACCCAAATGTTCATTGCAGCACTATTTACAATAACCAGGTCATGGAAGCAACCTAAACGCCCATCAACAGATGAATGGATAAAGAAGATGTGATACCTATATACAATAGAGTATTGCTCAGCCATAAAAAGGAACGAAATTGGGTCATTTGCAGAGACGTGGATGGATCTAGAGACTGTCCTACAGAGTGAAGTAAGTCAGAAAGAGAAAAACAAATATCGTATATTAACGCATGTATGTGGAATCTAGAAAAATGGTACAGATGAACCGGTTTGCAAGGTAGAAATAGAGACACAGATGTAGAGAACAAACGTATGGACACCAAGCGGGGAAAGCGGGTGGGGGGGCGGTGGTGGGATGAACTGGAAGATTGGGATTGACATGTATACACTAATATGCATAAAATGGATGACTAATAAGAACCTGCTGTATAAAAAAATAAATAAATAAAATTTTTTTAAAAGCATGCGATTAATTGAAACATATTAAATACATTAAAAATCCATGAGTTCATAATAATACTGAAAAATGGGAGTAAGTAGAACATTAATGTTATTAATAAATGTGTCATTAAGAGATGGGCCTCATACAGGTTGTTGTGCCTGTATTTGGAGCACTAGCAGTTATTATGTTCAATAAATTCCTTAATTTACTGCAAGCGTCTGTAAAGTTGAAAAGCCAGCCTGTTTTTGTATGGCCCTCTGGTTAATAATGGTTTTTATGTTTTCAAAGAGTTGTAAAGAAAAAAAAAATGAACATGCAGTGTTTATGGCCCACAAAGCCTTAACTATTAACTATACCTGGCCCTTTGCAGAAAAAGTTTGTCAAAACCTGATTTACTGTGTCCTATATATTTGCATTAAATAAGAAAAAAATCCTTAAAATATGTTTTCAAATAAGTATTTGTAAGTTTGATTTTGTTATTTGCCCCCCCAAAATACCTGCTAATTCAATGTTTCCCAGACATCAATCATTTGCATACCACCTTCACGATTTTTTGCTAAATCCCGATAGCCCTTGTATCATTATTCACTTAATATATAACATCATCTGAACTCGTCTTTTTTGCTTAAAAAAATTCACCCTCATCCTAAGCAACACAATGCCTGTGAATAAGTTTGATGTGCTAAGCCATTTTTTTCTTAAGACGTATTAAAATAATTCCACGATTGAATAAAGGGTTCCTCTCAAAAGATTTAAAACCATCTTCCTTATGATCCTTGAGGAAATTCTCTGTTAATTGTTTTCTGCCCACTTGAAGCACACAACCTCTATCAAGCATTTCCTCCTGCGTTTTCATGACAGCCTTTCAAGAAAGTTCAGGTAGCCAGAATTATGCCCATCTCACAGAGAAGGTAACCAGAGCACAAAGGCACTTCCTCACGGTCACAGTGAGTCAGGCAGATCTGGAAACAGAAACCAGATCCCTTGGCTTCCAGCCACCTCTTACCGACAAGCCTGATGGGACATGTGGCCTCTTGCTCCCGAGCTGGTGGGTGCTGGGGAAGTCTGCAGGGTAGCAATAGGCTCCACCTCCTCTGTGTGCACATATGCACCTCCTTTGACCAAGGCTGTGGTTCCCGGGCCTCCAGGGGTCCTCCCATAAAGCCAAATGCAGTGTGACTGATAAGACCTTAAAAAAGTGGCTCCCAGGGGGGTGGGGGAAAGGGCAGAATAGGGTAAGAGGATTAAAAGGTACAAACTACTAGGTATAAAATAGATAAGATACAAGGATGTGCAGCACAGGGAATATAGCCAATGTTTTATAATAGCTTTATATGGAGTGTATAGTCTATAAAAATATTGAATCAGGATGCTGTACACCTGAACCTAATTTAATAATGTAAGTCAACTATACTTCAATTAAAAAAAAAAAAGTGGCTCCCTCCAGTCCTCCAGGAGAGGAGACACAGTGGTCTTATTTGAGCTGCTCAGAGATGAAGAGTGCTGCCAAGGTATACCATTAAGTGAGAGAGAAGAAAGGGCAGAACCATATATAAAGCTGGTATGCATTTGTGTTCAAAAAAAAAAAAAGGGCTTCCCTGGTGGTGCAGTGGTTAAGAATCTGCCTCCCGATGCAGGGGACACGGGTTCGAGCCCTGGTCCGGGAAGATCCCACATGTCGCGGAGCAACTAAGCCCGTGTGCCACAACTACCGAGCCTCCGCTCTAGAGCCTGCGAGCCACAACTACTGAGCTTGAGTGCCACAGCTACTGAAGCCCGCGTGCCCTAGAGCCCATGCTCCGCAACAAGAGAAGCCACTGCAATGAGAAGCCCGCGCACCGCAATGAAGAGTAGCCCCAGCTCCCCGCAACTAGAGAAAGCCCGCGTGCAGCAATGAAGACCCAATGCAGCATAATTAAATAAACAAATAATTAAAAAAACAAAAAAAGGAAAACAGCATAGAGATATTTAGTTGTGTGTGCATAGCCCATCTCCAAGGGGCCAGACACCAAAGTGCTGACATAAGCTGCCTTCAAGAAGGGGAACTGGGTGCTGGGGGCACAGACACGGAAAGAGACTTTTAAAAATGAGTTACTCCTTTGGCACCTTTTGTATTTTGGACCATTTCAATGTTTAATCTATTCATTTATTCAGTCAGGAAATATTTACAAAGCACCTACTGTGTGCTCAGCACTGTTCTAGGCACCCAGCATCCCTCAGTAAGAAGTCCCTGCCTTTGTGTAGCCTACACGCTCCCAGGAGACAGAAAAAAAAACATTAAAAAAAGCAATTTTAAAATTTATGCTGATTGGAGTTAAGTGAAAAAAATATCTGCACGGCAACCATTCGATTCGCAAAGATGAAAACATTTTGTAATACCAGGTATTACAAAGCACACCTTTACATGCCAATGGGGTTTAAGTTGGTACAGTCACTGCAGAGTAGTTTGGCAGTCTCTATTGCATTTAATATTTATTGATTTATTTTTAAAATATATTTTATTTATTTATTTGGTTGCACCGGGTCTTAGTTGCGGCAGGCGGGCTTCTTAGTTGTGGCTCACGGGCTCCTTAGCAGCAGGTCGCTGGCTCCTTAGTTGTGGCATGCATATGGGATCTAGTTCCCTGACCAGGGATGGAACCCGGACCCCTGCATTGGGAGCACGGAGTCTTAACCACTGCGCCACCAGGGAAGTCCCTTTTTATTTTTTATTAAAAAATTTTTTTGGCCACACTGCGCAGCTTGAAGGATCCTAGTTCCCTAACCAGGGATTGAACCCAGGCTCCTGGCAGTGAAAGTGCTGAGTCCTAACCACTGGACCAGGGAACTCCCCCTATTGCATTTATTTATTGTTTTTTCTTTTTTTTTGTGGTACGCGGACTTCTCACTGTTGTGGCCTCTCCCGTTGCGGAGCACAGGCTCTGGACGTGCAGGTTCAGTGGCCATGGCTCACGGGCCTAGCCGCTCCGCGGCATGTGGGATCTTCCCGGACTGGGGCACAAACCCGTGTCCCCTGAATCGGCAGGCGGACTCTCAACCACTGCGCCACCAGGGAACCCCCCCCTATTGCATTTAAAATGTGACAGCCAGGACCCAACAGTTCCACTTCTTGGGCATGTGTCCCTAGGCGCCTGTGTGCATGGGTGCTTGCGCGAGTGTGTGCGTGAGCATGTGTACGTGTGTGCGCACGCGTGCAGGTACACACAGGAAGGATGGTGACTGCAACACTGTAATACCCTCAAACTAGAAACAACCTCAGTGCCCAGAATGAAAAGGCTGCTGGAGGGTGGATAGGGTGTCAACTGCTCTCCACGAGAGCTATGGGAGCAAAGCAAGGAAGTGCAGTCCCAACAGGTGTGCCGGAGTCAGTGCTTCCGGTGAGCTGAGGTGTTGGTGCCCTTGGCCTTTGGGTGGCAGGCGCGGGCTGGGGCAGCAGGAACTTCCGCCGCCCCCCTCCCCCCATCGCTGGCAGGCACAAGCCAGCCGTCTTGCCCCTTCACCTTAATGCTTGATACAAACATGCCCATTCTCTATCTTCCATGACGTGAGAGGTTGGAAAGCACTGGTTTAGAAGCACTTTCATGTTCGTTCTAGCCCCGAAATGCTAAGAATGCATGGCTCTACACTGCAGAGGTCACGTCCGAGTCCTTGCCCTCCTCCTCCTCTACGGTGTCGAGGCAGTGACCACACTCTGCACCCTGTGTAGATGTCCTTTGGGGTCACTGCCCCACGCCTTGGGGGTGGGGTCCGGGGGTGGTATGGGGGATGCCGCAGGTGTCCCACTATTTCGCTCCATGGAGGGGTGATGGCGGAGTCACCCTCTGATCCTACAGGGCAGGGAGCACCCTCCCAGGGCAATGAGGGATTCCCACACACAGCACAGATGAGCACATCCTGGGGCTTTGACAGGCCACCAAACACACGATGTTAAGGACCCAGAAGGGACTTACATTCTCATCAGGGTTAGACAGGGGAGGGCTTGGGAGTCAGTCCCCAGTTAGGGTCTGGCTCTGTTGTTTCCTCCAGTGGGGAGGGGCTCAATTCATGACAACAAGGGGTTGGCCTTTAGGAGTCTTAATTTTCTCATCTGTAAAGTGGGGATAATACTGGCTGTGCCTTCTAGGTTGTTGTCAGGATTCAATGAGATAATGAGTGGGAAGCACTTTGCACAGTGCCTGCACGTAGTAGTCTTGATAAGTGATAGATGCTATTATTATTATTATTTTATGCAAGGAGAAGAATTATTCAAAATTAACCAGAGTATTCAGCCTGAGTTTTGGGGACTGTCATTTGTGGCACAATGGCCAGCTGGAGAAGTGGCATCCAGGCTCTGCTTCCTGTGGGACTGAGTCCTTCCCTGACAGGGAAATCCCATGATCCCCAAGGTCTCTAGTGGTCCCCAAAGTCCCCATGGCTGGCAACTGGCTTTCGCAGACAATTCCTATAAACAGCTGTACCTAATCCTAGGCTGCCTGGTATCAGCAGCTGTGTATGCAGCCCGAGTACACAGACCATGTGTACTGGCCACTGACAAGAGCACTTTCTACGCTTGTTCCATATGAAAGAAGACCCATGGAGCTAAGGGTCCCTCCCCGAAATAGAGCCCTCACCTCTTCATACCTTAGCCCTGGCATGTCTGTCTGCGGGATGATGGGAAACCTGGGGGATCAAAAACATCTCTGTGTGTCTGACTTTGGCCTTGTGGGCTACCCTATAAAGCCCTTAACCCACACCTGTGGTAGTGTAGATTCATCCCATCGCTCTGCACGGCCATGGCCAACCCACAAAGACACAGGTGGCAAGGCAAAACACGGAACTGGAATACAGGATCCCTTCCTCCTGTGCCAACTCTAAGCTATCCTGGGAAAGAAGTGGCACGGGTCCCTGCTGAAGCCCTGCTGTGTCAAGCTGGGGGGCAGGGGACCCCACCCCATGTACCTCCCTCCCTGCACCTTCTTTAAAAACCTGGAACGTCCTGCAGTGAATCAGGTGCTAGCACTCTCTCTTTGTCGCCAAGCAAAATGAAACTGTCTTTCCGGGAGAGGCCACTTAGGACATGCACTTAGTGATCTGGGGTGTTGGGAAAGGAAGGGAGCCCGTCAGGCACTGGACACGGCCCAGGAGGAATAGGGACAGAGTGGTGACCCTGACAGAGCCAGCATGGGGCAAAGCGTATGGGCAGAGGCCGTTGTCATCTTCACCCCAACCCCACGTCAGGCTCTATCCTGCCCACCTGCCTGTTCAAAGCGGCCCTGCTGTGCCAGTCTGGCTGGTCCTGGGATGGAAGATGAGTCATCATGTCAGATAAGCGCTCAGAGCTGGCGAAGAACACGGGCCACACCTTGCAGGAAGCAGGCACCAGCGTTCTTAGAAAACCTGGTCTGGTCTCCAGATGTGAAGCCATGATTGAAGACCTCCCCGCAACCCTCCACCCCGACCCCGGCCCCAGCCAGCTCCATGGAGCACAAGAGATCCCACTGCTCAGAGCTCAGCACACCACACACCCTCACCCCTCAGGGATACACAAAAAGCAGGTTGCAGAATCCAAAAGAGAGAGGCATTTGGAAGGAAACACTTTTTCAGTGCTTCATGGTGGACTGATGGAAACGAGGCATCTAGGCCCCAGGAACGGCTGCTTATACCTGCTTTTCTCCCTAACCATCGGGGGACCTGGAGGAATTATACGGGTGGGGTCTGTTCAGGTTGGAGGATGGGGGAGAGTTACTGAAGTCCAGCCCATGCTCCGCGTGCCCAGTTGTGAGCCCCCAAGGGCTGCTCCGGGCAGAGAGGCACCTTTTTCTAATTTGCTCGAAGGCGTCCTATGGGCCAGAAGGGGAGGTCCTATCAAACATCAGCTTCTTCCCGGAGCCACAGTCAGCAACATTTGGCTCAGCTGGGCCATATTTTCAAAAGAAGACTCTCCTATGCATTGGCTGGAAGGTGGGGATGAATTTCCCCAGGAAAAAAATCCAATAAAGATAGTTTTCAGTAAAGGTGTACCCACAACTCCCTGTATAGGGAAACAGCTCAGGACATAAGTGCTAAAGCCGAGCTTTGAGTTTGAGTCCAGCTGTGCTGTGCAACGTTGGGCAAGCTACAAGGTGTCTCTGTACCTTCACTTCCTCATCTGAATACTGGGGACAATATTACACCTACCTCTGAGGTTGATTAGGACAATGCCTGGTTTGCAGCAATATACGCGCATCAGCACCTAATAGCTTTTATTCAAGGGCCTATGCAAGTGAAAAAAAATTATTGTTCTCCAAATACAAAAAGAAAACTGCAGCATTTAAAATGAATGGAACAGTTAAATAAATGTTTGCAACGTGGATGTCAACCAGACAAACGCCATTCAACTCTTAGATAGTAATATGCCAATGAAAATGGGAGCTCATTTTTTTGATAGTGAAAGAAATAAAGATCACAAAAGAAAATGACCACAAAGATGAGGAACCTCGGTCTACACTTTTCCTTGAGCTTTGGTACATCCTGAGGGCACAGACCCGGGGACCCCTTTCCTGGTGGTGATCCTTCACCCACTTCCTAAGTGTCACGTTTACCAGCCCCAGCCAAGAGCTTAGAGTCAAAATCCTAAAACCACTCTATTTTTTTTTTAAAGACTCACACATACATAAATAGGATCATCAACAATAGCTGGGGGCTTCCCTGGTGGCGCAGTGGTTGAGAGTCCGCCTGCCGATGCAGGGGCACGGATTCGTGCCCCGGTCCGGGAGGATCCCACATGCCGCGGAGCGGCTGGGCCCGTGAGCCATGGCCGCTGAGCCTGCGCGTCCGGAGCCTGTGCTCCGCAACGGGAGAGGCCACAGCAGTGAGAGGTTCGCGTACCGCAAAAAAAAGAAAAAAAAAAAAACAAAACAATAGTTGGGAGATGCCTTGGATCCCTTCATATGCCAACATGATAATCCAATGTATAAAGAAAATCTCAATACACAAATCTATTTAAAAATCTCACTTCAAAAATAAATGCTCAAGTCATTGCATGAATGATGAAACTAGAGCCCACAAGTCAGAGGCATTTACCACAATCTTGCAGAACAGGACTTCTATGTTCAAAAGTGACCGGACCAGACCAGCTTCCAGGTTTTAGGAACTCAGATGATGCGTCTGCACTGACTGCTTGTTTCCAGCACCTTCTGGGTTCTTAATCCAACTCATACTGGAATGGTGAAGAAGCTCCAAGAAGCTGCCTCTGAGGACAGAGGCCTCTTGTGGCAAAGGTGGGGGTCAAAGACTGGAGCTGAAGGTGCTGGCTGTCTTCTGTTCTCTGGGACTAACTGTCTGATGTACAAGGGCCAACCTTAAGCGCTGCCTTCATGATTTGGGCTGCATCTGGGTACCAATTATACTTTCATCAACTTAATATCTTTCTTTATATTGACTCACTCTTGTTATCACTTAAACACCTACTTTAGCTTTGTCCTAAGCAAGAATGTCCAGAAAATCACAGTCCTGATGTTACTAATTATATATGTTTTCTAATACACCTCAACATAAATAATTACTAATGAGATGAAAGACATTTGCTCACCATCTAAAAACCATCTCCACAGGCCACACTACAGGGAAACAGATTCAGCAAAGATCTTCCCTTGTCTCATAAACTCACCAGATTAGATAAAATACCTCAGTACTTGCAACTCAGAAACAACCTGCCATGCTGACCCCTTGGCCCCGAGCTGCTGTGCACATCGGGGTTCTTACGAAACCCGTTCTGTAGGTTTCTCTGCTCCTGGGTCTAGGATTATATCAGCCTCCATCCTAGGAGCAGCCTGACACACGTCCTGCCACCCCAGCCAGAAGACCCCAAAGAACAAGGCATCAGATGTGGCCACAGCTGCCAGAAAAACATGTTCTTTTTGTATGGCCTTTAAAGGAGAAACATACGTGCATCTGGGCTTTAGCCAATATGCTAAACCCTGGAGGACCCACCTTGTCATGAGGACAGAGTACTCCTGGTTTGTCATTTCCTTGTCCACCTGGTGACCAAGTACCACAGGTGGGTTTGAAAGGTGACCACACCTTGTGGCGATTAATCCCTCACTGCCTGGCTTCCTTGCATGAACACAGATGCTCACGGCAAGAAAACATAAATGTACAGCCGGAGCAGAAGGATGAGACAAACTATGATAGAAGCACATGATGGAATATTGGGGAAAAATGGTTAATTATTTTTGTTTAAAAAAAAGTATGAATTTCTAGGTAGCTATGTGCATAGGGAAAAAAAAAAGTGGGTGAAATTAACCAGAATGTTTATAGTAACTACGTTTGGGTGAAGGATCTTGGATTATTTTTAAAAAATTATTTTTAGTTTATCTGTGTTTTGGAACATTCCTACAATGAACATATATTGCTTGTATAATAAAAAATAATAAAAGAAAATGATTTTTTATAGCAACATGGAAAAAGCTTATGATAGAATGTTAGGTGATAAAAGTGAGATTATAGCTTTATGGAAAAATCTGTTGTCAGGAAAAACGTTAGGGCAATGGGAATTATAGAAGAATTTTTTTAAATGCAGTCTTCCTAGAATTTAGGGGAAATTCTGGGGAAAGGAACAGGAAAGATGCTGGATTGGTTGGGATTAAGTATCTACTATTTGGCAGAAATGGGTCTTGTCAAAGAAGTTCAGATTGGATGTATACTTTAGCTTGTGTCCTAATATTTGTAACTATTTTCCAAACATTTGTTACTTTTACAGTTTCTTTAAAAAGTTAAAAAAAAAAAAACCCAAACCAAACCAAAGGGAGAGGTATTCAATCAACTAGGAACATCTGCTGGGGTCTCCAGTAGCCCAGCAATTCTTTCCATAATTTATGCAGGAGGACCTTTCTTTTCCTCTTGGGGATGGATGAGCCCAAGGAGGATTTCAGAAAAGGTGGCGGCATCAGAACTTGTATTTCTTGGATGGCTCCTGTCTTCCAAAACCTTGTTGACAGAGTCTTAATGCTGTGTTTGCTTCCTTATTGCCGAGGACTTGGCTACACCAGGCTTGATCCTATACAATCCTGTACAATTACATGGGAAAACACCTTGCCCACTAGGCCCGGTGCCAGGAGCAGAGTCATCGTGTCCTGATGGACAGATGACTTTGGGATTCAGGGATGCCAATGGTGTGCACACAAGCCCACGGCTTTGCCCCTACCCAGCTGTGCAAGTGGCCACTTGCCCAGGGTGGCTGGTATGTGTCGACAGCTGGCAGGGAAGAATGTGGTCAGTTTCATTTGCTCCCTACTCTCTCCCTACCAAGGCTGGAGGCAACTTGCAGTGGAGAGTATCTGCTGAGCCTTGGAAGATGCCAGGGGTGTGGGAGGAGCAGGTAGAAGTGGAGAAGGCAGGTGGTTATTGCACTGGGAATAAAATGCAGTGTCCCTGACTAGAGTCAGAAAAATAAGGTCAACCTGGTAATATTTTGAGGCTCACGTAGTAGGTCTAGCCTCTCTCTCTCTCTCTCTCTGTTTTTCCGCTGGGAAACATGAATTATTCTATTATCATTAAAAATGAGAGCTTTGGAGTCAGACAGACTTGGGTGGAGTCTAGGACCCATCACATCACCTCTCTGAGCCTCAGCTGTCTTATCTGTCAATGGGGCCAACAATAGCACCTCCGTCCCTTGGCTTTTCTTTTTTTAATTTATTTATTCTATTTATTTATATTTGGCCGCGTTGGGTCTTCGTTGCTGCGCGCGGGCTTTCTCTAGTTGTGTCAAGTGGGGCTACTCTTCACTGCGGTGCACGGGTTTCTCATTGCGGTGGCTTCTCGTGTTGCGGAGCACGGGCTCTAGGCACGCGGTCTTCAGTAGCTGTGGCGCACAGGCTTAGTTGCCCCATGGCATGTGGGATCTTCCTGGACCAGGGCTCAAACCCGTGTCCCCTGCATTGGCAGGCGGATTCTTAACCACTGCACCACCAGGGAAGCCCTGGGCTTTTGTTTTGTTTTGTTTTGAGTGAGGATTAAAATGAGATAATGCATATAAAGCACTTGGCATAGCATTGAACAAATGTTGGCTAGTATTACCATTATTAGGGGAAAGAAAGATGACAACATGTAGGTGGCCACTAAGCTTACAGGCTTACTTGCAAGGCTGCTTTAGAAAGGACAGGTGCTGGAAGGGGAGTTTCCCAGCTCAATAAATGCATTATTTGGTTTTGGACTAAATGAATGATTTGGTTTTTGGACGGCGCTTCCCAGAGGCTCAGCTGTTACCTGTCCCATGCCTGTCAGAAACTTTCAACAGCTCCCAGTGTCTGCGAATAAAGGCCATACAGTATGGCCCCAACCTCCATGTCTCCTTTTATTCCCTTCAAAATGGGTGATGGTTAAGAAGCTGGGCTCGAATCCCAGCTCTGTCACTTACTCGCTGTGTGACTGTGTGGAACTGATCTACCTTCTCTGTGCCCTGGTTTTCCAATCTGTAAAAAGAGGGGAAAATAGTCCCTCCTTCACTGGGTTGGTGTGAAGAGTCAATTGTAAATGTGAAGGGCCCGGCACAGCCTCTGGCACATAGAGAGAGATGAGTGCCTGGAGCAGTTTCTGTGCTTCTCATATCATGTCCAATGGACCACTCGCTGGGGCCCATGGATACTCCGGACATTCCCACCAGGTTGCTTTTACTCATGCTGTTTCTCTCCTGGAGTGCCTTTGCCCCAGGCCCAACTCCAGTGCCACCTCTTCCACGAAGTTTCCCAGTCCTCACTGAATGGACGTCATCTTCCCTCCTCTTCAGTCCCATAATATTTTCTGTGGACCACCCGCTCCTGTTTGATTTGTTCCCGTCTGCCTTGTCTCATGGCTATGTATGTCCCTTTCTAATCTATCTGACTGGGTGATGAGGGCCCTGGTCAGATTCCCCAATGTTTGAACTTGGAACTTTGCACATGATAGTTGCTCAATAAATATGTCTGGACTTCAGAGCTGGGGGGCAGGGCTGACATTCAGCTGCTATGCCTCGGTGTGGTTGCAAGAATTGTTTATGGCTGGAAACCTTGCTAACTGGAAGGTGCCCTTCACCTAAACATTCCAATTATTGCTACTGCTTATATGTGTAGAGAGGAGGTGCCGGGGGTAGGGGGGGGAGAGGCGGGGCGGGGGTGGGGTGTGGGGGAGGGAAGAACCTGGTTTCCCTCCATCCACCCGCCACTTCGAGCTGTTGAGGGGTTGAATCCGGTGCCTCAGAATGTGGCTGTATTTGGAGACAGGGTCTTTAAAGAGGTGATTAAGTGAAAACATGAAGCCCATAGGGTGGCCTAATCCAATCTGACCAGCATTCTTATAAGAAGAGGTTATTTGGACACCCAAAGAGACACCAGGGATGGGCATGCACAGAGGAAAGGCCATGTGAAGACGCGGTGAGAAGGCGGCTGTCTGCACACCAAGGAGAGAGGCTTCTGCAAAACCTGCTCAACCAACACCTTGATCTTGGACTTCCAGCCTCCAAAACTGTGAGAAAATACATTTTTGTTGCTTAAGCCATCCAGTCTGTAGTAGCTGTTCTAGCAGCCCTAGCAGACTAGTAAAAGCTGTAAGGGAAAAGGAAATGGTAGGCATGAGGGTGAGTGGGGGTGAGGAGAGAGCAGGCTGGAGGGCTCCTCCCGACTCCAGGGTCGGGACGATGGGGTCAGTAAGTCTATCCCCGGCCCCCAAGTAGGAATGATTTTGGCTTAGGGGTGAATCTATTCTTTTTTCCCCACAACCAAAGGATGCCATAACCTTCCATGAAAATATACTCCCGCCTTGCAAGTCCCTCCTCATTACCAGATTAAAGGCAACGAGTGGCACCTTAAATTTTTTTTTTTAAACTTAGGCAGAGGGGCTTCCCTGGTGGCACAGTGGTTAAGAATCCACCTGCCAATGCAGGGGACACAGGTTCAAGCCCTAGTCCGGGAAGATCCCACATGCCGCAAAGCAACTAAGCCCGTGTGCCACAACTACTGAGCCTGCACTCTAGAGCCCACGAGCCAAAACTACTGAAGCCTGAACACCTACAGCCCATGCTCTGCAACAAGAGAAGCCACTGCAAGGACAAGCCTGCGCACCGCAACAAAGAGTAGTCCCCGCTCGCCACAACTGGAGTAAGCCCACGCGCAGCAACGAAGACCCAACGCAGCCAAAAATAAATTAATTAAAATTAAAAAAACAAACAGACAAAAAGAACTTAGGCAGAGACAAAGAGTGAGTGTCCAAGCTTTTGACAAAAAGGCCTTGCAGTTTTCCTGCAGTGAGTCCAGCAATGGCTTCTGGTCACACTTAGAATAAAACCCAAATTCCTTACCGTGGCCTGGAGAGGCAGTGAGGTCTGGCCCTTGCCCCCCTCCACACTTAACTCCTACCATCTCACCCTTCCTCATTTCTGCTCTTCCAATTTGCCAAGATCTTGCCACCTCTCCTTTGCACCTGCTGTTCCCTTGGAATCACCCGTCCCCAGCAGCTTCCACAGCCCTCCTGGCCCAGCATCAGGATTACTCGGGAAGCTCTTAAAAAACCCGCAGGCCAGGGCCTCATGCACAGCAGCTCTGACTCCCCAGGTCACGGTACCTGTATATATATGTTTTTAACTCCTGCACAAAGTTCGATGCACAGGCAGGGTTGGGGACAATTGCCCTAGATCTTCATAGAGCTGCTTCTTCTTTGAGGTCTCAGCTCTAATGCCACCTCTCAGAGAGGCCCACCCTGACCCCCAGCACCCCACAGCCCTGTTTATTCTCTCCATAGACGCCAACAACATCAGAAACTGTCTGATCTCTTCGTTTGCTGCCTGTCTCCCTCCACTGGGATTTGAACCTCCCTGCGGTGTGACTGGGCCTCTCTCTTTGCTGCTCCAGCCAATACAGGAGCCACAGTCCACATGGGGCGACTACTGGGCACCGGAAGCGTCATCGAACTGAGGTGTCCTTTCCGTGAGAAATCGTACAAAAGAGGAGAGACATAAAATACTAATATTTTGCAAGATGAAAAGAGTTTGGGAAATGAATTGTACAACAATGTGAATGTACTTCACACTACTGACTGTACACTAAGAAATGGTTAAAATGGTAAATTTTATGTTCTGTGTGTTTTACCACAACTAAAAACTTTAAAAAGACATGTTGAACATTAAAAAAGCTCATCAATAATTTTTAATACTGACTACTTGTTCAAGTGATAACATTTTGAATATATGGGTTCCATAAAATATATTACAGTACTAAAATGAATTTCACCTGTTTCTTTTTACTTTTTTTTTCAGTGTGGCTATTAGAAAACTTTACATTGCTTATGTGGTTCCTATTTGTGGCTTGTGTTACATTTATGTTGGATGGCGCTGACCTAGAACTGTGGCCGGCTCACAGTAGGCACTTTGAGTTGAATATCAGAATGAATCCGGTTGCTGCCAAAGAGGTGCTCTGATGAGCATAAGCGCGCTGTCCTGTCTGCCAGGCTGCAAGAGGGTGGGAGGGAGGCTGCGGTGGAGCGTTCATGTAACTAAGTCATCATAATTAATACTTAACGTCTATTATTATGCTGATAACAGCAGCTGCAGTTTGTGGAGCACCTAACGTGCGCCAGGAACTGTCACGGCACTTTGTCCACGTCATCTCGTTTCATTTTCAAGTTAGTTAGTCCTATAAGGAACCACTGCCTCCATGAGACAGCTGGCTGCCCAAGGTCACCCAGCGGGTGAGGGGAGAGCTGGGGCTGTAAAGGGCTGGCCCAGCCGCCCCAGTACACCTGCCTCCCGCCGGGGCCAGGTCCCACGTGCCATCCTGTCATGTAGGACTTGCAGGCCCTGCCTGAGCCAGACAGTGGGCAGGGGCTTCTGGCTTCTGGAGCCAACAGAGAGCCCCCATGAGGCAGCGAGTCCCTGCCCTCAGTGTCCAGGAAGAGAATGAAACAATCTGTAATCTCCGATCTCCTCGAGCTCACCCAGCCAGATCAGCTGCTGGCCCTCTCAATTTCAAGGACTCCGGGAACCGGTCCTGGCCCAGGTGGTCATTCTTGCTCAAGGCAGTTGTGGCGGATGGCGCTGGGCCCGGCCTGACCTGCCAGAGGGCCCTGCCCCGTCCCTGAGGCTGCAGCAGCCACAGGATCTGTGGGTGTGGCCTCTCCCCTCCTGTCCTGTGGCTTTCGGGCCTGGAGCTGCAGGCCCAGACCCACCTGAGACTCCATCTCTGGGGCTCAGATCCTCTTGAGCAGGGCCCCCTGCGGTATCTAATGTGAGGCCTTTTTGGAGGGGGTCTTTGGTCCTAAGATGCAAGAATCAGAACCCTTTGTAATGGGGGAGGGGTGCAACGCATGGACAGAAAATTCTCCCACGTCTGGGCTCCAATTCCATCTTTAAACTGTCGATATGAACTTGAGGAAACTGCTTGGGTCTGGTCAGAGACAGTGACTGAAGAATCCAATAACGACCTGGTTTCCGGGACTTCCCTGGTGGCGCAGTGGTTAAGAATCCACCTGCCAATGAAGGGGACAGGGGTTCGAGCCCTGGTCCGGGAAGATCCCACATGCCGCGGAGCAGCTAAGCCTGTGCACCACAACTACTGAGCCTGTACTCTAGAGCCCGTGTGCCACAACTACTGAGCCTGCATGCCACAACTTTCGAAGCCCGCATGCCTAGAGCCCGTGCTCCGCAACAAGAGAAGCCACAGCAATGAGAAGAAGCCCGTGCACCGCAACGAAGAGTAGCCCCCGTTCGCCGCAACTAGAGAAAGCCCGTGCGCAGCAACAAAGACCCAATGCAACTAAAAAAAAAAAAAAAGACCTGGTTTCCTAGACAACAGCCGGGTGTCAAGGAGCCTGACCTCAGAGGGACCTCTGGGGGACCTCAGATCCCCCAGCCTAGGTGCGGACCAATGGATGGGTCAACCAGTGCCTAGCGGTTCTCAAAGTCTGACCCCAGAGCAGCTGCTGCAACATCACCTGGGAACTTGTTAGAAAGGCAGCTCCTCAGGCCCCACTCCAGACCTCCTGAATCAGAAGCTCTGGGTTTGAACAACTAACCTGGGTTTTCACAGCCCCCTAGGAGATTCTGGGCCACGCTAAATTTGAGGCCTATAGCCTTACTACTCAAGTACCAGGACCAGGCGATAAGCATCACCTAGCAGCTTGTTAGAGACACAATATTCAGGCCCCACTTCACTTACTGAGTCAGAATCTGCACTTACCAAGACCCCCCGGCACTCGTGTACATGTTAAAATTTAGGACGCGCTAGCCTAGAGTTCCTCGCCATAAAGTCAGGGGTCTCAAACTCAAATGCTTCCAGGGACCAAGCAGGTGATGTTCAAAAATGAAGCCAGGTTAGATCCAGCTGATCATTGCTCTTTGGAAATGTGAGCCCAGGACGGCCAGATCTTCCAATTTTTCAAGAGAATCTGGAAACCCAGATGCCAAAGTGAAATGTCCTGATTTAAAAATTACTGTGTGGGGGGGACTTCCCTGGTGGTCCAGTGGTTAAGAATCTGCCTTCCAATACGGTTTAGTCCCTAGCTGGGAAACAAGATTCCAAATGCCGCGAGGCAACTAAGCCCGCAGGCTCTAGAGCCCACGTGCCACAACTAGAGAGCCTGCACACTGCAACTACTGAGCCTGCACGTCCTGGAGCCTGCACACCACAACTAGAGAGAAGCCCACGCGCAGAAACAAAAGATCCCGTGTGCTACAACGAAGATCCCACATGCCACAACTAAGACCCGACACAGCTAAATAAATAAATAAACATTAAAAAAATGATTGTGTAGGTCACACAAAATCAGGCCTATGGGGCACAAGCATATAGGCCTTGGGGCAGGAAAGGTGCCTCATCTCTGGGTAAGCTTTCTGAGCTTGGGACAGCCCTCCCAGGCATGGCAAGAGGCACACAGTAGGAACTCAAGAAGGGCTGGGACAGAAGTTCCCAAATTCGTCTGCATAATGGAACCACAATTACACTGAGTAGCTGTCGCAGCTACTCAATGCTGCCATGGGAGTGTGAAAGCAGCCAGAGATAATATTAAATGACTGAGCATAGCTCAATCATTTTTTCTTTTCCTTTGGCCATGCCGCACGGCTTGGGGGATCTTATCTCCCTGATCAGGGATTGAACCCGGGCCCCTGGCAGTGGAAGCGTGGAGTACTAACCACTGGACCACCAGGGAATTCCCAGCACAGCTGTGTTTTAATAATTCTTTATGAACACTGAATTTTAAGCTGCATGTAATTTACATGTGTCACAGAATATGATTTTTCTCTTGATTTTTTTTTCAACCACAGAAAAGCCATTCTTAGCTCATGGACTGTACAAACTTGGCCTTTGGGCCATAGTTTGCCAACCTCTGGGATGGAGGAATGAATTGAGGGCCTGGAGGCCTGGACTGCAGTCCTTCTTCCCAGTATTTACGCACATAATCTCCCCTACACAATCTCTAAAACCTTAGCAGCACTTGATTATGAAAAGGTTATGCTGACAAGGCCCGATCAAGTATTGACTTGGTCTGGCTCTGGGCCAAAGACTTCAGATTAGACCCTAAATCCTTCATCACCCTGACAGGATTTTAGGGAGCTGCCTTCCAGTGGGCTACTCCGAACCCCACCTCCCTGGCTGGTGATATCATTGATCCTTAACATGTAGTGACCATTTAGCTATGTGGTGGGCACTGTCCTTAGAGCTTTACCCGAATCACCGCATTTCCTTCTCACTCCCCAAGAGAGGGGAGACTAGTACATGCCATGTGTATTACCATATACCCATTTTTTAGATGAGGAAACAGAGGCACAGGTGATTTTCCTAAAGTCACAGAGTGACAGGAGTAGAACGGAATTGAACCCAGGTCTGCATGACTCCAGAGGCTGCTCTCATAACCACTTTGCTATATTGCCTCTCAGTAATCCATCACTATCACCAGTCAACACGATGCCCAGACACAACCTTCTCAAGGACAAGCCTTGGGCAGCAAACCTGGGCCTCTGCATCTTAACTGGCATCCAGACACCAATCAACCTTCTCTGCCTTGGGCTGCAGCCAGACCTGGGGGACCCAAGATAGCTTCTGTACCCACCCCAGGAAGAAGGAGGCTAGCAGAGCTGCCTCGTACGACTGTGCACTGCACAACTCTAGGGGGCATTATTCACAATGTGCCCTGTGTGAACGGCACCCCTGGGCCCGAGGAGCTGGAGGCTGGAGGTGAGGTGCTCATGTTGCCTGACCTAAGACTGGCCTTGGGTGCCCACCTTAACCGCTATTCAGAAACAATTCATCCAAAAGGGAGGCAGCCCAGAAGGAAACGCCACCATGGGCGGTGGAGGTGCAGGCTGGCAGCCTTGGGGAGCCCTTTGGGTCTGGGGCAGGGAGTGGCTGGCTCTTACTGGAACCTCCTCCATCCAACTTGGAAAAAGATCCTGCCGCCCGGTCTGTCTCAGACTGGACTGACCGCAGCTCCCAGCTCTGAACTGCTGGCCCTGCTCCAGGTGAGAGGTCCCCTTCCCATCCCTCCACACCCTGCCTCCCTGGAAAGAAAGAAGGGCTCTCGAGTGTCCTCTCCAATCCTGCCCCCAAGCTGCCCTGCGCTAGCCCTGCACTGCTCGTTCTCACGCTGGGCAACACCTGCCCTGGCCATTCAGGGCCGCTGGGAGCTCCCAGCCAGATGCTCCCAGCTCTCCCCTGAACTACTGCTGTCCTTACCTGTGTGCTTTCCTGTGTTCGTTTTGCTTTTATGATTTGAGCCAGGCCCTGGGCCAGCACTTTACATGCACCAGTTCATGTGACCTTCATCACAACCCAATGAGGCAGGGACTATGATTATCCCCATTTTACAGACAAGGGCTTGGAGAGGTTCAGAGAGGTTAGGTTGCTTGCCCAAAGTCACACAGTTAAACAGTGTCAGGGCCAGGAATCAGATTTGGGTCTTTTAGACTTTAGAGCCCAATGCTTATCTTTCTAGAGGATGAATGTGTCATGTCCTCTAGGTCTGTTTCCCTATCTGCAGATTGGGTCTTGGGTCTGGGAAGCCATGTGGGTGACTATGATGTTGCTGCTGGTGATGATGGTGACGAAGGAGATGATGATAAAAATGGGGATGATGGTGATGATGATGACATGGTGATGATGATGACGTGCTGATGATGATGAAGATAAAGGTGATGGTGATGAGAGTAGTGATGAGAGGATGGGGATGATAATGAGGCAGGTGGTGATGATGATGATGATAATGATGGTGGTAATGACCATGATGTACCTACCCAATACAGTTATTGTGCAGACTACATGAGGTACTCAGGTAAAACATTGCTCACCGTGCCTGTTCTATAGTTAGCACTCTACAAGTGTTGGGTCAGTTGAGGTCTCTGTGCCCTAGACCTCCAGAGTGGATTCCACTGCACTGGAGTGTGTTCAATAAACACCCTCCTCCTCAGACACTAGGTGAAAGGTGTGAATCAGAGACAAGAAAGGGATAAAAGAGTAACGTTTTTCTCTGTTGGTCCCTCCTACTTCCTGCTAAGTCTTCATTTCCTGCCAACCTCTGAAATCCAGCTTGGCTTTGGAACTAAGTCCCTGGGAGGGAGGCCTGGCCTCGGTGGGTTTCCTGGGCCCCAGGTGGCCTTCACCCAGGCCTCCAGGGAGATTCGGAGGCTGAGAATCTGGTGCCCAGGAAGGGGCTGCTGCCCCAAGAATCACAGCCATTTTCAAGCTGGGCTCCTGCCTTCTCTGTTGGGGGAGATTAGGATCTTCATCCACACAGTGACCCAGGGTAGGTCCTAGGGGAGTGAACAGCTGAAACCTTATACTCAGCTGCTGGTAAACCAAGGGCTTTGAGAGCCATTGGCACAGAGTAAAAAATTTCCATTCCTCCTCCACACTCATCTGGAAGCTGAGGAGAGGCAGGGTGAGCTCTGTGGTCAGACTGCTTGAGTTCAAATCCCAGCCCCATCACTTGCTAGCTCCGTGTGACCTTGGGCAAGCTACTTAACCTCTCTGAGCCTGCTTTCTTATCTGCAAAATGCAGACAATTTCATCACCTGTTTCACCGGACTGTTGGAATAATATGATGAGATCCCACAAGTCTCTCCAAAGGTCAAGTGAGGGAGAGTGTCTGTACCTTTATGGTCGCTGAACGAATTCTATGATGTAACGCTTGTGCCCGGCCTGTAGTGTATACTTTAAAATGCTGCCTATTATTATTACAGAGGAGAAAGCCACATGGGCCCTCATTTCTCTGACGAACTATATCTTGTGCTGAGAGAAACTGAAGTCAGTTCATCCCTGTGCACAAGGCAAGCAGAATAGCATGGTTCCCAGACAGAGCGGCCGCACCGTCTGCAGTGACTGAGATGAGTGTTGGAGCTGTCTGGCTGCAGGGAGGAGTTTTTAGCCAATTAGATCCTAAGATCCAACAGGAACACAGCTCCACCCACCTCAGGCCCAGCCACTGGTGGGCCACAGTGGGAGTTCAAGAGTGGGAGTGAGGATGCAGAGGGGGTCTCGGGTGAGGGTCTCGGAGTCTCCTGGGGGCTGAGACGTGTGACCTACTCCACCCTGTATCTCCAGGGCCTAGTCCGTCACTGGCAATCATCCAGCCACCTGTCATTCATTCACTCAACCAATATTCATTGAGTGTCTACTGGGAGCTGGGGCTGCAGCAGTGAAGCAATGAACAAAATACACAAAATCTGGCCCCTAGAAGTTTAAATCCCTGTGAACTAGCATTGTAGCCTTCAGGAAACACTCCCTGAATATTCCCAAAGGCCGGGAAATGTGTCTGATGCCCCACCCCACCCCCGCCTTGCTTTGCCAGGTTCTTTCTTCTATGCGGGGAGATCTGCCCAATGGGTGGGTCATCCCATGGCCAGGCTGCCACCCACTGTCATCTGGTGTCAGAGGGGTCAGGGAGGGTGAGGCCTAGACCGGGTCCTGCTCCACCAGCCAGCAAGCTGCAATCAGCCGGTCCACCCTGCGCTTGAGTATCACCCCTCCCTGGACACACACGCCCAGGCCGATTCTGATCTTTCAACTTTCCCTGAATTCTGCAGGTGTCTAGGTCTTTTCAGCCCAGGACTCTCCTCCCACTGCCCCACCAGCATCCCTTCTTGAAGCAGGGCTAGAACAGCATTTCTGGAGTTAATCAGAGCAGTAGGAAGGGTGGGGCCAGTGAATGGGGGTCAGCTGCTAAGGTGCTGTGCTTGCTTACTCACGACCCTGCAGGAGGTCCTATTGTCTGCAATCCACAGGCCAGGGTTGGGGCTCAAAGGTTAAGTGTCTTGCGCAAGGTCACACAGAGCTAAGCTCCAACTCCAGCCTGTTTAACTCCCAAACCCTTAACCGTTACATCAACTGACTGTCCAAAGAAGACAACTAAGGCGTCTGGGGGATTTCAACACTCAAGGCGTGGCAGCAATGCTCTGAGGACAGGAGCAGTCTCCCCAGGCAGTCTGCAGTAAACCAGGCCCCCCAGGCCCAGTAAATGCCCCTCCTTCCACTTGGGAGCACCCAGCCCGTGCCAAGCACACGTCTAACATTTTACATTCTGCCCCCCCCACCCCGCCCAATCTCTAAAACAGCCCTTTAAAGGCTGCCTTCCGGTCCACCCCGACCCTCAGCCTCAGGCCCCGAAGGTCTCGCTTACCAGCCAAACTCCTCCTCACTGTGGTGCAAACCGCTAAGAAAGGACAAAGGTGATCCCTCCCGGGGTGGTGGGAGGGGGTGCCTCTCAACCAGGAAAATCAACAAACTCCGCACACAGACAGGTGAGAGTGGAATTTCAGGAATGAGCTTGTTTTGGGAGGTTGCAATCCAGCCCCCACTTAAGGTCCTTGATGGAGCCCGCGTGCAGGTGCGGCTCCTGAAGGAGGGTGTGCCAGGCTTCCCAGGCCTTAGCCCTCCTTCCAGGCCTCAGCTTGGGAGTGAGTTCCCCAGCACGTCAAGAGGAAGCAAAGCTACCTGTATCGTCCCAGAGGTCTGCACGGAAAGGGCCCCTGATCTTCAAGACACTGGGGAGAAGGAGAAAGTTGGGGCTGAATCTGGGCTCTGTTGTTATCACTTGTGAGGCCTCTTGGGAAAATCCCTGAACCCCTCGGAGCCTCTTACTGCCTCATCCCTCATCAGCTGGCCTCCTCTTACCTTATCTTGGCCTCCCCAACCCATCCCAGGAAGTCCTGCAGATTCATCTCAGCCCCCTGACTGTATTGCTAGGATATTGTTTCCTTAGTGTAAAAAATAAATTCCTCTTTTAAAAACAAAAATGCTAAGACTTTCAGGCTTATTTCCAGTTTATTTATTTTCTTAACAATTACTTAGGACCTACTGTGGGCCAGGCAACACTCTAAGCACTTGACACCTTTGATCCTCGTAACATCCCTAATGGGGTGAGAATTATTATCACCTCCAGTTTGCAGAAGAGAAAAGTGAAACACAGAGAGGTTAAGTAACTTGCCTGAGGTGACACAGCTAATAAGTGAGAGTCAGGATTCGGATCTCTGTAGGTTAGGAGGCCACAGGTTTAGAACTGCTGCATCTTTGGTGGATTCCCACCAGCCAAGATAATTCTGTCTGACTCGACGTTCTGTGATTTTACACTATGGAAATGCATTAAATTTTTGCAAATACAAAGTGATATAAAAATATAGATGGTTCTTTTATAAACTCCCTGTATATAAACTCACTCCACCTGAATCTGCTGGTCTTAATATTTGGCCCAGTAGCTGATTCTAGCCTCCCCATCCTCTTGAACCTGACCTCCTACAGTTGTTCCAGAGATGCAGAGCAAGCACTCTGTACAGATAAAGTCATCTAGTTCTTGCAGGATTCCTTGCAGGTACTCTCTGACAACCCCATTTTGTAGGTGGGAAAACTGAGGCTTTAAAGAAGTACACACACTTGATCAAGTATACACAGCTAAGAAGTGGTGGAATCAAGGACTAGAACCCAAGCAATCTGATATCAAAGCCCCTACTTGTTTCTTTGTCATCCCTAAATATTTTCACTGTGGCAAAATATACAACGTAAAATTTACCATTTTAACCCTTTTTTGGGTAAAGATATACTTTAATGTCAAGATTCAGGTTGAAACATAATTGTCTTACAAAGATTGTGAATTGAAATGTCATAATTGGAGTTGCAAGATGCCACACCAGCCCCCCTCCCAGCCTTTCCTGCCTGTGTCTTACATCAAAGGAGTTAAATCTGTTCCACAAAATAAAAATTAAAGTAGCCTTGGCTTACCAGCAATTACACTTTCACTTTTCCCATCCAGCTAATTGTTTTAAAACTAACTTGCTAATACGCTGTCAGTGCAAATTTATTCATAATAGACGTGAACAAAAGGGTCGCCATTTCAACCATGTTTAAATGTACATTTAAGTGGCGTTACGCATTCAGATTGTTATGCAACCATCACCACTTATCCATCTTCAGAAAAATTTCATCATCCCAACCAGAATGAAACTCTGTACCCATTAGACACTAACTCCCCATCCACCCCTCCCCCTCAGCCCCTGGTAACCTCTCTTCTACTTTCTCTGAATTTGCCTCTTCTAGACGCCTCATATAAGTGGAATCATACAATATTTGTTCTTTTGTGATAAAGGCCCTACTTAAAACCATAATTCATTTTTTATTTGAAAACATATTATATAATTTGGGTCGTAGTCAAAGGGGGAGTTAACCTTATCTCTAGTGTCATGCTTGTTTTAAATAAGGAGAAAGAAGATACATGTGGCTAGATTTTATAACTATAATATAACAACTGTATGAGGGAAAAAACATCTAATGAGTACCACATTGTATGCAATGAAAGGTAAGTCTCCTCATGTATCAGTTTCCCTCCTCAAAGTTAACCAGCTTCTAGTGTTTCCTCCAGATTCTAATGTGCATATACAAATATATACACATATAACATTGAATCCCTTTTTAAAACACACACACACACACACACACATGGCAGAACACTATACACTGTTCCATACCTTGCATTTTTCTTTTAACAATACATCTGGGAGATGGTTTCACATTTATTCTTGCAGAGCTACTGCTTTCTTTTGAACGGCTGCATCATATTCTCCTGCATGGCTGTCCTGACATGTACAGCACTTAGTTCCCCTCTGGTGGATGTTTAGCTCATTTCCAATCAATTGCTCTCACACACAGACTATCTTTGTTCTAACATGATGCGCCCAATGCAAGGATATCCACTGGATATCCCAATGGAAGGATATCCACTGGATAAATTCCAAGAGGTGAAGTGGCAGAGACAGAGGGCATGAGCCTCTTCAATACTGACAGTTTTCTTACCCCCGCCTCAGGTTGCCCCAATTTGTGCTCCCACCAGCAGAGTCAGAATCCCGGTTGCCACACCAGCGCTGAGTGTTACCCAGCGAACTTGCAGGTGGAAAACAGAATCAGTGTGGTTTTGTTGTGCATTTCTGTTTTCAGAGTTCAGCATCTTTTCATCTGTTTGAATTCAACTGTATTTCTTTTTATGTAAACAGTAGAATCATATCCTCTATTCCTTACCCCCCACTCCCCCCACTTTTGGATCACGTGGTTCGTCTTTCATTTATAAGAGCTCTCTATGAAATTAACTCTTTCTCATAAAAGTGGCAAATACTTTCACTAGTTTGACATGCCTGGGCTTATGGATTTTTGTTTGTTTGTTTTGGTCATGCAGAAAAAATTAATTTTTACGTAGCCAGACTCAGCAACTTCTATCTTTAAGGCAAGGCCCGTGCTTCTACCCATTAGGCTGTACTGCCTCCCCGCTCTGATCAGCGCTTTGAAGAAGACACGTGGAGTGGGGCTGCTTCTTGATTGGAGGTCCTCGGCAGAATATTATTGTCCCCAACCTAGACTTGGACCTGGACATGTGTTCTCAAGGTGCCAAGGGAGAAGAGACTGTTCACAGAGAGACTCTAATCACGAGTTTTACTGGGAGGGGGACAGGTCCTCAGCTCCCTGATCCCGCACTAGAAAATAACTCCTCTGAAAGTCAAATCTTGCCCCAGGCCCTCAAGGTGGGCCCACTGGAGGCTGTGAGACTAGAAAGGAGAGCAAGTTCTAGAGAATAAAACCCCCACTAGGCCCCTTGGCAACTTTCCTATCTGTAAAGAAGTGGTTCTTTCCAGCCTCCCACACTGGAGGGGATGTGCCTTTGTCTTAGCGCATCCCCTCCGGGTTTGGTCTTTGCAAGGGCAGAATTCTCACCACCAACCCACTCTTCTAGAGGGAGGTGGATGCAGGTGGCCAAAGAGGACCTCATTTGAAGGTTTCCTCCAGACCAGTGATTCTGAAATTTTAGCTTTCATGAGAACCACCTGGAGGTCTTGTTAAATTACAGGTTGCTGGGCCCACCCCCAGAGTCTCTGACTTAGTAGGTCTAAACGGGGTCTGAGAATCTGCATTTTGAAAAAAATCTGCAGGTGATGCTGAGGCTTCTGGTCCAGGGACCACAACTTGAGACCCATTTGCCCAGGACATCCACTCCCTGGAGACCCCCATCTCAGGCTGGGCAGTGGTATGAGTTAGGGTGAGAGGCCTGGAAGAACAAGGGCTTCATTCAATCAAAATAACAGCAACTGCTCTGTGCCAGGGGCTGTGCTATGGGCTGTGCATTCATTCTCATCTCATCCTCACACCAAGCCCACGAAGTAGGTTTTACTGGTACTAACTCCACTTTACAGTGGAAAAACTGAGGCTCAGAGAGGGTGCATGGGCTTTAGAATTAGACAGATCTGGAGTCTGATTCCAGCTCAGCCACTGACCCATCGTGTGAGCTCCTGAGCAAGTGACTTACCATCCCTGAGCCTCTAACTCATCAGTTAAGTGGGGACCAAAAACCTGATTCTTGGGGCATTATGAGGATTGACAGGGCTGATGATTATAAGGGCATCTGTAAAGCACAAGAAATGTACATCTCCTTTCTTGCCGCAAGCCCCATCATGATCTCAAGGTCCTTTTCTGTCTCTCCAGATCCATCTTCCCTCTCCCTATACTCTGAGATACCTTACCAGAAGTCACACTGGACTACTGTCACTTCCTAAACCTGCTTCACCTGGTCATGCTCCCAGGCCTTTGGAAAGGCTGTTTCCTCTGTGTGGAAATGCCTTTCTCACGCTATTGCTCCAGAGAAACTCCTATTCATCCTTCAAAACCCACCTTAGAAGTCCCCTCCTTTTTGTCACTTTCCTTGAAATGTTGTCCTCCTCCTGCCCTTGGAAAGGCAGGAGGAGGACAACATTTTCCTCTTTCACTTGTGTTCCCATAACATTTTATATGGAGTACAATCTGGAATACAAATTGCACTGTTACAGGGACCAGGCAACTTATACCACCACCAGCAATCATCAGCATCATCAGCACTTAGTGTTTTCCATGCACCAGGCACTGTTGTAAGAGGCTGAGGTTTGTTGATTCATTTAATGCCTAAAATAGCCCTCTGAGGCAAGTGCTACTTATTATCCCTATTTTCCATATGAGGAAATCGAATCACAAAAATATTTTGCTTTAGACCATACAACTAATCCATGCCAGAGCTGGGATGCAGAAGCTGGCTGTGGAGTCTGTGTTATTAACATTTATATTATGCTGCTCTTTATGAATGAGGGGTGGGCCAGGTGGGGACTGTGCCACCCTGGAGGGCGCCTGCCCCATCCCAGGGGGCAGCCGAATGTTAGGGCTGGAGTTGTCAGCCTTTCTGATCCCCTTTTCTCAAGAGGATCCAGAAATATGAAGTTTTATGTGACATCTCCCACCTTTTAAAATCTTGGGAGTAAGCTAAAATAGAAAAAGGAGTGTGGACCTCACAAAAGCTGCACACAGGCCTGCTTTGTGCGAGCCTCGTCTCAGTTTGTTTCTGCATCTTAGCTCAGGGCTAGGCGCACAGTAGGTCCTTTGTAGGTGCCATGACACTTCTGGACCTCACTGTGAGGTGGGCGTGGCTCTCACAAGCTGAGCTCTCATCCCAGTCCCACTCAGCACTGAGATTCTCTGACCTGCACTTGGGATGTGGATGAGGTCCCAAACGGTGGCCCTGAGCACCACCCCAACCTTGGGGCCATCTCCGGGTCTCCTCTGTCCAAGATAAGACTTCCTGCTTTCCAAGTGCTGACAATGAGTTAAGTGTTTTGTTTCGTCACCCCACTGATCCACTCAACAGATCTGGGAGGCTGCCATGTTCATCATCCCCGGGTTACAGATGCGAAACTGTGGCTCAGAGAGTGGATGGGAATTATTGCCCAAACTAGGAAGAGGTGGAGCTGGGACTGTGATGCACACAGCTCTGATTCTAGCTTTTCCCCAACCAGCTGTCATCAGGCCTTCCACCAAACTTTTGATAGTTCTGGCCCACGTTCTAGGGCAAGCACACTCCCACGGTACAGCCCAGACCTGGAAAGTTTGTGGTATGCAGATAGGACCCTGGACACTCCAGTCTGTCAGGCATGGTTTCTAGCTCCTTCTGTGTCTTATTGGATGGCGGGGATGGCATTGAGAGTGTCTAGAGGGAACTCCTGGACATGGTCCCTTATGGGAATTCTGCCCACTGGGGCCTGGACAGGCAGAACTTGTGGCCTGGCTCAACCCCAGGCCTTTGGGCTCAGCAGCAACTGCAGATCGCAGGGTATAGTGTTTGTACGTGTCCACAGACAGAAGAATAGAGATGTGCGTATGTGCACCTGTGCATGTGTGTATGCCTTGTGTATGTGTGCACGCACGTGCGTGTACAATGGAGAACAGGGGACCTTGTCCCCCAAATTCAGATCCTGTGAAGTTAGTTTAGGACAAAGTACAAAGAAATCTAAACCCAGAGATGTCAATTTACAGCAGAGGTTGAAATATGAAACAGTCCCCTAATTTTTACAACTTAACTGCCCATCGGTAGGCGTATCCGTGGTGGAAAACAAGGCAGCAGTTAAAATAAATAAGCTACATTTATATGCAGCAACTTGGATAACTTTCAAAGAAATGATAACTGGGTGGAGGGGGGTGGCAAGTTTCAGAATGATGTGGATGGATTATACCGTTTCTATTAAACATCCACCCACAACATTACTCTGCAGTTTACATACCTTCTATGGGTACGCATGTATACGACTGCCTGGGTGTAGGAAAGGCCTAGAAGGAACTCCCCAAATTACGAAGGCAGTTACCTTTGCGGGGGCAGGGAGGTCAGGGGTTGAAATTTACAAAGGAGAATGGATCTGTGTACTCCTCGCGGCATCACACAGTTCAGTGGGCTGGTACATTGGGCCACTGGTGGATGTCACGTGGAGGCCACAGGGAGGCTTAAGCCTGGGGAACAATTCACACAGGACCCCCATGGACTCTCTGAGGGCTCTGCTGTCAGGGACAAACCACCGCTTTGGCTGTTCTGCCCTCACTCCCTGGTGGAGATGGGGTGTGGGAGCTGTCCTGCCTCTTGTGGATGGAGGAGCTCTGCTGCTTCCTCCGGAAACCTCCCCCTGCCTCAGTTTCTCCCTCCACACTGGAGGGAGAGGTCCCGCCCCAGCTGTCCGCCCCCACCCCCTGCCCAGCACCCCCAAATCTCCGACACATGCCCCTCTGGGGGATAGCAGGGCCTCCGGATCTGGCCTCCTCCCAGTGTGGCCCCAAGGGGGACAACTCAGGGAATGAACCCCCGTTGCCCAGAGGCGGGCTGGCAGAGGAGGCTAAGGTGGGCTCTGGGGTCAGACTCCCTGGGTTCAAATCTGGGCTCAGCAAGTTGTCCCTGGAACCCGGGGAGGCGTCTCCAGCCTCTGACCCTCAGTTTTCTCCTCTGTAAAATGGGGACACCAAGAAGGGCCTAATTCCAGCAAAGCGTTGTGCGTCCCGGCGCCTAGCCCGTGCTCTCAGGTGTCGCTGCTGTTGCGCTCCCGAACGACACCTCACCCCGCCCCTCGGGGCCGAGGACGCTGCCGCCCTCTCAGCCGCCCCTGACAGACACTCATCGCCCTCTCCCGGTCCCTCGGCTCGCATCCGGGGGCTTCCCCACTCCCCACAATCCTCTGCGGTGGTCCCCCTACGCCCGAGGCCGGGTCCTCGCAGCGCCGCCGAGCGCCCTCCGGTGGGAAATGGCGGGGTGGGCGGCGGGGGAAGGCGCGGAGCCCGGCGTCGCTGACGTACCTGCTTCCCGCGGCGGCTTGGGATGCGCGCGGCTGGCGGCGGCGTCGGCGCTCGGGAGGAGGAGGCTGCGGCGGCGGCGGCGGCGGCTGGGCAGTTGTCACGGTGGCGCCGCGAGCGCGCGGACAGGGACTGGGAGGGAGCGGGCGGCGGGGCTGGGAGGTCCGGGAGCGCGGCGGGCGGGGCTTGGCGGCGCCGACGGCCCGGGCCCCCGCCCCCGCCCGGTGGGCCACCGCCCCCGCTCGGCTCCCTGCCGTCCCTCTTTCTCGCTCTCCCCCGAAACAAGCTCCCGCCGCGCGCGTTCCCTCGTGCCCGCTTCCGCATCCACGTCTGCCCGGCACACCCACCCGGACCCCTCGCGCACACACCCCACATTCTCCCTCTGCACATCCGGACCTGCGGCACCAATATGTACGCACAGACCCCGTCATCCTCGTGTTCCCCAGACAGACCACTGTCCCCACAGTCCCCTACCCCGCCCCCCCCCAGCACATACGTGCCCCGTGCAACACTTCATCCTGCCCCGCGGTGTACCTGGACGCATTGCGCACACCTGTATGACCACGCCCATCACATCCACACCCCCGCAGGCACAGATTGTCCTCTGGGCAAGGTGAGGACTTCAAAGAGTTTGCATAGGAACAGGCTTCTGCAGCTGATTTCCCTGTCCCTCACCGACCTCTGCATTCCCTCACCCTCACCTTTGCTTTCTCAGGGACCTTCTCCTTCCTTGGCCTCAGCCACATCCTCCAAGGTCATTCCCAGATCCCCGTCAGCCCCTGAAGGCCCCGTCTGTTTGGACCTTTGGCTTCCTGCCAGTGACACCCACTACACCTGTGCTTCCGCCTCAGCATGCTGCCAGGCCCCCTTCTCTAATCCTCATTTCCTTCCCTCTTCTCATCAATTCCAAGGACTATCATTTCAGTATCTTCATTTCACATGTGCATGGCAAACCCCAAATGTCAGCCTTTGTCTTGCCATTTAGAGACTATTCCTTTTCCCTTGCGGCTGTAACAAGCGACCACAAATGTAACTAGCTTAATACACATAAATGTATTATCTTACAGTTCTGGAGGTCAGAAGTCTGACACCACTAAAATCAAGAAGTGGTACGACTGTGCTCCTTTTGGAGGCTCTAGGGGAGAATCTATTTCCTTGCCTTTTCTAGCTTCTATATACTGCCTGCATTTCTTGGCCAGCAATGTCAGGCCAAGTCTTTTGTATACACCACATCTCTGGCACTCTCTTCTGCCTCTCTCTTCCACTTATAAGGACTCTTGTGATTACATTTGTTCTACCTGGATGGATAATCCAGGATAGTCTTTCCATTTCTAGGTCAACTGATCACCAATCTTAATTCTAACCGCAGTCTTATTTCCCCTTTGCCCTGTAATTTAACATATTAACAGGTTATAGGAATGAGGACTTAGACATCTTTGGCTGTTATTCTGTCTATCACAGAGGCTGAGCCCTGCTGGAGAAAATTAGTCATCCGAGAGGATTTTTGCCACTATAAATTTATGAACCTCTATAAGCAGAAAGACCCCTATCACTGTCAGTATTTGCAGTAGAAAAATAATAAAATAAAATGTGGAATGTTTATGTGATGGAATACTATACAGCACCGAACAAGAACATATTCCACCTATGCATATGAATGTTCAAAGACTTCAAAATCATGAATGAAAAAAGCAGGAGAATTGAAAAAACAATGAGAGCAAACACGTTTATAGTGCTTACTCTGTGGCAGATGGTGTTTCTAGGCACTTATATTAAAACTCACAGCAATCCCCTGGGGTAATACAGATGAGGAAGCTATGGCACAGGAGGTTGAGTAACTTGCCCAAGGTCACACAACTAGGTAGCATCAGAGTCGGGATTTGAACCCAGAGTCAGTCTTAATCCAGAGCCTGTGCACTTCACTGCAGCAGAGTAATTTGTACAGTATGAATGATTTCAAGTTAAATTTTTAGAGCACATAAAACTATATATATATCCAAATCACTTTGCTGTATACCTGAAACTAACACAATATAAATCAACTGTACTTCAATTAAAAAAAAGATAGGTGGATTCATATATCTGCTTCTAAATTCAGTCTGTTGCATTATGTTGTTTAGTGGAAATAAATAAAGGAAATCCAGCCTCGTAATTTTACCCACCATTGCTTTTGTCAACCATTGCTTTCCTCAGTGCAAATGTCAATATGGTGACCAGGCAAGTGACATCTTAGTATTATTATGACAATATAATTATTATTGTATTTTTGACACACTCCCACTCCCCCCACCCCTCCACCAGAAGTCTGTGAGCCACACTTTGAAAACCATTAGTATAAAAACCACTAGGTTTGATAAACCTAGTATATCTAATATCAACAATTTCAATTGTTGTTGTTCAATTTCAATTGTGACCACTGAAATTGTTGATATTAGACTATTATTGACCTACAAAAGTGGCAACATCATATGGTTCCACCCAATGCGTGTTATTTTGGAGGGTTTTCCTTTTGGTTCCCACCCTGCTTCCCCGGCCACGCCCTGTTGTAGAACATCACTGGGTGCATCTCCTCTGGGACTGTGTTGCTGTGCGCGGCTTTGTACAAACGATACGTCTTTCTTTATGTCATGATTTCCAGTGGGGGGGGGGGAGCTGGAGTTTGGGGGGTGTATAGGAACTACGAACTGGTTGATGTTAGGCTGACATATTTTAAAGTATGTATTTTAAGCAGTTGTGAACATGGAGAGGGGTGTTCTCAGAGCTGGCTGAAGGACGTCAGAAAGTCCACGTGGACTTCTGTCAGGTGTTTAGAACTATGGATCATTTGGCAAAAAAACAAAACCAAAAACCTTTCTCTAGACAAAGACATGTGGGCTGAGTTATGGCACAGTTGGATGCATTCACGTCTGGATAGATTCATGAGTGGTTTGGGAGGTAAGTGACCCCTAAAATGTTCTATTGAATATTTATATACTATTGTGGAAGAATAGTCCTCCTGCTTTCTTTAGTCAAGTTAGTGCAATTCTAGGAGATGATGAGATAGGAAAAGGGATCCAAGATCAGTCAAGCCAGCCCTGGGGATCAGTGGGGTGTTAAATGCCGTTCTTTATAACCACTATTTAAACAATACATTGTATAGATGATAAGGCGATTATTCTTTTCATTTCCCCCTAAGGAGGGGGTCACTGAGCATCCATTCGTTCTACTTTAGGTAACTGCCTGTGACTTAGTTCTGGGGTCACCACCCCTTCCTCACTCCTACTCCATATTTTGATCCTGGTGATGCCTATTTCATGTATCACCGCCCCATTCAGGGTTGATACTACCCCAGCCTAGAAATCACACATTGTATTCCTCTTGGGATGTTGATTGGTTCAAAGGAGGGAATGAGACACAACTCAAAGTTAACCGTAGTCAATGAAACTCTACACAGGGACTTTCTCTTTGGACTCTTAGGGAGTCCCACCTGCTTCCGAGTGGTTCAGATACGGAGCTGCATCTGGGAAGAGGCTGCATGAGAATGAATCCCATCCAGAGAGAAGACAGAGAGGAACTAGGTCCCAGTTTCATCGTCTGACCCACATGAAGCCATACCTGTCCCACCCCTGGACATTTCAGGGGCATGAGGCTATACATTTCCTTTCTGCTAAGCCGTCTTGGGTTGGGGTGTCTGTTGCTTGCAACTAAAGACTCCTAAGTGATTCTGGTGAAAATTTTATCCAAACTACAAAAGAAGGAAGTCAGGAGGGACAGTTACAGAATCCTGACATCTGGAATGTCAGGTTCCAAACTAAGATAAACTACAACAAGCAGAGACGTAAAGTCCTGCAGTTAGGCTCAGTCGGACAAATTCTGTGCTTAAGTACAGAATGGGAAGCCATGGCTTGGGACCTGTGCCACCCCCTGAGATATAGAGCCTCTTAGAGATGCAGCACCACCTGCAGGTCTGGAGGCCCTGGGCGCTGGGTCTCTGGCTTTGTTGGCAAAATCCTTATCTGGGTCCATTGATCAAGGTGGGCCCCTGGATCTTCAGTTTCATTCCCCCAGGCCACAGCAAGCTTGGGTGTTCCTCTTCTCTGACCACAGCTTACCAGCTTACACCATGCCTGTCCTTTCTGTTATTCCACTTTCTCTCCCTGGGATAGCCCCCCTTGGCTTTCCCTTCCCCCGCATTACTACTACTAATACTGAACTGTGGTACTGTTTGCCAGGCACCTTGCTATGTCTCTATCCTCCCAAACAATCTTATGAGGTAGGTTCTATTTTTGTTCCCATTTTACAGATAAAGAAACAGACTTGCTGATGTCAAGGATCTTCGCCCAAATAGCAGCAAAGCCAGGTCTCTCTGTAACCAAAGTCCATGTTCTTAAGCATTTTCTTAAACTGCAGATTTGTAAACAGTAGGGTGTGTGTGTGGGGGGGGAGGGGGAATGGAGGAAATCCAGTTTTCAAACATGTTTTGTAAGATCACGTGGTATTTAAAAAATTTTTTGAACCAATGTTTAAAAGTCAGAGAAGAGCTCATAAAAATCAGCTTCCTGATTCTCTGGAAAATAAGCAGTCAGGAGGTCTGGGGACAACAGGGCTTCCATTCCTGCTTGGTCTAAGTGACCTGGAGCTGGGTGGCAGCTGAATGGACCTGTGACTCCCCACTCCTGCAGTGGCCAGAGTCCCCACACCCAGCCTGCCTGCACGTTGATGCCCCACGGACATTTGAGAGTGGAGCCTCCGCTCTCAGCACCACCAGGCCTCCTTAGCTTGGTCTTCCCCGCTCCCCGGCCAGTCTTCCACAAAAGCCTCCAGCCCCTGCCAAGCTTGGCGCTTTCCACTTTGTTCCCAGAAGTCCAACCACAGAGGCCAGATCACACAGGGCACAGCCAGGCTGGCGCTCAGGGCTCACCTGGTCATTTGGAGCACATACCTTTCCATTTTTCTCTCCCTCCTGGCCTAGATGAAAATTTTAATCAGCTTCTGCGGTTTTGACCTGAGGAAAAGGAAGATCTGGGAACAAACTTTGCAACTTTGCTATTGAGGTTTTCAGTTGCATCCAGGAACCTTGAGAAAGGTCAGGTTGCAGCTTGGTGACTTTAAAACACTCGAATATTCTTACAATCTAGTCAGGGAAGACAGACAATAAACGAGACAAAGAAGCTTTTCGATGGTATAACTGCTGTGGAGAAAAAGAACGGAGGCCAAAGGGGATGGGGTGAGAATTCCCCGGCAGTTCAGTGGTTAGGACTCTGTGATTCTGCTGCAGGGGGCATGAGTTGATCCCTGGTCGGGGAACTGAGATCCTCAAGCCTAAAGAGGTGAGGAAGCCAGCCCTGCTGGTACCTGGGAGAAAAATGTACCAGGCAGAGGAACAAGTGCAAAGACCCTGAGGCAGAGCATGCCTGGTGTGTTTGAAGAGCAGTGAGGGTGCCAGTGTGTCTGTAGTGGATGTGAACAGGAAGACAGTAGGAGGGAGATTCAGAAAGTTCCCATGGGGTGTGGAAACAGAACACAGGGCAGGGCCTTGTAGGCCAGTGTAGGGACTTTGGTCTTGAAGCACCGAGATGAGGGCCTTTCGAGCATTTGGGGTGATGTAACCTGATCAAAAAATTTTTAATGTATTTTTTTACTGTGATAAAATACACATAACAATATTTATCATTTTAAAGTTTACAGTTCGGTAGCATTAAGTACATGCACATTGTTGTTCAACCATTACCACCACCCATCTCCAGAACTTTTTCTCATCTTCCCAAACTGAAATTCTGTACCCATTGAATAATAACTAACCAGCCTCCCCTCCTCCCAGCCCCTGGTACTCCATATTCTACTCTCTGTCTGTATGAGTTTCACTATTCTAGGTACTTCATTTAAGTGAAATCATACAGTATTTGCCTTCTTGGGTCTGGCGTATTTCATGTCTTCAAGACTCTTTCGTGTTGTAGCATGTGACAGAAAGTCCTTCCTTTTTAAGGCTGAGTAATATTCCAGTGTAAGTGTGTATGACATTTGTTTATCCATCCATCCACTGATGGACGTTTGTGTTATTTCCTCCTTTTGGTTATTGTAAATACTGTTGCAGTGAACACGAGTGTACAAATATCTGTTCAACTCCCTGCTTTCAATTCATTTGGGTGTATCTGACCGAAAGTTGAAAAGACTCACTTTATAAGAAGGGTGGCAATGGCTGAAGCAGGGACCAGGGTGAGAGCTGTGGAGGGGGTGAGAAGCAGTTAGATTCTGGATATATTTTTCAGGGATAGCAGACATAATTTGCTAGGGGATCAGGTGTGGGGTGTGAGAGAATTTAGGACCAAGTCTTCCCAGACAACCCAGTACTTAATGAGTATCTTCACTTTTGAAGCTATTTAAGCAAGTTACAGAATAATGCCTGCCATATAACATTATTTACATAAAAACTATATAAAATAATAGGATACATTTTAATGAGCACATATAAGTTGATGTAAATGCAGAGACAGAGCTCTAGAAGGATACATATCAAGTTGTTGACCGTGGTTACCTCTAGAATGAAAGAGAGGAAGCAGAGGTGAGGGGGGTCAAGGAGAACCTCATCTTCAGCTGTGTTCCCTTTTTAAAATAAAAAATATATTCATATAACACTTGTGTAATTAAAAACTTTAAAAACCCTAATAAATAGTGTTTACACTTTAAAAAGAATAGAAGGGGTTTGGTTTAATTTAGGACCAAGTTCTCCCAGCCAATTGGGTGTTGAATGAATCAGATTCACTTTTTTTAAAAATTAATTTTTATTAATTAATTGTAAAGTATGGCTGCTTTACAATGCTGTGTTAGCCTCCACTGAACAACAAAATGAATCAGCCCTACACATACAGACATCTCTTCCTTTTTGGACTTCCCTCCCATTTAGGTTACCACAGTGCCTTAGGTAGAGGTCCCTGTGGTATACAGTACGTTCCCATCAGCTGTCTATTTTATATGTAGTATCAATAATGTATATGTGTCGATCCCAGTCTCCCAATTCCTCCCACCTCACCCCTTTCCCCCTTGGTATCCATACACCCGCTCTCTTTGTCTGTGTCTCTACTGAGTCAGATTCACTTTTGAAGCTATTTAATTGCTACTGACGTGGCCCGAATCACTGGTTCATGCTGGGAAGGAAAATAGGAGACTTTCATTTGGCTCGGTCTACTGAAAGTGAAAACCTTTCTAGCTAGCATGGGCCCAGAGCCCAGGACCGGCCAGGCAGCCTTAGAGAAGTCAGCAAAAATTGAAGTGTAATCACGTAAGTAACAATAATCATTTCAACAACATAAAATAGCAGGAACAACCGCTTACACTTAGGTAGCACTTGCAGTGCTGGCCACTGCTCTAAACATTTTACATGTACTAACTCACAATAGCCCAGGGAGGGAGATATTACTATCACCCTCATTTTACAAGGGGGAAATGGAAGCGTACATATTTCCACTGGTTGCACATTCTGGAGATCAAATTCATCTCCTGTTTCTCCCTTGCCTGTTTCTTGCCTCTTTTCTTCACTTCTGAGGTTTGGATCATATTGAAAGGCTTAGTACTGATGTAACAAACAATGAAGCTGTGGAGATGCCTACAGCAGGTCAGTTTCATTCTTGCTTCCCTGGCATGTTGGCACATAGTCTCCACACAGCTGACAGAATAATCCTTTTATCCTTTACTAATCCACATCATATGAAATAAACAAAAAAATGAAACCTAGAAGTCACCTTGGAAGATGCTGGATGTGGCAGGATGACTCTGAGATGGCCCCCAAGTTTCCTCTCCTAATGTTAACTCCCTTGTGTAATCCCCTCCCCAACCACGTAAGTGATATCAGAATCAAATATCTCCCCAGCTGAGCCTTCTGGTGAGACCACAGCCCAACCAACACCTTGATGGTAGCCTCATGAGGGACCCTGCAACAGAGGACCCAGCTAAGCCATGCTGGGATTCCTGACCCACAGAAACTGTGAGATAATAAATGTGTGCTGTTTTAAGCCACTAAATGTGGTAGTCTGTTTTGTGGCACTAGAAAACTAATAGGCTAGAGAGGCAATTCATTATTTTGAGAAGATATAAATAAAGGAAAAGAGTCAAGCATGTATTCTGCCTGTCCTATACAGGGTAACCAAATAGGTGATGTGAGGAAATTTTCATATATATATTCCAGCTAATTAAAGAAAGAAAAAAAAAATGTCAGCACTTTGAAACTTCTAATGAGGGACTTCCCTGGTGGCGCAGTGGTTAAGAATCCACCTGCCAATGCAGGGGACACGGGTTCAATCCCTGGTCCGGGAAGATCCCACATGCTGCGGAGCAACTAAGCCTGTGCGCCACAGCTACTGAGCCTGCGCTCTAGAGCCTGTGAGCCACAACTACTGAAGCCCGTGCACCACAACTACTGAAGCCCGCACACCTAGAGCCCGTGCTCTGCAACAAGAGAAGCCACCGCAATGAGAAGCCCACGCACCACAACGAAAAGTAGCCTCTGCTCGCTGCAATTAGAGAAAGCCCACGCACAGCAACAAAGACCCAATGCAGCCAAAAATAAATAAATAAATAAATGTTTAAAAAAAAAAGAAACTTCCAATGAATTAGTGGATCTAGGCAAAAGTCATTTATGGCTGCTTATATCATGAGATAAAGGACAATCAAACAGTATACACCTCTTGATGAAAGTACCCAAAATCATCTATGAAGTATTCTTGCCAGAAAAAAAGGACCTTTAGTCTGATTAGGTCTCTCTATATAACTACGAATTTACAAGAAATCCAGGGAACAGAGGAACTTGTTAAATAACACCATGGGGATATAACCAGTGAAATTCAGATGGTGGGAAACTCTATAGGACGAATGACCTAGTTTCAACAGATTGAAAGAAACAAATAGAGATTGAGGAGAACCCTAGAGATCAGAAGAGACTTAAGAGCTATTTAAACAGTTGTAATTCATGAATCTTACTTGGATGCTGCATCAGGCAAGTGCATCGGCACCATTTTTCCAACAGCATATGCTCACTTTGTGTCTCTGAGTCATATGTCAGTAATTCTTGCAATATTTCAAACTTTATTATTATTATATTATTATGGTGATCTATGATCAGTGATCTTTGATGTTACTACTACAACTCGCTGAAGGCTCAAATGATGGTTAGCATTTTTTAGCAATAAAGTATTTTTTAATTAAGCTATGTACATTGTTTTATTATACATAATGCTATTGCATACCTAATAGACTATAGTAAAGTATAAACATAACTTTTATATGCAGTGAGAAACTAAAGCATTTGTGACTTGCTTTATTGTGATATTTGCTTTATATTCACAGTGATCTGGAATCCAAACCTTGCAATATGTCCGAGGTATGCTTGTATACAAAAATATTTAGAGGTGAAATGATAAGATGTCTGGGATTTGCTTCAAAATAATCCATTTGGGTGGTGTGGGAGATATAGATGAAATAAGATTGATCATGAATTGATCATGGTGAAACTGCATGGTGAGTACTTGTGTGTTCATTATACTATTTTCTCTATTTTTTGTATGTTTATAAATTTCCATAATAATAATTTTCAGAAAATCTAAGTAAAATCTAGTGTTTTCCATTTCAGAATAAGAGCTGAAATGGCCTGTAAGTTTCCCCATCACCTGCAACCCTCCATCCCCTTTGCTATTTTCTCTGAGCTCATCTCCTACCGTTGTCCCCTTTGTTCTTCCATGTGACCCTCACTAGCCTCCTTGTTGCTTCTTGAATACCCCCAGCCTGCTCCTACCTCAGGGCCTTTGCACTTGCCATTCCGTCTTGCTCCTCTATCAGGTATCCCAGGGCCTGCTTTTCTCACTTCTCTTAGGTCACTGTTTAAATGCCAACCCTAGGGGTGGTCTTCCTTGATTATCCCACATAAAATAGCAATATCTACCACATATAGATTTTCTTGCCCTATTTTTCTCCTCTCCAACGGGATGTAATTCCAGGAAGGTGAGGACTTAAAAAAAAAAATCAATGACTATAGCACCAATGCCTAGATCAGTGCTTGACATATTACTATTTGTGGAATTAATGAATGCTTGTTTAACCCCCACTTGTCTTTTGCTATTTATTATGAGTAATTTCAAATGTACAGAAAAGTAGAGAGAATCACATGTAATAAACATCTCCTAGATATAATACTTGTGAACATTTGCCATGTTTGCTTCATCTCCTTTCCCTTTTTTGGCTGAAGTATTTTAAAGGATTTATAGTCAACATGACATTTCATCGCTAAATACTTCAGTATTCATCTTTAAAAAAATGAGACACTTCTTTACTTTGCCACAATACTGTTATAACACCAGCAAAATGAACCCCAAATCCATAGTACCATCAAATTCCTCCATATCCACATTTCCCCAATCGCCTCCAAAAGGCCTTCAAACCAGGACCCAGTCAAGATCCTCAAATTGCATATGATCACTTCTCAGAATCTCTAAGTCTAGAACCACCTCTCCTCTCATGTCTCCTCCCTTTTTTCGAGGTCCATTGTCTTATTGGTGCAACACCCTACCTTCTTGGCTTTTTCTGATTGCTTCCTCATGATGTATTTAACTAGTCCCTCAATTTCCTGTAAAGTAGAAGCCAGATCTAAAGCCTTGATCAGATTTTAGCTTAACATTTTTCGCAATAATTCTTCCCAGGTGGTGCTGTGAGCGTCCTCTGCTGACTCACACCAGAAGGCTCATGACTGGGTGTCTCAAGAGTGAAGCTAAGATTGTTCAGTGGGTTTAGGTGGTGACAACCTGATCTCTCCGTTGTGAAGTTGTTTCTTCTGCTATAATCAGCTCTATGGGTTGATGATTTGGCACCTTGTGAATATCCAGTCTTCCTTGAACCTTTCACCCCGTAGTTTCAGCATCCATCGCTAATCATTGCCTGAGTCAATTATTTCCTTCAGGGCTGCAAAATCGAATGCAGTCCTTCCTTCAACATTTATGAGCTGGCATTCTGTAAAGAAGAGCTTCTTTCCCTCATTGACTAGGGCAGAATAAATTATTTCCCTCTAATTACAACTTTTTTAGGGTAAGGATTTAATGCAATAGCTGCCTCCAATGGTGACAAATTAGTTCTTTCTATTCTGCTTTTTCTCTCTCTCTTTGTTTTTGTTTGTTTGTTTATCATTATAAACTCATTGACCTTTAAAAATAGAGTTAGGGACTTCCCTGGCGGTCCACTAGCTAAAGACTCCACACTCCAATGCAGGGGGCCTGGGTTTGATCCCTAGTCGGGGAACTAGATCCTGCATGCATGCTGCAACTAAAAGTCTGCATGCTGCAACTAAGAAGTCCGCATACCACAACGGAGATCCCACGTGCCGCAACTAAGGCCCGGTGCAGCCAAAATAATTAATTATTAAAAATAGAGTTAAGTGTTTCATTCAAATGCATTCACTAATTTAAAAAAACTTTTTATTTTAGACTAGTTATAGATTTACAGAAAAGTTGCAAAGATAGTACAGAGAGTTCACACATCCAGTTTCCCTATAATATAATGCAATGTAATAATATCTTACATTTCCATGATTTGTTTGACAAAACTGAGAAACCAACATTGGTACATTACTATTAACTAAACTCCAGACTTTATTTAGATTTTACTAGTTTTTCCATGAATGTCCCTTTTCTGTTTCAGGATTCAGTCTAGGATCACTCATCCATTCTTTCTTTTTGATGCTTAAAGATGACCCAATATAAGTAAACAGGAGCCTGTTGAGGCTGGGTCCATGTCCTCTTGACATGACTATGGTCCCAACTAGTCTTTGTTAAGCTGCTTTCTGGCCCAGCAGGATGTCCCAAGCTCAGATGGATCTGACTTCTTTCCCAACTTTTAAAAAGTGGTAGGTTTAACATGAAAGTCAGGATTTTCAGCGCTCCCCGCAAAGTCAGAAGATCTGGCAACAGTGAACTCGCATTCCCGCTTGGCAGAAACCGGCCGCAGCTTAGCAGGGCCACCCCATTTAGACAGGGTGTGCACACCCAAGCTTGACACAAGTCTCCCCATCCCCCAGGACCGGTTCTGGCCATGCCGTTATGCAAGCCGCCTGGCTTCTGCAGCATGTGAGCTGCTCCCTCTGGGTTAAGAACACAGACTTTGGTGTCTGCCTGCCCTTCCTCCTCCCTCCCATCTTTCCTATTTATGAAGTGGCTTCTGCGTGCGAAGCACGATGTGAGATGCTGGGGTTCTAAAGGCAGATGAGACACATATGCAGGTCATTGGCTTGGGTGATCTTAGAGCCACTCCTTGACCTTCTCCTGCAAACTACATTTCCCAGGAGCCACTGCCACTCACTGGCTGGCTGGTTTCCAGCTAAACTGAGCCAAAAAGAGGCACTGGCAGGAGATTGGATGGTGGATAAAGGGAGGAGCTAGGGCCTCTTCCCAACTTCAGGGAGTGTTTTCCAGCAGAGGCTACATCTCCTCCATGGTTTAGCTCATCACTGGGTATCCCCTGCTGTTACTCTAGTTCCTCCTGGATGGCCCCAGAGAGGGACACCAACCCCTCTGTGTGCCCCAGCAGTGACAGCAGCTTCCTGCTGTCACTCAGCCCAGGGTGGCTTCACCATCTCCTATTTGGCTTCTCAGCTGTTGGCTCATTTGTGTAATCAATTCCTTGTATGAAGTTCCCTCTGTTTGAAATAACTGGAATGGTTTGTGTTTTTCTCATACAACAGGCCTGGCCCGTGACCTCATGGAACACATACTGGTTCTTTTTCTTTATCTGCGTTTACTTGCTTTGTGACTCTTGGCAAATTACTCAATCTCTCTTAGCTTTGTTCGGTCTTCCTATCAGGAAAATAGGGTAATAGTGGTACTCCCCTCATATCATTGTCGTGAGGATTAAATGCAATGATGCATAGAAAGTGGTTAACTCAGTCTCTGGAACCTAATATTAAGTGTTAAAAAATGCTACCTAGTGGGTGGAGTGGGAGGAAGGGGGAAATTAAAAAAAAAGCTACCTATTATTCTAGGCTGCACGGTACGAAGTGTTCCTGCCCCCACCGGGAGACAGCCATGGACTTCTTCCTCTGTGGCTCCATAGACATGCAGCTACTGTTTATTGGGCACCTACTATTTCCAAGGTCTTAACTTATTTACTCTTGATAAATATCTCTAAGGTGTAGGTATTACCCTTCTCCCCATTTTCCAGATGAGGAAATCAAAGCGCAGAGAGGTTGAATAACTTGCTCAAGTTCTCATAGAAGAGGAGGCATGATGTGAACCTGTGTGGGCTACCTCTGGAGCCCATGCCTTTAACCTGCCCTGTAAACTTCCTCAATATGCTGCCCTCCATTGTTACAGCAGGTAAGAAAGCATCTCTCCCCTCAGATAGCTCACAGCCCAGCTGGAGAGACAGGTTCATTCATCACTAGGCACAATGCAGTGGGATACATACTAATCATTCTTTGTGTGCTTGTTCATTCAGTCATTCAGTCATTCAGCAAACTCTGGGCATCAATTATGTACCAGTCTGTGCTAAAGGCTGGTGAGGAGGCTCAAGGTGGTTTGGGGGACCCAGACTTCCACACCTTCTCTAGCTGCTGAGTGCAGAGTGGTAAAATGGGAGGCTTCTGACATTTCCTTTATTTATTTATTAACATTTTATTGGAGTATAATTGCTTTCCAGTGGTGTGTTAGCTTCTGCTGACATTTCCTTTTTTTATTCCTCCAAAGCACAGCACTTTAGAGTCAGACATATCTGAGTTTTCCTCGTGCTTCTTGATTTACTTGCTGTGTGACCTCATGCAGATTACTTAACTTCTCTGTGCTTGTTTATACATGTAAAACTGGGGCTAGTAATGATAATAATGATAACTCGCATGCTTAATGTTAAGGCACAAAGAGATGATAAATGCAAAGGTCTTAGCTGAGTACTGGGCACACAAGAAGGGCTTAATTATCAGTTGTTACTACTGTTTGTTGATAATGGTTGTTAATTGCCCATAACCACCAACAATGGAAGACTGTTGCTCTAAATACTACATCCCTTAGTTTGGCAAAGTTTTGCTGGTCTAACAAACCAGATGCATTCCTTCTGGCTTTTCAACTGACAAGTCTCAGCAGGATGAGAACAATGCTAGTAGGCATGACAGACAAATCATTAGCAAAGACAGAAAGTCAGCTGTTGTTTTCCAGGTGTTGCATAGGAGAGAGCTTTAAGTTCTGTAGCCTTCCCCCACCCTGCCAGAGAGCCCAGCCCTGCCTGGCTCCAGCTCAGTCATGCCTGGATGGGTTTAAAGAGCCACACAGAGTGAAGTAAGTCAGAAGAGCAAAAACAAATGCCGTATGCTAACGCATATATACGCAACTTTAAAAAGCGGTACTGATGAACCTAGTGGCAGGGCAGGAATAAAGACGCAGACGTAGAGAACGGACTTGAGGGCACGGTGCGGGGGGGTGGGGGGGGAAGGGTAAGCTGGAATGAAGTGAGATAGTGACATGTACATATATATACTACCAAATGTAAAATGGATGGCTAGTGGGAAGCTGCTGCATAGCACAGGGAGATCAACTCGATGCTTTGTGACCACCTAGAGGGATGGGATAGGGAGGGTGGGAGGGAGACGCAAGAGGGAGGGGATATGGGGATATGTGTATACATATAGCTGATTCACTTTGTTGTACAGCAGAAACTAACACGACACTGTAAAGCATTTATACTCCAATAAAGATATGAAAAAAAAAAGAGCTATAACCCCTTCTAATGCAGAAGGTATGAATTTCACTCCACAAACCTGGATCTGTGATACATAACATCGTTTACTGTAACCATGTCATTCCTATTTCTGGCTTCTTCTTCCAGGAAATAGAAACTTAGTAGTAGCCAATTCCAAGTCTAAAGATGAGCTATATGCTGAAGATTCGTAAATATCTCCTGCATCTTTCCTGAAATCCAAGCACACATCTATCTGTCTACTTGACAATCTCACTTGTTCAATAGGCATCTCCAAATTAATAACCAGTCAAAACTGAACACTGACATTTCCTCCCCAACCTCGCTCCTCCTACAGTCTTCGCCATCTCAGTGATGGCAACCCCATTCTTCAAGTTTTCAGACCAAAGACATCAGAGTCATTTAAAAAAAAAATTTTTTTTATTGCGGTGAAATTCACATAACATAAAATTAACCATTTTCGAGTGAACAATTCAGTGGCATATAATTCATTCACAGTATCAAGGAACCACTACGTCTATCTAATTCCAAAATATTTTTATCAACCTGTAAGAAAACCCATACCCATTAAGCAGCCGCTCCCCTTTCTCCATCTTCCCCTAACCCCCGGCAACTACTAATCTACTTTCTGTCTCTACGGATTTACCTATTCTGAGTATTTTGTATAAATGAAATCATGTAATATGTGGCCTTCTGTGTCTGGCTTTTTTTTGTTTTTAACATTTATTTATTTATTTATTTGGCTGTGCGGGGTCTTCGTTGCGGCACGCGGGATCTTCATCATGGCGTGTGAACTCTTAGTTGCGGCATGTGGGATCTAGTTCCCTGACCATGGATAGAAACCCTGGCCCCCTGCATTGGGAGCGTGGAGTCTTAGCCACTGGACCACCAGGCAAGTCCCTGGGTCTGGCTTTTTTTCACTAACAAACCGTTTTTGAGGTTCATGCATGCTGTAGCGTGTACCAGTACTTCATTCCCTTTTATGGCTGAAGAATATTCTGGAGACAGTCTTGATGCCTCTGTCTTACACTCCACAACCAACCAGCTAAGTAATCTGGTTGTCTACTTTCAAAATATTTCTTTTCTTTCTTTCTTTCTTTTTTTCTGGCCATGCCACACAGCTTGGCTTGCAGGATGTTAGTTCTCCAAGTCCGTGCCCCCTGCCATGGAAGCACAGAGTCCTAACAAAACTGGACCTCCAGGGAATTCCCCCGAATACTTCTAGAATGGATTCACTGCTCGCTGTCTCTACTGTACCCTCAATACACAGGACCATCTCTCTCCTACCTCAGGCCCTTTGTACTCAGGCTCTTTCTGGAACATTCGACTGTGGTTTTCGGCCCTTAATTTTCTTTACCTCTCTGCGAGTTTTACCCTGTTGACCACTCACCCCTTCATGAAATTGTTTCTGTTCTTGCATTTCATGATGCCATGTCCTCATTTTCTTTTGTCCCTGTGTACCTGGCTGTTTCCTCTCAGATGCCTGTATGAGCTCCACTTCTTCCGTGCACCCCTTAAATGTTGGCATTTCACAGGGTTTCATGCAAGTCCTCTTCTCTCCTTTCTCCTCTCCCTGGAGTGAGCTCATGAATACACCATCAGCCTAAATCCTTTTCTTAATCTAGACTCATAGTAATTGCCTGCAGGGTATCTCTCTCAACAGCCCTGAAGCACTACAAACTCGACAAGTCCAAAGTGAAACAACCCTCCAAACAGCCAGGTTGTTCTTGCCAAATGGAATCCCCAGCCATTCAGTTGTCCAACATAGAAACCCAGTCCTAACCTTGATTCATTTTTTTTTCTCCTTAGTTGCACGTCTAATCCATCACAAATCTATAAATCCCACCTCCTGATATCTGGAACTGTCTACTTCTCTCTTCCCCTCCCATAGTTCAGATTGTCACCTTTTCTCAGACAGCTGGTCTTCCGGCATCTTCTCTGGTCCCCTTCCAATTTATTACCCAACGCAGAAGCCAGAGAGACTTTTATGGAATACAGACGTGATCCTCAATTGCTAAACCTGCCATGGCTTTGATTACTCTTGGGATAAGTTCCTTAACCCAGCTTATAATACCATGCCTGATCTGGACCCTGTGACTCTTCCACCACCAAGCTTGCCTTCTGCCCTCTAGACAAACAGAACAAATTCTCTTCAACATACTATGATTGTCATTTTTGCTTACATTGATGTTTGCCTGCAATACTGCCCTTCCCACTCTCTCCTGCCTCTCTTCATCCTTTAACTTGTAATGTATCCCCCAGGTATCAGCTTAGAAACCACCCCTCCAGGAAGCTTTCTCCATTTTCCCAAGTCTGGGGCAGCATAGACTGCTATGTGTTCACTAAACTCTGGTTCTTTTTCATCTTGGGCTCACAGTTGGACTACATTTCCCAGGCTCCCATGCAGATGGGTGGAGTCATGTGGCTGAGTTCTGGCCAGTGGTAACTTCCTCAGAGAATGAGGAACATGTATTCAAGGCTTAAAACCTATCATGAAGACCTCCCATGTCATCCTCCACAGTCTCTATTTCCCTCCTCCGCCAGGTGGATGCAGGGACCCCATGGAGAACTCTGACAGCCTGCAGGAGGGCAGTGGAGCCATTAGATAGAAGGACCCTGGATCCCTGAATGACTGCATGGAGCAGAGTCCCCCCCTGCCCTCTCCCCAACCAGCATGGGATTATAACAGGAGAAATAAACGTTGCTGTATTAAGTCACTGAGACTTGGTTGTCTGTTAAACAGCAGTTAGCCTACCCTGATAAATACATTTGAATTAATTGATCTTCCCTCCCCCCCCCACCCCCATTCTCCCATACAAATTTTTACCTCCCACCAGAGCACTTACCATATTAAATAGCAACAGCCTCTCACCTGCCTCTTCACCTGTGGGAGGATAGGGATGGATCATGCCTGTCTCATCCTAGGTATAAACGGGCATCCAGCTCAGCACCTGGATTGTGACAGCTACTAAATAAATAGTTGTGGAACCGTTTTGTGGTTGTTGGATTCTCTGTTCCTGGGTGTGTACTTTGGTAACTTGCCCAGAACTGGGATCCCTCCTGCACCTCCCCAGTCCTCTCCCAACACTCAGGACCTGCCTTTGACCCAGTCCAGTAGCTAGCTGGGACTACCTGATGGCACAGCTCCTGAAGCTCACTGCCCCCCCGACCCCAATTTCCCTATATTGACACGGTTCCCAAGCCTGGTTTCTACCGACCTGTCAGGATCCCTGACACTGTTTGATTTTCTCATGCCTGCTGTCTGCTTTCTGGATGTCACATTTGCATCTGCTGGTCTGGATTTCCTCTCAAGTTCTGGAACTTTCCTGGTGACAAGCTGAGGCTCTGGCAATGGGGCAATCACCAAGCTATGTTGTTAGCAAAAAGAAGGGGTAGGAAACAGGGTAGATAGTGTACAATAATTTGTGAAAACATCAAAAAGATACAGATACATTGGAGTTTTCCTTAAAACACTTTTTGGAAGAGCACATCAGAAATTGGAAACAGAGCAGCATGGAGGTAGGGTAAGAGTAGAGTCCTGGGACTTGTTGTGGAGGGGGACTTATCTTTTACTCGCTTGTACTGTGTGGTAGGCTGAATAATGGCTCCCTTCCCCCTTCCCCAGCAAAGATGTTCATATTCTAACTCTCAGAACCTGTGAATATGTTGCCTTACATAGCAAAAGAGATTTTGCAGATGTGATTAAGTTAAGGACCTTGACATGGGGTGATTATCCTGGATTATCTGGGTGGGTTTAATGTAATCACAAGAGTCCTTCCTTATAAGAGGGAGGTTGGAGGATCAGAATTAGAGGAGCAGATGTGATGTTGGAAGCAGGGTGGGGGAGGGAGGGGCATGGTGGGAAAGAGAGAAACAGACAGACATTAAGCTGTTCCTCTGCTAGCTTTTGGTGCTTTTTTTGGTCTGTGCCTGTTTACATTTTCAGGTTCCAGATTCCTTAGCTTCAAGTTTGGGATATATGAGGCAAAAAGAAAACCCAAGGAGCTCAACACTGTGTGTCCCCTGGTCCCAACGTCCCTATTCTGTCTGCTTTCTTCTCTCCACCTGGCAGAGTCTTCTGATGTTGGTGTTATATATAATGTCCAGAGTTTTTAGTTATACTTAGTGGGAGAACTAAAGAAAAGGACTTCAGTCTATCTTTCTGAAAGTAAAACACCAGTATCTTTTTGAGGTTTACCTGGTGATTGTAATGTGGAGCCAGAGTTAAGAATCACTGTGATTGGACTTCCCTGGTGGCGCAGTGGTTAAGAATCCGCCTGCCAATGCAGGGGACACGGGTTCGAGCCCTGGTCCGGGAAGACCCCACATGCCGCAGAGCAACTAAGCCTGCACGCCACAACTACTGAGCCTGCGCTCTAGAGCCCGTGATCCACAACTACTGAAGCCTGCGTGCCTAGAGCCCGTGCTCCGCAACAAAGAGAAGCCACCGCAATGAGAAGCTCGCACACCACAACGAAGAGTAGCTCCGGCTTGCCGCAACTGGAGAAAGCCCGCGCACAGCAAGGAAGACCCAACGCAGCCAATAAATAAACAAATTAATTAATTTTAAAAAATCACTGTGATTAAGGAGTAGGGGGAGGGGGAAAACAGCATTATAAAATATAATTTACAAAACACAAATACATATGTATAAAAAGCATCTGGAAGGAAAAATGACAAAATGTTAACAGTAGTTATCTTTGGGTGGTAGGATCATAAGCAATTTTTAATGATAACTTTTTATTTTGAAATAGTTTAAGACTCACACAGGGAGATCCATGTACCCTTCACCCAGCTTCCCCCATAATAATATCTTGCCTGCTAGTATAATACTATTAACTCAGATTTCACCAGTTTTTAAGTTACAGGCAATTTTAATATCCTCTCTTCTGTTCATCTGAACATATTTCCTGTATAACAACAAAAATTTGTGAAAAACATCGATTCCTCCTTTAGTGTATCTGAGCTCACTCCTTTCTGCCTACTGAGGTCTTTCCTATGTTTTCTCTTCTGGCTCCATTTCTCCATCCACATCATAAACATCCTCCACAGAACAACCAAGGGAAGGAAGGTACATGGGACAGACCTTCACTGTCCTGGAAATCCATTCATTCAATAAATCTCTTTGACGTGCCTACTGGGGGCCTGGAATCAATGGAGAGTTACCTCCAATGCAGCTTTCATCGCCTACATTTTTTATTTTCTGTATATTATGATGTTTTGACATCTTAGAAAGTCTGGCTGGGGAGAGACTGCCTTTCCTGGGGCGAGCCGATTAGAGACAGCAAGGGACTCAGCCTTTGATATACAAAAGAACACATCCAGTGCCACATCTTGCTTTATCTGGTCCCCATACCACAGGAAGCAACATTCCTGGCCTTAATCAACCCAGAGCCAGATACCAGGTAACTAGGGACCACTCCTATAGGTAAGAACCTGCTGAAATTTTTCAGACTAACCCATCCTAGCCATGCTTTCTCCTCACTCCTGCTTTGTGCCTGCTGACCACTCTGGGCTTTCCCCACATTGCCCTGTTTCTAGGACCTGTTATAGAATAAACTGTATTTTCCTGAGCCTCTCCTGTGTTCCCTCTTGTGGCCATACCTGACTGGCCGTCACATAAAAGAACCTGGAACAAGCTTCCTCCACTGGAGTGCATACTCTAGTGTATGAGACAGACATTAATATTATACCTGTGAGTGTAAAACTATAACCATGAGGAAGAAGTTCATGGTGCTCAGAGCATTTTAACAGGGAGATGTGACCCAGGTTTGGGGGGGTGGGGTGGTCAGAGAAGGTGTCCTTGAGGAAATGACATGTGGGTGAGATCTGAAAGGGTGATCAGTAGAAATTAACCAGAGAAGTGGAGGAACGTTTTCCAGGCAGAGGGACCAGCACGTTGGAAGCCTCACTGCTGGAGCCTGCGTGCAGGGTGACCGGCCATCCCCCGTTGCCCGAGACTGAGTTAGGGTTAGGTTAGGTTCTGTTTTAAAACTGCGACAGTCTTGGGTAAACTGTCCTAGTTCCCCAGGGACTGGAGGGTTCCTGGGATACTGGATTTTCAGTGCTAGTGCTGGGAAAGTTCTGGGCAAATTAGGAGGAGTTGGTCACCCTGTATGGCATCTTCAAGAAATTGAAGAAGGTTCTTAGAGTGAGTGTCCTTGGAAGCAGGCCCTGAGAAAAGGAGTCACGTGCAAGGAGTTTATTTGGGAGGTGGAAGAGGAGGGAAACGGGGAAGTGAGACAGGGAAGGGAAGGCAGCCAACAAAGGGGACAGCCTTGCTCTACTGAGGGGTCTCCAGAGAAATAGAACCTGTAGCAGACAGGTAGGCAGGTAGACAGATAGATAGATACATAGACAGATAGATATGGATGGATGACTAAATAGATAAGTAGAGAGATAGATATGGATGGATAGATTGTCAAATGGATGGATGGATGGATGGATACATACATACATAGATATATAGGGATATTTGTATTAAGGAATTAACCCACATGAGCATGAGGGCTGGCAAGTCTGAAATCTGTAGGGGAGGCTGGCAGACTGGAAACTCAGGCAGGAGTTGATGCAATCTTAAGGCAGAATTTCTCCTTTGAGAAAGATTTCAGTCTTGGCGTTGATCTTATTGAAGCCCATCCATATTATTGAGCATAATCTCCTTTACTTAAAGCCAGTTGATTATAGATGTTAACCACATCTACCACATCTACCCGCATAGCCACATTTTGATCAGTATTTGATGGAATACCTGGTACTATCGCCTAGCCAAGTGAACATAGAAAATTAACCATCACCACGCTCAAGCCGGTGACTCCTGTGGACAATGGGTTTAACCCTGCTGGGGCATACTGGGAGACAGTGGACACACCAGAGACACAGCAGAATCATCCAGCCAGGTGAGGGACATCGGGTATTTACACTCCGATTCTCATCAGACACTGTCTGACAGCTGTTGCAAGGAGGAGGTGGGGAGATGGGTGGGGAGGCAGGTAGGCAAGGATTTCCAAAGACCAGAGGACCTGCTCAGGCAAAGCAGAGCCCTGAGGTGGTTTGGAGGAGGGGAAGGGTGGAATGTCCACTACAGAAGGCCCCTGGGAATCAAGTGCTGAGAGCAAAGTAGAAAGGGGCCCGGCTGCAAAGAGTCCTGTAGGCCACGTGAAGATTTAAGGCTTTAAATCAAGAACAATGGAAAGGCATTATGTTTGGTGGGTGGGGGCATAAGGAGAGGCCTAATGACCGGATTTGTGTTTTCAAAGGTCTTTCCATTGATTCTGTTCCATATAGATCAGTGGAACAGAATAGAGAGCCCCAAATAAACCCATGCACCTATGATCAATTAAAGACCTTTTAAAAACACAAATCCGGTCATTATGCCTCTCCTTACCACCACCCCCCCCCCTTCAACAAAGGAGGCAAGGATATAAAATGGGAAAAAGACAGTCTCTTTAGCAAGTGGTGTTGGGAAAGTTGGACAGCTGCAGGTAAATCAATGAAGTTAGAACACACCCTCACACCATACACAAAAATAAACTCAAAATGGCTTAGAGACTTACAAGACATAACACCATAAAACTCAGAGAAGAGAGCATAGACAAAATATTCTCTGACATAAATTGTACCAATGTTTTCTTAGGTCAGTCTCCGAAGGCAATAGAAATAAAAACAAAAATAAACAAATGGGACCTAATCAAACTTAATACAAGCTTTTGCACAGCAAAGGAAACCATACAAAGAAAAACGAAAAGAAACCTATGGAATGGGAGAAAATATGTGCAGGTGATGCAACCGACAAGGGCTTAATCTTCAAAATATACAAACAGCTCAGGCAACTCAACAACAAAAAAACAAACAACACAATCAAAAAAATGGGCAAAAGACCTAAAAAGACATTTCTCCAAAGAAGAAATACAGATGGCCAACAGGCACATGAAAAGATGCTCAACATCACCAGTTATTAGAGAAATATGCAGATCAGAGCTACAATGAGGTATCACCTCACACCTGTCAGAATGGCCATCATTAAAAAGTCTACAGGGGCTTCCCTGGTGGCGCAGTGGTTGAGAATCTGCCTGCCAATGCAAGGGACATGGGTTCGAGGCCTGGTCTGGGAAGATCCTACATGCTGTGGAGCAACTAGGCCCGTGAGCCACACTACTGAGCCTGCGCGTCTGGAGCTTGTGCTCCACAACATGAGAGGCTGCGACAGTGAAAAGCCCGCGCACCACGATGAAGAGTGGCCCCCGCTCGCCGCAACTAGAGAAAGCCCATGCACAGAAACGAAGACCCAACACAGCCAAAAATAAATAAATTAATTAATTAATAAATAAACAAAAAATTTAAAAAAATAAAAAAGTCTACAAATAACAAATGCTGGAGAGGGTGTGGAGGAAAGGGAGCCCTCCTACACTGTTGGTGGGAATGTAAGCAGCCTCTGTGGAAAACTATGGAGGTTCCTCAGAAAACTAAAAATAGAATTACTCTACAATTTAGCAGTCCCATTCCTGGGCATATATCCAGGCAAACTATAATTCAAAAAGATTACCTGCATCACTATGTTTATAGCAGTACTATTCCCGATAGCCAAGACATGGAAACAACCTAAGTGTCTATCAACAGATGAATGTGTAAAGAAGATGTGGTACATATGTACAATAGAATATTACTCAGCCATAAGAAAGAATGAAATAATGCCATTTGCAGCAACACGGATGCAACTAGAGATTATCATATTAAGTGAAGTAAGTCAGAAGGAGAAAGACAACCACCATATTACATCACTTATATGTGGAATGTAAGATATGGCACAAATGGGAGCTGCTGAGCTGAGGTGCTGATGCAGCCATTTCGTACTAGGACGTCCAGTCTGAAGTGCCGGGAGCAAGGTCTCTGCACGTGGCCTCCTAGGAGGAAGTGAAACCAGGCTAAGCACAAAGGGAAAAAAAAAGGTTCCGAAGTTCTGAATCAGAGACTAACCACCCCTGGGGCAGAATTCCTGTGAGGCCTCCAGGCATCCAGTAAGTGATGTAGGGCTAAGGTGATGAGAGCTGCCCAACAGAGAACTTAAGAGCAGGAGCCCAGGGGGAGACCCTTAGAACAGATATGGGGAACATGGAAGCATTCCACAGGGACCGCCTGAAATACCTGGGAAGGGCAGCCTGATACAAGACTGCAACTCCAGTGGATCAATTAGGAGAAGAGCTCAAACAAATGTAGTGTAATGATTAATGGAAGATGGAGAATACAAGGATATCTGGGTTACAATGAACTCAACAGTACTGACTATGAATTCTGTATCCAGAACTAGAAAGACCATGGTGAACAAGACAGACATGGTCTTGAACCTCACAGATACAGCCACTATGTACAAATATGAAGTTGATTCCAACAGAGATTACAGTCTGTGAAAGTGTCAGCAAACTTTTTTCTATAAACCACCAGATAATAAATAGTTTAGGTTTGGGGTCATATGGTATCTGTCACAACTACTCCACTCTGCCATTGTAGTGTGAAAGCAGTCAGAGACAATGCAAAAAGCAAATAGGCATTGTTGTATTCTAATGAAGCTTTATTTATGGAAAAAAATGTGGCATAAATGAACCTATCTACAAAACAGAAACAGACTCACAGACATAGAGAACAGACTTGTGGTTGCCAAGGGGGAGGAGGGTGGGGAGGGAAGGATTGGGAGTTTGGGATTAGCAGATGCAAACTATTATATATAGAATGGATGGACAACAAGATCCTACTGTATAGCACAGGGAACTACATTCAATCTCCTGGGACAAATCATAATGGAAAAGAATATAAAAAAGAATCTATATATGTGTATAACTGAGTCACTTTGCTGTACAGCAGAAATTAACACAACATTGTAAATCAACTGTACTTCAATAAAATAAAGAGAGAATAAAAAAAAAGATCTTTAGGCTGTGATGAGAAAAGGGGCAAAGGGATGTGGAGCCACTAGCTTGGAAGATCTTGCTGGAGTCCAGGTGCCAGATGGTGGCATCTGGGAGAGAGTGGTAACAGTGAGGGTGGAGAGAAGACAGACTCTAGGGTTGTTCAGGGAACTAAAGCAACAGGTCTTGGTTATTGATATAGGATCGTTCGGAGGGTATTGAAAGGAGAGTATCAAAGCCATCCCTACTCCAGGAATCCTGCACTTATTTTAAAAACCTTTTTTTTATGTGTGGGGGAGGGCGGATAGCTGGGGCCCCAGAATGGACCAAACAGCCCAGAAGTTGCCTGCAACAAGCTGGACCATGAGAATGACCTTAAGATGACCTTGTCTGGGACTTCCCTAGTGGCACGTTCCCAATGCAGGGGGCCCGAGTTAGATCCCTGGTCAAGGAACTAGATCTCACATGCATGCCACAACTAACAGTTTGCATGCCACAACTAAGGAGCCCACGTGCTGCAACTAAGGAGCCTGCCTGCCATAACTAAGACCTAGTGCAACCCAATAAATAAATAAAGATGACCTCATCTGCTGCCTGATCTGTTTTCATACCCTAGGATGCTTATTGCATAATCAGAAACCTCCCGTTGAAAATACAGCTGGAAGATACAGTGTAAATGGAGGGTAACCATGGAAAACATTGCTTTGGGCTCTCAGGGCAGATCTCATAACTAGAACAGGGATGGTATGAAGTTGAGAAATCAGACACCCAGAGCCCGTCACCTTGAAATGGGCACTCTTAACCCTCACACCTTGGTTGTCCAAACATCACATGCTCCTTAAATGCCCACCTGCTTTCTGTGTCATATTTTGTTTTGCCCACTGTGTGGAACAAAGGGTGGATTTAACCTCTCTGGTGTAGGGGGGAGCGGATTAAGAGGGGATGGGAAGAGCAGTGTCACATTGGGGCTTTCCCACTTGTCCTTGGCTTTAAGAAGCCAGGTGTAATGAGAGGATCAGATGATGGTGGTGTAATTTGACAAAACTGGAATTTCCCCACCTCTGCTTCTGGCACCATGAGACTCTTCCTCTGAAGGGAACATTGGCCCAGCTGCTGAACAAGAAGATGGGGACAGATAACTGTGACCTGCCCATACAAATGACTAGAAAACCAAACTGAGCTTTAACTTCCAGTGGTGTCTGAGGCCAGGCTACAGCGTTTCTCATCTCCTCCTCGGCCAATGTGCTCAAGATGGGAATCCACGGGGGGGATTGTGGAAGGCCCCCAGTTATCCGCGCCTCCTGGTATCCTTGTCCTTGGGTAGCTGCCCTCCTACACTTACCATGATGGGTCTGAGTGGTTGTCAGAATAACGGCCTCCAAAGATTCCATGTCCTAAAAGCTGGAACCTGTGACTATGTTAGGTTACATGGAAAAGGGGAAATTAAGGTTGTAAATGGAATTAACGTTGTTAATTAATTGACCCAGAGATGGGGAGATTATCCTGGATTATCTGGGTGGGCCCAGCGTAATCACAAGTGTCCTGAACTGGGGAAGAAGAATGCAGAAGAGTCAGAACCAGAGGGATGGCTTCATTACAAAGGCTCAACCAGGCACTGCTGGCTTTGAAGATGGAGGGGGCACGAGCCAAGGACTGCAGGTGCCTCTAGAAGCTAGAAAGGCAGGAAAATGGATTCTCCCCTAGGGCCTCCGGAGGGAGTCCCGTCCTCATGACGCATCTTGAACTGTAGCCCAGCAAGACCCATTTCAGACTCCTGACCTTGAGAACTGTAAGCTAATAAATCTGTGTTGTTTAAAGCCATTAAGTCTGTGGCAATCTGTTACAGCAGCAATAGGAACCTAACACAGTCACATGGCTGATTTCATATGACAGCGCGTCACTTCTGAGACATGTTTAAAGGACTGAGGCTTCCGTTTTGAGCTCTCCTTCTCTCTCTCACTCCCCTTCTCTAATTATTTGCTCTGAGGGAAGACATGCTGCGAACAGACCTCCAGAGAGGGCCACGTTGCGAGGAACTGAAGCCTCCTGCCAACTGCCACGTGAACGAGCTGAGAAGCAGCCCCCGTCGAGCCTTTAGAGACCACAGCCCTGGGCAGCAGTTTGCCTGCAACCTCCACGAGAGACCCTGAGCCAGAGCCACCTAGCTAAGCTGCTCCTGGATGCCCCCTCATAAAATGTGAGATAATAAATGCTGTTGTTCTCAGCCACTAAGGTTTGGGGTATTTGTTATGTAAGACTGGATAACGAATACAGGGTCATTCCATACTTTTCTGCTAACTTCACATAACATGTTTCATCAGGTGCTAAGTCCTACAGACTCTGCTTCCTAGTGATCACTCCAGCTGTGCTCTTGCTTTTGAACTATTGCAATGGTCCTCTCACGCCTCAAGACCACTGTACCTGCTGTTCCCACTGCTGGGAACAGTCCAACTGGATCTTCCCATAGTTGGCACCGTCTCATCAGGTCTCAGATTAAATGTCACCTAGAGAGGGCTTCTCTGATCATCCTGTTTCATATTGCTGTTTTATTTCACACAGAGCATGTAACACACTCTGAAATTGTCTTTAAAGAAAAAAACCATTTACTTGTTTATTTGTAAATTGTCTGTCTTCTTCAGTAAAACATAAGATCCATGAGGTCAGGAACCTTCCTTGTCTGCATCCCCCAAAGCTAACACACCCCTAATATATAGAGGGTGTGGTTGGCAGAATAATGACCCCCCAAAGACGTCCACATCCCAACCCCCAGAACCTGTGACTATGTTACGTTACAAGGCAAAGGGGAGTTAAAGTTGCAGATGGAATTAAGTTTACCAATCAGCTGATCTTGAGATAGAGAGATTGTTCTGGATTATCTGGATGGACACGATGTGATCACAAGGGTCCTTGAATGGGGGAGAGAGAGACAGAGAGAGGGGGGATCAAAGAGAAGAACTCAGCTTGATGATGCTGACTTTGAAGATGAAGGGGCCAGGAGTGGGGGGGGATTCTCTAGAAGCTGGAAAGGTAAGGAAATGGATTCTCCTCAAACACCTCCAGAAGGAACACACTACCCACATCTTGATTTTAGCCATTTCAGACCCATTTGGGACCTCTTTCAAATTTCTGACATCCAGAACTGTAAAATAATAAATCTGTATCGCTTTAAGCCACTAAGTTTGTGATGGTTCGTTATAGGAGCAATAGAAAATAAATACCAGGTGCTCTCAAAAAATACTTATGAAATTGAATGAATGAAAGGTCACTTTGCTCCAGTCCATCCCTGCTCTGTTTCAGTGTTATCTTTCTAAACTGAGGCTCTGATCTCATCATCTCTCTGCCCATCTGCCTCTAATCGTCTCCCTTTGGCTGTAGGATGACTCCAAGCTCCTTCAAGACCTTTACAACCTTCAGCCCACCATTCCAGCCTTGCTGACTTCCCCACTCATGGAAAAATCATTTGGACGTCTTGCTTCACCCCAGCTTGTCATGCCCTTCTGTGCCTGTATGCGTCTTCAGATGTGTTCCCTCTTCCAGGACTCTCAACCCCAATACTTGGTGAATACCTCCTCACTCTTCAAGATTAGACTCAAAAGTCACCTCTAGCTACTCAGGTCATAATTTGCATCTACCGTAACTTTCTGTACTCTCTTGCATTCTGACTTTGATCACCCTGTGCTGTATTAAACTTTTCAGCCCCTCTGTCCTTACCACCAGGTAGAGCCACGCACAAGTAGAGCTGGTGTCAGAGTCATCCTTGCATCCACTTGGGATAAGAATTTGGGAAGGGAACATCACTCCCAAAGATTAAGGACCAATAAGGACTAGCCTAAGCATCCTAAGGTTTTCCTTGATCTCTCCTCCAGAGATGAGTTAAACCTCCGAGTCACCTATTTAAAATAAAAAAAAATGTACATAACCTCTTCTTGATTATAATAGTAACACCTAATCAGTGTCTAGTACTTGGGAAACAGAAGTGTACACAGAAGAAAATAAACTCCCATCCAGACCATCCATAAACCTGTCACCCATCATAAGGAATAGCTAACATTTCCCTAGTTCTTACCATGCCACCAGAATAAAACCTCTAATGGGGAGGTTCCATCATTAACCCCACTAACAGATGGAGAAATTGGGGCTCACGGAGGTTGAGGGGGAGAGCCCGAGTTTATGTACATTTTGGTCTTTCTGGATACAAGCCCAATGCCGTGAACAGGCAGCAGGGTATCTCTGATATCCATAAACTACATCTGGGTTTTTTCAACCCTAATTATCATGAACTCTCCTATCTCTTAAATTGGAACCTGAAAAGCAAAGATAAAGACTTGAAAGGAAGACTTACACTACAGGAAGCAAACTCAAAGGCCTCCAGGGCCAGGCAGCTTCCTTAATTGCGTGATAGGGCCTGGGGGGTGGGGTGGGGTGGGGGGAGGTTTGTGACAAATCATTTTTCCCAATTTAACGTTTAATAACTTTATGGTTTTTTGTTTGGTTTGGCTTTTTTTTAGCCACACCTAAGTTTGAATTTTTATGTCACTAAATCCATCACTCTTTTTTTTCCTCCTTTATGCTGTCTGGGTTTCCTTTGAGGTTTTGCAAGGCTTTCCTCCCTCCTGGGTTGTAAGTTCACCTTCCTGACTTTCCTCTAGTTCTTTCATGTTTTTATTTTTCTTACACAAAAATGTAAGTCTAACTGATGTTTTAAAATACAGGTAAGATCTATTTTTTCTAAACAAAATGTCTCCCTGCTTTGAAACACCATTTTTTAGAAAAGCAAAAAATGTTTTATTATGAAAAATGTCAAATTGTACAAAAATAGTATAATGACCCCCCAAATACGTATTCCCATCTACAATAGTTAACAATTTAGGACCAATTTTAAAAATTGTGAAAATTTACCATCTTTCACTTTTTTTTTTTTTTTTTTTTTGGCTGCGTTGGGTCTTCACTGCTGCGTGCGGGCTTTCTCTAGTTGCAGCGAGTGGGGGCTACTATTCGTTGAGGTGCGCGGGCTTCTCATAGCGATGGCTTCTCTTGTTGCGGAGCACGGGCTCTAGGTGCATGGGCTTCAGTAGTTGCAGCTTGCAGGCTCTAGGCACGCGGGCTCGGTAGTTGTGGCACACGGGCTTAGTTGCTCCGCAGCATGTGGGATCTTCCTGGATCAGGGCTCGAACCCGTGTCCCCTGCATTGGCAGGTGGATTCTTAACCACTGTGCCACTGGGGAAACCCTATTTTTACATAGTAACAGCCTTATATACCTGGACTTGTTCTGGTTTAATTCATCTCTTTGTTAAAACAATACTACCCACTACATATACTGCTTCGCTTATTTTATTTTTAAAATCATTGTATAGTAAAATTGCCCTTTTTTGGATGTATAGTTCTGTGAATTTTAACATATGTATATATTTGTGCAACCATCACCACAACTGAGATATGAAATTGGAATACACTTCCATCACCCTGAAAAACTCCCTCCCTCATGTCACTCCTTCATAGTCACCCACTTCACGCTCATTAAGTGGCAACTGGTCTGATCTTTATCAACATGGTTTTGTCTTTTCCAGAATGCCATATAAGTGGAATCCCATGGTTGGGCACCTTTTGAGATTGGCTTTAATCACTCAGCAAAAAGTCTTTGCGATTTATCCTAGTTGTTGCCTGTATCTGTAGTGTGTTCCCTGTTATTGCTGAGTGTTCCATTGCGTGGCTGTCCCTTACAGAGCTGCAATACCCCACTTCTAAGAACTGTAGCTTTATAATGATTTTGATATCTGGTTGGTAAGTTTCCTGCCCACTTACAATGCTCCCGTTCTATTTGTTTTCCAAAAGTGTCTTGGCTATTCTAAGTGTACTGATTCCTAGGGATTTTGTAGCTTTGGTTGTTTTTGTGAGTGATCCCTTCAACCTCTCAATTATCCAAACTCAAAAATATCCCAGAACAATCTTGAAAATTGTGCAAGACCCTTCTGAAGAAAACCGTAAAACTAGACAGAAGAGGCTGAAGAAAAACTTTAATGCATGAAAAAACCTATTCCTGGATGTGAAGACTCAAAATGGAATAGATGTCTATTCCCTCCAAATTAATTGAGATATTTTGAGCTTTAATTGGCTTTAATCTTTTTCATCAACCTTTTCAAATTAATGGCATAAAGTAAGTAAATTTTAAAAACTATGTTAATCTCCTCCCCTTCACTGTTCATGTTCCTTTTCTCTTTCCAAAAGCTGTGTGTGTGTTTTCTTTTTCTTTTTTTAAAAATTATTTTATTTTTGGTCTTAGTTGCGGCATACGAGATCTTCAGTTGTGGCATGTGGACTTCTTAGTGGGTGCATGCATGTGGGATCTAGTTCCCTGACCAGGGATCGAACCCAGGTCCCCTGCATTGGGAGCACAGGGTCTTAGCCACTGGAGCATGGGGGAAGTCCCTGTGTGTGTGTTTTCTGCCTTTTAGCTTGCTTTAACTGTAATCTAAATATGCCTGGGGGCCCACGTGGCTGGTCGTGAAGTAGATTCCAGTTTGCAAGGTGTACTTTTGGCAGCCAAAGTCATTTGGAAAGGCTGTGCTTCTCTATCCCCGCATCTCGTGGGATATCCTGAAGAGGCAGGAGGGGGCTTCCATAACGTAGCTAAGTCTAAGGGATCCACTTCTACCTTAAGTGGCTCCAACGACCCCTCCAAGTTCAGCCTTCATTCCTGTTCCATAGGCTTGTTACCTCCCATTTTCAGCCTTTGCTCCCCTTTCAGCATTTCATATTTAAATTGGTTATAATAATTATATTAACTATCATATTACTAGCATGTTTGTAATGGGGAGAGGAAGGAGCTATATGAGAAATACAAAAATACAGGATTTTTTAAAGTGGGTCAGAAAGAAAGAAGGAGTCTGTGAACATAATTACACACACAAACATACACACTCACATAATTTTATTGTCTAGTCCTTTCAAATAAGCTGCTCTTGGTTTTACCAATGCTGCCCTTTTTCTTCTTTCCCTTCCCCAACTTCCATTTGCAATTTTTCTCATTTTCTCCTTCTGCTTTCTTTTGATTTATTTTGTTTCACTCTTCCTAATTTCTTGAGTTGAATGCAGGTTACTTATTTTAGAATTGCTTATTTATTAATAAAAACATTTAAAGCTAGGTGTTTTCCTCTGAATACCAACTTGGCAGCATTCTCCAAAGTTGTTGATGGCTGCATGGGCACTTGGATGGCAAAGTCTCCTTTACGTAGAAAACCATCTGTGCCACATGAATTCTGGGGCCAACTAGGGCCCTGTAGGCTGAGTCATTCCCCTGAAGTCCCTAGTGTGTTGGACCATCCCTCCTCCAGGGAGGCGTGGGGTAGGGGAACATAGAACAGATTTGCTGGAACTTGCTCTTCTAATCCAAACACCATTGATGAACATCATAAGGAACAGAAATCAAATGATATGTATCCTGTCTTTCCCAAACCTCTCTGTAAGTCCATCTTCTTCCCAATAAGCTCAGGGAAGTGATGGATCCTTTGGGAATTATTTCAGTTTATATGGAGCTTGGGAGTAGGGTACAGGGGTTGTAGTTGGCATTCCTTTCAACTTGGTCCAAACTGTCCAATATTTTTGAGTTTTGTGTTGTGATGTCACAGTTTTTCTCCTCTATTATGAAGTTTTTTGTGTTTTGGTTTTTTCTGCATATCTGGAAGGGTTTTAGTTTTTTTTTATAGTTTAAAAAAATTCATTTATTTATTTAGACTAAGGTCTTCGTTTGGGGTCTTCGTTTCTGTGCGAGGGCTTTCTCTAGTTGCGGCAAGTGGGGGCCACTCTTCATCGCGGTGTGCGGGCCTCTCACTATCGCGGCCTCTCTTGTTGCGGAGCACAGGCTCCAGACGCGCAGGCTCACTAGTTGTGGCTCACGGGACTAGTTGCTCCGCGGCATGTGGGATCTTCCCAGACCAGGCCTCGAACCCGTGTCCCTTGCATTGGCAGGCAGATTCTCAACCACTGCGCCACCAGGGAAGCCCCAGGGTTTTAGTTTTGAAACACATTCTGTACTAATATGGGGCCTCTTTTTTGGGGGGCGGGCTCTTAATATGACAAAAACCTGATTCAAACTGGCTAGAAAAAGGGAATTTATGGAAATTCATTAATATTCACATTCATAGAGAATATTGGTATTCACACATCCTGCTGGATCAGGTGCCGAGCCAATGTCCTCAGAAACCCTCCTCCCTGTCTCCATCTCCTGGCTCTTTTCTGTGTGTTGGTCTCCAGCTGCCCCAGGCCTCCCTCCATCCCATGTGCAGCTCCAGACCAGACTCACCCATGTGCTTGGCCATGAGCCTCTCCCTGACCAATCACAGTGGCTAGAGAAACAGATGCTCTGGTCGGGGTCATAGATGCTGGGTTGACAGAACACCTGGTGTCCAATATATGGTTCATATGGCTGCCCTCTTCCTAAAACACCTCTCTAATCAAGGCCAGACTTGTCTTAAAATGTTACTGTTTCCTTAGCAGGGTGGAAAAACTCTGTCCCACCTCAACTTGCCCTCTTGACAGCTCTCAGCTCGCTTCCTTTCTCCCACACCCTATGTTCCAGCCACAACAACCTATTCCCCATTTCCAAACAAAAGCGTACTTTTGTTTCTCTGCCTTTGTACATGCTGTTCCTTTTGCTAGAAATTCCCTCTTCCCTTATTCATTCTTTAAGAGCCTAAGTCATGTCTGGAAATCACTTGGGCAGTTTGTCCATCTCCTCCCTGGGCTCCCACCTACCTCTACTCACACTCTGCTCATCCTGGACCTGGACAGGATTGAATCCTGTGGGACTCTTGCCCCTTTAAGACATCAGGACTGGACCCTTAGAGCTAAGGCTATGCCTCAACAATTTCCCTGCAGTGTCTGCAGTGTAGTAGATATTCAGTAAATGTCTGTTTAAAGAATGTGCAGACAGGGTCAGCTGCCCACAAGCTGATTATTTGACCATTTTTGTGTACTATAAGCTCCTGTGGATTTTCAGTCCAGCAGCCGGTACCTTCCTGCCAGAACCTGCTTCTACCCCAGCCCCACCCCACCCTACTCTACAGAGCCAGAAATACCTAAAAGTTTTCGTGCCTTGGGGACAGCCCTAATCAATGGCTAACGGTGTGGGGGAGGGGTGTCCTAATGGGACTACTCTAGGTGTGACCTTCACTGCCCCCAAAGCTCTCTGGAGGGTTGGGCCACCATTACTCTCTATGTGACTTGATAACCCATCCTTGCTCGACCTCCTTCCCCTCCCCACCCTACTCCCTGACTCTCCTACCCGTTTTCCTGGAACACTTCCTAATAAGTCACTTTCTCACAAATCCTGGTCTCAGGTCCTCAGATCTGCTTCTGGGGAACCCAGCCTAAGACAGAGTTGATGATTCAATGAACAGAAGGAGAAGAATAATGAATTCAGAAATCAACAATATTTATTGGTCACTAATTGCAGGGAAGAAACAGGAGTAGGAGAGGACCCTCCTTCTGGGATGTATCTTCTTAAGGAGACAAGGTTTACACGTGTAGAAAAAGAACGAATGTGTGACATGAAATGTGATGAAGAGTACTGAGGTTTAAAGCTCAAGAAAGGATTCACTTTGTTATAAAGCAGAAACTAACACACCATTGTAAAGCAATTATACCCCAATAAAGATGTTAAAAAAAAACCCACCCCACAAAAACAAAAGCTTTAAACCCTAAAAAAAATATTAAAAAAATAAAGCTCAAGAAAGGAGGGATGAATATGAACACAGGGATGTCAGAGGCTGGTCAGACTTTGAAGGCAGAACTGAGCTTTGAAGTGAGGATGAGATAGAGCAGGCAAAAGCCCAGTGAATACAGCAGTGTGATTGGAGTAAAATGATGAAACTTTAAGGCCAGGACGTGAAGACTTGGAATCCATTCCAATGAGTTTGGACTTTATCTCATAAGGTAATTGGGGGGGTCAACATTAATTTATTAATTCAACAAACATTTATTGAGTGCCTGTAACGTGTGGCACACCCAGACAGGAGCAAGGTGTACTCTAGGAGGGGTGTTCCTTAACTGAACTGCCTGTTCCAGCCACCATAATCTTGACTATATGTGTTATTTGGATACACCTATAATTCCCGGATAGATTTTTTTTCTTATGTAGTTTTATCATGTGTATATATGTTTTTCTGATTATAAAGTGAAACATTATCCTCATAAAATTTCAAACGTTTGGAGAATTATGCATGGTAGGAAAAGAAATGTCTTCTATTCAGCAGAGAGGGCTTGGAATCTTCTTGAATGGGGATTGGGCTATAGGGAAGTAGAAAGTCCCCAGGGGTCAGGCTGGGCTTGTGGTTCCCAGGAACAGTTACTTGGAGCAGCAGTGTCAGGCAGGTTCTGATTTTACTCAAGCATTCAGTTAAGTTTGGCTCAACACCCTCATTAGGAAGGGAGGTTAAGGTCAGGGTTAATGTTAAGCTTGTTTCTGTGATGAGAATGGTATGGGGACCACAAAACAGAGGGTCCAAGATGAATTGCAAAGTCCTGAGCGGCAGCAATTCAAAGCAAGGTGAGCTGGTGGAAGTGACGTGGGAATGGAACTTCTAAGCATTCATTGAAAAGCCAAGAATGGGGGTGGGGAAGCCTGCACTTTCTGTTATCCGGGAAAGTTGGGGGTTGTAGTCATCATATGATGAACATTTAAAAAATGCAACCTTAGGGCTTCCCTGGTGGCGCAGTGGTTGAGAGTCCGTCTGCTGATGCAGGGAACACGGGTTCGTGCCCCGGTCTGGGAAGATCCCACATGCTGCGGAGCAGCTGGGCCTGTGAGCCATGGCCACTGAGCCTGCACGTCCGGAGCCTGTGCTCCGCAACGGGAGAGGCCACAACAGTGAGAGGCCCGCGTACCGCAAAAAAAAAAAAAAAAAAAAAGCAACCTTATTTGGTAGGCATGGACTGGTGATATCTGGGGAACTTCTTACTGCATGTATTTTATATTTTAATAGAGAACGTGAGGAGCCATCCACGAAGATTATGCTTATTTATAGAACCACAAATAGACAATCAGAGTGCCTGTTCCTTTCATCCTCTCGAACACTGGTATTACCAAATTTTATTCTTGGACAGTCGATTAGGTAAAATTGAACAAAAATTATTGTTTGTTTCAACTTGCATATATTTAATCATTAGTAAGGCTGAGCATCTTTGGTATACTTTTCAGTCATTTTTATTTCTTCTGGAATGGCCTCATTTATTTACATTTTTCTCATTGATTTGTAGAAACTCTTTGGATACAGACAACATTATCTATTTTGTTTGACATATCCTGTAAGTGACAGTCCCAGTTGAATGTAATTTAAGAAATAATCACAAGGATGTTTCTTTCAATATTCATAACAATTATTGCACTTTAATTTTTGTAGCTATAGTTATGAGGTCCTTACCTTAATTCTCTCTAGATTGAGTGCTTTGATCATTGGGGTGTAGTACTCACCACCAGTGCTTTCACACTAGACCTTCTCCATGCATTTGTTTTTCACCTTGGTTCATCTTCCAGATGGCTGCATTGTATCCTCAAGGCAATTTTTCCAGAATGAGTAAATAGTGCTCTAATGTTTGAGTTCTTCCATATCTGAGAATGTCTTTAGGTTCTCTTTACACATGAACAGCATCCCAACTGGATACGGTACTCAGCACTCGGTTGACGTTGCCCTTAGCATTCCAGGTGGAGAAAGAGAAAGGGGGACTGAGTAAGGAGAATGAGGAACAGATGGAGTGAACTGTGTGAGTCAGAAATGAATGGAAGACAGCATTGAAGATGGAGGCTGTGATCTTGGAGGCCCTTGAAAGCCAGGATACAGGGCACTGAAGGCATCTGATCAGAGGGAGGACGTGCAAACGGCTGGATTTTAGGAAGATTAACCTGGCAAAGGCAATGGGAAGAATGAGAGGGGGAGATGGAGGACTGTTTTGTTATCAGTTAGAAACAATTTGGCTACAAGTCACAGAAAGCAACGAATAGAGGTTCATTTATATCATATACAAAATGTCCAGAACAGCGAAGGAAAAATATATACATATAAATATATGTATGTGTGTTTTTGTGTGTTTATTATGTATTTTGGTTTAGCTGCTCATATTGCGCTGATGTCTCTGTGGTTCTCTTGGCCTTTCCCTCATAGTTGCAAGGTGGCTGCTGCAGCTCCATACATAGTATTTGCATTCCAGGCACAAGATGGAGGGGAGGGGAGGTAGAGTCACAGCTGACTCATTTTATTAGGAAAGAAAAAACTCCCCAGAACTTTCCACCTCCCAGCGAGTTCTGTTTATATCTCATTGGCCACAGCTGTGTCATATTGTTACTGAACCAGGTTTGTTTGCTTGACATGCAGCAAGCTAAACCCTGAGACACTGAGGTCTGCAGCAGAGAAAGGGTTTATTCACGAGGGAGCCAAGTGAGGAGACAGGAGAGCAAATCTCAGATCCGCCTCCCAAAAGGCAAGAGGCTTGAGATATTTATGGGATAAAGAAGCAAGGTGGTTGTAAGGTGTGGGGAAAGGTGATTGGAAGTAGGGAAAAGGTGAGGTAATAGGTGCTCTGTGCAGGCTTAGTTTTAGTGTCGGTGGTCCCCACTAGACTTAGCCAGCCTGAATTGGGCAGAAGCCGACTCCAAATTTCTGTAAAACAACTTAAGCCCCTGTTACTATAGTGACCCATATGTCAGAAGCATTATCTATAGGGGTGGTTAAGAAGTCTGGTGATATGTTACCTAGGCTACGTGAAGCTTGGAGAGGGGAGGGTATGCAATTAGAGAAAGGGGGGAAAAAAGAACAACTAAAGCAGGCTTAATCAGTAAAGGAAGGTTACAAACAGAGGGGTTTCTAACAATTTGTTCCCTTATCTGCTGTTCTATAAGACACATTCAAGGATTTCTGTTAAGGCACCAGCTTCTGTTAACCCTATGGGGCACAGTCTCAATATGGCCATCCTATCTGCAAGGGAGGCTGGGAAGGCAAATTATTCAGCTAGGCACATTTCAAAGGAAAAAATAGGGAATCAATATTTACAGACAAATGAAAGCGTCTGCCAGAACACAAACGTACCACCACCACCACACACACACACACACACACACACACACACACACGCACACACACGCACACACACTCACACACACAGAAGATAAATTGGACTATATTAAAACTAAGAACTTCTGTTTGTTCATCAAATAACTCCATAAAGAGAGTGAAAAGGCAAACAGCACTGGGGGGAAAAGTGCTGAAAAGGAAATAAATGCAGAATATACATTTAAAATATATAAAAGGCAGACAACCCATTAGAGAAGAAAAAGGCAATAGAAAAGCAGTAACTTCACAAAAGAGAGTATCCCAATGCTCTATAAACATTTAAAAATGTACTCACCGTCATCAGTCATCAGGGGAATATACGATAAAACCACAACGAGTTACCATTTTACACCCACCAGGATGACTAAAATAAAAGATGGAAATTAGCAAGTGCTGATGAGGATGTGGAGCAACTGGAACTCTCATACTCTATTGGTAGGAGTGAAAATTGGTACAGTCACATTGGAAAGCACTTTAGCTTCTTTTTGTGGGGGGGCGGTATGCGGGTCTCTCACTGCTGTGGCCTCTCCCGTTGCGGAGCACAGGCTCCGGACGCGCAGGCTCAGCGGCCATGGCTCACGGGCCCAGCTGCTCCGCGGCATGTGGGATCCTCCCGGACCGGGGCACGAACCCGTGTCCCCTGCATCGGCAGGCGGACTCTCAACCACTGCGCCACCAGGGAAGCCCTCCTCTTATTCTTATGCTCCCTTGCCTCATCCTCCTTCACTTGGCTAACCAAGCCCCTCAACTTAAGCCCCACTTCCTCTAGGAAGTGTTCTGGGAAGTTCCCTCAAGTAGATACCCTGTACTGTGCTCTTCGAAATGCTCATATTCTGCCTGACATGGAACTCACACCTGGAATTCTACCTCTACACTGAGCAGTGCCTATTCATTCATTTAAAAATCATTTATGGAAACTAACACAACATTGTAAATCAACTATACTCCAATAAAAATTTTTAAAAATTAAAAAAAATTATTTATGGAGAGCCAAGTATATGTATGGCACAGTGCTAGGCACTATTTTTGTCTCCTGCTCAGTGCCTGCCGCAAATTATATAGCGAATATTCACTGAAAGAATTAAGGGCCAGCTTGAAGCAACCAGGTCTGAGATGGTGGCTGGCGATCAGAAAGAATGTTGGAACACCGATGGGTGGAGCCTTGTCTCAGCTCCAGGGAGCAAGATAAGTCCTAGGGTAGAGGGAACTGAGCTCTCCTAACCGGGCTGGTGCCCTGAGGTCAGCCTGCACTGGGAACCACCTGATAGCAGCTAACAGGAATTTGTTCTACAGGGCTCAGGCAAGGAGCCAGCCGGGGCTGGGAATTGGGCAGACCCTTCGATGTTGTGTCTGTGGCTAATTTCTCCTTGGCTAGGGTTCCGCGCCAATGAACCACTATGCTGGAGTGTAGTGAAATGTTTAAGCCTAGGGTTTTTGCAGTCAAAGAGAGTTACTTAAGTTCTCAGAGCCTCAGTTTCCTTTTCTGTAAAATGGGAATAAGACTCGTACCCATTTTGTAGGCCATTGCAAGGATGGAATGAGATTATGTATATGATATATCAGGCTGGTATCTGGCATACAGTAAAGTTTTATCAATGTTAACAATTATTGTTATCTAGGCTTGCTTTTTTAATTTGCAGTATGTCTAGGGGAGATAAGAGGAGCAAAACTTTTGCCCCAGTTTGGAGGTATATCTTTAGCTATCTCTAAGAGCCCCATGTATATAGCAGCCAATAGCAAATGAAAGCTCCCTGCTTGGACCTGTGCCTTCCCAGACTTCCCTTTGGCTGGGACATAGCACAGAACATCTGGGTCTTCCCCAACATGCTGCATCTGAGGCCTAAGGCCACCTCAAGAAGGTGAAAAGTCTCAGCGCTCACTAACCATACCTAATCACAGTAAAAAATCTGAGGATAAAAGGAGTTACTTGGATATCATCAAAAAAGCTAGATTTAGCAATAAAAGGGTTATCATGGGATCAAGTGGAGAAGAATGTAGGCCAAAGGAGGTTTCAAAGAGCCATAGATGAAGTCCTGTGTTGCAAAATGTAGATGTTTAAATTATGGCTCTGGCCCAATGCATTGGAGCAGCTCTCTCTCTCTCTTTTTTTTTTTAACTTTTTAAATTTCTATTGAAGTATAGTTCATTTACAGTGTTGTGTTAGTTTCAGGTGTCAACTCTCTTTTTAAGCCTGCCCAGCATCTAGGGCTGGCTGGATTGACAGTGAAGGCAGAATGACTTCCAACTTTTTGCCTGACGAACTGCATAGATAGAGGCACCAGTAGTTGACATTTGGAGAAGATAAACAGATTTGGAGAGGGAAGAGACCAAGTCCAGTTTTGAATATAGAGACTTTTAAGGTGTTTGAAGGGTACCGAGGTAGGTATGTTTAGAAGGCAATTGAAAATGTGGATCTGGAGCTCACAGAAAGTTATATAAAGATGGACGATGAGAGAATTCCGTGGGAATCCAGTGGTTAGGACTCCACGCTCTCACCGCCAAGGGCCCAGGTTTGATCCCTGGTCAGGGAACTAGATCCCACAAGCTGTGCCACGTGGCCAAAAATAAAAGAAGATGGAGAATGAGAATTGTAAATAACAAGGGACAATGTCCACTGTGGGCAAGAACAAGACACCCCAGGGTATAAAGTAGAGTGAGAAGAGGACTAAGGAGAAAACCATAGAGAATTGCCATTTGGAGAGGAAAAATGGAGGAAGGAAAGCCAGCAGAGAGGATGGAGAAGGAAAAAACAAGCAGGGAAGTGAGAGCAAAACTAGGGCCTAGCTGTGAGACCACCAGACATCTTAAGGAGAATTCTGATTCACAGGAAATGAAATTGAATTTTTTTTCCCAAGTCAAAAGAGCTTTTATTCATTTTTAAAATATCACATGTGAACCTGGCCCCTTGCGGTCTCTGTAACTGAATCACTCAGATCTTATTCATCAGCCCGCTGAACTGTTCCTTTCTCAGAAACACAGATACCATCCACAAATGTTCTGATATCCTTGTTTTTAACTGTTGTGGCTTTTGCTGAATCAAGGCAGCTGAATTTGACACAAGTTCAATGTCGTTTCCTTCAAGAATCAACTCATCTTTCTGGGCTTGAGATACTGAACAAGCAACACCTGGCCTCATCCGAGCCCTGCGGATGTATTTTTCACCCCCAAAAATTTCGGATTTCCACAAGAGAACCATTCTCCTGAATAACGATGTTGATGGGGAAGTGAGCATACACAGACCTCATCTGGTAACGGAAGCCCAGTGTAACACCCTTGATCATGTTCTGTACATGACTACAGATAGTGCGAACAGTGGCCAGTTCCTTTCTATTCCCCCACCATTTGTCAACCCGGAGCCTCTTCTTTTTCTTCCCAAGGAGTCTGAGTTCTACACTGATGTGATTGAAGTCCCTCCGCAGGGTGCCTCTGGGGCCCTTCACAATAACGGTGTGTCCCTTCAGAGTAATGTCGACATTTTCTGGAATGTCGACAGTCTGACTGCTGAGAATGGTCTTCATTCTCACAGTAGATGTGGCAAAGAGCTGAAATAGAATTTTAAAGGCATGAAAACATAACCTCACTCATAATGAAGACATGTACAATAAAACAATGAAGAGGTAGCATTTTTTAAAAAATCTACCAGACTGGCAAGAATGGAAAAGTTTAACACAGTGTTTGAGAGGATGTGGGGAAATAGACACTTTAAAATAGTAAAGATATACACTTTTGGGCTTAGTGATTCCATTTCTAGGAACCCACTGGATGGATATGCTTATACATGGGTACAGAGAGGTTTGTACAAGTATATTCATTGCAGCATTATTTGTTGTAGCAAAGGGTTGGAAACAACCTAAACGTCCATCAATAGAGGACTTGCCAAATTAATAATGACATCATTTCAGCGGAATATATGCATTTCAGTGGAATATATGGAGTTATTAAAACAAACAAGGGAGATCAATAAGTACTAATTTGGAACAATAGCTAAGATATCTGAAGTGAAAAACATCAGAAGGAGAATAGAACAGGATGTGCTATCATTTATGTAAAAATGGATAAGGCTGGCTTTGGAGCCAGACTGCCTTGGTTTAATTCCCAGCCCCACTGCTGTCTAGCTATGTAACTGGGGGAAAAGCTACCTGTGCTTCAGTTTCCTCAGCCGTCACCTTCACAGGGTTATCAGAGATGTGAAGATTTACTTTTCCCTTTTGTACTTTTTGAATTTTTTTTTTTTTTTTGGCCGTGCCGTGCGGCATGCGGGGATCTTAGTTCCCCGACCAGGGACTGAACCCACGCCCCTGCAATGCAAGTGCAGTCTTAACCTCTGGGCCACCAGGGAAGTCCCTGAATTATTTTTAAACCATGGCATGTGTAACCCTAATTTTCATTTAATTAAAAATTTTAAACAAAGAAGGTATATGAGTAGCAACTAAGCATGTGGAAAAGATGCTAAATTCATTAGTCATTAGGGAAATGCACTTTAAACCACAATGAGACACCACTGCAAGTCTATTCATATGGCTAGAATTATAAAGACCAACAATACCAAGCGCACCACCCCAAGCCTATATTGCTTTGACAGCTCATTCACATCAAAGAAAATGTGATCCTCCCTTCCCAGTGTACAACTCACCAAGGGATTCATTCTGATTGGTCCTGCCTGGGTCACATGTCCAGCTCTGAACCAATCACTGTGGGGCTGTGAATCACCTTAAAGTGTTGGCGAAGATGTGTAGCAATTGAAACCTTCATAGGCTGCTGGTGGGAATGTGAAATGGTACAGACACCTTGGGAAACACATGGGCATTTTCTTACAAAGTTAAACATAACATCTACGCAGTAACTCAGAATTCCACTCTTAGGGATTTACCAAAGAAATATGAAATTTTATGTTCACAGAAAGACTTGACTTGAATGTTCTTAACCGCTTTATTCAAAATAGCCCCAAACTGGAAACACCCCAAAAGTCTATCAGCTTGGGAATGGGTAAACAAAATGTGGCATATCCGTACAAAGGAGTAAAAAGGAATGAGCTGATACGTGCAGCAGCATTGATGAATCTTAAAACATCCAGAAACAAAAACCCAAATACTGTATGATTCCACTTATATAAAATTCAAGAGAAGGCAAAACTATAGTAATGAAAAGCAGATTAGTGGTTGCCAGTGACGGGGGCTGGGGAGGAACTGACAAAGTGGCACAAGGGAACTTTTGGAGTGATGGAAATATTCTATGTTATGATTGTCGTAGTGGTTACATGACTGTATGTTTGTCAAAACTCAAATACATAAGACTGTGAATTCTATAAACAAAGTTGGATTAAAAAAAGACTCAGTCTAACAACAACAATTTTTTCTTTTTAAAGGATGACCTCGTCTGTAATGTTCAGTGACAGAGAGAAATTAAATAGGATGAGGATGCGAAGGGATTGTTTGAATGGCTACTTATGTGCCAGGCTTTGCATCTTGGTTGGGGAGGGATGAAGTTGGACCCCATATTGTCAGGAGTCAATGGGGAGGGAAGAAGTGGAGGTAGTCATCGAGGACATCTTCCAAGAAATTCATCTGCACATAGATACCAAATAAACATGACTCAACCTTTCTGGTTACGAAAGAAATACAGATTAAAACAATATCACTATGGCCCATCTGATTGCTATAGTCTGATAGCCTGGGTGGGCCTGGGGGTAGGAAGTGGTGTATAATCTTTGGAAAAAGCAATTCGAAATAAAAACCCCTGCCCCATCTCCCCACAAATGTCAAGATTTTGACCTGGCCACTCCACTAGCAATTTATCTTAAGGAAATAACTGGACAGCTGGACAAGGGAGGAGGCATACAGTTGTTAAATCAAAGTGTTCTTTATAATGTAAAGCAGTGGAAACAACCTAAGTATCCAGTAATAGGGGGTTGACTGAGTAAACCAATGGTTTATTCATCCCAGAATTTGCTTTCAGCCTTTGACATTTTTTGATGTACATAATAACTTGGGAGAGGAAGGAATTGGGTGAGGAGGAAATGGGGATGGCAGGGAGATTTATATTTTTGCTAAATACCCTTTCCTACCTTTTGAATTTGGGACCATGTGAATCTACTGCCTACTAAAAAGTTAAAATAAAAATTTTAATACAATATGAATTATATCTGGAGCTATAATTACTAAACACGGAAGGCCATTTACAATATAGCGTTTAGCGGGAAAAGCACGTTGCAGGGCAGGGTGAGCATATTTTTGTAAAAAAATTGATTTATATGGGTAAAGCATTGCAGGAGGAACAACAAAACGTTAGCTGTAGTTGTTTCTGGATGGTGGTTTTTGGTGACCATGATTTTTTTCTCTTTTTATATTTATATTTTCTAATTATTAAAAGAATGATTAATTGTAGGCCTTGTCTAATTAAAAATATACACTTTTTGGACATTAGCGGGAAAACTGGTGAAATCAGAAAGTCTGTAGTTTAGGTCATAGTATTGCACCAACATCAGTTTCCTAGTTTTGACCAACATGCCGCAGTTCTCTAAGATGTTCACGAGGGGAAGCTGGACGAAGGGTATACGGGAACTCTTTGTACTATTTTTGCGGCTCACTTGTAAACCTAAAATAATTTCAAAATAAAAAAGCCTTTACAAAGTTTTAAAAATAAGTTTAATGACCTAAAAATATCACTTTTTCTATCATGATAGCATTGTAGAATGTAGTTAGACATGACCAAAGACAAAGCTTGGTCGTGAAAGGAAGAGGAAGGTAGGGTATCAGGAGAGTGGGATTTTAGGACAGGAGAGATTTCACAGGCAGAGGAGGGCCCAGGAGGCTGGCAGAGGCTGAAGGGGAGCGTGGAGGGGAGCTGTAATTGAACAAGGTGGCTGAGGAAGGCCAGTGGGACCTTCGGAGGAGGTGCCTCTTTCTCAAAGACTGAAGGGAAAAGAAAAAAGACGAGGGGATATAACTGAAGTTTATTGGCAGGAGACTTTATGTCAGCCCACCTGGGGAGGTGGGTTTCTCTGGGAGATAAGGGTCAGCTTACCTGTTGAAGGTGGGGGTGATGGGGAAAGCGTGGAGCTTGTGAATGGGTGATAGATGAGGTCTGGAAGCCAAAATGCGTCATACAACCAAATGACCGTGAGACTGTGGTATTTCCCAAGTGTCCCAGGAGAGTCACTTGGAATGCGTTAGAATCACAGGGTCTCTGTGCCTCCAACCCAAACCAGGGAAGAGACTTGAAGACCTTTATATATAACAAGTACCCCCAGGTGGTTCTTCCCTGGAGCGAAGTAGGAGGAACACTGAAGTATTGCTAAGGTCTGGCTGCTCAAAGTGTGCTCTGAGGACTGGCAGCATCGGTCTCACCTGAGAGCTGGTTCGAGCAGCACGCCTTACTTCACACCTGAGAAATCAGCTTCTGCATTTTAAATTTGATCTCCAAGTGAATCATACGCACATCAAAATTTGAGAAGCGTTATGCTAAGTAACAACTGTTACCATAAATATATACAATTGGCATAAAAACATGGCTGTCCCCACTGGAGAGCCCACTAGTAGGAAGAGAGAACCTCCCATTTGGACTGACCAGGGTCGTGAGGCTGGAAGATGAAGAGGGTGGTGAAGGGGTGGTTGCAATGTTTGAACATGGGGTCTAGGATGGAAGGAAGACAAGGAACAGGGCTGGTGAGCTGAGTGGCTAGGGAAGGCTGAGGGAGTCTGGAGAATCGGATTGGATCAAGAAGCAGGGGTGGAGGGAGTACAGAGTAGGAAAGGTGGAGGGATGAGGGGTATGTTTATATCCAAGGTGTAGCCTTGGGAGTGGGTGGCTACAGAGGAATGGAGATGAAGCTATCTGAGTGAGGGAACTCAAGGAATTGTGAGGTCCTCCGGTTGAGTGGGTCATTCACAGTTCAAGTTCAATTTGCTCAGGTGAGGATCTGTGCTAGTTTGCTCAGCCACCATTCTTTGGAGATCCGCGTGATTTGGAGGCTGGCAGGGAACAGTGGATAGCCAGCCTCATTGTCTCGCCAAAGCTCCCTTTGTTTTTCTTCTCGTTCTCGTGTTCTTACTTGTATCACTGTCATGTTGCTGGGTTGGGGTATCCTCCGAGCTTGACTGAGTTCCCTCACACGTGAAAGAGTAACCCAGAGCATCTACGGAGAAAGACTGTTATGGTGGGATAATGGCTGGTCTCTATTTTCTCTGTGCTTTTCTGCAACTTTCTAATTTTCTACCATGTGTAATGGGTTCCTATTGCTTGTGCTGAACCATTCTTCCTTCTTGTGATAGCAGCACCGTAGCGGCTCCTGAGCAACCACCCCTTACCCCACCCTCTTTCAGTGTAGTTTCTGGGGTGAGGATGCTCCCCTAATACAGAAATAAGTACACAGGGATTTCCCTGGTGGCCTAGTGTTTAGGATTCCGGGCTTACACTGCCATGGCCTGGGTTCAATCCTTGGTCGGGGAACTGAGATCCCACAAGCTGCGCAGAGTGGGGAATAAACAAAAAAGAAAGAAAGAAGTACACAATCCAGGCCCGGACAATCACAGTGTTTCACCTCTTTGGCTGCAGTGATTGGTTCAAGAAAAAGTCTCAAGTATGTCCAATGCAAAACCATTAAATAATTTTTTTTTTTGGAATAGTTGTAAGAGAGAAGCTCTCTTCCTTTTGGGGGTGTGAAAGATGGGACACATGTCTGGGGCTTCCACTCTGTAGCGGGGAGTGTGTCTGAGAATAGAGCTAACGTGAAGGAGAGCACAGAGGAGAGGCAGGAAGTGAGAGTTCTGATCTTATCATTCGAGTTTCTGGATCCAACCATACCTGAAGCTAGTGACGCATTTCCAATGATATGAGCCAACATTTTCTTAATCCAGTGTGAGTTAGGTTTTTGGCACTTGCGACAAGATTCCTAACACAAGATTTATTACTTTTGTACAAATACAAATTTGTATTTTTGATAATGTTTTTTAAAAAACACAAAAGACAACTGTCAGATTCCTGAGTACATGTAGTTAGTCAACTAGCAGAGCTGTTAAACAGAATTTGTCAAACAAACACCTGCAGATCTGGCCCGGGATGTGAGCAGACATGGCTGGGAAGATTGCTCCAGGAGTGCTCCTGGAGGCGGGGGAGGAGCTGTGAACAGTCAGCTCATTCCCCCTCCTCCCCTGGCTCCTCCCAGCTCCAGCTGGGCACAATGAATGACGTGCCTTCAGCCTTCAGCCTGCAGTTAGAGCATGTGTCTCAGGAATCCTGCTGAGGCACGGGGCTGGTCCTGCCTCTGGAAAGAAGGAGCTGGAACAGTTCTGGCTTGCTGGGAGGTGGCTGTGGCTGCCTAGGCCAGACCTGGGCCTGGTGGGGACCTTCCCAGGTCACCCACCCTGGGGGATACCCCGCCGGCCATCTCCGGGGCTGCCTCAGTGGAGGAGGGAGGGGACAGAGCCACAGAGATATTTGCCCCTTGGAGGCATTTCCTGGAACACCGCGTTGCTTTTAGGATGTTATAAACATCCATGCAATACCTATGTTACTGCCTACTCATCATTCTCTTTGTTTTCTGAGTTTTAAAAAATTCTGTAAAATCATGCACTATAGAGGTGTGCATAGAACGTGTATGTGGTTTTAAAAAACAGGAGAGTAAACACCCATGTTTGTACTCCCGATGAAGAGGAGATCACTGACAGCCAGTTCTCCACATGGAGACCTCTGATCGCCTGCACTCCCACGACCCCTCCAGAAATTTCCGTTATCCTGACTTCTGTGGTCAGGGCATCCTGCTTTTCTTTCTAGTTTCACTTAGCATTTTTCTTTAAGTCAACTCACTCTTATTTTTTAATCTATTTTTTTATTTTTAATTTTTTATAAATTTATTTGTTTTTTTTTAATTTATTTTGGCTGCGTTGGGTCTTCGTTGCTGCGTGCAGGCTTTCTCTAGTTGTGAGCGGGGGTTACTCTTCGTTGTGGTGCACAGGCTTCTCATTGCGGTGGCTTCTCTTGTTGCGGAGCATGGGCTCTAGGCACGCAGGCTTCAGTAGTTGTGGCTTGTGGGCTCTAGAGCGCAGGCTCAGTAGCTGTGGTGCATGGGCTTAGTTACTCCGCGGCATGTGGGATTTTCCCAGGCCAGGGCTTGAACCCGTGTCCCCTACATTGGCAGGCAGATTCCTAACCACTGCGCCACCAGGGAAGCCCAACTCACTCTTTTAATTCAAATGATTTTTTTGACTTTTTTTATTGAGGTAAAATTCACATAACTTAAAATTTTAAAGTGTACAGTTTAGTGGCACTCAGTACAGTTCCAAAACTTTCATCACCCCCAAAGGAAACCCTGTACCCACTGAGCAGTCACTCCCCACTCTTCCCTCCCACTCCTCCCAGCAACTACTAACCTACTTTGCCTCCGTGGATTTATTTATACTGAGTATTTCATATAAATGGAATCACACAATGCGTGGCCTTTGTGGCTGGCCTCTTTCACTGAACATAGTGGTTTTGAGGTCCATCCGTGTTGTAGATGTATCAGGGCTTCCTTCCTTTTTATGGCTGACTACTATTCCATGGCAAATAAATTTCTTTTAAAAGGAAACTGCTTCATTAGTCCTGACTTTTCCCTCTGCCCGGAAAGTTATTTTCCCGGATATGTCTGCATGAATGACTCCCTCAAGCTGTTCAGATAATACCCTTGCACAGAGGTCTCCCCTGACCACATAACACAGAGACTGGCCCCTCTGTCCGCCCCCAGACTCCCAGACCCTCTCTACCATGCTCTACATTTTTCTTCCTTCCGTAGCACTTCTCACCCTCTGACATGCTATCCAAGGTACTCACTTCTTACGCAGACTGTTTCTGTGTCTGTCTCTCCCCCTGGGAGGCTGTGAGTTCCACAAGGGCAGGGAGCTTTGTCTGCTTGCCCCACACGTGCGTCCCCAGCTGCTACAACAGTGTTTGGCAGCGAGTAAGCAGTTGTGGGAGGCTGGATAATGGACCCCCCAAGATGTGCACATCCTAATCCCTGGAACCTGTGAATGTTACCCCCTGTGGCACACAGAGCCTTTGCAGACATGATTAAGTTAGGAATCTTGAGATGGGGAGACTATCTTGGGTTCTCTGGGTGGCCCTAAATATAATCACAAGTATCCTTATTTAAAAAAAAAAAAAAAAAGGCAGAGGGAGACTTGGTTGCAGCAGAAGTCAATGTGACAACTGAAGCAAGATGCTACTCTGCTGGCCCTGAGGAGGAATGCAGTTTAGAAGCCAGAAGAGGCAAGAAGACGGATTCTCACCTAGAGCCTCTGGAGCGAGCACAGCCCTGCCGACACCTTGATTTTAGCTCCACGAGACTCCTTTCACAACTCTGGCCTCCAGAACGGTAAGGGAGTAAATTTCTGTGGTTCTAAGCCACTCACTTTGTGGTAGTTTGGTACAGCACCCACAGGACACTAACGCAGTGCTCAATAAACAGCTGTTAAATGAATAAACACTGTCCAACCAGTGACTAAGGGAAACACCGTTACTGCTTACAATAAGCAGAAGGTAACTGAGAAAACACAGGCAGTGTAAACATAGCGATGCAATTAAACTTGGCTTGATAGCTAGAAATCTACGGCCTCCGAGGCAGCTCTCTCTCTGTTAGAAAAGAGAGCTGAGCACCCGTTAGAGACCGTTAGAGACCTATGAGCCCCACGCTGGGAACTGACATCTGCACGTTGAAGAATGGAATGGCGTTCTTGTCCTGTCAGTCAATGGTACTTAAAGCTCCAATTTGCTGGGGCAGGCGAGGGGCTCAAGGCGGGCTTCAGAGAGATGGTGACATCTGTACCTGGTCTTGGAGGGTTAGTGGAGAAAGAGAGAGATCAGAGTGTGGCATTGTAATTAAGTTTGTGGGCCACCTAAAGTCACCACTGTAGGGTGGATCCTGTGACGTGACAAATGTGACTGAGGTGACGGGGGGGGGGGCCGCCAGAGGCATCTCAGCGGGACGTCTGTGATGGGCGGTCCTCGTGGAGACATCTCCCGGGCAGAGCCTGGAGTTGGGACGGGAGGGAGGAGAGCTGGGAGACTGGGAGAGTCGTGAGGATGGAGCCTCGTGCCGCTTCTACCTTTTGTCTCGGCTCCGTCTTGTGCGCCACCTGCGTCTTAGATGTAGAGGTCTCGGGGTCCCATCATCAACTCTCTTCCTCTTTTCTTCCATGTGACCTCAAACCACCCTTGCCGACCCCCTCATGTCTCTCTCTGGCCCAGACCTCTCTCCTGAGTCTTCAACCCCAGGAGAGGTTGGGGTCTATCTGATATCACCCCTTGGGGTGCAGGCGCAGCAGGGACGTGTTGAGTTTGAGACACCTCTATCATCAGGGAGATGTTCTATGGGCTGTGCAATGCTTGGGGCTGGGACTCAGGGGCCCAGAAGGGAGATCAGCAGAGCCATGAGGTTGGGAGCTCAGCTTGAGAAGAACAAGGGCATATCAAGGACAAACGTTTCCACAACCTGCACGTGGAGCCGTTGTCTCTCAGGGTCAGTAACTCCTGGCCGTGTGGCTACCTACCCAGGGCTCTGGGAATGAAGCAGTCCCTCCTGCCCCCGCCTCTGTCCCGGCACAAGAACACCTGAAGCCAGAGAACGCCAGAGGGGACCTCTTCAGGGGCACGTGGACTCGGCCTCTGGGGAAAAGCTTCCATCTGAAAGGCACTTTGCACAGTGGTTAAGTGCACGAGCTCTGGGGCAGGCCTGTGTCCACCAGTTATTAGTGATTGGGGCCATGAGAATGGGACCCATAGGGATGGTGCCCTGTGCCTCCATTCCCTTATTTGTACGAATACCTGTGCTGTGAGAATTCCACAAGCTGATGTGTGTGGAGTGGTCAGCAGATTCCCTGGCCAACTATAAGCGCTCAGTCAAATATTAGCCATTGTTACGATCGTGATTGTTTTGATTAGCTCCATAAACTTTCCCAAAAGACCATCACTGTATGCAGTCCTACCCCAGTTTGGAGACAAAGAGGTAAGACACAATTCCTCCCCTCAAAGCGTTCACTGTTTAATGAGACAGAAAAATGGATAAAAAATTGTATTAGGGGATGGAAATTCTGTAAGAGAGAAAGCTCCAACTTCCTGGGGTAAGGAAAAGTACGGGAAGACTTTACAGAGGTGGTGATACCTGTACCTGGAAGGATGAGTGGAGGCGGAGAGAGGGCAGTGTTTGGCATTACAGGTGCACGAGGTTGGGTGCTGGGCAGGAGGGAGATGGCTGAGCCGTGGCGTGTGCGCTGTACGCGGGGGGAGAGATGGGCGACTGTTGCCTCAGATGCTTTTGGCCTCAGCTTTGACAAAGCCATCCAAAGCTGAGCCTCGCTGCAAATGTTCCTGCCTGTGATGTCATGCTGAGGCGGGTCAATTCCATGAACGTGAGGGCCTGGCCCCCACCCCTCCTGCTTTGGGGAGGAGGAAGTTCTCTCCGGGCAACGCCCAGGCAGGCATCCATTGCAGGTTCCCTGGCGGCACTGGCTGCGGCCGCCCCAGCCCAGCATGGACAGGAGCCAGGCTCTTGCCTTCGGCAACCTGATGCTTGCCTGCGTCAGCCCTGGCTTGAGCCCACTCCTCAGGGGAGCCAGGGGTCACGGTGACCGTCTCCCTGCTGGCTGCCATGCCTCCTAACAGCGCCCCACCCGTGAGGGCCAGAGGAACCACCGCAGGGGGCAGAGACGGCTCTGGCAGCCACAGGTCTGAGGTTGGGTTGGACCAGGCAGGGTCCCCCAATCCCTGTTCTTTCACCAAGACTTCTGCCTCTGCTTGAGCGGGAAGCAGTCCTGAATGCAGGCCTCTCCACACCAACGGATGTGGGACTTCCTTCTGTCCTACAGCCGGGTGGGGAGCCTACCCTTCTTCCCAGCCGCACTGACGTGAGCCTCACACATAAAAGGCACAGACACTGACTGGATGCAAAATGATGGAGTGATAAAGTGCACAGGGTCGGGGGCGTGGTCTGGAGTCACAGTGCCTGGGTTAGAAACCCAGCTCTGCAACTTCCTAGCTGTGTCACCCAACATTTCTGAGCGAGTAACTCAACATTTCTATGCCTCAGTTTCTTCATCCGTACAGTGGGATACCTACTTACTGTGCTAGTCCAGGGGTTGGCAGGTATTTTCTTCTGTAAAGGGCCAGAGAATAAATACTTTTGGTTTTGGGGGCTGCAGAGTTTCTGTTGCAGCTACTCACCTCTGCCAGCCATGGTAGCACAAACACAGCCATAGACAATTAGGGAATGAATGGGCGTGACAGTGTTCCAATAAAATTTTATTACGGACACTGATATTTGAATTGCATATAATTTTCAGGTCACAAACTGTCCTTCTTTTGATATTTTTAATAATAGTGAAAAAACGCCACCAAAACCCATCCAACTCACTCTTAGGTCACAAGCAAAAATGGGATTTGGCCTGTGTGTTGTCATTTGCAGTCTCCTATGCCCATCTCTGTGAGCGCTTAGCACGGCAGCCAGAACACGGCCCTCGAGCTGACGTTGAGCACCTACTACGCGCTTGATACATGTTAGCTATTATCTCCCTGGGAGGCGTGAATACGCCAGGAGGCGGCTGTCCCCGTGGCTGGCTTGTTGGTGAGGCTCAGGCCATTGGTGGGGGTACGGGGTCTGCCTTGGAGGGGGAGCAGCTGAGTGGGTTATCAGGAGATAATCCGTTATGGCTCAGGCTACCACTGGACAGCAGTGTCCAACAGTGTTCCTTCCCTGGTCCTTCTCTGCTTGGGGAAAGGGCCCAGAGCACTGACTTAGCTGCCCAGAATAGGCCCCACACCCCCCCTGGAGTGAGGACCTCCTGTCACACCCCCCAGGCCTCCCTCCAGTGTACCCTTCCCCTCCACACACTCCGAGCATTTGGGGCCAGCTCCTGCCTCAGGGTACAGAGCAGACCTCGCCCCAATGTCAGTGACTAAGCAGTTTATTCACAAACGGCTCCAGCTCCAGGCCTGAAGCTTCCTCCTTCCTATCTTTGGCACCAGGCAGCGATTGTCAGGCCTCAACACCTAAGGTCACATCCTTGGGTCCCAGCCCAGGCTGGGGGAGTGGCTGGAACCCCCAGCTCGGGGCTTTGGAGGAGTCTTTCTCTCCGAAGAACTCTGTCAGGCTTCACTCCTGGCCTTTGTCCAGGCCGGCCGCGTTTCCTCGGCCCCATCTGTCTCAGTAGCAGATGTCCTAAGGGTTTGGGCTGCAGGAACTAGCTCATCCTGGGCGGCTGCGAGCATTGCTGGGTGGGGTCCAACAGTCCCTTGCGCATGCCCAGGCCCCACCTTGTTCAAAGTAGACTTGTAGTCAATGTCTCTGAAAAGCCCAGAGGGGGTGCAGAGGATCCGCTCTGTGTGCAGGAGACAGGGTCTACGTTCTCAGACCATGGCTGGTGGTCCTGGCTCGGTCTCTCTTCCCCAGCCTACCTCAGGACTCAGCTGACACCTCAGTGCCTGTGAGCTGTCTGGAGAAGGCCCTCTCCAAGCGCAAGGTGTTGTATCTGGGGGGCGGCGTGCCCGGCACCTGGGCTGCTGGGGCTGGAGGTAGGCACAAGGCAGAGGTGAAAGTGGGCAGGTCATCGTCTATATGGAGGCCCAGGTTGTCCTGACCCTGGGGGCTGGGCGGAGCCTCGGGGCAGGGGGACGCCTGTCTCCGGGCCCACCACTCCTTGGCTTTGTGCCACTGGTGGCGTGCGACGATGGACAGGGAGTCGATGAAGAAGACCTCGATGATCTCAATGATGCAGACGATGGAGCAGCTCATCCACAGGCCCAGCTGGCCACCGATGTTGGACAGAAGCATCTCGATCTGCAAGGGAGGCCAAGCCAGACTATCAGGAGGGACCCCCGCCAAGTTGGCTTCATGCGAAGACCCCAGTTCCCAAGGGAGTCACTGGCTAGCCCTGGCCCCGAACAGGTTTGGGGGAAAATGGGGGCAGCCTTCCTGTCCCCTCTTACTCTGCCTGATCTGATGCTTGGTTGGCCTTTGGTGACCCTACGAGCTCAGGTTGGACCCCCACAATCTGACTCTGCTCCCCAAGGCCAGGCAGATGCGTACACTCGCAGACCCGGAACAGGTCCCAGGAGGAAGCCACTCACGCTGTTGGCAGGGCTCTCCACGATGGATCTCTGGTTCAGGTCTTTGTAGAATATCAAAAGTTTGGCCAAGTCTGTCCTGTAAAGATTCCAATAGGTGGGGGCCAAGGTGAGTTGGAGGCCTTTGCACTCTACCAGATGGACAGCCTTTCAGCATGGCTCTCTCTCTCCTGCCCAGCCCCCAGCACGGACCAGGCTCTGAGCTCCACAGGGTCTTAGAACCTGGTTTCTGGGTTTCCTTCTGCACCACAGAGCACATCTCTGGCCTGGGGCTGGTTCATTCATTCACTCAAAAACCATTTCCCCACCTGTAGACTAAGTTCCCTCAGCTGCATTCCCACAGCACAATGTTCTTCATTAAACCTTGACATTGTAGTTGTTTGATTGCAGTCTAAAACATGTACGGGAGACAAGCGAGTGATGTAAATGAGCGAGGCAGCTTGGGTGTAAGGTCATAATGATAACAACCATAATAACAGCTAGCATTTACTGACCATTTCCTGTGTTGCCAAGCACTGGAAGAACCTTACGTGTTCCAAGAACCTTATGTGTGTCAACTTATTTAATTCTCACAACAACTCTATGAGGCAGGTATGTTTTAATTGTACCCATTTTACAGATACGGCAACTGAGACACAGATCGGATAAGTAACTTGCCCAAGACTACACAGCTCATGATTGGCAGAGCTGGTATTCAAACCTAGAAAGATCTGGCCCAGGGCTGGGCACCGTGGAGACAGTAGTGGCCCAGAGAGATGTGGGTTCACACGGCAATCCCCCCACCCTCTCCCATCTTTGTCTCCACCTGCTGAGGTCCCTGAACTCTGCCCTGGCTGATTTTTGCTAAAGGTCCCTTGGAAGTGAATTTCGATGTGGAAAATTCAAGTGGAATTAGAAGCTGCATGGCTCAAAGGAGTATTTTTCCAAGTGGGTCAAGATACATCAGGAAGCCATGAAATAAACTTACTGGGTCATGACCAGTACCTTTTACAAAATGAAATAGAAAAGATCAGATTGCATCCACAGAGAGATTCGAAATTTTTATCAACTGATATGGGCACTAATCATTCAGAACTGTGCTGTGACCAACTGGGATGGATGTAAACAATTGGTTTGGTACACGAGTGTGCAACGTTTGAGAAGCAGCCGAATGCATTGTACATCATAAGGGAGTACTGTTTCATGACAATTTTATTTCAGTTATGTATTCAATGGGCCACAATGGAAAAAGTATTTTCATACTGTGGGTCATGGTCAAAAAGTTTGAGAGCCCCAGGCCTCGAGCAGGGCCTGGCTCATGATAAGAACTCAGTAAATATTTGTTGCATAAAGAAATAATGAATGAATGAATGAATGAATGAAAAGGAGAGCGTTTGGCACTGAGGAGTCAAGTGAGGAGGCTGGGGCGGGGGCTGGCAGAAGCAGAGGAAGCAGGGTGGAGGTCAACTTACTTGTTGAGTTTTTTCTTTATTTGGCCTTGGTCCCAAGTGAGAACAGACAGCAACCATTTCTGTGGTGGAGAAAGAAGTGGCCTGGGGATGCCTGGAGAGACCAGAGCCAGCCTGTCTGCTCTCCCCTCTCAGCCCCAGCCCCTGACCCAGGCCTCCCCTGTGGATCACCCCTGAGGCCAGAGGACACAATCAGGACATGAGGCTCCAGGCTGAGGGCTCTAGGGGGAAGAGAGGACAGAGAACTCACCTCGGAAACCTCAGATGGCCACTGCGCCAGACTGGTGGTCAGCGTCCACTCCTTAAAGCTACGTGGAGAAGGGCATGGAGTGAGGGTGGGTGGCCTGGCCCAGCCCAGCCCTGCTCATCCCACTGCTTTGGGTCCACTCACCTGCAGGCTTCCTTGCACATCGACTGGCAGCCCAGCTCTCCCCAGACAAAGGCCTGGTGCAGTTCGTAGTAGCAGTACACTGAGGGACAGAGTGCAGGGTGGCATGAGCTTTGGGGTCACAGGACCCTTCCTAGGGTTTTCCAGTGGTACCCCCATAGTCTCCTTTTAATGATTTCACCTTCCACTTTCTACAAACACTAGTTCTCTGGAAACAATTTCTGGCTTGTGATTTTGAGAGACAGAATACTGCCACAGCTAAGAACTTGAGTTGGGGTCGGGGGCAGGTTAGCAGCCCTTGCTTTGGGTCTAGCTTTGTTGCTCCCTGGCTGTGTGACCTTGGGCAAGTTGCTTAACCTTTCTGAGCCTCAGTTACCTGTTCTGTCAGAGGATACTATCAATAGTTCCTACCTCCTGGAATTGACAGAGGTGCTCAAGGTTTTAGCACAAGCTGGGGTGTAGCATTTGATCCTTAATCAGAAAGTAGAATTCAAGCCAGGCTTCACAACAGGAGTGAAACTGGTCGGTGTCTCTCTATCAGTATCTCCCTCAGGCCAAAGGCCATAGGGGCAGGGTCCCAGGAGCGCCTTAGCTATTGCCAGGGCTGGGCTGACCCCGCTCCTGGTGTGTGCAAGGCGGGGGTGGGTCTCACTCACTCCAGTTGGGGTGCTGACGGTAGTTGCAGTAGTTGGCTCCCTGAGGTAGAGGCTGGCTGAACTGGGCACACCCACATTTCTCCACCATCTTTGCCTGGAAGCACGAGTGAAGGCAGATCTGAAAGACAAGACCCAGGAATTCCCTTAACCTCCTTGCACGTGGATGCCAGAGACCCCCTCCCTACATCCCTCAGTCGGAGAGGGTCAGCTTCCCACAGCCTTGGCAGACAGCATAGTGTACCCCTCATGTCACAGCCGACTGGGCCACAGGGACAAAGCTAGAAAATTTATTGGGAATTTAAACAGATGTGGATGCCAGGTTGAGCTAGAGCTGCGGTGGTCATTTTCCATCATGTAAGTGCTGACCCAGATATAAGTGGGAAACTTGGAGCAGGTGCTAAGAAACAGAGAAACAAACCCAGCCCCCAACTTTCCGATTCTCGGGTCCAAGCCCTCCAGACTGGATCCCTGGGGATCATAATATCCACGAAGCTTACAGCATAAAAGCTAACGGTGTGGGCTCAGAAGGCAGGCTGCTTGAGTTCAAATATCAGCTGTGCTACCTCCCAGCTGTGTGACCTCAGGCAAGTTACTTAATCTCTCTGATGCTTTGGTTTCTTCATTTTTGAAATAAGTATAACAAGGCCTACTTCATGAAGTTGTTGTGAGTATGAATTGAAAGATGTAAAGTGTTTGTAAATGGTAGTCTCTCACTAAATATTATCCAGAGTATCTTTCCAACGAGCTGACCCCCCACCCCCCACTTTTTTTTTTGGTCTTGAAGTCAGTGTGAATGTGTTTCTATTTCTTACAAGCAGACATTGTCTGACTACTGGTCTCTTTTCACTCAGTGTCTCCACCACCCCTCAGCTCAGCTCTGGTGGAAGCTAGTGGACTCAGTGCACTCAGGGCACGTGGTCCTTTTGTTCTGCTGGGATGATTCTCATTGGCTCTCTTAGTGTCCTGGTGGGAGGCGAAGGGCAGACTGCCAGAACAGGAGGCAGTGTAACAGGTGATCTCACTCAAGGGTTGACATAGGTAGTACACTAGCGGGTGGTGGAGATCATGGGGAACCAGAGAACATGTCTCGTTTGATAAGGCCACTCCACCCACTGTTTATCCTGTAGGAATATGGGCCCAATGTTGCCAGACCTTGTTTTTCAGGAGAAGCTAGAAATCTGGGTTTTCTTGTGAAATTCCCTGACTTTTAAACACCATCCAGGAAAACCAGGTGAGCAGGGTGGAAGGGACCTGGGAGCTGCCACTTAGCAGCCCCGGATCCAATCCAAACTGCCCTGGTGACTGCCGAAGAGCACACAAGTTGCCCAAAGCCATCAGTGGGTGAAGGGCACCCCTCACCCAGTGCCTCTCCCAGACTGCTTCCTCCTCCTGTCCCTCGCTCGCCAAGGCCCACTTAGGAAGTGGATCTCAGCTGTACATTCTGTTCCATGCAAACCTCAATGAATCAATTAAGCTCTGGTTACAGATGGATTGAAGAGGACCGGAACCAGCTGGCACCATGTGCTCTTGAGGTCCTTGGATGAACCCCAGGATTCTAACCACAGTTCCCAGTCCCAGACACGCCCCAGCCTATATATAACTTTGTTTCCTGGGTCCAGGCCACAACCCGGGGCTGGGTGCTGCCTCCAGCCTGTACCTGGAGGGAATACGTAGCGTTGTAGATGTTCGTGATCAGCACGCCATTCCAGTCCTCCGTGCACCGGCTGTAGGGCTCACTCAGCTTGAAGGACTCCGTCTGTAATCACAGCAGCACACATTCAGCCCTGACCTCCCCCAGGACCCAGACGAGGGGCATTTCTAGCAGCTTCGAGGAGCTGAGCAGCTACCTAGTCATTCATTTAACAGATATTTATTGAGCACCTACTAGGAGCTTGATGCTATTCTAGGCACTATGGAACCCACAGTGATCAAAACAGACGAGTTCCATGCTCTTGTGGAGCTCACATTCTAGTGGGGTAGACAGATGGTCAAAAAGCCAATAAATCATTCTGGATCTTTTTTGATAGTGATCGATGAAACTGGGTAGAGACTAGAGGGGTTGGGAGGAGGGGGCAGTCTTTCCAAAAGTGATTAGGGAAGACGTCTTTGAGAAAAAGACAGGTTGGCTCGACATGGAATGGCAACAAAGAGCTGGACTTGCCAAGAAAGGTAGGAAGAGGATTAAGCAGAGGCAGCAGCAAGGCTGGAGGTGGGAGAGGGCCAGGGCGGCCGGAACGTGCTCCAAGGGAGAGCCGTCGCTGGAGATGAGGTCAGAGAGGGTTGCCAAGGCCAAATCATGGTGGCCTCCTATGCTGTGCTGAGAAATTTGGGTTTGGATTTGGTTTTCAGAATGTAGTGAGCCACTGGAGGATCCATGGGGAGGGGCTGGAGGGATTAGAAAGATGAGCAGTGACTGTGCTGCGCGGGGTCCTTGTCTCAATTGAAGGACCCATTTCCTACCCTCTTGTCTTCTGGTCCCAGAAGTTGACTTGAAAAAATGGACTTTCTTAGAGAGGACCAAAGAATACCCAGCAGGGCAGAATGATACCCTGATCAGAGGAGGTAAGCGCATCGTAACTCACTGTTCGAAAGCCTTATTAAATTATGTTTTATTATGGCTTGCTACGTTTGGTTCTAGCTTAATATTTGTCACTGCAAAGGAACAATCCAGACAAGACAATTAAGAAAAAAAAAAAAGGGTAATGTCTCCCAAGGGGGAAAACAACTGAATATATTGTGACCATATCATAGCTAGGATTTGGGGTGTGTATGTGTGTGTGTGTGTGTGTGTACAAAGAGTTTTGTTTTGTCTTTTATGAAATGGGGAGGGTAAAGGGCAAATGGATGGCAGATTTATGGGAGGGAAGAAAATTCTTTTTCCTTTGAAGAGTGGATGCACAGAGAAAAAGGTGATTGGGTCGGGGGAAGGAATCAAGAAGTTTGGCACAGGTAGAAACTACAGACATCTCAAGTGGCTATAATCTCTTTCTGTTTGTATTATAATTCATCTGTTGACCCATTAGTCTCCCTCAATTAATTGCAAATTAATTTGCCCTCCGGGGCAAAAGTGCTCATTTGAAAACGGAAGAAGCAGAGAGGAAAGTAGCCGTCTGGTTTCCTCTCTTCCCCCAGGGTACCCACTCCAACAGGTCAGATCTCGATCCTGAGATCCAGACACACATCACACGTTCCCTTTGCCCTGCAATGTCCTCTTCTCACTAATAATAAAGAGTGAGTGTCTTTCCACGTCAGTACAGAATAAACAGACTTACTTCATTCCTCTAATAGCTGGGTAGCAAACTGATTTAGAGCCTCTAGTGCATGCCAGGGCTGGGCTGGGATCTGGGCACGAAGATGCCAAGCAGTGGCTTCCCTCGAGGACACCTCCATTCAGTGCTACCCTCTAAGCTTCTCCAAGCAGCAATCTCCCTGATTGGATGTCCCTTGGAGCCCCCAGGCCCAGGATGTCCACAGAGCCTAGAGAGTCAGCTACTAGGTACAGGGCTCTACCTGCCTGTGGGGAGAGTGCAACAGCCTGGCATCTAGGGGAGAGGGTCCGTCCACGCAGGTAAGCCCTGTGCAGCTGGAAAAGGTGGCTGAGGCTCTTTCTACGTTGAGAACCGGGCCATGGACCACTTCCAGAGAACCGACTGTGAGAAGCCATATTGTGATTTTTACGCTTTTTGAGTACTCGATGGCCCTTTACTTTGCGACGATGCTTATCAAACTCAGAGCTCCTGGGTTATTCAGGTTACTTCCTGAAACACCTGGGGCTGGGGCAGATGGGGCCAATGGCCTTTTGAAAGGGGAAGAGAGGTCTTTAGCTTCTCAAAGCCTCAGCTAGATGTACTTGGACAGAGCCCCGGCTTGCTCTCACTCTCTCTCCCCCGTCGCCTTTCACTCCCCCACTTCACTGTCAGTTTACCAGAAGTGCTGATCTGGGCAGCGTGGGGAAACATTTTGGCTTCTGTCCTGACCCCTAGGGACCCAAAAATGAGAATGGGTATATATGTATGTGTGTGTGAGAGTGTGTGCAAGTTTAGATGGATAGATAGATAGGTAGATAGATAGATAGATATGTGTGTGGCACGCACAGGTATGTGTAGGTGTGATTAGGCGCCTGTGTGCACACGTGTTGTATGTGGGTGCATGTGGGAACAGGACTCATTTTTATCAAAATGAGGTCCTATCTGCTTCCTTCTGAGAATCCTGGAGGGGGAGGGCAGTTGCACAGAGTCCTTAGCTCACCTCTTTAAAGGTATGAACTGTGCCAGGGAAAAGCCCAGGTGGCAGCAGGAGGCTCTAGGTGGAATTATGGGTGTTTTAACTCTTTTTTCTTTTGTCCTGTTTTTAAATTGTAATAAATTATAAAAGTTATTTGTAATGTTATAAAATAATTTATAGATATAAATAATTATAAAAGTTATTTTTATGTTTCTAATCAATGGAGGAAAAAAGAATTATGCAACATATGAAGTTACGACTACTTGTTAAGAATTTGGAGGAATTCTGCATTTCACATCCTGCAGAAATAAAATTCTAGTGGGTTAAACTATTAAATGAGATAATAAAATAACTGGAAGGAAAATCAGCTCAGTATCTGATCTCAGGAGGGAAAATCCTCAATAAACATAATGACTAAAGAAGAAAACAAAGATTTTGACTATGTAAACATCTGATGTTTTTGCATGTGAAAAAGTAGCATAATGAAAACCAAGATGAAAGCACACACTGGGAAAGATATTTGCAACACATATGGCAAATAATTAGTACTTTCTATATACTATATGGAACAGGTCAGTATCTTACTCAATATCTCACTTTCTTGTCACGAGGATAAGAAAAATCTTCCCTAACCCCTCTTTTTGGTTCAAATATTCTTCCTTCCCTTCACATCTCTTTTCTTAAAAAAAATGTATAGTAAATAGCCAATATTTTTGGAGCACCCAATACATGCCAAGCACTGTTTTCAATTTTCACATGAATCAACTCATTGAATTCTCACCAGACTATGCAGTAACATTATTATCATCCCCATTTTACAGATGAGGTAACTGAGACACAGAGATCACACAATCAAAATGCAAAGCTGGGGTTTGGACCCCAGTTGTCTGGCTCCAAAGTCTGAGCCCTTAATCCCTGTTATACATATGCTTGTGAAGAGAAGTGTGTGCACGCTTTAAGATAAAAATGTACAGTGGGAGGATTTCCCTGGTGGCTCACTGGTTAAGAATCTGCCTGCCAATGCAGGGGACACGGGTTCGAGACCTGGTCCAGGAAGATCTCACGTGCCGCGGAGCAACTAAGCCCGTGCACCACAACTACTGAGCCTGTGCTCTAGAGCCTGCGAGCCACAACTGCTGAGCCCACGTGCCACAACTACTGAAGCCCACGAACCTAGAACCCATGCTCTGCAACAAGAGAAGCCACCGCTATGAGAAGCCCGTGCACCTCAACGAAGAGTAGCCCCCGCTCGCCGCAACTAGAGAAAGCCGCGCGCAGCAACGAAGACCCAACGCAGCCAAAAATAAATAAATAGATCTTAAAAAAAAATGTACAGTAAGGTTTGCAATGACAGTGAAGTCTCGCCCCTCTCCGGGGCCTGGCTCCACACTCCCCTGGGTGGATTTGCCCTTGCCTGCTTCTTCATCTCTCATTCGTGATCCAACCCATTGTACTTTGGTTTCTGTTCCACTCCGTCCACTGAAAACTGCTCTGGCAGAGAACCGATGACCTCTTGGCTGCCCAACCCAACAGCTTTTGCCCTTTACCTTGCTTGACCTCTCAACTGCGTTTGGCACCCTAGCTAACACCTTCCTGGAAACCCTCTTCGTTTCTCTGACACCAACCCTTTCCAGCTTCTGCTGCTACTTTGGTCCCTCTATTTCTCCATTTTCTTTCTGCTCAGCCCTTAAACATTTGCATTCTGTCTCAGGTCTTGGGTGATGGCATTCCTTTCCAAGTCTAGAATTATGCTAGATGTAACCCCACCCTCAACCCCGCCGTGGCCCCCGGATTTTTCTCCTGAGCTCCAGGTTCACAGCATCTACTGGCAGGATGTTTTCACCTTGATTTCCCAAAGGCACAACAACTTGGGTATGTCCCAGACTGAAGTGGTTCTTTTCTCCCCCAAACCTACCCTTCTTGTATTTCCCTAATTTAGAACCTGGCGCTTCCATCCACCCCACTACCCAAGCCAGAACCCAACTATCAATCTAACTCCCCCTGGCCTTTCCTCAGTGACCTCGGTTGTCAAACCCTGTTGCTTGTAATACCTCTCAAGTGCATTCACTTCCGCTCATCCCCACAGCCATTGCCTCAGCTAGGGCCTCATCATTTCCTTCTAGCGTTACTGTAAATACTGTGCTGTCTCCAGTATATATATATATATTTTTTTAAATAAATTTATTTATTTATTTTTGGCTGTGTCGGGTCTTCGTTTCTGTGCGAGGGCTTTCTCTAGTTGCGGCGAGCGGGGTCCACTCTTCATCGCAGTGCGCGGGCCTCTCACTATCGCGGCCTCTCTTTTTGCGGAGCACAGGCTCCAGACGCACTGGCTCAGTGGCCATGGCTCACGGGCCCAGTTGCTCCATGGCATGTGGGATCTTCCCAGACCAGGGCTTGAACCCATGACCCCTGCATTGGCAGGCAGATTCTCAACCACTGCGCCACCAGGGAAACCCTCCAGTATCTTGATTGCACTTCAGCCAAAGCGGTTTTTCAGAATGCCTCACTACCTGGCTTCAAATCCTTTCTGTGACCCCTTTGTAATTGCTATGCCCTTCGTCTGGACTAGCCTTTCCTGATACTATTTGCCTGATAATTGTCCTTTAAGAATCCATCACCTAGAAAGCCTTCACCAAAAGCTTCTGTCCCGGCTCCCAGCCACCCATCCATCTATCCAACAATATTTACTGAGGATCTACTACGTTCTAAGAACTGAGCCTGGGAACAAGATGGAGAAGGTCCCTGTTCTCACAGAGCTTGGACTTGCGTTGCAAAGGTATGTTATCTTCTCTTAAAGGTGAATCTTTGAAGGTAGGTGCTCTGTTGTATCCGTCTCTGAATAGCCAGTGCTTTGGACACACATGCCTCAGTGAATGAAGGAAGATTAGTTAACCAACTGCCTAACCAACTGCGTCTACCAGTTTAACATGCCTATCGAAAGGAAATAAATAACTAAATAAAAAATAAATAAGAACGGAAGTCTAGTTTGTTTGGACTTATTCTAGTGGCTCTCTGGTGACCTCTCAGTAATCCCTAGTTTTTTGTTGTTTTAAATGCTCATAAGTCAGAACTAGAGCTTCCTGACCCTGCTCTGTGGCTTTGATTTTGTATATCTCAAATTAAGTGTAGCAGAAAACCGACACATGCCTTTGTTTACCATCATTGCTAGAGAGAGCATTTGCTTAACAGTGTGATGGATATTTCTCTAAGCTCAGGGAAGAAAACCAGAGGGCAATTCCTTAGTTTTTGTATTTTCCCAAGCTCTAAGTGCGCAGACACTGTGAGAGGCAGAAGGTAAGAATGTGCTGCAAATCCCAGGTGCTTCTTCAAGGTATAAAGCTGCCTGAGAAATGTTGGATCAAAATGTTCGCTATCCTGATCTGGGAGTTTTGTTATCTGCCAGTGAACAGAGGAATCAGAGACCTGACTCCTTAAGTAGTAAGCTAAAGGGACTTCCCTGGTGGCCCAGTGGTTGTCTCCGCGCTCCCAATTCAGGGGGCATGGGTTTGATCCCTGTTTGGGGAACTAAGATCCCGCATGCCACACGGTGAGGCCAAAAAAAAAAAAAAATGATAGTAACTTAAAGTCTTTTCAAACCACAGTTCGAGCAGGTTGGGGCTCAAGAGTTTTCCTTGGGCAATCAGCATTCACACAGCCCAAGCTGGTACACAACACTTCTCATGTTGGAACAAATTTCCCACATTGAACAAAGCCACTAAATGACACGGCTTCACAGATGGTACCATCCTGCTGTTTTCTCTTGTCCAGGGTTGCCCTTTGATGGGACATGGTGAGGCACCGAAGCCACAGATGCCAGTTTATCTTCTCTGCTGTCTCAACTTAAATACCACTTCTTCAGGAAAGCACCCCTTGAACTTCCCCTCTTCTCCCTATTAAAAAGCCCTAAATCAGGCATCTCTGTGATAAGATCTCATGCATCCTGTATTTCTCCTTCTTAGCACCTATGATGATTAGAGTTAATCACCTGTGCAATTTTTTGTTTTTTATTGATTCTCTCTGCTAGACCCTAAGTTCTAAAAGGACAGCGACAGTCCTGGGGACACGGATGTAGCCCCAGCATCTAGCGCACAGGATGTGCTCAGAAAATGCTTGTTGAATGAATAGATGATGGAGGAATATACAATCCCCAATGCCCACCATATCCCTTTATAACTCACTCTGAAGCCATCATTTATGGCTGTGCTAAAGCTTTGGTATCATCCTAGCTTTACTTTCTCTTAGGAAGACACACTTTTCTTCTCTCATTCTGAACTACTCAGGTTTCTAAAGCTGAGGTTCCTGAGTTTGTGGCCTCTTGAAATGACCACTGGAGTTTGATAAAAATACAGATCCTTGGGCTCATCTCTCAGAGACATTGATTCAGTAGATCTGAATCTACTCATCAACAAGTTTGGAAACGACTGCGCTGGAGGAAAACTTTGTGAGGGATGAGGTCTAATATGTTTAATTTGGCATGCTGAGGTTGGATATAAACAAAGGCATGAGCAAAGAATCCACAAGGAGATTTTTTTTCCTCCATAAATAGGTGAAAAAATGCCACTAAGAATGACTGTCAAAAATTATAATAGGGTTTCCCTGGTGGCGCAGTGGTTTAGAGTGCGCCTGCCGATGCAGGGGACACGGGTTCGTGCCCCGGTCCGGGAAGATCCCACATGCCACGGAGCGGCTGGGCCCGTGAGCCATGGCCGCTGAGCCTGCGCGTCCAGAGCCTGTGCTCCGCAACGGGAGAGGCCACAACAGTGAGAGGCCCGCGTACCATAAAAACAAACAAACAAACAAACAACAAACAAACAAACCAAAAAAATTATAATACCATTTTTTCTTGACAGATTAGCAAAGATTAAAAATTGGTTAATACCCGTGTGGATACAACCTTATTGGAGGACAACTTGGCTAATATGCATACTGATTGATATACTTCTAGGAAGCAATCGATGACTACACCTCACATTGCACCATTGCTTTTAGCTGTACCTGGAAACAATCTAAAGTCTATCAACAGGGAATTGCTTCAATAACTCACCCACACAATGGACTATTATGGGTCTTTAAGAAGAATGAGGCAGAATCTATATGTGTACTCACATGGAACTATTTCCAAGCCATAGTATCAAGTGAAAAATGGGGCACAGAGATGGAAACAACCTAAGTGTCCATCATCGGATGAATGGATAAAGAAGATGTGGCACATATATACAATGGAATATTACTCAGCCATAAAAAGAGACGAAATTGAGCTATTTGTCATGAGGTGGATAGACCTAGAGTCTGTCATACAGAGTGAAGTAAGTCAGAAAGAGAGAGACAAATACCGTATGCTAACACATATATATGGAATTTAAGAAAAAAAAATGTCATGAAAAACCTAGGGGTGAAACAGGAATAAAGACACAGACCTACTAGAGAATGGACTTGAGGCTACGGGGAGGGGGAAGGGTAAACGGTGACAAAGCGAGAGAGAGGCATGGACACATATACACTACCAAACGTAAGGTAGATAGCTAGTGGGAAGCAGCCGCATAGCACAGGGAGATCAGCTCGGTGCTTTGTGACCGCCTGGAGGGGTGGGATAGGGAGGGTGGGAGGCAGGGAGACGCAAGCGGGAAGAGATATGGGAACATATGTATATATATAACTGATTCATTTTGTTGTGAAGCTGAAACTAACATACCATTGTAAAGCAATTATACTCCAATAAAGATGTTAAAATGAAAAAAAAAAGAAAAATGGGGCAGAACAGTATTTTGTATTTGCATGAAAGGAGAAATGCCTATACCCACACACACATGCTTGAAGCAGACTATCACATCCCTGGCGAAACACAGAAGCAGCAGCAATAGTCTCCGTGCAGAGGAAGGAGGGAACCAGAGGTCAGGGATAGAAGGGAGATACACCTGCATGGTAGGCTCCTTGTACTGTTTGCGTTTTTTATTTTGTGCATATACTCCCTTTAAATAAGTACTTAATAGTTATTCTGTTAGATAGAGCAAGAGACAGAGACAGAGAGTGAGAGAGTGAGACAGAGTGAGACAGAGACTGGCATAAAAAGACCCCAGGCCTGCAAACAAGAGACTGCACAAGCATGGCCAGGGGCGTCTGAGCACACTCCTCGCCTTGCCCTTGTGCTTCCATTGGGCGTGACTGACTCGGGGATTGGAGTCTGCAGCCCAGATGTGCTTTCGTTGACAGGTGTGAGTGTTCTCAGCACCTACTGAGGTCAGAAAAGGTCAAAGACTTGAGGGGAGTGGCTCTCGGTAAATGAGGTGAAACTGATGGAAGTAGGATGGTCCAAATAGACCTTTGATGGCCCAATGACTTTCCAATAGTGGTTTACATGCCCCAGTGGCCTCTAGGTGTCCCAGAAAGGTGTTAATCTGCTCTATTTATATTAGTGACAAATACATAGTTAGTGTCTGACCAGCACAGCTTCCATGAATGCTGACATTTGTCTCTGGAACAAGGAAGGTTCCTTCAATTCTTATCCAAAATGGCATCCTGTCCTTGTTCATCCATAGAAAAGATACAAAGACAGCCTTTAGTATAACTACTAGAATGACCACTGGGGTAACCATTGGAAAATACTAGACCATGCTTCCTTTTGAAACCAACAGTCTTTTCCATAAGCTGCACCTCACTGGTTATCCTTCAACAAAATCTGTCCTCCTCACCAAACCGACGGGAATCAGAAAATTCTCTTACCAGGTGCATCCCTATGGAGGTGGCCATGGCCGTCTCAATCTCTGTTCCCACATCCTCGATGAAGGGGTACTCAAACTGCCGATGGACAATCACCTTAGCCCCGGTGGAGGACACCAGGAAGGGGTTGTACTCCTCTTCGTTTAGGTACAAGATGACCTGCAGCCCTGGGAGGATAAGGCAGCCTGCTGTGGTCAAAAGCCAGGAGAACGTTCCCTGGCGGTAGCCTACCTCTCCCACTGCTCTGAGATTCTCAAAACCAAGACCCAGGCATTTCCCACAAGTGAAAGGTAGACAAAGGTGAGACTGGAAACTCCAGCCTGACTTGTTCACTGCTCTGTCTCCAGGGCTTAGCACAAAATAGGGCTCAGAAACAGTGTCACCACTGCAGGTTTGCTAAGCATAAGGAAAACTACTACCCTGCCCAAGACACGAATCTCCATGTGGTTCTTTGAGATGGGGAGTTCTGCTGGGCACCCAAAGGGACACACAGAGCTGCGTCTGCTTAAACCCTCAGGGAGAGACACCAGTGGTGAATCTGATCACTGGCCTAACTCCTCTCCCTGTTCCCACTCTTTTTTTTTTTTCCTCTTGCGCCTGCAGTCTAATCTGAGCCCGGCAGCCAGAGGGACCTTTTCAAATCAGGAATCAGATCAGGTCACTCCCTTGCCTGAAACTCTTCAGTGGCATTTCATCGTATACACGGGTATGCCATAGAATAAAGTCCAGAAACCTGACTGTGGCTCTCAGGGAGATGCTGCTGCCTCCCTCCTCATTCCACTCTCCCCTTCCATCAGGAAGCTCCAAGCAGGCTGGTCTTCTTTCTGTTTCTGCAGCACACCAAATCCATTTCCTTCTTGGGGTCCTTGGACTTGCTAGTGCCCAAAATGCTCTTCCATGGACCTTAATGCGTATTTTCCATCTTTAAATAAGCCTCCTTCCAGAGGCCTTTCTGGACCTCCTTATCTGAAATAAACCCCCCATCTCGGCCCCAGCCACTCTCTCTACCCTTGCGCTGCTTTGTTTTCCTCATAGCGCTCCTAGGATTGATAACCAGATAATATCTATGTGCTTGTTCACTCATTTATCTGTCTCTCTGCAACAAAATGCAAGCTCCCTGAAAGCAGAGATGGCATCTGTCTTATTCACCACTGTGTCCCTAAGACTTGGAAGAGGGCCTGGCATACAGAAGACACTCAATAAACATTTGGTAAACAAATGAGAGCAGGGCCTATATGAGTTGAAAGAAGAGAACTTTGAGAGTTATTCTGACTTCTTCTATTTGTAAGTAAAGGAAACAAAGCCCAGAGTGGGGAAGCGATTTGCTCAAGGTCACACAGCCCACATTCAGCAGAGCCAGGATTGTGCAACAGTTCCCAGACTACTTCTTCTTCCCACTGACGTGTGTGCCCTGAATTATGGTTTCTTGCAGATTTGGTAAGAACGCAGAGAATACAGTAACAAAGATGAGGTGTCCAGGTAGGTTTTCCTCCATGACAAGATCTTGCCTTTCCTTGTAGGAGTATATCTATATATCAAATCATGTTCAATTTGTTTAGGACCTTTCAAGAATTCCTTTTGTAGGTAAACCAGTCCAGTCTGTTGAGTTCCTGCCTTCTCTACAAAAGTCACAGTAGTAGAGTAGTAGTAATACTAATACTGGAGGTAGTAATTATTGGTGGTGATAGTAGTAGCAGCAGCAATGGTAGTAATGGTAGTAATAGTAGTAATGACAACCACATCTAGCATTTATTGTGTGTATAGTGTGTGTTATGGACTGAATTTTGTGTCTCTCCGCAGGTTGCCCCTCCACCCTATTCATATGTTGAAGTCAATGTGATTGTATTTGGAGATTCAGACTTTAGGCAGGTAATTAAGGTTAAATGAGGTCATGAGGGTGGGCCCTAATCCCATAGGATTAGTGTTCTCCTAAGAAGAGGAAGAGCCAACAAAGCTCTCTCTCTCCACAGAAGACAGGCCATGTGTGGACACAGAGAGAAGATGGCCATCTGCAAGCCAGCAAGAGAGTCCTCACCAGAAACTGAATTTGCCAGCAACTTGACCATGGATTTCCAATCTCCAGAACTGTGAGCAAATAAATGTCTGTTGTTTAAGTCACCCATCTGTAATATTTTGCTATGGCAGCTCAACCGAACTAATACAGTGTGTATCAGGTCTTATTCTAAGTGCTTTTTATATTTTGTCTTCTCAATTACCTTGTATCATCGATACTACTATTATTCCCTCATTATAGATGAAGGGGTGTAACTTGCACTGGGTCACACAGTGAGTGGCTGAGCTGGGTTTTGGCTCCAGAATCTGTCATCTTAACCAAGATAAAGGTGTGTTTGCTTCCCTAATCTCCTGTTCAGCACGTCTGGATTTAAGTCCATCTGGAAGCTGCCTGCCCAGCATTACTCACTCCAGTTACAAGCTTAAACCCGAGTGGTTTCCCTGGGAGAAGAAACCCCAGGGTTGTCCGTGTTGCTCTCTCGAAAGCAAAGAGGAGATGTCAAAAAGGAAAACAGACTCTGATAAAGAAGGAAAGAACCGACATGGATGTTGATGGAAACACTGCAAGAAGAAAAGTTGTGCCCCAAGTTTCTGGCCAGGTGGGGCAAACCTGCATCTCTGGAAGGCCTAAAGCATCCCCAATTGTCCTGCTGCCAGCATGCTTGCCATTAGAGCACCCCAGGGTCTCCTTGGTGCAGATTCCCTTACCGTATTCACTGCCTCCCATGGAGGTGCTGAGGATAGTCTCATTCTGTCTATTGTTGAATGTGTAGCAATTCCCATACATTGGATGGTGGAAACGTGTGAAGTTCCTATCGGGGGGGAGAATACAGGTCAGAAAAGGGCCGTGCTGGGAACTCCCCTCATGCACCTGAGCTGAAGTCCCAATGGGCAGTGCTAATGGGCCAGCTCTCTTTTGTGGACAGTGGATGATAGACATGACTTACTTCCCCCATCTTTCCTCTGATAGATGACAAACAAGGCCCCTCGTCCAATTGACACCTGTTGATGTAGAACTGCTCTCTGCTTTCTGTTCTCCCTCTTAATCTTCTCACCTCCATCTCCATCCTGACTTGGCATTCTTTGTGCCAATATATCTGCCCCCCATTTCCTCTACTCTTGAATTTCTCAGCCAACACTTGACTTTTTTCCATTCCAATTCCTAGCAAATGATCCCCAGAAAAGGAATTACATCATATGTGTCCTTATACTGACTTTAGAACCCAACCTTCAGGGAGACACGATTCCAATCACTCAGTTTTGGCAAGGGTCAGTATATCAACTAACATATAGAAAGGCTTAGTATTTCAGAAGAAAGCACTTCAGATAAGCAGGAACACTCTAGAATGTCCCATGACTGCCCAGTCTCTACCAGGAAACTGAGTGTTTCTTAAAGGTGGAAAGTTCTGAAAGTTCACACATCTGTACATAGACCTTTCTTCCCTCCCTCTTCTTTCCTTCTCTCCTTCCTCCCTTGCTTCTTTCCTTCCTGTACTAGATCAGTGGTTCTCACTGGTATGTGTGATAGTAATATACAAGGTTATATGTCCACCATCAACTACTCTGTTTCTGTGAGTAATTTAATGAATTTAAGGATATTTTGACTCTACACCATCTCCACCTTCCTCACTGACTCTAGAGCTGAGCTCCTGTATAAGTCATTTTCCAAAAGTCATGGTCAGTGAGAAGAGCACCTGTTGCTCCCAAGACCTCTAGTTGAGCTTCAGGTGCACGCAAGGAGCCCAGCACTCAGAGCCGCTGGTCCTTGGAGCTGCGAGAGCAGCCTTCCCCTACTGACCTGGCATCACAGGACTCCCCATCAAAGAAGCAGGTGACCAGCAGCTCCTCAGCAGAGTAGCTCATGTTGATTTTCTTCTCCAGAGACACCTGTGCCATGATGTTCATGTAGTGCAACTTGTACCATTCCCGGATGGCATTAACCCCCGAGGTGAAGGTGTAGACTGCACAGCTGGATGTGTCATTTGAACACTGTGAATAGGAGGAGACACCAGGATGGAACTATCAGCCCTACCAGTGGCCTTCAGAAGGACTGTAAGGAACTGAAACTCTAGATCAAACACTCAGGGGAACAGGAGGGATATCTGGGGCAAGGATGGGTTTCTTCTCACTTCTGGGGCCTGGGATACATCATTCTCAAGCCTCAAGGACCAAGAAGGGGCTGAGTAAGGAAGGACATAGAGCCTCACTCTCATGACTCCCTACCAAGCGAGAAGCAAAATCAGCTTCTTCAGGGTCCCCAGACATCCAGGCTTTGACTGATTATGGCTACTGAGTTCCCACCCAACTCTCACCATTTCTTATTGGGTCAACAGTCTAGAAATCGAGATTCTAGCCCAGACTCTGCCACGACCTCTCTGCAGAATCTTGGGCAAGGCATTACCTATCCATTATTTCACCTACAAAATGTTGACCAAAATACCATCCTTCCCCACCTCACATGGTAGTTGGGAGGACCAGCATTTAAAATACATAATAATGAGAGTTTTATAGGGAAACTGTGGTATATTCCAGATGTTCTCATCACACTGGACTTGAAAACTCTCCTAAAAGATGGACACCAGGGCTTCCCTGGTGGCGCAGTGGTTGAGAGTCCGCCTGCCAATGCAGGGGACACGGGTTCGTGCCCCGGTCCGGGAAGATCCCACATGCCACGGAGCGGCTGGGCCCATGAGCCATGGCCGCTGAGCCTGTGCGTCCGGAGCCTGTGCTCCGCAATGGCAGAGGCCACACAGTGAGAGGCCCGCGTACCGCAAGAAAAAAAAAAAAAAGATGGACACCAAAGGATGGATTTTGGTATCAAGGAGAACTTTATCTTATATAAGGACCCAGGAAGACTTCAAAAAGGCTCAGTGATTTAGAGAAAGGGCCATTTTCCCCCAGGATTTGCAACTGGAGCCATGAGGTCTCACAATCGGCAACCGAGACTATCAAGTGGAGGTAGTTCTCATCTTGCAGAGGTGGCTGGGGCACAGAGAGGAGGGTGATGGCTGAGTTTGGCCAGGAAGACAATGGAATTCATTTCTGGTGAATGGCTGCTTCTTCAGAGTCCCTCAAATGGGACCAAGAAGGAGAGATGAGAAGTCAAGCTTTAGCACCTCATGAAGGCAAGTGCTGCTGGGAACACTGTGTTTCTGCTGCTCATTTTCTATTTTCTTCCTTCTGGTATCTGCACCCCAATTTGGCTTTGGTAGAATTTCCTTCCACCCTTTGGATACAGTCAGCTGAGACTGTCCATCAAGATGTCCTACCCTATGTGAGCCACCAGCTGACCCAAACGTGGCCAATCAGATAGTCCCCAAATGGGATCTGAATCCATCTTTATGGTTGGATTAACAAAAAGACTGAAAACAGTTGAAGCTTATTTAATCCAGTAGCAGTATCTGAAATGACTTTTCGTCATTTCTTGCCACCGGGATCCCTGAATCTTCCCTAATTTCTGTCCTTCAAGAGGCCTCCATGAGCTGCTGGTTACCTTCTAAGACATTTTTTTTTTTTTTTTTTTTTGCGGTACACGGGCCTCTCACTGTTGTGGCCTCTCCCGTTGTAGAGCCCAGGCTCCAGACGCGCAGGCTCAGCGGCCATGGCTCACGGGCCCAGCCGCTCCGCGGCATGTGGGATCTTCCCAGACCGGGGCACGAACCCGCGTGCGTCCCCTGCATCATCGGCAGGCGGACTCTCAACCACTGCGCCACCAGGGAAGCCCCTTCTAAGACATTTTAATCTTAAGATTGCCTGGATCAGTTTCAGTTGCTTGCAGCTGATTCACCCTAACTGCGTGTGTTTCTTCCTGTGGGACTATAGGGCTAATGGCAAAGGAGAAACCTCCCTGGACACACTGTCCCATCCCATTCCCCGAAACCGTGAGGATGTGCATCTTACCAGCTGGAATCCTACCAAGCCCTTGGACTCATAGACGTGCACGACGTCTGATGCCGTGTGAACGATTCTGCCACTGACTTTCCGCTTCCGTCCTGTGCGGAAGTCCCTTGCCTTGCTTGTCTCACCCTTTTCGAAGGCCAGCAGTGGGATCAGGTTGAGGAATTTCGACCCTGTGCCCTTCCTGGCCGAACTCCAGGACTCCGCCTCTCGGCGTTTCCGAGATGTAATCTCTGAAAAGCCAAACAGGGTCTTCAAGCTCCCTCTGGTCTCCTGTTCCAACTCAGCTAGAAGGTCCCGCACAGCACTGTACCTGTCAAGGTGGGAAGGGGGAGTCAGGGATGGAAAACCCCTCTGGCAGAAAGCTGGCACTACCCCATGCTGCTTTCCATCGATGTGTGTCAGCCTGTGCCCATCACCCCAGAGCACTTGGCCAAGAAAACCAGGCCTTTTATAATTTGCCCCCTCCAATGTGACCACTGGCTCAAGTAAATGGGGCAGGCTCCCATATGACCCTTGTGTGGCTGCCTGTGGTTTCACCTTTGCCACCACTGTCTGCTTGCTCTCAGAGTGTGTTGATGAGTTTGCCCCAACCAGCATTTCTGGAGTGGTGACTGTCAGGTGCCTCCCATAAACCAGCCACAGTGAAGACAAGTAAATAACTGCTAACCAGGAGTCTCCCCAGGGGGCGGGCTCTGTCTCGACCCAGCATACTTGCCCCTGTCCATGGGTTCTCCTCGAATCAATGCTGGGAGGGAAGAGGTATAACTGTTACCTTGACAGCCCCCAAGGACACAGAAGCATGATCTGGGAGTTGACTACATGAAGCATAACAACACCATCTTTTAATTTTCACAATACCAAATGGTCCTGGCCTCCCTCTTAACTCTCCCCACTCTCTCTCTCCCTTGCTAGGGGCACAGGCCACACAGCATAGTGACTGAGCGTATAAACTCCAGAGCCAGACTACCTGGGTTCCAGTTCCCCATTCTGGTTCTGGATGTGTGACACTGGACAAGCCGTTTAGCCTTTCTGTGTCTCAGTTTCCCCACCTGTAAAATGGGGTTATTGGCAAGAGTCAATGAGTTTATTCTATCTATCTATCTATCTATCTATCTATCTATCTATCTATCTATCCATCCATCCATGTATCTCTGTGTGTATGTATGTATATACACATATATATATATACACACACACACACATATATGCTGTTAAATGGTCACTGTTATTAATTTTATTAGTGTAATTATATTTGTTAATATTTCAATCCTCTACTACAACATCAGCTGCACTAGGACAAAGGCTGTGTTTGGGTCATTCACTTCCATGCCCCAGAATCTAGCAAAGTGAATGACAATTTGTAGATGCTGAGTAACATATTATGGAACAATGGATGAAAGGAAGAAAGGAGGGGGGTGGGAAGGAGGGAGGGTGAGGTAAAGGGAGGAAAGGAGGGAGGGAGCGAGGGACGGAGAAAGGAAGGGAGGGAGAAAGAAAGACAGACTTTGAGGTGGAGGATGAGTTTAGACCTGATTTTGATGTTGAGCTTTGCCATCAACTCATTGATGACTCTGGGCGAGAGAGTCGCCCCTGCTCTTCCCTTCTCCCCACCCTCACACCTGCTCTGACAAATTCTGCCAGATTCCGATGTGCCTCACAGATCAGTTTTCAATAATCCTGAGAAGGATTCCAATGACCCACTTAGAACAGGTCCTGCAGCAGACAATTGGGCAGTACCAAGGGCTGATCCTGCCCAGAGCCCAGTGATCTCAATTAGTGGGGCTGGGTTCGCTCAGATGAGCTGAGATGCTTCTGGAAGTCACCTAGGTGTCATGTCTGAGTCAGCCTCCAGCTCACATTCAGGGGAGAGTGAGGGTGTGAGCTTGGAGAGCTCAGGGGAAATGGCTAAGCTGGGGTGTGTGTGTGTGTGTGTGTGTGTGTGTGTGTGTGTGTGTGTGTGTGTGTGTGTGTGTGTGTGTGTGTATCTCCAGGGTAGGAGGAATGCTGGTTCATTCCAGGCTCAACCACCAAGCAAAAGTGATCCTTGCAGCCTCCCTCTCTTGCCTTCCTTGAGCTAGCCCATCCTCAGAAATAGCTGATGGACTGAAACCTTGGTACAGATTTCAAACCTGGGAGAGGGCAGTTTCCCAACACTGGCAATGAATTCAAATTTCTAAAAAGCATGATTGCAGGCTGGAGTGTGTCACCTTTGGGAGGGGCATTGGCACCTGGAGGGGGCGTGACCCCCCTCCCTGTCCCTCCTCCTTCCTCTTACCTGTAAGGATTGATGTTGCAGATGGTGACAGCAGGAAAATCCAGCTTCTGGAAGTGGACTTTGATGGAGACAGAGACAGTGTAGAAGGATGAGATGAGGAGGGCACACTGCCAGAAAATGAGGGCCACGGCTGTCAGCGTGAACAGAATCCAGAGCAGGCGTCGGAGGCGGCCACGGGACACCACGATGCGGCGGCAGCCGTGGGTGTTGGTGTTCAGACAGTACCACCGCATCAGCTCTTTGATGGTAGGTGCCTGAGGTCCCCTCACGGGCAGATTCTTCTTGATTTTGGCTTTGATCTTTTCTCCAGCAGCCATGGTGAAGATGGGACTTGGCGGGGCAGGCAAGCTGGAGGGGCAGAGAAAAAAAAGCAGGTGAGTGGGTACAGCCCGGAGGCTGGGCGCTGGGAAACACCAGCCCTCACGTCCTCAGAGGCTGCCTTCCTCTTTCCCTCTGGCCTGGACAGTCTGTTTTGAGGCCTTGACCCTTGCTCCAGGATATTTGCTTTTGGGCCACCACAGCTGCCAAAGAGCTGCCGCCTTCTCTCGTGGCCCCCAGGCCAAGCTCTCTGGAGGCTGGGTGAGGTGTAACCTGTGAAATCACTGCACGGTTTGCAGGAACTTCCCCCTAGGTGCTTGGAGCAGGAACTCTCTGGGCAGCCCCATCCCAACCAGCCTCCACGCCCCTCTTATCAAGCTCCATCGTGATTAGAGCATCGAGGGGTCTGATCTTAGTGTCTCCATTAGCTTGCCTTCCTTAGGGCATCGTTCCTGCCTCGCCCTGCCCTCTGGTGCCCAGCTCAGCGTCTGGCACAGAGCAAGCACCTTGCAAATCGATTCTAACAGATAAAATCTGCCAAGAGAATTTCCGGGCAGCCACCCTAGATCATGTCCAGTCCCTTCCCAGCCCAGCTGTATCTTCCCAGCCTTTTCTCAGCTGCTTTACTGCAAGTGGAGTGTTTCTGTTTCGTTTCTGTTTCACTTCTCTTTACTGTCAAGCCCTTAGCGTTTCTAGAGCACCTGATATAATAATAGCCTACAAATATTGACCACTTAATATTTGCCAGGCACCATGCCATATTTCCTTGATTCTAAGAGAATTTGGAGAGTACACTTTGATTTAATAACAACTTTGTCTGGGGAAGAGTGTTGGAAAGCAAATGACCGTGTTCATCAATATACATGCTGCCCCTGAATTACAGAAACTTTACAATGTGAAATAATAATCTTTTAAAAAATGAACTAAAATAATATATAGTCTCATTAGCCTCACAAATGCATACAGTCTCTCTCTCCATATATCATATATATAATCAATCTCTCTCCAAATATATATAATCTCTCTATATATTTCAGTTCATGTTTCAACAATGCCATAAGGCAGGCATACTATTATTACTTCCAGATTACAGAGGAGGAAAATGAGCTCAGAGAGGAGGAGTAACTTGTGCAAAATTACACAGCTAGGAAGTGGAGGCGCTGGATTGGAATCTTGCAGCCTTTATCACCATGGTATATGCCTTGAGGGGCCCGGTATTGTGCTGGGTCCTGCCCCCTCCCCAAGACAGTTAATTAACAGTCCGTGGGACTAAAGTGGGGGGTGGAAAGAGATGGAATCCTGAGCTATTTAATTCCCAAACTCTGGGTAGGTAGTGTGGCCACTTCCTAACACTAGTATTGGTGAGCACTGGTACTGGGGAGGGGGAATATGGAAACTCTGTTTCCTATGCCTACCGTAGGTGACAGCGGCAAATTAGGATATACTCGAATTTGGAGTAGGATATACAGGGCAGTCCCCATGCCCCATCACATTCTTCAGGCAGGATTCTGGCATTGAGGAAATACTTTTTCTCCACCCTGAACCCATGGGGTATTATCCAAAATCGGGAGCTGGGGCAAAGGTGGGAGGCTTTCAAGTTAATGATGTTAGTGGGTTTCAGGTTTATGATGGCAAGGATGTAGAGTGCTGTGGAAGGAAGGTGAGACGTCCAAAGGCAGCCAGCCCACTCTAACCCTCCACAGACGTATATGATCTTGCTGTGATCTCTGACCCTCAAAATTATGCAAGAAGCCTCTTGGCAAGAAGAATGTGATTTACTGTGTTTTATCATTTAAAATATTGCCCATCCTCATCTCCTCTCTCACTACAATCCAAAAGCAAAAATTAGCAAGAGTTTGTTTTAAGAAACCTAGATCCAGGTACAATTTCCTGTCAAATAAAACTGCAACCCAGGGAAGATTTTCTCCTCTGTGAACGTTCAACAGAAACTGTGATTCTGGAAGCTTCTGTCATCAAACCCTCCATTTTCTCACTGAAGATAACTCCTGGGGTCCCTCTGCCCCATCAGCCCCTTATCCAGGACTACCTTGACCCCAGTGGATCAGCCACCAATGTTAGTGAAACCACAGGTGAAAGAAGGGAACCCATCTTGCACAGCATAAAGCATATACATGTTCACACAAATAATATTTCAACTTATAAACAAAGCAAGGTTGTAGCTACCTTTAGGTTATACTGCTTGATTAAACATGATGCCCCTGTGGAAGAATTAGTAGCTGACACCCAGCACTCACTCTTCTAAGCACTTTCCAGGTATTAACTCATTTAATTTCCACAAATATCTTCTGAGATAGGCATCATAATTTTCCCCATTATACACATGAAATTGAGACACTGAGAGGTTAAGTAGCCTGCCCAAGGTCACCCTAGAAAGTGGCTGAGTTGGGATTTGAAACCATGCCTTTAACTACAAACTGCTCCTCAAATAATAATAATAATAACAGTAACAACAACAGCAACAGCACGAACAACAGAAATAATAGCAGCTATCATTTATTGACCCCTTACTCTACTCCCAGACTTCCTCCTCCTACTCTTTACACACATTACCTTATTTAATCCCCATTATTATTACATGAGGCACAGAGGAGAAGACGGAGGTGCAGAGTTTAGGCAACTTGTCCAATGCCACACGGGGAGGAAGGATTAAAAGAATTCTCTGGAGTTCCGGAGTCCCTCATGATTCTCTACTGCACCCCTCTCGCCCATTCCCGACGTCAACTATCCCCTAGACCTCAGTGATGGAACCCAAGCCTTGGGCTCTGGGCGCCAGGCCCGCGCTCATCCCGGGGGGCGACTCTGCAGCCCCTGACCTCCCCGCGCCGAGAGACCGGCTGCTGTGGCCGAAGCCACGTCTGCCCCAGGGCAGCCCGCGCTGAGGCCGCCGGAGAGAACCCAACCAACCCGCTTCAAGTGTTTGCTACATTCTGCAACCCCTGTCACCACAGAGAAAACATTCCAGAGGGGAAAAGGAACGATCGCGGTCAGGTCCACGCGTCTCACCAAGGCCAGGAAGGGAATGAGCGGGTGCTGGGTGGAGAGACGAGGCGGGGCGCGGCCCCGGACACCCCAGACTCGGTTTCTGAGTAACTCAGAAACGTCTCCCGCCCCAGCTCTGCGTCCCGGGCCACGGCGAGGGCAGACAGCAGAAAGCTGGACCGAATGGACTTGGGAAGGTGTCCCAGCATCCCAGGTACCGGGAGGCAGCCCCGGGCTGATGCCCGCTCCGCCGCCGACCGGGAGGGCAGTGTCCGGGAAGCCCGGGGACCCCGAGGCCACTCCGGTGCCTGAAACCCCCGAGCTGGTGCGACCCGACCCGGCTGGGCTCACCTCACTCAGTTTCGAAGGGTCCGCGGCTAGCGTGTGCGCGATCCGGGTACGCTCCGTTCTGCTCCTCGTACAGCGAGAGCATCCCGCAGCCCCAGAGACCAAGGATCCTGTGGGTTGGGCCCCGCCCCTGTAGCCCCGCCCCTGTAGCCCCGCCCCCTGTAGCCCCCGCCCCTCTGACCCCGACCCCGCCTGCCCAGGTGTATTTCCCCAGCGGCCGAGGACTCGCTGCAGCCCAGAGTGGGCCGCGATTCTGCAGCGCCCCCTGCCATCCTGAGGCCGCACTGCGCCCCAGCCCATCCTGCGCGGCGCTTTTAGGTGGTATCGCTCAGCACCTGCTGCCGCCCTGAGGCCACCCTGCACCCTGCATTCCAGCTGGGTCTGTGCGGCACCTTCCTCAAGCGCCTCGCAGCGTCTCCTGCCGCTCTGTTACTGCGCAGCGCCTTCCATTCTGGTCCAGTTGGGCGCCCTCCCGCCCCCACCATCAAGAGAAATCCCAAGTAGCCTCCTGCCCCTGGCTTCCTCCTGACCTGGATGGAGCCTGAGGCTACTTCAGTGCCCACCTGGGCAGCAGGGCTGTTCAGGCAGGCCGCTCATCCTTTAGTCTCTTCAGCTGTCTTTTTATAGGCATTCACGCTGAAAACAAGACATGAGCTTAAAAAATTGCAACTGGGAGGGACCTTGAGGCACCTCTGTCACAGGCCCCTTGAGTAGGGAAGGACACAGACAGGGGAAGCGGTCGCTCTTGCTCAGAGCTGCTCAGACTTTCCAATGCTAATCGCATTCACGTGCAGATTCTAATTCACTAGGGGTGGGATGGGGCTTGGGAATTTGGATTTCTCAGGTGATGCTTCTGTTGCTGGTCCAAGGACCACACTTTGAGTTAGCGAGGGGCACTTGCCCAAGTGAGTGGTTCAGTATTTGGGGAGGGCAATTTAAAGAAAATCGTCTTTTAAAATATCTCAACTGTTTTTTTTCCCCTGACAATACATCCTCATAGTTAAGAACTCAAAAGATAAAGAGAAAATGGACGTCTTTCCATAATCTGCGACCCCCACTAAATACCGGTAACATAGTTACCAGTATGTATATATAATGATGTACATACTATTCTTTAATTTAACTTTGTTTTAATGACAATACACTGCACAGTTAGGTTCTCATTGTAAAATAAAACCAGCTTTTTCACTTCATGATATATTATGTGTAACTTTCCTTGCCAATAACTACATTTACCCAAGTATTCCTTTCACATAACTTATTTAATCGATCTATTGATATAGTTTAAGATTTCCTCTAATTTTTCACTAATATAAATTATTCTGTAAAATATCATGTACATCTCTGACTATTTCCTTGGGATAAATTTCTACTGGTGTATTTTTTTTTTCTGTCAATGTACTTACCCAGTTTAATCGGTACAACAAAAAGAACAGTTAAGAGAAAAGGGCAGGCTACAAAACAATATATAGAATAATAGAATATATATCAAAATATTTAAAAAGAGGTTATCTCTTGGGGTAAGCTTACAATTGAATTTTACTTATTTGTGTTTTCTTGTGTTATATATATCACAAATTTTACTTGTGATATATATATATATATACATATCACCTGTGCCATAAAAATAAGAATGTTTTTACAAGATGGGAGCTAGTTGAAGTCAGGGATAAGACTTAAAATCAGCTCTACGTCACCATAGGATATAATGAATTTAGGCTGGATTGGCTTCTTTTTAAAAATCCAGTTAAAATTTATATACAGTGAAATGTACAGATTTTACAGGTTCAATGAGTTTTGATAAAGGTATACACTATGCACCATCACCCTAATCAATATATAGATTACCCCAGAAAGTTCCCTCAGCTCCTTTTTACTCACTTCCCCCATAGGGAACCAGTGTTTCCTATGGCAATAATAGATTAATTTTTTAGGTTCTTAAATTTCATGTAAATGGAGTCACATAGTATGTACTCTTTTGTGGCTGGTTTTCTTTCCTGAATTCAGTTCTGGCTTTTGTTTTTCCACTATGCTATCACTGCTTCTGCTTACTGAGTTATTATTACCCCAGTTTTAGAGATGATGGGACTGAGACTCAGAAAGATGAAGTTTGCCATTTGCAAGTAAGTGGTAGAGCCAACATGTGCATTCAAGTCTGCTCTGTAGAATACAAAGCCTACACACTTACCCACAAAGCTTCATGAGAATCTTGCTGTGAGTGGGACCAACCCTCACCCTCCCAGGCCCCACATGAAGAATGACGAAAAGTCCTTGCCTGGAATGGCTGAGATGCAGAGAAGCCCCTCACTTCCTAGGCCATGGGGCAACAAGCCTTCTATCAAGGTGCTTGCATAAGGCGTAGTTGATCAAAGTTGTAAAAATCGTCTTTGGTACAGGGTGGTGTTGTCTCTGAACCATCTCTGTCATCATTAGACCATAGGCAACTTCTTTTCCCTTTGGAAGCATCATGTCCATATTTATGAAATATATCTACAATCTACTTCTCATCACCTCTGGGGCCACCACTGTGCTCCAATCCATCATTTCTCTCACCTGGACCATTGCCATAGCCTCCTAACTAGTCTCACTGAGTCTGTCCTCTACAGCCTGTTGTCAATTCACTACCCAAAGGGATGCTATTCAATTAGTCAGATCATGTCACCCTTCTGTTTAAACCCGTTCAATGGTTTTTTACTTCATTCAGAGTAAAAACCAAAGCCTTCATGTCACCTACAAAGTCCTCCATGACCTGACCCCTGTTATCACCCTTCCCTTATCTCTTACCACCCTTACTCTGGCTCATTCTGCTTCTTCCTAATTGAACTCCATGTGGTTTCTTGTATAAGACCGACACTCCTGCTTCAGGGTTTGCTATCTGAACTGCTCTCTCTCTCTCCACACACACACACACACACACACACACACACACACACACAGTCACTTAGATATTTCCATGGATTATCCCCTTGCCTCCTTCAAGTCTTTGAGTTATTGTTTTTCTATCAGTTGGAACTTCCCTGGTTACCCTATTTAAAATCACAATGTTTGGACTTCCCTAGTGGTCCAGGGGTAAAGAATCCGCCTTCCAATGCAGTGGGTGCGGGTTTAATCCTGGTCGGGGAGCTAAGGTCCCCCATGCCTCGGGGCCAAAAAACCAAAACATAAAAACAGAAGCAATATTGTAACAAATTCAATAAAGACTTTTAAAAAATAAAATAAAATCACAATATTTCCTATCATTCCAAATGCCTCCTACCTGCCTTCCTATGTTATTTTCTTGTATGGCAGGCCCAGTTAAGATCAGGAGGATTGCCACGCTTACACCACAGCTGATTCCAGGTGTTCAACGTGCAACATTGCTATGGCAAATGATAACTGGTACTACTTCACTCAAACAGGAACTTTGAAAGACCCAAACATTTCAGGACTACTGGGACTAGTGACAGGCTTAGCAGAAAGAGCTTAGAGCCTGGGAAATGCAACCACAGGGGCCAAGTTCAGAGAACATTAAAATCACACTCAAAATCAGCTATTCCTTCCTCAATGCTACTGGAAGCTTGTGGCTGGAATTAGTCTTGGTAAAGTCACTTGGTTTCAGTTAACAGAAATAGACTCAAATTAGCATAAGCAAAACCAAAAAAATTATTAAATGGATGCAGGCAGAAGTCTTTTTAACAGGATCTGAAGAAACACAAATAAGGCCTCAGGAGAGCGGGAACCAGGAACGTCTGGATCTCTCAGGAGGAGGATTCTGTGGGCTTTCTTGAGTTCTCAAACCCCTTCTCAGTATCAGCGGAGACCAAGAAGAATTTGATTAACCACTAGTATGCAGATGAGCAAGATTTTTGGGATCTGTTGTCTTCATGCCTGGTCCAATTGGCTAGCACCATGAGGGTAGGATTAAACATGGCAGTACATGTCCACCGCTATGGGTGGATGGGCAATTCTCAGAGAATGTGGCTATAAGTGAAGAAGAAACCTTAAAATGAAGTGAACCAACACATCCTTTTGTGTTAATAGCACTACTTCTAGGCCATTTAGGAAAAGACAATATTAGATAAGATTTACACTGTCCCCTAAATGCACAGATTTCATAGATTTGCTTGCCCGAAACACTGGTATAGTGGTCATCTGTTTTCTTTCTTTCTTTCTTTTTTTATCAACACTTATTTCCTCTTATTCTGGAGACACCCTGAATATCCTTTGGAGACCAATTCATCCTCCTTTCCTAGTACTTGAAACTGTGGTTCAAGCTGGGTTGATCACACCTCTGGCTCTAGGTCTAGCCAATCCGCTTATCTTATCATTCAGGTCACAGTGTTTTGCTCAGGAGTAGGCATGGGCCCCAATTCAATCCAATGAGAGTCAGGCCCACCCAGGACATTTTCTGAAAGATTGAAAAGGAGAACTTCTTTTACTGTTGGCGCTAACAGCAGAAAGAATTGTGTAATCTAAGAACTGTTGGGAGAATCACATGGGACCTGGGAGAAAAGGAGAGCTGAGAGATGGAGAGTGTTCCAGCCCTGATGATAAAATGTGAGTCTCTGGACCCAGCACTACCTGAGGCTGGGTATACCTCCTGGATTTTTCAGTCATGTGAGCCAATACATTTGCTATTGTGCTTAAGACATTCTGAGTTCAGTTTCTCTCACTAGAAATCAAGAGAGCCCCAACCAACAATCTGCTTGGAGAGGGTGATGCCATCTTCCACTCCTTAAAGTAAGGGTATTCCATATCCAGTCCCAGACGCAGGATCTACAGACTTTCTGGGGAACATTTTTCTATGCCAGATGACACCAGTGAGGGCCATCTTCCACAACTTGCTAGGCACATGAGAGGTGGTGGCATGATAGAAGATCATTCTTATTTCTTAATCTGACCCAAGCTCCCAATGACCTGGATACTATTTCTGCATATAGACTTAGCTTAGAGCAATAGCATTAATTGTTGTAATATTAAAGAAATGTAAATTTGGTTACATTCATCTTCTAGGACACATTTTTCTCCAAGAGGCACACATGCTTCTAACAAAAGTTAGCATCATTATCTAGTGTAAGAAACATTCTTTTGTTAATCAGATTTTTTAAGGCTCAAGAGACATGCACAGATTACCTATGATGACGGGAACTTATGGAAAGCACACAAGACAACTATCACAGGAGAGTTCTTGATGGAATCTGTTTCTCCTGCCTACATGGAATCCGTTCCACTTTCTACTGGCGACAGAACCTATGTTTTCCTTTGGGAAATCCTCGTCCCCTAACTTATGGCCATGTGATTCTGGGAGGAACCCCCTCCCCCTTCGACACCAATCATAATATATTCTCTCTGGCCATCATTGGTTCAGGAAGGGCATGCTTCCCAAGCCAGCTGATAAAAACCTTCCCTTAAGGAGAATTTAACCAGCATTTTTGCCAACATGTGAAAAGTCTTCTCAACCTCCTAGCTATGTCAGAAGGGTTTTCACTGCCCTATATCCAACCCGCTAGGCCTTTGACAGTTCCACATTTTAGCATACATCATCTAAAACACTCCACTTCTAGTATTATTTGTAATCCAAGTAGAGCTCTGTATTTTGCAAGTATCTGAAACAAACAACTCTGAACTAGTTTAGGTTTTAAAATGGAACAAATTATCTCATGTACTGAGGAGTTTGGTTTCAACTTAGCATAAACCTGGATTCAAAAGATGTCACCAGGACTTGTTTTCTCTGCCTATAAGTCTTGACCCTACTTTCTCAGTGTTCATGCCATTCTCTGTCCAGTGCAATCATAAGATGGCTGCATTAGCTCCAGCCCTTAAATGTACAAAACTGAGTCCAGCAGGACTGGTAGCTCCAGCATAGATTGTACGATTAGTTCTGAATGATCCTAAGCAGGCTTTATTACCTTGCTTGAAGCATGTCCTAACCTCTAACTGAAAGCTGTGATTAAAATAAAGAATGTGCTGATTGGCTCAGGTTTGGATCACATGCTTAGGTTTGGAATCACCTTTACCCAAAACACATGATGTGAGAGTGAGAAAAGGGTCGTTTCCTCCAAAGCAAAATCCAAGTGAATTCTGGGTTGCAAAACAGCTAATCTTCCATAATTTCCCCAATTTTGCCTTCGTTGGCACTTGCAATTGATAGTTGTCTCAGTGAAACACTCTCTTCTCTTGGCTTCTATGTTGTATCAATTTATCTAAAATCTTTTTCTGCTTTTTGAAACTTTCTGTAAGGTGGAGTCTGTAGAGACTCTGGGTTTTAGAGGATCAAGGTTCAGGGACTCAGGAAGCCGGTCATGAGAAATATCAATACCAGGAAATCTTAAACCTTCTGGAGAGTCAGAGGAGATCTAAAGGGGTTTAAAAGGTTTGGTTAAACTGATAATAGGGCTTAGGACTCAGTGGCACAGGATTGGCTAAGTGTGGGAACCCAGGGGTAATAAGTAAGCTTGTTCCCAAGTATGGCTCTTTCCAGGATTCCTGTGGCTCTAGAATAATATCCCTCTGTTCTTGGGGATGTTAACTTGATGTTACAAGGATGAGATCAAGACTCTGTCTTCATGCATGCTCACTGACCAGTTTTGGAAACCTACTGTCTTTGATCACTGGGGAACAGGGAACAGGATCCGTAGGTTCACTTGTGTGAATTTCATGATTTTTCTGATGCTCCTTCTCTTGCAGGAATGTCTCTTTAGATGATCAGCACCGTGGACAGCAGCCATGGATGCCGTTGTGGGTTCTCCCATTTCGCAGGAGGTCTCTAATGGTATGTTCCTCTCCCACAAAATGCCACTAGAAGATTTGAGATGGATACTACAGGAAGGATGAAAGAGTGAAGGTGACCTCCTCCAGCCAGGTTGTTCAATCAGCACAGTGACAGATAAGAGATGTCACACTCAGATTGCCTTTAGAACTAAAAATGTACAGTCGATCCCTGATATTTACTCTTGCAGTAGTTATGTTCTATGAAGTCACACAAACACCGAATTAGTGAATACTGAACCATTTCTCTTAGGAGAAATAGAGAGTTAGTTTCCTGCGAGCCTCTGGTCACAACGTATTCATCAACTGATAAATACATAACTTTTAGAATGTGCGTTTCTGTTTAAAAATACCTTACTGTTGGTTCATCAGCATTGAACGACCAATGGCATGATGACTCAGGCACTGACGAAGCTTATCTAATGCACATATTTTCTCTGAAAGGCACATCACAGCCTTCTTGTGCATGGGAACACTGGACAGCACATAAGCACTACAATTGAGGGCCGTTTTAAACAGCAAAACCACCAAAAAAAGGCACAAAAATATGAGAGAATGGCACTAAATAGGCTGTAAAAATATAGCATGAGAGCTCAAACAAAAAGGCAGAAAAGATGGACATCCCGGCTCAAGAAGAGAGAGAGAAAATTTGCTCCTCCTCTACCTTTTCCTTCTACTTGGAAAGATTAGATGATGCCTGCCTACACTAGTGAGGATGATCTTCTTTGCTCAGTAGTGTTCCAAATGCGAATCTCTCAGAAACCTTCACAGAAGCACTCAGAAATAGCGTTTTACCAGCTATGTGGGCATCCCTTAGCCCAGTCAACTTGACATGTAAAATTAACAGGATACAAAAGGTACTCAGAAGTTATAGAACCCAAATCCTATATGGTCCTCCATGATTTAATTTGCTCTTCGTTTTCTGTGTGGAAAATTAGGTTATTGATTTGATATCTTTCTTCTTTTTTAATATAGGTATTTAAGGCTATGAATTTCCTTCTAAGAACTTCTTGAGCTACATCCCATAAACTTTGCAATGTTGTGTCTTCATTTTCACTCATGTCAAAGTATTTTCTAATTTCCCTTGTGCTTTCTTGTTTGACCATTGGTTATTTAGAAGTATCTTGTTTCATTTCCACATATTTGTGAATTTCCCACATTTCTTTCTGTTACTGATTTCTAATTTCACTCAATTGTGGTCGGAGAACATATGATGTATGATTTCAATCCTTTTAAATGTACTGAGGCCTGCTTTATGGCCTACCATACAGTCTGTCCTGGAGCCCTACATGATTTAGTGCCATTAAACCAGTTACCACACTAACCTCATATCCTACTACTTGCCCATTATTTACTCACCTCCACACTGGCCTCATCACTTTTTCTCAAACAACCCAGGCATGTTTTATGGTTTTTTTAAAAAAATTTATTTATTTATTTGGCTGCACTGGTCTTTGTTGTGGCATGCGGGATCTAGTACCCTGACCAGGGATCAAAACCGGTCTCCCTGCATTGGGAGCGTGGAGTCTTAACCACTGGACCACTAGGGAAGTCCCAACCCAGGCTTTTGGGCTACCCTCTGCCTGGAATGCCCTTCTTCCTAATTTTTGCCTAGCTCAAGATCTCCTCCAGATCCTTTCTCAAAAGTCACCTTTCCAACAAGTCTTTCATGACCACTCTATTTAAATTAGGTTTATTCCCCCTAACTGAATTCAAGATACCTAATAGAAGCTTTCAAATTTTGTTTCACAAAACTCTATACCATGATGTTAATGGTGACCCCCTGGAGTTGTAAAGGACACAACTGACTAAGATTTCATTCTGCTCCAAGTATTAGAAGCCCTGATTCACAGTGGCTTAAACAATGAGTGTAGAGAACACAACTAAAGCAGTGCTCAGATGGAAATTTATAACTTGAATGCACATATTTTAAAAGAATATTTCTTGGCAAGGATGCAGAGAAACTGGATCTCTCCTACCTTGCTGGTGGGAATGTAAACTGGTACTCTGGAAAGCAGTTTAGCTGTTCCTTATAAGACCAAACCCGAAAAAAACCCCAACCCAAACCAAACAAACCAAACCAAACCGAAAAACCAAACACGCACTTACTATAAAACTTAGCAATCATATCACATCCTCGGGCATTTTCCCCAGACACGAAAACTTATATTCAGACAAATATCTTTATGTGAATGTTCATAACAGCTTTATTTGTAAAAGTCAAAAACTGGGAATAACTCAGAAGTTCTTCAGTAAGTGAATGGTTAAACAAACTGATGCATTCATGCAGTGGAATACCACTCAGCAATAAAAAGAATGAATGTGGATAAATGTAACAACATGGGTGGATCTCAAGGGCATTATGTAAAGTGCTAATAGCTAATTTCAAAAGGTCATACTCTAGAGGATTCCATTTATATAACTTCTCAAATTGACAAAACTATGGAGATGGAGGACAGATTGATGGTTGCTAAGGGACAGGGATGAGGGTAAGAGAGGGTGAGTGGGAATAGAGAGGGGCAGCAGGAGGGAGTTGCTTTGTGGTGATAGACCAGTTCTGTATCTTGACTGTAGTGTGGTCACATAAATCTATCCATGGGACTAAACTGCACAGAATTCCCTCCTCTCACATATACAAATGAGTACATTTGAAACTGGTGAAAACTAAATAATTGTAGTCATTCAACGATGTTGTACTAATGTCAGTTCCCTGGCTTTGATATTGCACATTAGTTATATAAGACATCATCATACGTAGAAGTTGGCTGAAGGGTTCAAGGAACTCTATGTACTAGTTTTGCAAGTCCTCGTGAGTCCTGTATTATTTCAAAATAAAAAGTTAAACAAATTTTAAAGAATATTTGAAAATTGACCCTCTAAGCTACCATCTCAAGAAGCTAGAACAAGAACAGCAAAATGAAACCCAAAGAAAGTAGAAGGAAGGAAATGATAAGAGCAGATAACAACAAAGTAATACAGATAAGATAATTATATAGTCTTGATGTCTGGTAGTGTAAGTCCTCATTCCTCAAGATTATGTTGGTTATTCTAGGTCTTTTGCATGTTCTTATAAAGTTTAGAATTAGCTTGTCAGATTCTACCAAAAAAGCTTGCTGTGATTTTGATAGGGAACGTATTGAATCTATAGACCAATTTTATGAGAACTGGCATTACAATATTGTCTTTACAATACTGAGTCTTCTAACCATGAATATGGTATATCCTTTCATTTATTTGGGTTTGCTTAATTTCTTTCAGCAATATTTCATAGTTTTTAGTGTAGAGGTCTTATGTTTCTCGTCAGATTTATTCCCAGATATTCAATGGGTTTTGGCGTTGTCATAAATGATTTCATTTTTAATTTCATTTTCTGCTTGTGTTACCAGATGCTAGAAGTTAATGCAGCTGCTCAAGGATGTCAAGGTCCAGTCTCCTGTTTTCTTTTGCTCCACCGTCCTTTGCATCTCAGGGTCACAAGCTGACCTCTTCATCCCTTGGTCTGGAATATCTTTCCTGGGAGGAAGAAGCAAGTGATAAGGTGGAAAGGTTAGCACCTAGACTGGGAAAGAAAAACTTTCCAAGAAATCTCTACAGAGACGTCAGGGACTAGAACTCTGTCTGGCTACTCCTAGATACAGGGGAGGTAAAAATGGAATTTTTAAACCGGGTTCATTGCTGCCCCAAACAAAAATCAGAGTTCTGTTGTTAAATCATAAGGGGAGAATAGATGTTAGGTGGGCAACTAGCACTGACAACCACAGTGCAGAAAAGGATTCAGCACCTTCATAGCACCATGTACCCTTACCAACCTCTCAATATGGCTAAGGGACAGTTTTTATTTAATTCAGTGTTTCATGTTATTTGACTTATGTAAATATTACTCCATACTGCTCTGTGTCATGTACTCTGACTAATTTCCTCCCTTGGTCAACTTTTGTGTTTTCCTTGGAGTTGCGGCTTCTTGTTTTTGTTTGCTTAGTTTTCTATGTCACTGTCTCTAACTCTTTCTAAACTCTCCAACAGAATTGCAAAATTTCACTTGAAAAAAATTTTTTATGTAGTCAGACACATCAAGTTTCCCTTTTTTCCACATCTTTCCCAGAGTCTTCTGTAATCTTACTCCTCCTGAGCTGGTTGTTCACTAGCATTCTGGAATTTTCTTTAGTCTCTCCTTGTGTTGGGTTTTCTGTCAGTCTTAATGGTTTAACCCCTCATTTTTGTTGACTATGTTTTCTAATAGCCCTGACAAAAAAGTCATGGGAAGTATATTTTCTGAGGCATTACCTTTGTTCCATCCTCACACTTGATTCAAGTATAGTTTGTCTGGGAATAGAATTATAGATTAGAAATAATCCCTCATTATTTTGAAGGCATTACTTCATTGTGTTTAGCTTCTCATTTTGCTTTTGAAAGTCTGATGAGATTCTGATTTCCACTTTTTTTCCCTTTTTCTTTTTGTGACTGTGTCCTATTTTTTCACTATGAAAGTTTTTATGATATTTTTGTTCTTGGGATTCTAAATTTCCCAATTACATGCCTTGGTGGGGATCTTTTTCAAATACAATGTGCTGTATACTTTATTATTTATTATTTATTATTTATTTATTTATTTTTACTGCGGTACGCGGGCCTCTCACTGTTGTGGCCTCTCCCGTTGCAGAGCACAGGCTCCGGACGAGCAGGCTCAGCGGACATGGCTCACGGGCCCAGCCGCTCCGCGACATGTGGGATCCTCCCGGACCGGGGCACGAACCCGTGTCCCCTGCATCGGCAGGCGGACTCTCAACCACTGCACCACCAGGGAAGCCCTGCTGTATACTTTTAATCTAGACGCTCATGTTCTTCAGTCCTGGACATTTTCTTCTATTACTGCCTGCTGGAAATTACTGCTCTCTTGGTAGAATTACTGTCAGTTGAGTATTGAACTTCAATTAATTGTTTCTCATTATCTTTTCTTTCCTCTTTCGCATCTGTTTTCTTTTTAATTCTGTTACCGAATGCAAGTTTCTGTGCCCAACTCACAGTGAGGTCAAACAATACTGAAACGTCAGAGTTTGGAGCAGAGAAAGGTTTATTGCAGGGCCATGCAAGGAGAATGGGTGGCTCATACCCCCCAAAACCCCGAACTCCCCAAAGGGTTTCAGCAAGCATTTTAAAGGACAGGTGAAGGAGTGGCACCCCAGGGTCTGTGATCAGCTCGGGCACAATTCTCTGATGGTGAAATAACAGGTGGTGTCACAGGGGTTAACACTATCAGTCCTTAGACTCCAGGAGGCTATGTGTTCATGGTCATCAAGCAGTTAACATCTTCCATTTGGTGGGGTTTTTAGCAACTGTAAAATGACTCTGGAAATGTGCATCAGAAACTATTATCTAGGTACTTCAAAGAGGAGCTAAAGTAGAGGATATGAGGAGGAGTGTGTCCCGGGAAGGCCCCATAGGGTCTTGCTTGGTTACAGTTCTACTTTCTAGGAGATTTCTGCAACTTTATCTTCCAACTCTTTTGTTCAATTTAAAATTTCTTCTATCAAAACTTTAATTCCGGGCTTCCCTGGTGGCGCACTGGTTGAGAGTCCGCCTGCTGATGCAGAGGACGTGGGTTCGTGCCCCAGTCCGGGAGGATCCCACATGCCGCGGAGTGGCTGGGCCCGTGAGCCATGGCCGCAGAGCCTGTGCGTCCGGAGCCTATGCTCCACAACGGGAGAGGCCACAACAGTGAGAGGCCTGCATACAGCAAAAAAAAAAAAAAAAAAAATGTAAAAAAACTTTAATTCCCAAAAGTCATTTATATTCTTATTTTTAAAAAATCATGTTATTGCTTTATAGATGCAATATCTTTTCTTATCTCTTTGAACATGTTAAGTACAATTTTTAAAAACTTTCTTTTAGCTCTCTGCTTTGTCTCAATTTCCTCCAAAGGAAGGAAAATGTCTTACTTAAATGTCTGATGATCCTGAGTTATTTATCTTTAACAGTGAGCATTAAAAAGCTGTGTATATGAGGTGTGACTTTTCTTTTTTTTTAATTGGGGTATAGTTGCTTTACAATGTTGTGTTAGTTTCTGCTGTACGGCAAAGTGAATCAGCTATATGTATACATATATCCCCTTGTTTTTGGATCTCCTTCCCATTTAGGTCACCACAGAGCACTAAGTAGAGTTCCCTGTGCTATACAGCAGGTTCTCATTAGTTAACAGTTTTATACGTAGTATTGTATATATGTCAATCTCAATCTCCCAATTCATCCTCCCCACTTTCCCCCCTTGGTGTCCATATGTTTGTTCTCTACACCTGTGTCTCTGTGTTTCTGCTTTGCAAATAGGTTCATCTGTACCATTTTTCTAGATTCCACATATATGCATTAATATACGATATTTGTTTTCCTCTTTCTGACTTACTTCACTAGGTGTGACTTTTCAACTCAGAGGGCCTCAATGTTCAGAAGGAATCCAGCCATTTGTGTCAGACTCCCAAATGTCACTGTGTGCAGACCTTTTTTTTTTTTTTCTTGCGGTACGCGGGTCTCTCACTGTTGTGGCCTCTCCCGTTGCGGGGCACAGGCTCCGGATGCGCAGGCTCAGCGGCCACGGCTCACGGGCCCAGCCTCTCCGAGGCATGCGGGATCCTCCTGGACCGGGGCACGAACCTGCTTCCCCTGCATCGGCAGGAGGACTCCCAACCACTGCGCTACCAGGGAAGCCCTGTGCAGACCTTTTTCAGAGCCCCTTTTCTCTAGAAAAGAATGCCAATTTCCTGCTGATGGTCCTCTGTACCAGCTGGGACCAAATGGCAAAAGTGGGTTGGGTCAGGGATGGTTTCGCGATCTTTAGGTGTTAGTCTCTTACTTGGTTCCCTACTTTTCAGAATAGTTCCTCTTGCCTGTCCTTTACTAGGGCTTTAAATTTGGAAACTCTCCGAAGTTGGAAACTTTCTAGTTTAATGTCTTTGTCGAATATACTTCATGTTGGATGTTGGAGCTAGAAGCATCTTTGCCTTGGATGTGTGTGATAAGTGAGGGTACCTAAGCGTCTAAATATATAGACTTTCAACCAGGCTCCCTATTTTAAGACCCATGCTTTACCCCATCTTTTACTGCATCTGATGCTTCTAATTCCTGACTGTATTAGTTTGCTAGGGCTGGGATAAAAAACTACCACAGATTGGAGGGCTTGAACAACAGACTTTTATTTTCTCACATTTCTGGATGCTGGAAGTCTGAGATCAAGGTGTTGGCAGTGTTGTTTTCTTCTGAGGCCTCTCTCCTTGGAAGATGGCTGTTTTCTCTCTGTGTCTTCACATGGTCTTCCCTTTGTGTGTGTCTCTGTCCTAATCTCCTCTTCTTACAAGGATATCAGCTGTATTGGACTAGGGCCCACCCTAATGACCTCGTTTTAACTTAATTACCTTTTTTAAAGATCCTATCTCCAAATACAGTCACATTCTGAAGTACTGGGGTTAGGACTTCACCACAGGAATTTGAGGGGAGAGGCAGGCTACAACTCAACCCATAACACTGAGCTTTTAGAGATTCAACAACTTAGTTTGCTTGTTGTTTTCCTCCTCTCTGTGACTATTTGATATTCATATTTCTCAGTTCTGGTAATATCTTTACCTGATTTCCAACTTTTGAAACAGTCTTGACATCTCTCTGTTGGATTACCTGTTATTAACTTGACAGCATTACCTCTCTTTTATAGTTCCCTCTGTGTCACAGGGAAGAAGCCTAGAAGTACATTTCCAAGAATCTCTTTCTTAGTGTTTGCTAATGAGAGGTACCCACAAAGAATTCAGAAGATAAAAGAGAAATTGTTATTCTCTGGTAGCTATTGTGGGCAGGTGGGTGAGCAGACAGTAAACCTGAAGTTCTCAGTATCTCCCAGTCAAGGACTATAAATCACTCCTTTTAATTCTACCATTAGCTGGGAAGACCATAGGTTCTCCCAGAGCTACTGAGCTGGGCTGGGATTAGGGTGAGGTGAGCAAGGTAGGGTCGTGCAAATGCACGATCAGACTGTTTTCTGTTTAAATTTTTTAAATTAAATTTTTTTTTAATTAAAAAATTCTGTTTTAAAATTCTGGCATTTTTTTCACCATAGATTTTTTTTTGCATTGTTTGCTTTTAAAAAAAATATTGTGTTAAAATATTCTTTATTTTGATAAGTGAGTTGTGATGGTTAATTTTAAGTGTCAACTTGACTGGGCTAAGAGATGCCCGGATAGCTGGTAAAACATGATTTCTAGGTGTGTCTGTGAGGGTGTTTCTGGAGGAGATAAGCATTTGAATGAGTAGACTGAGTACAGAAGATCCACCCTCACAAGTGCAGCTGGGCATCACCCACTCCACTGAAGACCTGAATAGAACAAAAAGGCGGAGAAAGGGTAAATTTGATTTTTTTTGCTTGAGCTGGGCCATTCGTCTTCTCCTGCCCTTGGACATCATCACCCTGGTTCTTGGGCCTTCAGACTCAGACTGGGAGTTACACCATTGGCCCCATTCTCAGGTCTTCGGAGTCAGAATGAATTATACCACCAGCCTTCCTGGTTCTCTGGCTCACAGACAGCAGATTGCAGGACTTCTCAGCCTTTACAACCATGTGAGGCAAGTCCTATAATACATATATACACATCTACTCTGTTAGTTCTGTCTCTCTGGAGACCCCCTAGCGCATGAGTGTTTTGGTATCCTCTTAAAGTCTGTATCGAAGGTGACTGCCTCACTAGTCTCACCCTATACCTGGCCCTGCCCTTGGTAGGCACAGAGCTGCCAGGTTGCTCCGGAGATTCTCTCGCTTTGGTGCTGCGGGGTGAGACTGGTGACAGTGACCGGCCTGCCCTGCTTTCCCCAGCTTTACATTGGTGGGGTGAGCCCTACATTTCCCCTTCCTAATCAAAGCACACAGAGTGGCTTCTGTTTTGATAGAACTTTGATTTACACAATCTTTCATTGGCTGTATTCTCCTTTCTTAATCTCTCTTTATATCTTTTTATTCTTTTATTTTCTCTCTCTTTCTCTCTCTCTCTCTCTCTCACACACACACACACACACACACACACACACATCTTACCTACTGGATCTGTTTCTCTCTAGAACCCTGACTAACACAAAGCGTTAGTGTTAGTGATATCACTTGATATCAACATGACTTATCTCTGAGTGACGTCAGCCTTCATCATCACTTGGTTTAGGGAGTGTCTGCTCCATCACAAATTTACTATTTCCCCCTTCCCACACTTTGTTCTTTGGAAGCAAGTCATGAAGTCTAGCCCACACTCAAGGGGTAAATGTATTTAAAAATAAAACCTCCTATCATTGCAGCAAGTAAGAATCAGTGTTGCTATAAATAGAGGGTGAATGTAAAAATGAATAGAGGAAAACAAAACAATATTATTAAAATCTATCTAGATACTTGTTCCGTTATCTAATCATAACAAATTACCCCACAACTTAATGGGTTAAAACTATACAACAATTTATTTTGCCTGTGAATCTGCAGTCTGGGCAGGGCTTGTCAGGGAAGGCTTGTCCTTGCTCCATGGACATCACTGGGGTGGATTGACTGAAGGCTGGGGGACCCTCTTCCAAGACTACTCACTTGCATGGCCGGCAAGTTGGTGCTGGTTGTCAACTGGAGCTCAGTCAGGGTCCAGGGCCCAGAGGTTCAGGCTTGATCCCTTTCCATGTGACCCTCTCAGTGTGGCTTGGGCTTCCTCACAGCATGGTGGCTGGGTTCCCAGGGTGAACATTCTGAGAGAGAGACAAATGGAAGGTATATACCTTTTATGATATGGCCTCAGAGTCACATAGTTTCACTTTTGCTGAATTCTATTAGTCAAGGCAGTCACAGAAGCTCACCAAGTTTCAAAAGGGAGGGGATGTAGATTCTACTTTTGATGGGCTTGCTGGGGAGTAGCAAGGTCCGCAAAGAGCATGTGGAATAAGAACTACAAACTAGGCCATTACTCCTGCTGCTGAAGGCTCTGAACTTGTTTAAAAAAGGAGAGAAAGAAAGAGATTAGCAAGTGGTGGAGAGGTTTACAAAACATACTAGCACCACACTGAGACTTTTCCTTTCACAAGGAAATGAATGACAGGAACATACTTTGCTTATAATGTATGTATGAGTCTATATAGCTACGCTGAACTTGCGCTTCCTTGACATATGAAGCTTTTTCATGTCCTGTGTCATTACACATGTGATTTTCTCTTCTTAAATTTCCTTTACTCCTTTCTTTGCCTAGAAAACTTATTTTCTTTCTTCCAAACCCAGCTTCACCCTCTGAGGCAAGAACAACATCTTGTTTATTCTAGCCCTTATTTTACCCTTGCATTATAATTTCTCTGAGAGCCATTAGGCTTCCCAACTTCACTCACTACATTTTGAATTCTTAAAAACATAGGAGCCACATGTTATTTGTAATTGTAAGTTTTTGGCCATTTTATCTCTGCCTATAACACCTCATCTCCATACTACATTTCCTATCCAGTCAACTCCTATTCATCCTTAAAAACCCAGATTGACTAACACTTTCTAAATGCAGTGTTCACTATCTCCTCCCCATTGAGGTATTAACTTCCTCTCTGTACTGTCACCAGATTTCATTTGTATTTCTATGGCAATGTCCAGGTGTTACAGTGTAATTCATTGGATGGTATGTCAGTCTTTGAGGGCAGGGACTAAGTTAAATCATCTTTGCTTTAGACCAATTCCCCAGAACCAGACCCCAAGATGAGAACTCATGTGTAAGTGGTTTTTAAGGAAGAGCTCTTACAAGAAACTCATAAGGGGTGAGGGGAGCAGATAATGGAAAAGGAAGCTGTCAAGCAAAGATGGAATTTGGAGCAGGGTCTTGGAAAGGGAACTTTCATCCTAATCCTGCAGGGAGCTCTTGACTGTAAGTTATGTCTCAAAATTTGTGATGATGAAGGTGGAGAAACTGGCTTCCATACTCTTGCACGTAACCATCGTTGGCCAAGGGCCACCCCAGGAGACACAAGCCCCTAGCACTTCCACTCTCTGTGTGTGTAGATGAGGCAGTGCCAGTAGCCCAAAGACAGCTGTCGGAAGAGAGTCACAGGTGCAGCCATTCAAAGCAAAGCACACAGCTGGAGGGCTGGCACATAGAAAGGGTAAAGGATTCCATGCATCTAGGTGGGGCACCAACAGTGTTGGCCACAATCCTGGAGCTTAGTGAATGTCCTTACAAAGAAGGAAGGACTGGGGGAGAGGGGAGGCCGTTGCCATATCTTGCTGAAGATATCATTATATCTTCCTAATGATAAGAGAGTCACAAATGGAAGAATATATTTAACTCACTTCAATGGTTCTGAGTCAAAAAAAGAAAATAGAATCTTAAGATAATCCTTGTAAGATTGTGCTAGCAAATTGGAAAACATGGGTGATTTTCTAGCAAAATAACATGACTGAAATTAATCAAGAGGAGAAAATTTAGACAGACCAATATTAAAAAACTTTTTATTGAAGTATATTTGATTTACTATGTTGTTTTAATTACCTCTGTACAGCAAAGTCATTCAGTCATATATATATATATATATATATATATATTCTTTTTTAAAATATTCTTTTCATTATGGTTTATCCAAGTATGTTGAATATAGTTCCCTGTGCTCTACAGTAGGACCTTGTTGTTTATCCATTCTGTATATAATAGCTTACATCTGCAAATCCCAACCTCCCACTCCATCCCTCCCCCAACCCCCTCTCCCTTGGCAACCACCTGCCTGTTCTCTATGTCCGTGATTCTGTTTCTGTTTCATAGGTAGGTTCATTTGCATCATATTTTAGATTCCACATGTAAGTGATATCATATGGTACTTGTCCTTCTCTTTCTGACTTACTTCACTTAGTATGATAATCTCTAGTTTTATCCACGTTGCTGCAAATGGCATTATTTCGTTCTTTTTAATGGCTGAATAGTACCCCACTATATATATGTACCACATTTTCTTTAACCATTCATCTAGACAGACCAATATTAATGGATGGAAATTACAAACTATTTCAAAGAACTCCCTGCCCTACCAGATCCAGACAGTAAATGGGAGAATTCTTACAACCTTTGAAAACACATTATTTAAATTGTTCCAGAGCCTGAGGAAAATAGGGACGCTTTTAAAAAGCATAATGTCCCTTATGTCTCCTGGGGTGGCCCTTGCTTATAAAAATCTGGTAAAGCTGAAATCTTCTGAGGGTAGCGTGCACACACACACAGACTGCAAGCTGGCTTTCTTATAAAAATAGATTTAAAATTCTATGTGAAATGGTATCAAGTAGATAAAGCAATACATTTAACGCTATCAACAAGCCACGTCACATGAGCAGGTTGCAGTGGACATTTGTCATTTTTGGCTGCCCAGCTTTGAGTAGTCTTCCTTTTGGAGGGAATCTCAAGATGAATGGGAGGCAGCTCTTTCTCCCACTATGTGGTCCTCTCTCTTCCTAATTCCCAGCAGCTAGTAATCAGATCTAGGATTTAGCCCAACCAAATGGATGCTTTCACTTTGGGCTTAGAATTTTGAAGGTATGATAGCAAAAGTTCAAGGCAACCAGAAATTATTCAAGATTATTAACATCTGGTATAGCAGAACCAAGGGTCCAGAAGTATGGCTGCCACTGTTCAACGGCGGTGCCAGCTTTGGTGGCAGCAGTGTGTCTAGCTTCACCAGTGGTGCCAACGATGACATGTACGATGTTTAAGGCAGCATCTTCTGGTGCAGGGTCCTGACTATGTACTGTCTTCCTTGGTTTCCCAAGTCTGATTCTGAAGCTCTTCTGACAGTTCTGTGAGCTGTTTGATATCCATCCTTCCAATAAACTCCCTTTCTGTTTAAGTTAGCTGAAAGTAGTTTATTGTTTGCTACCAAGAACTTGCGATGAGTATACAGGTCAAAGGATATAAAAGCATATGCTCATTTCTATTGGTGCCCAGAAGCATTTGATAAGATTCGAGATCCATTTCTGATAATAACACTTTCTGAAGTAGAAATAAATGGATACTACTTTAATGCAATAAATAATATATATCTCAAACCAAAAGTAAGCAGCATGCTTAATGGTGAAGCATAATGTCAGGAACAGTGCAGGCTTTCCCACTCTCACTGCTATTACTTAACAGAGTTCTAGAAGGGCAATTAGACAAGAGAAAGGAAAAAATGAGGTACAAATATTTTAAAGGAAGAGGCCAGGTTACTATTTCATGCATTGATATTAATTCCTGGAAAACACAAGAGAATTAACTGAAAATTATGAGAAACAACTAAAGTACATCAAGGTGGTTGGTTACAAAAATAATTTTGTCCTAGAGATAAACAACAGAAAATATAACGGCACAAAAATATCCCATTCATAATAGCAAAAAACAGGAACAAACTTATTAATGTTACACAAACCGGTGGAAGGAAACTGTAGTACTCTGAGGGACGTGGAGAGCCCTTTTCTAATTTTTAAAAGATATACTTTATTCTCAGGTAAGAAGATAAATATTATGATGATGTCAATTGTCCTTAAAGTAATCTATATAAATAATCCCCCCAATAATTAAATTCATCTGAGAGAATAAGTGAACAGCCAATAAAATACTAGGAGGCATTGCCCTACCAAACATTTCAATATATTCTATATATTATCATGGAATATAAAGACACATCAATGAGAAGAGAATTTTTAAAAACCCTAAATGTATGTGATAAAAAGTGGTATTTTGAAGCAGTGGAAAAAGGTTAGATTAGAAAAAAAAAGGTGCTGGGACAACTAGCTAGCCATGTGAGTGGGGAAAAAGGCAAGATCCTTACCTCATTTCCTTCACAAAAATAAATTCCAGGTGGAACCAACATTAACAGTAAGAAAAAGAAAAAAATAGAAACCATAACAGCACTAAATGAAAAAAGAGATGAGTATTCTTTTTTTTTTAATATATAAATTTATTTATTTGTTTTTTGGCTGAGTTGGGTCTTCGTTGCTGCGCGCGGGCTTTCTCTAGTTGAGGAGAGCGGGGGCTACTCTTCGTTGCGGTGCACAGGCTTCTCATTGAGGTGGCTTCTCTTGTTGCAGAGCACGGGCTCTAGGTGTGCAGGCTTCAGTAGTTGTGGCACGTGGGCTCAGTAGTTGTGGCTCCTGGGCTCTAGAGCGCAGGCTCAGTAGTTGTGGCTCACAGGCTTAGTTGCTCCACGGTACGTGTGATCTTCCTGGACCAGGGCTCGAACCCGTGTCCCCTGAATTGGCAGGCAGATTCTTAACCACTGCGCCACCAGGGAAGCCCAGATGAGTATTCTTATGATCTTGGAGTTCCTAAGCATGTTAAAAAAATAAATAAATTAAAAAAAGAAAGAAATCTTTATAGAAAAAATTGATCAATCTGACTATATAAAATAATTTAAATTCTCTATTTGATATAAAAATACTGCAGATATGGTGAAAGGTAAATAACCAAATGAAATTGCATAGACCAAGGAATAACTCATATACAAAGTACTTTTACTGATCAATATTTATAAAAGAAACACACCAAAGAAAAAATAAGCAAATGATGTGTACAGGTAAATCACAGCAGCAAAAATACAAATTGCTAACTAAAAGGCATTACTAGTCATTTTCTTGATTGCAAACAACGGAAACTGACACTGGTTAGTTCCAGCAATAAAGAAATGTATAGGAAGCCTATTAGGTTAGCTCGCAGAATAAACAGAGCTGGAGAAACAGGCTTGGACAGAAACGCAGGTAGGCAGACACCAGTAAGAACTTGCCACTAGAGCAGCCAGCTGGACACTCACTGCCACCATCACTGGCACCGCCACCACTGGACCTTCTGCTGAGTATAGAGCCACTAGATTCACTAATTATCTCCAACTAAGCTTGTATCTATACACCCAGAGCCAAGGTCCAGGTGGGAGCATCTGACTGGTCTTTCTTAGGTGATCTTCCTGGGCTCTAGCTTCCAGGGGTGGGAAGGCAAATACTTTCTCCCCATCCCCTGCTCAGTTTTCATAATAGAGTTTGAATTGTCCTGCCTAATTTTGTATCCTCTTCAAAAAGGAAGTCTGTTTAGATGTTGGATGGTAGAAGACCAGAACATGTTGTTCAACTTCACTCCTACAGATAAAAGTACATTAATACACCATCTTTTTTTCATTGTATTTGCCAATGTGAAAAAGACTGAAAAACTCAGTACTGTCTAGGGTTTGGGTAATGTGCACACCCCATTCATCGTTGACAGGATAAAACCTTTCTGGAGGTGAGCTTGACACAATAGGTGTCAAAATATGAAATTTGCATACGCTTTGGCCCAAGGTGTCAGCTTAAGGAGATAGTTGCAGGGATGGACCAAATTTACATCACGACACTACTCACTGCACTGTTGTTTCTAATTTGCGTTTCCCTAGTTTGGGGGTAAGGGGTGGGTATAGAGAGCGGAAGATTTACTATAGAATGTTGTTTGGGGTGGGTCTTAAAGAACGACCATCTGAGCGCTCCAACTAGGAATCCTTTTCCAAGCCTGTTTTGGTCAAGCTGGGAAAGGATGGCTTTGGAGCCTTTTGGGGACCAATAAGCCTGGAGTGGAATGGTAAAAGGGGCCCGATTTGGAAGAGGGTTCATATGTCTTATTAAGGATTTCAGATGTTGTTTATACTGCTGCCAAATAATCAATATGCTATACAATGGCTACCTTACTAATTATCCAGTAATGGGTAAGAGGAGCATCTGTTGGGTTGAAGTCTATACCCTAGGGCAAGTGACAGATTGTAAGCTGACTTCCAATATGGTAAAATTAGTGTCATGACTGAGAGGTGCCAAGAGAGCCTGCGGAAGGGACACCTCCTGGAGCAGGTGACACTTATAAGACTCTAAGGATGGGGAGTGCCCAGGGAAAGGTGTCTGGCCTAGAGAATATATCTTGAGCAAAGGCTCATGGGTCTGGATCAAATTGCCTGAGGGTGTGGGGGAAGAACAAGACATTCCATAATGCTGGACTAGAAGCAGTGATTGGAGGACACTCCCATGTGAGTAACATCAGAGGGAACCGTATTTTACTGGACTTTGGTGACCAAGGAAACCAGCCTCCAATTACTGCTGAACTATAGCAACTACATTTTGGATTTCAGCTACATGCTGGTGGGAAAAGGTGGGAGTGACAACCAGGTGGTACTGGGCTAGGGGAGGGGGCAATGTTCAAAGGGGTGTGGTGAACCATAGCTTGCCCCTGCTGTGTGGTGGTGCTAAGGAGGTGCTAAGGTGCCCTAATTTCTTCAAAGCACACGATAGCCACGGGATGCTGAGTAGCTGGCTCGGACAAGCGAGGAAAATGGAAAGGAGGGCCCAGGCAATGTGGTCATATTTTGCCTAAGGCTCCAGTATAAAGACGAGAGCAGGGTGGTAAATTTCCACTGGTCTTTGACCACTCTGCATTTTAAAATTTAAAAAAAAGAACTCTTGTTAATACCCACTGTCTTCCAGGCATGCATGTAAAGGAAGGAATGATGTTCTGGAAAGCAGCTGTCAGGACAGTCACGTGGACAAGGTGCATTGGTGGAGAAGGCCAAGGATTGTTTGCAGCAGCTAAAAGAAAACCCCATCTCAACCAATCCCAGATCTGTCCTGGGTTTGAATTCCCCAGTTCTAATTAAAGTGACTCAATGTCTCAGTTTGGGTTCCCCTTAGATCAGAGCCTGAGACAAAGACCTGGGTGCAGATAGTCTGTTTGGGAGGTGATCCTGGAAGCAGGACTGAGGGAGTAAGAAGACTGAGACAGGGAAGTAAAGAAATCTAGAAAAGGGTGCATTATTGAACTGGTTACTATGGAGGGCAACTGGGGCTCAGTCTTGCTGGAGAATCTGTGAAGAACTCTGTTGGATGCACCCCACAGTTGTCCATCCAAAGGACGGGAGGCTGGGATGTTTTTCCACCAGCTGATACTTCCCACTGGTTGAAGGTTGCCCCTGCTTAGGGGAGGGGGCTTATTAATTCCACTCCACCTACTGAGTTCCCTGGCATTAGGGAGAGTCTTCAAGCAGAAAAGCAAAGAAACAGCAGGCTTTTGAAGTGGCAGGGGTGTGTGCGGGTGTGGTGGGTGGCTGCCACACAGCAATGACTTACACAGTTTATAGCTGAGGCTGAAATTGTAGATAGGCTCAGGGCATAAGACGTGAGGGGTGAAAAGCTGTTGCTATGCTCAGTTTCCTTCTAAGACAGTTTATTCATTCAACCAAACATTTATTAGAGCCATGGTCAGTGCTGGGCATCTATGGTCAGCAAAAGAGACCTAATCTCTGCCTTAAGAGCTGACAGTCTTTTGAGGATTTTGAGCAAGTGTGACTGGTGCTATGGACATGAGTCCAAAATGGAGAAGTGCTAAAATAAATAAATAAATAAATAAATAAATAAAGGCAGCATCGGGAAGCAAACCTTGGGGGCTAACTCCCAAGTCAGATTGAAATCTACAGAGAGACCACAGCCCCAAGACCCTTCCCATATACTAGAAACAAGCAAGCAAGAAAACAAACCAACTTTCAGCATAATGGCTGAATATTGTGATAAAATGTTGTCAAACTGTTTGAAATTTCACCAAAAGCTCTTCCTTTTCTTGTCCCTTCCTCCGTCACAATTTCATATTTGAAAAAATTTAAACACGTCTGCAAGGTGATTTGGGGACTAGTGCAAAGAATCCACTGGGTGTCAGCATAAGGGTCCTGCTTACTACGGGGTGGGAGGTCAGAGGCAAAAGCCATTTACTTTGAAATACGGTGTAAGGTGGGATTTATGTTTTGAAAAGAGGAAAGGCTCTCCTTTCCCTGATTTCTCCGTTCTGCAGTAACCAGGACTCAGGCGAAGGGTTAGCAAAGAGGAGAATCTACAGAGAGGAGGTCATAAACCAGTGGATTTGGCAGCACAAAGATGTACTTTTTTGCACTATTTTCTTCTTTTTTAATTGAACCAACATTTAAAAATAGGATTTCCACCTTCTCGTAAAGAATCAGATGATCTGAGCCCTCATTTCTGCATGGGAACAATTGGCTGGAGCTGAGTGGCAGCCACCCCCTTTAGAAGGATGTTGATTTGCAATTTGCCAGAGTCCCTGCCATTCCTTATATTCTCCGCAACACTAAGTCACTTAAAGTAATAATAGTATGATTGAAACACCAGAATTCTTCATTCGCTGATAGGACCACCTGATATTTGTGGGTCTGTGACCTTTTGTTTAGAAGGCAAGTCTAGGGGCTTTGAAACATACTAGGGTTTGAAATGGGTAAGAGTCTACCAATCTCAAAGGAATTGAATGGAAGATTGAAGGAGAGATTGCATGCTTAACGCAATGCTTGTAACGGCGGCTATTACCAGCATCCACTAACAAGAGAGCACGCAGAAACCCTGTTAGTTTCACACTTCGTCTTACTCCCAGCGTCTAGGACAGTGCTTGGCACTAACAGTAACTGTTGAATGAATGAATGAATGATGGTAGAGCTCAGGGGGGTCTGAAAAGGAAGGTATTCTGATAATATAGTTTCACCGCGACCCCAAAGTGCCGCCTGGAAGACAAGCCTGGCCGAAACGTGCCAGGCTCTGCGATGGCGTTCGAGTGGGCAAGCCGACCATCGGGGTCCCTCGGGAGCCTGGCGGGGCTGGCTTGCCCAGGATCGGTCAGGGCCATGTCCATCACCTCTTCCAAAGTATGGTAAGGGGGCGTCCTGATTCCTGCACTTTCCCAAGGCCTCCACCATCAGATACGTCAAGACGGAGTCCTACGCCGGGGCATCCACTACCCAGCGCTAGCCCAGCGCTAGCCCAGCGATACCCCGCGGCGCCTGGACCTTGACCACACTAGACATGGCCTCCCTCGGGCTTCACGGAGCAGTACCGCGCCCGGAGCCGCTAGTCATCGCGTCTGGCTGGGGAGGCAGCTCCGTTCCCGGAGTCAAGATGGCGGCCGCGGCGGCTTCAGCGCGGGGCGGGGGAGCTGGGAGGCGGGTCACGTGAGCGGCCCAGCTGGGCGGATCTCGCGCGCTCCCGCCCGCCCCGCCGGCCGCGGCTCGCTTGCTAGCTCCGCGGCGCTCTGAGGTGTGCAGGGCATCGAGCCCCCCGTCCCGGTGAGGCGCGGCGCGGCGCGGCGGGATGCGGCGGCGGCCGTGGCGGGGACGCGGGCCGGGCGGGCGGACGCGGTGATGAGCGTCAGCGGCCACCGCCATGTCCAAGGTAACGGCGCCCGGGCCCGGGCCGCCGGCGGCGGCAGCGGGCGGGAAGGAGAAGCGCTCCTTCAGCAAGCGGCTGTTCCGGAGCGGCCGCGCGGGCGGCGGCGGCGGCGCTGGGGGCCCCGGGCCGGCCGCGCCCTCCTCGCCCTCGTCGGCGCGCTCGGTGGGTAGCTTCATGAGCCGCGTCCTCAAGACGCTGTCCACGCTCTCGCACCTTAGCTCCGAGGGCGCCGCCCCGGACCGCGGCGGCCTCCGCAGCTGCTTCCCGCCCGGGCCCACGGCCGCGCCCACGCCGCCGCCGTGCCCGCCGCCGCCCGCCTCGCCCGCGCCGCCCGCCTGCGCCGCGGAGCCGGTGCCCGGGGTGGCGGGGCTCCGGAACCACGGCAACACGTGCTTCATGAACGCCACGCTTCAGTGCCTCAGCAACACCGAGCTCTTCGCCGAGTACCTGGCGCTCGGCCAGTACCGGGCGGGGCGGCCCGAGCCCTCGCCTGACCCCGAGCAGCCCGCGGGGCGCGGCGCGCAGGGCCAGGGCGAGGTCACCGAGCAGCTGGCGCACCTGGTGCGGGCCCTCTGGACCCTGGAGTACACCCCGCAGCACAGCCGCGACTTCAAGGTGAGCCCTTGGGGCACCCGCCTGCCCAGAGCTTCCTTCTCCGCCTCCGTCGCGGCCAGAGGACTGATGCTCTGGTTGTCTAAGGAAAGAGGAGCGGGCCTCGAGTCCGGGCAGATGGCGCTGATTGCGAGGAACAGTCATTCACTCATTCATGCATCGGGCATTTGTAAGGGCTTGCTACGTGGCGGGCCCTTTGATGGGCACAGGAGAGGGATGGGACAATGGGCAAGACCGTCTGCCATCCTGGAACTTACATTCTTGGAGGTGGGAGTGTTGAGCTTGGGTTCAAATCCTTGTTCTGCCACTTACTAGCGGTGTGACCTCGGGCAGGTTACTCTACCTCTCTGTGCCACAATTTCCTCATCTGGTACCTACCTCATAGGTGGTTGTGAGCTGCTAACAAGTTGATATGTTGGGTTGAACCCTATGAAGTTACCCACTGTTGACCGTTCTGACTTACAGATTGGCATTTTTATGGCGTTCAACCTGGTATGTAAAATGCTTCCATTGTGTGCAGTGCTATGAGTATTTGCTGCCATTATTATTTTTAGTATTAAAAACTTTAACAAGTTAAAGAGGTGGTACCAGACAGTGGTTTGAAGGAAGTAAAACCTGGTGATATGACTGTTGTGCTGGTAGGGTACGTTACATGGGTTAGGGTGACTTCTCGGAGGAGGTGATGTTCTGAGACTTGAGTAACCACAGGGAGGGCCAGCCTTGAGGAGCTCAGGGGAAAGCGGTTCCCAGGTGTAAGGCAAGTGTGGACACCTTGAGACGGGAAAGAGCCTGGTGTACTTGACCCGCAGTGTAGCTCCGGGATGGGCAAACTCTTTCTGTAAAGGGCTGCATAGCAAATGTTTTAGGCTCTGCTGTTCAAGATGCAAACTCGAGGATATTAAGTAGATACGTATATAACAAGAAGAGACACATTTGTACACATTTATTATTGCCTAAAATAAAAATGTTATAATAATTGAGTACAATATTTTGTAATACAGGTCTACTAATGAGAAGCATGGGACTCTTTTTTTGGAGAGTACAAAGTTTAACTTAATTGGAGTTCAAAATTAATGTTCCCTGTTGTCAAATTGATTACAAGCATTCATCTCTCCAAATCATTCGTAGCTCACAGGCCGTATAGAAACAGGCAGTGGGCTAGATGTGGCCTTGGGTCCTTGTGAGTGCGTGAGAGCTGAGAGAGGAGTGTGAGTGGTGGGCTGGGGCCAGGTGGTGTAGGATCATAAATGTAGGCTGTAGTACTAAGGAAATGAGCTCTTACTCTAAGCAAAAGGGGAAGATGATTTGAGATTGTATAGGGATACTTTTAGGTGGGAAGTGGATATAAATAGAACTAAATAGAATGAAATCACACAATAAAGTTAATTCCTTTTCTGTTCTCTTTCTCTCCTGATCATGCCCAAGAGAAAGTCTCAGCTTGGTGGTTAGCTTGTCTTTAACACCTCTTGCTCACTCCCCCACCTTTTTTTTTTTATTTGTTTATTTATTTTATTTATGTATTTTTTGGCTGTGTTGGGTTGCCCCTGCTGTGCGCGGGCTTTCTCTAGTTGCGGCGAGCGGGGGCTACTCTTTGTTGCAGTGCGCAGGCTTCCCATTGCAGTGGCTTCTCTTGTTGTGGAGCATGGGCTCTAGGCGCACAGGCTTCAGTAGTTGCGGCACGCAGGCTCAGTAGTTGTGGCTCGCGGGCTCTTGAGCGCAGGCTCCGTAGTTGTGGCGCACGGGCTTAGTTGCTCCATGGCATGTGGGATCTTCCCGGGCCAGGGCTCGAACCCGTGTCCCTTGCATTGGCGGGCAAATTCTTAACCACTGTGCCACCAGGGAAGCCCCCCCCTTTTTTTTTTTTAAAATAGAGAATAAGCTTCAAGTTTAGAGATCTGAATAGGTAACAGTAGCTAGAATTTAATAAGGTTATGTCTTCATTGGATTTGTCTTTACATTTGTCTTTTCTAAAATAAATTTATTTATTTTTGGCTGCGTTGGGTCTTCGTTGCTGCGTGCGGGCTTTCTCTAGTTGCAGCGAGTAGGGGCTACTCTTTGTTGCGGTGCGTGGGCTTCTCTTGTTGTGGAGCACAGGCTCTAGTTGCACAGGCTTCAGTAGTTGTGGCACGCAGGCTCAGTAGTTGTGGCTCGCAGGTGCGGGCTCTAGAGCACAGGCTCAGTAGTTGTGGCTCATGGGCTTAATTGCTCCGCAGCATGTGGGATCTTCCCGGACCAGGGCTCGAACCCTTTGCATTGGCAGGCGGATTCTTAACCACTGCACCACCAGGGAAGCCCTGTCTTCTATTTATGGCAAATGGTACTGGCATTCCATTGGTGCTATGAAGTTTCTTTCTAAAATACACTTATTTAAGTATGAGTAAATGATTTGATTAAAATATAAATTGTTCAGCTATCTAAGGGAATCAGCTTGGTTGAGGACCTACTGTCTTGCTGAGGAACAACACTGCCAAGGTCCACTCCTCTCCTTTTAATACATTTTACTTACATGTTATTTATATTTATTTATGTTCTACCCTGTTTTTCTCAAAAAGAAAAAAATGGTTGTTGTTTGATCTTGGAAATTTGAATGGAAATACTTGACTGGGATAGGGACTGGAAAAAAAGAGATTCATGTCAGAGATCTCAAAATAAGAAAGTAGGAGGGAATGGCAGCCAGCCAGCTACTATCGGTCTTTTTCTTTTTGCCTGTACGTGCCTGCAGGTAGCCACAGCAGTTGCAGACTTTTCAAGGTCACAGCCTAGTGTTTTAAGTTTGGTTTTCCATTCTTTTCCAAAATGTGAAAATCAATTTCTACAGCATTTTTGTATGTGAACATTTCCATTGCTTTTTAAGAGATTGTGTTTACTTTTTTATCAATTAAAAAGCTGTAACAGAATTGGGTCAATAATTCTAGAAAAGCATGCTTTGGCAAAGTTGAACAGGTTCTTAGAGGCCTTTTTTTCCCTGAATTTTATTTTATTTATTTTTTTATACAGCAGGTTCTTATTAGTTATTCATTTGATACATATTAGTGTATATATGTCAATCCCAATCTCCCAATTCATCACACCACCACCCCTACCCTGAGGCCTTGTTTTTAAAAAATGTAATCTTCTGAACCGTTAGTAGATTTCACTTTGCATTCATTCATTCACCTCCCTCTGTTGAAGGTTTATTCAGTCAGTTAGGAATGCGTTCAGCACCAGAAAGAAGAAGCCCTAATGATGGTGCCTTAAGCAATAAAGATGTTGAATTAGCTCACCTGTAAGAAGTCTGGAGGTAGGTGGTTCTAAGGTGGTGCAGTGGTTCTATGGGCCCAGCTAGGACCCAGACCATTTCTGTGTTTCCATTCTGTTGTCCTTAGCTATCAGTGGCCTTTTGTCCTTAATGTTTGTCACCTCAGGGTTTTCTACCCAGTCAAGCCAGGAAGTCATTAGGGAAATAAAAGTTCTTCCAGAAGCCCCCTCAACAGGCTTCTACTTACATCTCATTAACTATAATCATGTCGCTTGACCACCCTGGCTGCCGTGGAGGCAGGAAGGTGGTGTTTGGGTTTTCCTGCCTTAATAGAAGAGATGAGTAAAGGAGGGGATTGCCTTGTAGGCAGCCCACCAAAGTGCTTCGCCTACCACGTGCCAGGCACTCTCACGTGGGGAAGACACTGCGCCTGCCTGTGAAGCACAAAGGAAGTAGAAGCACCAGGCAAGAGGATGCGGGCTCACCAGTCACCTCGCCCCCCTCACCTGCTGGTGATTTGATATTCGAGGCAGATACTCTTCTCTGCTCTTCTTGAACTCACATTCAGCCTCAGAATCCTGTTGAACAGCCTGTTGAACAGCCACTACCAGTTGGCAGAGGAGATAAAACCACTTTGCCATGTTGAGATAATTTGCCTTGAGGTCTCAGAAAGCACTTAGTATGTCTTTGCCTGTACTTTTATCGTCCTAAAACTTCTTTAAGTTCCTAACAATTTTGTTTGTAAGATTTTCAATTCGGATTCTAACCACATTGATTTCAGCTTTAGGAGCTTGCCAGGTAAACGGATTTTTGGTTTTGGATGAGCTAGATGGTTGTTATGGTTGGATTTTCATTTTCCAGAATGAAAGACGTTGACTGGTCCAATCTTGGTAAGCTTTAAGAAACTTCTCTAGCTGCCACTTATATCTTTTTCTTTTTTTGTGCAGTCCTTTTTCTCCTGCTGATAGAGTAGCGGTTGTCAACCAGGGCACTTTTGCCTCCCCTACCCCCTCACTTCAGGGGACATTTGGTGATGTCTGGAGACACATACTTGGGTATCACAACTGGGGTGGGGTGCTACTGGCAACTAGTGGGGAGACTCCAGGTTTGGGGCTAAGTGTCATACAACATGCAGGACAGTATCCCTCAAAAAGGATAACCCAGCCCCAAATGTCAGTAGTGCTGAGGTTAAGAAACTGTTGGAGGAATGTTTTGAACTTCCTTAGTGCAAGTTTTCCTTACCTTCCCAGCCTTTAATGGTTATCTTGTTACTTTTTCTTCTCTGTGTTTGCTGCAGCACTAGAGTAAAGGTTGGACTTTACTGGCAGGATCCTTGGATCACTGTCTTAGTAAAACTATGACAGTAAGTAAATCATTTTGAAACCTGAATGCTCAGTGTGCTGTTGTAAGAGGAAATAAGCCTATTGTCCTAACTTTAACAGGATGCTAGCTTGGGTGCTCCAGGTTCGTACAGATGCTTTCTGATTTCTAGTACTCAGTGCCCTTTTGCAGCAAGTGAAAGACGGAAGGTCATCTTTCAAGTAACAAAGATGGGTTTTATAGCAGCAGTTTTCAAACTGTGCTTCCAAAGAACAACTAGAACAGAGTGATCTACTGATAAAAGAAATGTGGGGACTCCTTTCAAATTTGCAGGAAAACAAAAAGTAATTGATGAATCAAATTTTCTCTCCCACATGTTTTTCCTTGAACTTTGGTGCCTGGTGGTGCTTATTTATTAGTGAGAGTTCTTGGGTTACAAAGGGAGTATATGTGTGTAAATGAGTAGTGACAGACAAGCTAGCAACCAGGGGCTTCCACTGGCTCAGTTTCACACCTTACTTTGTCATGGACTCATGCTGGGGAGCTCTGATTTTATGCTGCAGACCTATGATAAAAGTTTTCCTCATTTGTATGAAGCTGTTTAGTATGTTGACATTTCACAGTGGTTCCCAAGAAGCGATCTGATTTTAGGGTGTCCCTCAAATTAATTTGAAAAATAGGAAAAAAAATATGAAATAATGTCGGTCACATTCAGATTTGTGATGGTATTAAATAGAAAGTATGTGTCCTCCTGGTCTGTTCTCTTGTCTGTCAAATGCTGTCAGTTCTGTTTTAGTGAAGTTCCACATCTTTGAAGAAGGGCGGTGAGAGAATCATCAAATTTTAGACTTGGAAGGAGATGTGGGTGAAATGTGAGTGATCCTCAGCCTTTCTGGATGCGGAAACTAAGGTTCACCTGCTGGCTAGAGGCTGAGGGAGCAGAACCAGAGTTCTGACCACCCCCTGCATGCCGATGCATGCACTGAGCCCTGGTTCTGAGGTCGTCTTATTAGCACAACCACTGAAGCGACAGGTCTCAACATAAAACATAAACAGGGAGGGTGGACGTGCTGAAACATGTAGCATTTTTTTCCTCTAAGTTTGCGGTGCTAAATCGTAGTGAAAATAAGGTCAGCTGCAGCTAGCTTTATATATGTGCTATTGCTCCTGAGACTTAGGCACTTTTGGAAGACTTCCTTAAAAAATTATCCTTTCAGACCATTTAAATGCATATATAAACACATCTTTTACATTGATGGGCTTATACTCTCCATAGAGTTCTGTAACTTGCTTTCCCTTATGCCCCTATACTGGACTTGAAAATATATCACGGGTAGCCATAGCTTTCATTGTTTTTTGTTAATACATCCAAGTCCACCTCATTCTTTTTAACAGTTGTATAGAAGCCCACTGATGGGTGTTTTGGTTGTATAAAATTTTCAACATATATCAAGTCTCCTTTTCTAAGGAGTGGGTCTTAGCTGTGGCGTTGCTGAGTCAGAGGGAACGTGCATTTACACTGTGGATGCACCTCACCAGACTGCCCAGCAAAAGCCTGAGTAGGACAAGACTCTGACCCATCCATGCTGCATGCTAGGGCCTCGCTGCTGACACGTGCTTCCTCTTTCAAGTGACTGCCCTATTCTTCAGTTTTCAAACTTATTTTCTTTCACGGAGGTCAGTTTTGTTCCTCTAGGTATGCCTATTCTCCACTCTTCTTAAACGTGTATGTCTCTCTTTCCAGACATGTCCACCTGATGTGTGCAGCTTCTTATCAGGTGGTAAAGGGGACTCATGAGAAAGTGCAAGAAAAGCATTGAAGAGGACTAGTTGGGGAATAAAAATACACAGGACAATTATGGACTTTCATGATTGCTGACTTAAACCACATTTACTGAGCAATTATTGTGTATAAAGGGACTAGTTTAGGGGAGAGGGTTGGGAATAGAGGATTAAGTATGACGATTATAGGACAAAGTTCTTGCCCTCAGAGAACTTACCAGTTTTATAGGGAAATTTAAAAAAAATTGTATTGACTGGGAAAGTTCAGTGGGAGTTCAGAGAAGGGTGAAATCATTGTGAGCTGAAGTGCAAGTAGAAGATTCATTCATTCATTGTTGGCAGTTAAGCTTCTACAAATTTATGAATTTATGGAGCTCGTAACTCTATGCCACGTGCTGTGCTAGTCCTTGGGTATATGGGGTAAACCAAAAGGTATGGTAATGTAAAAAAATGGTGCCAGGTCCTGTGATCCATTCCTTCTTGGAACTTTTATTGTTACAGGGGAGGCAGATGTCAAACACACACTGGTAAATGTGAAATTTAAAATTATTAGAGCTAAGAAGGAAAAGATAAGGTGTATGAGAGAGAATGATGGGTGTGGCCAGGCAGGAGTGATAAAATGTATTCAAAAGGCTCTGCAGGGGACAGGGCTGGGGGTCCATCTGAAAGTCTGATAGGCCTTTTTCATGGCTTAGAGAGCTAGGAGGGGTGTGGGATAGATGAGGCTGGAAAAGGAGGTCTGGTAGGCAGAGGCGGGTCCTGTAGGACCCCCTTGTAGACCAAGATTAGGGGTTTAGATTTGATTCTAAGAGCAGTGGGGAGCTGGTGCAGGTTTTAAGCAGAGTTCTGGCATGATTTCCTTGAAATGTGAAGTGATCATTCTGAGTCTGAATAGTGACTATAGACTGGAAGCAGGGAGGCCAGTTCGGAGGTTTTGCGAAGGTGGTGGATGGGATGGAGAAGCGGATAGATTTGATATGTATCTGGAGGTAGACTCGACAGGACTTGCTGAAGGATTGATTCTGGGGAAGGCCCTGAGGCAGAGGGGAGCAGCCAGAATAACGCCCTGGTGTTTGTTTTGAGCAAGAGAGTGATTACTGGTGCTGTGCACTTACTTGAGGAGCAGCAGTTCTGGGGGGGTCGGGAGTTCAGTTTCAGATGTATTAAATAGGACACTCATGAGATATCTGGTTGGCAGCTGGATAAGGAAGTCTGGAGTTCAGAAGATTGGGACTGACTAGAGATAAAGATATGGGACTCCTTGGTCTATAGGTGGTATTTAAAACTGTGACATATTGGGGCTTCCCTGGTGGTGCAGTGGTTGGGCGTCCGCCTGCCGATGCAGGGGACGTGGGTTCGTGCCCCGGTCCGGGAAGATCCCGCATCCCGCGGAGCGGCTGGGCCCGTGAGCCATGGCCGCTGAGCCTGCGCGTCCGGAGCTTGTGCTCCGCAATGGGAGACGCCACAACAGTGAGAGGCCCAAGTACAGCTTCTTTTAAAAAAAAAAAACAAAAAAAAAACTGTGACATATTGCTTGGAATGGGATTTGAAGATAAATGAGGCTTGGATAGTTAAGGGAAAGAGAGATGCCATTCCATATTGTTGGGGAAATATTCTGAGCAAAGGCACAGCCATGGCACATTGTCTAGGGTCAGGGAGGCCACTGGGCTGTCTGCTGTGTGCAATTGATTTGCAGAAGTTTTTTTCAGCCTTGGCACTGTTGACATACCTGGCATTATTGGCTAGATGAGTCTTTGCTGTGGGGGGCTGTCCTGGTGTATTAGGATATTGAGCAGTGTCCCTGTCCTCTACCCACTAGGTGCTGGTAGTACTCCCCTGCACCCACCCCAGTCATGATAATCAAAACTGTCTCCAGACATTGCCACATGTCCCCTGGGGGGCAAGATTGCCCCTGGTTGAGAACCACTGATTTGGAGAGAAGGGCAAATAAATGTAGATGGCTGAGGAGGTGAGAGGGGACAGATTATGGGTGCCCTTGAAAGTCTGTCACAACAATTTAGCCTTGAGGCTGCAATCAGTAGTGATTCAGTTGAGGCTTTTTGAGCTGTGCAGACTCTGATTTGATGAAAAAAGATGTTTTAGAAAAATGGTTCTGATGGTGAGCAAAAATGAATCGGAGGAGAAAGTAAGTGCGTGGAAAGGGCAGTCACAGGTGTGACATGAGGAAAAGGAGGAGGAAAGGGTGAATCCAAGAGACATTTTGGAGGACATCGTGCCATCATTAAAGAGACTCCAAGAGATGGAGAGGTAAAGGAAACACCGAGGTTTCAGACCTGGGTGATGGAGAAAATAAGGGGATATCTGACAGAGGTGGAGCAGTCCAAAAAGGGCACTAAGGGCAGAGAAGATCATGAATATAATTTGAACATGTGGGGTTGGGGGTCATAGGATATCTAAGGAGAGTCTTAATAGTTGGAAATATGGTGCGATTTAGAACTAGCTGTGTAGACTTGGATTCAGCTGCATAGAGGTGATAATTGAATCCAGGAGCATTGAGTGTGTAGTCAGAAGCCGAAGGCCAAGCCCTTGGGGGAAACTAAAAATAAGAGGATAGGAGGAGGGAGGGACTTCTTGGACTTGTTAAAGGGGCAGAGATAGGCGGAAAACCAGGAAAGCAGAGTCAGGAAACCTGGCTTATTTAGGTTGACTTCCTGCTCTTAGCCCTGAGTACAGTGTAGAGCTGCAGAAATGTCAGTTTATACCCAGTAAGAGGGGCTTCTCTGGTGGTGCAGTGGTTAAGAATCTGCCTGCCAATGCAGGGGACACGGGTTCGAGCCCTGGTCTGGGAAGATCCCACATGCTGTGGAGCAACTAAGCCCGTGCGCCACAACTACTGAAGCCCGCGCGTCTAGAGCCCGTGCTCCGCAACGAGAAGCCCACGCACTGCAACAAAGAGTAGCCCCCGCTTGCTGCAACTAGAGAACGCCCGCTCACAGCAACGAAGACCCTACGCAGCCAAAAATAAAATAAATAAATAGATAAATAAATTTTAAAAAATGCTATATACCCATTAAGAATCAAATTCGGGTTGATATATTGTAGTCATGATTCGTTAAGTCTACAGATTTATCGAGCACATTTTTGTGCTGGTCCTGTGTTGGGAGGCACTGAGCTGTGCCAGGATGACTGAGATGGTCCATGCCCTTAAGGAATGCAGGGCCTAGAAGGGAAGGCAGGGGTTAAGAAACAATTGCAGAAGGGTAGGATGAGTGCTGTGATAGAGGTATGTATAGAAGTGCTGTGTAGACCCCAGGGAGGGAAGGGAGGGTTGGGGGGGACTGGAGTCTGGAAGGATTTGGTCGGAATCCTCTAGGTGGATAAGGGGAGAGGTGGGAAAGGCCTTTCCAGGGCAGAAAACCCATCAAGTGCAAAGGCTTAGAACCTCAAACAACTTGGCTTATTCAGAAAATTTCAAGGTCTAGTGTAGTTGGAGCAGAAGGGCAGGGTGGTGGATGGGTTGGGGAGGAGGTCACTGAGTGATGCTTTGGGCGAGGTTAGATCTCTGGCTTTGTTCTTTGGGTGCCATGTCAGAGAATAGCATCTTGTGAGGGCAGCACCAAGGAATTTCAGACAGGCTTGTGGTATCATTGTCTTTTTCTTTTATTATTTTTCAAAGAATGATCACTCAGAGGCCAGGGACATTGAGGATGGGGAGGTGATGATGAGAGAGGGCAGGGGCAGAACTGGGGGGTTCAGGGAGAACAGAATATATCTTAGCCTCTTTGACCCTGGTTACATTTGGGAAACTGAGGCAGCATAAAACTTTTCAGAGGTGCTAAATTCCACTTTAGGCATATTGTATTTGAGGTCCCATGGTAACTCATGGAGGAAAATATTCAGTAGTGTAGGCTAGAGTTTCGGCTAGAGATTTTTATTTGTTATTAAACTCCCCTTCTGAGTTTTTAAAAATATCTTTCAAACCAGCAACATAAACTAGCACTAAATCTGTTATTTTGATTTGATCTAGTTTGGTTCTTTACACATTTGCAGGGGCAGAGCTTCAACTTGAACTCAGGGCAGTGTGATGATAACATTTATGCTCTCACTGTACTGAACACATTGCCTTGAAGTGCCATCAGTTTACATTTTTGTACTTGTCCACATACATACATATTTTACGTAGTTGCTATTATCCTGGCCAGGCCATTTTGTATTATAATTTTTTTTCATGCAACTTATAAAACATTTTTCCATGTTTCTAAATAGTACTCATAATACTGTTTAATGTACATATGGTATCATATTGCTAAGTGATAATTTAATCATCCAGTCCTCTTTTTTTTTTTTTTTTTTGCGGTACGCGGGCTTCTCACTGTTGTGGCCTCTCCTGTTGCGGAGCACAGGCTCTGGACGCGCAGGCTCAAGTGGCCATGGCTCACGGGCCCAGCTGCTCCGCGGCATGTGGGATCTTACCGGACCGGGGCACGAACCCGCGTCCGCTGCATCGGCAGGAGGACTCTCAACCACTGCGCCACCAGGAAAGCCCTCCAGTCCTCTTTTATTGGGCAATTTCCCCCATACTCTTTTTTATTATAATGAACATGAATCATGTGTATAGCTTTTTGTTTTGTCATGTTATTTATTTAGGATAAGTTTCCAAACATGTTCTCAGAGCATCAGAAGCTTATGGACATCTTTTTGACTTCTCATTACAGAAATTACAGCGCTGCTAGTTTGATCATAAACTTCACCCAGCCCAGTGAATGGTGCATGTTGGATGCTCACAAACCATTATTGGAATGAGTTGGATTTTATAATTTAAATTTGTTATTGTCAGTTTATATTAATTCTTTGCTCATTTGTCTATTGTCATTTTTTCCAATTTTTTGTTGTGGCAAAATACACATGACATAAAATTTACCCTTTTAGTTGCTTTTAAGTACAGCTCAGTGGCATTAAGTACCTTCACTGTTGTGCAACCATCAACCACTGTCCATTTCCAGAACTTTTTCATCGTCCCAAACAGGAACTCTGTATGCATTAAGCAATCACTCCCGTCTAGTCCCTGGTAACCAGTGTTCTACTTTCTGTCTCTATGAATTTGCCTATTCTAGGTATCTCATATAAGTAGAATTACACAGTACAATACACAAAATCCTTTTGTGTCTGGTTTGTGTCATTTAGAATAATGTTTTCAATATTCATCTGTGTTGTAGTATGTTGCAGAATTTCATTTCTTTTGATGGCGGAATAATATTCCTTTATACATATGTACTACATTTTGTTTATCCATTCATCTGTTGATGGACAACTGCATTGTTTCTGCTTTTTGGCTATTGTGAATAATGATGCTATGAACATAGGCATTCAAGTATCTATGTGTGTCCCTGTTTTTTTTTTTTTGCGGTACGCGGGCCTCTCACTGTTGTGGCCTCTCCCGTTGCGGAGCACAGGCTCCGGACACGCAGGCTCAGCGGCCATGGCTCACGGGCCCAGCCGCTCCGCGGCATGTGGGATCTTCCCGGACCGGGGCACGAACCCGTGTCCCCTGCATCGGCAGGTGGACTCTCAAGCACTGCGCCACCAGGGAAGCCCTGTGTCCCTGTTTTTAATTTTTTTGGGTCATGTAGTAATTCTGTGTTTAACTTTTTGAGAAACTGTCAAACTTTTCCTCAGTGGCTGCACCATTGTACATTTCTACCAGCAATGCATGAGGGTTCCAGTTTCTCCACATCCTTGCCAGCACTTGTTACTTTCCATTTTTGTTTTCAAATAATAGCCATCCTAGCGTGTGTGAAGTGTTATTGTGGTTTTGATTTGCATTTCTCTAATGACTAATGATCATTAGTCATTAATGACTTAACTGATGTCTTGGACTATCTTTTCAAGCAATAGGCTTATTGCCTATTTGTATATCTTCTTTGGAGAAATGTCTATCCAAATACTTTCCTCATTTTTGAATTGGATTTTTTTGTTGTTGTTGATGCTGAGTTGTAGGAGTTCTTTATATATTCTGGATATTAATCCTTTATCAGATATATGATTAGCAAGTATTTTCTCTCATTCCGTGGGTGGTTGTTTCACTCTCTTGATAACTGTGATGAAGTCCAGTTTGTCTATTTTTCTTCTTCTGTTGTCTGTGCTTTTGGTATCATATCCAAGAAATCATTGCCAAATTTAATGTCATGAAGTTTTCCATCTTCGTTTTTTACTAAAAATTTTATAGTTTTAGCTCTTATATATAGGTCTTTCATCCATTTTGAGTTAACTCTTGTATTGATGTATGGTGTAAGGTAAGATTACAACTTCTTTCTTTTGCATGTGGATATTTAGTTTTCTCAGCACTGTCGTTGAAAAGACTACTGTGCTTTCTTTGTTGAATGGTTTTGGTGCCCCTGTCAAAAATCAATTGACTGTATATGTGTGGGTTTATTTCTGGGCTCTTTATTCTATTCCATTGATCTATATGCCTGTCTTTGTTTCAGCACCACACTGTTTTGATTACTGTAGCTGTGTAGTAAGTTTTGAAATCAGAAGTTTGAGTCCTTCCAATTTGTTCTTCTTTTTCAAGATGGTTTTGTCTTTGGAGTTCCTGGAGATTCTATATGATTTTCAAAATAGGCTTTTCTTTCTTCAGAAAATGGGATTTTTATAGGGATTGCACTGAAATCTGTAGATTGTTTTGGGTAGAATTGTCATTGTAACAATATTGTCTTCCAATCCATGAACATGGAATGTCTTTTTTAATATTTATGTTGTCTTTAATTTCCTTCGCTTAAGTTTTGTAGTTTTCAATGTACAGGTTTTTCACCTCCTTTGCTAAATGATTATTCCTAAGTATTTTATTCTTTTTGATGTTATACATGGAACTGTTTTCTTAATTTCCTTTTTTGGATTGTTCATTGCTAGTGTATAGAAATGGAACTGGTTTTTGTGTGTTGATATTGTATCCTGCACTTTGCTGAATTCATCTGTTAGCTCTAACAGTTTTTTTTTGTGTGTGAGTCCTCAGAGTTTTCTACATATAAGATCATATTATCTGCAAACAGAGATAATTTTACATCTTCCTTTCCAGTTAGGATACCTTTTTTTTTTTTTAGATAAAGCATAGTCGGTATACAATGTTGTGTTAGTTTCTGGTGTACAGCAAAGTGATTCAGTTATATATATTCATATATATATATATTCTTTTCCATTATAGTTTATTAAAAGATATTGAATATAATCCTCTGTGCTATACAGAAGGACCTTGTTGTTTATCTATTTTATATATAGTAGTTTGTATTTGCTAATCCCAAACTCTTAATTTATTCTCCCACCCTTCCCCTTTCTCGCCTAGTTCTGACTAGAAATTCCAATATTCTGTTGAATAGAAGTGGTGAAAATGGGCATCCTTGTCTTGTTTCTTCATCTTAGGGGAAAAGCTTTCAGTGTTTCACCATTGAGTATGATGTTAGCTGTGAGCTTTTCAGATATGGCCTTTGTCATGTTGAGGAAGTTTTCTTCTTTTCCTAGTTTGTTGAGTGTCTTTATCATGAAAGAATGATGAATTTTGTCAAGTGCTTTTTCTGAATTAATTGAGATGATCGTGTGGTAGTTTTCTTTCATTCTATTAATGTGGCATATTACATTGATTGATTTTCATATGTTGAACCCCTTTTCATTCCAGAAATAAATCCTACTTGGTCATGGTGTCTCTTGGGATTTTGAAGGTTCTTTTCTTTTTTAAAAAACTTTATAATAGCTCTTTATAGAGTGTAGATGTAAGGTAACACCTTCATTAAGTCTTGATACATTTGATATAGATACTTCTCTCAGTCTCTTGCTCTTTTAGTTTTGTTAACTTTTATGTGTTACAGAAGGTTTTAATGTTTTTGAACCTGTACCTTTGCCTTATTTTTTTGTTATGTATAGCTGAAAAGTTAGGCTTTCATATAGGATAATTTTTCTCTTTTATTTTTTGTTAGTTTTTTCTTTTATGTTCTAAAATATTTCTCTTTCCAATAGTTTGGAGTTTGGTTTAGTATAGTGCAACTGTAAAGTGGAGATTTATTTTAAGGTTTGAGATTTCCCATCTTGTATAGTACATTGAGTGGTTGAGAACCTGGACTGGGGAGCCAGACAGCCTGTGTTCCAATCCTAGCTGCAGCACTTATTAGCTATAGGTCCTTGGGCACTTAATTCTCTGGGCTTAGTTTCCTCATTTGTAAAATGGGGATAAGACTATATCTACCTCATTTGGTTGTTTTAAAAAGAAGAGAAAAACTTGGCTAAGGGACTGGCATACCGTCAGTGCTAAGTGAGTGTTAACTGGTATTGTTACCCAGCCTTGTTATCACACTGCTTATTTGTAAAAGTCTTCTCCATATTTAGAATTTTATGGTCTATTTCTGAATTGTGTGTTCTGTTTCATCAGTACTTTTATTGGTACCACATGGCATTGTTGTTGCCTGTTCTTCTCATGCTATTCTTTTTTCCCCCCACTGTGAAACATTTATTTTTCTTCTGCAATATTTTCTTCTGATTAAAACCAGTGCAGAAAAGTACTCAGTACCTTGGGTAAGAGATGAGCTATCTTGCTGTTCTTTTAAAGTTCTCCAGACAAATTTTAGAATCATTTTGTCAGGTTTCAAAAACCAATCCTGTGTGAATTTTAGTGTTAAATATCTACATTAGTTTGGGACAGATAACCATCTTTGCTGAATGTCTGCCTGTCACTGATAAAATTCATAACTTTAAACAAACCATAAACTAATAATAATGTTACAGTAAGAAAACCTGGTTGACTGATAAGTGAGGAAGAAATTGCAAGAGTTATTAAAAGAACTGCCTGTTCCCCCCAAAGATTACAGAATTGGATGGATTTATTCGTACATTTTTCCAAGGATCAGATAATCCCCATGTTGTATGACTGTCAAAAGTGTAGAAAAATTTCCTCTCCGAGGCAAAAGGATTCTGTTTCCTAAACCTGTTCATGTCTGTCTCCTCCATTCCACTGCGAGGCCCTCGAGGGCAGTGAGTCTGTCTTATTCAGCATTGTTTGTTGGAGGTGCACAATGTATTGGTCCATCTGAACTGAAGATGCCACAAGCAAGGAAGGACAGCTTGCAGACCAGCCTCAGTTGTAAATGTAGATGTGCTGATGATGGGCCACTTCTCTTGTACACATGGGTCAGACCTCACTTGAGGACTGTGATCACGCTTAGGCTTTAAGCCTTGCAAGAGGAGGAGGGAAACTGGAGATGGGTGGCATGCCTCAGTAACAGAATTTTTTGAGCATGTTGTCTGAAAATGGAATGAGATGCCTCACCTGAGTATTTTTATCTTTGGACAAGTTGAAGCAGAGCCCTGGGTAGTATTGTAAAGGAGAGTTACACACCCCATAATAGATTGGACTGGATTCAGTTTATTTCTTTCCCTTTCCTTGTCTCCTGCTCCTTTCCTCTGACTTTTGAACATATAAAAAATGTACATTTGAAGCAGAGTTGACAGTGTTTGGCAGCTTTACGTGAAGGGTGGATAAGATGAGGAGGTGAAAATAACTTCGAGGTTTTGAAACAGGGTGTCTTGGGATGGTGTTCTTCATGCCTGGAAGCACAGAATGGAAAACGATTCTGGAGGTGAGTGGATAAGTTCAGTTTTAGAGAGCTCACATAGTATTTGAACATAAGAGCCCTAGGAAAACTTGTTTGTTGTTGTTATTATATTTGTTGAATGTCTCTCATATGTCAGGCAGGCACTGTGTAAAGTGAATCGTTTTAAGTTTTTGGTGAGCCATGTAGAAATGTGCCGATCTGGTCAAAATGTGGAAATCTCTCTTAAACTGATACAGATGTAGTAATAAAGATGCTTGTGCTGAGTTACAGATGCTTATCCTGAGTTAGGTGTTTTACATCTTCCTTTGTGTGGCTTGAAGTTTTTAGTTTGACTCTGCCACTTTTGTTTTGTTATTAGTGTGTGGTTTGGTGCATTTTTCCTGTCCCCATCTATACACTTGTCACAATGAGGGGCTGCTAAATAGGGCAGTGTTCTCTGTTTGTGTAGTTCCCCACAGCTGTTTCCTATAGTGAAGACTCAGGAAAACAATGACCTCATGGTTTCCACAAAAAAAGCCTTTTATATATAGTCATGGAAAAGAAATCATTGAAAACTGAGTAATTTAAAATTCTGTCCTCTGCAGCTTTTTCCTTCAAAAATATTCTTGTTTGCTCTGTTAATTGGATGTTCCTCAAATGACCTTTTATGTTTAACAAACAACATTTTTGCAGTGGAGCACATCGGGATATCTTGTCTTTCATTTGATTGTGATCTTTCTCTATTTAGAAATCATTGTTTTCTGCCACGGACTGTGGCAGTTCCTAGAGGAATTGGCCAGTCACCCAACATCTGTTGCTTCTTCCCTCCAGTTGTTGAGCTTGGATGGTAGCAAACAGTGTGTCCACAAACAAACAGTTCACGCATTAGAAGATTGCATAGGACTGGTCAGGAAATGCCTTTGTTGCTTCTACTGTCGGGAACCTTTGTAAGCTCATCACCAGCTTAGTAAATTCTTCTTCTGTTTTTTTTTAAATTCCTTGACTTTAACTCTTGGTCTTCTCATCTTTAAGAGCAAGGCAGAGCTGTCTGATTCTCAGGAGATTTAAGAAATAATAATAATCGTAATGCAAATACCATTTATTTGTGTGGAGCCAGATGATTGATTGATTGATTGATTGATTGCGGTACGCGGGCCTCTCACTATTGTGGCCTCTCTCGTTGCGGAGCACAGGCCCAGCGGCCATGGCTCACGGGCCCAGCCGCTCCGCGGCATGTGGGATCCTCCCGGACTGGGGCCACTGTGCTACCAGGGAAGCCCCATTTATTTATTTTTAACCTTCTTTTTAAAAAATTTATTTGGCTGCGTCGGGTCTTAGTTGTGACATGTGGGATCTTTCGTTGTGGTGAGCGGTATTCTCTCTAGTTGTGGCATGCGGGCTCTAGAGTGTGCAGGCTTAGTTGCTCTGTGGCATGTGGGATCTTAGTTCCCTGACCAGGCATTGAGCCTGTGTCCCCTGCATTGAAAGGTGGATTCTTAACCATTGGACCACCAGGGAAGTCCCTGGAGCCAGATCATTTACACTGTACATTCATATACAACTTTTTCATTTAATCTTCCCAACAACCCGTGAAAGGAGCATTGCTATTCCATTTAAACGATTAGGATATAGGGCTTCAGTGCTAGTACTTGATAAGTAGCAGAGCCAGAACTCCAACCTTGCATGGTTTTTATGAGGTTAAAGGAGAAGATATAATTAAGGGTTTAGTACAGAAACTTGCACATGGTAAGTATTCCAGAAATGGAAGGTGGTGATGAGGAAGGTGCTCATTCCAAGTCTGTGGCCGCCTGAGTACCCTTCCCCATTTCTCAACTCTGTCCTATTGGCAGTTTTTCTTGCTGCCAGAGTAGTCTTACAGCTTATCTGTAACTACATTATTTCTCTTCTCAAAAATTGCCTTTACTTTTTCTTTTATATACAAAATGTGGTATAAATTTCTTAGCTTGGCATTTAAACTTTTCCGGAAAAATAAAATAAAAAAGGCATGCATAAAACCAGCCCCATTAAAAATAATGGTTAGATTCAATAGACACACAATTACTGTTAATTTGCTCTAAATGTTACTGATGCTTACTCTGATTTCTGTACTTATCTCATCATGGACTGGTTAAAAAAGTTCACAGACAGGCACCTACCTGTGGATCATACTTTGAAGAGCACTGCTGTGCAGCTTCCCATGGTCTGATTTTGTCTGTTTATTCCCATAGTTTCAATGAAAATGTTTTTCTGTCTTTGCTTTTCTTGTAAAATGGTAGTTAGATCTAGAGGCTTAATGAGATTCAAGTTTGAGGGTTTTTTTAAGCCCTCTTCTTCTTTTTTTTTTTTGGTAAAACTAGTTTGTGGGAGGTGTTATAAACTTCCATCAGGAAGCCTATCTGGTCTGGTCGTGTCTCTTGCAGTGTTAGTAGTCGTCAGTGGTTAGTCCTTGATCCGTTAGTTCAATAAGGGTTGAAAAATGGTGATGTTTTACTTTTAACATTCCTTTTCACTTACTAGCTGGAGAACTTCTATAGAGACTCTCGCCCTTGTCGGTTGTTTGGTTATCCCAAAGTAAATTTGGAGAAGAAAGGCAAAATAAATACGTGGTGTTTTTTTCCCTTTATTTTCTGGATTTCAAAATAATTACTTGATTTCCAAATGTAGTTAGTGAGTTTTTTTTGTTGTAACTGTATGAATTAATGGATTTAAATGCATATTTGATGTGTTTCAGTCAATTACAGTTATTAACCTTATTATGCCCAACTTGTCCCTTTTTTGGCCATTGGGACAAGTTGGCTACCAAGTCCTTTTGACACAATACTGCTAGTAGTCTGTGATGTCAAACCAAAATGCAGGAAGTTAAGATTTTCAAGGCTCATCTTATATGTTTCCTGCTCCAGATCTGGAATCAGTCATTTCTTCAAGGAGCCCTCGTTCCTTTTGGTGGCAGATGGTACTAAGACACCACAGTCTGGGCATTAGGGGTGTACTTGGTTTCTCTGTGTCTAAGTAGGCAGAGCTAGGAAATGTGTGATTTGTTTTAAAGGTGTAATAAATCAAGAATTCATATTGATAGTTCCATTCAGGATTTCAGGGTTTTTATTTAACCTCATTGATCTTACATCTGTTTTTCCTTTCTTCCATGCTGAAAATCCTGTTCTTAACACTAGTGTAAATTCTCATTTACATTATCTCACAGTGCATTCATAAGTCTCAGAATAATCCAGTACTACCACCAACAGGATGAGTATTTGAAAAAGGTTTAAGATTTATTTATTCATTTATTTATTTTTCTCCATAGGATATGTCCTACTAGGACTGTATAGTCATATTATTATGTTTTAAAGTCACTTGGAATAGTTCTCAGTGTGGCTTTGTCACCAATGTGGTATACAGTTAAATTGATTTGTTTCTTTTTGCTTTTGGTTTTGAAGAGTCGTTTTTTAAAATGTAGCTTTGTTGCATAATTATGTAAAAAATAAAATTCATTTGCCTGAAGTCAAATCTACAAAACAAGATCTGTTCAAAGAAGTCTAGTTTCTGTCTCTGATTCCTATATGCTATTCCCTTTCTCGTTAAATTTTATGATTTATTCTTTCATTGTTTTAATATAAGCAAATACATGTATTCATAATCTTCCTCTTATTCAGATAAATAGTAGCACACCATACGTACATGATTTTCTTCGTCTTGCTTTTTTCCTATAGATAATATGTGAGTGCTTACCGTATGCCCTGCACAGTGGATTATTTTATGTATTCCTTATAACATTGTAAGGTAGATATACATATTATTATTTCTGTTTTACAGATGAAGAAACAGAGGCATTTCTACAGACCTTTAATTCTCTGATTCCCATTATTCCCCATAGTATCTGGTCCTGTCCTTTGTGTGCTTGTTCATGAGTGAATGAATGAGCAGGACCTCACTTTTGTAACTGCTTTACTTTGAGCAATGATGGGAGCAGAGAAAGGCTGTTTTTAAACTGTAGGAAAGGAGATTCAACCTTTTCTTTGAGGTCCATAGCTCTCTATAGCTGGAGAAGAACGCATAGTAGAAAGAACCTTTTTCCTGACCAGGGGTGGTCCCAGCAATTACAAAGATACATTAACTTGGAACATTCTTTAATGTTACCCTAAAATAAGAGTCCCTTTTTGACAGTGCAGTGACAGCTTGGTAAATCTCCCTCATTTTAGAGTCTTTATTCCACTGAAGTTATGATAAAGTAGGATAGCTAAAGAAAAGACAAACTCCTTTAAAAGCAGTAGCTCATGGGAAATAGCTACTAGTTAATGATTTCAGGATTTTAATAGTGACAGGAAGGAAGGAGGGTAGCCTCATTTCCCTGCAGGCAGGAGAGAAAGAGGAGCATTGGCAGCTTTTTATCTTATATCCAGCAGGAGGAAGGGTTAGCTAGGTTGGAGGCCTGTTGGTCGTTACCCTCTGAGGCTCTGTTGTGACATCAGGCAGCTGGTTAGGCTGTAGTAACTGCCCCACCCACTTCCTGGTGATACCCAATTCTCTCTCAGACTTCAGGTTGTCAGCATCAGAGGATAGTGCTGGGAGGAGGATGGGGCAGCCAGGGTGCAGGTCTGCTCCTTTCCTTTTGAAAATCTGTGAACCCATGCATTTTGAATTTAGTTAGAATCCTGGTATGGCTGAGATCTTGGGGTGGTCACTGGGCCTCAGTTTCCTTATTTTCCTTTTCATTGCCATGTGGTAATGTCAGCCTCACAGACTGTGGTGTTGAATAACCACTGGTTCCTTTACACCTAAGTGGTGGAAACACTTTAGCAGGAAAAACCCACCAACCCAGCCTGTGAAAGTAAGCCTAGAACCTAGGAAAGGGACCCTGGTAGGAAGAAGATGTGGAGGATCCTACACCACAGCTAAGTGCTGAAGAGAGATAAATGTGTTCCACCCCAAATTTTCTCTGGGTATGGCCTTGTGACTGTAATTGTTTTGAGCTCACCTTTCATGCATGTGTGCTGACCTCTTGAGTTGTAGACTGTTTTTGAAAGGGTGGTATTTAAATCTCCAGTGTAACAGTGCTAGAGGACTCACTGAGGCATCTGTCCCCCAGGAGGGTATCTCTCACTATGATATATTCTGTGCCATTTTGTTGTCATTGTATGATCTTTCTTTTTTTTTGTTAATATTTATTTGTTTATTTTTTTATGGCTTCTTTGGGAAACCCCTGTATGATCTTTCTTGAGTAACACAGTAATAACCCATTCATCTGGCTTTTCGAGGGAGTAAGTCTTTCATATAAGTTATTTCCTAGATAATTATTTATTTAAATATCAAGTCTTTAAAAGTTTAACCTTTTTTTTTTGATAGATGGCTTGATATAGCATATCTTACACACTCACTCTCTCAGGGAGGGAATCCCGGGCATACTTTACGCTCTTTGCTGATTTAGAGCCTTTATCATGAGCATGATCTATTGCACTCTTCTTCTGTACTATGGAGGTTTCTTTGGGGCTAGTGGGACTATGTAGGACTTAATGAAGGGTCCTGGCTTGCTGTATTGTTTGAATTCTTATTTCTACTTTTTGTAATACTCCTTCTTGCTCCCTACAATCGTCCCTCAAGGTCCTTCCTTCGTTTTCTCTTGCTTTATCCTGTTTTACTTTATCCTGGGAGCCTGTACCTCCTACCTCCTCATTCCTGCATTTTGCAGTTTCTAATCTGCTTCTAGTTAAATAACCAGATAAATAGAATTGGACTAAATATGACTAAATATGCTGAGTTAGGGCCTGAGAGTCTGGCTAAATTAAGAAACTTTAGGGTTTTCCTTTTTGAGGTCAATTTTTAAGAGCTTCAAAATAAAGTATGGCCTACATACAGAAAAATGCATAACATCATTAGTGTACAGCTCAATGAATACTAAATCCTAATGTGATATCATATCACCCAGATCAAGAAATGGGTTGTCATTAGCACTTCAGAAGCTTCCTCTTTTGCCCCCTCCCAAACCCTACCCTCTCCCTTCTACCCGAAGGTAACCACTTGCCTGGCTTCTAACACCATTGATTCGTTTTGCTTGCTTTTGAGTTTTATTATGAATGAAGTAAAAGTATATGTTCTTTTTAAAGAGAGCTTTATTGGGATACAATTTACATACCATATACTTCACACATTTAAAGTGTGTAATTCAGTGGTTTTTAGTATATTCACAGAGTTGTGCCTCCATCATCACAATTTTAGACATTTTTATTATCCCCAAAGAAGCCCCATATCCATTAGCAGTCATTGTTCATTGCCCCCAACCTCCCAGTGCCAGATGTCCATTAATTTACTTCCTGTTTCTGTAGGTTTTCCTGTTCTGAACATTTCATATAAATGGAATCATACAACACGTGGCCTTTTGCATTTGGCTTCTTTCACTTAGCATGATGTTTTTCAAGGCTCATCATGTCATACCATGTATCATTCCCCTTTATGGCTGAAAAATATTCCATTATATGAATATACCATATTTTGTTTATCCATTCATTTGTTGATTGACATTTGGATTGTCTCTGCTTTTTGGCTGTTATGAGTAATGCTGCTGTAAACATTCACCTACAAATTTTTGTGTGGAAATACGTTTTTATTTCTCTTGGGTGTATACCTAGGAGTAACATTGCAGGGTCATATGGTGACTCCATGTTTAACTTTTTGAGCAACTGTCCAACAGTTTTCCACAGCGGCTGCACCGTTTTCCTTTTCCACCAGCTGTGTGTGAGGGTTCCAGTTTCTCTACATCCTTGTCAGCAGTTGTTATTGTCTGTCTTCTGTTATAGCCATCTTAGTGGGTGTGGAGTGGTATCTCATTGTGGTTTTTATTTGCAGTAAGGAATCTTTTGTGTCTGGTTTCTTTTGTCAAAATTCATTATGAGTAACATCTATTTGGATAAGAGTAATATGTAAAATATTGTAGAAAACTTGGAAAATATGTAAAAGTTGAATGAGGAAAATTGAAAATGTATTTTTTCCTTTTTGTGTATGCTTTAACATAATTGGGATCAAACTGTGTATACAGTTTTGCATTATGTGATTGTCTTTTCATATTGTATTAGTCATTTTTTTCACAAAAACTCTTTAGATCACTGTATGAAGGTACTGTAAACCTTTTTTTGGATGGTTTCTGGTTGCAGTGAACATATTTTTTACATAAATCTTTCATTTTGACTATATCTTTTGGATATTTAGAAGTGAAATTCCTTGGTCATTGTTTATCTATTTTGAAGGTTCTTAAATCATAGTTAGTTTATTTTACAGAAGGGTTGTGCCATTAGCAGTGTAAGAATGTCTGTCATACCCCACTGTTGCAAAAAAGAAAACCTTAAGTTGATAAATGGAAAAGAGCATTTTATTGTTTTATTTGCATTTTTTTGTTGATAGTGAGGTAAGACAGCTTCATCTGTTCTTTAAAGTGGGAGGATATCTATATGAGAGTAACATTTCGATAATTTAGGGAATTACTCTGTTTTGATTTCACAGATTTCTCTTGTTTGCTCTCTGTGTTTTCACACATACCCTTCCAGTTAGCTTTCACATTCTACAGGCAGATGAACAAGACCTGTACCAACTAACATTGGCTGAGATTGGGGCAGTCAGACCAGGTCTAGACTTGGGAAGGTTCTAAGTTGCACTTTGCTAGGAAAAGCCTGGAGCCAGGATAAGCTGGAGGCTTGCACCTATGCTAGTTGTCTGCTACCTGATTCTTTTTTTTTCAATTAAAAAAAAATTGATTTTTTGGGGCTGCATTGGGTCTTCGTTGCTGGGCACGGGCTTTCTCTAGTTGCGATGAATGGGGGCTACTCTCTTCGTTGTGGTGTGCAGGCTTCTCATAGTGGTGACTTCTCTTGTGGAGCTCAGGCTCTAGGCACGCAGGCTTCAGTAGTTGTGGCACGCGGGCTCAGTAGTTGTGGCTTGCAGGCTCTAGAGTGCAGGCTCAGTAGTTGTGGCACATGGGCTTAGTTGCTCTGTGGCATGTGGGATTTTCTTAGGCCAGGGCTCAAACCCATGTCCCCTGTGTTGATAGGCGGATTCCTAACCACTGTGCCACCGGGGAAGTCCCTGCTACCTGATTCTTGTGGTGAGGGTCGAAAGAACTGGTGGAGGCCAGGACTGATTTGGAGACTACACCTGTGTGCAGTTTACTAGTCCGCTTGGCTTAACTGTCAGACATGCACAGTGCTGGGTATGGAGAAGAGTGAGGCCCATGAGCAGGCCCATGACTTGAATGCTTCTTTAGCCAGTTAACATGTATTTGGAGTGCTCTGGGTTTATGGCAATATGAATGCATAATTTATAGAGAAACTTGCTGTATCTCTATATGCTTATGAATAACATCTCTTGATTACTAATTGATGCTTTAGTTATCAAAATGCAATAACAGAATATTGATTCAAAGCAAGATTATTTCCAGAATAATTTGAATCCCTTTATAAAATTGTCTATTTGGTCAAAAACATTTTAGATCTGTTTATCATCAAATTCCAATATATTCAAAATCAAGAGGATGTATACTTTGCCAGTGAACGTAAACACACTGATTATGGAAGAAGTAAATGCACGTTTGGCCTTGGAGTAGTTCAAGGCTTCACGCCTACCCCACTCCTTGTCTTTCCCACCCTCTTTCACCTCCGATGACGTGTAGGTCCCTTTCCTTCCACCCCAGAGAGGAATGACACAGCCAGGACCATCATTGGCCCCTGTGCTGGTGAGCAGAGCCATGTGCTGAGTTCATAAGCCAAGCCCACGTTCCCCCTCTTCTTCCCTCCACTTGATCAAGAAGCCGATGCTGCTATTCTTTTTTTCTCTTACTAGGGTTAAGCTTCCCCCTCCCACCCGGCAAGCCAGGGAGGCCTTTTAAAAAGGCCCCTAATGGGTGGCTATAGGCATAAATTCTTTTCTTTCTCTTTCCCTAATTTTTCTTTGATGCTGGCTGCTTTTCCCCCCAGTTGGTAAGATCCAAAGGTTGATTTGGGCTTTGGGTTTAGGATTAATATAGGCAGAAAACTTTGATTTAAGGCTCCCTAGGTCTGTCTAGCAGAGAAAAAAATTCTTAGCATAGTGCATCCTGACTCTCAGGGATTTGGGGCCAAAACTTCAGCTAGAAATAAGGTCTGTTTTTGTTTGTTTTTGTCAGCCCTGTTTTCTTTGCATAAGATTTGGGTTCCTTGGTCAGAAATACTAGGGTATGCTATCATAAGATCACGCTTACGTACCACTTGGTTATCATTATCAACAAATTCATTTTAGAAAACGTGGAAAATACTGAAATGTGTAAAGAAGAAAAAGAAAACTCACCCAAAATATGCTACTTTAAGATAATGACTGTTAATGTTTTGGTGTATATTTACAGGGATAAAAACCAAAAAGGTCTTTTAAAATGTTTTTTAAAAGTTTGAAATCAAGTTCATACGTAGTTTTGTTATCTTCTTTCCACTTAATTTTATTATGTATTTATTTCTTTGAATTTTCTAAAACTCTCAAACATTTGTACTGTTCCATGGTAGGAATATATAATAATTTCTTAGATATTTAGATGGCTTTTCCAGTTTTTCTGTTTCGAGTTTTAACTGCTGAAGATTATTACACTTCCTGTATGATGACCTTTTAGTCACATCAGGGCTGGGTGTTCGCTTTTTTGATTGTGTTGGTAGTTAGCCAAAATTCCCCATTTAAAAAAAAAAAAAAGCTTTTAAAAAGCATTATTTTACTATAGTTGGGAAGAATCTTAGATTGTGTAGGAAAATGTCAAGGAGACTAAAAAGAAGACACTCTTGAGTTACTTGATTGTATACATAAACACATTTTGGTGACCCAAGCTGACTTTGGAGTTGGCTAGGCTTGGCCTGTTAGAGTGCTCTGGGAGGGATAGACGGCATCAGAATCATCTCCACCAGCGGAACAGCTTGACCATTATAAGGTGAACACTCCCCTTTACATTTGTTGATGAGAGACAGATGCAGCTCTCCGAGGGATGGTGGTCGACTCTCTCTGGTTTCCTTTCTCTAGCATCCTGGGACACTCAGGCAGGTTATAGTTCTTCACATGCTGCACCTTGATTTTCTGACATAGTCCGAATTTCTCCTTATTTCTCGAATAATAACATTTCAATTAGATAAACTGCATTTTTCTTTCTGGGCCATGTTTCAGTCATAGGAAAAAATGCAAATTATAACAAAACTGATTAACAAGGATTTATTTAAAAGCAAATAAACTCCCAGAAGCCTCAGGCTTGGTGCAGCTGTAGTTCAGTCTCCAACACATGTTTTGTGTCTGCATTGAGAATGGCGTTCAGAATGAAGAACCTCAAGCCCAACAGGATCCTGAGTTCTCGAAGGGAAAAAATCATTTATTGAACAAAATGATTATGGGCAAAAATATTTTAAGGCCATTTTAATCAGATGAGGTTGAAGAATAGAGGTAACTATAGACAAGTTACTTCACTTTACTGAGCCCAAGGTTTTTTATCTGTAAATAGCGATGTTAATACTTAACAGCCTAGGGAATTTCTGGGGATTCATTTTATAGGAAATAACACCTATAAACATAGTATAAAGCCTGATACATTACAGGCACTCAAATATTAACTTATTGTTATTCTTTGTGTCAAGTATTTTATTCACTAGGCTTGGGGGAAATAATATTGAATAAGACATTCCTGATCACTGTCTAGTGGTGGAGACAGATGTAAGATTATATATTCTGGTGATTTGAATAAAATGAATAACTGATATACTACAGTTACGACAAAAGAGCCTCCCATGAGTTTTAATGCTTTTGGAACTGAAACGTCAGCGTTTTTCCAGTGTAGCATGTGCTCTTTCTCGGTCGCAGCTTCACATTAGAAATAGAATTGTGAAAAAAGAAAACCACATTTGACAAAAAACTCGTGATGATCAGGTCCCACCATAGACCTAATTAAATCAGCGTCTCTGGGCTGCTGCCGTACATGGTTTTTATTAAAAAAAAAAAATTTCCCCAGGTGATTCTAATGTGCAGCCAAGGGTCAAGAGCCAATGCTTTAGATACTTTCTTCTCTTTTTCTCTGGTGTTTTCCAGGATTATACTACACCATAGGGTGATTCCTTGCTTTTTACTTGACTTTTGAAACTTACATAACGGCAGGTGTTTAGAGTTTAAAATGCTTTTATGATCTCATTAAAGCCTCACAATGATAAATTTAGAAAAGTATTATCATCCCCATTTTGCAGAAAAGATAGCCGAAGCTCAGAAAAGCTACACCTTAAGTAAAGAGTAGACTTAAACCAAGGTATTCAGAATCCAGTCTTTCTGTTTCTGTTGCATTTCTAGCAGAAACTTCCAACCACTGTTTAAATACTTAAAGGTCGTCTCTTGCTGCTATGTTTTCTGCTGATACAGCTTTATGATCTGTTGAGAAATCTTTGCTCATTGTGCATCTGGCTGAACCACTTGTATATTTCTTTTTATATTTCTTCCTTTTATTCTGGCTCTAATGCTCTTGACCATACTTCCACCCTCAGCTATAATTTCTTGAAATGCAGTAGCCATTTTTCAATCCTTTTTTTTACAGTTTTTTCTTTTATAAAAGAATATACCCTTTCCTATATTTTATTTCAGCGGTGAGTCCCTGCCACCAAGTCTTTGTGGTATATATAAGTTTTGTTTAATACTGAAAACTAATCTTATAACTGCAAATATCCGTTGTTGTCCAAATCTGTTTTAGTTCCTGAGTTTGGATCTTGAGAACTTGGATATAAGGGACACCTGTACTTGAGGTAACCTTTGTTCATTTCTCTGTCTGGAAGGATCAAGGAGCTCTGTATCAGAATAACTCACTTTTCCCTGTGGCCAGACATGAACACATGAACAGGTTGTGTGTGGTGTTCTCTACTATTCTTCCCGAGTTGTCTTTCCATCCTGGAAGGAAACTCCTTTCCCATTGCTTCCTTCCTCTTCTGTCTTTCTCCTCTCCCACCAGGGTCCCAGCTCCATCTTGCTGAGGAAGGAGGCGGGGGCAGTGCATTTGGGAGATGGGAGTGGAGGGCATTCCAGGCGTAGGGAAAGTGTGTGAAAGTCTGGAGGCCTTACGGTCTCTTTCAAGGGCCCATAGTTGCCACGGCTGGCTAGTACTGAGGGCCTCTCTGCCTCATATGTACTATTATGTGAACAGACCTCCCCACCAGAGGTGACAATAAAAGGAGGAAAGGCTGAATGAAGGTCACAGAGAGCCCCGTTGAGTGTGGCTGTGTTCTGTACCCTGGCATGGAATTCTGTTGTATGGACACTTTATCACTGTTTTTTATGGGTCATATCTGGTTTTACAGTGTTCATCCATCTGTACCAATTTCATCCACGATGTTTTTAGTTAATTATTCTTCATCAGCTTAGGTGTCCAGAAAGTCAAATACAAGAGATGAAGCTTTTCTCAAGACAAGTGCTTATCATTCTGTTCTTTCCAGCACAGTCCAGAAACCAAGTTTCACTTTTAGATACCATCTATGAACCCAGCTGTTTTTTTTTTTTTTTTTTTTTTTTTTAAACACTTCATCTTTCTCTTAAGATGTAAATATATTGTCCTCCCAAGTTCTTCTGTTCTTTCCCAGAATCACTGAAAATAAATTCTATGTTCCTTCTGGCATAGAATCAAGGAAAGTGAGTGATGATTTGGTTTGATGAGTTTTGGCAAGCCACCTTTTCCCCAAAAGAGTAAGCCAACTCCTGATCAGTCATGTCAGGCCGGTACTGCCATGTCCATTCCCCATGGGAGGCAATCACCAATAGCCATTACTTTGTCATCTTCTTGGAGTCAGGTAAATGATATCTTGAACCAATTACTGTCTTTTTGCTGGAGCCCAGGATTCTGCTGCTTCTGTACTAGGGCTCTGTGGAAAGAAAGAACCTCATGTCTAGTTTTATAGCTCCAGTTGGATAGACTTCATTCTTTTCCTTTTCTGGACCATGCTTCCAACTCATTTTTTTTCCCCTTTAAGGGAAAAAAAAAGTTCTCTGTAGTTCTAGTCCTTAAGGTTTTATTTGAAGGGTAAGAAGAAATTTTATGAGGCTTGAAGGCCCTACAAATGTGTTTGACTTTTACTTTATAGTAACTAGATGTTAGGGATCATCCTGAATGGAAAATTAGAATGATGGTTACATTTATTTGTAATAGGATGTAAAGGATTTAAAGCAACAGATTCAGTTTAATGTTTTTACAAACCAGAATCATACCCAATTTCTATAAAATAGACACAGATGTGTAAGGTTAATTTTAAGAAGGTTCTTCTCTATTTTTCATAGAAGTATCAAATTTAATTTTAAATGGTTTCTCAGATTGTAGCAATGCTTATATTTACAGATGACATATTCTAGTGATAATCAACTTTTAAAAAAACGGCAAAAATACGGAAGTATTAATTTTAGGACATCAAATAAACCAAGATTTATTAGGAAGAAAAAATCATAAAAGACAAACCAAAGCAGTTCAGATATGGCCCAAAAGAAAAATCAAATCACTTGCTGGGACTCTAGGGGCAGAGCTTGGGTGAAGATACGGGATGCCAGGGTCTCTGTGGTGGTCCAGCTCAACTGCTTCATTGTATGACCAGGAATCAGGTTTGGTGAGTTACCTAAGATAACCATCCGTATGTGGCAGAGCCATGCTTGAGCCCAGGTTTCTTTTTTTTTTTTTGCGGTACGCGGTCCTCTCACTGTTGTGGCCTCTCCCATTGTGGAGCACAGGCTCCGGACGCGCAGGCCCAGCGGCCATGGCTCACGGGCCCAGCCGCTCCGTGGCATGTGGGATCCTCCCGGACCGGGGCACGAACCCATGTCCCCTGCATCGGCAGGCAGACTCCCAACCACTGCGCCACCAGGGAAGACCGAGCCCAGGTTTCTGGACTCCTACTATGTTTCTTCCTTCTGTAACACACGCTAAAGGATGGTTATGAGGTTATTCTGTGTTATGGTTTCTCTGGGGAAGAAGTAAAATAAATAGTCCCTTGGGTCTCTGCAGTGGGAAGAAGTCACCGTTGTGAAGGGAAAAAGGAGCCTTTGTGTTGTGTATGTTCAGTGAGGTTTCCTTTAAAATTTCATTTAGTTTGAGATGTAGTGATTTAGGGCGGGGTTGACCCAGAGCAGTTTTGGCCGTAGTTACAGAGGGTTGTAGAAGTCCTGTTGCTTGTTTAGTCGTGCCCAACAAAAATCTTGTTGAGCAGCTTCAGCACAGCACCTTTTACAGAGTGATTGGAGGATAAATGCTGGATGAGTTGACGTGATAGTGGCAGGAAGCATGAATCAGATTTAATGCAATCCTGATAAAGAACTGAGTGTTGTCTCCACTCTGGTGGCCACCGTGCATAAAATATCTGCTTTGACACAAAAGGAAGCATTTGATTTCCGCTAATTTGTTTCTTAGGATACATATACTGAGAACTACCTCTCCCTCCCCGTTGGGAGTAAATAAGGGAGAGGGTCCTGAACAGAAGCTTGTTATGCTTCTAGCATTTTGTGTGCCCCAACTATATGCCATGAGATTTGTCTTTACCCTTGCTGAACCTAAAACTTCCTCTTGGCAATTGGCCTCTGCTTCCTCCACAAAGCAAACAAAGCTTCCCTGCCTTCCTGTCTATAACTTCTCTGAATCCATAACTATCCTTACCTCCTTCTCTTCTCTCTTACCTCCTGTTTAAGATAGTTCCTCTACCTCTTTTCTGAATCCTTCCTTCTCTCCTTACTGAAGAATCCTCTTTCTTCAAGTATCTCCTTTCTGTTAGCTTCTTCCCTCAGCACTAAGTCCCTCTGTCCTGTAGGTGCCCCTTCCAGAGAGTTACGGCATCTTTCTTCCTGCCTTTTATAACCAAGCTTCTTGTATGTGAAGAGTGGTCTTCTTGTAACCATTCAGTGTCAGTACCTTTTCTTCTCCTTTAGCCTCTCTGATCAGTGTCACTGAAATTGCACAGGCAGTCAATCTCTTAATTTGCAATTCCAAAGGACCCGTCTCTGTGCTTGTCTTACTTGACTTTTCTGTGGTGGTTTACGTCGTTTCCATCTCCTTGGAGATTTCTTCTCCGTCAGCTTGTGTGATGCCACTCTCTTCTGGCTGCTACCTCTTATCTTCTTCTTGGGCTTCTTTTCTGTGACTTGTCCCTTCTATAAGATTCTGCCCCAGCTGCCTCCTTTTCTCATAGGTGTATGTGCTCTGATTTAACTTTCCAGCTCAGATCTCTTTCCTGAGCACCAGACCTAACCTCACTTGAGATCCTGTAGGTACCTCAAACTCAACACGTTCAAAGCTCTGCGGTCCCTAGTCTCTTCCTCAGTTCCCGATTTCGTTATGCACCGAAGTCCGAAACTAAAAACCTTGGTGTCATCCCCGATTTCTTCTTTATATCACTCAATATAGTGTCACCAGTCATCTCTTTCTCTTCCATCCTGAATCAGCCACAGGTTTACCTGCTAGTGCTGCTGATTTTTTTTTTACTGATTCATTTTTCTTTGCTAGGAGGTCTCTGTCTTCTGTAGCTCACTTTCTTTTGCTCTTCATGCCAGTGGCTTTGGTTTTGGTTCTCCTAAATGAGAACATAATCATGGCCGCAAGCCAAACCTTTTCAAGATGGAGTAAGATGTCAAGTATATAAAATGCTACAGGGAGAATGAAAAAGGTGAAGACTGAGAAAGAAGAAATTAGATTTGGTGATGTGGGTGGCGTCTGACCTCTGGGGTAAGTTCTGTAGTGTAGTGAAGACTTTTCCCCACACTCACTCCGCCTTTTGTGTACCTGTTTCTGAGGTGGCACCCAAGTGGTATCCTTCAGGTCACTTGAAATCTTGTTTGTTACCAGGGTCCTTTCTCTCCCTTGTTCACTTCGTTCAGTTAGTGAGTTTTGCCAGTGACACTTGTATATTCTCATTTGCATTGCTTTGATTTTTTCCTCCTTAACTTCGAATTTTGTAGATCATCTTTTTGTTATTCACATCTAATTGATCATCATGTTGTGATGGTTCTTCTTCATAATTAAAAATGTACCCCTTCTTTTCATCTCTGTTATCATTAATTGGAAAATACAATGGACAGTTATTCGTTCTTTGGCTCACTGTGTCATTCTTCAACTTTTAATACAGTTGATCACTCTCTCCTTCGTAAATACAATGGACAGTTATTCGTTCTTTGGCTCACTGTGTCATTCTTCAACTTTTAATACAGTTGATCGCTCTCTCCTTCGCAGCTCTCTTCTCGTGACTCTTGGGACTCCATTCTCTTGATTTTCTTGTCACATCTTTGGTGGCCTTTTCTTAGTCTTCTTTTAGGCCCCTAAATATAGAAGTCCTCTGGATTCTGTCCTCTGGCTTGATCTCTCATGATCTTGTCTGGGCAGTCTTAGCCATACTCGTGATTTCAAGTGCCACCCATCTGTTGACCCCCAAACCTTTGTCCTGAGCGCAGACTCTTCTGCTGAGTGCCAGATCTGTTTTTTTTTTCTTAGTTGTTTGCCAGGTACTTCCATTTGGAGGTTCCACAGAACTTCAGATGTAGTGGATTCTAATGGGAACTTATCATCCTCTTTTCCAGACTTCTTCCTTTTTTATTTTGTCTTGATGAAGGGAACCACCAGTGGCCCATCATCCAGATAAGACACCTGAAAGACATTAATGCCTCCATCCTCACTTTCCACATTCATTAGGTCACAAATCCTATTGATTCTACTGCCCCAATTTTGAAATCTCTCTCAAATTTGCCCTCACGGGCTTAGTTTAGACCCTTATTGTTTCTTGCCTGATGGTTTCATTTGTCTCCTAACTGCTCTCTCTTTGTGCAGTTGTCTCCCCTCCTTTCTCCCTACTTCCAAATCCAATATTCATAGCTAAAATTTGAGTGCTTATTATATATCATTTACACGTGAAATGTTTTATATGCATTCTCACTTGACCATCACACTAAACCATTATTATCCTTTTTACTTTGGAGCAGAGTAGGCCAGGCCTCACAAATAGTGGTAGGACAGAGAGATCTGAATTCAGGCTATATGCTCCAGAGCCCATAACCTTAATTTTAATTAACCAGTTCACCTACAGCCATTCATGGCCACCCCTCTTTGCATACTCTAGTTTGGAAGCAAGTCACTGTCACAGTCTATATTCAGGGTTGTGGGGCGGGGTTGGGGGGTTAAGATCCAACTCCCGGAGGGGGGATTATTGACATAAATTATTCAGAATTCTTCTTTAAGGAAGATTTATCTCTTCCCACTTATTTATTCACTCAGTCATTTACCTTACGTAGACTTAGTTATTTTATACTTTGGTTTATAATCGAATACTGTGATACTTATTTAACCAATTCTCATTTTTTTCTTTTACTTTTTAAAAAATTGAGTTATAATTGACATATAACATTAGTTTCAGGTTAACAACATAATGATTTGATACTTATAACAATTCTCATTTTTAAGATGTTCAAGTTATTACCAGTTTTTTGCTATTAGTGAATGAATATCTTAGAAGTCTTGGCATGCTGTGTTGATGGTTTCCTTTACATATATTCCTAAAAGTAGGATTGTTGGGTAGGTGCATTTAAAAGTTTTTGGTACATGGGTGAGGTTTTTACATTGAGCATCTGTTTTCATATTTGCTGTCTTTCCAGGAAGTACTCTCTAACACCCTTGAGATCTTGCGTTCCTCTTTGGGATTATGAATAGTTTCTGTTTAAAGCCAGGAACTCACAACTCTTCATGCTGATTTATTTACCTGTGTAGAGTATTGTGTCAAAGAATGCACTGCAATATCGGGGGAATTCCCAGCATGATGCCCAGGAGTTTCTGCTGTGGCTTTTGGACCGAGTTCATGAAGACCTCAATCATGCTGTGAAGCAGAGCGGCCAGCCTCCTCTGAAGGTAAGAGTGCGCCCTCAGGGCAGTCAGGGAGCAGTGAGTGGCTGCAGCACAGGCCACCGGTGAACGGTGAACCTAGTGAGGAGTGAGTATAGATTCTTCTTCCAAACCTCCTCTGAGGAGTTGTTGCAGTTTGCAGTTTGTTAATATAGTAAAATTGACTAAGCTCTGGGTGAGTATAAAATTCATGGATACTTAGGGACTGTTTCCTCTGTTTACCACTGTGCTGGCAGTGTCAGATAGGAGCTTACACTCTCATGAGAGGGGACACATTTGCATGTATGACTACCTTTAGACTGACATTAACGGATTCCATCTCGCTAAACTGTTTTTAAAGCAGAAATTTGCTTTCTATTCCAATGAGACATAGTCTGTAGATCATTGGAATGTGAATACACAATCAAAAAGGAAATGTATTGATGTCTCTGCTGTTAGGATTCGATTTGAGTGTAGGAACTGAACCCTTAGAATATACTTACTGAGAAACAGTGATTCATTCTCAATTTTTATTTATGTAATCTTAGTATGATGGGTAAAATGATTTATATAATGCAAATAAAGTGTTCTCCTCTCAGCTTTAAAAATTTTTGATAATTCTTTTCTGTACCTCAAATTTTATTTTTATTATTTTTTTATATCTTTATTGGAGTATAATTGCTTTACAATGTTGTGTTAGTTTCTGCTGTACAACAAAGTGAATCAGCCATACGTATACATATACCCCCATATCCCCTCCTTCTTGAGCCTCCCTCCCACCCTCCCCATCCCACCTCTCTAGGTCATCACAAAGCACTAGCTGATCTCCCTGTGCTATGCGGCAGCTTCCCACTAGGTATCTATTTTACATTTGGTGGTGTATATATGTCAGTGCTACTCTCTCACTTCGTCCCAGCTTCCCTTTCCCCCCACCGTGTCCTCAAATCCGTTCTCTATGTCTGCATCTTTATTCCTGCCCTGCCACTAGGTTCATCAGTACCACTTTTTTAGATTCCATATATATGCGTTAGCATACGGTATTTGTTTTTCTCTTTCTGACTTACTTCACTCTGTATGACAGACTCTAGGTCCATCCACCTCTTTACAAATAACTCAATTTTGTTCCTTTTTATGGCTGAGTAATATTCCATTGTGTGTATGTGCCACATCTTCTGTATTCATTCATCTGTCGATGGACATTTAGGTTGCTTCCATGTCCTGGCGATTGTAAATAGTGCTGCAATGAACATTGTATATACCTCAAGTTTTAAATTTCTAGTTTTGGTAAGTTGTTGAAGTATTCTGATTCAAGGTCCTTTGTGCCTGAACATTCTGTACTCTCATGACTATATGCTTGCGGCTGACTTTCCCACCAGATTGAGACGTACTCAAGGTCAGGCACTGTGTCTTATTATCTTTGTATCTTAATGCCCTTTGCATTGCTCTCTGCACGTGGTAGCTGATGCTCAGTAACTGTAAGGGGTAGGGACATGAAAAGGTTAAGTAAAATGTGAAGTAGAAATATTAGGCCCAGATAAGCAGCAGAGGTAATACGTGCCAGACAAAACATTCTCTTTAGGCAGGGGAGGAATGGGCACTTCTGAATAGTTGGGATTACTTCCTGGAAGAGGTTGGAGGGGGCCCTTTGAGAGTTGGAGGGGGATTGGAGCGCTCTGGGGAAGGACTGCCCGACTGCCTGGATGGGGTGGAGAGACGGATAAGCACTGTGTCTGGGAGAGCCTGTGAGGCGATGAGTCCATGTGACCCACACCCCGGCATCTGTGTTCTGGTCCCTTTAGCAGATGTCTTTCCCTGAAACATCTGGATCTGATGCAGATCTTGTAAAGGAGGTCAAGGACATCTGTGACATTTTTAGGCTCATCTTTAATCAAGAGCTGGCACTTTTAGTCTGTGAAATTGTACTTTATTTTTTTTTAGCCACCATCAGAGACTGATATGATGCCCGAGGGACCATCTTTTCCTGTCTGTAGCACTTTCGTACAAGAACTTTTTCAAGCCCAGTACAGGTACGAGCAAATTAAAATTTCCCTTATGTTGTGTGCTTATGTAGTTCTAGGTGATCTTAATGCGAGTGTCTTACATTTTTATTTTTGCAGATCTTCTTTGACATGTCCTCATTGCCAGAAGCAGAGCAACACTTTTGATCCTTTCCTCTGCATTTCTTTGCCAATTCCACTACCCCACACAAGGTAAGAACAGAGTTAATAAAATTAAGACTATATTCCTATATGTTCCTTTTCCTCTGTAGGCTCCTGTTGGGGCTTCTTGCATATTTAAACAAGTAATAGGCTTAGTGATAAATTGAATACAGGCATTGTTAAGGCCTTATAAAAATTTATAAATGCCTTTCTGAGTTTGCAGGGTGAGCAGGTGCATGGGGCAAGCAAGTCTTTTTGGTTGGTTTGGTTGTAGTCTGTTCCGCCTATAGGTCATCCACCTATAGTATTGGGGCCGGAGAAGGTTGCTGAATGCCTTCTAGAGCCTCTAGAGACCTTACGTTCCACTTTTCATTAGCTGCTTTATTTGAACTGTTCCTTGAAATTTCTAGGAGTTACGCTGTTATAAAGAAAATACAAAGCACAGAACCAAGTATTGATATGCTGTATTTTTGTTGTGTTGCCTTTATTATTATGCTATATTGACTTTTCCAAAGAGTTCTTGATTGTTGTTTGATAGTTCTACTTAGGTCCAATTAAAGGTGTGGGTTAGCTTTAGTTTTGTTGATTCCAGGTCAGGATTGTCCTGCTTCTATATTTTAGTTGAAGTAAGTGACTAATAAGAATATCTGACTTTGATCTGTACAGGCCTCTGTATGTCACTGTAGTGTATCAAGGGAAATGTTCTCACTGCATGCGGATTGGTGTGGCCGTGCCTCTGTCTGGGACTGTCGCCAGACTTCGGGAAGCAGTGTCTATGGAAACAAAGATCCCCACTGATCAGGTAATAAGCTTGCTAAGACCGATTACACACGGGCCACAAAAGTGTTGCTTTCTTTTCTTCTGGAATTTTGTAACAGTTCTCAGCCAAACATGGTTGGAGAGAAATTTAAAACCAGTTGTTTCTAGTGTTGAGGGAAAAAATGAAAAATTAGGATCCAAAGGAGAAAAATATACACAAAAACTTCTCATGCTTCATTTAATTGTATATATATATTTAAAAGGAAAAGCTATGACTTTACACCAAGACCTTCTTTCAGCTTTGTTTATAAAGTATAATTAGTTAACACCTCTTAAATCATTCTGTGGGTGCTCATGTGGGCAATAGGAAGAGCATCCTGTGGTATTTGAAGGTCAGAGAGGCTTAGAAAACTCAACCAGTGGCTCTTGAAAATCCCTTCCCATTATGGTGATAAGAATGGGCCTATTTCTAGTACAGTACATATAGGTGCTCAGTTTGGTTTATTTTCTGATTAAAGCTAGGCTAGAGTCTCTTACCTTGCTTAGAGAAGAGAAAGGAAAGTTGTATCTCCTCCCTTTCTTTTTTGGGTAAATTTTTGATAAGTAGTTATATTGACCGAAAATAATTTTGGCCTGTTTGTGACTTGACATACTTTTGCATACTCTTTTACTCAATTCACTGTTGGGGTTTTATTTGGAAAAAAATTCCCTATTTAAAATTTACCAAGGAAAGATGATCCAGTGGCTGAATAGCTTTCCCTAGATAACTTCTGGAAGCTGCTGTGTAATCATGTGACTAATAAAGGTGTTTTGTACTTTGGCCTCCTGTGACCTCATTTGAGAAGTTACCACAGTAAAACAAAAACAACCAGCAGTGTTGCCCTGATATAGCAAATATCTCATATTTTCATAGGCCAAGTACTGGCAGATTGATAAAATGTTCACATTTTTCCTTACTTTGAGGTGCTCATTGATTTATTTACTTATTTATTTATTTTAAATTCAAGGTGAGGGAAAAGACAGAAAGAGGGAGGCTTAGTTGTGTGTGTCCGAGGCAGATCTGTCTGTATCTTTAAATCTTCCAGTGCTGTCTGGCTCTTTTTGCATTGTTTAAATGAGTGATGTAATTACAAGTTTGTTTTTGACCTCAGCTTGCTGGAGAAAGTGAATTATACTTGCATGTTCACCTTCAGGAAAACAATACGGTCATTAAAATCATTAGAAGAAAAAAGGGCCAAAAATATTTTTCTTGGACTGTTTGTGGAATATGCCACCAAGCTCCTTTCACCTCATCAACTCATAGTATGTTTGTGATAGTAGAGGGGACCTTAGGGGTCCAGTCCAACCCCCTCATTTGAAGGAGGCCCAGAGAAACCATGTGACTTGTTCAAGATCACAGGGCTGGTTGGCGGTGGCAGGCCAGAATTGGAACTTCTTCAAGCTCAGTCCAGTGCTTTTTCACTAGAGGGTGCTGCTGAGCACGTAATGAGGTCTCTAAATGTCTCCATTGTCTTTTTCCCCATCTTTTGTTTTTCTTTCATTACAAAATACTCAACCATTTCAGAAACTTAACTTAGAAGTGAAAGTATCTTGTACTAAGTATCTTAAGAACTAAGGGTTACTAACTTTAATACTGTGTTGTATATTCATTAATATTTTTTCCTGTGCATGTACTATATTAATATTTTATGAAAATGGAACCGTGTAGTCACATTTTTCTTTCCCTACTTTTAATATTTACTTAGGAGATCTTTCCACGTTAGTGCAAATATATGCAGCTCATTCTTTGGAAGCGCTTTATAATTCCAGTAGAACTATAGTATAGTTAGCTAGTTCCTTTTGTTGGACATTTGAGTTGATTTCATTTTTTTTTCCAACACAAATGTCCATGATTATTTGACATTTTTTAATCTGAAAAGAAGAAAATTTAATGGTAGGAGAAAGTCTCGGAGTCAGATGTGGACTCTATCCTCGCTACGAGGCTGAGTAGTTGTATAACCTTAGGCAAGTCACTCCATCTCTCTTTAGTTTCTTCCCCCTGTGAAAGAAGGGCCTTAGACTCTGTATCTGCTGAGTCTCTTCACCAAAACTTAGAGGAAACTCTGGATTTAGTGCCACAGCACTCTGAAATCAGAGTATGTTGTTATACAATCATAGAAGATACTGTGCTTCCGAGACTCTCCTATTAAAGGCAAATCACATCGGCTTGATGAGGTGTTTCCAAGCCCTCAGATCACTGCGGTCCTGCTGGTCTGGAGACGTTCACAGCTGGATTGGGAGATCAATTCATATTGACTTTCCAGTTATCCAACTATTTACATTTTTCCCATTTTTAGATTGTGTTAACAGAAATGTACTATGATGGGTTCCATCGTTCCTTTTGTGACACAGACGACCTGGAAACAGTCCATGAAAGCGACTGCATTTTTGCCTTTGAGACTCCAGAAATATTTAGGCCTGAAGGAATTCTCAGTCAAAGAGGTAAATGAGTATCTGTTTCCATAATACCACCTGGGTTTGCAGGTCTAACAAATGTCTACCCTCTTAGATTATATGATGGTATAATTTTTTTTAATTGTGGTAAAATACACATAACACATCTTTTTATGATGGTATAAATTTTAGGTAACATATTTCCCTGGCAGAAGGCAGTTCTTGGGAAAAACTTTGTTCCTGGCCTTAGTGTTCTTCAAGATCCTAGGGCTTCTGTTCTGTTTGCTGTACTCCAGTGGTTGTCAAAACATCAGTGTCTCCTGGGAACTGATTAGAAATGCAAATTCTTAGGTGCCACTCGAGACCTGCTGAACAGAAACGCTGGGGGCAGAGCCCAGCAATCTGTTTTTAACAGGTGATTCTGATGCATGTGAAAGTTTGAGAACCGCTGCTCTACCCAGTCTTGCCAGTATTTTCTACTGGTGATTTTTAGAGCTAAACTCTCCACTAGCCCCCACTTTTCTTCTGGTTCCATTCCCTGACTTCCAGCTGTCCACTGGAAACTCTATTTATAGTCCTGCAGGTATCTTACACTGAGCGTTTCTTTCTTAGCTCCTCTTGCGTTTCTTCTGTGAAATGCGGCATCACCATCCTTCTCTTCACCCAAGCTGGACCCAAACACTTCTCCCTCAGATTTTGACTTAAATTCACAACTGAATTTTTCCTCTGCATTCTACTGCGACTGACACAGTGCAGACCAGTCTCAACTGGCCTTTTCTAGTAACTTCTTTATCCCTGGGCTTTCTCCCATTCAGTTATTTCTTCACAGCACCACCAGACTTATTCTGACGTACGGTTCTGACCACGCTACGTGCTTATTGATTTACCAGTGCTTCCCTTTTGTCTGCGATTAAATCTGAATACCTGGGAAGAATGCATGGCCCCTCATGATTTGGTCCTTGCCTTTTTTTCAGCCTCTACTATATTCCATTTTCTTCCCCATGTACCCTATCCAAGTTACTTTTTATTTCTGGAACATGCCACATGCTTTTATACATTCCCTACTGTTCGCTTTGCTAAAAATTCATTTCTCCAGCTCCCGTCTCATTAGCTCCTACTTTGTCTCCCCTAAGGACACCTCCCAATCTCCCCATCCCACCCAGTCCTAAGTAGTCGTTATTCTACTTTCTGTCTCTATAGATTTCCCTAGTCTAGACTTCGATATGAATGGAATCGTATAATAAGTGGCCTTTTGTGACTTGTTTCTTTGACTTAGCATAGTGTTTCAAGGTTCATCCACATTGTAGCATATACCAGTCCTTCATTCCTTTTTATGGCTGAGTATTATTCCATTATATGTATATACCACATTTTGTTTATCCATTCATCTGTTGATGGACATTTGAGTTGTTTCCACCTTTTGGCTATTATGAAATACTGCTGCTGTGACCATTCATGTACAAGTATTTGTTTGAATACCTATATTCAGTTCCTTTGTAGGTATGTACCTAGGATTGGAAGTGCCTGGGTCATATGGTAATTCTATGTTTAACTTTCTGAGGAGTTGCCAGACTGTATTCCATGGCAACTGCATCATTTTTCATTCCCACCAACACTATATGAGGGTTATAATTTCTCCACATTCTTGCCAATGTTTGTTATTTTCTGTCTTTTTGATTATAGCCATCCTAGTGGGTGCAAAGTGGTATGTCATTGTGATTTTTATTTGCATTTTCCTAATGACAGATCATGTTGATCATCGTTTCATGTGGTTTTTGGCCATTTGTGTATCTTCTTTAGAGAAATGTCTATTCAAGTCCTTTATCTACTTCAAAATTGTGTTGCTTGTCTTTTTGTTTTTGAGTTGTAAGAGTTCTTTATATCTGCTGGATACTAGACCTGTATCAGATATATGACTTGCAAATATTTTCTCTCATTCTGTGGGCTATCTTTTTACTTCCTTGGTAGTGTTTTTTGATGCACAGAAGTTCTTAATTTTATGAAGTCATATCCAAGAATCCACCACCAAATCCAAGGCCATGAGGTTTACCTGTGTTTTCTTCTAAGAGTTTTATAGTTTTAGCTCTTACATTTGGGTCTTTGATTCATTTTGAGTTAATCTTTGTGTGTGGTGTGAAGTAGGAGTTCAACTCCATTCTTTTGCATGTGAATATTCAGTAGTCCCAGCACCATTGTTGAAGAGATTATTCTTCCCTCATTGAATGGCCTTGGTACCCCTGTTGAAAGTTCTTATTTTAGTTCCTCTTTTCCTTCACCTCTACTTCTAGAGGTCTCTGGTGCCTCTAGTCTCTGAACCTTTGGTAATTCTGTATTTTGGGTTGGTCGGCTTTCTGCACTGCCAGCTTAGGATTCAGTTTTCTCTGGTCTACTCATATTTACATTATTATTTTTTTGAGTCTTATTTCAGTTGTCATTCTTTGACTTGGGAGCTTTTTTGTTTATTTTCTAGTTGTTGTGTTTTCAGGCATATGCTTTTGTTTGTTTAAATTGTTTTCTAATTTTAGTTGCATTATAGTAAAAAATAGCCCATCATCACCTTGTCCAGAAAACCTTTCCTCACTTCCCCCACCCCAGACTGGCTGACTGACTTCTGCTCTCCTGTGTTCCAGTGTAGCTTCTGCTCATCTCTGACACTGGCACGTTGTATGGAAATGCTCTGTTCTCTATCCTTCCTACCAAACTGTGAAATTCTCTGCAGTTGGGACTACACTTTGCTTTATCTTTCTGCACCTAGCAGTTTAGTGTACTTCGTAATACACAGCGAGAGCCCAGTTAACGTTTGTTTAACTGAAAATTTCCCCCAGTCCCCCTTCATACCCCAATTGCTTACGGTTAACACTGAGTTTCTATTTATAAATGAATTTGGTGAGGTCCAAGGTTATATAGTCTAGCCAGAGAGCGCCTTTGTTGGAAGAATATACCACTAGTGAATATGCGTAAGCCTCTGTTCTTCACAAAGGCCTCATCAGTATTTTGTTGGTGCATATGAGGCTACTGTCTTCCCCAGGTCACCGGTGAGGGAGCTGAGACTTAGAGAGGTTAGGTCACGGGCCCAGGTCACACAGTGGGTAGTGACGGGCCTGGACTATGAATGCGGAGCTTGACTTCTGAGCAGTTGAGTGGTATCCTCTCATCTCATTGGGAATCCTGATCACTTTTAGCAGAACTGGTCTTCCCAGCCTTACTTCTGCCAAGAACCTGGGAAATGAGCCTGTTAATTGTCTCAGATTCAGACTTCTATTTATTTTTCTCATACCAAAGTTTAAGGTGGTTGTGAAGTGAAATCTGCTGCTCTTTTGTGATTTCTCTATGGTATTTAAGCTTAAAAAGTTTTCTTCCCTCTAATAGCTTGGTGAAGATTCAGTTCTTCCTTATTTCTAGTTTCTGTGTTCTCGTTTCTAAACTCTAATTAATCTGGAATTTATTTGAGTATTAACTCTGTATGTTAATAGGTTCAACAAATCTCCTATTGCTGGATATTTAGGTTATTGCTGGAGTTTTGCTGTGGATACTTTTGTGTAAACCACCTTTTATTTTATTCCCCTTTTGGTGATATTGTTATTATTTCTTTGGTGTGGTAGTGGTGGAGGGCTTCTTCTGTTCTCCAGTTTGGGGTATCATTTCCTTAGGCTATACTTCCGAAGGATTAAAGAAATGATCAATTATTTAGTCAAGCATTTATTGAGTACCTACTAAGTGCAGGACCTTGTGCTAGGTGCTGAATTGCTAAGTACCTCTGATTGACAGATAGCTCTGCTTTGGGGCATGTCTGAAGACCTGGTTTTTAGCAACCAGCACTGTGCCTGTCAAACATATATTTTTGTTCACTTTATTGTAGGTCAATCCAGGCTAGTTGATTGTATTAAAGTTCCGTAATGGCTGTGAGTTTCTTATAAGTCTGGGTCTAAAGTGGGGAAAAGAAGCTGCTATTGGAATATTGAAGATCATTCTACATGTACTAGTCTTTATTTTTTATTAAAATTTTTTTATTTGGTTGCTGCTTGTATGGTCTCACTTTAAGTTTGTCTTGGTGGGTCATCTCTGCAAACTTGCCATTCTAAAACTAATATTCATTGAAGTGAAGAGTTTTAATTTTCAGTTTTTAAGGTAGTAGGTAGGTAAGGCGAGTTTAAATGAAATAATGGATGCAAAAAATTTTCTTATGACTAGATGAGTAATCTCAAAGTAGGTCATTTGTTCCTTTTTTCAATTGCAGCTTAAATAACATAATGACAACTTCTTAATTTCTCTAATGGGTAAATTTTTTGTAATGAAAGAATAAAAAATTTTGAAGAGATAAAGTAAGTTTTCATTTTGTTTTAGGAATCCACTTAAACAACAACCTAAACCCCTTGAAATTTGGCTTGGATCATTATAGACTGTCTTCTTCTACACAAGCAGCAGCAAAGCAGGGGAGAGCGGACTTAACCCCCACGACAGCAGGAAGCGACAAGATTGTTCTGTTAGTGTGTAACCGAGCCTGCACTGGGCAGCAAGGGAAAAGGTGAAGACCAGCTTATTTTCCAATAAATATTGAGACTTTAAAAATCTAATATTTTCAAATGTTTTAAAAAGTAGGGATAAAAAAAAATCCTTACTTTTAGTAGTTAATTGTTGATTCTGATATTTAGAAAGAGCATGTGTGTAAATTGAACTGATTTGAGGGGTTGGGAGGGGGAGAAGATAAAATTAGGATGATAAGATCTGAGTTAGAATGGCTCCCAAGCTCATGTAGTTTTTAAAGGCACATTTCTCTTGTATATTTTCAGCTCAAGATCCTCCTGGGTATCTAGACCTATAGACCTATATCCAGCTACTTTCTTTACAGCATTTTTTCTTCTATTAATTCTTAACAAATCTACTTGGATGGCACGTGCACCTCAGTCTTGTGTTCCAAACTGAACTCATTGTGTTTCCCTATAAACCTGACCCTCCAGTATTTCCTGGCTTGGCAAATGGCACCAGTATTCATTCAGCTGCATGTAGTCAGACATTTGGGAGTTAGAAATCTCTCTCAAATCTGTTTCCTTCTGTAAGAATTTATGGGAGTTACTTTTCTTTTTTTTTTTTCTAAACATCTTTATTGGAGTATACTTGCTTTACAATGTTATGTTAGTTTCTTTATGGGAGTTACTTTTAAAGTAACTTTATCACAATAGTAATGTAACTTGAGTAATAACAAGATATGGATGTGTCTCAGGGAGGAAGGATACTGTGTTTCTAATATTTGTCAGAGTAGCATTTATATTAACTTTTTAAAATGTTGCTTTGAAATAAGTTTCTTATTTAAGAATGGTAAATAATGTAAGAGCAAAATGTGTTGATTTGTATATTTATGATGTTCATTAGCAGCTACTTTAGTGTTTGTACAGTGTGTTGGCCACTATTCTGAACACTAGGGATACAGCAGGATCTGTGTGTTCTCATGGAGCTTGCATCCTAGTTAGGACAGAGCCACTAAAGACAAGTAAACACATTTAACTGCAGACAGTCGTTGTCACTTTGAAGATGTTAAAATATGCGGGTGTGATAGAATGTGCTGGTGGGGTCTCTAGCAAAACTGTATTAGAGAGGGAGGCGAGGGGGGCCTCCCTGAGGACGCAGCAGCTGGGCTGAGCCGAGTGGGAAGGTGCAAACTGTGTGAGCCTCTTGGGAAGGGATCCCGTGAAGAGGGGACATCGAGTACAAAGATGCTGAGATTATGGCTGAGTACTATTCTATTGTATATATGTACCACATCTTTATCCAGTCCTCTGCTGATGGACGTTTAGGGTGCTTCCACATCTTGATTCCTGTAAATAGTGCTGCTGTGAACATTGGGGTGCAGGTATCTTTTCGGATTATGGTTTTCTCTGGATATTACCGGGGGAAAGGGGGCAAGGGATAAATTGGGAGATTGGGATTGACATATACATACTACTATATATAAAATAGATAACTAATGAGGACCTACTTGTATAGCACAGGGAATTCTACTCAGTACTCTGTAATCCCCTATGTGGGAAAAGAATCTAAAAAAGAGTGGATATATGTATATGTATAACTGATTCACTTTGCTGTACACCTGAAACTAACACAACATTGTAAATCAACTATACTCCAATGAAAAGAAAAAAAGTTGCTGAGATTAGAAGGAGCTTGACATGTTTAAGGGACAGAAGAAAAGGCAGCTCATCGTATTTATATAAAATAAAGAAATTATGAAATCCCTTTCATGATGCTAGTCTCTTAAAAGTGAGGGCATTGTCACGTGAAAAATCTGGCTACTGATTTACACATCGTGCTTGTAACTTATTTTGCGTCACAGTTGTCTTTAGGAAGGTAAGCTCACTCTTGAGTACTACTGTGAGTAAACTGGTACTTGTTAGGAGCGGGTTTCTTGGTGACCTTAGCACCCCCGCTTTGGCCTGAGTCAGGGTTTATCTGTTTGTTTATTCACTTGTTCATTCATTCATTCAGCATCTACTGTTGTCTAGGTATGGCTGTTTGGGCTAGGAAGATAAGTCGGTCACAGTTCCTGCTGTCAGGTAACACAGTCTGTTGGTGGAGGCAGCAGAATACGCAGGCAGTATTTGTAGCGCAGCCGAGCTCAGGGAACAGATCAACAGGGTGCCAGTGGCTCCTTCTGCGGACGAGTAGGAAATAGCTTAAACGAAGAGTGAGAAGGGTAGTCCAGACTGAGGGAATTGGCTGTACGTTGGCGGTGTGAGTCGGACGCATTCAGAGCACAGCATGCAGGTCTGAATGGCTGGGGCTTGGGTGAGAGTTAAGGCTAGGCCAGTGCTCCTCCATGTTGGCTGCATATTAGAATCACCTGGGGAGCTCCTCAAACAGCCTTAGTGCTCCAGCCACAGACCAGAGGGATTGCAGCAGAATCTCGGGGGAATCATTGTGTTTTAAAGTTCCCTCGCTGATTTCAGCCTGCAGCCACTGCTGAGAACCATGGCTCTGCCTCTGATTCTCTAACACCTGTGAGCTCAGCACTGGATAGGAAACCTGGCAGGGGCCATGTGACTTCTGCCCTAGGCTAGGAGCTGACTTTTAGTGTCAGTCACTTGCCAGTGCCTTCCTTGTTGTCAGGCCACCCGGATGTGGCTGCCTGCCTGCTAGACCTTCCAGCCCTGTCTTTTCCTCTGGCACCTAATAACCCCTTATATGTTTGACCCGTGCTGCTTGCTAGACTTGTGTCCACTCCCACCTGCTTTCCTCCCCATCTACACTAATCCTGTCATCTTATTACCTGGCACCATACTCTATTAGAAGCCATTTTGGTGTATGAGTTTTTAAATTCCATTTAGAAATCTCAGTTTCCCTTCTGACTGTTTCATCTACTTATGAGAGTATTAAATTTCCTGTTTGTTTTATTTTGAGAACTGTCCTAAAACTAATTGTATTGTGATTCCATTTAAAAAGGTCATGAATAAGGAGTTACAGTATTAAAGGAATTGTCATACCTTTTAAGGTGATTATAATATTTATGTGTGCTAGATTTGGACTACCTTTTGTGCTGCACTTAGAGAAGACAATAGCATGGGACCTTCTGCAGAGGGAAATCTTGGAGAAGATGAAGTATTTCTTGAGGCCCACAGTTGGCATTCAGGTGTGTAAGCCTTTTGGTACTCCAGCATAGCATGTGTGCACCCAGTGAAGAAAGTCATTACAGTGAGATTGGAAGTTCAGACCTTTGCCCTTAGGGAAGACCAGACCCTGAGCTGGAATGCTGGGGAGCCCTGGAGAAAAGCTGCGTAGTAAAATCTGCTGTGTTCAGGTTTTCCAGAATGAGGACTGTCCCTCATTTTATGAAGGGAGCTGACCACTGCACGGTTTTCCATGCACTGCCAGATGTTCCTTTATAATGTTTGTCTAATAATGTTTAGCACATGATCGGCTTGGAGAGATTTTGTAGACTATCTGTATATTTTCAAAATTATGATTTCTTTGTTAAGGTATCTGTGGAAAACTTATATTAATGTTCAGCTAAAGTAACATATTACTTGTCGTGCATAACATATTTGATATGTTAATTGCATTTGGGGCAATCATACTTAAAGTGTATTAGAGTGGCTCAACAGCCTCCCAGAATGTTGTAGAGAAGCATTTTGCAAAACAGTTTGCTCTCGCTCTAATCTGTTTTGGAAATGCCCCGGTGAACCACATGCCCTCGAAGAGAAACTCAGCCTGATTTACCTTTGCCATTTGTTGCAGGTGTGTCCATTCAGTTTGCGAGTGGTCAGTGTTGTGGGAATAACATACTTGCTGCCCCAGGAGGAGCAGCCCCTGTGCCACCCAACAGTAGAAAGGTAAAAAAAAAAAAAAAAATCACCTTCTAGACTTTCATATATGTTTGTGTGTAATTTCTAGTGATGTCTGATGTAATTTCCACATTAAGTGTGGTGGGTCCTCCTGGCTCACGTAGAAAGTAAACACTTATTTTAATTTTGATTCATATTTGAGTAGGATATGTTTTATGATCTTTTTTGGAATCGGGAAAGCCTAGAGTACTGATGTTAGGAAAGTAAATTGATTGGTCTCAGGACCGCAGATGAATTGCACTTTCATATTCACCAAGATAAAAGTTTTCCAAAGTAGGATTCTAATCATAACACTTTCCTCCTTGAAATCCTTAAATGGTAACCCGTGGCCTCAAAGATAAAGCCCAGTTTCCACAGTATGTGAAGTTCTCCACAGTTTGAACCCTGACTACTTCCCTTCTGTCAGGCCTCTTTCTTCTCCCCACTCTATTAAACATTCAGCAGCATCAAAGTACTGAGGGTTGTTTGAACGCACAATATGGTTTTAAGTGTGCCTTTGCACGTGTAGTTTCCTCTGTTGATAATGCATTCCTTTTGAGCCTCTCTTCACACTGTCCCTCCTCTCCCCCTTAGAATTATCTTCTCCCTCTGCTATCTCTGTGCTTCTACATATTTCTGTTATTAATAAAGTAATAGAGATATGTGTATATAGACACACGATACATATATGGATACATATAAATATAAAAACACATTATTGTTTTTATTATAATGACTTTTTCAACAAATATCGTAGTGCCCTGCATTTCAGGATTCCAAAAAAGTATACAACATGGTTCTGTTTGAAAGCAACTCACTGTTTGGTTTTAGAGATTAGAGTTAATAGATTAGATAATGATCCAAAACATTGCAAAGCTTAAAAACTATTTGATGGGTAATACTGACTGTTAATGCTGAGTATCTCAGGAGATGGCGAAGGGGCCAAGGAGCTCAGGGGAAATAAGTGAGGTGAAACTTGAGGGGTGCCTTGTAGGAAGGCACAGTTTACATTGGTGTGGGCATGGTCCAGGGACCAAGTGGCCTATGGGGGCAGGTGGAGAGATGCAGGAGCAGAGTTTGTTCCCAGAGAGACTATCGTCCCGTCCAGTCTCTATTGATTTGGTGAGATATTGGACAAAAATTGGAAAGATCATAACATCTTAAGAGTTATTGTGGATGACCTTATAGTGTGGTACTAAATTTATTCCAATATCTTTATTTCCATATTGAATATTTTAATTTAAGGATTTTTCAGTCCAGTTGTAATCAAGTTATTAAATAAGAGTTTATAATGGTCAGAAACCTTTTCTGATGGGGAACGATGATGAAGATTTTCAGCAATCACACTATGATTTCAGATTTCAGATAGGATGTATATTTAATTAAAATCATTTATTTAGAAAGTAATATGTGACTTCCTTCCCCATCCTATAGGGCACTAAAATCTTGTGGACCAGGTGGCACTGCTCATGTGAAATTAGTGGTAGAATGGGACAAGGAGACAAAAGATTTGTAAGTATTTTTTTTCACTTAGTGTTTGTAGAGTCATTGTCTTAATTATCACTATAATAGCATACCTTTGATCTTTCAAATTAGCTGAAACACAAACCTCTGTTTTCTTTAGCTAAGTATCCAAGTGTGTTGCTGATCCTTTATTTAAGTAATTTATTATTTCTCTCCTACACATTCTGTCATCTGGATCCCAAAACCTTAGAACGTTTGTTTGCTGCTAATGAGACAGAAGCTATATATTCATTAACTACTGTGTAGGTCAAATTACTTCTTTTATTACAGACCCATTAACTCTAGCAAGTTATGCCAAATGCATGCCCTTTGATACAGAGGACAAGAATATATGATTAATCAGTACAGTTTGTGCCCAATCCCAGAAAAAACAATTCCAAGTTATTTCTTGAAAATAACGTTATAGATAGAGAACGTCTCACGACATTTTGGAACATAGAAAAGTTGGATTGCCACTTTTACTTTCTTATATATTGACCTTTTTGGTTATGAATTTACAGCCATGTTGTGAAGCTGTTAATTGTATTTTGTATCAGTTTTCCAAGACATTCTCTAATACATGCTTTTTCTCCCCCAATTGCAGCTTGTTTGTAAATACCGAAGATGAGTATATCCCTGATGCAGAAAGTGTCCGGCTGCAAAGGGAGCGTCACCATCAGCCTCAAACTTGCACTTTATCCCAGTGTTTCCAACTCTACACCAAAGAGGAGCGGGTAAGGGTTGGGCAGCATTTGTTGGGTGGTGAGGGTAGTAGGGAGGGCCCAGGGCAAGATGACAGTGGGGAAACAAATTATGCACCAGAAAACTCCCCAAGGATTTTTGCATTTACATAGGTTTTGCACATGTGATGTGCATCTTAGTGTTATTCCTCTTAGGATTTTAACAAAAAGTAGTTTAAATTTCTGGAAAACCTTGATTAAACGAAATGCTCTAGATGTGAACCTTTGTATAGTTCCTTTTTTTTTTTTTCTTTTTACTTTTTAATGGTTAATGATAAAGTTATATTTTTGTTTCAATTTAGAGATTTTAAATTATTTTCCTTAGTAACTAGATCAGTGGTTCTCAACTTTTTGGAACTAAGAACATAGGTGCCATTTTAATTAAAATTAATTAAAATTAAAAATTCAGTTCCTTAGTTGCATTAGCCACATTTCAAGGGCTCAGGAGACACATGTGGCTAGTGACTCGTATCGGACAGTGTAGATATAGACATAAAGTTCTCTTGGACAATGCTTTAGACTACTTAGCATAGTGTTTGCAGATCGTAGGTACTCAGTAAATATTTGAATGAATGGATGGACAAATAGTGGATAGGACCCTTGCCTATGTGTTTTTTTTTTTTTCAACAGGAATATTTAATAACAAGGTAGATAACATGTTTATCTAACGTATATTTTTATATAACTGAAGCTAAAGCTAAACATCCTGTTATTGGATAAATATGGCCTGCTGTACGTGTGTACACTGCAGTGCAATTAAAAAAATACTGTAAATATAATTTCAGAACTTCAGAATTTGAATAGGTGCCAGTATTCTGTCCTTTTTTCATATGGGAAAAGTAAATGCCTTTGAAAATCATTTGAAGCTTGGAGCAAAATTCTATAGCTATATTCTTCATATCACTCTGGAGAGTCTTCATGATTCAGGTGATACAAGGGAAGCTTCAGTTCAGCCTTCCTTTCGGAGAAGACATTCCAGCTTTCATGATCTCACCAACCAGGAGAATATTGGTGGCAGTTACAGTGCAGGAGTGAAGAAGCTGTTTCTTTACATAGTAGTGTTCCCATATGCCTCCCATTGGCTTACCTGGGTTCAGGTCCACACCCACAAGCTGACCTGAATGTTCTGCTTGGACTCAAACTAGTGTTTCCTGAAGGTCCAAACCAGAGTTCTGAGCAAGAGCCTTGTGAATAGTGAGCACTGCGTTAGCAAATACTTGAACTCCCAAGTTGGGCCCTGCCCTTTACACTGACTGGGCTTTTATTTAATCAGGGCTTCTTCCATTGCCACTTGCACTGCACCAGTACCTGGAATGACACAGCCATCATCAATAACATTTTTAACAGCTGTCAAGCCACCTTTGATTGCATCTTTGATTTGCATGAGTGTGTACTTATTTGGTCCTTTGACCAGTAATGTGATGGACGTTACGTTTCTCAATTAAGTCAAACTTCTCTTCTCCCAGTGTGTAGTCATAGACAAGTCCTGCATTTCCCAAACAATCAGGGTTTAGGTCATCAATAGAATTTAGAGCTACCCCACCACGAGCAAGCGTCAGCCTTTCCACATTTCTCTTAGGTCCTTCTTTTGCAAGAGCATCTAAGGCAAAGGGGTCAATTCCCTTTTGATTAATAACAACAAATCCTTTATCTGAATCACCACCACACTTTCTTTCAAAGTTCTATTATTTTTGTAACTCCATCTTCAGCGAATTTTCTTTCAGTCTTCACTAATTTCTCTCTTCTGCACGCTTATTAAAAAAAAAGCCAGAATTCACTTCTGTTTTTTCATATTCTAATGGCACATTTCATATGAAGATGTATGCATCTTCTACTTTTTTTTTCATATCAGGATGCCATGTCCCATGATCCAAAACAAGACCTCTGATTAAGCTTGTATAGGTTTCAGATTTATGTTTCATCCCTGTGATCTCAACCATGAAGGGGTCACTACGTTCATCTTGTTTTTTAATGGCCAAAATGGAGTCCACTACAGCGTCTGTTAAAACGTCAGCAAGTTTAGCATGAATTTTAGTATGTAGAGATGTTCTGGCCACGTCTGTAAGTGTTTTTTCACTGTTCATCTCTGCATATTTTGACTAGTTGCCAAAACTGAAGTGCCTTTTTCTTTGCAGCTTCAAATCCTTCTGTTATTATTTTGAGATGAAGATGCTATAACAAACACATGGTTACAAAACCACCACTAATACTAGAGATCTTCAGTTAGATGCAACTATAGTTCATGATAAAGCAGATTTATGGAAGGATGTTCTGGATCATTCATACCCTTTAATACAACTAATATGATGTGCTGACTTTCTGAATACTTTACAAAGGATAAATAAGCTTTCAGTGTAGAGGAAAAGAACAGACATTGCTCTAGCACAGAGTTGAAACCAAGGAACTAAGGCACTCTTGGTGTTCACTGTGCAACAGGCCTTTGTGCTTTTTAAACCTCTCCAGGTTCAGGCGCCTTGAGAAACCTTGACGAGAGCTCTTGGAGTTCATCTGATTTTGAGTTGATGTTTAGGATCATAATTCTGGCTACTGATTCTTACTGCTCACTCTTGCATATAGGGAATCATGCAATTTCAGGGTCAGAGGGGGCTTTAAAATTTCTTTTTTCTAATGGTTGAGTTCTGCCTAATTTCAAATAGGTGATTATCCAGCCGCTGTTTTTCAGAGACACCATTTTCTCTTAGGGTATCTCTGATGGTGACTGACGTTAACCTGAAATATGTCCCTGGTTGCTACAGCCAGCAGGTGAACTCTCAGGTCGTCAAGAACAGAGGACAGGTCTTCATTTTCTTCTACTTGTTTGTCCTTCAAATATTTGAAAATAGTTTTCATCTTCTAAGTCTTTTCTCCCCCAAGCAGTTAACAGCTAATTCCTTTAATAGTTTTTCATTAGACGTATTTTTCCAATCTTGGGCTTATATAAATAATTGGCTTTGAAACTGGTTGATCACATGCTGTATGTAGCACCTTATCCTATTTAGCTTTTTTTTTTCTTAAATTGATTTGGGAGATGTCTGAGAATGTCACAAAGCTTAAAGGTGAGCAGATCTACTAGATGATAACATTGGTATTCTACAGAACATCTCGCTGATCTTTCAAGCTAGCCAGATACATTTTAATAGGGCTTTGTTCATTCAATACATGTCTGTTGAGTACACACTATGTGCCAGGTACTGTGCTAGGAACTGGGAATATAGCAGGGACCAAGACAGAGGAAGGTTGAGAAAAGAAATGAGGCCACTGTGGCTGGGGCACAGCAGGTGAGAGAATCCATCCTGGTCGTAAAATAACCCCAGCATGTCTAGCAGTGTCCGGCCCATGGAAGGCATTCAGCAAATCTATGCCACAGTGAACGAATGAGTGAGTGTTCCTTGGGGAGCTCAGTCACTGGGTCCAAAAATAACAGTCCAGATATGGAAGAGGAGGAGGTCAGACTTAGCAGTGGGCTGTGTGACGATAACTTTGGGGTCACGTTGTCTTCAAGCTCAATATGATCAGCAGTGTCATGTGGGTGTCAGCCGCTGTTGGCTACCTAAGGATGCTTTAGAAACAGTGTCCAGAACTCAGATGGTGATAGCACTGCTCTTCTCATTACCTTAAATGTTCTGTTAAGAGACTGACATCCCAGGGCACAAGCAGAGAGTGTGGATAGGGGATGGCGCGGCTGAGTATATCTTGACGAAGGAGACCTTAAGTGAGGATCTGATAGTTATTTTCACATACTTCGAGGGCCATCCTGTGGATAAGGGGTTGGACTTAATTGTATCTAAAAAGCAGAATTAGAGATTGGAAATTACAGGGAGAGTGATTTTGTCTTAATAAGAGGAAGAACTTTGTAACAGACTGCCTGAAAGTGGAACAGCTGCCTCTGGGGCTAGTCGTCTTCCTTGCTGGGCAGTTAGCGAGGCTGGCCACGCTCCAAGGGTGCTCTGCAGGCCTAGCCGCTCTTTGTGGCAGTTTACAACGAGATAAGTACAGAAGTCGAGCAGTGTTGTAGAAACTGTCAAAGCTGCCAGACATTGTCTTGACATTCTTACTGTATCTTATCAAAGAGTATCTGTTTATGATGTATTCGAAATTAAAAAACAAATAAACAACAACCTGTTCCTTTACCGCGAGCACTGGGCTGATGGCCACATCTGTAGACAGCGTGTTAGCACAGATGTGGACATGCCAGATGACAGTTAGGTTCCTCCCGCCTAACTTTCTTTCTTTTTTTTTTTTAACATCTTTATTGGAGTATAATTGCTTTACAATGGTGTGTTAGTTTCTGCTTTATAACAAAGTGAATCAGCTATGCATATACATATATCCCCATATCTCTTCCCTCTTGCGTCTCCCTCCCCACCTCTCTAGGTGGTCACAAAGGACTGAGCTGATCTCCCTGTGCTGTGCCTGCCTAACTTTCTGATTCACTGCTATCCACCCAGACTTCTGTCTCCCCCCATCTTTCCTACACACATGACAGGATCTCCCTCTCAGGAAAAATAACTCCCTCACTTTTGCTTCCCTTTCAAACTACTGTGCTGGTCTTTCTCTTCTTTTCTGTGTAACTTTACCATTTAGTGATTTCAGGTCTTTCCCTTTCCTCCCTTCCAAACTCTTGTCATCTGTCTGACTTGCGTTTCTGACATTGCTCTCCGAAGTTCTCGGGGCCCATAGTTTGCTCAGTTCAGTGGCCTCTGCTCAGTCTGCATTTGACCTCTCCGTGGGCTATGGTACTGATAACCACCCTGTTCTTGCCACTCTCTTTTCTTGGTGTGCATAAAAGGAATGCTTCTGATTTGCCTATTTTTCTGACTCTGCAGCCTCAGGTTCTGGTGGTTTCTCGACCTTTGTGTTTCCCTTAAAAATCGGCCTTCTGCAAGATTCTGTCCTTGGCGTCTTTCTCTTCCATCTGAGTGGGCATTGCCATCTGTTTCCGTGGCTTCCCTTACCTCATGGTGTTGATGGTCCCAGATCTGACGCATCTTCTGAAATCCAGAGGAGCTTTTAAAAATCTCTCTTACCAGACATGCTCTGTTTGTGCTGTCATCCTGAAACCCTTGCCTGCAGAGGTGACGCATGTGGATTCGAGTCTCAGATGGATGTTGAGGAAGATCTTGTTGGTAGCAGGGTGGGGAGGATTGCTTGGAGCAGTTTGATGCTTGGGGGAGAGAGGACAATTAAGAGACTTGAGGAAGTCCAGGTAAGAGCGAGTGAGGACTTTGAATTACGGTGGATGGAGAGGAGGAGACGGGTGTGAGGAATGGCAGAGTGTGTTACCTCGGATGGACGTGGAGCAGAGGAAGAGGGAAGGGTTTGAGGCTTTGGGTTAACCCCTCGTGTTCTGCTCTTGACGGGTGGTTGTGGTATTTGCTGGGGTAGGACACACAGGAGGAGGAGAAAAGGGAGCTGTATTGATAGGCGACGAGTTGAGCTTGGGAGTATGCTGAGCATGAGGTGCTTCTGTGGCATCTAACATCTCTGTGCAGTATTTACCTAGTTGGTCATTCCTTTTGGAGAGGTAGTCTGTTCAGCAAATGTTCGGGTGCCAGCTCTAGCCAGGCGCCACTCTTAAGTGTGTTTTTCTGTCGGCTCCCATCGGACATAGTTTGGGGAGATCCAGCGCTGTGCCGCGCCCTGGCCGGGAAGTGTCTGGCCGTCTCCTGTAGCGAAGTCTTGCCTGAAGCGGCTCTTAACAGAAGTCGTGCTCCTTGTTTTCAGCTTGCCCCAGATGACGCCTGGCGTTGCCCGCACTGTAAGCAGCTGCAGCAGGGGAGCATTACCTTAAGCCTCTGGACTCTGCCTGATGTGCTCATTATACATCTAAAGAGATTTCGACAGGTAAGGAAACCCTCTGTCACAGGGAAAAAAGCTGTGACCAAGTTTCTTACGCCCCTTACTGGTGGGCTGTTGGGCGGGGAGTTCTTTGGTGTCCCTGTTTGATCCTGTGATCCTGTGTTGTCGCAGACACACATCTGCCCCTGCGTTTGGAGCCATGTGTTCTGCTCTTTCCCGGAGCAGTTTGCGCGTCCTGTGGCCCTTCACATCCTCACCATTGTAGTTCATACTGCAGGTATTTTACTCTGTTCCTGAGGATTTGCTTTAGATTTGTAAATGTTGTGCTCAAGTAAGTGCACTTTGGGATTAAAAAAAAAGTTGAGCGCCTTTCTTGGGGGTGGGTAGAATTCTATTTCTGCCTAAAGTAATAACGGGTGTTGTCCTGCTTCCAAGGAGCAGTTGTACAGTTGTGGAGATGAGTCATAAATATATACAAAGAAAATCTGCTTTGAGTTGTGTTGCTCTGTGAGTCAGTTTCCCCACAGAGGCTCTCTATTCCTAAGGTTAGAGTTGTCCTGGGCAGCCCCCTTGTAAGAGAGGTAAATGAGAGGTAAACGCTGGAGGAGTCTGAGCCTGGCGTAAGAAAGTTTGCATCTGAAAGATTAGGAGGAGCCCTGTACCGGGTGAGCTGGGAGCGGGGCTGCACATGTATAGTGGCTGAGGGAGCAGCGGGTGCAGAGCGTGTGCAGGAGGCTGAAAGCTGAGGCCAGTGTGGCTGCAGCTCCGGGGGTCGGGGGGAGAAAGGCGTACGTTGAGGTAGAAGAGCAGGCAGGGGCTGGTCGTCCAAGCAGTCCTTGTAGGCAGAGTGGGATTCTGAAGCAGAGAAGCGACATGACCAAATTTGTGCTTGGAAGAGGCCATTCAGGCTGCTGTGTGGAGAATTAGAGGCTTCAAGGATGAAGACAGGGAGACCTGAAGGAGGCCTTTGCAGTCACCGCGGGCGCGGGGCCGGCCGATGGCTCGCAGTGGAGTTGCGGCAGTGGAGATGGAGAGACCTGGATAGACTTGAGAGATGTCTGGGGCTGGCTGATGAAGTGACTGTGTCGGGGGCGTGCACATGGTCCCCAGGGTGGCCTTTCACACACAGGTTTGGGGTCCAGCTCCTGTAGTAGTGAGGAGTGGGCACTTGCCCTGAGTGTCCAAGCTGTACGCTTCCATTGGGATCTTTCAGGGGGACAGCCAGTTGAGGGTTTGAACCCAGCTTCTCTGTCTCTTTCCATACACACAGACTGGCTTCCTTTGCTTTCTGTTTCTTTTGAAGACATATCATCACCCTTCCAGCGCCCCAACTCAAAACTGCAGTGTCATCTTTGACTCTTCTTTCCCTGTCACCTAGGCAGTCACCTCTTCGGCCTGGTTGTGCCTCTCCACTGCCTCCTGTACGTGTCCCCTTCTCCCCATTCTTGCTGTCATCCTGCCAGTTCCAACTTCTGATACTTCCGAGCTGGTTGCAGTTGCAGTGTCTTTTCATTGGTTTCGTAACCTACACTGCTCTTCCCTTTCTACCATGTTTTGGGTACTACTTAGTGACAGCTCTGATGGCATCACCTCCTCCCTCAAAGCCTCAGTGCTTCTCCCTTGACTGCAGAACAAGGTCTAGGTTCTTTAGCCTGACCTTCCTGACCATGCAAGACCCATCCTACCTTTCTCTTAGGAACATTTTTCTTCCCTTAGTAGGTCCATAGTTCCTTGGGATGGGAATTACCTGTGCCCGATTAATTTTTTAAAGCTCCCATAGACACAGGAAACATTCGGTAAATATCTACTCAACTGATGGTTGGATTTCCCAGTGGGCTTAATGGGAAATACAGATTGCCCAAGATTGTCAACTAAATGACTATATTAAGTTAAGTCACTGTTAACTGTTAATTTGTCGGAGGAGTTGGGAAGGAAAGAGTCCCTGTTCTGTGAACGGCTGTTCTGTGCCAGCACTGTGCTTTCCCTTCACATATGTTGTTATTCCATTACTTTTCATGCCTCTTTCGTGACAGAGGTTTCAGGATGAACCCTTTATCAGGTAAGGCAATGAAGGCTCATTAACCCTTATATGTAGATCATCGCTGGTTCCATTTTTGGTGATATTAAAACCTGTTCCTCCAGTTAGATAAAACTGTTAATCTGTTTCCCTGTGTTGTATGTGTCTTTGGAAACATCAGATAGGTAACTCAACCCTACATCAGTTGATAGGGTCTGCCTTTCACGCTAAACTGATCTACCATCTGCTTGCACGAAAATATCATCAGAACTTGTTTTTCTTCTTGCCACAGGAAGGAGACAAGCGTATGAAACTTCAGAACATGGTGAAGTTCCCTCTGACTGGCCTGGACATGACACCTCATGTGGTTAAGAGAAGCCAGAGCAGCTGGAGTTTGCCATCCCATTGGTCTCCATGGAGACGGCCCTACGGACTCGGGCGGGACCCTGAGGACTACATCTATGACCTGTATGCTGTGTGCAATCATCACGGCACCATGCAAGGGGGGCACTACACAGGTCTGCAGCGCGAGAGGCCGGGCGCCTGTGCTGACAATTCCTCCCGACATGTTTTGCTTGTGACAGGGTTGCTTTGCTTCAGAACCTCGCTTTCTCTTCCAGCAGGCAGTGTGCCAACCGTGAGGGCAGTTTTCATCCTTTGGTTCTCTGCCCTGAGTTAGATCGTCTGGTCGGGCTCTGACCCAAGCAGGGAATGGTGTGTGCAGATGGGTGACATCGTCTGGCTCACCCTGGACTTGCTTTCTTGACCTCACCTGCATGCCCCGTTTAAGGTTTTGCTCTGCTTCCTTGAGGACCTAACATCTCTTTTATTTGGAGTGGTTGTGAACCACTTTTATAGTGTCTTTAGAGTGACTTGGAAGGGGTTTTCTTTTTGCTGTATGGTTAAATTTACTTTTTCATTTGTCAAAGCAATAGTGCTCATCATATGAAATTTAGAGACTAGAGAGAGACAGACGGAACAGTGCTATCAACCCACGAGATTATCACTCAGAAATAACCCATGAGATTAGTGCTCAAAAAATGGTAACATTTTTAGAAACTGTGGTAAAATATACACAACAAAATTTACCGTTTTAACCATTTTTAAGCATACGGTTCAGTGTCATTAAGTACGTTCGTATCTTTGTACAACCATCACCACTGTCCATCTCCAGAGTTTCTTTCATCTTCCCAAATTGAAACTCTGCATCCATTAAACAGTAACTTCCTGTTTACTCCTTGCCCATCCCCTGGCAGCCACCATTCTTTCTATGAATCTGACTGCTCTAGGTACCTCATGTAAGTGGAATCACACAGTATTTGTCCTTTTGTGTCTGGCTTATTTCACTTAGCACAATGCAGTCAAGATTCACCCACTTCGCATCGTCTGTCAGAATTTCCTCTTTTTAAGGCTGATAATATCCCATTGTATGTAGGTGACATTTTGATATGTGGTGTTTCCTTCCAGTGTTTTTCTGTACGTTCTGGCCATTATTTTATACTGTTGTGATTGGCCTGATTGGCCTTTTTTTTAAATGTCCAATGCTCTGTTCAGGTGAACCTTTATGGAACACCTCCTCTACGTCCTGCTTGCACTGGGCTGTGTCACATCAGAGTCACACTGGAAATGAAAAGATCTCGACCTCTGTCTTCCAAGAGTGTAATCAAGTGGTTGAGGCGGTGTAGGTACACTTAAAATGAAAGAGCAGGATGTGTATTAGGTTCTGTTGAACTGTGAACAGAGCAGGGGCTGGAGGAGAGAGTGGTCAGAGCAGCCTCCTCCTGGAGGGTCAGGAGAAGCTATTGGGATTAGTAACCTGCTGCCTACACGTGAGGCCCTTATGGGCTAATGGGGCAGACGCTTAATTTTTTTTTTAAATAAATTTATTTGTTTTTATTTTTATTTATTTTATTTTTGGCTGCGTTGGGTCTTCGTTGCTGCACGGGCTTTCTCTAGTTGCGGCGAGCAGGGGCTACTCTTTGTTGCAGTGCACGAGCTTCTCATTGCAGTGGCTTGTCTTGTTGCGGAGCATGGGCTCTAGGCGTGCGGGCTTCAGTAGTGTGGCATGTGGGCTCAGTAGTTGTGGCTCATGGGCTCTAGCGCGCAGGCTCAGTAGTTGTGGCGAACAGGCTTAGCTGCTCCGCGGCATGTGGGATCTTCCCGGACCAGGGCTTGAACCTGTATCCCCTGCATTGGCAGGCGGATTCTTAACCACTGTGCCACCAGGGAAGTCCCAACAGACGCTTAATTTTTGTAAATATTATTTTTAATGACCAAAGAATATTCAGTTGATGGAACTCTAATGTGATATAACCATTCCCCATTGTTGAACACAGATATTGTTTCTGGTTTTTAACTTTGAAGATAACTGATGGACATATTTGTGTGTAGTCACCTTTTCTGTACTTTAATTCTGTATTTCCTTGAGAGTGAGTCTCAGAAATGGAATTATTGGGTTAAGGGCATTCATGCATGCTGGGGAGGCAGGTAGATTTGGGGGCTTCTTGCTTGGACATCTGTATGTCGGGGGACTTGATGTGAGGGTCCTCCTACTGTATAGGTGGCCAGGACTCAGATTTCTGCATCCTTCTCACTCAGCCTATTTGGCATGAACACTTCTCTGGGACTTTTTGTTTCTGCAGTTCAGTGGTTTCTGCAGCAAGACCCCAGGGTGCTAGTGATTCATAAAGGTAGGGGGAGGTAGAGGAGGGTAGGCCGTGCCAGTTGGTGTTTCAGTCTCTCTGAGACTGTTCCCCGGCAGTTAACCCTGAGACCCCTGCAACATGGTGAAGGAGCCTCTCGGGCCCCAGACCCCCTCCTTGGCCCAGCACAGTTACTCTCTCAACCTGCTCTTCCTCAGGAGACAGGGGACGTGGAGTGTGACTGGACACAACAATCTTTTGTTCTCGAAACCTGTTTAGTTCTAGTTCTTTCAGTACGCTGCCGGCCGCAGTCACTTGTGAGAGGAATGATCCCGACCTGGAGTGTATCTCGTAGTGGAGCCGTTTGGATGGCCTCTACTTGCCCTCGGAAGTACTTGAAGGAGAAAAAGGGGACAGAGGATCTATTGAAAAGTCCGTAGAAGACAAAGTTAATATTAATTAAATGCTTAAGTATGTTTTACCTCGTGTTTTGGTTTAAGCCAAATTTTAATACTGTATTTTGTGTCTTACCTATGTTATATTTATATTTTGGGGGGCCACTTGTATAATAAGTGTTGTGTGTCTAGTTGGATTTTTGCTTTTGTGGCATTCCCGGTCATATCTGCATTCTTCCATACTGAGTCACAGAGTTATATACTCAGGGACTCTGAGAATTGAAAGGGACTTAGAGGGAATTTAATTTCACTAATGAGCTGGTGAAGTAATGCCTTTGCCAGCGTCACTGGTTGGTGTTCATGTAGCTTCAGCTTTGGTAGAGAATCTCCTGTGTGTAACAGTGTTTCTCAGGAAAATACGGGTGAGCACGTTGTGTGGTTTCTAGCAAGAAATTGTTGAGGAAAATCGGACAGTGCCAGATTTTCACCTGTCATGTTGCTCTTTGTATAGCATAGACTCTGGAAAGTGCCCAGAAACCCATAACTGCCTTGGAGGCAGTACAAATGAGTGAGAGGAGTATGGGTTAGAAGCTAGACACGTGTTCCTAGCTCTGTGACCTTAGGTGGGTAACCTTATTCAGACCTGGCGACCATGTGAGGGAGGCAGAGGTGCTCGTGCCTGCCTCCTGGGGCCTGTTACCGACGAGGGGCTCGGATGTTTTCTGCGTTGTTATCCCTTTCCCGTGCTTAGGCCATACAGCTGCTTTTCTGATGAGAACATTTTAAGTACCTCAGCATTGTTGAGTTAAAGAGATCTTGTTTTTAAGCTTTCATTTGGAGTGTTTATTTTAATGTGTTCTTTTATTTTGCACTGGTTCTAACTATAATTACATGGTACATGTATGGCTGACTTGTGTAAGGAGTCTAGAACAGTGCTTCTCAAACCATCTGTGATGAGGAACCTTTTAAAAAATTTCTTAAACCTTTTTTTAAAATGTCCAATCCTTCATGAACCATGAACCAGTACTTTTGCAAAAACACAATAAAAGTATCATACATTATCAGATTGCTATGAATGTTTTTAAATGCTTACCTCGTTGTGGTGCTTATCTCGTGGACTGGCACCGGTCTGTGAGCCACAATTTGAGTAGCACTGGTCTAGGAAATACTTCAGAAAATAGCGCTGGGAAGAAAAGCACATAGAATTATTTTATAAATACGTCATTGACCCATTCATGAGTCCCTGTGCTGCCTTAGTTTCCACACCGTGACGGAGGACAGACCATCCTGAGGAGAAACGGACTGAAGCTGGTACAGGCTGCTCCGTCACCTCCTCTCGGGCGCGTTCCCCCTTACAGACCTCCCACTCCCGCTCCCGAATAGCAGCCCCTCACCGGCTGGGTCGTTCATCCGGCAAGCCTGATGACACCACTGACCAAGCAGTCGCTGTTTTACCAGCTGCATTTGCTGCTTGTGTCTCCCTTTCTCTGCCGTCTGCTTCCAGTGAGTCCACAGCTGCAGACGACTTTCCTCCCTACAGTCAAAGGTTCTTCTTCTGCTCTTCTTTTTCGGGAAAAAGAAGAGCAGAAGTATAGCCCTTCCTCTTCCGGGTCCCTTTCGTCTCCTCGGAGTCCATACTTAGCAAAGTGGTTGTGGCCTGTTGAGGGAGTCACTCCTGGTGCCACTCGGGGCCTTATGTGTCCTGCCCCCGGGGCCCTACTGAGCCTGTTCCAGCGTTCAGCTAAATATTCCAGCACTCGTTTATTTTCACCCCAATAAATGGGTCTTTTTAGAAAGAATTGTAAGAGTGTACGTTTCTGGATCAAGCTTATCACACTCCTTGATGATTCACAGGATGGTGTGTCTCCATGAACGCTAAGCTGTGTCCTCGCTGGTACTTGAGTGCTCTTTATTTTTATCTCAGCTTAGAGTTTGGACTGGAGGGAAGGCCGCATGCATTCATGAGCTCCAGTGTTCTCAGTTTGCCAGGGGCCTTCCAGCAGGCATCATTTGTGCTACCTCTGAGGGAGGCAGGGTGGGATAAGGCTTTAAGCTCAGGGACTAGATAATCCTGTAATGAGCTGGCCCCTGCCCTTCACCAGCTGCATGACCTTGGGCAAGCTGGTTAATCTTTTCGAGCCTCTGTAAAATGGCAATGATAATAGAACAAATTTCGTAGGATCAAATGAGATGCACATAATAAGTGCTAAACAAATGTTAGCTACTGCTCTCATTAATATCATCATTTCTAGTTCTGTTGTTTTCTGACTTTAAGAAACACTAAACTGTTACAACATGCTTGAAACAGGGTTTCTGCATACTGGTACAGTAACATTGTTGCTGGGTAATTCTGTATTGTGGGGACTGTCCCGCGCATGGTGGGACGTGTAGTGGCGCCCCTGGTCTCTACCCACTAGATTGCACTAGCATCCTACCGTCCCCACGCCCCCACCCCCAGTTGTGACAGTCAAAAATGTGTCCCCTGGGGCAAAATCATCTCTGGTTGAAATCCACTGGTTTAAAGAAGTATATTGTGTTTTCTAAAATTAAATAGAATTTCATCCCTTTGGAATAGTTTGGAATTTCTTGAAACATTTTGCCTGAGTGTGATTTAGAATTTGGATTTCTTACCTCTTTCTGTATTACTATCTGCAGCCTTAAAAAGTTCTTGAATTAATTATATGAGCCAAAGGCATGGTGTCTGTGGGTCAAGTGGAGTGGCCGTTGCGGCTGCCCTGGTGCTGATCGCTGGTGGGCTCTTTTTGGCAGCATACTGCAAGAACTCCGTGGACGGCCTCTGGTACTGCTTCGACGACAGTGACGTGCAGCAGCTGTCGGAAGACGAGGTCTGCACGCAGACGGCGTACATCCTCTTCTACCAGAGGCGGACAGCTATACCGTCATGGTCGGCCAACAGCTCGGTGGCAGGTAAGGCCACTCTACTCTTGGGTGGTTTGTTTTGAGAGCAGAAAATTGTAGTTGATGGTCCAGAGAACTTCTCCAGGAGGTCTCATGATGCTGTTGGTTGGATCAGATTAATTCTCAGGTTTGCATTTAATCTGAAAACCAGAATGGTTGCAGTTAAAGGAAATGGGGGTGGAATGTGCCAGCAGCTGTGAACCAGGAGTTCCCGTGGAGGTGGAGTGGAGCCTGGCTCAAAGCACGCTCGTGGTGTTTACTTACGGAGTAAATAAACGAGTGAGGGAGCTAAGAAGCAGCGCAGCACACTGCTCTCAGAGTCGAGGGACTGGAAATAGAACTAAGACTTGGCTTTGCCACATTTTGGTCGGGTTATCTTCGAGCATGTCCCACCCAAGCCACATATGTGTCATCTGTAATATGGGTGTACTGATCCTACCTGCCTCATGGGGTCGTTGTGAGGCAAATGTGCATTAAATCCTTTTGTAAAGGGTAAAGCACCATTAGAAATCGTTCTTTTTTCCACTAAGGTTGGCCTATTCTGTTAGGGAAGGCTATAAAAATATTAGATGGCTTGGATTTAGTTTGACGGGATCTAGCCTGTTGTGCTTATTAGTAAATGCAGGAACCAGTACCCACGCGTGACGTCGGTGCAGCCACACACAATCCGAACAGGGGGGCGAATGCTTCCTAATGCAGAGTTGGAGTTTAGAGAATAGGACAGAGGACTGGGACATGGCAGTGTGTGATCCGTTATTAATCCCTGCTCCCCTTGAAGCGTGCGAGGGCTAAGTTGGAAGCCGCTAAAAGGAAGCATCACTGAAGCAGAGTGAGCCCTGCTGGAGTCAAACCCCACCCAGTACAGCCGTCTGTCCGTAGCTGCTCTTAGTTCCCAGAAAGTGGGAACTCCAGGGCTCTAGTGCCGCCCCTCAGTGCTTTCCAGAGTCTGAGATAGTCTCAGAAATGACACCCTCTTGAGATCTACTCTAGAAAGTCATGAGTCTTCATGTTCTCCATTTCAAGAGCAGTTTCTGTTGCTCCAGTATATATTTAAGGGCCTCCCTGGAACAGACAGGACACAATGGCACGTGGCCTTGTATGTGCATGCGTGTGTGTGTTTATATATTAATATTGTGAAAATGATTTAAAAATTCCACCACACAGGCCTAGAAGATAACAGTACACTGCTGCTTGCTTTTTTTTCCTCTGTGTCAGAAGTATTCCTGCAAGTGCTTAGAACAGTGCCTGGGGTGTAGTGCTTAATAAATGTTTGTAGAATAGATGAGTATATGCACGATTGTATCTGTTCCATTCTGTTGCCAGCACTAAGACTCGGACTTTGCGTTCTGAAGTAGCCATCCCTGTACTTGGATTTTATTACTGCAAACGTGTGTGAGCGTCTGTCCTTTTCATCCCAACAGGCGACGTTCGAGCGGGCACAGCGTGGGCCTGGGAGTTGGTGCTGACCTGGCGGTGAGGTCCCCCGCCGCCTGGGCAGCAGCCCTTGGTGAGGGCGTGTGTGGCACAGGCAGGATTCTGGCCTGACCTCGGCGCCCACTTCCTTTCCTGCAGGCTCCACAAGTTCCTCCTTGTGTGAACACTGGGTGAGCCGTCTCCCGGGGAGCAAGCAGGCCAGCGTGACCTCTGCAGCTTCCTCCAGACGCACCTCCCTAGCCTCGCTGTCTGAGTCTGTGGAGATGACTGGGGAAAGGAGTGAAGATGATGGTGGGTCTGGGTTTCGGTGACAGATTTCCAAAATGGCAACTCACGGACACAGCACGGGCTCCCTCATGTCGAGGAGCATTTTATATAACAGGGTCATTTGCTCTTCCTCTGTGACCTAGCACTTCTTCCTTCCACTCCGTTGTTTTCCACTTTTAAGGTCTCATGTGGAGGCTGGGGCTTTAACTCTGTACAGTAATGTCTGTTTTTTTTCAAAGCGCTGTTTGAAATCTTCAGAGCAGCTGTGAGGGGACTCAGCGAGGTTGTGGTTTGCCGAGGGCTGCCTGGTGTGCGGGGCCTGGTGTGGAGGCTCCTGACTGCTCAGCTTCTCGCCTTCCCACCACGCTCTCTCCCCTGGAGGGATCTGTGGTGTGCCCTTGTGGGTGCAGAGCATCTAGAACAAAAGCTGTTGCCTTTGCATAAAGGTAGTTTTTAGGAATTTTGAAGATAGTCACAGTATAAAAGCTTTGAAAATCCGATAAAAATTGAACTCCAGTGTTTTGCCTTCAGCTGCCGCTTGAGTAGTTGCGGAACAGCCCTCGGTTCTCACGGGGACCCCAGGTGGTGTGGGGAGGGTCGGGCAGCCGGAGCCCTGAGAGCTGGGACGAGCAGGGGAGAGTGAGCTCAGCTTCTATAACGAGGACAGTGACTCATCCCCCAGCAAGCCTCATTCTGTGGTCAGCAGTTCCATCACGTCCAGTAGCCGCTCCTAGTGGCGCTCAGGAGGCTGGAAGAGGAAGGCCAGATGAGAGCTCTGTCGCAGCTCCAGCTCTACCCCTGCTTCTGGCTGTTGCTTCTTTTTTTGTAGAAAAAGAGTCTTGGGCTGTAACTGTGAAGCTCCTGTCTGTAGCTCCTGACATTTTATGAAAAACTGACCAGTGAACCTTGGCTTGTTAATTATTTAGAGGTTATTTTCAACACAGCCTTTAAACCTAGAATTCACTGTTGTTTTAACAGTAAGCCTAGATATGGTTTGGCTCCGGTCTGTTTTTAAACGGTGTAGTTGGCGAAATCGATATCAGCACCATCATCGTGCAGTGGTGCTGGGTGGTGCCCACAGAACAGGGCCTATCTCTTAGGATCTCATCCAGACAGAGTTTTATTAATACCACAGCTACAGCATCAAGTGTGTGGAGAATTTAATTTAGAATATTTTCTGTGGAAGTTTTAAGTCACTTAAAATAGGAGTATAGTGTTCTAATTATGAATATTTTCCTTGGAGGCTTTCCACTGATTGCTTTCATAGTCAACGATTACAGGCCAGCCTACCTGTGGCATTGAGTTGGGGGGGAAGGGGTTGCGGTTCTGGTGTTAGCTCTGCCTCTGTTTGTGTGATCTTGGGCAAGGACTGCACTGCTGTGGGCCCCAGTGTTCTTAATAGGATGAAGAAGCTGTAAATGAAGTAGCTCACATTTATTGAGCAGCTGTGCAGTGCCAGGTGCCTTGCTGGGCACAGGACTTTTAAGATTTTATTTAATTCTCATAGTAGCTCTGTGAGTTACAACAAGGGTCAGCAGACTATAGCCCACAGGCCAAATATGGCCCCTGCCTTTATTTGTGTAAAAAAAAAAAAAAAAGTTTTATTGGAACACAGCCACGCCCATTTGTTTGTGTTGCCTGCGGCTGCTTTCGCACTAGGGTGGCAGAGTTGAGCAGCTGGCCCACAAAGCCTAAAATATTTACTGTCTGGGCCTTTAGAGGAAAAGTCTGCTGACCCCTGATGTCGAGCAGGAAGGTGGTTTGCTGATCCCCAAGTTAGAATGCCCATATTTCAAGGTAAAGGAACTGGGCTCAGAAGAGTTAAAATCACATGACTACTCCTTGACCCCAGACCCCTTGATTTCCTGCCGTCTTAGATGGAGGTCCTAGTAAGGACATTTGGTAGGTTTAGCTTAACGACACTCTCTTTGCTGCATTCAGGAGGTTTCTCAACTCGACCGTTCGTGAGAAGCGTCCAGCGCCAGAGCTTGTCATCCAGATCTTCTGTCACCAGCCCCTTGGCCGTCAATGAAAATTGCATCAGACCTTCCTGGTCCCTGTCTGCTAAGCTGCAGATGCGTTCCAGTTCCCCTTCCCGCTTCTCAGGGGACTCTCCGATTCACACCTCCGCCTCCACCTTGGAGAAGATCGGGGAAGCAGTGGACGACAAGGTTTCCATCTCTTGCTTTGGTAGCTTGAGGAACCTGTCCAGCAGTTACCAGGACTCAAGCGACAGTCACAGTCGACGGGAGCACAAGGCTGTGGGTCGGGCCCCTCTGGCTGTCATGGAAGGTGTGTTCAAAGACGAGTCAGACACCCGCAAGTTGAACTCCAGTGTTGTAGACACACAGAGCAAAAGCTCAGTACAAGGGGATCCATTGCCCCCCATATCGGGTCCATTTGATAACAATAACCAGATTGCTTATGTGGATCAGAGCGATTCTGTAGACAGCTCTCCAGTCAAAGAGGTGAAACCTCCAAGCCAGCCAGACTCCCTCGCAAAGAAATCGGAGAGCACAGCCAGCAGATCCCCCGGCTCCAGAGGCGCTCCTGAGCCAAACAGAAGCTTGCGGAAGGGGAGACCAGTCTTGGCCAGCCAGGAATCATCTCTTTCCAGTACATCCCCTTCTTCTCCAGTTCCTGTAAAAGTGTCTGTAAAGCCCTCCCGCTCCCGAAGCAAAGCCGATTCTTCTTCCAGGGCCAGTGGACGGCATTCCTCCCCTGCCCGCCAAAAGGAGTCCTCCCCCAAGTCCCAGGACTCCGTGTCATCTCCTTCGCTCCAGAAGCAGAAGTCAGCTCCTTCCCTCGCTGACAGTGCTTCCTCCTCATCCGCCAAAAAAGCCTCAGGCCCTGCCCCGAGGGGCCCCTTCCCTCCTGGGAAGAGCAGGACTTCAGACAGGAGCTTAAGCAGAGAGGGCTCCAGACAGAGCCTGGTTTCCGACAGAGCCAGCGTCACCTCCAGCCCCAAACCCAGTTCGCCTCGCGTGAGCCAGGCCAGAGCCGGGGACGGCAGGGGGGACGGAAAGCACGTCCGCAGCTCCTCCATGGCCAGCCTGCGCTCCCCCAGCATGAACATGAAGGCCGGTCTGAAGAGGGACAGCAAGTCGGAGGACAAGGGGCTGTCCTTCTTCAAGTCAGCCTTGAGACAGAAGGAAACCCGGCGGTCGACGGATCTTGGCAAGACAACCTTGTTGTCCAAGAAGGTGGGCGGGAGCTCAGTCAAGTCCGTCTCTAAGAGTGCAGTGGATGACAAGGCAGAGAAAGGCTCCCAGGCGCTAGGCTCCCAGCAGCCAAATGTGAATGCAGTTGGAAAAGAGCAGCTTGCCTCCAAGGACCCTGCTTCTGCTAAACATTCCCTGCTGTCCGCTCGCAAATCCAAGTCTTCCCAGCTAGATTCTGGAGTGCCCTCGTCTCCTGGTTGCAGGCAGTCTGCTGAGAAATCCTCAAAAAAGTTACCTTCTAGCATGCAAACCAATGCACGGGCTTCTCAAAAACCTCAGTGATATTTCTGCAATCCAAGTGTTTTATCTGTAAAGATGTTAATTTATTTAGAACCCCTTCCCTCCCACCAAAGCCCTCTATGCTTTTGTTTTGTATTTTTTGGGTCACGTGCCTGACGTACGTGTGTGTGTGTGTGTGTGTGTGTGTGTGTGTATGTGTGTGTGTGTGTGTGTGTGTGTAGAATTCAATTGCAAATTGTTAAAAGCATCGCCTTATTCTGCCATTGAACCAAATAACAGCCATAGGCAAAGCATTGATACCCAGTTAACTGGAATAATTGCAGACGATACCCTGGACGGTCCCTTTAGCAACTGTACATATTTCTTTCTAGAGAACTCTAATGACTTTCGTTGGACACTAGGGAATTGAAACCTGTGACCCAGTTAAGCTGTCGTTAGCGTGCTCTGTAGAAGGATGAATTATTTGACTTGGGTTTCATCTGAGCGGAATTTGTCCTCACTGCGTGCGGATTGTCGTGTGGCACCGGAAGCTCTAAAAACTGTGACACTAACAGTGAAACAAACCGAGGGAAGACTGTCGCTTTCTGCACTTTGGCCCCATCTACCAGTCTTTGTAAAGGGCAATATTTTAACACTAATGTTTCTCAGGTATATACTCAGCTAGTCTAGGATGGGTGCGCACATCAGTGAAAGGATCGAAGAAGAAGGTGGCCTGTGGGTGGCTGTCATTTCTCCTACTGCCACAGATAGACGTTTTTAGAGGTAGAAATGAAGTCCTTCACCACCTTCATATCTGCAAAGATGTCTGTACCATAAGCTGTCTTGACCCTTGGGGTATGTCCTAAGAGGTGGCAAACTGGATAGCTGGAAAGCCAGTCGCTAGTAGTTAAATTCTTTTTTTTCCTTGTCAATTTGCGAGCTAAGGTCATTGGGATTTTGAAGTGTAGTAGAGCAGTTAATACCTTTGAAAGAGTCCTGGAGAAAAAAAATGGATTCTAAACTGAATGCATAAATCTGCCATTTTCCTTCTCTGGTGTTGCTTTTTTCCATGTTAGAAGTTGAAAGCTCCACGCTGCACCATGTGTGCATGCCTTTGTTTCCTCATCTTGTAATTTGAAGAGGAAAGAAGTTGCCTAATGCCAGCGGTTAGTGATGGTATGTTAGAACGATGTGTGACAAAGTGTTATATGCACACTTCTGGTCCTGCCTGTCAGTCTTAGTTGTGACTGTTTTTCAGGAACTCATTTATTTCTTTTTTGTGCTGAAGATTTAATCTCTTACCCAGAAACTCACAAGCAGGATGGAGCATGTTCCATCTGGCATTGTCAGTGCAAGTTGCATTTCTTGTTTAGCAAAAAAAGGGAACCTCACAGAAATCCAAAGATAAGCAAAATTATATATATATATATATATATATATATATATATATATAAAATTTCAGGCTTTTAGGAGGTATTCTGGAATTTTGTGCTTTTTTTTTTCTTTTTCACTTTTTTTAAATGTCAAGAGAGTCATAGTTCCAATTCTCTTTGAATAGCATTTGTCACTTTGCCATGAAATATAGCATGCTAAGTTTATATGCTTTTACATATTAACTTTTTTTTAAGTCATGGACTCTTCAGGTTCTTCCTGAACTCTGTGCACAGATCCATTTATAATCTCCCTTTTCAGTATTGCTCTGTGTGAAGTGACTATAACACATATTACATGCATAGCTATGAATTCTGCACTGCCCTGTCTTTTTCTTTCTTTCTTTCTTTTCTATGAATACCTCTTGGGAAATGTTTCCAGTAAGTTACTTAACTTTATTTTGCTGCTAATTTGAGCATTAGCAGGTAACTTGCAGGTCTGGAGGCCATTTATGTTGAGGGTCGCTGGAATTTTAGACCCTTGCAGTGTTTTAAGACCTAAACGTTCAGCCTTGTGAGAGTTACACTAGTGCTCCATGAAATTCACTTACTGTGAGCCTGTCGCCCATTGCACTCGATCCTGACTCACCACTTTGCTTGGTGTCCTCATTTCACCGTACAGACGTCTGGTTTCCCAAAGCAGCCTTACTCTCCCCTGCTGGGCTGTGACTGCCTTCGATCTTGTTGTTGCGTCCAACGGCACATTGACAGCCTGATCCATGTATAGCCACTTTGGGTTTTCCTGTATCACTTTTATTTCCTAAAAAGATGCACCAAATGTGGGGTTGTCAATATCCGGAATTGAGTGTTTGTCTGACTCTCTCATCTTTCTTTAATAGGTAAATCTCGTTTGAAATCTCCTATCTGAAGCTCTGAAACAGTCTTAGAATCATAGTTTGACTACACTAACACTTTTTGGGGGGCTGTAAACAGTTAAGCATTAATTAGAATCTAGTTTAATTTTCACAGTGGTAAGTATTTTTACTCTTTGAGTCCTCCAGGAATGGATTTTCTGTTATGTCTAGTGTCTTTAAGAGAAAAAACACAACTCTACAAACTCCATTAAATTTCCATGGGATCTAGAAATAAATTTTCCGTATCTATAAACTTATGTCTATGGAGTTTAGTTCTTGTTTCAGATTTAAATGGAAAAAAAATCAGGAAGTATTATGACACTGTTTAGGCATCTTTAGGCTATTATATTTCTGTGCTTGGTAAACAATGAAAACTTCATTCTTAATTATTAGGTTACAACCTTTAAGCCACAGAAAAGGATATTTTGCCCCAAAGTTTGGAGGTGCTCTTTGTGGTGTGAAGTACCCTATGGGAAAATTATGACTTGGTTCAGTTCAGTTCTTTGGTAGAGTTAGTGACTTGGTGTTTTGTTTTTTCTTTTCCCAGTGATGTTTGGTACAATGAGCTTGTATGTGTTTTGGGGTTAAAAATCACCTGCTGAGGATGGTAGACCTGGGTTCCTGGTTGACAACCAGGTGGGCCTGATTAGAGTAGTCATTTCCTGGTAGGCACAAAATAATCACCAACAGTAGCGTTGCATCTGTAATGTTTGTTTGCTTTTAAAAAACTTTATTCTTGATTTCTTTTCCTATAAACATCGAGTGCACTGAGTCTGTATCATTCCGTAGGACAGCCCTACACCTTGCCTTTGTAATCCCTTATCTAATGTGGAAGCACAAAGAAACTGTTAAGCTCATATCATCTCAAGACCGTCTCCCACCTTTTTTGTATTTTCTTATCCTAAAAGCAGCCTAACTGAAAGTAAGTAATGCTCCTCTGGACCAATAGAAATGTGGGAGTATTTGTGACATGGTAAAATATTGTTAACGTCTGTGAGGCTGCTCTGACCTCTTCTGTAATCATTCTTTTGTCATTCATTCATTCATTTATTCATTCTGCAAACATTCGTTGAGGGCCTGCTTTGCTTGTAAAGGCAAGCTGAGAGCTTCGAGAGTTTGCTGTAGCTGAGGAGCCCTGGGAGCACAGCTGATGAACCAGGGGATGCCAGTGATGTCCTAGATGGAGCGACAGTCCTCCCGACAGAAAGATCAAGTGGATCCTGGTGATCAGCTGAGCCTGTGGGCCTCGTGAGCAAGTCTGTTCTGTTCTGGAAACCAAAAGTGGCCTTCTTCATCTTTGGAGACATTTTATTGTCACGTCCTCTTTTTCAGACTGTGCTGTCTCTACTACTTAGGGATGTGGAAACCCATGACAGAGTCAGTTTTCATTAGAATTCGGTCGTCCGCATTTGTATGAGATGGATGTGGGGATTTTGGGGGGTGGGTGGGGAGAGAAATTGTCATCCCTCTAAAGTACCTGTCCTGAAAAAACAGGAGCAGAACGTGAAGGAAACAGGTGGCAGCCTTTAGGAAAAAAGGAACAGAGAAGAGCTGTGAACAAAGCTCATTTTTTTTCAAATAAACATGCTTTAAAAAGTAGATTGACATCCGACGTTAAATTTCATTCTGACAAATTACCGAACAGCTGAAGATACTGTTTCCTGTGTAGGTTATAATAATTATTGGATGCAAAGATAATTAGTGTCTCCGGGTTGGATTTTTGAGATAGTATGCAAACCATAAGCACAGTTTCAATAAAACGTATTCTGTGAGGTGTGTTGAACTTTGTATTATTTGGAATTGAGAAGAGCAAAACTTGCTGACAAACCAGTGCCTATATCATAAACATAAACACAGAAAATAGCTGTTACTGTACAGGCTGTCTGTCTGCAATTTCACAAAGGGTATGTTGTTGCTAAACCTGACTACATATTTTGGGGGGGAATCCCATGCTTTTATTTAAATGAACACTCAGTCTCATACTGCCTTTTGATCAACTCCCAAAGTGTTTTTTGCAGCTGCATTTTAAGCATGACCAATCATTTTTCCCCCAAATAATGAAAATAATTTTGCATGGCCTCCATCTAACCCAGAAAGCATGCTCTTACTGCCTATGCAAGCAACTAATAAAAAAAATACAGACTATTTAACACTCAACATAAGTTTGAAAAAAAAAACCCACACCACACAATTCTTAGATTATGGAGCTCTATTTTTGAATTTGTAATTTTTAAAATGTGGCTTAATCAGTATCAAAGAACATGAATGTGATATCTTGCTTTGCACGTGTTTCTCTTTGCCGGTTTTCCTTTTTTTTTTTGATCATTGGCAAAATTGTATGTAAAATAAGTATTGTGCAAGCAGGAGTGGAAATGGGTATGTTGAACACTCACTGGTTTATATACCGTATTTAGCCTGAAGACTTTCCTGAAGTATTTTGTTCTAAAAATAACCTGCCATTTTCTATAGATCTTAATTTTTTATATCTTCTAGGGTTCCATTGTGGTCACAAGGGAAGAATGTGGCTTCTAAAACTGCTAACAATTTTAAAACACTTTTGTAGAGACTTGAGCTGTTCTGGAAAGCTTTGGAGCTTCCCAGCTGCTGGTCACAATGAGACTAAGCTGTGGAGTTTACAGTAGCATTGACAGTGGGGTAGGTTCTAGAGCCATCTCACATTCGTCTAAGACCCGTGTTTCCCAGTTTGGGGGAGAAGGGAGATCCGTAGCAGACTGGGGAGGCTTTTTCAAATCTCTCACGCGTACTCTCCCCAGGATTCTGTCAAGCCTCTTCGGAATGACTCGTCTGAGATTCTGATAGCCAGTGTTCACTAGACTCTTCTAGGGAACTTTTAAAAATGCCTGGGTCCCACTCCCAAGCTTTTGATATACTTAGTGTAGGGGCAGGTCCCAGGAATTACCATATTTATATTGAAAGCTCCGAGATATTTCTAATTTGCAGTCAGAATTGAGAACCACTGTGATACACCCTTCCTTTGCTGAGAACTATGGCGAGAATCACTGCCGTATGAAGTACTCAGGAGTGACTCAGACTTCTCTGTTGCTTTGGAGAGAAAAGAAAAAAAAAGGGATTGAGAGCTACTGATCAACCTCCTGTTTGAAATCAGGGGGGCCTTTCTGATGTGAGGAGCTTGGAGCTTTGTGTGTGCCTCAGCACTGGCCGTCTGGTGGGAACCGGTGGTCCTTAGTTTGCTGAAGCAGGCAGAGTGCCCCATGGGTTTGCCTCCTCCCCAGAGCCCTTCCCCCGGATGCCACAGCAGGGCCAGACCCTTGGGGGAGCAGGGCGGTCACTCTGAGTTAGAAAATGCTGAAGTAAAGCCTTCAATGGCTTTGAAAAACCTGTCCCTGATTTTGATAGACCGATTGTCACCTTGTAGTAATTATAGTAGCAAACCCTAGGCTGCTGCCCAATTTCCTATTTAGCTCACTCTCTACTATCCAGAATGTAGTTTCAGGAATTTTTTTTTTTTAGTTTAAAAATGAATGTGAAGCATTTTATTTGGGGTCTTTTTTCAGGTAACCCTCGGTATTTTTTCATGTAATTAAAAAAATCAAATAATATCCAAAAATTTGGCAGTACATGTTACCTGTGGAGGCAAATGAAATTTAATTTTAATCTGTGGTGAGCTGAATGCACTACAACATCTTCAAAATAAGCTGCTGTGCTTCTCAGGTGGTTCCTTCCTGTTGAGCATGTTGCTGCCTACAAAAAAAAGAATTTACCTGGTGTTTTCAACATTTCAAGGAATAATATATAAATAAAAATCTAGTTGGAAATGCTCCTTTAGAAGGGCCGCCTGGAGCAGTGATACCTGTTGTAATGGTGAAAACGCAATATGAAATTTCCTAGGTGCTATTCTAAACGGTGAGGTGTTATTATACCAAATGGGGAAGGCAGTGTTTCTGAAGCTGAAGTTCTCTTTGTAGGCCTTTTAAATATGCATTTATGTTCCCTATAGTTTTGCTCACCAACTGTGCCTCTCACCACTGGTTAAAATTGAATTCAAGCCCCATTACAAAAATAGTTTCTTGATTGAACTCTTAAGTTTTTACACTGGAATTTCTATAGTTGTCTTAAAAGCTGCATGTCATATCACTGTATACAAAATGCTTTGGTGGTGTTCATGCACCATTCATAGTGATTTGTGTATAATTTTCTTTAGTTGTACAGTAATATGGAAGGCAAGATGTCTTTCCTTGAGGCTGGAAACGAAATGTATCATACATTTTAAATTATTTTAGAACAAGTGCATGGATGTGTCACTGACTTCTGTTATTTATTTGTATGTTTTATTATTCAAAGTGTATGCACTTTTAAGAAGCAGAATTTATATTTTTATGTTTAAAACGTTTTATTTCTGGAACAGCAGTTGATTATATAGTATACAGTTGGAATTAAGAGAAAAGTGGAAAATGTAACAAAATATAATAAATTTATTACATGATGCCCTCTTCAAGCCATATTCCTCTTTCTCCCCCTTGCCAACCTCTGTATTTTTGGTGTTGATTAACCTTGGAAATTAAGCAGATACTTGTACTACACTGATGAATACAAAATGCTTTAAAATTGTAGTGTTAAGTGAAAACAAGTTACAGAAGGATACATACAGATACTCTGTAAGTAAAATTTTAAAGCAAAAAAATCACATCCGTGCTTATTTAATTTTCACAACCAAGGATTAATATAGCCATTTTCTCCAAGATGCAATTTGTCCTGGGCCATGGAACTGGACAAGAACTCACATTCTAACTCAATTCCAATGGGCTTTGTATTATTCCCCTCTTCTACCAAACTTTTATGATGGGAGGAAATAGTATAAAAGGAACCATTCTTTTCTGGGCCCTCTGTTGCCCCTGATATCTTCGTTTTCAACCATCCTGTTCTGATAAAAATTTCCAGGTGGCAAAAATTTACCACCTCTCAGGACGGGAATCCCTATTGAGGATGTCACATCACTTATGACCACTTGGGGGCACTAGAGATCACCATTATCAAAGGTATTTTAGAAGAAGTCCAGCCTCCAAGTTCTTAGCCTCTGTGGAAGTGCTTATTAAATACGAGTTGAGGAGCATTAAAAGTGAGCCTGGGTTTCAGTTTTGATAAGTACCACCAGCCATCATTTTTCCTAAAAATTGAATACAGATCACAGGACAGATCTTATTTTCCTGCAGCACAGTGTTACGGTTTAGGGTTGGGGCAGGGAGGCTGTTCTGAACCAAGGATGAGTGGGAACCATATGCATAAAACCCGAGGTACAGCAGTATATACCTCTCTAGTTTTAAGTAGTAAAACTGTGCTTCATATTGTGTTCAAGAATGTAACCGTGTAGTACACTGATCATTCGAGAGGCGTCATTTATGTCTGAAAGTGTTCACGTGCCGTAAAATACATAGATTTAATTTTTAGGCAGGTATTGAAGGATCACTCTGTCTCCTTAGAGTTTGGAAGATTATTTTCAAATACTTGAACGAGCAGTATCTCCCTGCACACGTTTCCCTCTGTCGGTCTTCCTGGAAGAAGCAAAGGCCTGAAAAAGCCCCTTGCCCTGGGTCCTGCGAGTGATTCCAGGCCACTGTCACTCCACAGGGTGTGACTTGAAGCCTGTTGCCGCCCCTTTGCCCCCCAACCCCCAGGATCCTCTCTGTCTTTCCCGGGATCCTCTCTGTCTTGCCCAGGATCCTCTTTGTCTTTCCCAGGTGGCTCCTGGATTCTCCCAGGTGGATGTTGCGGTGTTTCATTTTGTGGCTCTGTTCTGTGTCTCAGGCGTCTGCACAGGGGTCATCCGGTAGAGGTCCCCTCTCTCTTCCTCTTGTAGAACCCTCTGGAATTCAGTCTTGACTTGGCCTGGCCTTAGCCATGTTTCTCACCCCCTGCCAACATTTGCCACACAGAGGACCAGGGCTCTCCTCTCCCAGAGGGATAGGTTTTTGCATGATGCCGCATAACCCATCAGCCTTGCACCCTGTTTCTTAGAGCGTGCAGGGGTGTGACATTAATTTGATTTGCTCTTTGGATTTATAACAACTCAGTTTTTCTTCCAGAAAGTGGGAAGACAATGTGAGCGAAACCAGTGTTAGAATCGGGCCTCCCTGACGCTGGCAGGCTCTCCTTCTGTACCTTTCCTTTGTTTAGGAAGATTTCATGGAGGCCCAGAGTGTACAGATCCTGTCCCCAAGACATAGGGACGCAGCGTCACATTCCTTCGGAGAGCGGGGAAGGGAAGGCGCAGGGTGGAGAATGGTGCAGTGTGGCCCAAGGATGGTCAGCGCCGGCCTCAGGGTTCCAAATCCATAGAAGGTTGTGTTGGGGAAGGTGCCCCTTTAACTGTCTTATTAAAGAATTAAAGTCCAAGTTTCTTCGTTTAGCAATGCCTCCTGTCTGGAGATAGGACCATGCTCCGCGGGGCTCGCTGTCTAGTCAGGGGTCAGGTTGGTTGGTAGATAATGAGGATTTCAGTGTGTGCTGCCCATGCCTTTCACTCACTGCTCCTCCCTCGAGGCATCTCCCACCCCACCGGCAGCCACTTCCAGCTGTTCTACTCAGAAACCTTGTCTCTGAGATGCCCCATGGCTCATTCCCTTCTCTCTCCTGTACCTTTGCTCGGATGTCAGCGTCTCAGGCCTCCCCTGGCCACCTTTTAAAAAAACACTGCAGCCAGCTTCACATTCTCTCCCTCCTCCCTACTTCATTTTCTTCATATCACTTAGTACCAACAGCCACAGCATCTATACAATATATATGCAATGTATACCACACACCTATGGTGTATATGCTCACAGGAGGGCAGGGCTGTCTGTTCAGCGTGCTGCTCTCTTCCCACCACCTAGGAGAGTGCCAGGCCCACGGTAGTTACTAAGTAAATGTTTACTAACTGGATTAATGGATTTGCTTGGGTAATCCACTTAGCCTTTCTGCCTTCCTATCTAGAAGATAAAGAATGATGGTACTTGTATCTTGGAGTTGTGAGGGTTAAATGGGAATGATTCCTGTAAAGCATTCAGCACAGTGTGTGGCACAGAGAAAGGGCTTAGGGGATGGGGGGGGGGGCTGACCCTGACCTTCCTGGGAGCTCTACAGAGGAGGGGGCATTGGAGCATGACTCATACATTCCAGGCTGGGGAAACTGCTTGTACTTTCTGGAAACCTCAGGAGTCCAATCTTCCTGGAACGTAGGGCAGGAAGGCAGGACTTGGTGGATGAAGGGAGAGGGAGGTTGGCAGAGGCTTCATCTGGAAGGACCTTTTTTGACCTTACACATTTGTCCTGAGGTAAATGAGAATCCAGGAAGAGATTTTAATTTGGGAGAGAGATGAGATCCAGCTTGTGACGTAGCATGGTCACCATGGCAACGATGTGGCACCAGTGAGCCCTGTTAGGAACTTGTTGCAGGAATCTGGGTAGAGCCCGGTGGAAGGGCTGACCTAAAGCAGTGTTAGGTGGACAGAGGCCCTGAGGGCAGGCTGCTAAGTTCGAATCCTGGTACCATGACTTCCTAGCCGGGCAACCTTGGACAGGTTACTTAACTTCCCTGTGCCTCAAATTCTTCACCTGTTCCGTGTGTCTAATGGTATCTATATGATCGTTGGGAGGCTTAATTGGGGTGCTTGGTTTATTTACATTTTATATAATCACTAATGTATTTAGTTTCATCTATAATACTATCTCACTGTTTCTTTAATATTTATCCCACCTGTTTTATATTTCCTTTTCTCCTCTTTCTTTTAGATCAGTCGTTTTTTTAAATTCCAGTTTTTCACCTCTGTTTGTTATTCATTCTTTTCCTCCTCTTTCAGTGGTTATCCTTGTGATCTCAACATGCATTCTTGATTTATAGGAGTCTAAGAAAAACTAGTAATTTTTACCCCTTCAGAGTCTTAGAACACTTTAATTCCATTTTACCCTTTCTGCCATTTGCTGTTTGTTGTGTATTCGAATTCTATGTGTATTTAACACACATATACAGTCAGCCCTCCCTATCTGCAGGTTCCATATCCCAGTTGGTTGAATCCACGTATGCAGAATCCGTGGATATGGAGGCCAGCTGTACTACGCCATCCTTGGACTCGAGCATCCTTGGATTTGGGTCTTCACGGGGTGTGGGAGGTCCTGGAACCAGTCTCCCATGATACTGAGGGATGACTGTATATATAACTCATGTAACTAACATTATTATTATTAATGTTAGATGTCATAACTAAATTATTATTATTAATGTTAGAAGTCAATATTCATATGGAGTTTTTTACTTTTTTACAAGATATTTACTTTCCATTGCTCTGCATTCCTTCCTGCATTTCAGTATTTCTTCTGTGATCATTATCCTTCTTCCTGAAGAATTCCCTTTAGTGTTTCTTTTTCAAGCCCGTGCTAATGATGCATTCTCTTAGTTTTTAGGTGATTGGAAATGTCTTTATTTTGCCTTTGAAGGGTATTTTCACTGGGAATAGAATTCTAGGTTGCAAGTTATTTTCTTTCATTTTCATTCCATGGTCTTTTGCTTTTTATTATTTCTGTTGATAAGTCAGTTCCTTTGAAGGTGTTTTATTTTTTCTAAATGCTTTGAAGATGCCTCTCTTTGTTTTTCATCAGTTTCATTATGATGGGCCTAGTGTGGGGTTATTGTTTTGTTTGTTTCTATCCTGCACTTCATGAATCAGTCTTGGGAAAGTTTTCAGCCATTAACTCTTTAAATATTGCTTCTGATCCATTTTTCCATCCCCTTCTAGGGCTCAGTAAGTGGCATCACCATCCACTCTAGTCGCTCAGTCCAGAAGCCAGGGATCCATCCTTGACGCTGCTTTTCCTCTCAGCCCCCATCCTTACATCTAATCCATTTGCAAGCCCTGTCCAAGCCTACTTCCCCAATTATGTCCTGCCCACTTTTCTTTCTTTCCACTGATGACACCTGAGTCAAGTCCAAGGCTCTGTAGTATCTTGACTGGGCTTCTGCATCAGCCTCTTAAATAAATCTGCCCACTTCTCCAACCCCATCTTATGTCGCTCTCCTTCACTGCAGGCACAGAAGCCTCCTGAGTGTCTTGACCACAGGGCCTTGCACTTGCTGTTTCCTCTGCCCGGAATGCTCTTCCCCTGCATGTTCATGTGGCAAGTCCTTTCTCATCTCAAATGGAACCCCAGGACGTCCTCTCTGGACCCCCGTATCCAGAGTCGTTGCCCAGCTCTGCAGTCACTTTTTGTTGTTGTTGTTTATTGGAGTATACATCTTTATTGGAGTATAATTGCTTTACCATGTTGTGTTAGTTTCTGCTGTATAACAAAGTGAATCAGCTATATGTATACATATATCCCCATATCCCCTCCCTCTTGCGTCTCCCTCCCACCCTCCCTATCCCACCCCTCTAGGTGGTCACAAAGCACTGAGCTGATCTCCCTGTGCCATGCGGCTGCTTCCCACTAGCTATCTATTTTACATTTGGTAGTGTATATATGTCCATGCCACTCTCTCACTTTGTCCTGGCTTACCCTTCCCCCTCCCCGTGTCCTCAGGTCCATTCTCTACGTCTGCATCTTTTTTTTTCCAAAGATTTTTTTTTTTTTTTTGGCTGCGTTGGGTCCTCGTTGCTGTGGGCGGGCTTTCTGCAGTTGCAGTGATTGGGGGCTACTCCTTATTGCGGTGCGTGGGCTTCTCATTGCAGTGGCCTCCCCCGTTGCAGAGCACGGGCTCTAGGCACGCGGGCTTCAGTAGTTGTGGCACGCAGGCTTCAGTAGTTGTGGCTCGCGGGCTGTAGAGCACAGGCCCAGTAGTTGTGGCACATGGGCTTAGTTGCTCTGCGACATGTGGGATCTTCCTGGACCCGGGCTCGAACCCGTGTCCCCTGCACTGGCAGGCGGACTCTTAAACCACTGCACCACCAGGGAAGCCCTCTACGTCTGCATCTTTATTCCTGTCCTGCCCCTAGGTTCTTCAGAACCATTTTTTTTTTTTTAGATTCCATATATATGTGTTAACACACGGTATTTGTTTTTCTCTTTCTGACTTACTTCACTCTGTATGACAGTCTTTAGGTCCATCCACCTCACTACAAATAACTCAATTTCATTTCTTTTTATGGCTGAGTAATATTCCATTGTATATATGTGCCACGTCTTCTTTATCTGTTCATCTGTTGATGGACACTTAGGTTGCTTCCCTGTCCTGGCTATTGTAAATAGAGCTCTGCAGTCATTATTTATTTCATTTCCCTGTTGTATTTTCATAACACTCCTCAGTCTCTGAAATTCTTTTCTTTTAAAAATTTTTATTGGAGTATAGTTGACTTACAATGTTGTGTTAGTTTCAGGTGTACAGCAAAGTGATTCAGTTATACATGTACATATATCCACTCTTTTTTAGATTCTTTTCCCATATAGGCCATTACAGAGTGTTGAGTGGAATTCCCTGTGCTATATAGTAGGTCCTTATTAGTTATCTATTTTATATATAGTAGTGTGTATGTGTCAATCCCCATCTCCCAATTTATCCCTCCCCCTCCTTACCCCCTAAAAAGAATGAAATAATGTCACTTGCAGCAATCAGGGATGCACCTAGATATTGTCATACTGAGTGAAGTAAGTCAGAGAAAGATAAATATCATAGGATATTGCTTATATGTGGAATCTAAAAAAATAGTACAAATGAACTTATTCGCAAAACAGAAATAGTCACAGATATATAAAACAAACCTATGAAACTCTATTTATTCACTAGCACTAGTTTATCATGAGTCTGCCCCATCAAAACATAGTTACCATGAGATCAGAGTCTTTGTCTGTCTTTGCTCTGTTACTTAAGTCATTTTGGGTGTTCTCAGCTCTAAGGAACAAAATGTCCAAACAAAGTAGGCTCCACTATTTCAGTGTTATACATATGTATACTGAGGTGCAGAGAGAGAAAATAACTTACCTAAAAATCACACCAGTCATTAGTGGTACATCTTGGATATGAACCTAGGCCTGCTACTTCAAAACCTGTGTTTTTTTTACATTATTACTCCAATACCCTACACTATATTAAATAAGGGAATTTAATAATTAACATATTCAACTGCATTTAGTAATGCAGTTACTAGAAGGGGAATCCTTCTACACTGTATAAAGTCCTGTTTTGTGTGTAATCTCTGAGTAATTTTTTACTACAGCAAATTCAGGAATTAAGGAAATTGCTACTTTTTGGAAACAGAATTTAGGAGAGTGTCCTTGGCTTAATTTTTTGAAACTTAAAAAAAATAATTTTATACTTATAGAAAAGTTGCAAAACTAGTTCAGAGGATTACCATGTACTCTGCTCAGCTGCCCCTAATGTCAGCATACTGCAGGACCATAATACTGATTAAAACTCAACATTGGTATAATACTATAAACTACAGAGTTTATCTGGATTTTACCAGTTTGTCCACTAATGTCTTTTTTTCTGTTCCAGAAACCAACCCCAGATCCCACGTTACATTTAAGTGACATGTCTCCTTAGGTCCTCCAAATTGACAGCCCCTCCCTCTTTTATGAACTTGACAGTGTTGAAGAGTATGAACCAGTTATTATATAGAATGTGTCTCAGTTTGGATTTAGTTCATGCTTTGTCATGGTTAGATTGAGGTTTTGCATTTTTCGGCAAGAACATCCCAAAAGCAGTGCATCAGAGGGAGAATGTGACATTGATAGGTCTTATTACTGGTGATGTTAAAACCTTGGCCATTTGGTTAAGGTGGTGTCTTCTGGATTTCTCCACTGTAAAGTTACTATTTTTCCCTATGAACTTAATAAATGTCTTGGGGAGGTAATGTTAGATCATGCAAATATTGTCTCTCCTCCTTTGGCCAACTAATTTTAGCATCCAGTAGTGGATCTGGCCTGCAACAATTTTTTTATTACTGGGGTATTCTAGTGGTGAAAGAAAGACATCTTAAAAATCTCACTTAACAGGAAGTCCAGAAACAGGACAGGTGCAGGGTTTTCAGTGCCTCAACAGAGTCAGCCAGGACCAAGGCTCTTCCCTCTGCCGTTCTCAGCAGGTTAGCCTGTGTCCTCGGATTTGGCCTTCAGTGACGACATCCAGTTGAAAAAGACAGGGCCTTTCTCTGCCCAGGTGGGGAATGTTTCTCAGATCGACCCCCTGCTCTCTGAAAACCTCCCCTCAGATCCCATCGACCAGGATCTTGGTTACCTGCCTGTGACCAAGTTGCAAGGAAAGCAAAGGAAGTGAGTAACTGGCATTTCCAGCCAGTGTTGGGGGTTGGAAGGATGGGCTCTGGCGGAGAAGAAACTTGTGGGGGATGAGTACTGGGGAGCTAGCCCCATGTCTGCCGCATTGCATCATCCCCAGCTCCCAAGGCAGCGCCCTACACCTGCAGGTGCTCAGTTAATCTCTGTGGAGCCAATGAATTCTTTGTCTCTTGCCTGGAGACATAATCTGCCATTATTACCTGGAAGCATTAGAGCTCTGGACTGTGGCCTCAGATAGAGAGAGTGCCATGGGGAGCAGATCAGGGGAAAGGTGAGGTCAGCGTGGCAAGGATGGCGAAATGGCAAGGGGGCCCCCTGTGGGAGTCCCCACTCACGACACCTTAGCTTCTTCATGCTTTGGTCTCCAGCAGGGTGATGCTCCTCCGGCCCCGCAATTACCTCTACCAAAGCCTAGGGAGAACCTACAGAGGTGCAGGAAGGCAGAGAAATCTGTCTGCCAAACCCAACGGCCTCTACTAAGAAGGTTCTCCAAAGGAAGAAGGGAGCCAGAGGGTGGTCCCTGCTCTGTACACAAAGGAGTCTGGCTCTGGGGGCCTCGGACACAGCCTGGTAGCTTGTTTGGTAAATAGTGACATTGTTATAAATATTTAATAACTCAAGGGACTGCAGCACGTGAAAAATTGATGAGATCCCTTTGTGGGAATGCAGGCTTTTTCTCCACGTCTGCTCTGCGGGAGACAGTTAGAGGCTGACGTCTGTTCGTGCTGACACCTGTATTTGTGGTGGGGCTGATGAATGGCCGGAGAAATATTCTCCATGTTTAGGAAGCATCAATCCATCAAGCTGGAGTTTAGGCTGAGGGAAGAATTCACAGCCATCAATATTCTCTTGTTTATTAAGCAGCGCGGGTTTTGTGAGACAGCGAGCCTTGTGTCAGTCCTGGGAGCAACGCCTCCAGAAAGGGCACAGTGGCTCCTTGATGAATGACTTTAATAAGAAGCAGCTTAGAAGTACCTTCAAGTAAGAAACTAATAACAATAATTAGATGTTCCTTAATCATTTATTTATTTTATAGTTTATGCCCTGCCTGCTTCTGGAAAAAGAATGGAAGTGGCTTGCAATTAAAACACATCTACCCAGGATGGTTCAAATGAAGATAAACATGAGATCAGAAATCGCACTGAGGGAGTGAATTTTTCTTAATCAACTTTCCTGCTACCCACTGAGAATATTGTATTCCCTCTCCTCGCCAGTCACCTTTGGTTCCTCGGCGCCACGGGATGTGGCAGATGTAAAGCGGCGGCTGCAGGTGTCGCAGGACAGGTGGATGAGGCGGGAGCAGGATGTGTGACCTGTGGTCTCAGCATCTGAGCCCTGGGCTTCCAGCCACATTTGGATTTCGTATGTCGTCGCTCCAAACAAATCTGTGTGTCTGCGGCAGGGTGGCATGAAAAATTAATGCCCCTGTGTCAGAGCTTGTCAGAGTGACAGTGCAGAAAGGGAATAACAGGGGCGACACGCGTGGTGCTTTCTACTGAACAACCACTCTTGTGTTCCCTGACTGCCGTCTCTCAAGCCTGCGTGTCTGGACTCATGGGGCTTCAGCAGCCAGACCCTCCCTTCAGCCTGAGGGCAGAGAGCCTGCCTCTGTGCAGTAGCTCAGGCCGTGTGTCTGGAGTGTGCTGACCCTCCTCCCCACCCCAGTGGGAGCAGCAGAAGGGGCTGTGGTCAGAGCTGGGTGACGAGTTGACCAGTCTTGGTTGTACCATCCTGGGCTTAGAGAACGAGAAGGCAGCCCCCCCAGAGGGTCGTCAGAGAGCAGGCTGGGACAGAGACGCTCCAGAGATGCTCTAGTGTGGGAGAAACTGGGGAACAGGCGGGCGAGGGGGCAAGGAGAGGAAGAGGGGAAGACTTAAGGTTCTGCTGCTGCAGAACCTCCACAAGCAGTGGAGTGGAAGTTTCCCCGCACATTTAAATACTCAGCAAAGGTTTGTTCACTCTGAATCTCAAGTTGGCTTCTTTCTGACCTGTGGTCACAGGGGTGGGAGTAGCCACCTCCTTCCTGCAGCAGGGTTGGTCTAATGTAGCAGTTTAATATCATGGATTCTGGAGCCAGACCACCTGCGTTCACATATCAGCTTTTGACTTCCTAACTTTCTGGCCTTAGGCAAATTGTTTAACATTTTTATGCCTCAATGTCACATATGTAAAGTACTTAGAAAAATGTCTGGTGCTTGGTGTTAATTAGGTTAACGATCGGTTTCGCTGATCTTCATCCAGGGGGGTGGATGAGGAAAGGCCCTAGAGCTCAGTGACCTAGGCTTAGGCCATGTTGAAAGGTCGCGTGGCTGGAGCTTTGGGGAGGGAGTTAGGAGCTTGTTGACCTGCTGAATGGCCGTGGGAAAATATACATCCTCTTCTGTCTGCCTGAGCCACTGAAAAAAAAAAAATCCCCCTTGCCTCCCTTATCCCCCTAGGATGAACCTAAATGTGATGTTAGGTTTATAAGATGAATTACCCTCATCCAAGCCAGGGCTGAGCAAGGCACTCTCTTTTTTTGGTAGTGGGGAGGGTATACCATAATTTTAATTTTTTTTAAACATCTCTATTGGAATATAATTGCTTTACAATGTTGTGTTAGTTTCTACTCTATAACAAAATGAATCAGCTATATGTATACATATATTCCCATATCCCCTCCCTCTTGTGTCTCCCTCCCACCCTCCCTATCCCACCCCTCTAGGTGGTCACAAAGCACTCAGCTGATCTCCCTGTGCTATGCGGCTGCTTCCCACTAGCTATTTTACATTTGGTAGTGTCTATATGTCCATGCCACTCTCTCACTTTGTCCCAGCTTACCCTTCCCCCTCCCCGTGCCCTCAAGTCCATTCTCTATGTCTGCATCTTTATTCCTGTCCTGCCCCTAGGTTCATCAGAACCTTTAAAAAAAATTTCTTTTTTTAGATTCCATATATATGTGTTAGCATATGGTATTTGTTTTTCTCTTTCTGACTTACTTCACTCTCTATGACAGACTCTAGGTCCATCCACCTCACTACAAATAACTCAATTTCATTTCTTTTTATGGCTGAGTAATATTCCATTGTATATATGAAGCCTCTCTCTTCTTAAGAAATAAAAAGGAAGAAAGCTTTCCTGCTCTTTGTGGAAATTTAGGATTATTCCTAAATGTTAAGGCAGTGGATCTCTTCCCTCATTGCACATAAGAATCCCCCGGGGAGTTTTAAAATTTGTCTGAAGTCTAGAACCCTCACCTAAGATTCTGATCTGATGGGTCTAAGGTGAAGCCTGGATGACAGGGTATTTTTGTGGTTCCCAGATGCAGTAAATCCCTTGTGAACCAGGGGAGGACATGATGAAGGAGTCTGGAGCATCTGCAGGAGTGATGATGACAGATCGGGAAGCTGCGTGCACCTCGGGTATAAAGGCTACGACATGATTTTGCATGGGACACAGATGATAAATATGGCAAAAATTGTGAAGTTGGCTCTAAAATGACTAGCGTTCAGAAATACTCTGGGGTAGATCATTCACTATGGTTTGGGGCTGGGGAGGCCATCCGGTTTCCTGCTCTGGCCCATGAACTTCTGTTGACACTTAAGCAAGTGCTAAGAGGCGTTGAGAAGTGAGTTTATTTCTCTGCGTTGATGGTCTTGTTCTCTGCAGTAGACACTGATAACTGTCCTGCATTATCGCATCTTCTCTATGCTGCCAGAGGCTGCATTTCCCAGCCTCCTAAGGGTAGGTATGGCCATGTGACTAACTTCTGGCTGGGAGAGTGTAAGAGGAAGTGGTATGTACAATGTCCAGATCACATCTTTTAAAAGGAAGCAGGTTTCCCTGCACTTCCTGTCTTTCCCCCTTCTTTCTGGCTGAAAATGATAACACCTGGAGCAGAAATGGAAGCCACGTGTCAGGAGGGCAGTGCAATCCAGCAGCTCTGGACTATTGTGTGAGAGAAAATAAAAGCCTATTATTTTATTTAAGGTTTCGCATTGTTAGGTCTGTGTTTCAACAGCATAGCCTGTACCCTAACTAATATATGCTTCCTTTGGCACTAACTTTGGCACACTCAGAATTCTAGGATGAGGGGAATAACTATATAAATGCATAAATAAAATAAGGGAAGAAGGATTTTCACAGCCTGAAGATGGTCATATGCCATAAACAGAGGGGTATGTTTATCTCAACTTTCTGCAAATGAGGTCAATTAGATAAACAGACATTCTAATGTAGAATTTCCTTCTCCTTTGGTCTCACAATTCATCAACGTGAGGAATTATTAATGAAGCTCCCTCAGCTACTGACATTGAACTATCTTCACCTCATTTCCGAGAAAACTCTCTAAACACATGAAGAAATTCATCAGAGTGAGTCTCTGAGGACTCAAAACAAGTGACATGTTGCGAAGCCATATTACTGCAGTGAGACTTGGGAGGATATGGCAATGATATAAGTAAAAGCAGGATACTATGAAAAGGTATTAGAGAAGCAAAAGGAATTTTTGGAGCTACAAAGCATGATGGAAAAAAATGGAATAGCACAATCAAATAAATTAATTAAAAGGCTTTATTAAGAAACTCCTCTAGAATTTGGTTAAAAAAGACAAAGAAACAAAAATCTTGAACGACAAAATACAATGTCAAACTAGATCAAATGACTCGATATTTATGTAAAAGAAATGCCAGAAATACAAAGTGAAGTAGATGGAAGAGAAGAAATAATTGAAGAAAAGAAGAAAATTTACTTGACCTGAATATTTAAATCTTTATGTCAAAAGGGTTTCCTGATTTATCCTCAGGATTAACTGGAAAAAAGAGCCTACACATGGATATATTTTGTGGATTTTTATAAATTCTAGGTATAAAAAAATATTAAGGTCAGTTAGGTAGGTTAAAATGTGATGATTAAAAAGGACAGGAGGGCTTCCCTGGTGGCACAGTGGTTAAGAATCCACCTGCCAGTGCAGGGGACACGGGATAGAGCCCTGGTCTGGGAGGATCCCACATGCCACAGAGCAACTAAGCCCATGGGCCGCAACTGCTGAAGCCTGCACTCTAGAGCCCATGCTCCACAACAAAGAGAAGCCACTGCAGTGAGGGGCCCGCACGCCACAGAGAGGAGTGGCCTCTGCTCACTGCAACTATAAAAGAAAGCCCGCACACAGCAATGAGGACCTAACACAGCCCAAAATACAATAAATTTTAAAAAAGGACAGGAAAAAAAAAAGATGCATCAGATTGTTCCCCTGCAACAGTGAGTATTAGAAGGCAATGGCAAAATTTACAGAGTTCTGAGAAAAAGTGATTGTGACCCCATAATTCTATACCTTTTCAAACTATTGTTTTTGCATAAGAATAAAAGACAAATATTTTTAGGTGTTCAAAATCTCAGAAAAGATACCATCCACATATAGCCATAAGAAATTTACTGGAAGCAGCTCTCCAGCAAAATGGAAAAATTCAAAATAAGGAACTGAACAAAAGGAAGACTTGGTATTCAAAAAACATTGGTTCCAACTATATACATAATAACATTAAATGTGAATGAATTAAACAATCTAATCAAAAGGCAAAGATTGTCAGACTGGATTTAAAAACAAGATCTAACTATTTGCTATTTACAGAAGATACCCTTTAGACTCAAAGATAGAAGTAGTTTGGAAGTAAAAAGATGTAAAAGAAATAGCATGCAACTAACAACCATAAGAAAGCTGAATGGTTATACTAATACCAGACAAAATAGACTTTCAAACAAAAAACAGGTAAGAGAGGGGCATTTTATAATGATAAAAGGATTGATACATCAAGAAGATATGACAGGGGGCTTCCCTGGTGGCGCAGTGGTTGAGAGTCCGCCTGCCAATGCAGGGGACGCAGGTTCGTGCCCGGGTCCGGGAAGATCCCACGTGCCGCGGAGCGGCTGGGCCCATGAGCCATAGCCGCTGAGCCTGCGCGTCTGGAGCCTGTGCTCTGCAATGGGAGAGGCCACAACAGTGAGAGGTCCGCGTACCGCAAAAAAAAAAAAAAAAAAAAAAAGAAGATATGACAATTATATATATTCACCTAACAATAGTGCCCCCAAATACATAAAAGAGAAATGGATAAAACTGAGGGAAAAATAGATAATTCAACAGTAATAGTTGGAGACTTTAATAGCCCATTTTCAATGATGGATAGTAGAACTAAGCAGAAGATCAACAAGGAGACTTCAACACTATAAATGAATTAGACTTAACAAACACCTATAGAACACTCTACCCAGCAACAGCAGAATACTCATTCTTCTCAAGTTCACACATGGGACATTCTCCAAGATAGGTCTTATGATATGCCACAGAACAAGCCACAATAAATTTAATAGTATTGAAATCATACAAAGAATGTTCTCTGACTACAATGGAGTAAAAACAACAGAAAGAAATTTGGAGAATTCACAAATCTGTGGAAATTAAACAACACACTCCTAAACAGCCAATGGGTAAAAGAAAAAATCACAGAGAGTTAGAAAATACTTTGAAGTGAATTAAAAGGGAGATACAACATACCAAAACTTATGGGAAGCAGCTAAAACAGTGAAAAATATATAGCTGTAAACACATACATTAAAAAAAAAGAGAGAGAGAAATATCCCAAATCAATAACATGCCCTTGCACGCTAAGAAATGGGAAAAAGATGGAACTTCCCTGGCGGTCCTGTGGTTAAGGCTTCGCCCTTCCAATGGAGGGGGCGTGAGTTTGATCCCTGGTCAGGGAGCTAAAATCCCACATGCTGCGCAGCCAAAAAACAACAGCAACAAAAAACGAAATGGGAAAAAGAACAAACTAAACCCAAAGCAAGCAGAAGGAAACAATAAAGTTTAGAGTAGAAATTAATAAAATAGAGCATAGAAAAATAGGGAAAAATCAACAAAACAAAAAGTTGGTGCTTTGAATAGGTCAATAAAATTGGCAAATCTTTAGTTACGAAAAGATCAAGAAAAAAGGAGACTCACATTACTAAAATCAAGAATGAAAAAGAGGACATTTGTGATTTATAATAAGAAATATGTATTTGGTCATCATCAGGTTCCTGGCACAGAGTTCCTGGAACCTTTGGAATTTCCTAAGTGATAACAGTGATAAAGATGAAAGCAATGTCTTTTCTTAGTCCTAACACTCCCCTTTCAATCACACCTGAGTTTATGTTGATGAGGTGACTTTGGGAAAGCTCTTAAGGGTTGGGGGAGGGGGGAATTGGTTGCCAGGGGAACCAACCAACTGATTAGAGGGTTGAAACTTTCAGTCCCACCCCCAACTTCCAGGGAGGAGGGGGGACAGGCTGGAGGTTGAGTTAATCACCAATGGCCAATGATTTAATCAATCATGCCTGCATAAAAATCCTTAAAGTACAGAGTTTGGAGAGCTTTCCAGTTGGTGAACACAGAGGTTCGGGGAGGTTGGCTTGCTTGGAGTGGACATGGTAGCTCCTTGCCCATTCCCACATAGCTTGCCCTATGCATCTCTTCCATATGGCTGTCCTGAGTTGTATCCTTTAATAATGAACTGGTAATTTAGTAAATAAACTGTTTCCTGAGTTCTGTGAGCCATTCTAGCAAATTATCAGACCAGGAGAGGAGGTCATGGGAACCTATGACTTATAGCCAGTCAGCCAGAAGCACAAGTAACAACCTGGACTTGCAGTTGGTGTCTGAAGTGGGGGTGTGTGTACAATCTTGTTGGACTGAGTTCTTTGCCTGTGGGGTCTGTGCTAACCCCAGTAGACAGTGTCAGAGCTATTGAACTGTGGGGCATCTAGTTGGTGTCTGCAGAAATTTGGGGAATTGCTTGGTGTGGAGAAAACCCTCTCACATTTGGGTGTCAGCCATGAAATACTGAGAATAGTAGTAGAGATCTGAGAGAAGAAGCAGTTTTTTTTTCTCCTTACAACATAACTATTGACCTTACAGAAATAAAAAGGATTATAAGAGAATACTACGAACACTGTAGCCAACAAATTAGATGACTTAGACAAAATGGACAAATTCTTAGGAAGATGTAAACCACCAAAACGGACTCAGGAAGTACTAGAACATCTGAATAGACTTTTAACAAGTAAAGAGATTGAGTTAGTAAAACGAAACAAAATTACCCACCAAGAAAAGCCTAGGCCCAGAAATTTTCATTGGTGAATTCTACCAAATAGTTAAAGAAGAATTGATACTAAACTCTTCCAAAAAACTGAAGAAAAGGGAACACTTTTCAACTCATTCTATGAGACTAGTATTACCCTGATACCCAAACAAGATAAGGACTTCACAAGAAAAGGAAAGTACAGACCAATATCTCATGAATATGAATGCAAAAATCCTCAACAAAAACTAGGCCAAGTCTAGCAATATATAAAAAGGATTACACACAATGACCAAATGGGATTTATCCCAGCAATGCAAGGTTGGTTTAACATCCCAAAGTCAATTAATTTAATACACAATATGAATAGAATAAAGGACAAAAGCCACATGATCATCCCAATAGCTGAAGAAAGGCATTTGACACTATTCAACACCCTTTCATTATAAAAAAAATAACAACCTAGGAATGGAAGCAAACTTCCTCAACCTGATAAAGAGCATCTATGAAAAACCCACAGCTAACATCATACTTCGTGGTAAAAGACTGAGTATTTCTCCCTAAGATCAGGAACAAGAAGGATGTCTGTTCTCATCACTCCTATTCAACATCATACTGGAGGTTCTAGTCAGGGCAGTTAGGCTAGAAAATGCAATAAAGGCATCCAGATTGGAAAGGAAGAACTCAGATTATCTCTATTTGCAGATGACACGGTCTTGTATGTAGAAAATTCTAAAGGAATCCACTAAAAAACAATTAGAACTAATAAGTTGAGTAAGTGTGCAGGATGCGAGATCAATCCACAGAAATTAATTCTTGTTCTATACACTAGTAATGAGCAATCTGGAAGTGAAATTAAGAAAACAATTGCATTTACAATAGCATCAAAAAATAAAATACTCAGGAATAAACTTAACAAAGGAGATGCAAGGCTTGTACACTAAAACTACAAAACATTATTGAAAGAAATTAAAGAAGATTTAAATAAATAGAAAGACATCCCATACTCATGGATTGGAAGACAATATTGTCAAGATGGCAATGCTTCCCAAATTGACCTACAGATTCAATGAAATCCCTATCAAAACCACAGCTGGCTTTGTTGAAGAAATTGACAAGCTGATGCTAAAATTCATATGGAAATTTAAGGGACCTGGAATAGCCAAAAATAAATCTTGAAAAAGAAAAAGTTGGAAGAGTCTTACTTCCTGATTTCAAAACTTACTATTAGAAAGATGTAGTAGTCAAGAGAGTGTGGTACTGCAATAAGGATAGACATATAGGTCAACAGAATAGGATTGAAAATCCAGAAATAGACCCTCATATTTACAGTCAATTGATTTTTAACAAGTGTGTCAAGATAACCCAATGAGAGAAAGAATAGTCTTCTCAACAAATAGTGATGGGACAGCTGGATATTACATGAAAAAAAATGGAGTTGAACTTCTATCTCACACCATATATAAAAATTGATTCAAAATGGATCAAAGACTAAAATTAAATGCTAAAACTATTAAATTCTTGAAGAAAATGTTGATGTAAATCTTTGTGACCTTGACACCAAAAGCACAAACAGAAGGGAAAAAAATAGATAATTGACATCACCAGAATTAAGAACTTTTGTGCTTTGAAGGACACTATCAAAAAATGAAAAGACAGCCTATAGAATGGGAGATAATTTTTGCAAATCGTATTTCTGATAAGAAATTTGTACTAATATATATAAAGAACTCTTAAAACTCAACAATACAAAGACAACCCAATTTAAAAGTGGGCAGATAATTAATTAATTAATTATTTTATTTATTTATTTATTGACCACACAACGTGGCATGCGGGATCTTAGTTCCCCGACCAGGGATCGAACCCATCCTCCCTGCAGTGGAAGCACGGAGTCTTAACTACTGGACCACCAGGGAAGTCCTGGGCAAAGAATTTAAATAGTTCCCCAAAGAAGATACACATGTGACCAATAAATATATGAAAAGAAGTCAATATCATTAGCTGCCAAAGAAATGCAAATCAAGCCCTCAATGAGATTTTACTTTATACTCCCTACAAGGGCTAAAATAAAAAAGACAGGTAATAACAGGGTTGGAGAGAATGTGGAGAAATTGGAACCCTCATACACTGTTGGTAGGAATGCAAAACAGTGCAGCCACTTTGGGGAACAGCTTGGAAGTTTCTCAGAAAGTTAAACATTGAATGAACGTACAACTCGGCAATTCCACTCCCAGGTATACATCCAGAATAATCCAAAACAGGTCTTCAAACCAAAACTTGTATAGGAATATTCATCGCAACATTATTCATAATAGCAAAAAGAAAGGAAACAATTCAAATGTCCATCTACCAATGAATGAATAAAAACATGGTATATGCATACAATGAAATAAGATTCAGGATACATGCTACAATATGAATGAACTGTGAAAACATGGTAAGTGGAAGAAGCTAGTCATAAAAGACCACATAATGTGTCATTCCATTTATATGAAATGTCCAGAACAATCAAATCCATAGAGACAGAAAATAGATTAGTAATTGCCTAGGGCTGGGGATGAGAGTGGAGTGAAGGAGGAGTGAAGGAGGAGTGAGAGGAGTGGGGCATGTTGGGGTGAAATAGGGAGCACTTCCAGTGGGTACAGTGTTTCTTGTTAGGGTGCTGAAAATATTCTAAAATAGACTGTGGTGATGGTTGCCAATTCTGTGAACATACTATTGACAAAATCTATTGAATTGTACACTTTAAATAGGTGAATTATATGATATGTAAATTATATCTCAATAAAGCTGTTATTGCAAATAAGAACAGTGAAATCTGGGACTTCCCTGGTGGCACAGTGGTTGAGAATCTGCCTGCCAATGTATGGGAAACAGGTTCAATCCCTGGTCTGGGAAGATCCCACATGCCGTGGAGCAACTAAGCCTATGTGCCACAACTATTGAGCCTGCAAGCCGCAACTACTGAGACCACATGCCACAACTACTGAAGCCCGGGTGCCTAGAGCCTGTGCTCCACAACAAGAGAAGCCACCGCAATGAGAAGCCCGCGCATTGCAACGAAGAGTAGCCCCCACTCACCGCAACTAGAGAAAGCCTGTGCACAGCAATGAAGACGCAACGCAGCCAAAAATAAATAAATAAATAATAAAATAAAAATTAAAAAAGAACAGTGAAAGCTAAAATTGTGTAAGCAATTGTTAGTATGGTTGTTAAGCCTATTATAAATGATTAAAAAATGTTTTATTGTGAAAAAATAGTTTCTTTGTACAACAGCCATCAACGTTTTGCAAATCTTATTTCACGGCTTTTTTTTTTTTTTCGTTCTTTTTTTTTCTGTACATCTTTATTGGAGTATAATTACTTTACACTGTTGTGTTAGTTTCTGCTGTTCGACAAAATGAATCAGCTATATGCATACATATATATCCCCTCCCTCTTGAGCCTCCCTTCCACCCTCCCTATCCCACCCCTCTAGGTGGTCACAAAGCACCAAGCTGATCTCCCTGTGCCATACAGCAGCTTCCTGCTAACTATTTTACATTTGGTAGTGTATACATGTCAGTGCTACTCTCTTACTATATCCCAGCCTCCCCTCCATTCCCTGTGTCCTCAAGTCCGTTCTCAACGTCTGCATCTTTATTCCTACCCTACCACTAGGTTCATCGGTACCATTTTTCTAGATTCTATATATATGCATTAGCATACGGTATTTGTTTTTCTCTTTCTGACTTACTTCACTCTGTATGACAGACTCTAAGTCCATCCTCCTCACTACAAATAACTCAATTTCATTCCTTTTTATGGCTGAGTATTATTCCATTGTATATATGTGCCACATTTTCTTTATCCATTCATCTGTCAATGGACATTTAGGTTGTTTCTATGTCCTGGCTATTGTAAATAGTGCTGCAACAAACATTGTGGTACATGTATCTTTTTGAATTATGGTTTTCTCAGAGTATATGCCCAGTAGTGGGATTGCTGGGTCGTATGGCAGTTCTATTTTTAGTTTTTTAAGGAACCTCCGTACTGTTCTCCACAGTAGCTGTATCAATTTACATTCCCACCAACAGTGCAGGAGGCTTCCCTTTTCTCCACACCTTCTCCAGCATTTATTGTTTTTAGATTTTTTGATGATGGCCATTCTGACTGGTGTGAGGTGATACCTCATTGTGGTTTTGATTTGCATTTCTTTAATGATTAATGACGTTGAGCATCTTTTCATGTGCCTCTTGCCCATCTGTATGTCTTCTTTGGAGAAATGTCTGTTTCGGTCTTCCACCCATTTTTGTATTGGGTTGTTTGTGTTTTTGAGATTGAGCTGCATGAGCTGCTTGTATATTTTGGAGATTAATCCTTTGTCAGTTGCTTTGTTTGCAAATATTTTCTCCCATTCTGAGGGTTGTCTTTTCATCTTGTTTATGGTTTTCTTTGCTGTGCAAAAGCTTTTAAGTTTCATTAGGTTCCATTTGTTTATTTTTATTTTATTTCCATTACTCTAGGAGGTGGGTCAAAAAGGGTCTTGCTGTGATTTATGTCATAGACTGTTCTGCCTCTGTTTTCCTCTAAGAGTTTTATAGTGTCTGGCCTTACATTTAGGTCTTTAATCCATTTTGAGTTTATTTTTGTATATGGTGTTAGGGAGTGTTCTAATTTCATTCTTTTACAAGTAGCTGTCCAGTTTTCCCAGCACCATTTATTGAAGAGGCTGTCTTTTCTCCATTGTATATCCTTGCCTCCTTTGTCAAAGATAAGGTGACCATATGCGCATGGGTTTATTTCTGGGCTTTCTATCCTGTTGCATTAATCTATATTTCTGTTTTTGTGTCAGTACCATATGGCCTTGATTACTGTAGCTTTGTATTATAGTCTAAAGTCAGGGAGCCTGGTTCCCCCAACTCCATTTTTCTTCCTCAAGATTGCTTTGGCTATTCGAGGTCTTTTGTGTTTCCATACAAATTATAAAATGTTTTTGTTCTAATTCTGTGAAGAATGCCATTGGTAATTTGATAGGGATTGCATTGAATCTGTAGATTGCTTTGGGTAGTAGAGTCATTTTCACAATGTTGATTCTTCCAATCCAAGAACATGGTATATCTCTAATTTGTTTGTGTCATCTTTGATTTCCTTCATCAGTGTCTTATAGTTTTCTGCATACAGGTCTTTGGCCTCCTTAGGTAGGTTTATTCCTAGGTATTTTATTCTTTTTGTTGCAATGGTAAATGGGAGTGTTTCCTTAATTTCTCATTCTGATTTTTCGTTGTTAGTATATGGGAATGCAAGAGATATCCGTGCATTAATTTTGTATCCTGCTACTTTACCAAATTCATTGATTAGTTCTAGTAGTTTTCTGGTGGCATCTTTAGGATTCTCTATGTATAGCATCATGTCATTTGCAAACAGCAACAGTTTTACTTCTTCTTTTTCAATTTGCATTCCTTTTATTTCTTTTTCTTCTCTGATTGCCATGGCTAAAACTTCCAAAACTATGTTGAATAATAGTGGTGAGAGTGGGCAACCTTGTCTTGTTCCTGATCTTAAAGGAAATGCTTTCAGTTTTTCACCATTGAGAATGATGTTGGCTGTGGGTGTCATATATGGCCTTAATTATGTTGAGGTAGGTTCCCTCTATGCCCACTTTCTGGAGAGCTTTTATCATAAATGGGTGTTGAATTTTGTTGAAAATTTTTGCTGTATCTATTGAGATTACCATATGGTTTTTATCCTTCAGTTTGATAATATGGTGTGTCACATTGATTGATTAGCGTATATTGAAGAATCCTTGCATTCCTGGGATAAAGCCGACTTGATCATGGTGTATGATCCTTTTAATGTGCTGTTGGATTCTGTTTGCTAGTATTTTGTTGAGGATTTTTGCATCTATGTTCATCAGTGATATTGGCCTGTAATTTTCTTTCTTTGTGACATCTTTATCTGGTTTTGGTATCAGGGTGATGGTGGCCTCGTAGAATGAATTTGGGAGTGTTCCTCCCTCTGCTATATTTTGAAAGAGTTTGAGAAGGATAGGTGTTAGCTCTTCTCTAAATGTTTGGTAGAATTTACCTGGGAAGCCAACTGGCCTTGGGCTTTTGTTTGTTGGAAGATTTTTTTTTTAACATCTTTATTGGAGTATAATTGCTTTACAATGGTGTGTTAGTTTCTGCTTTATAACAAAGTGAATCAGCTATACCTATACACATATCCCCATATCTCCTCCCACCCTCCCTTTCCCACACCTGCTGGAAGATTTTTAATCACAGTTTCAGTTCTTGTGATTTGTCTGTTCATATTTTCTATTTCTTCCTGGTTCAGTCTTGGAAGGTTGTACTATTCTAAGAATTTGTCCCGTTCTTCCAGGTTGTCCATTTTGTTGGCATATAGTTGTTTGTAGTAGTTTCTCATGATCCTTTGTATTTCTGCAGTATCAGTTTTTACTTCTCCTTTTTTGTTTCTAGTTCTGTTGATTTGAGTCTTCTCCCTTTTTTTCCTGATGAGTCTGGCTAACGGCTTATCAATTTTGTGTATCTTCTTGAAGAACCAGATTTTAGTTTTTTTGATCTTTGTTATTGTTTCCTTCATTTCTTTTTCATTTATTTCTGATCTGATCTTTATGATTTATTTCCTTCTGCTAACTTTGTGGGTTTTTGTTCTTCTTTCTCTAATTGCTTTAGGTGTAAGTTTAGGTTGTTTATTTGAGATGTTTCTTGTTTCTTGAGGTACGATTGTATTGCTATAAACTTCCCTCTTAGAACTGCTTTTACTGCGTCCCATAGGTTTTGGGTTGTCGTGTTTTCATTGTCATTTGTTTCTAGGTATTTTTTGATTTCCTCTTTGATTTCTTCAGTGATCTCTTAGTTATTTAGTAGTGTGTTGTTTAGTCTCCATGTGTTTGTATTTTTTACAGTTTTTTTCCCCTGTAATTGATATCTAGTCTCATAGTGTTGTGGTTGGAAAAGATTCTTGATATGATTTCAGCTTTCTTAAATTTACCTAGGCTTAATCTGTGACCCAAGATGTGATCTATCATGGAGAATGTTCCATGTGCACTTGAGAAGAAAGTGTATTCTGCTGTTTTTGGATGGAATGTCTTATAAATATCAATTAAGTCCATCAGGTCTAATATGTCATTTAAAACTTGTGTTTCTTATTTATTTTCTGTTTGGATGATCTGCCCATTGGTGAAAGTGGGGTGTTAAAGTCCCCTACTATTATTGTGTTACTGTCGATTTCCTCTTTTATGGCTGTTAGCATTTGCCTTATGTATTGAGGTGCTCCTATGTTGGGTGCATAAATATTTACAATTGTTATACCTTCTAGGATTGATCCTTTGATCATTATGTAGTGTCCTTCCTTGTCTCTTGTAATAGTCTTTATTTTAAAGTCTATTTTGTCTGATATCAGTATTGCTACTCCAGCTTTCTTTTGATTTCCATTTGCATGGAATATCTTTTTCCATCCCCTCACTTTCAGTCTGTATGTGTCCCTAGGTCTGAAGTGGGTATCTTGGAGACAGTATGAATATGGTTCTTGTTTTTGTATTCATTCAGCCATTCTGTGTCTTTTGGTTGGAGCGTTTAATCCATTCACATTTAATGTAATTATTGATATGTATATTCCTAATACCATTTTCTTAATTATTTTGAGTTTGTTTTTTTTAATAAATAAATAAATTTATTTATTTATTTATGGCTGTATTGGGTCTTCGTTGCTGCTCACGGGCTTTCTCTAGTTGTGATGAGCGGGGGCTACTCTTCATTGTGGTGCATGGGCTTCTCATTGTGGTGGCTTCTCTTGTTGTGGAGCACCAGCTCTAGGCACGCAGGCTTCAGTTGTGGCGCGCGGGCTGAGTAGTTGTGGCTTTCAGGCTCTAGAGTGCAGGCTCAGTGGTTGTGGCACATGGGCTTAGTTGCTCTGCGGCATGTGGGATCTTCCCAGACCAGGGCTCGAACCCCTGTCCCCTGCGTTGGCAGATGGATTCTTAACCACTATGCCACCAGGAAAGTCCTTTGTGTCTGTTTTTGTAGGCCATTTTCTTCTCTTGTGTTGCCCACTTAGAGAAGTTCCTTCAGCATTTGTTGTAGAGCTGGTTTTGTGGTGCTGAATTCTCTTAGGTTTTGCTTGTCTGTAAAGCTTTTGAATTCTCTGTCAAATCTGAATGAGATCCTTGCTGTGTAGAGTAATCTTGGTTGTAGCTTCTTCCCTTTCATCACTTTAAATATATCGTGCCACTCCCTTCTGACCTGCAGAGTTTCTACTGAAAAATCAGCTGATAACCTTATGGGGATTCCCTTGTATATTATTTGTTGTTTTCCCTTGCTGCTTTTAATATTTTTTCTTCATATTTAATTTTTGATTGATTAATATGTGTCTCATTGTGTTTCTTCTTGGGTTTATCCTGTATTGTACTCTGTGCTTCCTGGACTTAATTGACTGTTTCCTTTCCCATGCTTGGGAATTTTTCAACTATAATCTCTTCAAATATTTTCTCAGGCCCTTTCTTTTTCTCTTTTTTTTCTGGGACCCCTGTAATTTGAATGTTGGTGTGTTTAATGTTGTCCCCGAGGTCTCTGAGACTGTCTTCAATTCTTTTCATTCTTTTTTCTTTATTCTACTCCATGGCAGTTATTTCCAACATTCTGTCTTCCAGCTCACTTATCCGTTCTTCTGCCTCAGTTATTCTGCTATTGATTCCTTCTAGAGTATTTTTCATTTCAGTTATTATGTTGTTCATCACTGTTTGTTTGTTCTTTAGTTCTTCTAGGTCCTTGTTAAATGGTTCTTGTATTTTCTCCATTCTATTTCTGAGATTTTGGATCATCTTTACTATCATTACTCTGAATTCTTTTTCAGGTAGACTGCCCATCTCCTCTTCATTTGTCTGGTCTTTGGTTTTTACCTTGCTCCTTCATCTGCTGCATATTTCTCTATCTTCTCATTTTGTTTAACTTACTGTGTTTGGGGTCTCCTTTCTGCAGGCTGCAGGGTCATAGTTCCTCTTACTTCTGTTGTCTGTCCCCAGTGAGTGAGGTTGGTACAGTGGCTTGTGTAGGCTTCCTGGTGGAAGGGGACTGGTGCCTGTGTTCTGGAGGGTGGAGCTGGATCTTGTCCCTCTGATGGGCAAGGCCGCATATGGTGGTGTGTTTTGGGACGTCTGTGAGCTTAGTATGACTTTAGGCAGCCTGTCTGCTAGTGGGTGGATTGTGTTCCTATCTTGCTAGTTGTTTGGAGTGAGGCATCCAGCACTGGAGCTTGCTGGCCGTTGGATGGAGCTGGGTGTTAGTGTTGAGATGGAGACCTCTGGGAGAGCTCTCACTGATTAATATTCCATGGGGCTGAGAGTTCTCTGGTGGTGCAGTGTCCTGGACTTGGCTCTCCCACCTCAGAGGCTCAGGCCCAAGCCTGGGCCAGAGCAACAATACCCTGCAAGCCACACAGAACCGAAGAAAAGGAAGAAGAAAAAAGTAAAACAAAACCCCCAACCCCCCCAAAACAACAAACAAACAGACAAACCCCCAAGATAAATGGTAAAATCACAGCATATTTTTAAGGATAAAAATTTTGTGACATTTGGAACCATATAGACATTTTTGCATTTATTTTATTTTTTAATTAAAATTTTTTTATTATTTATTTTTTTATGTTTTTTGGCTACATTTGGTCTTCATTGCTGCGCGTGGGCTTTCTCTAGTTGTGGCGAGTGGAGGCTACTCTTCGTTGTGGTGCACAGGCTTCTCATTGTGGTGGCTTCTGGCTTCTCTTGTTGCAGAGCTCTAGGTGTGTGGGCTTCAGTAGTTGAGGGTGTGTGGGCTCAGTAGTTGTGGTGCATGGGCTTAGTTGCTCTGCTGCATGTGGAATCTTCCTGGACCAGGGATCGAACCCATGTCTCCTGAATTGGCAGGCAGATTCTTAACCACTGCACCACCATGGAAGTCCCTTTTTTGCATTTAGAAAGTGTATTTTGCATTGTTTTCAGATGTCTACAGATGAATTGGAAAAACTCATCACTCTTGTGTCTTTTGCCCTTAACTTTCACTCTACTACCACTACCACACTTGCAACACTTCCCACACAGAAGCTTCTGTCCCTGTGGAGTTGGGGTGCATCACACTCCTAGTACATGGATGTGTTCACCAACCTGGATGTTCTCCAAACCCTATACTATTAGATTTTTTTAATGGAGGCTTTCTCACGCAGGCATGATCAATTATTAATTTCATTTTTAGCCCCTCTCCCCTCTGGAGAATAGGGGGTGGGGTGGGGCTGAAAATTCCAAGCTTCTAATTATGTCTTGGTCTTTCTAGTGACCAGCCTCCATCCATGAGTCCACCAAGAGTCCCCTCATTAGAACAAAAGACACTGCTATCATCTAGGAAATTCCAAGGGATTTAGGAGCTCTGTGTCAGGAACTGTGGTCAAATACCAAATATTAGAACAAAAGATGCTCCTAGTGCTCTTATCACTTAGAAAATTACAGGGGTTTTAGGAGCTCTGTGCAGGAACCAGGGGTCAGAGACAAATATGTATATATCTCTATTATCTTACAACAGAATACTTCCAAAGGATTATCATTCATTTAAGATGGAAATTGTCTATCTTGTTTATATGCTGAATTCTTTCAGATGCAGGTAACAAGAAACGCAACCACAGTGGCTTGTACAAACATGAGTCTATTTTTTTCTTCATATGAGAAATCTGAAGGTAGGCTGCTGCTGCTGGTATTGGTTCAGATGTTCAACAATGTCAAGGCAAACATTTCTGGGATTCTCTTGGCCTTTCTCACATTAGCAGTCAAGACAGAGAGAAGGAGGAAGAAGACAGGGCAGCACCATTACCAGAAAAGCAAAATCTTTTCCAGGAACCTCACCAACTTCCATTTATATCTGGGTCACATGGTCACCTCTGGCTGGAGAGTGGATGAGGAAAGGAGGAGGCAGGGTACCAACTAAAAATTACCTGTCAGGATCTCGGTGTCTATAACAATCTTTGGTGTATAGTAGGAGATATCCCCATAGTCCTTTATAAGTATCTGTTGAATGCATATGGTAAAATGTTTATTCACGAACACTCAGTGCTCCTCCCTTTAGAGGATAAGACATCCATGCTCTGTTGAACTCAGGAATCTGAATTTTCTTTGGCCAATGAAATGGGCACAGAAGTGGCTTCAAGAGCCAGGCTCTTTCCTCTGTCTCTGTGATCATGGAAGCATGTGTCCAAGTGGAGCTTGGGTCCCTGAGTGACTGCGATGAGAACTCTGACCTTACCCATATTATTTAAACCACTGATATTTCTCGGGAGTTGTTTGTTACTGCAGCTTAACCTAATTTATCCTGGCTGATGTGATGTATGTATCAGGTAAGAAATCCACAACAAATCTCCAAATTAAAATTTTGCCAACTATATTTCCTGGTCACATGAATAGCAAGAGTATGCCTAGCTTAAGATAAATGATAGCCATTTGGAAATTAAGCAAAATAAAAAATAGCTTTTCTGTCAAAGTGGAAATCAATACTGAAAAGACAGACTATTTAGACATTTAAGATGATGAGACCACTGTATAAAAGTACATATGTGAATATGACAAAAGTTATTCTTAGTAAAATCCATAATCTAAACCTGTTATTACTAAAATAAATATGCTTAAGTGTTGAAAAATTGAGAATAATTGGATTAATTCAAAATAAGACGCTGGAAAACAAATAGCAAAATAGTGAGAGGAAGAAATTAATAGAGATAAGAGCCTACATTAATCACAAAGCAAAAAGTCAGGGAATTGATTAATCAAATCAACAACCAGAATTGTGAAAAGATAAATCAAAGAGACAAGTCTGTGGGAAGTTTGACTCCCCTCAAAGCAGGTGAAAACATGATAGATACTCAGTGTGAGGTACGAGAAAAAGACAGTATAAATTGGTACAACATTTCTGGTGAGAGGTTTGACACAACTGTCAAAATGTAAAATGTTCATACCTTGAACATTTGATGAATAAATAAATGTTAGATTGAACTGAATGAGCTTCTCAAATGTGAAGTCTCATGAAAAAAATACTCTTTTATAAGAAGTTTGTGACCCTGGGCCTGGTGAATAGGGGATAAAGTGGAATGCCCTCTACATCAGCCTTTGGAGAAGGATGTGTCTCGATCATTTTGGTCCTGGAGATGGGCCACCTGCAGAATGACCCCATGATCCTCTGAATCCTGTACAAAGGGAATAGTCCTGACTATATCACCTCCCTTCCCTCTTCCCCTTTCAGAAAATTTTCCTGGATTCTCCTGGTGCTCTAACAGACAAAATCATTCCCCAGGCTCCCAGAGCACCCACAAACTCTGTGGGTATTCACAGCAATGCCTTACATATTCTCTGAGCTATCCTCACCTCTGATGCCTCCAGGGAAGCTCCTTGAGTCAACTTGTCCCTTCTCATGCTATGAACCAGGGCCCTTTTTGAACTCAGGTTCAAGCTCCCTCCTCTTTCACCATTTTACCTCAAGATTAAATAAACACTTATGGCTGGAATGTTAAGGCTCATTCTGAGCTCTGGACCTCGCTCTGTAGATGCGCACTGGATGATGCCCTTAGCATCTCCATCTCCCATGGGAAGGTTTCTTTAATGCCCAGCATCCTATGATGCAAAGTGCAAATGTATCCAGGCTCCTGGCCTAGAGTAGACTCTGGCCATTGGAATTCGTGGCCAGAGACAAGTGACAGACTATTCATCCATTTATATATGTTTACATTTATTCATTTACTCCATTCACTCAAAAAATATTTGCACACCTACTTAGTGCTGGGCATTTTTCTAGTCACTGGGGATTCAGCAATGAAACCAACAGAGAAAAATCCTTGTCCTCCTGGAGCTAACATTCTAGTAGGGCAGATAAACAATAAACAAAATAAATAGGTGGGGCTTCCCTGGTGGCACAGTGGTTGAGAGTCCGCCTGCCGATGCAGGGGACATGGGTTCGTGCCCCGGTCCGGGAAGATCCCACATGCCACGGAGCGGCTGGGCCCGTGAGCCATGGCCGATGAGCCCGTGCGTCCGGAGCCTGTGCTCCACAACGGGAGAGGCCACAACAGTGAGAGGCCCGCGTACAGCAAAAAAACCCAAAAAAACAAAAAAACAAAAACAAACAAACAAAAAATAAATAGGTGAACTAAAAAGGTATGTCAGGAAAAAAAAAAAAAGGTATGTCAGTAGTAAAATCTATGGAGAAAAATAAAACCAAGATGGAGGATAGGGAGTATGTGGTAGTTGGAATTTTAAAGGGGATGGTTAGAGCCCCGCCCCGCCCCCCCCACCCCCCGGCCCAAATGAGAGGTGACATTTGGATGAAGACATGAAGGAGTGAGGGAGTGAGCATGCAGCTTTCTGGGAGAGACATATTCCAGGAAGAGGGAATGGCAAGTGAAAAGCCCTAAGGAGGAAGCACGTGAAGAGCATTCAAGGAGATAGCAAGGAGGTCAGGGGGGCTGGAGCTGAATGAGCAAAGGGGAGAGAATTAGGAGAGAAGGTCAACAGGAACAGCAGGTTGGAGGCCATTGTCAGAACCTGGGCTTTCTTCTGCGTGAGCTGGGAGCCTTTGGAGGGTCCTGAGGTGGGGAGGGGGCCATGGAAGGCCTCCAGATGCTGTGGTGGGAACAGACGGTAGCAAGGCTGAGATAAATGTAGGACAGTTAAGGGGCTTCTACAATAATCTGGGTGAGAGGTGAAGGTGGCTTGGACCTGGATGATGGCATGGAGGTGATGAGACGTGGCTGGATTTTGGTGACCCTAAAGGTAGTGCTGCTGAGTAGGGGGTTTTAGAGAAAGAAAGGTAACAGCAATGGCTCCATCACCAGATTTTAATGTCAAGAACCCGTATCTTCTACAGGAAACGCTACAAGGAACACGTGAGTTCTTATAACTCATCTTTTAACCACCCTGGTCATTTCCGAGGACCAGCATGAGATCATCTCCAAAAGCTATTCCTGAGAACTCTGCTATTCTCCCTCCAGAGGGCTCTGCTTCCCATTGTTGGACGAAAAATGCATAGGATGAGAGCACGGAGTGAGCCTGGGCTCATCTGAATTCTGCCTCGGTACCCGTGTTCTATTCATTGACAGGAAAAAAAATCACTGTGTAAGCTGCTCAATGAAAAACAATATTTAATTAGGGCTGAGAGAGTTAGACAAGCAAACAATTAAATGTTCTATTACGATCAGTCTTGAGCCATTTAAGCTTCGGTTCAATAAGAAATCATTATAAAGTTCTAATAGAAATGAAAATGTAAATAGCGTAGTTTTGTGTTTCATTTCAGCTGTTTCCTCAGGCTTGTGGATCTAAAAGTCTGTTTGACCATGGTGGATGAAGGCTGTCAGCCACAAAGGGATTCAGCACAGACAGGAAGGTTGTGGAAGGTGGGCATGTCCACCAGCTGGCTGGGTGGGGGCAGGAGCCTTTCAGCTAAGCTGGTTTGGACCTGAGCGACAGGGGCTTTTTCATCTTATTTTTAATGTCTGAGAAGCAACATGAGAATTCTGTCTGGGAGGGAGGAGAGACAGCTTAAAAATAAACTCCTGGATGTCTTGTGAGAAGCTGGGTCATAGAATAAATACGTCTAATAAAATCCCCCTGGTTACCCAGCTTTGAGGATTTGGAAATAACTTCAGAGTGTTTCATGAAGGAATTTCTTCACAGCAACTGGAAAAATGCCTGCAAAGGGCACCACCATCACCACGGAGGGCTTTGAGATAAAGATACCATCCATTGCTGAGATTTGAGTCTCTGCAGCCAGGACTCCTGCCCAGGCTTCTGGGGATGTAGAGGTGCAAGCCCAGGTCACCTCTTCCTTGTATCCTTTCAACATCTCCCTCCTTCTCTCTAGGAGTTCCAGTCTTCTTTCTGGAATACCCAGTGTGTCATGAGGATACGATCTGGAGGTAGTCCTAGTACAAGTTAGGTCTTTGGGGTTGCAAGTGACAGGAAATCCCACTCAAATTGGTTTAAGCAAAATGCAGAACCTGTTGGCTTATGTAACTGAGAACTCCAAGGCTGGATCTAGCTTCAGGCATGGCTAAATCCAGGTGCTAAAATGACACCCATAGGAATCCGTCCCCCTCACCCTTGACTCTGCCCCCCTAAGGTGTTGGCATCACTCTCAGACAAGCTCTCCCTGAGTGGTGGCAGGATGACTCCCGGAAGTGCCAGGGTCATGCATCAGCCTTTCAGCAATGGTAATAGAGAAACCGCTTCTCCTAATAGCTCTAGTCAAAGACCAGCTTGGCCTATGTGCCCATCCCTAATCCGGTTACAGTGCCCAGAGGAGTGGAACATTCGGATTGGCCAGGTTAAGGTCACATGTTCATCCTTGGATTCAGAGGTGAGATTAGCCTCTACAGAAAGCACATGATTATGAGTGGGAGAGGGGTGGTTTCCCCCAGGAAAATCAGAGTACAGTTCCCCAAAGTGGTGGAGGTTTGCTGGGTAACAATAACAGATTACCCCACATCCTCGCCTCCTGATTTTCATAGTCATGGTTAAAAGCTTGTAGGTCCCTTTAAGGGACCAGACACACACTGGGCATGGCAGGATGGCTTTGTAGCTTTTTCAGGAAGGTAGCGGCCAGTAGGAGAAGCCAGTCTGAACATGGTGAGATGACACAGATCCTACCCTTGACCTTCCAATATCTTTCAGGCTCTGAACTCTGGACTTGTAGTTCCTTATCTACTGTAGGGTCTTGTTTGAGACCAGTTGTGAGTCAGGGAGAACCACACATAAAATGAGGCACAGAGTGGGTGTCTCAGGCTCATGGGAAGAGACCGTAATTTTTCATTGCATTAGTCTTTGGTTGCCCTCAGAACTCTAATATCTAGAGCAGAGTTCGGCAAAAATTTTTCTGGACCAGATATGAAATATTTTAGGCTTTGTAGGTCTGTGTTGCAACTGCTCAACCTGGCCATTGCCATGCAAAAGCAGCCACAGACAACAAGTAAACAAACAAGTGTGGCTGTGTGCCAATGAAATTTTATTTACAAAACAGGCCACAGGCCAGGATGGGGCCCCGGGCCACAATTTGCTGACTTCTGATCTAGAGCATGGCTGTAGGCTGGGCTCCTCAAGACACTGCAGTGGACTTAGAAGCAAAACCTTTTGTCAGGAGTAACATGTGTGTAAAGAAAACGGGAGAAGGCAGGATGGGCCAGAGGAGCCGTGAGACTACCCTGCAGACATTTAAAGGTCTCTGCCAGCCCAGGGAGTGCTCTGGGGCACAGGTTGCCCATTAGAGGGGCCCTGAATTGAACAGAAATGGCCAGGCCATGGTACCACTGCCTTACTCAGTCACTGGCCAGGGGCCAGCCCAAGAGGAACGTGACCTGAGGCCCCTGAAGGAGCCGCCTGATGGAGGCTGTCAGTCAGTCACACTCCTTGCCGCTGGGCAGCGTGCATCTCTTGAAGGGGGACTTGAGTGGCTCATCTCTGGGTCTTCCGCAAGACCCAAGATCAAGCAGTAACACGGGGGAACGGCCCGGGAGGAAGACTGGCTTGCATTGGAGGAGGACTTTGGCCTGCCTCTGGAATGGGCCAAAAGTTTTAGATTTGGGACAGAACCCTTTCTGCAAAGTGTGCTTTTGCCTGGAGCCTACCTTCTCTTGAGAGCCTGTGGTGGCGTCCAGCAGCTGAATGAGAAGTCAGAGGCCCCGGGTCCTGGCCGAACTCATCGTGGCCATCACATGCGAGGTGACCGAACTGATTTTGTTCAGCTTTAATTATTTTTAATTTAATTTTATTATTATTTGGCTGCGTCGGGTCTTAGTTGCGGCATGTGGATCTTTCGTTGTGGCGCGCGGGCTTCTTTAGTTGTGGTGCACAGGCTCCAGAGCACGGGGGCTCTCTAGTTGCTTTGCGCAGGCTTTTCTCTAGTGGTAGCTTGCGGGCTCCAGAGCGTGCGAGCTCAGTAGTTGCAGCGCGTGGGCTCCAGCGTGCGTGGGCTTCGTTGCCCCTGCGACATGTGGGAATCTTAGTTCCCCGACCAGGGATCGAACCCGCATCCCCTGCGTTGGAAGGCGTATTCTTTTTTTTGCGGTACGCGGGCCTCTCACTGTTGTGGCCTCTCCCGTTGCGGAGCACAGGCTCCGGACGCGCAGGCTCAGCGGCCATGGCTCACGGGCCCAGCTGCTCCACGGCATGTGGGATCTTCCCGGACTGGGTCACGAACCCGTGTCCCCTGCATCGGCAGGCAGACTCTCAACCACTGCGCCACCAGGGAAGCCCTGGAAGACGTATTCTTAACCACTGGACCACCAGGGAAGTCCTTGTTCAGCTTTATTTTTAATTGGCAAACTTTTGAGTATAATTTGGCTTCCCATGCAGCCTTCTCTATAGCAAAGAACGCACAGGCCACTAGGCTTGAGTGAACGATTGTATCTCTCATTGTAAGTGAATACTTCGGAATTATAGCTCATGTTCCAGCCTCAGTTTCAGGTGAGTCAGCCTCAGAGAAAGGGGTTCACTGTCAGAGTCTGGACTCAGCCTAAGAAACTGAGAACTGGACTGTGAACCTTCGAAATGCACCAAAGCCAGTGCCAGTGCTTTTTGGAACTCAGGAAGGCTGCCCTCCCTAGACACTCCCCTGCCTCGTCCAGCTCTTCTTTGGATTGTCTACATTGCAAATATTTGAGAAGGTCGTTTGGGTGGATGACAACCACCAAACTTGCAAGATGTGGAAGGACTCATCATTCACAAATGTCTGTAATACCACGCGGGTGACATGGGAGGCTGACAACCGCAAGGTTTCAAACCCCCCTGCAGTGAGTCTGAAGGCTCCCAGCCAGAGACTACATTTCCCCGACTCCCTACGTGGAGCCCCTGGTTGACAGTGTCCTTATCCCCTTCGGGAGGGCAGAGCTGTGCTTGCAGCACTATGACCTGAGCTAGGGACCGCACAAGGCCACAGAGGGGTGGCACCTTCCTGCGGAGTGGAGTGATACCACTAGAGCTGCAGAATCCCGTCATCTTGTTAGGCGTGGATAGCTGGCCACTGGTACGTGTGAGGCTCTGGGGTGGGTGGGGCATGAATATTGGGGTGGGGGGATCTATGTGTGGAGTCACTGTCTCTGGGTGGTCTCCGGGCGAGTGGTGTTGCAGGCTGAGGGAGAGGGGTTTTGCATCTGATGGCATCAGAGGGAGTGCCAGGTGCCGTGTCTACGCGGATGTGACGGATGCGGAGCCTGTGCCTTGAACGGAGGGTGTGAGACGTGTGTGTCGCATCCGAATGAATGTGCTTAATTTTTATTATCACACAGCTCTTTCATCAGCATATAATTTCAGTTTAGTTGATAGCGGGGCTCCCTCCTCCAGGATAATTCATTCGAGTTTATCATTGAAAGCAGAACTAAGGCCCATCCGTCCTGGTTTCTCAAGGTGTTGCAGGCTCATCTCCTGGTCCTGGTTGGCCTGTCCATTTAGCTGGTTAGCTAGCTGGTTGAGCAGTCATACTTTGGACCACCTCTGTGGGTCTCCTCTCTTTTCTGAGCCACATTTTTGGCTTGTTCGGTGGAGTCATCAAACCCCCGTTTTCTCTGCAGCTCATCGCTGCAGAATTCTTTGTTTTATTTAAATGAGTTTAAATCACTCAGAATATATTAGATTACCCTCTGCCTTGGGTTGGATCTTTGTAGGGATGGAAGTAAACTGAACACGTAGCAGTCATCTTTTCTTCTTCTCTTAATTAAACAGGGGCTGGCTGCCGGGAAGATTGGTATTCTGCCCAAAGACATCCCCCCGCATCCAGAGCTGGGTTCCTGTCGGGTCGGTAAATACATGAGGCCAGGCTGGGATAAAGGTGTGTCAGGGTTTAGCGCCGGAATCTCGCTGAACAAAGCCCCATTTGAGGCCCTACTTAATTTATGATGGCCAGTCCCTCCTTAATTGGCAGCCATCTGCCTACATAGCAGTTCACAGAGACCTCATGCCAGTGTTTAGGCAGCGTCCTCTTTTGCAAATGATTTATGATTCATAATGAGCAAAAGACTGCTCCTCAGATGACCTGTCAGGGTTAGCCTGACCCAGCACTGGGGTCCATAGGAGAGGAAACTATTCTCCATGTTCTGGGTGGGAGAAATGGAGAGACACGAAGAGCAGGGGTGCTGCAGACCAGGGCTGCTGCCAGCCTATAGAGTGCCTTTGTGTACAATTGCAAAATATGTCTCCTCTGGGTAGACACAGCCCCATGGCCACACAGTTAGAAGGGGAGGGCTCCTTCTAGGAAGAAACGTGACTTTCTCCAGGCACACTTAGCTCTGTGCCAGGGAGTGTGTAGTAGTGAGGAGAGTGTGGACTGTATTTCAGTCCTAGACCTGAAGCAGATGCCACTTCTTCTCTTGTGGCAACTGGGCCAGGCTCCCCCAGTGCTGGTTCTTCCCACCTTGAGAGAAAGAATAATCTACCCCCTTTGCCTTTTCTTCCTCATGTCCTCTTCATGTCTTAACCATTCTGCTGTGATGTAGGTATTCTGTGTTCCATTTTAGAGATGAGAAAACTGAGGATCAGAGCAGTTTTCCAAGGCTGTGTAGCTTCTAAGTGATTGGACTTGGCTGATTAGAACTCAAATCTGTCTGACACCCATCGTCTTTCAACTACATTTCCTTATAAAGTCATTGGATGGATTCGAATTTTCTGTGATCAGGACACATTCATCCTTCGGTATCCATGGGAGATTTGTTCCAGGGGCCCCCACGGATAACAAAATCTGCAGACACTCAAGTCCCTTATATAAAACGGTATAGTGCAATGAAGACAATAGGCCTTTCAAACCCCAAAACAACTGCGATCGAAATTCTAGGGTGGGACTGTCCTGCGGTGTCGGGTCTCTCCCTCCTCAACCCTGTGATGATGACTTTAGTCTAACTCTAGGTACCAACTCTTTGTCAGGCTTTGTGATACACACTGGGCTTAAGAAGTAAATGAGCAAAAGGGGTCTCCTGTCTAGTTGGGTGAGATGGACAAGTCCTGTCACCCAGCACACCAATGTCTATTTCTGTTTCTCCACGAGAGGTGCCTGGGGTGAAGGAGGAGCCCTAGACTGGGGATCAGGGGTCTGGGAGCCTCCCCTAAGGCTGGCTGCTGATTTGCTGTGCGATGCCCTGAGCAAATCACCCAACTAGGTGACCAACTCACTCCGGTTTGCTTGGGACTTTCCCAGTTTTAGCACTAAGGGTCCTGTATCCCAGGAACCCCCCATTCTCACCCCTGCAAACCGTTGCACAGTTGGTCACCCTACACTCAGCCATAAAACTTCCCTCTGGCTCCTTCATGGACTGTAAAGCACTTTGCAGAAAAGAGGGGGCCAGCATTTTTTTCTTTCTTTCTTTCTTTCTTTTTTTTTATTATATAAGTCATGCATGTTGATTGCTGAAAATAGAGATAACCAAAAAAGAACTATGCTAAAATGGCATATCTATCAGTGTTTGAGTGTGTGTACATCCTTTGTCCTAGTAAATCCATTTTAAGAATGTGCCCTACAGAAATACTTGCATGGGTCCATGAAGATGTATATGAGAGAATGTCCGATAGAGACTTTTTGTTGTTGTAAGAAAAAGTTGGAATTAATCCAGGAGTTCACCAACTGGGGTGAACAGTGGAACAATTGCCCATCATGGAATTTGAGGCATCTTCTTCTCGTAACTCCTGTAGACAAGGGTTCTCAAACGTCAGTGTGCGTCAGAATCCTCTGGAGGGCTTGCTCAAGCAGATTGCTGGACCACATTCCCAGAGTTTTTGTTTTTGTGGTCTGGGGTGGAGCCGCAGAATTTGCATTTCATATAAGCTCCCAGGTGATGTTTGCAGGTCCCAAAGTGTGGTCACACATTGAGAACCACGGATACGGAGAGAAATGAGAAAACCTTCTTCAAGTACGACCTAAACCAGATCTGGGAGCAGCACAGTCAAAGACAGAGAGGCAGGGGTCCAGGAGAGGGTTCAGGGATCCCCTCTGATTTCCCTTCTGTTGGCCTGGAGCCCTCACCCGATCCCTCAGAGCATGGGTCAGGTAAAACGTGGCTGGATTCCTTGGCAAACATGAATGCCAGGGGTTCCTGCAGAATGGGTCTTAGCTGTGGGCAGAGGGATGGAGAAGCTTGTGGGTTGGCCTCACCAGCAAAGGTACAGGGCTGAGGGCTTCCCTGGTGGTGCAGTGGTTGAGAGTCCGGCTGCCGATGCAGGGGATACGGGTTTGTGCCCCGGTGTGGGAGGATCCCACATGCCGTGGAGCGGCTGGGCCCGTGAGCCATGGCCACTGAGCCTGCGCATCCGGAGTCTGGGCTCCACAACGGGAGAAGCCACAACAGTGGGAGGCCCGCGTACCGCAAAAAAAAAAAAAAAAAAAAAAAAGGTACAGGGCTGAAAGGAGGAGTGAGGTTCAGCTGGGTGACTCCTGCCAGCTGTGTTTGTTGGTGTCTCTGCTCCTCCCTGGGAACATGGCATTCTGGTTTCAAGGACAACATCAGATGCTTGGGGAATAGAAGGGCAGGTGTTTTCAGGAACCAAACCTTGCAAATGAATTAACAGGTGTTGATTGCTGCCATGCAGAGGTGTGTTATGTGTGGATATCGTTTTCTACCTTCTTCTCCCTTCAGTCTCAGGCTAACACCATGACCTCATCCTCCTCAGCTAGAGCTGCTATTAAACTCTCCCCATGTACATACTGTGACTTAATTTGGGACTTTCCCCTAAGTACACATTTTTGCTGTCTTCTTCATCCAAGGCAATGGTTTGTGGCCTGATGAGGAATATGAGAAAGGAGTGGGGAAAAAAACGCTTCTTGCCTCCCTCTTGGAAACGCCCCGCAATTCCCATCACCACCACATTTGCTAGAATTTTTCTCCGTGTCCTGGGAAAGGTCAATGGAGGGATGGAAAAAGACAATAGATCACTGCTACTGCATTGCCCCTCATCCACCAATCTGGACTTGGCTCCATTTCTGGTCTCTGTTTCCCTGGTGGGTGCTCTATCTTTTGTTTTCAACAGGCTGACCTAGCTCCTTGAAAATGAATACCTTCTCCACATATCCTATGCATCACTTCGTAAGGGCATTCTGGCGCCCACTAGCTCTTCATGGTCTTATTCTTGAACCACTTTGATCCATGCATTGCTCCTTGCTTTATTGTGGACTTGACTCTTCCGGCTATTGAATTTGCCAGGCATTCTCCCATTTGTCTCTCTTCCTCATCCTTCAGATTCATATGAATTTGGCTCTTCTCAAAAAATTCTTAGTTCTCCACCCGAGCTACACTGTCCCGGGTTATCATGGGTAGTTCCCATTCCTAGTCCTCCCTAGTAACCTTTGTCTCACCCTTCCCTTACCAGCAACCCACGCCTGCAGACAGAGCAGCCCCCAAAGAAAAGACTGGGAATTCCTGCTGGAGGAATCCCTGACCTGAACCGGAGAAGAGAAATACGAACTTGGAAGCAAATGTTCCCCACTCATGACAGCCAAAGCCACAAGACTTCAGCCTAACACCGAGTCAGCTGTACAGCTCACAGCAAGTCTTCGAACCCTGAGCCAAAGTGCCAGCCAGTGAACGAACTCCGTGAGACTCTAGCAAGCAGCACCCCCGCTGTCCACGGTGCTGAACCCCTCCCACCATTTGCCTCTGGGACAGGAACAGGTTCAAGAAGCCCACGTGAAGGAAATGAAAACTGCCCCGAAACCTAGGTCCCCATCAGGAAGGCAAATACCACTAAATTAAGATCTAGTTAAACTGTTGTTGTCTGAGGTCATCTGGTTTGGCTTCAGGTCCACCGATCAAGGAGAAAGGAAATAACGTTGAACACCTGGACAGGCAATGTGCTTGACACTTTGGGTACATTATTTATCTTAATATTTAAAATAACCAGCAGGGGTAGGCACTGTTATCTTCATTTTACTGATGAGGAAGTAGGGGCACTCATGCTTTGGCTAAGCTCCTACAGCTATTAAGTGGTGGAGCCAGGCCCCAAACACAGAGGTGCTTATTCCCAAAGCTGGAACTGATGACATTAGACCCACACACCCCTAAGGCTTGGGCTGATGGCCCTTTGTGAGGCAGCTGCTGACATTTGGGCAGGTCACCAGATTTTTTTCTCCCTGGGACATTTAAAATTTCAAGTCTTTGAGACCCTGAAACCATTTCGAAACCCGTCATTGCCCTCAAAAAATACACACTACACCCACACAAATGAAAATGTTTCATTTACTTTCTCATTTATGGGAAAACGATGTGAATATAAGCAAGACATTCAAATTAAAATGGACCATTTTATTTTAATTGACCTTTGATTCCCAGCTCACTGCCTCCCCAACGTCCCCATCCTGGCCCCTTCCATCCCTTGCTGTGCTCTGTGATTCATCAGGGCCTGAGGCTCAGCAGCTGTAATTGGTTTGTAACTTCCTGGAATGTCAAAGCCAAGATGGAAATTTTGCGTATCGCTCCACCAATTCCATCCTGGCTTTAATAATAAGTTGGCAGAGGGAAAGGCAGATTTACAGCAGAAGAGAAATGTAATCAAATTTGGAGGTGCAATGCAATAAGTACAAATGCTAGTTTTCATTTGGAAGCTTCTTAGATAAATGTGATCTCACCCAGCTCCCCAGCCAAATCTGTTGTTTCTTCAGGAGCAGTGGAGGGCCCAGTGGAATAATAATCCTCAGAGAGAGAGTTTGTATCCAGTATTCCCCCAGCCCCAGCAGAGTGACCCTGGTAGACTGGAAAGCAATGAAGGGAGAGGCATGAAGAGTCAGTTAAGGAGACAAGGCTTAATGGGGGCCTCTGATAAGCTGAATACTTGAGGGAAAAGCAGAGTTAAGTACTTGTTAGGCAGTGTAGTAAGTGCCTTACATGTCTTATCTGAGTTTCACAGCAACGCTGTAAGGTAAGTAACGTTATTCTTCCCATTTTATAGAGCAATAAAGTAAGACTTAGGGAGAGGATTCTCAGCTACAGTAAAGTAAGGTTCTGTTTGACTCTGCAGCTTGTCCTATTAACCCCTCTCTTACAGGAAAGTAACAGCTGACATTTCTTGAATATTTACGTGCCAATCACTCTTCAGGTGCTTCATGAGAACTTTCACAGCATCTCTGTGTGATAAGTGCTATTGTCATTATTATCTTCATTTACCAAGTGAGAAAACTTTCTGAAGATTGATCCTGTAAACGTCAGTGAGGGTCATGTGAAAACACGTTCACATCATTAGCTGTTAGTGAAATGTAAATTAACACCACAACAAGATACCACTATGTATCTATCAGGATGGTTAAATTTTTTTTCTTTTTAAATAGCGATAACACCAAAGGCTGGTGAGAATGTAGAGGACCTGGATCACTCATTCATTGCTGGTGGGGATGTAAAATGATACAGTCTCTCTCGAAAAAGAATACGGCACTTTCTTATGACATGAAACATGTGCTTAGCATACAATCCAGCAATTGCACTCAGGCATTTGTCCCAGAGAAATGAAGACTTAACATTCACACAGAAGCCTGTACATGAATGTTCATAGCAGCTTTATTCATAATAACCAATAATTGGAAGTAATCCAAATGTCCTTCAATGGGTGACTGGTTAAACAAACTGTGGAACACCCATACTATGAATTACTGGTCAGTAATAAAAAGGAACAAGCTATTGATACATGTAACAACTTGGATGGATCTCAAGGGAATTAGGCTGAGTGGGAAAAAAAGCCAGTCCCCACAGTTTACAAACTGTAAAATTCCATTTAAATAACATTTTTGAAAGGACAAAATTATAGAAATGGAGAATCCAGGTTGCCATGGATTAGAGAATAGGGGAGGGAGGCCGGTGGCTCTGGATATGAAAGAACAGCACAAGAAATTCTTGCGGTAATGGATCTTGACTGTGGTGGCGGTCGCACAGATCTACACACATGATAAACTTGCTTAGAGCTAAACACACACACGACTGCATGTAAAATGAGTGAAATCTAAATTAGGTTGGTGGATTGTATCAGTGTCAGTTTCCTGGCTTTGATATTATATTCTACTTATGCAAGATGTTACCACTGGGGAAAAACTGGGGAAAAAGATCTATGATCTTTTTCTTTTTTTTCTTTTTTTAAAAACATCTTTATTAGAGTATAATTGCTTTATGATAGTGTGTCAGTTTCTGCTTTATAACAAAGTGAATCAGTTATACATATACATATGTCCCCATATCTCTTCCCTCTTACATCTCCCTCCCTCCCACCCTTCCTACCCCATCCCTCTAGGTGATCACAAAGGACCGAGCTGATCTCCCTGTGCTATGCGGCTGCTTCCCACTAGTGATCTATTTTACGTTTGGTAGTGTATATATGTCCGTGCCACTCTCTCACTTCGTCCCAGCTTACCCTTCCCGCTCCCCGTATCCTCAAGTCCATTCTCTAGTAGGTCTGTATCTTTATTCCTGTCTTGCCCCTAGGTTCTTCTGACCATTTTCTTTCTTTCTTTTTTTTTTTAGATTCCATATATATGTGTTAGCATATGGTAGTTGTTTTTCTTTTTCTGACTTACTTCACTCTATGACAGTCTCTAGGTCCATCCACCTCACTACAAATAACTCAGTTTCGTTCCTTTTTATGGCTGAGTAATATTCCATTGTATATATGTGCCACATCTTCTTTATCCATTCATCTGTTGATGGACACTTAGGTTGCTTCCATGTCCTGGCTATTGTAAATAGAGCTGCAATGAACATTTTGGTACATGACTCTTTTTGAATTATGGTTTTCTCAGGGTATATGCCCAGTAGTGGGATTGCTAGGTCGTATGGTAGTTCTAATTTTAGTTTTTTAAGGAACCTCCATACTGTTCTCCATAGTGGCTGTATCAATTTACATTCCCACCAACAGTGCAAGAGGGTTCCCTGTTCTCCACACCCTCGCCAGCATTTACTGTTTGTAGATTTTTTGATGATGGCCATTCTGACTGGTGTGAGATGATATCTCATTGTAGTTTTGATTTGCATTTCTCTAATGATTAATGATGTTGAGCATTCTTTCATGTGTTTGTTGGCAATCTGTATATCTTCTTTGGAGAAATGTCTATTTAGGTCTTCTGCCCATTTTTGGATTGGGTTGTTTGTTTTTTTGTTATTGAGCTGCATGAGCTGCTTGTATGTTTTGGAGATTAATCCTTTGTAAGTTTCTTCATTTGCAAATATTTTCTCCCATTCTGAGGGTTCTCTTTTCGTCTTGTTTATGGTTTCCTTTGATGTGCAAAAGCTCTTAAGTTTCATTAGGTGCCATTTGTTTATTTTTGTTTTTATTTCCATTTCTCTAGGAGGTAGGTCAAAAAGGTTCTTGCTGTGATTTATGTCATAGAGTGTTCTGCCTGTGTTTTCCTCTAAGAGTTTGATGGTGTCTGGCCTTACATTTAGGTCTTTAATCCATTTTGAGTTTATTTTTGTGTATGGTGTTAGAGAATGTTCTAATTTCATTCTTTTACATGTAGCTATCCAGTTTTCCCAGCACCACTTATTGAAGAGGCTGTCTTTTCTCCGTTGTATATTCTTGCCTCCTTTATCAAAGATAAGGTGACCATATGTGCGTGGGTTTATCTCTGGGCTTTCTAAGGATAGAAATATCCTTCCAGTGATCTATATTTCTGTTTTCGTGCCAGTACCATACTGTCTTGATTACTGTAGTTCTGTAGTATAGTCTGAAGTCAGGGAGCCTGATTCCTCCAGCTCTGTTTTTCTTTCTCAATATTGTTTTTGCTATTCGGGGTCTTTTGTGTTTCCATACAAATTGTGAAATTTTTTGTTCTAGTTCTGTGAAAAATGCCAGTGGTAGTTTGATAGGGATTTCATTGAATCTGTACATTGCTTTGGGTAGTAGAGTCATTTTCACAATGTTGATTCTTCCATTCCAAGAACATGGTATATCTCTCCATCTGTTTGTATCATCTTTAATTTCTTTCATCAGTGTCTTATAGTTTTCTGCATACAGGTCTTTTGTCTCCTTAGGTAGGTTTATTCCTACATATTTTATTCTTTTTGTTGCAATGGTAAATGGGAGTGTTTTCTTAATTTCACTTTCAGATTTTTCATCATTAGTGTATAGGAATGCAAGAGATTTCTGTGCATTACTTTTGTATCCTGATACTTTACCAAATTCATTGATTAGCTCTAGTAGTTTTCTGGTAGCATCTTTAGGATTCTCTATGTATAGTATCGTGTCATCTGCAAACAGTGACAGCTTTACTTCTTCTTTTCCTATTTGGATTCCTTTTATTTCTTTTTCTTCTCTGATGGCGGTGGCTAAAACTTCCAAAACTATGTTGAATAATAGTGGTGAGAATAAGCAACCTTGTTTTGTTCCTGATCTTAGTGGAAATGGTTTCAGTTTTTCACCATTGAGGACGATGTTGGCTGTGGGTTTGTCATATATGGCCTTTATTATGTTGATGAAAGTTCCCTCTATGGGTTTCTATCATAAATTGGTGTTGAATTTTGTCGAAAGCTTTCTCTGCATCTATTGAAATGATCATATGGTTTTTCTCCTTCAATTTGCTAATATGGTGTATCACATTGATTGATTTGTGTATATTGAAGAATCCTTGCATTCCTGGGATAAACCCCACTTGATCATAATGTATGATCCTTTCAATATGCTGTTGGATTCTGTTTACTAGTATTTTGTTGAGGATTTTTGCATCTATGTTCATCGGTGATTTTGGCCTATAGTTTTCTTTCTTTGTGACCTCTTTGTCTGGTTTTGGTATCAGGGTGATTGTGGCCTCATAGAATGAGTTTGGGACTGTTCCTCCCTCTGCTATATTTTGGAAGAGTTTGAGAAGGATAGGTGTTAGCTCTTCTCTAAATGTTTGATAGAATTTGCCTGTGAAGCCATCTGGTCCTGGGCTTTTGTTTGTTGTAAGATTTTTAATCACAGTCTCAATTTCAGTGCTTGTGATTGGTCTGTTCGTATTTTCTATATCTTCCTGGTTCAGTCTTGGAAGGTTGTGCCTTTCTAAGAATTTGTCTGTTTCTTCCAGGTTGTCCATTTTATTGGCATAGAGTTGCTTGTAGTAATCTCTCATGATCCTTTGTATTTCTGCAGTGTCAGTTGTTACTTCTCCTTTTTCATTTCTAATTCTATTGATTTGAGTCTTCTCCCTTTTTTTCTTGATAAGTCTGGCTAATGGTTTATCAATTTTGTTTGTCTTCTCAAAGAACCAGCTTTTAGTTTTATTGATCTTTGCTATTATTTCCTTCATTTCTTTTTCATTTATTTCTGATCTGATCTTTATGATATCTTTCCTTCTGCTAATTTTGGGTTTTTTTTTTTTTTTTGTTCTCCTTTCTCTAATTGCTTTAGGTGTAAGGTTAGGTTGTTTATTTGAGATGTTTCTTGTTTCTTGAGGTAGGATTATATTGCTATAAACTTCCCTCTTAGAACTGCTTCTGCTGCATCCCATAGGTTTTGGGTCGTCGTGTTTTTATTGTCATTTGTTTCTCGGTATTTTTTGATTTCCTCTTTGATTCCTTCAGTGATCTCTTGGTTATTAAGTAGTGTATTGTTTAGCCTCCATGTGTTTTTATTTTCTACAGATTTTTTTCCTGTAATTGATATCTAGTCTCATAGCGTTGTGGTCAGAAAAGATACTTGATACGATTTCAATTTTCTTAAATTTACCAAGGCTTGATTTGTGACCCAAGATATGATCTATCCTGGAGAATGTTCCATGAGCACTTGAGAAGAATGTGTATTCTGTTGTTTTTGGATGGAATGTCCTATAAATATCAATTAAGTCCATCTTGTTTAATGTATCATTTAAAGCTTCTGTTTCCTTATTTTCATTTTGGATGATCTGTCGATTGGTGAAAGTGGGGTGTTAAAATCCCCCACTATGATTGTGTTATTGTCAATTTCCCCTTTTATGGCTGTTAGTATTTGCCTTATGTATTGAGGTGCTCCTATGTTGGGTGCATAAATATTTACAATTGTTATATCTTCTTGGATTGATCCCTTGATCATTATGTAGTGTCCTTCTTTGTCTCTTGTAATAGTCTTTGTTTTAAAATCTATTTTTTCTGATATGAGAATTGCTACTCCAGCTTTCTTTTGATTTCCATTTGCATGGAATCTCTTTTTCCATCCCCTCACTTTCAGTCTGTATGTGTCTCTAGGTCTGAAGTGGGTCTCTTGTAGACAGCATATATACAGGTCTTGTTTTTGTATCCATTCAGCCAGTCTATATCTTTTGGTTGGAGCATTTAATCCATTTACATTTAAGGTAGTCATTGATATGTATGTTCCTATTACCATTTTCTTAATTGTTTTGGGTTTATTCTTGTAGGCCTTTTCCTTCTCTTGTGTTTCCTGCCTAGCGAAGTTCCTTTAGCATTTGTTGTAAAGCTGGTTTGGTGGTGCTGAATTCTCTTAATTTTTGCTTGTCTGTGAAGCTTTTAATTTCTCTGTCAAATCTGAATGAGATCCTTGCTGGGTAGAGTAATCTTGCTTGTAGGTTTTTCTCTTTCATCACTTTAAATATGTCCTGCTACTCCCTTCTGGCTTGCAGAGTTTCTGTTGAAAGATCAGCTGTTAACCTTATGGGGATTCCCTTATGTGTTACTTGTTGTTTTTCCCTTGCTGCTTTTAATATTTTTTCTTTGTATTTAATTTTTGATAGTTTGATTATTATGTGTCTTGGCGTGTTTCTCCTTGGATTTATCCTGTATCGGACTCTGTGCTTCCTGGACTTGATTAACTATTTCCTTTCCCATATTAGGGAAGTTTTCAACTATAATCTCTTCAAATATTTTCTCAGTCCCTTTCTTTTTCTCTTCTTCTTCTGGGACCCCTATAATTCGAATGTTGGTGCATTTAATGTTGTCCCCGAGGTCTCTGAGACTGTCCTCTATTCTTTTCATTCTTTTTTCTTTATTCTGCTCTGCAGTAGTTATTTCCACTATTTTGTCTTCCAGGTCACTTACCCGTTCTTCTGCCTCAGTTATTCTGCTATTGTTCCCTTCTAGAGAATTTTTAATTTCATTTATTGTGTTGTTCATCACTGTTTGTTTGCTCTTTAGTTCTTATAGGTCCTTGTTAAACGTTTCTTGTATTTTCTCCATTCTGTTTCCAAGATTTTGGATCATCTTTACTATCATTATTCTGAATTCTTTTTCAGGTAGACTGCCTATTTTCTCTTCATTTGTTAGGTCTGGTGGGTTTTTGCCTTGCTCCTTCATCTGCTGTATGTTTCTCTATCTTCTCATTTTGCTTAACTTTCTGTGTTTGGGGTCTCTTTTTCACATGCTGCATCTTCGTAGTTCCTGTTGTTTTTGGTGTCTGTCCCCAGTGGCTAAGGTTGGTTCAGTGGGTTGTGTAGGCTTCCTGGTGGAGGGGACTAGTGCCTGTGTTCTGGTGGATGAGGCTGGATCTTGTCTTTCTGTTGGGCAGGTCCACGTCTGGTGGTGTGTTTTGGGGCGTCTGTGACTTTATTATGATTTTAGGCAGCCTCTGTGCTAATGGGTTGTGTTGTGTTCTCGTCTTGCTAGTTGTTTGGCATAGGTTGTCCAGCAGTGTAGCTTGCTGGTCGTTGAGTGGAGCTAGGTCTTGGCGTTGAGATGGAGATCTCTGGGGGATTTTTGCCATTTGATATTACGTGGAGCTGGGAGGCCTCTTGTGGACCAGTGTCCTGAACTCGGCTCTCCCACCTCAGAGGCACAGCCCTGATGCCTGGCTGGAGCACCAAGAGCCTGTCATCCACACGGCTTGGAATAAAAGGGAGAAAAGAAAGAAAGAAAGAAGAAGATTAAATAAAATAAAGTGATTAAAATAAAAAAATAATTATTAAGAAAAATAAATTTTTTAAGTAATAAAAAAACAAAACAACAACAACAACAAAAAAAACCGGACAGACAGAACCCTAGGACAAATGATAAAAACAAAGCTATACAGACAAAATCACACATGGAAACATACACAGTCACAAAAAGAGGAAAAGGGGAAAAAAAATATATATCTTTGCTCCCAAAGTTCACCTCCTCGATTTGGGATGATTCGTTGTCTCTTCTGGTCTTCCACAGATGCAGGTACATCAAGTTGATTGTGGAGATTTAATCCGCGGCTCCTGAGGGTGCATGGAGAGACTTCCCTTTCTCTTCTTTGTTCGAACAGCTCCTGGGGCTCAGCTTTGGATTTGGCCCCACCTCTGCATGTAGGTTTCCTGAGGGTGTCTGTTCCCCGTCCCGACAGGAAGGGGTTAAAGGAGCCGCTGATTCGGGGGCTCTGGCTCACTCAGGCCGAGGGGAGGGAGGGGCACGGAGGGCGGGGCGGGCCTGCGGCGGCAGAGGCCGTGGTGACGTTGCACCAGCCTGAGGCGCGCCGTGCATCCTCCAGGGGTAGTTGTCCCTGGATCACGGGACCCTGGCAATGGCGGGCTGCACAGGCTCCCCGGAAGGGGGTGTGGAGAGTGACCTGTGCTGGCACACAGGCTTCTTGGTGGCGGCAGCAGCGGCCTTAGCGTCTCATGCCCGTCTCTGGGGTCCGCGCTTTTAGCCGCGGCTCGCGCCTGTCTCTGGAGCTCCTTTAAGCAGCGCTCTTAATCCCCTCTCCTCGCGCACCAGGAAACAAAGAGGGAAGCAAAAGTCTCTTGCCTCTTCGGCAGCTCCAGACTTTTCCCCGGACTCCCTCCCGGGTAGCCATGGCGCACTATCCCCTTCAGGCTGTGTTCATGCCGCCAGTCCTCTCCCTGCGCTTCGACCGAAACCCGAGCCTCAGCTCCCAGCCCCGCCCGCCCCGGCGGGTGAGCAGACAAGCCTCTCGGACTGGTGAGTGCCGGTCGGCCCTGATCCTCTGTACGGGAATCTCTCCGCTTTGCCCTCCGCACCCCTGTTGCTGTGCTCTCCTCCGCGGCGCCGAAGCTCCCCGCTCCGCCACCCGCAGTCTCCGCCCGCGAAGGGGCTTCCTAGTGTGTGGAAACTTTTCCTCCTCCATGGCTCCCTCCCACTGGTGCAGGTCCCGTCCCTATCCTTTTGTCTCTGTTTATTTTTTTCTTTTGCCCTACCCAGGTACGTGGGGAGTTCCTTGCCTTTTGGGAGGTCTGAGGTCTCTGCCAGCGTTCAGTAGGTGTTCTGTAGGAGTTGTTCCACACGTAGGTGTATTTCTGATGCATTTGTGGGGAGGAAGATGATCTCCACGTCTTACTCTTCCGCCATCTTGAAGCTCTTCTCTATGACCTTTTTCTATTTTGTTCTTAAAACTGCACGTAAATCTACGATTTCTTAAAATAAAAAAAATTTTTTTATGTCAATGAGAGAAATGGATGGAGAGAGGACAGAGGGAAGAAACAAAGGCACTTGTCTAAATCCACACATTGGGCAATCAAACTACTTGTGCTCATCAGAGCCTTGGGCTCATATCCTCTGCTCTGTGCCACCTCCCCATCTGATAAAAGACTGTTATGTCCTCTGCTTCTGGGACCTTCCCCTTCCTCTCTCCATCTAAGCCTAGCGATGTGATTAATCAAGGGGTCTTGAACCCTCAGTAGCAAGGCCCAGGCTTTTACCCACATTCCAGGTTGGGCACGTGAGTTCTGTGTCCACCACTCCCACAGCAGAGAGGAGGGGTGCAGGAGGGCTCTTTGACTCTGCAGCTTATTCTAAGCCATGTTGGGTTAGAGGGATCAACATGGACACTGAGGAGAGACTCTTTAGTTCTAAAAGGACCATTGAAACAGAAATTTCTGAGTGCCATTTTCCTACCATGTAGAACTAGTATACCTAAAAATAAAGTAAGATCAGAGGTGAGGAACAGAGGAAGGGAGGAAAAAGCTGATGATAAAAATTGAGCATCTGTGTCTATATATCTATATGAATATGTATAAATACCTTTATATTTATATGTATATCTATATCATCTATGTCTATATGTATATCTATATCTATATCTATGTCATCTCCCTGTATTCATATCTGAAGCATTCAAACTCATGGACTTCTTTGGGATGTGAAGCAATATGTTTACTTTTTGGGTGCTTAAGTTATGTTTGAGTATCATTTCTATTCTTTGCAACCGAAGAGTCCCAGCATATAACCTCCCACCTGCTATATGCCTCCTAGCACTTCGCCCACCAGCCCAAGCCCTACTCAACCTCGGAACGCATTAGTAAACTCACAACCCCGTATGTGCCGAGAGCTGGCCAGCTCCCAGATATTTGAAGATTCTAATCTGAGCTTCCCTCTGCAGGGTGTGCTGAGCCCTGTCTGAGGAGGGGGAGAAGGGAGGCTGTGTCCTGAGATGGGATCAGTGCCTCTGAGGTGAGGCGTAGCAGGCTCTAATCTACAACGGGTCTTCCTTGGAGGCTATGCCTTAGAGTCTGTTTCCCGCTTCATTTTGTCAGCTCATCTCCAAAGTGACTTACAGTGGGACTCTGGGAAGGCAGATTCTCACCAAGGCTCTGACACTAGCTGGGGACATGGGGCGCCACCGCCAGTTTCAAGGGAGATGAGAATAGCTGCCCTCATTGCCTGGGATTTGTCCCCACCAATGAAGGCTAATTTTGGAAGCCTGGAGGCCTCTGTTGCTAGTTACCAGACCAGAACCATGGGTGAAATCATAGCATAAAGGTCGTAGCACCTCACTGAGGTCGTCGAAGAATGTTTGAGGTCATAGCCAGCTTCTGGGAGCTTGCTCTACAGGTCGAGGGAGAGGGAAGCACACGTCTTGGTGAGCTTTGAAGTGGGTGAGTGTCAGGAAGTTCAAGCATTTAGGGGGATCCATTCTTGCACGTGCATCATGGCCTCTCTACCCTTCCCTCTTGTTGGTCTTACCAAGGAAGGCAGCCTTGAGGTCCCCCTCCCCACACCACCCCTGATGCCCTGTCAGATAACAGCTATGCTGGGGCACCCCGTGTTGGTCAGGAGGCAGGTCCCATCTCATGTTACCCCACTTCACCAAGTCTTCCTTCCTCCCTCCATTCTGCCTCACACTACCCCTCCCTCCTCTCTCCTCCATTCACCACACCCCGTCCCACTTCAACCACACTCCTCCTCTGCTTCCTGCCTGCTCCACTCATTTCTCTTCCATTTATACCATATTTCCTGTTTCATTCCAGCCACACCCTCCCCTTCGCTGCATTCTACTTACCTGCATTTCATCCCATTCAATGTTGAATCTAGAATCCAGCCTACTCATCAATGCCTGGGTCAAATCCCAGGCAACAAAGGCAGCCGTTCTCCTCTCCTTTTGGCAGATGAGGAAACTCAGAGAGTTGCATGCAACTCCCTCCAAAACATGGCACGAGAGAATGACCTAAGAAGAGTGATTCCAGAATCTCAAATGAAGAGAACAGCTGTTACTCCGGCTGGCACTGTTCTAAGAACTTTAATTCTCTTAAACAACTTAATGAGGTAGATACAAGCATTATCTCCATTTTTCAGATGAGTAAACTGAGGCACGCAATGCTAATTAACTCCCAAGGGCAAACAGCCACTGAGTGGAACAGCCAGAACTTGACCCTGGTGCCCATGCTTTCATCCACACTCAGTAGCAGTGGTGGATGTTTATATGAGAAGGTAGCCAAGGGCTGTTTTGATTTCCTACCTTGACTAGATATTTGTGATGTTTAAACATTTTCAGGTATCTAGTTACTTCCTTCAAGCTTATCTCCAAGGGGATGATTTTGCCTAAGACTTATAGGCCGTAGGAAACACCTTCTCCCAGGGCAATAATAAACAGTCTTTCCCAAAGTTTAGTCTCTCCCATGCAGCATTAGAAGTAGCCACGTTGTGTAACCAGGCAGGATGCAAGGTCGGGGATGGAATGCTGTCAGGAGACAAGGGAGAAATTCACTTGCTGCTCTGTCTTGGGCAGATCCCCATCTTCTCTTCCTGAACTCTTCATCACTTTAGGATTTTTTAATGCCTACTTGGGATATTTGGAGGATATGCGCTTTTTACTAACCAGTGTAGTGCTTGAGTCCCCCTCCTTTGACCCCACGTCCCGATGGACACCGACATTAAATCCATCCTTCACGGCAGTGACACCAGTGTTTCTCACAGCAAAGTCTGTGGCCAGCCTCCACCCAGACCCACTGGGTCCAGAAATCTGCATTTTACTAAACCATACCCAAGCTAGGTAAAACTTACTCAAAGGAAAGATTGAGATTGAACTGAGAAAGGCTCTAAATTTTAGAGGAAAGTTAAAAGAATACGCAGGCAATGGGAGTCGCGTTTTTCACTAGGGGGCTCTGTTTGATAGATAAGTTTTGTCAGGATGGAGAGCTGCAGTGTTTAAGGCTGGATCTGAAGACTTTAAGCATTGAAATGATCTCATTCCCCAGATCACCACTGTTACTTCAAAATAAAAATAATACTGAAGCATAAAACACAAAGTGTACGTGTTGAAATAGCTTCCTCTTAGATGTGCTAATTGGCAAATGTTGAGTAAGTTTATTGAAATGCAAACTGTCTTATTTTGGGGCTGCCCCTGCTTAGTTGGTGTTCTACAGATGATGCTGCTTCTGCCTCAAGTCATCTGGCTCTGGTAACATTCATTCGTTTGTTGTTTCACTCATTCATGCAACAAATATTTATTGAGCTTGGCACAGCAATTAACCAAAAAGCAAGGATCTTTGCTTCCACAGAGCTTGCATTCTAGTGCTGGGGAGACAGGCGAGAAACAAAGTCAATATGTAAAATCTATGGCATGTTAAGAGTTATAAGTCCTCCGGAGAAAAATAAGATGGAGAAAAGTTCTGGAGCTTGGGGGATGGGTTATCAGGGAAGTCTTCTCCCAAAGTGAGGTTTAAAGAAGGTCCTAAAAGAGGTGAGGGAGCCACATGGTCCCACAGGAGGAGGGTGCAGGCAGAGAGGACAGAGCTTTGCCTAATCCTGTAGCAGCCAAGACACAGACCCCTGACTCCGCACAAAAAGACCTAAACAGTCCCCAATTCCGAGGGAAGCCAAGCTGGGCAGTCGCTCCCATCTCATTACAGCAGCAAAGCTTGACCTCACTGCCCGGTGGCCTTAGGGGCTGTCACCCAAACCCTGCCGATAGGTACCACCTTCTCCCTGTGGGTTCGGGTCAGATCTGTTCAGTGAAGACCAATTAAGCACCGACCCTGTGCCCAGACCTGTGCCAGGACCCGTCAGAGCCTGGCCTGCAAACCACACAGAAAAGTAGAATCCAAGTGTGAGGGTCAGAGAAGAGGCGTGGAGTCAGCCTGAGGGCAGCAGTTGTTGAGTTTGCTCTCATCCCACCCCCGTCATTCCTGCTCCCCAGACACGCTGCTGCTCTCAGATTTGTTCTTCGTGTCAGGGCTTTTGCTGTTTCTTTCCCTTGGATTCTCTCTCCCCAGACTTCCCCAGGGGTCAGTTCTCACTGTTCCGGCTTCAGCCAAGTGTCACCTCCCCAGGAGCGTCTCCGAGATGGCCCTGCTGTCTGTGTCGCTGTTACTATGTGCCTCGTCCTTTTTTCCCTTCCTATCATTGTCCCCACCACCAACTGAGATGACTGGTGTCGCGGTCCCCTCTCCCCTACCCTCCCCGCGGGAGCTGGGACCCAGTTTCTCCCATTTGCCCCCTCCATCCCCAGGGCCTCAAAAATAGGAGGTGCTCAATAAATGTCAGCCAACAAAGTTATTTACTGAGCAAGGGACCATCAATGCTTTACCTGAATAACCCATGCCGTCTGTCCAGCTCTCCTCCTGCCTGCACCCCTCCTGCCTGCTCCTGAGGCCCCTGAAGTACATTCTCGGGTACTCTCGCTGACCATGGAGAACTGTTGTTATCCATCCTACAAAAAGGAGGGCAAGGTGATGATTAAGAATATGGATTGGACATCAGATGGGTTTGCTTTGGCCTCTGACTCCGCCACTTTCAAACTGTGTGCCCTGGGCAAGTTAATTAACATCTCTGAACCTCAGTTTCCCCACCTGAGCAGAGCTGCTTTACTACAGTAAACAGTAGTCTTTGTTATTCTACCCAAATAACAATGGTTACTAACTCCTCTGTCCAGAGGGGAGGTTTGTACCACTTTCTTCCTGAGATGAGCGCCCTGGCCCAGGCTGGAGCCCCCAGGGACTCCTGCAGAGAGACCAACAAAAAGGGAAAGTCCAAAGGCAGTGACTGTGCCGCTGGGGAGCAAGAGTTAATGATCCGGGGATGCTTAATGAGCTTCCTCCTCTGCTCTCTCCCATTGCAGGTGGCGTGGCAGCCTTCCAGGACCAGAGGCTGCTCCCTGCACCTGCCCCTCCACATCCAATTTGTTTGCAGTGTCCTGAAAAGCTAACCAAGCTGAAATCGCTGATACCAAGGCTCTAAAAGTCCTGCACCAGTATTTAGTGTTCTCCAAGGCCCCAACCTTGTCCCTGCCTCCTAATCCTTTCCATCTGTTGGGAGCCGTTGAGGGATTCAGTGATGATAACTGCCGAGATGATCTCTTCTGCTTGGGGCTGGGAGCACAGCTGTCCTGGAGGCTTGCTTCCTGTGAATTCCTGCAGTGTCCCTTCTCATGCCTGAGCACTCTTCCTGGGGGCTTCCTGAGGAAGCCCCATGCATTAGCGTCGCAATTGTATTAGGATATAATAAAGCTGCCGGTGATTATCCTGGAGAGGTGGCAGGCCATAGTGGCGTAGAGCATAGACTGGGAATCAGGTTGCCTGGATTGAATCCTGGCTCCATTTAATAACTGTGTGATCTTGGCCCCAAATAATGTTATCTATTATATACAGCCTGCCTCATGGGAGCCAGGCATTGTTCATAAACCCCCAATATAATAATAATAACAATACCTAATATTTATTGAGAGCCAGGAATGCTTTGATGAGTCCACTTAATCTTCAGAAGACAGTCATGTTAATGGACAACTTTCACGGTGGTCAGGGCTGTGCCTCAGCCGGGACTGGACCCAGAAGCCTAGGTTCCTGAGTTATTAATCGCATGGGTGGCTTGCCTGAGGGCAAGGAAACTGTGATGAGGACCTTTTAAGGGTTCATTTCTAGGCTCAGAGTAGACAGGATGGCATGTCCCGAGCCCAGGTCAGCCTACACCGCATCTCATGGCTCTTGTCAGGTATCATGAGATTTGTCTTTCTCCATCTGGCTTACTTCACTCAGTATGATCGTCTCCAGTTCCATCCGTGTTGCTGCAAATGGCATTATTTTGTTCTTTTTTATGGCTGAGTAGTATTCCATTGTATATATGTACCACATCTTCTTTATCCATTCACTTGCTGATGGACATTTAGGTTCCTTGCATGTCTTGGCTATTGTGAATACTGCTGCAGTGAACATTGGGGTGCATCTTTTCACGGGATTAGTTTTCTATTGCCGTGTAACTGATCACCGCAAACCTGCTGGCTTAAAACAGTATCTGCTTATCATCTCACAGTTCTGTGGATCAGGGGTCAAGGAGAGTTTAGCTGGATTCTCTGTTTCAGTTCTCCCAAGGCTGAAATCAAGGTGTTGGCTGGGCTAGGCTCTCATCTGGAGGCCCTGGGGAAGAAACTTCTTCCAGAGTCATTCAGAGTGTTGGCAGAATTCTGTTCCTGTGGTTGTAGGACTGAGGTCCCAGTTTTCTTGCTGGCTGTTGGCCACTCTCTAGTCCTTAATGTGGTCCCCTTTATATACAAAACCAGCAATAGCACATTGAACCTTTTTCATCCTTCGAACCTCTCTGACTTACTCTGCTGTCAGCTTGAGAAAAGTCTCAGCTTTTAAAACTCACGTGATTTTATATATATATATATATATATATATATATATATATATATAATTATTTATTTTTGGCTGTGTTGGGTCTTTGTTAAGGTGCGCAGCCTTCTCATTGCGGTGGCTTCTTTTGTTGCGGAGTACGGGCTCTAGGCACGCGGGCTTCAGTAGTTGTGGCTCACAGGCTTAGTTGCTCCGCGGCATGTGGGATCTTCCTGGACTGAGGCTCGAACCCATGTCCCCTGCATTGGCAGGCGTATTCTTAACCACTGTGCCACCAGGGAAGCCCAAAGCTCACATGATTATATTAAGCTCACCAGATGATCTCCCTTTTGATGAACTCGAAGGCAACAAATTAGTAACTTTAATTACATCTGCAAAATGCCTTTTGCCACGTAAGGTAATGTGATCACAGGCATGTTTTTACATCATATTCACAGTCCTGGGGATTCGAGCAGGAAATCGTGGTGTCGTCTTAGAATTCTGCCGACCTCATCTACACTGCCTTGAATTTTAGAATGTTCAAACTTCACCTTTCCTTGGGGCACAGGAAAGGTGATCGCTTAATGCTGAATTTGGGGGAGATCCTCACTAGGGCAAAGCGTCCAAGGATGCTTGAAGGGAGTGGGATTAAGAGTCAGAAGGATGATTAATCTTGGATAAGGACAGACATTCTTTTGCTTATCCAGCCATGTTTATTGAGGATCTCTAGGTGCCCAGGATCTAGCAGTCTGCAGAATAGACACAGTCCATGCCCTCATGGAGCTGATGGTCTGGTGGGAGATGAGGGTTCCCCAAAGAGAAGTATGGGGTTCAGTGGGGGGAGGGAAATGAAGGCTAGCCTGTCATCTGAGGGCAAAGAGGGCAGGGGTTCAGGTAAATGTTTACAGCTTATGTGAGGAATGGGAAGGACACCATCTCCTAGGTGAGGTAGAGCTCAAACAATTATAGGCTGATCTAAAGAGCACTGAGTCCTCTAAGGATCCCCCCTCATGCCCCAGGGATCACCAGGAAACTGTCTCAGCCTGTTAGCTTAGCCTGGCAGTCACTAACTTGAACATAGAAATGCCTACAAGGGCAGGAACTTGACATAAATAAATGGCACATCTGAGTGTGAACAAAAGAATAGGGCAAGTGTGATGGCAAATGGTGACTGGCCTGTGGCTTTGGTGTCAGGAGGGTAACAGGGAGTGCTGGGGTCCGCGCACACTGGAGCATGGACACCTGTCTACAGGGGTTGCCAGTACCTACTGCAGCTGATTGTACCATCAGGAACAAATCATCAGGTCTTCTGACTTTTGACAAAATTCAGATGATTTTGTAGGAAATCCCCGATTTTAAAAATTTAAGTAATTGTTTGAAATGTAAAGATCTTCAGAGAGGTGACATACGTGCAGGTGTCTGTGACACAGGGCCAGCCTGCAGACATCTATTTGTGAACTTCAGTAGAGCTGCCCGCACTGAGTTGTGTTTGGGTGTCGCATCATCAGCTTTTTTTTTTTTTTTTTTAATATTTATTTATTTATTTTGGTTGCACCAAGTCTTTGTTACGGCACGTGGGATCTTCGTTGCGGCACGCGGACCTCTTAGCTGCGGCATTCCGTCTTCTCAGTTGTGGCATGCATGCAGGATCTAGTTCTCTGACCAGGGATTGAACCTGGGCCCCCTGCATTGGGAGTGTAGAGTCTCACCCACTGGACCACCAGAGAAGTTCCCCCCAGCATCACCTTTAACTGAGAAGTGCAGGTGGCCTCTGTATCCCAGGGTTCCCAGCCCGAAGTTATGCATCACAAATGCCTTTGCACACTTTCAATGGAGGAAACCTTGTGTCTCCTTGAGATTTCTATTTCTCCCCTTCCATTGTGACCATGGGAACAATCTCATTGCCTTCTCTGCCATGCATGTTAGAAGCTCACAGTTCAATTCAAGTTTTTGCTCCTCTGGTATCCAGTGTCTACCTTTTCCTCCTCATGGTCTCATCAACTGAGGCAGCTGTCCAAGCTTCTGTTCCGTTTCCTAGTACGTACTATCTGACTCTGGGCTGGGAAGCTAACTATTTTATTTACCTTAGTGTCTACAGTGTCTAATACATGGGAGGCACTCAATAAATACTTGAGTGTTGGGCAAATGATCAGTTGCCCATTATTTTTGGTTGATACAAGAAATAGACATGTGTGAAAAGAACACTTTTGTAGACACTATTGTTGAAAACTCAACCCTTAAGGTCCCTTAATGAATTAGAGTGACCAACAGTCCTCACGTGCCCAAGAATGAAGGGGTTCTTGAGATGCAGGACTTTCAGTTTTAAAACCGAGATGAAAGAGTTTCCCAAGACACAAAACTTTCAGTGCTAAAACTGGGAAAGTCCCGGGAAATCTCAGTTGGTCACCCTCCCTTAAATAAAAACTCAAAGGAAAACAAGATTCTCTTGAAGCTCAAAAAATGGAAAAAGACCATTTCTCCTGCTAAACAGGGATGATTCCTTTTATCTGCTGATGGGAGGTTTGAAAATCTCAGGTCCCCTCTTTACGTTGACCTCTAAGAAACTCCAAGGTAAATTCTCTGGATCATGTCAGCAGCATCTGTCAGTCTGTGTTGTCTGAGATAATTGTTTCATTGACTCTGCCTTGTTTTTCTTAAATCACTTTTCTCTTTAAAAGTGGTAACATGGTGTAAATTGCACCCAGAATTACATTAAATAATTTATGCCAAGCAAACATGAGGGAAAGCCTATGCCTTTTGCCTTTTTCCTTCTCTTCAATTGGCTGTTACTTCATTCTATGTGTGTATTACTTCAGGGGTTGGCAAACTATGGCCTGTGGGCCAAATCTGGGACCACTGCCTCTTTTTGTAAATAAATTTTTACTGGAATAACAGTCATACTTATGAACTTATGTGTTGTCCATGGCCGTTTTCATGTTACAAGGGCAGAGTTGAGTAGTTGCAACGGACACAGTGTGGCCCACAAAACCTAAGATATTTGCTCTCTCTAGTCTGTCGACCCCTGCATTATGTCACAAACCACAAATCCTTTTGAAAGGATTTATATAGAATTTCAAATTTTACATATATATTACCCTTTCTGTTCCCAAATGTAGTTTCAAAATTTATACATGTATATATATTCTGTTTACAAAAGTAGTACATGCTAATTATAAAAATGTTAACATCACAGAAATACGTAATGATGATAGTACCCATCCCTTTTTAAACTCAATTCCTACTGGTAAGCCTCAGTTAACTAGTCAGTGTAGATTCCTCCTGATTCCTTTCAGTGCATAAACGAATTCACATATATCATTAAAATAATACTAAAAAAGACATAAATCTCTCTGTGAGCACATTTCCCTGGGTAACCATTTTTAAATTCTCCATCAGCAGCATTTTTCACCCATGTCTCCACTGGCACATTTGCAGACATTCTCACTCATTGTTTCCAATATCTTTCCTCATTGATCTAGTTTAATCAGAAGCCTTTTCTAACTCGTCTTCACAGTAGCCACATCATTGCAAGTTCTAATTATTCCTGGTACCTCTCATTTTAATGATTCTTTTTTGTCATTGCTAATTACTGTTACTTTAAAACGTCTCTCAGAACCAGTGAGGATGTCAGATGCCTGCAGACTGTCACTTTGCTTCTAAATCATCAAGCTAAGTGTTCAGGACATGGCTTCAGCTGATCATCCATTTGTTTCTGAGAGACCATCAGGACCACAGCCCTCACGCAACACATGCATGATCGCGTCCAAGTCTTCTAGGGCATCCCTCATCACCCAGAATCTTAGAGCCACACTGCTTTCTACGTACTGATTGGACCAGCTTCCCTCCCCTCTCCAAACATTTCCTCTGAGCCCTTTGGAATTCCCAGTTTGTAACCAGGAGACATCCCTATATTTTCTTTTCTTTTCTTTTTTTTTCTTTGCGGTACGCAGGCCTCTCACCGTTGTGGCCTCTCCCGTCGCGGAGCACAGGCTCCGGACGCACAGGCTCAGCGGCCATGGCTCACGGGCCCAGCCGCTCCGCGGCATGTGGGATCTTCCCAGACCGGGGCACGAACCCGTGTCTCCTGCATCGGCAGGCGGACTCTCAACCACTGAGCCACCAGGGAAGCCCCATCCTTATATTTTCAATTTCTCCTCCAAACGTTTTCTTTCATTTCTTGCCTTGGTTTAAGCCAGAGCTCCCCCCACCTGCCCCCCACCTCCTGGCCAGCCTTCCCAAGCGTAAGTTGCTTTTCTCTCTCAACTCATGTACCCCAAGGTTCCCCTTTGCCACTTCCAAAACATTTTCCCTTTCCAAAAAGTCCCAGAATCTTTCAAGCGAAGCCCTCAGATTATAGTGCCAGCTATGGTCAAAATGGTCACCAGCTCTTCTCTCAATCATTAGAGACGCTCATGCTTAATGAGCCACTATCTTTATTCCCACCCTGTTTTCGTCATTCTCAGTGACTTCAACATTTACACAGATAACTCATCCAACCCTTTGATGTCTCCATTCCTTGGCCTTGCCACACATCCGCGTCTCTTTCCCATCACTTCTCAGCCTTTCCCATGGCCTTGCCGTTGATGGTAACTGTACAACCTCTTAAATCTGAATTTCAAATCTCCCCCTTTTTGACCAATATTTCCTCTCATACTCTAATACCTCCACTCCAAACAATTTCCTGACTCGGTGAGACCTTTAGTTCAGTCCCATCCAATAGAAAAATAATGCAAGCTACGTGTGTCGCTTAAAATTTTCTAGTAGCCGCATTAAAGAAATATAAACAGTTAAATTTAAATAATATTTTTGTTTAACCCAGTGGATCCAAAATATTATCATGTTATCATTGTAACCAACATAAACATTATTAATGAGATAGTTTACATTCTATTTCTCATACTCTGAAATATGTGTACATTACACTTACTGTACATCTCAATTTCGACCAGACGCATTTCAAGGGCTCGATAGCCACATGTGACTATCATATTGGACAAAGCAGCTCTGGTCCATTGACCTAATTAAGTTTTCATCCCATCTCTTGAATGTCCTCCCATTATTTCTTATCCAAAGCAGATTCCATTTCCCAGTACTATCATCACACTATTTCAAACATCCTCCACTGTCCCTTTATCTAGTCATCTAGAAAAAACTCATTATTGGTTGGACCAAACACTCAGTTTGCACTCATGCAGTTAAATACAGGAGAAAATCACACATCTGGGCTGCCTTGCTTCATGTTAGCTTTAGGACCACAGATTTCAAACGGGCACATAACCCTCCACAGAAACCTCATCACATGTTCACGGCATTTGTTTAATTGCTCTCTGAGACTACCATCTCAAACGTTTTCATCTCTTCTTAACGCCCCCCCTGCCCCCCACGTCTCCCTCTCAGCAGATGCCCAAGTTCATTATCCACTAACAGGCATCACAAAGGAAATATGTCCAACGTGGAACCCTACCCTGCAGTTCAGGTGATGGTGCCGTCCTCAAGCCCCGAACCTAGGAATCAGTTTGCTTTCCTCACTTCTAAGTCACCAGCATGTCCTATAGTCCAAAAGGTATCTCAGATCTTTCCCTTTGTCCTTGAGTTTATAGCCACCACCTCGGATCTAGTCAGCATTACCTCTTGCCTGGACTTCAGTGACAGCTAACCGGCTTCCTTCTTTCCACTCTGCCACCTTGCAATCCCTTTTCTACTCAGTCTTTAAGAACACAAACTGGAGAGTATTGCTGTCTTTCTCACAACTCCTTGTTTCCATGGCTACAAAGGTCCTACACGATGGCCCGTGCTCACTTCTTCAATGAAATGTTTGATTGCTTTTCTCCCTACTCGCCACATTATACTCATACTGGCTTCTCTCTTGTCTCTGGAACACACCAAGCTCTTTCTTGCCTTCTGGCTTTGGCACTGCTATTCCCTCTGCCTAGAAGTATCTTCATTAGTGTTTCTCATGATTGGTTCCTTTTCTCCCTTTGATTTTTAGAGACATCTTCCCAAAGACCCCCATGTAAAGCCCTCCTCTCCTCTCACCCTTCAGTTATTCTCTTGTCAGGTCTCCCGTTATTTCCCTCATGGCACTTATTGTCTGAAATCACCTGGTTTATCTCCTCGTTTACTTCTTTATCATCTGTTTACCTACTAGAGATAAGCACCATGATGGTAAGGATGTTGTCTTGTTCAGCACTGTGTACCCTGAGCCTGGCACAGTACCCAACATATAACAAACTCAGTAAATATTCATTGAATAAATGAATGAACAGTCAAGGAACTGGATGTTCCAGTATATCAGGGCTCCTCTCATTACTGTGAAATGCACAGAATCACAAGATTGAACTTAACAGCCCCAGCAAGATCATTAACCTCCGATCTGGGTCACTGAGATTGACAAAGTACCCTTCCCCCCACTTTGATAGAGATCATGTCTATAAATACTGCTGGGTGTTTAAGCTCTTTAAATGTGGTAAAACAGCAAATCTAAATAGACTGCTTTCCTGACAGTGCTGGGTCAACAGAATATATTATCCCAGAGGGGAAGATGGGGTTGAAGCCTCAGGGCTACATCACTTCGAGAACTCAAGGGATGTTCATCACGCAAGCTGTACAAATAGGCTATGACCTAGTGGTGGTTCTGAGAACTTGTCATATATTCACAAATCATGCTGGCTTCTGTGTGGAGGATGGATTGGAATGAGGCAAAAAGGAGTATGGAGCATCTGTTAGTAGTCTTTCATTTGCAAGTGATAGAAATTCAACTCAAATTGGTTCCAGCAATAAAAGAATGTATTGACTCATGTAAACCGAAAAGGCTGGGGGTGTTTGGCTTCAGGTATAGGTGGATCCAGGGGCTCAAAACTAGTCAGGATTTGGAGCTTAATTACCTCCTCTCTTGAGCATAGGCTGGACTTAATGACATGCTTCCCAAGAACAGAGTATGGACAAGGGAAAATAAACAAGGTAACTTTAAGTGAAGAAGCCTGGCAAAAATTATGTTGGTCAGGTGATCAAAGTCATCATCACCAGTGACAAGTCATTTTGAAAACATGTACCGCCTGCCGTGCTGTGACCAGCAGGGCACTTCTGGGGTATTTTTCCCCAAGCTCATGACTCCAGTCTGATCATGACAAAAACATCAGAGAAACCCAAGTTAAGGGACATCCCACCAAATACCTGACCAGTACTCTGCAAAACTCTTAATGCTGTGAAAAACAAGAAAAGTCTGAGAAAGCATCGCAGAGTAGAGTAACCTAAGGAGACGTGACCGCTAAATGTAATGTAATCTCCTGGATGGGATCCTGGAACAGAAAATGTTGTTAGTGGAAAAGCTGGTGAAATCTGAATGAAGCCTGGGCTTCAGTTAATAGTGAGGTACTAATGTTGTTTTCTTAGCTGTGATAAATGTACATGGTGATGTAAGTGGTTAACATTAAGGGAAACTGGGTGAGGGGTATATGGCAACCCTCTGTTCTATCTTTGTAACTTTTCTGTAAGTCTAAAATTGTTCCAAAATAAAAAGTTTATTAAATCCTTGGTGTTTACTCAAATGAGTTACAACCGTATGTCTCCACAAAACTGGCACATGGATGTTTATAACAGCTTTATTCATAATTGCCAAAACTTGGAAGCAACCAAGTTGTCGTTCAGTAGGTGAATGAATAAATAAGCTATGTGCATCCAAACAATGGGCTATTACTCAGTGCTAAAAAGAAAGGACCTATCAAGCTATGAAAAGACATGGAAGAAACTTAAATGCATATAACTAAGTGAAAGAAGTCAATCTGAAAAGTCTGCATAATGTATGATCCCAAATATATGGCATTTTGGGAAAAGCAAAGCCATAGAGACATTGAAAAGGTGAACGGTTGCCAGGTGTTCGGGGGAGAGAGGAATGGCTAGGCAGACACAGAGGATTTTTAGGGCAGTGAAAGTACCCTATATGATACTATAATGGTGGGTACATGTCATTATACATTTGTCCAAACCCATAGAATGTACAACGTCAAGCATGAGCCCTAAGTAAACACTATGGACTTTCAGTGATAATGATGTGACAATACAGCTTCTTCGATGATCACAAATGTATCTGGCGTGGGATGTGGATAGCGGGAGATGCTGTATTTTAATGTGGGGAGGTAGGGGGTGTAAGGGAACTTATGTACTTTCCACTCAATTTTGCTGTGAACCTAAAACTGCTCTAAAAAAATAAAATCTATTTTAAAAAATTATTAAATAACAAAACTGTCAGCAGGACCCACTATTTCTGGGTTCTGCTTTCCTTGCTGTCAGCTCTTCTTATGGGTAGAATGACCAGTCACTCCAGTTTGACTGAGAAAGTCCTAATGTTTGCGCTGCTGTCCAGCATAATTATTAATAGCATCTCTTTTTACTCTCAAGAGTGTTCGGATTTGGGTGATAAGTTATGTAGTCACCCAACTCTGTGGACCCCAGCAGCTCTGGGCCTTTATCCTCCCAGATTTAAAGCCAAGAGATGGGAGAGGTTCTTGTTTCTCAGCAGTTCTGACTGAAGTCCCAGCCCTGAGTCTGACTGGCCCTGCTTGAGTCAGGTGACCAATCCTGAAGCAATAGGGAGTCTCGTGTTCTCATTGGCCAAGTCTGGGCCACGTGCCCACCACTGGCACTAGGCCTGAATGGCTCTACTCAGTCCGCATGAGACAGAGGGAGGGCTTGTTTCTCAGGCTCAATTGGAGGTGGAATGGATACAAGACAGGACAAAACACAGATGTCACTCAGATGGGGACACATGAGGTTTTCAAATGACTTACTTTTTGACTCCCCTAATTCGAGTGGGTTTTAGGTTGCATTCATAACACATTGCCCTCACCCCCTTTGCATCACACTTAGTGTGTTAAGAATCACACATATATGCAGACTCTCTCGTCTTGGCCATAGTTCATTGTGATCGATTGTTGCTGTGATGTTGTTGTCTTAACTGTGATAGTTGGGAATTATTGGACTGCTTGTGAGTCATGATTTATCATTGCTTCAAGTTTCTTTTACATTTTAGCCATGCACAAAGTGGAAATTTTGCTGTGTCTGTGGAGGTATATTGTGAATTCCACTGGTATGTGTGTCAATAGTGGGGAATGATGAGAACCATCGTTGCAGGGGACAGATGGCCAGTCTCATAACAAGAGGTCTCAGGGCCACCTAGTAGGGCTGGCATAGTCCTCAGCATGCTGGGTTCTTGGCCAGTCCCACCCACTTGGACATTTGATGTAAGTACTGGTTAAGGTCACAGGCTCAGAGGGAGGAGACAGAAACAGGACCTCAATGCTACCAAAGCTGTGTGACCTTGGGCAAGTTACTCAAACTCTCTGAGAATAGATGAAGCTAATAATCATACCTCCCTATAGCATTGTTTTAGGATTAAATAAGATAATGCATAGGAAGTACTTAGAAGTGACCAGCACATAGGAAGAGCTCAAGAAATATTTACTATTATTTTTATTATCTTAGTACAACTCCAGAAGCCTGCCTGCAAGATGTCAGCATTTCAATCCAGGCTGCTTTAAGGCAGTGCAACTCAAAGTGTGGTCTGCAGCCCTGCAGTAGCAGCCGTAGCAGCAGCATCTCGGAGCTTGTTAGAAATACAGACCCTTGGACCCCATCTCACACCTCTGAACCCAAATCTCTAAGATTGGACTTGCACTTTAACAAGCTCTCCAGTGATTAACATGCGTGTGAAGTGTGAGAACCATCGCTGTAAAGTGCCTTCGCGTTAACCCAGAGAGCAATGTTTCCAAGCCATAGCCTTGCTATTGTAAGAAACAAAGAAGAGGAATTTTCCACTTCCAAAAGATTCTTACTTCTCTTCCACTTAGAGAAGACCCTTCAACATTTCTTTTAGGATAGGTTTAGTACAGCAAGGTCTGAGGACCAGCTGCCTAAATAAGCCAGTATAAAGATTAAAGGCAAAAAGTTGTCAAAGCAACCATAACTACATAAAGATGTGAAATATGACAACAAAAGCACAAAATTTAAGGAAGGGGAGTAAAAACTGTAGATCACTCAGAGAAATGCAAATCAAATCCACAATGAGATATCACCTCATACCTGTCAGAATGGCTATCATCAGAAAGTCTACAAATAGAGAAGATAATCCAGCCAGCTTGTACCTGGACTTCGGACCTGCAGAAACTGTGAGATAATAAATAGGTATTTTTCTTAATTCTAAAAAAAAAAAAAAGTCTACAAATAACAAACGCTGGCAAGGATATGGAGAAAAGGGAACCCTAGTACACTGCTGGCTGGAATGCAAATTGGTACAGCCACTATGGATAACAGTATAGAGGTTCCTCAAAAAACTAAAATTAGAACTACCATATGATCCAGCAATTCCACTCCTGGGTATATATTTGAAGAAAACAAAAACACTCATTTGAAAAGATACACCCCAATGTTCATAGCAGCACAATTTACAATAGCCAAGATATGAAATCAACCCAGGTGTGCAACAGCAAATGAATGAAGACCATAAAAAAATGAAATATTACCATTTGCAGCAAAGTGGATGGACCTAGAGAATATTATGCTTAATGAAATAAGTCAAACAGAGAAAGACAAATACTTACGGAATCATGAAATCTAAAAATAAAAAATAGTAGAAATGAATGTGTATGCAAAACAGAAACAGACTCACAAATATAGAAAATAAACTAGTGGTTACCATTATGGAGAGGGACGGGGAAGGCAAATTAGGGGTATGGGATTAAGAAATACAAACCAGTATGCGTAAAATAGATAAGCAACAAGGACATATAGTATAGAACAGGGGATTAGAGCCATTATCCTGTAATAACTTTTTTTTTTTTTTTTTTGTGGTACGTGGGCCTCTCACTGTTGTGGCCTCTCCCGTTGCGGAGCACAGGCTCCGGACGCGCAGACTCAGTGGCCATGGCTCATGGGCCCAGCTGCTCCGCGGCATGTGGGATCTTCCCGGACCGGGGCACGAACCCGTGTCCCCTGCATCAGCAGGTGGACTCTCAACCACTGCGCCACCAGGGAAGCCCTGTAATAACTTTTAATGTAGTATAATCTGTAAAAAATACTGCATCATTATGCTGTACACCTGAAATTAAAATAGTATTATAAATGGAAAAAAAAAGAAACAAAGAAGATAAAGCAGAAGAGATGATGTTGGCAGAGGGAGGTGTTGGTCCCTGGGAATCCTCTCTGGCCACCGGGACTTAGGCTCTGCTGGAGGTGCAGAAGGCTCTTCCCATAAAAAATGAGCAGAACCCTGAGGCCACACTTGTCAAGAAGACTTCAAGATGCAAAGGAGGGTGGGTGGCTATTCTTTCATGAGGCTTGCACTTTGCAAGAGCCTTTCTCTCCTCTTTTGGCTCCCGTGACCCTGAGCTATCCGGAGCTGTCCTGATGTTCCTTGACCCCAGAGGCTCCTTTTCCATCTCCTCCCCACCCTGCCCCCGAATACAATTCTCCAGGACTCCACTCAGCCCCGCCCTCATCATGCAGGTGTGTCTGCCTGTGTGCTCTCCACCCTGCCCACAGCTTCCACCTCCAACAGGTCTCTGTGTGGAGCCTTCACTTCTCTCTGGAACTCCAAGTTAGTACTTTGAGTTGCCAACAGCACTTTCCACCAAGAGACCACTGTTTTAAAATGCCCAACCCAGACTCAATTATCTTTTTCTCTCACAGCTGATTGTCTCCCTGTGTTCCTTATCCTGTTGAATGACTTATTCCAACCTCTCCTCCCCACACCCCCACTTACACTCCAACCACATTAGACTCATTAGATGAGCAGCAGATTCTCAAATGTGTGCTGCATTTTCCTATCTCGCTGGCGTCAATGTTATCTCCACCCGGAATCCTTTTCATCCGATGTCTATCCTTAATTGCCTACTCATCTGTCTTCCTCTTTCTACTAAGTGGCACCACTGTCCATCCCGTTGCCCAAGCCCCAAATCTGGGAGTCATCCTGGCCTCGTAGCATTTTCTAGCCGATACCTAGCAGTATTTGTAAGAGCATTGACCAGACTTGTCTTGTTAGCTGCTGCATCCCCAGTGCCTGGAACAGTGCCAGGTCAGAATAGGTACTTAATAACCACTGGTTGAATAAATGTCTAAAATGCTTTTCCGAATTTTCTAGTTTGAGTAAATTCTTTTGTCCTTTGTACCTTATCATAGCTTGGATTCTAAGCAAACTGACTCTGAGGAAGAGACTTGCATGTAGGAAAGATGGCGGGGAGTGGTCTTGGGTACAGCACCAGTGAGGAAGCTGGAGAAGCAGGAATGGGTGGAGGGAGAAATTGGACCACGGTGGAGTTACAAGAGAGACCTTGGCTAATCTTCAGAGGTGGGAGGCTCCCGCAACGCCATTATCAGCCCGTCATTGCACGAGGCTGCCCCTGGGGAGGAGGCCTTAGGGTGAGCAACCCACATTCCCTCAGCTGAGGGCAGCGCCTGCAGAAGAATCCAGCTGTGAGCTGACGACAACCAACACTTGTGGCAGCTGGGGAATGAAGTCATACTGGGAAGATCTGGGCAGCCCACAGGGTGTCTGCTACATGCCTCATGCGTAGCATTTAGCAGAATCTGCTGTAGCTCACTTATTTGTGTACGTCCAGCTCTCCCTCTCCATTTATCAGCCTCTGGAGGGAAGGAACCAAGATTTTCCCATTTTTTTGTGTCCCCCATAATGTGCAATACATAGCGTGTGTTTGGTAAATGCTATTTGAATTTAATTTAGCAGCAAAAAATTTGTAGCTAAGAATTTCCTTTATGTTTGTGAAATTCCTAATGAAGACTCCACAAAAGAGTTAATGGAAATGCTTTTGGGGTTGGAGAGGGGAGGCCATAGCCAGGTTCCCAGAAATATAGGTACAGAAAGTAAGTAAATCCTCTACTTAATAAGTTGCAAAGAACCTTAGCTCTTGGGTGCCATTCTTTATTTGAAAAGCAGAGCACAAAGTGAGTACTAGGCATCATGGATCTGGACCCTGGCTCATAATACTCCCATGTGGGAGTGTTTTACAAGGAAGAAATTTGTTTGGAAATTCAGTGTATTTAGCTGCATTCCTTTCAGACGCAATATCTGAATACATAGGCTGGAGGAGGGAACCAGGAGGAAGAAGAAGAATTGAGAAAAATAATGGGTTTCAAGCTAGAATTCAACCCTCTTTAGTAAAAAATTTGATGTGCCTTTCTAATGAATGAATAGTTGAACAGAATGAGATAGGGGGTGCCAAACAGAAGGCTCTTGACAAGGATTATCAACTTAGGGTTGAATCATTTCAAATCTATCCTGGTGCCAGACTCCCCACCCACCTGGAATGGCTTATGTCTCTCTCACTCCTTGTTTCTTAGACTCCCAGCTGCTGGGGTTTTACCAGGCCTATCCCAGCTGGATGAGACAGTGAGAGGTGCCAGGGCAGTGGCAGAAAGGGTCCCATTGATTTAGGAATTGGAGGAGCAGCTGGAATGGAGAGAGGAAATAATCTGCTTGGGCTGTGATGAGATGCTGTGAACGTACGCCTTTAGATTCCAGGATTCAATGCAAAAGTCAGAAACCAGAATGGATCACGACACCTTTGAAGTTTTATTAATGTCATGATACTTTCTACACATGACAATAAGACTATGCTGTCCTCAGCAAATTCAAAGGAGTTATGTGTATTTGAAGTGTTTCATTAGTGACTGACCAATTCAGCCATCCTTCCCATCATCTTAATAGCCTGCCTTCAACGTCAAGTGGAAGGGAGATGCCCTACTCATCAAAGGAGGTAGGGAGACAGCCTGGAAGTGAGCGCTGGGGCACCCAGATCCCAAGTCTGGGTCTGTGACTAACGCTGCATTCCAAGACGGGAAGGGGTAGGTGTGGGATGGGGGATGGGGGAAAGAAGCCATGGGTGCTGCTGGAGTTCAGTGCAGAGAAATCTACCCTGCTCAGTGTCACAGGAGGGAAGGCTTTTTCAGGATCGGTTCAGGACCTGGGGGAGATGGAGGGAACCCAGAGCTGTAGACGGAGGAAGGCGTAGGTGGGTGGGGTGGACCAGGGTTGGAGAGTGAGACAATGACAGACCACTCGGGGGAGCACAGAGGCAGGTGGAAAATCTGGAAGCTAAACTTCATATGGAATTCTGTTAACAGTTGATGATTTTACATGGGTGGCATCCGTCTTACTATTTGCTTAGATTTCCATGAACTCCTCGAGAGCAGAGACCAAGCCTGGTTTATCTTCGTATTACCCCTGCCTGATTGAGCGCAGCCACAGAATATGTGAGCAAAAAGCAAGTCCGTGGTTGCATGGATTATTACTACGGCTATTGCATGCATAAATTATTTTTGTATTCGTGGCCTTGGAGAAGAGAGGGGTTTTTTTGTTTGTTTGTTTGTTTGCGGTACGCGGGCCTCTCACTGTCGCGGCCCCTCCCGTTGCGGAGCACAGGCTCCGGACGCGCAGGCTCAGCGGCCATGGCTCACGGGCCCGGCCGCTCCGCGGCATGTGGGATCTTCCCGGACCGGGGCACGAACCCGCGTCCCCTGCATCGGCAGGCGGACTCTCAACCACTGCGCCACCAGGGAAGCCCGAGAAGAGAGGTTTTAATAAGATTGCTTCCTTACCCGTGGGGAGGACGAGCCCCCAGAGACTGCCCATCTAGGCGGGAGAACTGATACACAGTCTTGGAGTGGGGATTTTGGAGCTCAGTGGAGGTCAACTTTTTTTCTTTTTTCAATACTTTATTTATTTACTTATTTATTTATTTTACATCTTTATTGGAGTATAATTGCTTTACAATGGTGTGTTAGTTTCTGCTTTATAACAAAGTGAATCAGTTATACATATACATATGTCCCCATATCTCTTCCCTCTTGCGTCTCCCTCCCTCCCACCCTCCCTATCCCACACCTCTAGGTGGTCACAAAGCACCGAGCTGATCTCCCTGTGCTATGCGGCTGCTTCCCACTAGCTATCTATTTTACGTTTGGTAGTGTATATATGTCCACGCCACTCTCTCACTTCATCCCAGCTTACCCTTCCCCCTCCCCGTGTCCTCAAGTCCATTCTCTAGTAGATCTGTGTCTTTATTTCCTGTCTTACCCCTAGGTTCTTCATGGCATTTTTTTCCCCTTAAATTCCATATATATGTGTTAGCATACGGTATTTGTCTCTCTCTTTCTGACTTACTTCACTCTGTATGACAGACTCTAGGTCCATCCACCTCAACACAAATAGCTCAATTTCATTTTTTTTATGGCTGAGTAATATTCCATTGTATATATGTGCCACATCTTCTTTATCCATTCATCCGATGATGGACACTTAGGTTGTTTCCATGTCCTGGCTATTGTAAATAGAGCTGCAGTGAACATTTTGGTATATGACTCTTTTTGAATTATGGTTTTCTGGTGGGAATGTGAATTGGTACAGCCACTATGGAGAACAGTATGGAGGTTCCTTAAAAAACTACAAATAGAACTACCATATGACCCAGCAATCCCACTACTGGGCATATACCCTGAGGTTAACTTTTGAACAATGCTGTACTTCAGAAATCAATACTGAGCAGGAGGGAGAAAAGGGCAGGAGAGATTTGGACAAGCCGAGTGAAGCCGCTGTTTGCCTGAAACCCGTGTGAGCAAATAGAAGTACCAGGACTGGGAATTCCCTGGCTGCCCAGTGGTTAGGACTTGGTGCTTTCACTGCCAAGGGCCTGGGTTCGATCCCTGGTTGGGGGACTAAGATCCCCCAAGCCAAGCAGCGTGGCCAAAAAAAAAAAAAGTACCAGGACCCTCCCCTGCTTAGTCGATGAGGCTGCCTGGGCCTAGAGTCATAGGGAGAAGAGCAGAGTCTATTCTGGTTTAAAGAATTTTAGCAAATTTTATGGACCTCAGAGTGCCATCTGGCATCATGGAAGTAGGAAGTGCAACAGAAAGGGATGGGTAAAGCAAACTACCATTTTTTACGTAGAAATATTCAGCTCTCTCAGTCCATTCTCCAGCCCTCCCCACCATCTCCATACAAGCCACGTTCTGTGAAAAGTGGCAAGGATGCTATCAGGAGAGACATGAGAAGCAAGGCTACTAGGGAAATTTCTCCAGTCTGGAGATATTCCTACTTCGCACCTCATTTGGGAAGCTGTCACCCCGAGAGCCCCAGGAACTCTCTGAAATGCGATGCTGCTTGGTGGGTTAGGCTGATCTGGGCACCAGGGGGATACATGGGCTCATATATTCCCTCCTCTCTGCCTTGCATTTGTATAAATTGGTTTTGCCTTTTCCCCGTGTCTCTGTTGGGATTTTGATGAGTTTCTTATCAAACTGAATGACTTATTTAAAAAATACAGACCTTCATTTGTCTCATGTGATGGAATGTTCCCCCCAGTCCATTTTTCTTTTTATTAGAGAATGCCAAAGGAGAAGAAAAAATTACCGCATTGAACTTCCAGGGGCCAAAAAAAAAAAAAAAAAAAAAAAGACCAGGGTAGCTAAGTGCTCAAAAAGGGATTTTCCACAGGTTAGATGGAAAAGATGCTTAAACACCCCTTGCTAACTTCCTGGCAGCTGGCAGGTATTTGCATCAAGCAGAACTCTAGATTTAAGGGATTGGAAAAAAGAATTTATTAGCTTATGAACTGTAAAGGTCAAGGGCACAGTTGGCTCTAGACACGGCTGGATTTGGGGATATCATTAGGTCTTGTCTCTGTCTCTCAGCTCTGCTGGACTGTCTAGGTTGGCTTCATTCTCATCTCAGACTTCTCTGGCCATCTTATCTGAAATTGTGTCCTGCCCTTCCCCCACCTCCTCGCCGTCCTTATTCCTTTTTTCTGCTGTATTGTTCTCCATCACAGCTACAGCCACTTGACATTCTATGCATTTTAATTATTTATGCGGTTTTTGTCTGTCACCCTCCATTAAAATATAGGTTCCGAGAGGGCAGAGATTTTGTTTTATTCACTGCTATCTCTCTAACACGTAGAATAGAACCTGGCACATAGCATGTATTTAATAAATATTTGTTGCCTCTTTCTGGTTGGTGTAAGTTAATCACACAGCTTTTATGAATTTCATTACACGGTTATATCATCATTTATTTAACTGACTTCCTTTTGATGGACAGCATCTACTGGTTCCAATGTTTTGTTATTAAAAATAGTGCTGCAAAATCTAGGCTGTGAAAAACTCTCCAGACAAATGACCTGGTTTCTTCAGCAAAGAAATTGCAAGGAAAATGAGGCAGAAATGGATGGTGTCAGGGAGAAGGCCTCCAGATGAAAAGAAACTTGAGAGGTATATCAGCAAAATAGCAACATGTGACCCTTCATTGGATCCTGATTCAAATAAACAAACCCTTAAAAATATTTTTTTGACATTTATGATACAATTGGCAATCTGAACACTGGACATTTAGAAGTATTAGGAAAGTATTGTTAATTTTGTGGGATGTGATAATGGTGCCGTGGCTAAGTTAAAAGAATAAAGTCCTCACCTTTTGAGATACTCAGTGGACTATTTGCAGATGAAATGATTTGATGTCTGAGGTATGCTTGCAGATAATGCAGGGATGGAGGCGGTAAGAACGCTATAGATGAAACAAGACCGGCCATGTGCTGATAATTGTTGAAGCTGGGAGGTAGGTTTATGGGGGTTTATTGTACTGTTTTATCTACATTAGTATATGTTTGATATTTCTCTACTAAGAAATTAAAAAAACAAACAAACAGTGCTGTATAATCCAGTATGTGGGGTGAGATGAAGTGGGTGGGGTTTTAGATGAAATAAAATTGCCCACAAGTTGGATAAGTGTCAAAACCGGGTGTTGGGTACATGGAGGTTTGTTAGACCATTCTCTCCACTTCAGTACATGCTTGACATTCTCTATAGTGGAAAGTTAATTGCGCTGCAGTGAGCACCTTGTCATAAGCCCCTGCTTAGGTCTTCCCTGGCCTCAGTCTCCTTAATTCTTGGTGTGGCTGCGTCCAAGGCTGCTACGAGTGGTGTCTGACCAAACCTTGTTTCTGCCTTGATGCACTAAAATCGTTTAAACAACATGTTTACTGAGTTACTGTTTACATATCATACACAAAACTCACCTGTGTCATTAAATGATTTTTAATAACTGGACAGAGCTGTGCGTCCATCACCATAATCTAGTTTTAGAAATTTCCATCACCCAGTAAGACCCCTTGAACCCACTTATACTTAATCTCCTTTCCTACCCCCGGCCCCAGGCAACAACTACTCTACTTTCTGTCTCTAAAGATTTGTCTTTTCTGGACATTTACCACAGACATTTAGAGTCCTTGCCTGGAATTTTTTTTTTTTTTTTTTTTTGCTGTACGCGGGCCTCTCACTGTTGTGGCCTCTCCCGTTGCCGAGCACAGGCTCCGGACGCGCAGGCTCAGCAATCATGGCTCACGGGCCCAGCCGCTCCACGGCATGTGGGATCCTCCCGGATCGGGGCACGAGCCCATGTCCCCTGCATCGGCAGGCGGACTCTCAACCACTTTGCCACCAGGGAAGCCCCTGGAATTTTTGACATTCTCTTTCCTACTCTTTTGTTTCTTACTCAAGGATGCTCCTGTTCTGTTATCAGTGAACCATTTTTTTTGAGACATATCTTCTCATTTCTGTTCAGAAATTTAAATGATTCAATTCTCTACCTTTTGGGAAATACTGTGTCATAGTGATGGTCTGTGACCCCTACTTTACATGGAAATTAATGGTATGCTAACAAGGCAGTGATGATCAAGGCTCAGAGAACTTCCTGCAGATTAATGAGCAGCTTAGAGAGTAGACAGACAAATCCAAATCTAGAGGTCATCAACCTCAATGAGTAGATTTCTCAATAAATGTCCCTAGGACCATGATGGTTGATAAAGTCCTAGAGCCCTCTGGTATTTCTTGCAGTCCCAGGGCTCAATTTTGCCTTACTTCCTTGATCTCTGATCCCAGACCCTATGGGACATCATATATTGCCAAGGTTTAGTCACTTATTTTGTCGTGGGCCACAGCCTCCCTGTTCACTAGAAAGTATTTACTGAGGGGCTCTTACATTTTGTGAGCTAGACTTCTCCCGGGATCCAAATTATTGATGTAGGACCTGAATACCTAGTGATTGAATGGTCTGTATCCATCGAATACTTCATCTGTAAATCCAGAGCCATAGGGGCCATTCATTCACTCGATAAATACATGTGAATAAGTGCCTACTATATATCCAACTCCTGGGGATACAAAGATAAAGAAAAAACTAGCTCTTGTCTGTAGGAAGTTCACAGTCTAGTGATGGAGATAGACACAGAGAAATAATGACAAAAACTGAAATATTTGCAAGGTACAGTGTTAGTATAGAGGGATTCAGGAAGTATTTCACAGAACTTGCGTTTGATTTGGGTCTTGAGGGATGAGTAGGAGTTTGCATATGACAAAAGAGGAGCAAGGACATTTTAAGAGATCAAATATAAAGCATGAGGTATAAAATGAGATTTGAGAGTCTAGTTATTTCCTACCTTTTATTTTCCTTTGAGTACGAATTTTCTCCTTTCAAAACTTTAAGATGAAATGCTTTTTAAAAACTTTTTAGATATTAGGATGATTTTAAAGCTATAAATATACCTTTGTATGCTACATTGGATACATCCATACTTTTTGATATAAAGTACTTTTAATTCTTCCCAGATCAATACCCTTTGGGTAGAAATCTAGTTATAAGATAAAGTTCCAAATTGTCAGCAAGGCATAGTGCAGTCATTGCAACCTGACCACTGCTTATTTCTTCAATTTTACATCCTATTCTTCTCCCCCAATACTCATGCAGTGGCAATATTCATAGTTCTTGAACAAACCATGTTGTTTCTCCCCATCACGAACTTGCACATACTATTATTTTTGCCTGGACTAGAAAAACCTCAGTCATGCCTCCAAGGACATTTGCTATTGACATCACAGTCTCACTGTAAGTCTGCTAAGTCCAGTTAGCAGCAAAACATACACAGATACCCTAAAATGTTAACTTGGTAGCAGTCATTTAATACAGATCGTCCCTGACTTACAATGTTTCAACTTACTTTTTTTTTGACTTTACAATAGTGTGAAAGTGATATGCATTCAATAGAAGCCATACTTTGAATTTTTATCTTTTCCCAAGCTAGTGATGTGTGGTATGATACTTTCTTGTGATGCTGGGCAGTAACAGCAAGCCACAGCTTCCAGGCAGCCACATGACCCATGAGGGTAAATAACCGGTACATTTACAACTATCCTGTATCCAGACACCTATTTTTCAGTATAGCATTCAATAAATTACATGAGATATTCAACACTTTATTATAAAATAGGTTTTGTGTTAGAGGATTTTTGCCCAACTGCAGGCTAGCATAAGTGTTCTGAGCACGTTTAAGGTAGGCTAGGCTAAGTTGTGATGTTTGGTAGGTTAGGTGTAGTAAATGCATTTTTGACTTATGATACTTTGAACCTATGATGGGTTTATTGGCCATAACCTCATTGTAAGTCAAGGAAGATCTGTATTGATCAAATAAATTGGAGGAATGTTTGCCAAAGACAATAATTTTTAGTTTTACAAGACTGATATTTTTATGATTGCGGTTAAGTACAAGAGTTACTTGTCTCATGAGGTCCATGGTAATAAATCTTGGTTCAGGATAATAAAGCCTTGTCCTCAGCACATGAACATATACTTCTCTTCCTATTTCCTATGGGAGAATGGCATGGACTCAATTCGTATAGAAGCAATATGTCTGGTTACCAAGGTCTAAATTAGAGGACTTGGCTATAAATGGAAACTTGTTTCTTAAAAATGGAGATTTGATCTGCTCCCCAACTAGTCTTATTTTCTCTGGTTCTTGTAGTGAAATAAAGATACAGACATTTTAGATGACTTAATGCCTAAAGATTTATCTCAAGTTCCTAGATCTTGGAAAATCCTTGGCACAGAATCAAAGACCAATGAGAAAAATTAAAAGCTTCCAACAACCTTACTTTTTTTTTGGCAGATGTCTTCATAAGGCAAAGGAAACTGTGTTTAATATAAAATATATGACTTAAATATGTTTGCTACTTATATGAGGCATCAGGCTGATTTATTCAGAATTGTGGTCAGTTGAGGAGAAAGCTGGCATATGGATTTGAAGGATTATCTGGAAAATTAACAGCTCTGTATCTTTAATGGAGGATAAAGTTGCAGGTTGAGTTCATCCAGAGGGAGCAACAGGGGAACTGTGGAGCATCCATCAGAAAAGGGTTTCTGATGTTCTGGTGGCAAAAGATTTCCTATACCAGCATGTTTCAGAGCAGGAGCTTCTGCATACTTTAGCATCTTCAAAAGGAACACCTGGCCATCCTTACTTGAGAACACCATTGAGATACCTTACTGTTACGATTCTGGCCAAATTTATGTAGGACCATCAAATCCATGGATATAATTCTATACACATTTCTTTATATATTTTAGACCTATCCTCTGGGATCAACTGTCTTTCTTCCTAAAATACTGTCCTTTATTAATTCCTTAGTGAAGACATTATTTTATTTTGTCTTAAATGGCATTATTTAGTTCTTGTTAGAGACTGATAGTTTAGCTAGGTATACAATTCTAAATTGACAGGATTTTTTCTTTCAGCACATTGATATTTCATTCTATTGTCTACAGGTTTCCATTGCTGCTATTGAGACATCTTCTGCTACTCAAATTTTGATTTTTTCTTTTATTTCTGGCTGTTTTTAAGATATTTCTTCTTGGTGGTGGGGTGTGTGGAGAAGGAGTTTGAATATTCTTTAGTTTCACTGTGATGTGCACAGGTGTGGATTTTTTAAAAGTTGAATTTGTATGCTTTCTGAACCTGAGGATTAATGTCTTTAATTTTGGAAAATTCTCAGTCATTATTTCTTCAAAGATCACTTTTCTTCATTCCTTCTATCCCCTCCTTTTGTCCCCTCTTTGGAGGGGAAGTCTTAGGATTCCTTCTCGTGTGCCTTCTCTAATCTCACAAAGTCAGACCAGATGCTGAGAGCCTCCCATTTATTTCCCCAGGGCAGTGCTTGGAAGTATTTATGGTTTGTGCCTTGAATCCTGAAGAATGGAGCCCACTGCTGATATTCTGTGCCATCTGTAAGGGTTTGTATACACCCTCTGTGGGAGCACATGCACACCATTTGCAGAGGCTCACATGCACTGTCTTGGGGGTATGTGTGGAGTGCTGGGGGCTGCACTGGCCAGCTGGGGATGCTACAGGTGAGAAGTTCCATAGGACTCATGGGCAGGTCTCTTGGTGGAGTCCAAGAGCCAGTTAGTAGGACCTATGGCTGGTTTTTGAGACCCATGGGGTGGTTGCTATGAGCCCCTGTGGGTTTTCCCTGATTCTAGCTCCCCCAGGACTATTCAGCTGTGCCAATCCCCTCAGTGATCTGGGTGGGGCAAGAAAGAAGTGGGTTTCTTGGGCAACATCTCTCCAGTCTGGGGAAGCCAGGTACTCACTCTGCTCTCATTTGACCCTATGGGAGAAATTGCAGGCAAGGGTCTCCCTTGGCAGTGAGCCGTGCCGCCTTGTGAGGAAGCGGTGACACAGGTAAAGTGAAACTGTTTTTCTCACCCTCTACAATGTGTTTGTCCTTGGATTTTGAATGGGGTGCTGGAAACTTTCCACTGGACTCCTGGGTTCTCACAGAGGTATTCCCATCCATGGATGGTTGTCAAATTGGTGTTTCTGTCAGGGTAAGGACTGTAATCTTCTATCCCACCATCTTGCTTACATCACCTTGCAGCTCTCTATTCCTTTCCTTGGAGCTATGATGGGATATACGTTCTAGAATCACTCTTACTTTTATAACTCTTAACCACTTATAATTCTATATCTCTTTATCTCTCTATGCAATATTCTGGGTAGTTGTTTTTCACGTCTGTTTTCTAGGTCATTAGTTTTTCTTTATCTGTTTCTAATCTGCTGATTATCTGTTCATTGAATTTTTCATTTACATTATTATTATTTTTTGACCTTGAAAAATGATATTTGGTTATTTTTCCCTCTTGCCTCTGCTCTTTTGGGATAGTATTTTCTTTCTTTCTCCTTTAAAAATACCTATTTTAATACTCTGAACCTGACAATCCTATTTTATGAAGTTCTTGGGGGTTTAATTCAGCTGTTTGTTATTTCTGCTTCTTTTCTTTTATTTATTTTGGCTGTGTTGGGTCTTCATTGCTGCACATGGGCTTTTCTCTAGTTGTGGCAAGTAGGGGCTACTCTTTGTTGCAGTGCGCAGGCTTCTCATTGTGGTGGCTTCTCTTGTTACGGAGCGCGGGCTCTAGGGCATGTGGGCTTCAGTAGTTGTGACTTGGGGGCTCTAGAGCACAGACTCAGTAGTTGTGGCGCACAGGCTTAGTTGCTCCACAGCATGTGGGATCTTCCCCAACCAGGATCGAACCCATGTCCCCTACATTGACAGGGGGATTCTTAACCACTGCACCACCAGGGAAGTCCCTCTGCTTATTTTCATTCATGGTGGCTTACTTGTCCGTGTGTGTTTTAGTTTTGGTTAGCGAGCTAACATTTAGTGAGACATTTTCTGTGGGTTCCTGCAAGGCTAGGATTGAAGGTGGGTACCTCTAGAGAGAATTCTTCTGGGCACTCTGAAATGCTACCAACCTGGAATCACTCTACTAATTTTTCACCTTGAGGTTTTCCAAACCATGTAGGGAGTGCAATTTAAACCCCAAATGCACATGAGAATAATTCTGTGGTTATGAATTCTCAGGGAAATGTTTTTTCCCTCTCTGATCCCAGATCAAGTCCAACAGGTTTCCTTACTCTAACCTCTTTATCAGGGGGTGAATTATTTTCACCAAGGGCAGAGACCTTTGAGGGTCCTGGCCTTATTTTTCCACCATGGGTAGGTCTAGGACTTTGGTCTTTTGTCCCCTTGTAACAGTTAAAATCTATAAAACTGTAAAAACCTCTTGGTCACTGAGGTTGGCAGATATTCTCAAGCCCTTAGCAGTCTCAGTGTCAATTTGTCACTCGGGTTTTCAGCCCTCACTTCATATTTTGGCATCTGGGATTTCTGCTGTTTGAATCCTAGCTCATTCACTAACTGAATCCTAGTCTATTCACTAACTGAAAAGATTTTTACATGTTTTGTGTCAGTGATTTTTTCAGGATGTCAGTCTATTAGATTACTGGAAATGCAAATCCTATGTTGTTTTATTTCATTTTTTCCTTAACAATATAAAATGAACATATTTGGTGTCAATAAATATTCATTTAAAGCATACTTTTTATGAATGAATTTACCTATTTGCATATTTCTTTGTACATTTCCATAAGAGGTCTTTATTTCATTAAAAATACTATTTACACAAATTTAAACATATGGGTTGATTTCTCTATTTTGAAAGTTAGTTTTTTTTTTTTTGTAGGGCAAATAGACAATTACATTCTTATTTTTGCTGCATCTTAATGATAACTTAAGATAGTCCCTTGAACTTTCGTCCCAGATGTGGGATTTTTGTTTCTTACTTGTGCAGACATTTTTTCCTCTCTTTGGCTAACTGTCTCAGACATCATTATCATTGTACATGCTTGCCAGTGCTATTTATAAAGGCAAAAAAATCCAGAATGGTGTGTGTGTGTGTGTGTGTGTGTGTGAGAGAGAGAGAGAGAGAGAGAGAGAGAGAGAGAGAGAGAGAGTCACAGGGAGGGATATATAGAGAGAAAGATACAGGGAGAGAAAGACAAAGAGTGAGACATATATACACAGAGACAGAGAGAGACAGAGAGACAAGAGACTCACAGACGTATGTACTTACCTGCTATTCAGATGTCTTTATGAGAAAATGGGAAAATATATAGTCATTGGACTTCAGTTTTCTCCGTAGCGAGCTCCCAAAACACCACAGTACCTTAACCAGGCTGCAGCTCTGATTGTTCTTGCATTTCTTGGGGCTGTCATGGGCTATCTACTGATTTCAGGGTTGCTAATGACCGTGTGGAACAGAAGAAGCTTTTGTGGCCAGACTGAGTCCAGACTGGGAATCGCATGACTAACTATTCTTGAGACATTGTTTGCTGATATCATCAAAGTGGGTTTATTTTTGATAAACTTTCTGTCTCCAGTCTTTCTGTGGCTACAGGTGAGGCACAGTTGGGAGAGCAGTCTGGACAGAGCTGGGGGCCCCTGAAAGCCTGAATATTTAACAAGAGATTTCTTCCTGGGGTAGTGTGTGGGTCCTTGGATAAGTATTTGGACACAATACCCATATGAGGTGCAATCTTCCCTCAATGTCACCCAGACAATGGTCCCTTCAGGACTATCCCCTTGGGAATATGTACTATATGGGGCAGGCATGGGCTCTAGAGTCTTCTTTGTGCAGGGTTATGTAAAAAGTGCTTATGAAAAGAACCACACACCAAGCCCTAAGTCAGCAGATGTTTCAGACACTGAAAATTCCCTTCAGTGTCCAAAGCCCAGTTTTTAGAATGTGTCTCAGCTCAGTTGGGATAAATACAGAGTCTCTAGTTCTGGCTTCCCCAACGCATCTGATGAGGCTCCTTGGGGCTTCCGCTGTGTCCGTAACTATTTTTTTTTACTTGGGGGGCATCTCTGGAATATCCTTCACTGAGTGGTCAGATCCATGAATTATTCTAAAATTGATCAATCACAACTCTGGTGTTTGAACAAGGGGAAGTTGGGGAAATGGAACTTTCCATCCTTGTCATTCATCCATCCACCTGTCCATCCATCCATCCATCTATCCACCCATCCATTCGAGTGCGCACACAGTGTCAGGCACTACGCTGGATGCTGGGACACCGACTGAAGAAGACAGGCTTGGTTCCGGACAACAGAGTGCTCATACTCCATCAGGTGGGATAGATAGAACACGAGAGATTATGGAATCAGTTGCACCTGTGGCAGGTGCTACACATGGAGTGCATTGAGTCCTTTGTAAGACTAGTCGCCAAACAGAGTTGTTTTCGGATTCCCACCGCTTCTCTTCTCCACTGCAACCCCCAGTCCAAGCCACAATCATTGCCTACTTCTAAATGGATGTCTTGCTTCTGCACTTGCCCACCTCAGTCCATTCTCCGCAAGGCAGCCAAAGTGACCCTGGGAAGCATAATTTAGATCTTGTCACTCTTCTGCTTGAAACTCCCCAATGGCTCCCAAGACCCTCTCCTTCTGGCCCACCCAGTACCTCTTCGACCTCATCCCCAGCTGTTCTCCCCTCACTCACCCACCCAGCCCCACTGGCTTCATTGTAGCTCCTAGGACACCTACAGTCCCACTTCCGGGCTCTGTACTTGCCCTTTCCTCCACCTGGAATGTTCCTCTTCCAGATATTCACATGGTTCAATCCCTCCCCACCTTTGAGTCTTCATCCGAATGTCACCTTCTCATCTCCCAATTTATTTTTTCCTTAGCACTTAACACTAACACATTGTGTTTTACTTATTTATCTTATTTTTTGTCCATCTCTCTGCTTCAGAATTCAGGTCCAGGAGAGCATGCATGTGTTTTGTTCTTAGTTGTATCTCCAGCACCTAGAACAGTGCCTGGCACATAGTAAGTGCTCATTAAAAGAAAAAAGAAAGAATGAATCTTCAGTCTCCATCTCCTTGGGTGAGTTTCCCTCATCAGGCCATAGTCTCTTCTATCTGTCATACTAGGGAAACTGAGAAAAAGAGAAAGTGTGGAGAGAAGTCCCATTCACCTGGCATGGCCTTCCCCTGCCCACTACTGGGATAGTGGAAAGCATAAGACGTCCTTAAACTCAACTAATCCTAGCAGCTCTCTTTCTCCTTGAGGGAGGAGTATCTTGCTGTTGCTCCTGGGTCCTGCTTGGGGAGGAGTAAGAAGCTAGGTGAGGACAGTGGCAGAGAAAAGGAACCTCAATGTACATTTTTAGAGGCCAATACAGGGCACTTTTGCAGACCAATTAGAGGCCCCATTTGATAGTGGTGAGTAGATGATGCCACCTTGCTGTGCTTTGGGTTTCTTCTGGGCAGGGCGGGGTCAGTTTCCAGGTCCCTCATGGAAGGGAAGGGGCCCCTCTAGCTGGCAACATCTCCAAGCAGAGAAGAGCGGCTCTTATCCACAGCTGGGGGAAGTCCAGCTGACTTAAGCCATGATGATGGCGCAGAGCCAACTTAGGGTCCAAACATGCACAGCGTCCAACAACTAAATAGTTGAGAGCAGGACACATTAACCAAGCTAGTGCTCAAGCAGTCAGTTGAATAACCAGAAACCAAACCAGGGGCCAAGGAGTTCAGTCCAGAGTCCAGCTGGCTAACATCAAGAGGAAACTCCCCAAACAAGCTGAAAAGCCAGGGTTGTCATGAGGAGTGGATTGCAATGGCAGAGAATGGCCCAGGAATGGACCTAGGGACAATACCTAAGATCACTGGGTGGCTGGCCAACTCTTTCTGAATTCAGTTTCCGCTGTCCAGTCAGACCTCTCTATCCACCCATGGGGGCCATATTTTGGCCATTCCTTCCTCTTTTGTCCTGTAGAGCTTGCATTTGCTGTCTTAAACCGCCAGGTGGTGACCATGCTTCGAAAAGTCAAAACCTGAGGTTATCATTGGCAGCTGGGCGATGTGACAGGTAAGCACATTACATGCGTTATCTCATTTAAACTTCAGCTCTGAGGAGTAAGTGCTATTATTATCTCTATTTTACAGATGAAAAACGCTGCAGCTTAGCAAGTTTTCAGAGCTTTGTCTAAGGGGGCTCTATTAACCCATTGCTTTCTGAGTAAGCTTGGGATTGGCAGACACTGAACAATAACTAGCTTGAACAGTGACGGTGCTCTCAGATGAAGGCATACCTTGGAAAAAGCCATTAATAGTATTTAGTGCTCACTATGGAGCCCTTCTCAGGTGCCAGAGTAATGTTTTACAAACCCGATTTAATTGAATCCTCAAATAATCCTATAGATCAGACCCTGTTGTTACCCTCACTGCGTAGATGTGTGTGCTGAGGCTCAGAGAGGTTCAGTAAATTGCTCTGTAGCTGTGTCTGAGTAGGTGACAGCCCCAAGGCCAAGAGCAGAGATTGCTTATACTTCAAGTTTTGAGTGGGAACTGGGGGGCGGGGTCTAGGTCCCTGTTCTCTGGTGGGGAAGTCGGGTCTCAGGAAGGCAGAATCCCCAACCTCCTACAAGCAGGACACAGAAATCTTACCTCAAATTCCACCACCGGCCATGACTCAGGGATGTGACCCAGTGTGGGGTGGGGCTTGGTTTTCTCATCTGCAAAAGAAGGGCTTGGACTCTCTCTATGTAAATGTTCCAAACTCAAATGCTTTGCAGTGCCCGGCAGGTGACAAAAACGAATGACCTGAGTCAGGCAGGGACTGTGGGAAACTGGTGGACACATGCCCCATTTAAGGGGCTGTTAAAGCCACTTGTTGCCACACAGGAATGTGAGTTGATCGTTGCAAGATCCCCTGATTTTCCAGCAGAATCTAGAAAGCTAGATTTTTATGTACAATCTCCTTTTAGAAATGTTGGCAATGAATTCAAAACTTAAGAAAAAAACTGTGCCGATTAAAACACACACACACTGAGACACACACGCGCACACGCTGAACTGGATTTGGCCGACAGCCCCTTGTTCACTGTGCTTGAAGATGCCTCCAGTTCCTCCAGTTCTGAGATCCTCTTGTTCTTTGAGTTTTAAGATCTACGGTGCTGGACAAGTAGAACTGAGGAAGAAGAAAAAGGAAGAGGATCGTATGGGAGGTTTCCATGGGGCTCCTCCCTCTCGCCGCCGGTCTCCTAGTCCAGCAGTTCTATTTTGGTCAGTCTCTGGATCATCTGGGAGCTTGGAGATTCTTACCAAGCTGGGGCTGTCCTAAGCCTGGGTCAAGCCTGGACCTCTGCGCACCTGGGGAGCCCTCCAGATGATTCTGACACACACAAGAGTGGGAATGTTGCCCTGGATCGGTGGTTCTTAGCACTCACTGCATGTGAGAATCACCTGGGGACCTTTTAGACCAAGCCCTGCCCAGGGTCAGTTAAATCAGATGCTCTGAGTAGGGAGGCTTTGGTCTTTCAAACAGCGCCTAAAGGATTCTAATAGGCACCCAGGGCTGGGACCCACTGACCTGGATCAATGCTCCTGGTCAATGCTTTTCACACCTTAATGTGCTGGAGGGTCACCTCCGGGATCTTGTTAAAATGCAGTTTCTGAATCAGGTTTGGGGCGGGAACTGAGATTCTGCATTTTAAATAAACTCCCAGATGCTGCTGCTGCTGCTGTGGCTCTGGGGGACCACTCTTTGAGTGGCAAGGGTATGGGATGGTGTTTTCCAAACTACCCCAACGGTAATCATCACTTGTTCCTATTAAATATATACATTCTATGGAAATAAATGAAGACCACACAAATGAGAACAGGCAAAGGCTACTTATTTAGAGCTTGCTCTAGCAAAGAAGTCAGCCACCACCATGTGAGTTTTGGCAGAGACTCAAAGGCGGGTAGAGGAGAGGGAAAGCTTTATAGTGGAAAAAAGGGAAGGCATCAGGTGTGCCTTGATTGGAGGCTATTGGCTTGGGGAAGCTGGAGGCAGGGCTTACTAGAGCAGGGCATCCTGTGATTGGCTAGGGGAGTATATTTGGCTTTCTCTGGTTGGTCATTTTGGGCCAATGGTTACAGGGGTTGTTTAGTTTCCTGGGAGGGATGGTGCAGATAATGGGTAGGAGTTCCATTTTTATATATAGTCTGGCTGTTGTCCATTTGTATATTCAGTCTCTCAATTCCTGGCTCTTCCCTGGACTACCTGATTCAGAAGGTCTGGGTTGGGGCCCAGGAGTCTCCAGGTGATTCTTATCAGGAAATGGGGGGGAATGAAAACCATGTAAATTAGAATCACCTGGGGACACAAGTTGACAGTAGCTACCCAAACCCTACCTCACAGAATCTCTGGGCTTGTGGTAAGGAAATTCATATCTTATCTATTCTTGAGTAACAAGCATCTCAAAACTTAGTGACTTTGGGCTTCCCTGGTGGTGCAGTGGTTGAGAGTCCGCCTGCCGATGCAGGGGACGCGGGTTTGTGCCCCGGTCTGGGAAGATCCCACGTGCCACGGAGCAGCTGGGCCGGTGAGCCATGGCCGCTGAGCCTGCGCGTCCAGAGCCTCGGCTCCGCAATGGGAGAGGCCACAACGGTGAGAGGCCCGCGTACCGCAAAAAAAACCCCCAAAAAACTTAGTGACTTAAAACAATAATGATTCATTATTTCTCATGTTCTGTGGATTGACTGGGACCTCCCCAATTCAAAGACCCTGGAGCCCAAGGACAACTGTGCGAAATCCCCCAGTTCTAACATGTGTCCTTTAGGAAGGAAAGTTTGTAAGCACTAGGGAGTCATCAATGAATTAGGTTGAAGTAATCCCTAAACTGTATTTTGGCAAGTTTCAAATATCAAAATGTAGTGATTCCAACGGGCTCCAAGAGGGAGTTTCTTTTTTTACTATGATGTAGTTGACTACAGGTGTTTAATTTGCTGCACAAAGCCTGCTCTGGTGGGAGTGGTGTAAATGTTTGGAGTTTTTGAATGACAGAGGTGGTAAGAAGGTACATTTCAAATAAGTAGTGATAGTAATAGCTAATGTTTATTTACTATGTGCCACACACTGTTCTAAACACTTTACATATTTAATCCTCTTTTGATATTCATGACAACCTTATGAGTTAGGCCCTATTTGGCAAATAAGAAAACTGAGGAAAGAGTAATTAATTTGCCTGAAGTCACACAGTTAGTAGGGGGAGGAGCCAGGATTTGAACCCAGGCAGTCTGACTGTACACTGTATGCACTCAAATACACTGTATATGTCGTATACACTCAAATAAGAGGAATTAGTGCCTTCTGAAACTCCAGGTGTAACCTCTCTCATCACATATTTTGTGGATTATAGGAAAGAGGCTGCTATCCTATAAGCAGACCGGCCTGGCTGGATTAGATAAGCAGTCATTGTCAGGCCAGAAAGGACTGGTTAGGGGTCACAGTCTCCCAAAAGAAATTAGCTCCTGTCGCTGTCCAATCATCAGCCAGAAAGAGGTTGACCCCCTAATTCTCTTTCCCTTGCCCAGTGCCCTGTAATTGTCCGAACACACCTAGGGCCAGCTCGACAACCTGGAGCTGGTAAAAATAAAACTACGGTGAAAACAGCCACATCAGTTGCTATGCCAACCTGTGCTGTAGCCAAGGCTATTTTCCAGGGGATGTTGAGGTAGAAAAGGTTCTGGAGGCTAAGATGTGGTGTGGGGAGCGTTCAGATCTCCCTTGATGCATTTTGAGCCAAGTCTGCCTGAAATATCCCTCAGAGGCTTGCACTGCCTTTAGGATAAAGTCTCCTGCTTAACGCGGCTGGCACCCCTCCCCCGCCCTCTGGCTTCCTCTCTCTCCATTGCCTCATCACGTTTCCTACTCCCAGGGCACTGAACAGATCTTGTTCTCCATTTCCTTGCTCTCCACCACCTCCAAGCCTTTCTACAGATTGATTTCAGCTAGGACTCCGTTCCCTCCCTCTCTCCTCCCGCTTGAATCATCCTCCAGCTGCACTTTGTGTCACTGTGAGAACCTGCGAATATCAAGAACTGTGATGAGTCTGAGCTTTGCCTTCCTTGCAAGCTAACTTGTGAGCTTGGCCGTGGTTTCATGGCTGCCGGCGGCGGGAGACATGAGACATCTGGGTCAGAGAGAGAGGACAGTTGATTACTCACAGCAATAGCAAAGTCCAGAGTATCATCATTTTGCTTGGTTTTCTGAGCCCCAGTTCCCACAGGGTGATGGGAAGAGGGCCAAGTGCCACCTGTGCACCCAGTGGGCTGCATTATAGGAGAGGAACCTGGAGCTTCGGGAGCCTGAATCTTTTATACTGGGCAGTGTGCAAGTCTACCCAGTGCTCCAGAGGGAGCTATTATCTCTATCTTCCAAGGCTGTTTGCTATCAAAATATCTTTGAAAAGCAAGCCTCGGACAAAGGTGGTCAGGACCTCTGCTTTCAAGATGTACAGAAACACATGAGATCTATGGAGAACTGTCTCCCAGTCACTCTGGTTTCCATATCATTTCCCCTGGTCCTCCCAGTTAGTTTCCTCTCAACTGGCCTTCTATTGAAGGGGACCTTCCTTTATTCCCCCCTCTTTTGGCCTATACCACATTCCTTTGTGGTAGCTTCTCATAGAAATGGGCTTTTGTCTTTCAGAGCACTTGTCTCGGTCTGCAATTATATGCTCATTACTGAAATGATTTGGTTAACGCCTATTTCCCATTATGCTAAATGCTTCAGTAAGGGCCAGACCTGTCTACTTTCACAACTGTATCTGTGTGGTCCAACATGATGCTTAGCACACAGTGGGAAGTGAATAAATGTTTATTGAATGAATGGAAATAAAATTGAATTGAATTGAAATAAATTGAATTGAAATAAAATATAATCATGGAGGCCCAGAGAGATGAGGTGATCTGCCCAAGGTCCCACAGCTCGTTTCAGACAACAGGACTCAAACTTCCTGCTCACAACCCATTTCCTTTTTCTTCCAGGGACGCTTAATCAGATTCTGTTTCCACACAGTGGTGGGCTGCTGACTGGGTTGGGAGGAAGGAGGAATGACGCGGGCATGCGTGAAGAGTATCTGGTCGCTTTTGGCTGTAAGATTTCTCCTGGCTCTTCTTGCTCTGGGCTCCGTTGAGAGCTGGAGTTGGGTTGGAATGTTAGAAGCCTAAGAGGTAGTATAGTTGAGTGTTTCAGAGCTAAGACTATTGTGGAGATTGTAAAAACAGCCCCTAATTATTCCCCTCCCGTGTCCATGACCTTAGGTAGTCCCCTCCCACACTGACTCTGGGCTGGCCTTGTAACTTGCTCTGGCCAATGGGACATTGGCAAACATGATACAAGCAGAAGCTCAAAAAGCACTTGCTCATTGGGATCTTCCCCCTCTCGTCCATCTTGGGATCCCTGTGACCACCAGGGTAGCCTGCTGCATGATGAGAAATGCACAGCCAAGTCATCCCCATCATCCCAGCTGACTTGGATCCAACCACCAGACTTATGGGTGAGACTGTCCTAGACCAGCTGACCCACAAGTCTGGGTCGACTTGTGGACCTGGTTGAGCTGGCCCAAACAGAACAGCCTGCCAAGTGACATAACCATGAGAAATAATGTGTGTGCTGTTTAAAGCCATTCAGTTTGGGGATGGTTTGTTATGTAGCAAAAACTAACTGATACAACTATGGTGTACATTTGTTTAGGTTGAAATCCCAGCCTCACCATTTAATTGTTTAACCTGAGAAAGATTCCTTAATCTCCCTGTGCCTGAATTTCTTCACCTGTAAAACGAGGATAAAAATAGATCATGTAGGGCTTCTCTGGTGGCGCAGTGGTTGAGAGTCTGCCTGCCGATGCAGGGGACAGGGGTTCGTGCCCCGGTCTGGGAAGATCCCACATGCCGTGGAGTGGCTGGGCCCGTGAGCCATGGCCTCTGAGCCTGCACGTCTGGAGCCTGTGCTCCACAACAGGAGAGGCCACAACAGTGAGAGGCCTGCGTACCGAAAAAAAAAAAAAAAAAATCATGTAACTTAAAATGTTAAAGTATTTTTTTTAATTGGGGTATAGTTGTTTTACAATGTTATGTTAGTTTCTACTGTACAGCAAAGTGGAGTTTCCTGTGCTACACAGCAGGTTCTCATTAGTTATCTATTTTATACATATTAGTGTATATATGTTAATCCCAATCTCCCAATTCATCTCACCCCCCCCTTTTCCCCCCTTGGTGTCCATACGTTTGTTCTCTACATCTGCGTCTCTATTTCTGCCTTGCAAACCAGTTCATCTGTACCATTTTCTAGATTCCACAAATATGTGTTAATATACGATATATGTTTTTCTCTTTCTGACTTACTTCACTCTGTATGACAGTCTTTAGATCCATCCACGTCTCTACAAGTGACCCAATTTCATTCCTTTTTATGACTCAGTAATATTCCATTGTGTATATGTACCACATCACCTCTATCCATTTGTCTGTCATTGGGCATTTAGGTTGCTTCCATGACCTGGCTATTGTAAGTAGTGCTGCAATGAACACTGGGGTGCATGTGTCTTTTTGAATTATGGCTTTCTCTGGGTATATGCTCAGTAGTGAGATTACTGGGTCATACGGTAATTCGATTTTTAGTTTTTTAAGGAACCTCTGTACTGTTCTCCATAGTGGCTGTATCAACTTACATTCCCACCAACAGTGCAAGAGCGTTCCCTTTTCTCCACACCCTCTCCAGCATTTATTGTTAAAAAGTATTAAATGAATTAATATTAAAAAAATTTTTTAGAATGGGGCCTGGTACACAGTGAGCACTACACACAAGAGTAGCTATTTTATAATTATTAGATTATGGTTTCCACCACTCATCCCATATGTAATTAAAACAAAAACTTTAAAAAAATGAATACATATAAGGATGTCTACCAAGTTTGTTTCAGAACTATTGAACGCTAATTGGCATCAGCATTCCCCACCCCCTCATTGGGTGTGAACCCCCTGAGCTTTTGCCCTAAGTGTATTCTAGTTTGGGGAAACCCCAGCTGAGAACCCCTGGGTGGAAGGATTCTCCCTTGTCTCCAGGCAGACATTAAGAAAGCTGGGGCAGGTTTCCTGCCTGTAGCAGCCACTGTATTTCAGCAGCCTTCATCTGTATTCAAGCCAGGGAGTGACAGCACAGAAATTCAAATGCACATTTGAGACCCCATGAAGCCTGTTCTCCAAACCATGATCTGTAGGCAGGGCAGAGTCCTTCCCGCTGACCCGGGCCTCTGTCCTCCCTCCTTGGGGGCTGTGCTCATTAGAGGTAGAGCTCAGCTAATAGGGGTGCTCATCACCCTGGCCAGGACCCCGCACATGCTCTGCATGCATAGCCTCACAGGGCCCAAAGGGTTACAGAGACCAAGGCCTTTGCCCGTTTCCCCAGCTGCAGAAAATGATGCAGGTCAGTTTCTTTAACAAATTTCCACTGAACAGTATTAATAGAAAGAGTATTAAAGAAAGAGATCTCCTGACCCTTGTATTTTGTGACATCATGAAATCATCCCATGGCAGGGGGTGGTGCTGTGAGCAGTCATCTCTCCTTGAGCCCTTTGGTTTATATCCAGCCCATTAATGCTTACCCAACCCCCAAGGTGCTGAAACGCTTAACAGAACAAAATATTAGAGTATAAGAGAAAAGATGCAGTGCTGAAAGAAGTACTATATACTGTTCCAGCATTTCTCAACCTCTTTTATTTTATGCTGTTTTCCTCCTGGGCACACAGACCAGGGCATAGATAAGGGGAAAAGGGAATGGCTCAGAACACAGGCTTTGAGGGCAAACAGATCTGTGTCTGGGTCCCAACTGAGTTATGTACTGGCCGTGTGAGCTTGGGTGTGCCCTTCATCTCGCCACACCTCAGCTTCCCCAGCTGTACAGTGAGGGTGACATTAGTTCCTATTGGATAGAGTTGTTTGAGGATTAGAAGAGATAAGGTAGGTTTCCTTTGACAAACTCCACATGCTTCTCTACCCTTAGATTCTGGAAAATCTACTAGATGCAATCCCCCCGCCCCCCACCTGATGGAACTATCTCATTCGATACAGGAAGACCCAAGATGGAAGCAGGTTGCACCAGGCATAGTGACAGAGTCGTTCTTGGAGTTCAGGTCCCCCGCTCTCCAAGCCCTTGACTTGTCGTTCTATCTGCCCCTGCTATTAGGAACCTCTGCACATCAACATGGGGCCGGCCTTCCAAGCATTGACTGCCCTGGGCTAGACACCCAGCCTGAGGGGTGGGTCCTTCCTTGCTGTCAGGAATTTGTTCTGAGACATTCACTTTCAGCCAAAGTGATCAAACTGCATTTTGAGCAGTTGTCACGTTGAGTAGCGGTCATGTGAGGGAGGGGCATGTGTCATGAGCAGGGGACAGTTGTGAAGCAAAAGGATTTATAATGTAGAGGAAAGAAAGTATAGATGATGAGGGTGCTGGAAGCATCAGGGGATACAGACAGCTTGGGGAAAGGCAGATCTCAGGATGCAGCCGAGTGAGCCTGGTCGAGAGTGGACCTGCTTGGTAGGGGTTTATGGAATGCTGAAGGGGCGAGAAGAAATATTTGGAACTTCCTCAGGTTCTGCTCACCCGCTGCTTCCCAGCCTCACCAAGGCAGACCTGACTATGACTCCTGCTCTTGGATTTCTGGGACACTTGCAACACTTAATGCCCCTCAGGGATTCTGCACAAACCTCCTCTCTCTGACTTTTCTGTAGGCTACACATGACCTCTTTGTGTGGCTTGGGCTTCTCACAGCATGGTGGCTGGGTTCTGAGAAGGGGCATCTCAAGCGTGAGCATTCACAAGATCCAAGCAGAAGCTCAAAGACTTCTTCTGACCCAGGCTCGGAAGTCCCAGTTCATCATTTTTGCTTCAGTCTATTAGTCAAGCAAGTCACTAAGAGCATTCCAGATTCAAGAGCAAACCCCAACTCTCAATGGGAGAAGTGTCAAGGAATTTGTGCCCATCTTTAATCCATTATATAAGCCAATCCAAGCAAGTATGAAAATGGCTCCCCAGAACCCCAGCTGAGATGACAAGGGTGCATGGATCCCGGGTTGGGGTTTTGCAGGATAGGTGGGGCTAAAAGGATGGGGGAAAAGGGGGACATTAAGGTGGGATCCAAAGGCTTCTCATTCCTGTAACCATCATCATCATCATCATTGTCATCAGCTTGTTAATAAAGTTAGCTGATACTTACTGAATTCTTCCTATGTGCTAAGTGCTGTCCACACAGTCCAATGGGGTAGTGACTATTATTGTCCCCACTTCAAGGAGGAGAAACTGAGCCACAGAGACACTAAGCAACTAAGTCAAGATCATGCAGCCTGTAAACAATAGAGCTGGGCTTGGATAAAAGGAATCCAGTTCTAGAATCCATGCTTTGAGCCACTACCCTACACTACTTAACGTTATTACCCAACTAGCCACTACTGAGCACCTACTGTGTCCCCTGTTTTAAGTTCTTTGTTATCTTATTTAACACCAAATGGAAATGAGGAATGTGGCTGGAACTCTGGGGTTCCCAGAGTGGTTATAAGTCTCACTGATTGCACCCAATTTGGCCTCCCATGCCATTCATTTCCTATTGCCTGTGCCTGGGATTGTCAACAAGGAGGGGGTGAGTGACCATGTCACAGTGTGAATACTAAAGACAGACAAGCCAAGTGAGACCCGTCACGCAGGCCACCAAGGTGAGACATAGCTCAGGGGTTCCCAAAGCAGCCATGCGGACTGAGTGCTGGAATGACCCATGGTCTGATGGCTACAGCTCAACTGGATGGAGTAGTGTAGCTGTATCATTGTCGAAGGAATTCGAGTGTAGTGTATTATATGCGTTTGATAAGAAAGGTCATATGTGCTTATACTGGTGGGAAGGGCTTGCTTCTTTTTGACCACCTCATGCTCTGTTTCCATGGTTCATGTGAGTTAAGTCTTGCCCATAAGCACAGATGTCGGTGTGCTCTTAGTTCCCCAAACTGGGGAGATCTGTTGTCAAAGAGACTAGCCTCATCCTCACTCTAGAGTTGAGAATGCCTCTGGACACGTGAGCTGACCTTGACCCCGAGTGCTAATCCCTCAATACATGAACAACCCCTTGCTTAGGTCCTTGTGCCAGGACACAGTGACCCATGAGGGTCTGTGACCCACCAGGCTCCACTTAGAGGTGGTGAGGAATTGATTCCAGAAGCCTCAGAAACTGTCCCCAGGGCAAGCATGGTGGTCTCTTAAATGGAACAATGGCAACAGTTTCACAGTCCACAGAATCTGTTAAAATAGAACCTTGTGGCTCCTTGTGTTAGAGGCAATGGTTGGTTTTACTTCCGTTAAAGGTTCTCCTAGGTACAAGCACTGACATCACAATGAAGCTAAAATACTTGATTCAGTTTGACAATTAAACCAAACATATTTATACTTGACTTCATTCTTCAGCTGATTCCTTGACAGGCTGGAGAGTGAAGCCGATGGTGGAGAGCAGGCATTCATCGTGACATTTGTGTGCATTTCTGTGGTGGTCCTCAGCCGCCTGAATGAATTCTGGGTTAGGGAGGGGGTGGCAGAGGAGCAGGGAATTGAGAGTGTGGGCGGCAAGCAATTAGCTGGAAGGAGGGACTGTGGGGTCTGGGCTGGTTAGGGAAGGATGTAAAGCTAAGAAGAAGCTCACAGGCGAGGTAAAAAAGACAAGACCCTGGAGGTCTCAGTGTTATTGGAGCAGTGGAGAGGGTAAGAGATTACAGGTGGAGAATTTAGCATTTATGACACGGGGCACTTCTAGGAGATGCCGAGAAGTTCCAGGTACCGCTCAAGTTGGTGCGGGGAGACATCAAAGTTGTGGAGCTCAAGAATGGGGGCTTGTTTTTGGATAGGCCGTCTCACGGACACTGAAGTTACCCAAGCTGTCGGGGAGTGTCCAGGATGTCAGGGATGAGACTAGAGGTGGTCCGATGGCATGGCTTCTTTTCTGCTTGGGGCTGGAAGAGTTGGTGGGGAAGAAGCTCAGAATAATGTGGGGATGGGAAAGATCTAAAGGACAGATGATGCAAGCTGTTTGTATTCTGTTTGGTGTCCAAGAATGGTAGGGCTGTCTGGTGGCATGACCTGCCTTCAAACTTCTGGATCAGGCTAATGCTTTTGCAGGAGCCCAAGAGGCTTTGACTGCTTCTGACTTTTGCTCAAGGTCTCCCATAGTTTGTGGGTCTTTTTTTTAAAATAAATTTATTTATTCTATTTATTTATTTTTGGCTTCGTTGGGTCTTCGTTGCTGCGCGTGGGCTTTCTCTAGTTGCGGCAAGTGGGGGCTACTCTCTTTGTTGCGGTGCACAGGCTTCTCACTGCAGTGGCTTCTCTTGTTGTGAAGCATGGGCTCTAGGGGTGCGGGCTTCAGTAGTTGTGGCACACGGGCTCAGTAGTTGTGGCACACGGGCTCAGTAGTTGTGGCTCACGGGCTCTAGAGCGCAGGCTCAGTAGTTGTGGCGCACGGGCTTAGTTGTTCTGTGGCATGTGGGATCTTCCCGGACCAGGGCTCGAACCCATGTCCCCTGCATTGGCAGGAGGATTCTTAACCACTGCACCACCAGGGAAGGCCCCAGTTTGGGGGTCTTGACAAACAATTTGTTCCAGAAGCAACTGAGAGGGAGTAGGGAAGCCACCATGGTGGACCCAGCTGTTACTTGGATGACACATAATCACACACGTTCCCACAGCCTTAGGGGAGAAAAAAGCCTTGCTGCTTCTTTCCCTCTGTGCAATTATTTATCCCTCCTCATGGCTACGCTTTTATGTTTCTATGGAATTTTGGAATGAAGAAAGCCACCGATGGCCTCTGAACCCAGAGGAAGCTCCCTCCCGGAGGTAACTTCCACGGCTACCTTCTCCTTTAATGATCCTCCTTATCTCACTCCTTCTAGGAGCAACAGCTGTGTCCAAAACTGTACTCGTGTAACAGATGCTTCCCAAGGGGTAAGGGTCCTTTTGGACCTTTGACCACTGACCATTTTCCCTTTGTAACCCTTGTGGGAAAATACTTACTTTAGATATTAACTAAGGATTCTCTGTCCTTCCTGGTCCGTGGAGTTAGTGGCTTTTAGTGCTCAGAGGAGGGATGGTACAGCAGAAAAGCTGGTGAGTGTGTGCCATTTGGGGAGAAGGGCTTGGAAATAGCTGAATGACTGACCAGCGTGAGTCTGCCATGGGAATGCACAGGTCTCACTCAGCAGGGACTCTGCGTGGATGATAGACAATGACCAAGGCGGGAGAGGAGAAGCGTGGCTTGGAGGATGCCAGCATGCATGGCGGACAGTGACCAAGGGCCAGATTCACCCTCTGGCACTTGGCCCTTCTGCCCCCAGAATATAGGTGCCCCACCCATCCAGAGAACAAGTGAGGGGGGCTTCTTGAATTGCTGAGATTGTGTTTCCACCACCCAAAAGTAATGGGGCTTGGGATACCAATAAAGATCAGCTCTAGAACCATCCAGAAAGCTCAATTCCTGGCACCCCTATTTCGTGGCCTGAAATTCTTACTTCCGGGGGGCAGTTTGGCAAGAACTGCAATCTGTCATGTTTTAGATTGAATTGCACGTGTACATGCTGTACTGATAGCAAATGTTAGAAATAAAACCACATTACATGTGTCCTGACAAAACTATAATTCAAAAAGATACATGTACCCCTATGTTCATAGCAGCACTATTCACAATAGCCAAGACATGGAAACAACCTTAATGTCCATCAACAGATGACTGGATAAAGAAGATGTGGTACGTATATACAATGGAATATTAGCCATAAAAAGAATGAAATAATGCCATTTACAGCAACATGGATGCAACTAGAGATTATCATACTAAGTGAAGTAAGTCAGAAAGAGAAAGACAAATACCATATGATATCACTTATATGTGGAATCTAAAATGTGCACAAATGAACCTATCTATGAAACAGAAACAGAAACAGACTCACGGACATAGAGAACAGACTTTTGGTTGCCAAGTGGGGAGGGGGTTGGGGGAGGGATGGAGTGGGAGGTTGGGGGGTAGCAGATGTAAGCTTATGTACAGGATGGATAAACAACAAGGTCCTGCTGTAGAGCACAGGGAACTATATTCCATATCCTATGATAAACCATAATGGAAAAGAATATAAAAAAAGAGTGTATATATATGTATAACTGAATCACTTTGCTGTACAGCAGAAATTAACACAGCATTGTAAATCAACTATACTTCAATTAAAAAAGTATTAAAAGGGGAAAAAAGAAATAAAACCATGCTACCTCAAGGCAACGCTGCGGCTCTGAAAGAACTGGTGAGCAGAGGTGAGGTGGCTTCTGGAAGTCACTGCAGAGTTTCACAAGGATGCTACCTGCGGTGAGAATGGAGGAGGAGACAGGTAGCAGGAGTTGAAGGAAAGAAGAGCAGAGAGGGAGGCTTACGTGGAGAGATTTCTCTTAAAGGTGGGATTTCTTTCTTTTTTTTGCGGTACGCGGGCCTCTCACTGTTGTGGCCTCTCCCGTCGTGGAGCACAGGCTCCGGACGCGCAGGCTCAGCGGCCATGGCTCACGGGCCCAGCCGCTCCGCGGCATGTGGGATCTTCCCGGACCGGGGCACGAACCCGTGTCCCCTGCATCTGCAGGCGAACTCTCAACCACTGCGCCACCAGGGAAGCCCCAAAGGTGGAATTTCTGAGAGAACCAGCTGTTTTACTGGAGAGAGCAGGGCCAGGCCATCAAGGCAGAGAAGCTTCTGGTATCAAACCAAACCGGCTTGCCTCGTAGTTCTCCTGAAGGTGAGCTGTTGGGTAGATCAGGAGGAACCGTGTTAGGAGCCTCTTAGGCACAGGGCTCTCAAGGCTGGAACTGGTGGTCAGGCCCTCGGCCTTCGGAGCACGGCCCTCATTAGCAGTCTCCGGTGCCCCCAAGCGTGGATTGGAATAGTTTAGACATAAATGCCTCGCTCCTGATTGACTTGTTTCCATTGAGTCCATCCCTAGTAGGGATCTGTTGGTAATTATCCGGCTCCACTTCAGCCCCTCGGGGCCTGTATTCCGCAGCGGTAATGAGTCTGAGCTGCCTCTCTGGCATAATAAACAGCACGGGAACGGGTGCAAGGGCACCGCCTTCCTCTCTCAATAGGGTAACTCGGGCTTCAAGGACAATCAAGAGACTCACGATCACAGGCGAGCTTTAATTGCTTTGGTAAAACTGCAGATGAGTAGCCGGCATTGAGGTCTCCCCCAGTCTCAGCTGGGAAGTGAGATTTTTATTCATTTTGCTGGTTTGCAAAGTAGGGGGCTCGGTCACAACAACAATAGCTATCATTCAGTGAGTATTTATTACGTGCCAGGCCCTGGCACATAATTTAACACAGGGCCCAGGCCCTGTGTTAAATGCTTTCTATGCATTACTTTGTTTAAAACTCACCACTATTTTATGAGTGAGGAACTATGATTGTTCCCATTTTACAAATGCAGAAAGTGAGGCTCCCAAGAAGTGATGTGATTTGCCTGGTTGGTAAAGGATGGGTCTGGTTGTAAATCTGGGGATGCTGGGGAGGAGGCAGGCGTCCTGGACCTGAGGAACGTTTCTTGTGCCCTTTGTCTTTTTTTTTGAATGCAGCAAAACCAGTTCTTTTTTTTTTTTTTAACATCTCTATTGGGGTATAATTGCTTTACAAGGGTGTGTTAGTTTCTGCTTTATAACAAAGTGAATCAGCTATATGTATACATATATCCCCATATCTCCTCCCTCTTGCGTCTCCCTCCCACTCTCCCTATCCCACCCCTCTAGGTGGTCACAAAGCACCGAGCTGATCTCCCTGTGCTATGTGGCTGCTTCCCACTAGCTATCTATTTTACATTTGGTAGTGTATATATGTCTATGCCATGCTCTTGCTTCGTCCCAGCTTACCCTTCCCCCTCCCCGTGTCCTCAAGTCCATTCTCTATGTCTGTGTCTTTATTCCTGTCCTGCCCCTAGGTTCTTCAGAACCATTTTTTTTTAAGTTTCCATATATATTTGTTAGCATACGGTATTTGTTTTTCTCTTTGACTTACTTCACTCTGTATGACAGACTCTAGGTCCATCCACCTCACTACAAATAACTCAATTTCGTTTCTTTTTATGGCTGAGTAATATTCCATTGTATGCCGTTTATCTTCCAGCTTGATAAGGGATCATTATTTAAAGGAGATGGAGGCAAAGCAATATTTTTGTTTATGAAATCTTTGTTACAGTTCCTCTTTTGTCTCTCAAAAGGAGGGATCTCCTAAAATCTCCTAAAATCTGCCTGTCAAACAATCTCCATGTTCATATGTTACTGTAGGACCCCAAAGTCCACAACTCCTCAATAGTAGCAAGAGTTCCTAATAACTACACACACAACATCTGGGAAAGCAAGCGGCTTTTAAGACAAAATAGATAATATGATTTTTTAAAAGGAAAGGAGAGAAGCATCCGTAGGCACCAGTGATTGGAGAGATGTATATAACTGTCTGACTGGGTGATTTTCCCCTTATTTTTGTTTTGTATAATCGATTTATTTTTAATTTAAAATAATCTCTGGGAAACAGTTTAAAAAACAACCATAAAAACTCTGTCCTTAAAACTCAGAATATAAACCATTTCAAAGAAAGTGGAAAGGAAATGCAACATCTTTGATTTTAGAGGATAAACTAAAGCTGAATTCAGGAAAAATAATTGCTTTAAATTCTTTAGTCATTAAACAAGTAAAAAGTGAAAACAAATGAAATAAGCATTGACCTCAAGAATGAGGAAGGTCAACAAGATAAACACAAGGAAAGCAGGAGAGAGGACTTAACAGAAAGAACGATCATGAATTGAACTAGAAATTCTAAGGCCAATAAACATTGATAGCTACATCCAAAATCTGGCTCTTTTGAAAGACCAATGAAACAGACAAGCCTCTGGCAAATCTAAAAATATAAGCAAAATTCAGAGTGGAAAAGGAAACAGAAGTGTGAAATTAGAGGATGTTTTAAAAGAATTATCAAAGGATATATTATAATACAGTGCAAATGAATTTGAAAATCTGGATGAAATGGAGTCTTTTCAAGGAAAATACAAATGAATAAAATTGACTAAAGAAATTAGTGGAAAATGTAAATAGACTAGTAGCCTTGAAAGAAATAGTAAAAGTTGTAAACAAACAAAACCCCATTCCCCAAAAGATTCCATGTTCAGACGATTTTATGGATGAGTTCTTTTAAACATACAAAGAACAAGTCATTTCCAGACTACTTGGATAGGTAGAGCAAATTAAAAATGTTTCTCAAATTGTTTTATGAAGCTAGCATAACTGATAGCAAAATATGATAAAAACATCACAAAAAAGAATACTACCAAAGTTCCTTAATGCAAAAATCCTAAATAAAATATCATCAAATCAATTCTAATCAAGTTGATTCTAACACTGTACTAAAAGTACATTAAAGCATGATCCAATGAAACTTAGTCTTGTAATGCAAGGATGGTTTAATGTTAGGAAAATTATTAACACATCTCATTATATCAATAAGTACAAAGAGGGAAACCAAATGATCAACTCTGTAGATTTTGTAAAAAACATTTGATAATCTTTAATATTCACTTTTCTTAACGACGCTAGATAAAATTGGAATGAAGGTGCAGTTCCTTAATAAGATGAACAATTTCTACCTTAAAACAACATTTCATTAACTTAAAAGCAAAATACTAGAAATAATCCCATATTGTCAAGGGCAAAAAGAGATCCCTATTATGATTTCCATGTCATCAATATTTAACGCTGCCAGTTTTTCAGCAATGATTTTCAAAAATAATATCCAGTCAGGCATGTTCTGAGACATGGGGCCTCTTCTGGGTATGCTACAATTTGGTGTCTCTTCAAATCTAATTTTAAAAGTTTAACATTTGAATTATGAAGGTTGTATGTGCTTGTTGAAACAACTGATACAATTCAAGCATCTAAAGTAAAATCAATAACTTTTTCTTCCCCTTTACAAACTAATATCCCTAATAGTCACTATTAAAAATTGGGGGGTGAGGGAGGGATGGATTGGGAGTTTGAGATTAGCAGATGCAAACTATTATATATAGAATGGATAAACAACAGGTCCTACTGTATAGCACAGGGAACTATATTCAATATCCTATGATAAACCATAGTGGAAAAGAATATGAAAAAGAATGTATACATATATATATATATGTGTGTGTGTGTGTGTGTGTGTGTATAACTGAATCACTTTGCTGTACAGCAGAAATTAACATTGTAAATCAACTATATTTCAATAAAATAAAAATTTTTAAATATTGTATATCTCCCATATTTTCCTTTGCTTACATAAACATCTGGAAACATATGAGTACTTACACAGGTTTTCTTTAAAAAGTGGGGAATACAAAATTATTGCTCTTCAGCTTGCTTTTTTTTTCAGTTATCTGTTTATCATGTATATTCTTCCAATTAATGCAAAATACATGATTAAAACTAATGTTCAGTTATTATAAAGTGGAGTGGCTGAGTGCTATGTGGAGAAGAGTAGAAAAGGAGGACAATTCACAGTAGCTTTCAGCCTCTCTGTCTATGCCCCAACAATTCAGCTCTGACCCTGAACTTGCATGCCCATTGAGCAAATAACATCCTTGCAGTTATTTGGAGCCACCTTCCTCAGACAGTAGTTTAATGATGATCTATTTGGTCCTTAAATAAGCCTCTTGAAGGGCTTCACTCATCCTCTACAAATGGCTCATCAGCATATTCCTTCCAGCCATATAGGACCCTCTCCTTGAGAGGACTTTTGGTGAATACAATGTTCAGTAGCACTTGAGTCCTCCAGTTATGCTCTGATTGATGCTTCAGCTGAGTGTTTAGGTGTCTTATCCCACAATCTAGCTCTGAATCTACTGTGGGCCAGGGGGTGGGGAAATGAGCACTCATATATAGTACGTGAAAATTTGACACAATATTTGTAGGAGTAGGAAGGGAAGGAGAGGCTGGGCCAGGAGAGGGGAAGGCCCTGGGATGACTAGAAATCATTTTCAGTCACTAGACACCCCACAGTCCAGATTAGGCCTGTTTGTTTAGCATAGTGGGTTTTAAAAATTGAATTAGTCACCAGCATTTAAAAACTGGGTGATTTTATCTAAAAATACAGATTTCTAACTCCCTTTGAAAAAAGTAATCACAGGATTCTGACACTAGGCCTCATATCCCTATATTACAGCAATTGTCAGGAGCTGCCCTGGTCCTTTAGTTTACCTACAGCTTCCAGGCTCAGATCTTCTACACAGCTGCCAAGTACAGCTGCACAGACTGTGCACTGCACAGTTTCAGAGGGTATCAGTCCCATAGACTGATATGAATGGTACCTGCTAGAATTGTGCAATGTGGTGGCCCTGCCTCTGTTCTTACTTGCATTTTGGTTCTCTGAATTAGAGATTTTTGACATATAATGGGCAATTTGCACAAAAGCCGTATTTAAGAAAGTCAAGGATCACTTGCATCTCCATATATTAGCCATGCTTATTTTTGGCTGGTGGCCTTATGACTGAGTTCTATTCTCTTTGTGATTTTTCACATTTTCCAATTTTTCTGCAATGAACATTATTCCTTCTTTAATCAGAGAATGGGGGGAAACAACAATAAATGTTACTTTAAGAAAAAGTAAACAAGGTGCCTTGAGATTCTGGCAGGAAAGAGAGCAGAGACCAGCATTTACTTGCAAGTGAACGGCTGGAAGCAAGCAATGAGAGAATTTCTAATGAGGCCAGGAGTCCAGGGAATGTACCAGAAGGGGACTGTGATTACCATCTGAATCTAACAGTCTTCTTTAGAAATTACTAAGTGCACAGTGTCCTGGGAACACAGGGAGATGCAGAAACCAGCGCAGGAGCAGGGTACATTGCCTTAGGAATGAGGATTAAGGTTTGCTTTCTTTTTTTTCTTTCTCGATGAAAGGAAGTGAACATAGGCTCCGAGCTTGGGAGAAGCTTGATTAATTGCCAAGTTGTGGCTAGTGAATAAAAGTTCAATTAGAACTGTGCTTGCTAATGAAATCCAAATGCTGGAGCAGCAAACTGGCAGAAGCAGCCCTATTTTATGAAAGCACAAACCAGGAAGCTGGAAAGGATGGTGCTGGGGAGAGCAGACAGGTGCTCCCCTGGGCTGGAAGTACTGTGGGCGAGAGTGGTTTCACTGCAGCTTCGGCAGAAACAAGTTGCGTTCAAGTGCGTAAGATGTAAAAGCTTTGGTACTTCAAAGTCCTCATCTGTAAAACGAGGATAATAATACCTTCCTCATAGAGTTATCGTAAGAATGAAATGGTTTGACTTATATAAAGTTAGTGTGCCTTCCTTTTTCTCAAGCTAATTCAATATGTCGAGCACTTCTAGAGAAAGCACCTGCAGAAGGCAGGCCACTGCGTAGGCCCTGTGGGGAGCAGTAGGCAGACAGCACAATATAGTACCATGTTCTTTATGCATATAATCTCTTTTAACATCACCATGATCCCATGAGATGACTATCTTTATAATAACTTAATTTTAAAAAAATTTTTAAAAAATTTTTTTAAATTTATTTTTGGCTGTGTTGGGTCTTCGTTTCTGTGCGAGGGCTTTCTCTAGCCGCGGAGAGCCAGGGCCACTCTTCATCGCGGTGCACGGGCCTCTCACTGTCGCGGCCTCTCTTGTTGCAGAGCACAAGCTCCAGACGTGCAGGCTCAGTAGTGTGGCTCACGGGCCTAGTTGCTCCGCGGCATGTGGGACCTTCCCAGACCAGGGCTCGAACCCGTGTCCTCTGCATTGGCAGGCAGATTCTCAACCACTGCACCACCAGGGAAGCTCTATAATAACTTGATTTTTAACTTTTCACTTGGAAATAACTTTAGATTCACAGAAAAGCTGAGAAAATAGTATAGAAAATTCCTCTGTATCCTTCATCCAGCTTCCCCTAATGTTAACATCTTACATAACCATAGTGCGAGTTTCAAAACCAGAAAATTAACATTAGTACAGTTCCGTTAAGTAAACTATAGCCCTACTCAGATTTCCCCTAATGTTACTCAGTGTTTCCCCTCGTGTCCTTTTTCTGTTCCAGGATCCCACATTGCATTTAGTTGTTGTGTCTCTTTAATTACTAAGTTACTGACATTTTGAGGGTTTTTGGTTGTATGCATCGTTTTCTTTTTCTTTTTCTTTTTTTTTTTTTGCCGTGCTACAAGACTTGCAGGATCTTAGTTCCCCAACCAGAGATCGAACCTGGGCTCCACCAGTGAAAGCACCGAGTCCTAACCACTGGATTGCCAGGAGCAAGGAGTGAGCATCTTGAGCGAGCAGTGAGGTGAAGGTCATTTGATGTGAGAAGGATCCACATAGCAAGTTTCATCTGAGATTAAATCAGTGTTTCTCAAATGCTCCTTATACCACTAGACATCAAGATTACCTGTAGTGACCATGCAGATCCCAGGGGACCAGTCCAGATCTCCTAAATCAGCCTCTTTGGAGGTGGATCCCAGAAATTTGCACTGTAACTTGTTTCCCAGTGGTTTTATGCACATTAAAGTTTGTAACCTAAAGGAGGGAATGTATAGGGAGGGGAGGAAGGAAATAGAGTGTTAGCCATTTACCTAAATCCAATTTGCCTGAAGTGGAGGGTTGCTATGGGCTGTCTTCCCTGTAGGAGAGTTATACATCCCTGTTCCTTGAGCTCAGACCAAGCAGTAAGATTTGCTTTTGTCAGTCAAATGAGAGCAAAAGTGGCATGTGTTCCTCCTCTCAATGCTAGTACATGATTTACCACATCTCAGTAATATACCAAGTAGAAACTGTAGTATTAGCCTGTATCCTGGAATAAAGATAACATGGAGCAGAGCTTCATTCAACCCAGGTTGGAAACGTGCAGTGAGCAAGAAACACCCTTTGCTTTGGTAAGCCACTGAGATCTGAGGGTTGCTACTGTGGCAGAACCTAACCCACTCTGATTTGTAGCAGCTAATTTATCTAACACTAATTCACCTAGCTGCCTGTACACATAAATATCAGGATGTTTTCTTCAATTTGCTTAAGGAAATTTTTGAGTTAATTTTGAATTTCTTTGAAACATTCCCTAAACGTGTACTATTTTATTCTCGTGAATGTCTTCTTTTTTCCTCTGTCTGCTGAATAACCTCTCTTTATGTGTATGTTTCTCCCAATAAATATTTTCAGACCTGCAGCATTTTGTACAGGACTTACCAGATTCATCCCTTTTGATTATTTTTGTCTCATTCTTGATTTTTTTTTTTCTGTGCTATGCATGCCTGAGTGTACTTCAGGAGCTAAACCAAATTGATGTGTAGCCAGCATTCACTCCTGTTTAAGAAGGCACTGGCATTTTGACAGCAAGGATGAAGCCACGAGATAGATGGGTTGAAAATTATATTGAATTCCACTCTATTTTTCAAGATACTTAATTCATAAAGGAATTCTGGAATGATGAGACACGTGATACACATAACATTACTACAAATGTATTACTACATTATGAAACTTTGCAGAACACGTCTCTAGAAAAACTGGCAAAAAGTCATCAAAGTGTTTGAACATCTATTCATTTAACAGATACTTATCAAGTGCCTCAAACCTACCAGGGAGGTACAGCAGGGAATGATGAGTGGCTGCCCCCATGGAGGGCTCATTAAGACTAGATGGTTAGAGGTGGGATTTAGGGCCAGTGGTATGACTGAGCAATTTACTTAATCCTGTCTTTCTAGAGCCTCAGTTTCCCCATCTGTATGATGAGGGTGATCATAACTCACATGATTGTATGAGAAATGGCTGAGCTCATGTAAACAGGATGACACGGAGCTGGCTGACAGCAAATGCTTAAGAAGAGGTAGCCTTGTTGGCATTAGACAAATTGTCCTAGAGTGAGGTTACAGGGGTCATGAACAGAGGTGACTTTTTGGAAAAAAGTGTAAGCTGGTGGCAGGGTCAAGGGTCATTTGTTTAGCTCGGGATATTTAAGTATGCTTACTGGCAGAGGGAGAGTGAAAAAATATTGATGACCCAAGAGAGATGGGACCATCTGTGCAGCTAAGTCTTGGAAAACCCAGGCTGGTGTGGAATCCAGGTTATAGGCAGACAAGTTAGATTCAACCCAAGCGGCGGAGCTACTTCTTCTGAGGCAGCAATGAAGCTTAGAATGAAATCATGAAGATACCCAAGGATCCTGAGGGCCAGGCAGAAGTTGAGGGCTCTCAGCCGAAGGGCCCCTGGACCTCTCTGATGGGAGGACACTGATGTGGCAGCTAAAGGCATTTGGGGAAATGTTGGCTAAGTAAGGGCAGATCTCCTCTGGCAGCCCTCCCTAGCTTCCCTCCCCAGCTTCCCTCCCCTTTCACTGTCCTTCTATGCTGTGTAATTGCCTATTTAAATGTCTGTCACTCCGCTAGACTGTAAGCAACTTGTGTCCCGCGGCCTCCAGCCCAGTTCCCTGCTCCTGGCACAGAGCAGAAATCAATAAATATCTGTGGAAGAACGCGCCGAACGAATGAATAAAGAAATGAGAGAATTCACCGGTGGCCCCAAAGAAACATTGAACAACTCTACCTGTAGGTGGCGCTAGCTGAACAGGCAGAGGAGAGTGGGAAGGGCATTTAGGAGCCAACAGACCTGCAAGAAGTAGCCTGAAATGTAGTGGGGACTGGGTTGGAGTCGGGGGTAGCGTGGTGTTACTGGTTCCCTACGTACGGCCGAAGGTTATTTCATCTTAGTTGCGGATAAACCACGTTATCCCTATGCAGCTGGCTTTTGAGGCCGAAGTAATTGCGTCAGAACGTGGGTGCTGCAGCGGCTTTCGATGATTAAATTTAAAGACCATTGGCTTTAGAGTTGGCTCTCCGAGTTTAAATCCAGGCTGTGAAATCCTGAGCAAGTCACTTAACTTCCCCGGGCCTCGGTTTTCCCTCTGAGAAATGGGCATGATGATAATTGTGCCCACGCCCTCGTAGAGATGCTACAGAGGCGGCAGGGGAAGTGCGCACAGGGCTGCCTGGCACAGAGCGGGAAGCAGGCACCTAGCGGTGATCAGTGTGAGGGTTAGGGTTGGGCTTTGTGACCTGACTTAAAAGGGCTAGTGGGCATCTTGCTCCCGTCCTGCCCACTCGGGCGGCGTGGAGGAGGCTCTCCCGGCCTGGTGCACCTGCTTCGTAGCTCCTGCAGCCTCTCCCCAAGGCAGGGAGCGGGCAGCAGAGGTTCTGGGGCTTTCCAGCCAGACAGGGGGCTCGAAAGGAGGCTCCAGGGCTTGTGGGTCCGTGGCTTCTGCTGCTTCCCTCCTCCTCCGCCTTGTGGCTCACAAAGTGGCCCTTTAAATGGTTTTTATAGAGGCATAAAAGAGCCGCGGGTGGCTGGGCCCCTCCCATGGCCTTCTAGCTGGTGGTAAATTGCCTTTCTTGGCAGAAGCGGCTGCTGGGAGCGCCAGCATCAATAGTAGCTGAGCCCTGGGTCTGGGGAAGCTAGCGCCCGCGCACTGGGCCACGCAGCTCCGGCCTGATTGCTGGCCCTGCGGTGGGTTGGGGATTCTGGGGAGTGGGCCGAGGCCAAGACGTGCTCTGGACTGCTGGACTGGGCAGGCAGGGCTGAAGCCAGGCCACCTCAAGGCCTCCTTGTCCTACAGGAGGCTGGGCGCCCTGTATTCCAGGAATCCTGGGGTTGCTGGGAGTGTGCTGGGGTAGGGTTGGCAGAGATGGAACATGGATCTTGGATCTAAGGGTGGCTGTAGCCAGAACCAGAAGCAGCCCCCATTATCCCCTTTGGCTTGAGGGCCAGGCAGGGGCTGGTGTCAAGTTAGGAGCCTGTCATAATACCCTGGTGGTTGCCAGCATCCACTCTGGACTCAGAAAGCTTAGGTGTGTGATTCAACCTTTGCCTCTCACTACGACTTTGGGTAAATTGCATATTTGGGTCTCAGTTTGCTCATCTGCAAAATGGAATTATTAAAGTAGCTTCCTCAAGTTGATGTGCTCTTACAGGTTTGACATACACAGTTCACTCCCAGTCTGCTATGATCTGCATGCTGTGTCCCCTGCACCCCCCATGCCCCCCGCCCCCGAATCATATGTTGAAACTTATAATTCCCAAAGTGATGGTATTAGGAGGTGAACTTTGGGGAGGTGATTAGGTCATAAGGGTGGAACCCTCATGAATGGGATTAGTGCCTTTATAAAAGAGACCCCAGAGAGCTCTCTCACCCCTTCTGCAGTGTGAGGTCACAGCAAGAAGAGGGTTGTCTATGAAACAGGAAGCTGGGCCCCAGCAGACACCAAATCTGCTGGGTGCCTTGATCTTAAGCTTCCCAGCCTCCAGAACTGTGAGGAATACATTTCTATTGTTTATGGTATTTTTGTTACAGCAGCTAAAGGGACTAAGACAGTCCTACAGCCATGCAGGCATAACCAATCATAGCAGTCTCCCCTGCTAAGCCTAGATAGCCACAACTGTTGCTCCAAGTGCTGCCTAATCCATTAAGGTTGGTGCTCAGGATGAAACCTACAGACCATCACTGGCCTTGGGCCTTGCCCGACCAAGGACTACAAGCTCCATCACAATTATAGCTCTTTGCTTCACTTAAGAATGAATAACCCTGCAATTATTGAACATAAGCACGTTCCAACTTTCATTGCACTAGAGAAGTTTGCATCAGCCAATAAGTTATAAATAAATGTGCATATCTTCTCAGCCATTATTTAGAGGAAGATAATGTATCTGGAGACATTTCATGTGTAGACTCTAATGAACTAAACATCATCAGATATTTACTTAAAACAAACAGAAACTTTGGCGTTTCATTTGCCTGTTAGGACCTATTATGATGCTGTAATAGGTCTTGAGAATCAGAAGGGATAATGTATGTAAAGTACTTGGCACAGTACCTAGAACAATGGCATTTGTTCCATAAAAGTTAGCACTCGCTAATGCTAAGATATCAGTGACTGCAGCACGTGGGGTATGAACGCACATTGTTTACCTATGATTAGGTTCTGCTACACAAACAGAAACTGCTCTGCCTGATGCCATGCCCACACTCAGCCCCTTCCCTTCCCTTCCCAGGCCCACCTTCCCACTCCCGCAGGCTTCTCCTGAGAGCACCTCTAATAAATGACTTTCACGTGAATCCTTGCTCTGAGGCGTGCTTCTGGGACACCCAATCTAGGACAACCACCATGACTGGCTGATATCAGGACCAGTCAGATTCCAAGCCAGTTCACAGCAAGGATGTGAGCAAGAACTCAACAGCACCCTTGTCCCTGCTGGGCACGCTCTCATCAATAGTAGCTAACACTTGTGCCAGACACTACGTCAGCTGCTTGATATATATTAACTCAATACTCACAGTAACTTTGTGAGATAGATACTCTTATTCGCGTTTCCAGATGAAGAAGCAGAGAACCAGAGAGATCAAGGGACTGGCACAAGGTCCCACAGCTAATAAGTAGCAGAGCCTGAATTCAAACCTAGGCAATTTGGCCCTTAGAGTTTGGGTCTTAACAGTATACTCTGTAGCCTGTCACTACAAGGCACCCGGGAGAATTCAGTAACTGAACAGCAGGAGTTATTAATATAAGCAGCAGATCAGCTGGGAAGTGAATTATCCATGGCTTATTAAAAAAATTTGTTTGGAAATCAACCAAAATGTCTATGAGAAGAAATTTTGAATAAGGTCAGGCAAAATACAAAATAAAATTGAGAGTTTTTGAAAAGAATACAATGAGTTTGTGTATAACGTTTTTCTGAGGTCTTGCTGGCCCTTGATTGGGGTCATCTCTGACCTCTGGACATCCTGGCTCTGGGATCCTGTAACCTAAATCAGAAATAGTTCCTGTTAGGGCCTCCCGCCTAAAGGTCTAGGTGACACGTGAGTGGGCAAGGATGTGCACATGTAACACCAACCATACACACACACCTGGAGGTGTCATCTTTTGAAAACTAAGGAGGACTGTGCTGTTTCCATGAGACCTCTGTTGTCTGCATTCCTCCTCACAGAGGCTGGGGTCATCTCATTTAGGTGATGGTCAAGAAGGATGGTGTTGTGGGGACCACTCGAAGCTTGAGCTAAAGTGAGGGAGACAGGCATAGTATATAAGGCAGGGGACTGGAATGTTCATGATGTTGTCTTCATTCACACTTTGGTGCTGGGATGACTGAAATGCTGGCCAGCACCCCCTTCTCTCTGACTCTCTGTTTCTTTCTTTTCATGTGACTTCTCTTCATGAGAGCTTGGGCTTCCTCATAGCATGGCAATTTCAGGGTAATCTGACTTCTTACATGGTAGCAGGTTTCCATCCAAGAGTACAAGCAGAGACTGTGCAGCCTCTTAAAGGCTATGCCTTGAACTGGCACAGCATCACTTCTGCCAAATTCCTTTGTTCAAGCCAGTCATAGGGGCCAGTTCAGATTTAAGGTAGGAGAAGAAGACCCCAGCCTTCAACTGGAGGAGTGGCAAAGAATTTACTCTGCCACAACTATGATGTAAAAAAGACATAAAGTTTTATCGTTAAGCTACTGGACTGTTGGGACTGTTTGTTACAGCAGCTGGCCTATACTGACTAATACACTCTGTCATAAATCAGATGTAGGGGCTCATTCACATCTTCCCTCAAAAAGGAGTCCCTTCTACAAAGACCATCTAGTACATAAAGCAAAACTGAGAGAAAATGGAAGACACTGTACAAGGAATAATCTCTAGTTCTTGTAAAGACCTTTATTTTCTGATTTTCCAACTCTTTTTGCATTAAAGGAAAATATGTTCAAGGGAGAGATATATGGACTCATATTTGGTTTAAAGATAGCTTTTATTAGGGAAAAAAGGCTTGTAGTCAAAATGATCTCTAGCCAAAATGGACTGTCCTGGAAGTAATAAGTTTCCCATCATGTGGAGGCAGTTGAGCAGAGGCTGGTGTCACCGGGATGCTGGATGAGGAATCCAGCTGTCAACACTTCCACTCCCGAGACTAGTTTTACTCAGACCCAGTGAGAACCCAGTTTGGTGGAATCCTTCCCATCCCAAGAGACCACCTGGTTAGAAATTTAAGCTCTAGCTCATCATGAGCAGACAACTAGGGAATGTGAACATTCATCTTTCCAGAAAGTTCAAACGCCAGGTAATAAGAAATCGCTCCTTGGCATTGGATAGGAATAACACTGGTCTGCAGCATGGTGGCTTTATTCTCTGGAGGCATCTCTGAAACCTGAGAGAGAATGATGTGGGAAACAGGCTACAGGATGGGGTCAACCCATGAGGGGTCCTGCCCAGCTCTATCCTGAGCTTCCAAAGACTCTTCCACCTACCTTCTCCCTGGACCACCTCCCACCCTCCGGCACCAACAAGCTGATCCAGCAGGGAGCTGGTGGCCGAGTGAATATCTTCAAGGCTTGGTTAAAACAGGCCATCAACACTGGGAGAGTACACGTGTGTTCCTGAAAGGACAGACTGTCTGGGTGGATAGAACATGTAGTCAGAGTTTCTTAAATGCTAGTGTTTGGATAATATTGTGGATAATTTGCATTTTCTCCCTTTTCCTTCTTCCCCTGCAGGCAGGTGGCAGGCTTGGTGTTTGGTTGCCTCGGGGGAGGAATGTGTCAGAGCTGAAGGTAGAATTATCCCGGAGATTTCCGTCATTGTTCTGAAAACCTAAACATGTTAGGGATGGGTTTGTGGGAGGAGGCGGAGTGGCTTGGGAGGCTCAGGAAAGAGAGAGAGAGGGGCTTCCCTAAGACTAAGAAAAAGAGATATCCCCTGGGCTGCACTATGAGAGAGTGGCCAGTGGATCCCTGGAGCAGTGGGAAGACAGAATGACCCAGGGAGAAATGGGTACGTGGTATGTCAAGGACATAAGACCAAAGGGATTTGGACTCCCAGCCTCACCAGAGACCCCTGTGTCCCATGCCTGGAGAGGAAGCAGCAGAGAGAACTCCGAGCTGAAAGCACCACACAGATGCAGCGATAGAGCTCTCAGGGGTGACTGATGACTGCAGATCCTGTGCCCCCGGCCTTGGCACTACATCCGACCCCAGATCCTTGACAGCACAGCCTGGGTTGAGCTGAAGGAGGGCTGGAGAACAGAGGTGGAGGTCCCTTCTCGCACCATGAGCTCAGAACAGGGAACGAGGCTGGTTACTGAGGACAGAGAGATGTGACCATTCTTATACCCCTGACTTTTTTTTTTTTTTTTTTTGTGGTACACGGGCCTCTCACTGTTGTGGCCTCTCCCGTTGCAGAACACAGGCTCTGGATGCGCAGGCTCAGCGGCCATGGCTCACAGGCCCAGCCGCTCCCTGGCATGTGGGATCTTCCCGGACCGGGGCACGAACCCGTGTCCCCTGCATCGGCAGGCGGACTCTCAACCACTGCGCCACCAGGGAAGCCCTACCCCTGACTTTTGATTCACGCTGACTTTTGATTCATGTCCCCTCTATATTTATTATTGGTGGGTAGAGAACTGAGTAAGTGACGGAGGAAATGATGCTGGCATTTCCGGTTGACTCGGGGCAGCTGAGTCTGTGCTTGCTTTCCAGGGTGTCCTGGAGGAGTTCTAGAGCGGTTGCCTCCCCTGGGCTTCTGTATTCACAGTTAAGGAGGTAATCCATGCCTAATGATGCCATAAGCACCATCACACCTTCTTTTGTGTAAATAATGTCTGATAGAATGAGGTGTGAGCCTGCTGTGGCAAAGAACACTTAGCTGTTAAATGCTTTCCTTTCCACTCCATTGACTTTCCCTATTTACAGCTATTCCAGCAGAGCGTTCATGTCATATTAATTTCCTGCCAGCTGCTGTTTCCTCATCTTAGTTCTGAAGGGAAACCCATAGGGACCTCCCCAGGACCACCCACTCTCCACGGCACTGGCCTCTGCTTGGGTCAGGAATCGAGAGAGAAAATGCAGGGTGAGGTCTCTTCTCTCTTCTTCTCTGGACTTGGCCTTGGAGCTTTTTTCCAACTTAGACAGTAAGAGTTCCTTGACCTGGGTTTACCTGGGAGGAGAGTATTACAGAACCTGGGGTGGGAGGAAGATGTTTGTCTTGCAGAGAGGACATAGGGTATGGGAGTAACAACTGAGGCAAAGACTCCGGTGACTTCTAAGGAGGATGGTGACAGACTAGTACTGACACTAATATTAACAGTAATAGTAACAGTGGTCATTAATCTTTATTGAGTTGTTTGCTGTGTACTGAGCACCGTCCTGAGAACTTATATGCATTATCCGTTTAACCCCAACGCCACGAGGTAGGTCTTGAGTAGGCAGTATTGATCAGAGGGGAATCTGCTTATAGGAGGAGATAAGATATTGTGACTGGTGAGTAGAATTAAAATGAATTATGTGAGTGCATTTGGGAGAAACCATAGAGGTCAGCCAAGTCCTGTCTGGACAAAGACAAGATAAAGAAACAAGGCATGCGAAACAGTGGGATGTTTTTTGTTCTTTGACCCCAAGAGTGATTTGAACGAAGTAGAATTTGGGTCTCAGTCAAGACTGAATCCACATAGGCTCCACTTTTGGTTGCCCAGGTAACAGGAGTCACACGTTAGGATAATAGCATTATAATGGGAAAAATGCAAATGAAATAAATAGTAATTAGGGAAGGAGCTGTGTGTGGCCCAGTTAGGACCACCTTGGGGGAAGGTAGACAGTAGTCGAGGGCAGGAGGGAACCATTTGTGTTATGTACGAAAGTTACTTTGAGAGAACTAACACATGGCACGTACCTCTGGTTTCTCCCCCAGGCTTTGGTGAAAATCGACTGGATAGTAAATCATGCAGTTGCTTGTCCACATTGACTTTCTTTTCCACCGTTGGCATAGCTGCCTGGAGAAACATTTTCCTGGGAGATGGTGAAAGGCCATCCTCCTGGTGACCCGTGGCTCTGTACTTGGCTTTGGACACTGGGGCCATGGCTCACCTGGGATCTGAGAAGGACAGCAGAGAGTCAGTCCTTGCCTCTGTAGGGCAGGTAGGCTCAGGGCAGCCACCAGACAGTGATTTTGACAATCCGCTGCTTAGGTTTTTCTTCCTGTTCTTAGTACCAGGGAGCTAGTCATGTCCCAAAGAGTCAGGGGAATAGACTAAGGGTCAGCGGTTCTCACTATTGATGTTGCTGTATAGATGAGGAAATTGAGGTTCAGAAAGGCTAATACAAGTGGTAGAACCCAAATGTTTCTGACTCTAGTCGAAGCATATCATTCCTTCTAGCCTCTTATCCACCTTCTCAAAAGCAAAAGAGACTGAGGAAGGACAAACAAGGTATAGTGGATTCATTACCAAAAATGGTCACAATCCTTCCTTTCTCTGAATCCTTTTCCCTTGCAAGATGACTCTAAAGTTCCTCCTATCAAGAGGCAGAGTTTATGTCCCCACTCTGGAACTGGGCTGGCCTTGTTACTCACTGTAGAAGTGATGGTGTGTCAGGTCTGAGCCCAGGCCTCAGAGGCTCCTGTGGGCTTCCATTCATCTCTTGGAAGCCTCCCATTGCCATGTGAAGTAGCCCAGGCTAGCCTGCTGGAGGATGAGAAGCCCCACGGAGTAGAGTTGAGGACCCCAGCTGACTGCAGACACATCAGATCACACGTGAGATGTTGGCCCAGATCAGCAGAACGGCTCAGCCAACCCAGGGATTCAGGAGCAACAGTAAATGTTTGTTGTTTGTTACCCAGCCCTATCGTGGCAATAGATGTCTAATACAGGAAGCCACGGAGACTCCACCCTGGAACTACTCACAATAGAAAGTTGGGCAGCAGGATGGCGAAGCAGATTTGGTGGGTCACAAGGACTCTAGGAATCTGAAACCCTCTGAGGATTCTGCACTCAGTGACGGATAGAAAAAAAAAAAGATATTATCTAACACCACCCTCAGAGCCATTGCCCTTGGAGAAAGAAAAAGGAAACCAACATTCCATGCCAGGTGGTTTAGATGCACTGTTCCATTTCCTCCTCACACCATTTCACAACAGAGGGAGGGGAAGGGACCTGCTTGCGGTCTCACAGCTAAGAAGTGGCAGAGTAGGGATTCTCATCCAGATCTGATGAGCTCAGAGACCACCTTCTTTTTCATTGACTCCGTGTTTTCCATCTAGTCACTGGGTAAGCATTTATTCCGCTGGGCCCTGTGCTAAGCTTGGGATTTCCTAGTCGAATGGGAGACAACCTCTGTCCCCAGAGAATTATGGTGCTTTGGGGGCTATGAGACGAGCCTATTCAGAGGGCGATTCCCTCTCAGTAGAGGATTGCTGGGTCAGAGGGCTCTGAATTCAGGAATGATTCATGGATGGTGGTTTCCAATAATGTGATGTCTTTGACTCCCCACCTTATTCCTCATCCTGACATGGACTTGGGATTTGGGCCCTGGTTATGGATTTTAGGCAGGACTGAATTCGGGGCTACTGCTCCACTGGGTTCTGGTTTGGCCGTGCTCTAAAATGGGTTATGGAGACGGCTCTAGGGTTAGACTTGGGTTAGACTTTCGCTTGTGTCTGAATTGCCCTGGGAATTGTTGGGTCCTCACCTGGCTTTGATTTGGGCTAGGACTGGGACTAAGTTAGTGCCCCACTAGGCTCTGTACTTGGCTTTAGACACGGGGTTCTTGGCTCAGCTGGGATCTGAAATGGATAAGGCAGGTGGACTCAGGGCCACCCCCAGGTGGTGACACCCTGGCCAGCCCCTCTCTGATTGTTCTTTCTTTCCCTTGCTCAACCATACTTAGAAGAAGGCCATACTTCCTCCTCACCCAGGAGTAGACACATAAAAGCATGCTTTACATGGTCCCTCAATCTATTTGCCACTTCCCCAAACAGCTATACCACTTCCCTGATACTTGCTATTGGTGAGTCCTGTGTTAATCTGAGTCCTAGAGTCTGTAGCAGGAGAACTCTAAGGACAGATTGTGACTGCAAAGTGCCAAGGCGGTCCGTTCCAAGAGCCTGTGGCCACTGGGTTGAAGGAGCCGGGTACTTCCCATGGTCACCTTCTGGGTGGGCTGGGGCTACCAGGCTGAATGCTGAGGGGTTCCGTTTGTTCAAAGCAAGATGAGCAAACCCGGGGACTTAGGATATTTTCTTGGATGGGTGGGTTTGTTTTGGTGGGTTTCCCAATCAGAAAAGTTGGTAGCTGCCCTATTTCTGCAGGATCCAGGCTTTCTACCCGTGCTCAGTAAAAAGTCACAGGTCCAGAAACAGGTTTAACAGAAGGAAGGGTCAAGATTCTGGGCTGGAGAAGACAGCACGGACAAAGATGGGGCCACTGCTGGAAGCCATATTGAGAGAAGATAGAAGAGCAAGGAGATGGGAAATTTTAATAATCCCATTAAAAAATTAAACACCAGGCCCCAGCGGTTGTCACTTTCCATCCGCTGAGATTCACAACACTTGACATCCAATTATAATTGTGGGTTCCTCTAAAACAGCCCGTTAACTGCAACTATAAATTATTATTGCTTATGTGGAGTAGGCTGCTGGCTTAGTAGCTGATACTGAGGACTCTGGAAATTATTAACAATCAACAATGTCTCTTGGAGTTCTCTTGCTCTGGGGAAGATGGATGGACCCTGGAGGCATGAAGACAGCTGCCGATTGGAACGACATGTTCTGGCACAAAGTACAGCTGCCTTTGTCTTTGATGGAGGGAGGGCTTTTCTCTCTACTGCTCCTCAAATTTCCATCTGGTCACCTTCCGTAGAAAGGAGCCTATGTGGCTGCGCCTGCGGACCTGGGATGTACAGGCATGTACACACCTACCCCCCCCATCCCCACAGTGCCCCCCCCCCATACACAGATACACACATTGTGTAACTCCTGCCAACAGCACGTTCCTCTGACGGAAATACCAACATACACCATGGATCCAAGGAAATACTTAAAAATTCTGAAAGAGCTTTTTCCATGCTCTATCAGCCCCTGACTGGGCATCTTTGCCCCTCTGCCTCCCTTGCTCTCAGGCAGCACTGCTTCCTGTGAAGGGCAGGCCAGCCACGGAGCCCTGGGGGAGCAGCCTGGCCTTGCCCACAGGGCAGAAGAAGAGTGCTCAGCCCTGATGGAGTTTTCTGTCAGTCTGTCTGCATCCATTTCCTATCTTCAAGGGACTCCCTAGAACTTCTTGTCTATCCTCTCTTTTCCAGGGTTACTACGATTTTTACTTTTTACCACTTCAGTGGTATTTTGGGAGGGAATAGAGAGATAAACATGTAGGCTAAATTCACCCTCTGGAAACCAGAAGTTGTCCATTGCATTTTAAACATTTGATGTTTTTTTTTTAAAGCAACAAAAAGAATAAATAATATTAGTGACTGTTTTGCCAGACATTTGACACCTATCATCACATTGATCTTCTCGAGAATTCTATGAGGTGAGGATTACCATTAACAGCCCTTTTTACAGATGAAGAAACTAAGGCACAGAGACGTCGAGCTCACGTAGCTAGTAAACGGAAGAGCCAAATCTGAACCTGGGTCATCTGAATCCAAAGCCTGTCCTTTTAACTTATGCCTTCTTTTGGCTAAAAATAGTATTTCTTAATTACTGTCTTTTTTATAAAATGTAATGCCTTTTAAAATCACAAGAAAATATGAAATAAGAATAATTATAAAAAGCTTTCACTTTTCTTGGCTTGCATCTAAGCATAATCTTTATTTAAACCCCTGAATCTTCTCTTAGTTTTTTCTTCTGCCCCCTGTAATTTTCTTCTCCTTGCGCATCTTTATAGAGGGAGATCTTCTTGTCCATTCCTGGCTTTAGAAAAAAATAGGTTCCGTCAGAGAATCCACGGGTCCTTTTTCCATCTATTTGTCTCAGACCAAGGGGAGATTTGGAAGCTTGTGTTTTTGTAGTTTTCTTTTGCTGGATTGCAGTTTCGGTTGCCTGTGATGAGTAGGAAGTGAATTTCTGGGAGAGTCAGCATTGCAGGAGAGAAGTTTCCTGATGGGCAAAGCAGTTTCCTTTCTGAGTTTATTTCCTCAGCAGAAGTTAGCAGGGCACTGCCCTCTCCTCTAAATGCCCAAATGAGGAGCTCACTGCAGAAATGCCTAGAGTGGCTTGGCGTACTGCCGGGGGACTTGCCAGGGCCAACAGCTCCCCAGACCTGTGTCCTGTGCTGTCCCCATTGCTCTGAGCTGGGGTTCTTTGTGGAACTCCCACATTAGGCTTGTTGATTGGCAAGATTCCTGTTTCTCAGGGCTGATCTCCCCCAACCCACCTGTTTTTACTTATTTGTCTGTGATCATTTCCATTGGGATTTCTGAAGGAGAGGCGTTAAAAGCATGTGCTTAACTAATTATAATAAAAATGCAAATTTTAAATTTCCTTTTGCACATGAAAAGGAACTGAAAGGATAAATACCCAAAGGTATATCTGGGCAGTGGAATTTTGGATGATTTTTATTTTTTTCTTTGCGATTTTTCTGATCTCAATTGGGAATCTATTATTTTTACTTGATTTTTAATCTTTTAATTTCAAAATTCCAAGCATATAAAAAATAACAACAGACATTCTTGCACCCACCATAGAAGTTTAACAAATGTTAACATTTGTCCTACTTGTTGTAGATCTTTTTTTTTCTTTTTTTTTTTTACATCTATTCCTTTTATAATCAAAGGCTTCACTTTAACAATCAGAGAAAGTTAACTCAGGGACTCTCTAAAGTTTTTCTGGAAATAACTTCTTTCTTGACGTTGGAACAGGCAGCCAGCACTGTCAATGGGAAGCCCAGTACCTGGCTGTGCAGGGACCCAAAGAAGATTCTGGGGCACTGCTGCTATTGCCAGAGCCCCCAGGAGGGCAGTTGGGGGTGCAGACACAGCTTTGATGCCTGGAAGCTTTCTCCAAATTCCAGAGTCTAGTGACATCCATCTCTGCCTTACAGAGAGCGTGACCGCTCCAGGTGGGGTGTGCAGACTAATATCCCTTGGCAGGTGTTTCTGTTTTTTATGTTTTGTTTTGGGGAGGAGAAAAAAATCCTTAGTACTCTCTCTCTCTCTCTTTCTTAGCAGTTTTATTGAGATATAATTGTATACCAAAAAACCCTGCACTTGTTTAATTTATACAATTTGATGAGATTGAACCTATGCATATATACCCGTGATACCATCTCCACAATCAAGGTAATAAACATATCCATCATCACCTTCAAAAGTTTCCTTGTGTCTCTTTGTGATTTATTATTATATTATTGTGGTATAAACACTTACCATGAGATTTACCCTTTTAACAAAATTTGAAGTGCGCAGTACCAGAGTCTTTACTGCATGCACCGTCGTACAGCACATCTCCAGAACTTGTTCATCTTGTGTAACTGAAACTTCATACCTGATGAGCAATAATGCCCTGTTTCTCCCTTCTCCACTGGCAGTTTTTTAGAAATGCAGAAATGCACTGTTCTTCTCACACGTTCAGGTACATAGGAATCACCTGGGGATCATGTTCAATGTGGATTCTGACCCAGCAGGTCTGGAGTGGGGCCTGAGAGGCTGCATTTCTACGAGCTCACAGGGGATGCTGATGATTCTGGTCTCAGGCTCTGCTACCAAGAGTGGTCTCACTCTTGGTAGCAGAGCCTCCGAGGACTTGGCGTGGTCCCCAGGCTGAAGGAGGCCACCCTGGTTATACATGGCCGGAATCTGTTCTCGTTGGTCACAGCCAATGTTGTATGGGTGTTTAAATCTTTTGAATATCACCCTGTTCCTGAAGAAAACATTTGACCACAAGAATGCCTTAGATTTTGCTCTCAGTTTTCAGTGCCCCAATTATTACAAATGATTATCATTAACTCTTTGAATAGAATCCATCAAGGTAAATGCAAAGTGTAATCTATTCTAGCTAGAAAACAAAGATAAATTTCTGTGTCTCAGATCACTGTCCGTTTTTAGCATATCCCAAAGTGAGATGAATGTCTCATTGTTGGTATGTGAGAGAATTTTACGTATCACATTGATAATTTTTAAAGACTTTAAAAATATTCTTTCCACCTGAATTCTTTTTTTTTTTTTTTTTTTAGTTCAAGTATAGTTGGTTTACAATGTTGTGCTAGTCTCAGGCATACAGCAAAGTGATTCAGTTTTGTGTATATATACACACACATACACACACATATATGTATGTATATATATACTCTTTTTCAGATTCTTTTCCCTTATAGGTTATTATAAAGTATTGAGTATATTTCCCTGTGCTATACAGTAGATCCTTGTTGGTTATCTATTTTACATATAGTAGTGTGTATATTATCCCTCCCCCCCTTTCCCCTTTGGTAAGCATAACTTTGTTTTCTATGTCGGTGGGTCTATTTCTGTTTTGTAAATAAGTTCATTTGTATCATTTTTTTTTTTTAGATTCCACATGTAAGTGATATCATATGATATTTGTCTTTCTCTGTCTGGCTTACTTCACTTAGTATGATCATCTCTAGGTCCATCCATTCACTGAATTCTGAACCAACTGAGAAAAAGGATAAAAGCACAAGGCAGATGGGAGATTACCATGACATTCTTATTATGACAAAGGCAAGGCTGAAACCTGGCTTTATTAGCATCAAGGGACCTTACTAACGCCCTCGCCTCCTTGCTGGCATCCTGGGAATCCCGCTTCAGGGAAAGTGAGTTGGAGGAACAGACCCACCTACCCAGATCACTACTTGATGCCAATCTGTGGGGAGAGGGAAGAAGAAAGAGACAAAAACTAGGATTTTGATAAATTAGTTACACCCACCCAATCAAGAAATATGGACCAGTGACTATGCCCAACAACCAGGTAAATTCTCACCCCTCTGGGAAGAGGAGAAAGGATAGATGAGAATCTAAGTGTGTTTTGTGAAAATCCCTTCTCTCTGAAACCAGAGAAATGGGGGGAAAACATCCCCTCATAGCAATAGTTGTGCTTTTGTATTTTAATTAATCAGGGTTAGTGGAGCTGATTCTCCATGTGTGATAGAAACAAAAGCTTTCCTTTTAAAATAAATTTAAGTGAACAAAAAGGAGATGATTAAAAGAAAAAGGTTAAAGTAATAATAGTACAGATAACATGTGGATATATGAAAAATTGTAAAGATGATGCTCAAATATCTAATGTTTGGGAGAAACACTGGTCCAATTAACATTCCCTGAAATCTCAATGCAACATTTCATATTCACAAACTGCAGATCAGGGTCGGTCTCTCATCCTAATGTTCTCCTAAGGCAGCTTTAGCTCAGTTATTTGACCATTGATAATGGTGTGATTGTTTCATTCAATAGAGAGTGGTTAGAACGAATAAACCAAGACCCTTGATATATTATCAGCTTTGATTTCATATATATGCATCATTTTTGGGTCAAGTCATACGATCTTAATAGTATTGATCCCAGGCTTTTAATTCCCTCTCCCCTCTCCCTCCCCCTCTCTCTCTAATTTTTTCTAAATTCACTGTGAGAATAGGAGTAGGTAGAATAGCAAATTCTTTTTCTTTGATGGCATAAAATAAGACTGTGTCCTTCAATAATTTGATGCAGCTTCTAGGTGAACTAGAAGCATGTCCTACTGCCACAGGAAACAAGGAGACCAGTATACTTTCATGCCCTGGATGTCAAGGTTACATTCACTGGTTCCAGGAGACAATAGAAAACAGCCAAACCTGTTGGCTAAATGGTGCCAAGTAGAATGAGCTAAATGTGAATTATGCCAAAAAGAAAAACCTGCATTTGGCAAAAAAAATCTTGACATCCAAATGGGAAACATTAAATTATCCTATCCTATCCTATCCTTGACATCCAAATGGGAAACATTAAATTATCCTTCACTTGGTTACCTGGGCACCATTTTGCTGCCAAATTTTCCCAAAAGGTTAATTGCTGTACACTTGTACACGCAAAATTGAAAGCAGTTTCCAAATATGTTTATATGAGGGGTGACAGCTCTCCCCACTAAAAAAGTCCCTTAGAGAAAATGGAGTCTTATATCTGAGTCCTTAAGAGGTATCTAATTTAAAGGGCATTCTCTAAATAACTTTATTTTGAACCATGAGGACACCTGAAGTGAGCTGATTCACTTATCCTAAATGCTAACTTAGGATATTCATATAGATCACTGGATGGACTTGGTAACAGAAAAGGCAAAAAAATTTAACACTAATTCAGTCGTTATTCCTTGAGATGTGAACTCACAGTGCAAGTCTGGACATAAACAAGCCATTGGAAGGTCATCTTAAATGAGATGTTCAGTGATTATGTTGACGGGATCATGACTTCATGTCTCCTGGGAATGGATACATGGAACTGGAAGACTGCCATGGTAGAGGACTGTTAGATTAACTCAGACAAGGTCCTGATGCCAAAGATTAATGAGAAGAATTTAAATAATATCATTTCATGAAGATGCAAGAAGGGGAACAAAGCAGTATTTTAAGTCCTTATAATTGTCCAGATAATGTGATTTTAAATTCATCTGAGGATCTACAATAAATGAGACACTACAAGTAGATAACTATTCCCTTTAAATTTCTAAAAGTTTATATTAGGTCGGACCATATGAGATTGTGATTTTTTCAGGTTAAAACAGCTGAATGTTGGCAATTTCATATGGTTCAACTTCATAAACTCAAGTTGGCAATACACACAAAAAGATATTATTGGGAAAATGATGGGTCACCCTAGCTGTGGGGTCACCTTATATGCAGGTGTGTACACTTCAAGGTGAAAGTGGAACATCGGAATTTTCTAACTGCGGAATCTTCAAAGTTAGGGTCATGATATTTAGTAGATTTATTGAATTTTTAATTAACGGAGGACCATTTGGGGAGACAAACTGTTGGCTTCGTCAGTAGTTACTCCAATAACCCTCCTCTTTTTAGAATAATCAAGATTTTAGTTGTTTTCATTATAAACTATCATTTTTGTTCACTATTTGCCCAATTTCTTTATTAGAAGGTCTACCTTCACATGAAGTCATGGAATACTTATTTCATGTGCTGACTAGTGACATCAGTGGCGAATCATTTGCCTACAACTAATGCCAAAATCAGGTGGCTGATGCTCTAGGAAGGATAAGGTCACAATTATTCCTTCTCAGAATTCTCTAGCCTTTATTTATCCCTCTGTCCATTGGGACCAGCCATCATTTGCAATTCTGCACAATATCACCTTGATCTCCCATAGAATCCCCTTAATAGACTCATCATTCTTACTATTTCGTGTTTATCATCACTTTATGTAAGAAAGACAAATATGTGGATATTCCAGGAGTTCCTGTAAAAGGAATTATCAAGGATACATTATGTTGACCTCCAGCTCTCATGTGAAGATCGCCCTCAGGACATTGATTCTTTCTCCTTTGAGCTTACATTAGGTCGTAGGAAGCACATCACCCATCAGTTGTCCTCTTTGCCTTGACTCTTTGGAAGCTCAGAGCCACGCTTGAGTTCATTCAATGTGGAACATTTATCACATATATTTCTTTTTTTTTAAATGAGATAATATGAATATTTATATTGATAAAAGGCATAGTCCACATAAAGTTACAAATATTGTAAATCAAACAACATAGCATTCGAAGTTAAAACTCTTAGATATATAAGAAGATATTATCAAAAATTATTACCACAACGGGGCACATTAATATAGTGCTATGCAAAAATAATAAAGTAATAAAATTCCCGGGGGGAGGGATAAATTAGGAGTTTGGGATTAACATACGCACACTGCTATATATAAAATAGATAACCAGCAAGAATCTACCGTATAGCAAAGGGAACTCTACTCAGTATTCTGTAATAACCTATATGGGAAAAGAATCTGAAAAAGAACGAATATATATCACATACATTTCTTGATCTGATTCTATCTTCCTCTTGATAATTTAACTTTTGATCTGGAATTTTATCTTGATCCCTGCAGCAACTCTTCTCTCCAAAGTTAGTTTAATTTCCAAGGGAAGGCTTGGGTCAAATCCCCACCTGTCTCTGCTTGCCTTTGTTGCCACAGACAAAACACCCAGACTTGTGCCCAATTTCTTATTTTCTTCACTTCTCAAATATTATTTTCCTGCACTTAAGGAATGCTAGCTAAAAGACAACACATGTCGTTTCTTCATTCCCAGGTCTAACAACATTTGTTGATGTCAAGTTCTTCCTAAAAGACAATTTAAATTTTTGTGCTGCAGCCCAAGTCTCTTTCTCATAAAGAAGGAATCTGGAGTGAGAAGTTACAGATTTGAGTCCTGGCTGTGTGACCCTAGACAAGTAGCTTAAAAAAAAAAAATCTTTGGGTCTCAGTTTCTTCCCTCTGCAAAGTGGGAATACAGATCTTAGTTATTATAAAGAGAAAATTATGTAAAGTATATGAAAGGACTTTATGCCCTTAAACAAGTTTACGGTCAAGTTAATATTACTCAGAAGCAGGAGAGATTGAAGTCCCGTATAAACATCTTTGTTTCCCTGGATATTAACAAGTTTATGGTCAAGTTAATATTACTCAAAAGCAGGAGAGATTGAAGTCCCATATAAACATCTTTGTTTCCCTGGGTATTTTGCCTCTGCCATTTTATCTTTGTGTCTCCGTATTACCCAGAGTTTCCTGGCTGTACCTCTGCCCAAGGGCTCTGAGTGGCTGCAGCCTCTGGAGAGAGGGTTCAGGACTCTGAAAGTGGCATGAGGTGCCTTGAAGAGCCACTTTGAGGAGCCCAGAACAAACCCCATTAGGACCAGGTTCATCTGGGTAGTGTGAACTGTAGGGCTCATACTGGGCTCTGATAGAGCTAGATGCCCAGCGTGGAAGGACGGCCAGGTCAGGGGCTGAGGAGCTGCGGCAGCCAAGCTACAAATGCATCCTTTGCTCCAGGCTTAGCGGGGCACAGAGCCCCTTCCCAGAAGCCTGAGGGCAGGACTGCAGGCGAGATGCCAGCTCTACTGCAGGGCTGAGCATGAGTCAACCTGGTATTCCTCAGACAAGCTCCTGGCTGAGGTGTGCTGGGCAGGCTATGCCCACAAAGCATGTGTCAGCCAGCCGTGATCCAATTAGCCATGTGTCATCAATCATGTTCTGGTTAGACGTGGATCAGCCTGACACGTGTCAGTTACACAGACTCATCTCCAATCCTTCAAGGCGCATGGGAGTAAAATAAACGTCAGTCACACACATGGTCACTGGGTGCACTTCTGCCAAACTCTGAGTGAGGAATGGACACCAACCACGTGGTTCCAGCAGGAGAATGTGGATGTAGAAAACTCTCCCATCCTCCCCTGCTTTTCTCTCGCCCCCTTTCATTCATGGTCTGGTCCCTTCCCCTGCAGACTGTGTGTGTGTGTGTGCGCGCGCGCGCACAGAGGGGGGATGCCAAGGGGTGGGAGGCAAGCAAAGGGAGTTGCCTCTTACTCAGAGAGTGGGTTCTAAAGCCAACAGGCCACATGACAGAGACACAGAAGCCAAACCGCCTGGAGAAATTCCCCCAATCTGACACTGCCGCTTCCATCTCCCATCACTGCTACGGAGGTGTTTATTTATCCAGTTGGGCATTTAAGAAAGTAACTGGCTTGCATTTAGGGGCTATGGAGGGTGAAGAATAAGTAAAAATCTACATTAACCTCACAATCAGCGAGGCAAAATGCTCACATGGTGATGGGCATGCAAGGATGGAGGGGACAGAAGACCCCAGCGTCTTCTCATGGTCACTGTCATGAAGCAAAATGGCAGATAGAACTGCTCACGCTGCTTGAATCACCTCTCTGACAGAATATAATTGAATTTAGGTGAATTAAATGCTTGTCTGACATGACTCCCTCTCATTATCGGATAAAATGCAATCTGACTCGTTTAGGCTTGGTTAGGAGTAGTGTCTTTCTGACTTTCTTTTTTTCTTTCTTCTAACTGAAACAGAGATGTGGTGGCCAGAGCACCAGCATCCATCTTGGACCATGAGGATGAAAGCCAATGGACTAAGGATGATGTAGTAGAAAGACAGAAGGTGCCTGAGTCCCTGTTAACATAGTGGAGCTGCTGTACCAGCCCTGGACTGTCCAAGTCCAGACTTCTTTCATTTGAGAGAATAAATTCCTAATTTGTTTAAGCTACTGTTGTCAATAAAAAGCAGTTAGGAATATAGTTCCTAAAAGGCACAGTCATATTTCCATTTCATACTAGAAAAATGGAATAAATTTTGTTCTAAGTTGTTTTGGAGGCTGAGGTATATATGTTTCTTTCTTTCTTCCTCCCTCCCTTCCTCCCTCCCCCCCTCCCTCTCTCTCTCTCTCCCTTTCTTTCTTTCTTTCTTTTTCTTCCTTCCTCCCTCCCTCCCTCCCTCTTTCTTTCTTTCTTTCCTTCTTTCTTTCTTTCCTTCTTTCTTTCCTTCTTTCCTTCCTTCTTTCTTTCTTTCGTTTCTTCCTTTCTTCCTTCCTTTCTTTCTTTCTTTCTTTTTCTTTCTTTCTTCTTCCTCCCTCCCTTCCTTCCTTCCTTTCTTTCTTTCTTTCTTTCTTTCTTTCTTTCTTTCTTTCTTTCTTTCTTTCTTTCTTTCTTTCTTTCTTTTCTTTTCTTTTCTTTTTCTCCAAAATGATAAAAGCAACATGTTCTCCTTATTTATTTATCAGGAAGCCAATTTTATCAAGAGCCAAGTTCATTGTTGAAGTGCGAGGGGCCCCTTGGGGCATCTGTTTATCCACCTGAATTCATTCTTCAGCTCTCCAGTGCTGGGCAATGGGAGGTGGGGGAGATGAAGAGATTACGTATGTCTCCCATAGAAGGCATCCAAGCTGACTAGTGGCCCATCTTATCCTGGAAAAAGAGCGGACATCCATTTCTGCCCTTAGTATTGGGTAGGCAGGTGTGGGGTACACCCTGAATTTGTGGAAAGACTGAGAGTAGCCCTGGAACTGGGATGTGGTGTAGATGGGCCCAGGATCCAATCCAGTGAACAGAATTTAGCCCAGTGCCCTTAATCCTTGTTCCCAGTTGCCCCAACCTAGAAAAACACATTCCTGGGCATTTCGGGCTGGCATGTAACACTCTTCTCCAAAGGATGAATTCCTCCTCATCCTTTAGGACACGGCCCCACTGTCACTTCTGCCAGGAAAGTTCCCGTTCTCTTCCCTGTAGCCCTCATCACCAAGTTTCAGTTTATTACATTATAGAGTAATTGTTTGTTTATGTGACTCTCATTCTCATTAGTCTGAGAGCTCTGTGAGGGGGACAGGAACAAAGGTTCACACAATTGTGTATCCTCCGTGTCCGGCTAGTCAGCCTAAATTGTTCAGGAAATATATGCAGAACGAATGAAATTCCATTGATTCCTATATTTTTTTGTATTTCATCTAGTAGTTTCTTCACCAAATTTGAGGACCAGACCTCCTAACTTCCTTCTCATTCCTGGGAGATGTAATGTCATTGCACCTGCAGTGTCTGATAAACAAGCTGAGCTTTATGCAATAGGTGGTGAGATTTGTTATAAGGGGAAGGAACTCCCCGTCCTTTTTCATGAAGTCCTCACTGACTGTGTTATGTTTCCTCCTTTACACCACCCTCCCCCCTGCATTTGCTCCAATTATTGCCCTGGACTTACTTGCTCACATCTCTCTTGTGTGAGTTACTCCAGGACAGTGTCCATACTGCAGCAATTAAGGGTGTGGCCTTGACACATATATACAATGGAATATTAGCCAGCAAAAGAAATAAAATTGAGTTATTTGTAGTGAGGTGGATGGACCTAGAGTCTGTCATGCAGAGTGAAGTAAGTTAGAAAGAGAAAAACAAATACTGTATGCTAACACATATACCTAGAATCTAAAAAAATGGTACTGATGAACCTAGGGGCAGAGCAGGAATAAAGACGCAGACGTAGAGAATGGACTTGAGGACATAGGGAGGGGGAAGGGAAAGCTGGGACTAATTGAGAGAGTGGCATGGACATATATACACTACCAGATGTAAAATAGATAGCTAGTGGGAAGCAGCTGCATCGCATGGGGAGATCAACTCGGTGTTTTGTGACCACCTAGAGGGGTGGGATAGGGAGGGTGGGAGGGAGACGCAAGAGAGAGGGGATATGGGGATATATGTATACGTATAGTTGATTCACCTTGTTATACAGCAGAAACTAACACACCATTGTAAAGCAATTATACTCCAATAAAGAGGTTAAAAAAAAGGGGGAGGGGGTGTGACCTTGAGAGGAACGCCTGGTCTGGATCCTGGCTCTACTACTTGTGTGAACTTGATTTCTCCACTTTTTTTCAGCCTCAGTTTCTTCACCTCAAAACTAGGGGTAATATCAGTGACCACTTTTGAATGTGATTCTCAACCCTTCACATGGATTAACTTGTCTAATCCTCATAAAGCCACTACGATGTTGGCACTGTTACTAGCACCCCTGTTTTACAGATGAGGAAACTGAGGCACAGAGAGCATAAAATAACTGGCCCAAAATCCCAGAGTCAGAACTCAGGCAGCCCACGTTTGTAACCCCCACACCTGTCTGCCCTGTGTTCACTGGACTTTGAAACAGGACTTGCTTTGTAGGGTTGATAAGATATGGAAAGCCCAGCAGCCGACACAGGAAAAGCATTCAACAAAGGTGGTCTGTTGTGACCTCCATACTCTCCTTTTGCAAACACTCAGTAAACGTTGACTAGTTTTGAGTGTTAATAAGTGTGTATGAGGATATAGGAAAGAGACAGACACACACATATGAGAAGACACAAACCCACACGTAAGCATGCATCCTCAGACACGTGTGCACAGACCAGAGGGACTGAATGTGGAGTGTGGGGAGCCACTACGCATCACGACACCTGTAGGGATGGAGGAGCGCCTCAAAGACAGGGCAGGAAGCTGGGAGGACAGAAAGCATCCTGGATGTCTCAGTGCTGCTTTCAGGTGCATTCAGGGCCAGGGAATCTCAGTGAATGGGAGGAATGGCCGTCAGGACTGCCACGCGTGATGGTGCCGTCTGTGCCCTACACAAAGATGTCAGCTGGGAGTGGCAGGGGGCGTGGAGGCTGATGTCCAACCTGCACTCTGTTTGCTATAGTGTGTCCCCCAAAGGCTGTGTGCGTACCAAAGGGGCACCCTTTCTATTTATCCGCCAAGAGGGAGTGCCTTTTCCTAACCCTCACAATGGTGCTGTATAGGCTAATAATGGCAGTAAAGACCCCAAGAGACCTAAGAGATCCCAGGCAGAAGGTAGAGCTATGGACAGCATCCTTTCTTGGGGTTAAGCAGTGGGGTTATGCGTTCAGGGTACAGAGCCCCAGTAGTTCATTCATTTACTCAAATAATAATTAAGTACCTACTGTACCCTGGGCACTGTGCTGAGGAAGATGGACATGGTCTCTTCTTTCCTGGAGCTTCCAGACCCAGGGGGGAGAAAGGTATCAACCAGTAAACTCACATATAATGCCAGATAGCAGTAAGTCCATAACGGAAGGAAAACAGGATCACAAGACTGAGAATGACAGGGGGAAGGGAGGACAACCCTAGGTAGATATTTGAGCTGAGAACTGGACGATGAGAAGGAGCCAGCCATGCTATCTCGAGGATCAGCTCTTTAGGAAGAATAAACTGCTTTTGGAGTTCAGGGTAAGATCAGAGTAGTAGGTATGGCAAACGGTCAGAACCAAAGAAAACCTAGAAGAAGACTGGACCCAGGGTCTAGGCCAGCAGGAGCAGAACACTGGGACAATTTTGGCCTGGGGGCAATAAGGACACCAGGGAATTCACCACCCAAACTGGGGCCCTGCTGAGTGTGGAAGGGGCAGTGTCAATAATTTCTCCAGGACATCAGCTATACACTGGATCTGTCCTGGGAAAACCAGGGTGAATGATCACGTTACCCTGGGTGTAATGGGTATTGAGTTTATTGGGCCGAAATCTTTGCAGCTCATCAGTTTAGACTCAGCCACTTGCTCCTGGGTTGTGAGAGTAACTTAATTCCTAGGCACATTGGAAGAGATAGGATGGAGGGAACTGCTACGAGCTTGGTTCTGTTAGAGCTGTGGTGGATCTAAGCTGACAGGAGAGGTAGATTCCACTGCCAGGAACCAAATAAGTGAAAATAAAGGGAATACACGTGAGCACCTACTGTGTGTCAGGCACGTACCTTCTCACCTAAGACTCACCCCTTATCGTAGGTACAATTTCTGTCCCAGTTTACTAAGGATAAAACTAGCTCTAAGAAGTTGACAGTCTGACCAAGATCATATAGGTAGGAAAGAGCAGAGGTAGGATTCAAACTCAGACCTACTGGGCTCCCCATGATATATTGTCTTTAGACAGAGGCAGGGAAAGCAAGGCTGACACAGGTGTAGGCACATTCGGATAGGCTCAGAGAAACACACTTACAGAGCGACACTCAGACGCAAGAGATCCAGACGCAGCTGGAAGCTTTGATGCGTGGATAGGGTTCTGTGCCCCGTACAGCTAGGTGTCCCCCAATATCTGCTCTCCCCTGCTTCTATAGAAGACCCCAGTTTTAGCCGGGCCCTGTGCCACCAAAATGACAGATTATATTTCCCTACTCCCCTCGCATCTAAGAGTTCTACCCAAGGTGATGAGAGCGAAAATAGTACCACTATCCTCGCACAAGCTTAGGGGGCGCTGTTCACAATGCGAGGAATATGTGAGTAAAAAGGATGTTGCAGCCTTGACTGGCAGAGGTTTGTTCTGCCCATTCTCCCTTTTGGTCCCAGGAGACTGAATATTTGAAAGGAAAGCGGCCAGACCATATATGACAACAGAGCTCTGACCCATACCCCTGGAGCAACTGGCCTGGAACGGTCAGGACCTGCTCGATGACTGCCAGCTGTCCTACTTTAATGTCCCTGCTTCTAACTGAGGACCCACCAGAGAAAGTCAAGTATGCCCATAAAACACTCACATAGGATGCCCGCTTCTAGTTAGCCCTCCTCCAGCTTCGCGGAGCCAATAACCACCTTCAGGGCACACCTGAAGGGTCAGGAGGCTCTGCGTGTTCTCTTTCGGGCGATCTCCACTGATTTCTACACTCCCTGCTGGTGAGCGTGGAATGAGCCATCGTGAACTGTGAGCTCCAGGATGGAAGGAACCTGATTCTCCGGTAGTTTGGAATCACCGTGCACCCTGGACTGTGAGTGAGAGAGGAAGACGATTCACACACACACACACACACACACACACACACACACTCAGGCCCGGAGGAGGCTTTTTTGTCTCAGATTGAATAGTCAGACCGCATCTATTTAAACCACACTAATTTGGAACTTGTGCAAGTTTGCCCTTGGGCAGCCTGGGAGAAAGGGTACTTTTGCACTGGATTAAAAATCAGAGGTTGCTGAGCAGACTCACGTATACACCTGATTTCACTCGTTTAGGATTTTTAAGGTACTTTAGCGTCTTCATTTGCATACGATGATTGATATGCTAATTACAATAGACTCTGACCTATTTATTAATACTTGGAGGCTACTTAGTCTGGGAGGTCTGTGAATACTAATAATGGAAAGGAATAAAGCTGCATTTGTGCACACGAAATTCAGAATTTGCATTAATTCTAACCGGCTTCTCCCTCATCAGGATAAACAACCGAATTTCACTGCCTCTTTCTTGGGTGTTTCCTTTGTGTCCCAATGTAATTCTATCACCCTCCGGATACAGCCTTGGCCACCCTGTGGCCCAGGATCACAGGACACCAAATACTTTTGGATGGGGAAGTTATAAGGGCAATTCATTCATGTCCACATACAACTCATCCTTCTTCTGATCACCAGAGATTCAGGGCTCAGCTTCTGGGTGGTAGCAGCTCCCATTGGCCTCTGTGTCCCTTCTCCATGCCCATGGGGGATGCCCAGAGGGGGCAGGCTCCCAGAACTGGATTCTTGGTATCATGTTCTCAGTCATTGGATCTCCTAAGATGCTTGGGGTGGAAAGATGGGCTAAGACCCAGAGCTAATATCTTATGTGTGTAAGTCTTGTAATTCAGACTCTTATTTTCAGGAAGCTTCCATGATGCCTGACAGAGCAGACAAAGGCAAAGTGGCCCCTGGAGGTTCAGCAATCCTTCCCAGCTACCTGTGTGTCCTGTGGAGCTACCTGGGAAGTGTCCCAGAAGTGCAGTTCCATGGGGCATTCCTGTCCATGCCACCAGACCTCCAACATCCATCCACACACTCACACATCCATCCATCAAACACTTGCTGTGTGCCTACGACATGCCAGCAGGATACAGACTTGACTCTTAGGGAGTTCACGGTCTATGGTCAAGACAGGCATTTACACAAATGATACTCTAGTGTGATAAAAGCTGGAACTGAGATGCATACAAACTACCAAGTGCAGAAGAGCGAGCAGATAACTCAGCTTGGTTGGGGAAGGTTTCACAAATATCAAGGCAGCGACAGCTGAGTGAAGTCTTACAGGAGCAGGGGTTTCCATTAGCTGGAGACACACGGGGGAAAGCATTCCAAGCAAGGCATGGAGACAGAAAAGGATCAAGAAAAGACACGTAGTTCTGTAAGGCTGGGTGAGGGAGGAGACGTGGCTAATCCCCAAACCGACATTGGGGTTGTTTTGGGCACCACGCTGGAGGATTCGGACTTCATTCTGAGGCCACGGTACACACTCAAAGCAGGGCTGTGAACGCAAATGCCTACGGGGTCAGGCAGATGAGGAGGGGGGCCAGGTGGGAACTGAAAAACCGAGGAGGGCAGGTCCCATCCGAAGGTGACAGCCATTGTCGCCATGCTGGGGCACAGGCTCAGTGTGGCCAAGTCTCTATGTCCTACTGACTGAAGTAAGTCAGACAGACAAAGACAGATATCGCATGATATTGCTTATATGTGGGATCTAAAAAACTAGCACAAATGAACGTTTTCACAAAACAGGAATAGAGTCACAGATGTAGAAAACAAACTTATGGTGAGCAGGGGGGAGGGGAGGAGGGATAAATTGGGAGATTGGGATTGACATATACACACTACTATGTATAAAATAAATTAACTAATAAGGACCTACTGTATAGCCCAGGGAACTCTACTCAATACTCTGTAATGACCTATACGGGAAAAGAATGTAAACAGAGTGGCTATATGTATACGTATAACTGATTCACTTTACTGTACAGCAGAAACTCACACAACAATGTAAATCAACTATACTCTAATAACAATTTTAAAAATAGAAGCTGGAAATCCATATTTTTATATGAACACTCCCAAGTTTCAAATGTTGGAAATTATTTCAAAACATCATGCTGGCCAAGCAGAAACTTGTCTGATGTCCTATCAGCCTCTGGTTTGGCTTCACTTCAGATGTAAATCTTAAACAGAGAGCTGACACCGTCAGACTATGTCTCAGAAAGAGGATGTCCCCACTGACCTCCCCAGGCTTTGCCAGCAAGAACCTCTTCTTCTCCCTCCTCCACCCCCTTGCTTCTTTCCTCGCTGCCCTCCCAGACCATCCCCAGCGCGGCCCCATCTTGCTTGGAGGAGCTGGGTGAATGCGCCGTGCTCCAGGCCTGACAGAGAAAGCCCAGCCACGAGGACACGAGAGAGCCGTATTTATTTCACATGGACAAGCGTGATTCTGTCGCATGCTGAACATGAAAGCTCGCGTGAGGAAAGTACCCGTAACAGCAGAATTATGTGCCTTTGCCCACAGGGAGCAGGGAGAGTCACAGAGCGGTTTTCAAAGACAGTTCAAGCAGAGTTGAGACCACAGGCTTTGAACTCACTGGTTTATTTCATCAGCAAAGGGTCTGTCTCCTAGGAGTGGCCAGGGGGACACTTCCAGCTCTGTAATCTCGCCACGAGCTGCTAAGGTCAGGAGGACAAGGCTGGTCCCCCATCCATCACCCAGGGTGGCTCGGAGACTTAAGCTGAGAGGGGAGGTACATGCCGCTCGAAATTAACAAACCCACTCCGGGGTGGACGGTGACAGGGACAGACTGCTGTGTTCATAGCAACAGACCATCATCCCTTATAATATGTATCATAATTGGAAGACACACTCCCACTCTTCCTAAAGCAATTTCCCAAGGCCTCTTAAGGGCTGAAGGAAAACCATTCAGAATTGACCGGACACGTCAGAAGCAGATCAGCTTTGCATGGACAGACTGGGAGGGCTAGTGTCAGGGACCCCCCTGGTCTCTTGGCCTTAGCTGGGCTCCTGGGTTCCAGGATGATGAAATCCGAGATGGGAACAGGGGTTGGAGCCTGGGTTCCCTGGGGGAAGAGGGTCAAGGGCTCTCAGGGCAAACCTCGCGGAAGAGACAAGTGGAAGAGCCCTGGCATCTCGATGGCTCACTCCCACCTGAAGTCCTGCCCAACAGTTTCATAAAATTTAATATTATAAGGTCTATAAAATTCCCGGAGCTGGTCTATCACTTCCGGATCGATCTGTACATGAGTTCTGCCTTTCGATTTGCCCAGGCATCGAGGCAGGAGGCTCGATTCTGTTTTTTTCAAGCAAGGGAATCCTTTGGTCTTGTTGAAGTAGAAGTGCTTGTCCGTGATGAGCCTCTTAATGCCCAGGAAGTCCTGGACCCGCCCCATCTCGCCGGCTGGGTCAGTGATGAGCCGCTCGCCGCTGACGAAGTGGATCTGGGCCAGCGGGAAGTAGCGCAGCCAGCTCTCCAGGTGCAGCGCGTACATGCCTATGCGGATGGCGTTCCAGGACACATCCACCAGGCCCAGGGTGCGGTTGCGGAAGGAGAGGCCCTCGAAGGTGGGGATGTCCGGCTTCTTGGAGAGCGTCTGCGTGTAATCGGAGATGGCGCGGGTCACGGGGTTCCGCACGACCACTATCAGCTTGGTGTCTCGGGACATGTTGAATATCCGGCGAGGGGCCTCTTGAGTGACGAAATAGCTGGGGGTCTTCTCCAGCGTGATCTGGCTCTCGAGGGTCCGGGGCATCAGGCTCCTGCGGGGCAGAAACGCACATGATCAGCCGGGGCTCTGTTGGGGACCTGGAGATCACTTCCTTCCGCCCAGCTCGCTAGTGAAGCACCCGCCCCCTCACCAACGGGACCTTTGAGGCTCACCTGCTCTCATCTGATGAAGAACCCACTTTAACTCTTGTTGACTTTGTTTTTTAGGTCTTTAACAGTTTGCTTTAAGACAAGAACCAACCTAAATGTCCATCAGTGTGAAATAAATAAATTGATGGAATAGCCGATTAATAGAGTTCGGTAGATCTGCGTGTACTCTTATGGAATGATTTCCAAGATTTAGTGCTTAAATGAAAAAAAGCAAGATACAACTTGTTTATCTCAGGAAAGATACCAAGAAACCAATCAAAGTAATTGCTTCTGGGGCGGGGACTTGAATGGGAGCAGAGCCAGGAGGTCGGGGATAAATGAGAATTAGTTTTTATTGTGTAATCTTTTACGCTGCTCGAAATTTTTATTGTGTTTATTACATATTAAAAAAATACAAAGGAAGCCACCGAATATTGTTCTGGCAAAAGATACTTCTCTAAATATATTAAGAAAATCTTTTGGGGGGAGGAAAGGCATGCTTTGTAGGAATAACATGTGTTTTAGAAATGAGTTCTGATGTCTTTCGCTCCTTGGTATAAGACTGAAGAAGCACAGAACTGCAGGCTGGTTGGGACCTCAGTCGGAAGCCCTAATGCAACCTCTTGCTCCCTTACTTTTTAATTTCCTGGTTTGCTTAAGGTTTAAGGGAGGATGGTGGGACACGCTGATGTCTCCTTCTCAGGTGTGTCTCTTTCAGGCCCTTGTGAAGGAGAACACCTCTGGCTCCCAGTTGCTACAGTTTTCTTAAATAAAATAAAAATTTTGTTTTTATTTTTGGCTGCGTTGGGTCTTCGTTGCTGGGCGCGGGCTTTGTCTAGTTGCAGTGCGCAGGCTTCTGATTGCGGTGGCTTCTCTTGTTGCAGAGCACGGGCTCTAGGTGCACGGACTTCAGTAGTTGTGGCTCGCAGGCTCTAGAGCACAGGCTTAGAGCACAGGCTCAGTAGTTGTGGTGCGCGGGCTTAGTTGCTCTGCGACATGTGGGATCTTCCCGAACCAGGGATCAAACCCGCGTCCCCTGCATTGGCAGGTGGATTCTTAACCACTGCGCCACCAGGGAAGTCTGCTACTTCTTTCTGAAGGTTGTGTTTTACCCTTAACCAGTTTTTCTTAATCCTGGCTGTTCATTAGATCACCCAAGAAAGTTAAAAAAAAAACCCCACAAATGTCGAGCCGCATCCTAGACCAACTGATTAAAAATATTTGGGGGTGGGTTCCTTTCTGAAGCTCCTCAGATGATTCTAATGTGAAGGTACGGGTGAGAACCACCAACACAGCATCCTTCCCCCACTCTTAACACTACAGCTTCCCAACGCCCACAGAATGCATTTTCACAGTCCTCTGGAATAGAGGCGCCTGGTACCTGGTCTTCTTCATCCCAGCCCCTATCGTCATCTCTCTTCAGTAATCTGGTCTTACAGTTCTTTGACCAAATATCTCCTTTTTCTCTTCCTTTTAGCAACTCTTTCTCATGGCCATACCATAGGTCTTGTCCTCGGAATTGCCCTAATTCTGAAAGGATTCACACTGAAATTCCACTCTAGGACGATGTTGTGGGTTGAATGGTGATCCTCCAGAAGATACCTCCACCCAGAACCTATGAATGTGACCTTATTTGGAAAAAGAGTCTTTGCAGATGGAAGTAAGTTAAGGATCTCAAGATGAGGTCATCCTGGATTAGGGTTCCTTGTAAGGAATATCCTTAGAAAAGAAGAGAAGGAGAGAAGAGATACACAGAGAAGGAGGCAATGTGATGATGAAGACAGAGCATGTAGTGATATGTCTACAAGCGAAGACATGACAAGCACAGTTGGCAGCCACCAGAAGCCAGGAGAGGAGCATGGAGCAGATTCTTCCTCAGAGCCTCCAGGAGAAACCAACCCTGCTGACAGTTTGGTTTCAGAATTCTGGCCTCTAAAACTGTGAAAGAATAAATCTCCGTTGTTTTAAGACATCCATTTTGTGGTCATTTGTTATGGCGGCCACAGGATACACACACAGACTACAACCTTCTTTCTTTCTACCTTTACCACGGTTTTGGATTCATTGTATTGATACCCGATCTTCAGATTCATCTGTGATATTCTTGATTTCACTTTCTTCTAAACCTTCTCTGGACCCAGTGAACAATCATTTCAATAGCATCATCTTCACATCTAACCCTAACCCTAACCCTAACCACCATCGCCATCATCATCAACATTAATTTCTTTGTAATGCTTGCTCTTCCAATCTCTAATAATGCGTCTTGCCAGCTTTTCATCCTTTCTAATTCCGTCTTTGTGTCGTCAAACAGCAGTAGAGAAAATTGCTGATCCTGACAGAGGATTGCTTCTCCTTTATATATTTATTAATTCTAGCTTAAATTGAGCCCTCAACACTGCTCAATAATCTTTTATGTTTGTCTTTACAGTGCCCCCATCATTCCTCCTAGTAAGTGTTCCAAATTCTCACCATAAACTCTCAACCATACTCAACCACCCTAACACACAACTAGTCTCCCACTACTCTAGAAAAGGATAAGCTGCCACCCCTCCACTCCTTCAGTCTTCCTCTCCTTCACCTTGAAAGTGACTATTATCCATCCTGAACCCCTCCCACTAATCTCAGAAGACAAGGTAGGCAAGAGCTCACCTTTGCCTTCCCTGCAAATCTACCCATTATCCCCTTGAATCTTCAAATTCTCTTTGCAGCTGATAAACTGATATGACTGATAATTGGCTTCTAGGCCCAGAGTCTATAATGCACCCTCATGGCTTGAAACTTTGAAAGTATTTATTAATACTGAGAAGGCCATTTTCTAAGTTGGATATCATTCTTGGCAAATAATCACAGGTGTACTTGAATAGAATTCTTTGGCTGGATTTTCTTAGACATCTGCCTGTAATATTTTATGACCTTGGCATACATTGTAATGAGGTTTTGGCCTTTATGACAAGAGTAGATGAAATTACATATATGTGACAGTGCATTTAAACTTAAGGACTTTCCCAACTTCATGGGGGTTATTGATATCAGCACACAAAAAGTTGACCTGATAAGCCATGAAACAGATTTCTTCACAATATCCTTTTCTAAAAAAGATTTATTGATTATTTAATTATTTATTTTATTTATTTTTGGCCGCGTCAGGTCTTAGTTGCAGCACGCGGGATCTTCACTGAGGCATGCGGGATCTTTTGTTGCGGTGCGCAGGCTTCTCTCTAGTTGTGGCACGCGGGCTTCTCTCTAGTTGTGGTGCACAGGGCGCATGGGCTCTGTAGTTGTGGCACACAGGCTTAGTTGCCCCATGGCATGTGGGATCTTAGTTCCCTGACCAGGGGTCGAACCCAAGTGCCCTGAATTGTAAGGCAGATGCTTTACCACTGGACCATTAAGGAAGTCCCTCTTTGCAACATCCTTTAATACACTAAAGAACATCCAAGAGAGGAATTGAAGGTGCAGCATTTCCAAAGCTTATGTGACCAAGGAGCTGTGAACTTTTGCCAGGAGCACCAATTGACACACCTTTTTGTTACCAGTTTGGGAAATTCTGACCAATTCCAGTGACCTTCATTCCCCGAGCTGTGCACTGAAGTGAAGTTCCACCCTTCTAATTCCTAATTGGCATATCAGCTACAAAACCAAATTACAGATACTAAGGAAGATACAAACACCAGACTGTAAATAACATGACACCAAGGTCATCACATCGTGAGTCAAACGTGTACTCCAATCTATCCCACCAAAGGACACCCCTATATATTTATTTCTCATTCGGTCACTGGAATAGAGCACAGGAGGCCTGTGGGATGATAATGTACAAGGAGACCATCTGGACACACACCTCCCTGCTCTGTGGTGGGAAGGGGCCATTAGGCTTTTCCGTAAGGCTCATTTTTCCTCCTCATGTCATTGTTCAAATTTTGCTGATTTGTTTCCAGCTGCTAACAAACAGCTGAACTTTTCTCTCACCCTGTAACCCTTTTAAGCTTCAGCGTCCTTTTCTGTGTAGCTCTGCAAAAATTACTGAAAGAATGGTCTAACACTCATCATTTGGACTTACCTCCCATCTGTTATTTTAACCTGCTAAGCAACAATTTCCACCACATCTGGTAGCAGCTCCCAGATTTTTTTAAGGAACCACCACTCCTGCTTTAGATAAAATCTTAGCCAAGGGGAGGGTGCAGGACTGAAGTTAGGCTAATTAGTGCCAATTGTGTCATAAAGACAAAAATGTATCATAAAGACTGAAAGTGGACTGAATCTTCCAACCAGACACAGGAGCAGGGAAGAGCCTCCCTATCGGTTTCTTTTACCAAATCCCTTCAGCTCTCTGGGTTCTTGCCCTTCCTGAGACCTGCTTTTCCCACTCTCCTCTGTATTCTGTGAGTTACTGCACATCCTTCTAATTTGTTTGTTTCTGGACTACTTTAAGTTAGAGTCCGTTTCTGTAGTTTGCAACCCAAGAACTCCAACGTGTCATACACAACTTGGCTTCCTCTCTGTGGAAGCTACGCTCACCCCTACTTGATTATAAACTCCATGAGGCAGGGCAGGTGCACCTTCTTTGCATCTACATCTGCAAAGTCTCCCACAGCCATGGCACAAGTAAAGTCTCCAGCAATATGTCTGAGGTTACACGAAGCCAACAACCTAATCCAGTTATGCAATGAAGCCCTCATCCCTTTTCACATTCTCAACTCTCTCCAAACCACCGGGAACCTTCCCAGGAGTCTATCTCCCACTTCTCTTACTCTACATCATCTTCCTGGATGACCTCATGCCTTCCCCAGCCATTAGCACTGCCCAGGAGCTGTCGACTCCTCACAAGCCTGTAACTGCAGCTCCAACTTTCCCACACTAGGGACTGGAACGTCCAACTGTCTGTGGAGTGGACACCTCATCTCAACAACTGAACTCCCCATTCTCCTTCCAAGCTTACTTCTCTCTTTTGCCTGTTTGTGTAGGTGATATCACTGTGAATCCACTCACAAGGCAGAAACACGTCAGAGTCATTTTTGACCCTTCTCACATCTAATGTCTGTCGTTCTTGTAAGTTCTCAAGTTTCCCCCTCCCCCTCCCCCAGCACTCACACACCACAGATTTTTCTCTGACCTCCATGCTTCTGCTCTCGTCTCCCTTTCAATTTATTCTGCAGTCTGTGTCCACCAGGGAACTCCTTCTCAAGCAAATCCAATCTTGTCAACCATCAGTTATTCTTTTGAAGAAAGCCCACATTCCTTGACCTGGTACTCAAGGCTGCTGCCTACCTTTCCAGAATTTATCTCTTGCCACCTCCTGGCAATCTGATGCTCATACTATGCTGGACACAAAATCCACTCCCCAAACACATCCTGCTCTTTCATATGTTTTGCACTTGCTGGGTTTTTTTTTTTTTTAGACTCTTGATCATCTCTCTTGTCTCTTTCACCCTGGTAAATGTCTACTCATCTTTCCAAGTCCAAAGGAAAGTCATATCCTCTGTGAACCCTTTCTTGTAATTTCTTGGCACTTCCTGCATCCAACTACTAAGACCTCACCCCATTGTGTAGAACTTACTAGGTATCCATCCATTTATTTCCACAGGTCATCAGCATCTTGGGTGTGTTTCTCGTTCGTTTTTGCCTTCCTAGCACAATACCTGGCATGGCATAGGTGCTCAATAAATTGATCAAAGATCCAGTATCAAAGGTAGGTGCCTATTCAGAGGTTACCTCGAGTCCTCGGAAGTTACCGGTGTTTACCTTATGAAGCTTGGCCTTTTCTTGGCATTCTGGCCTTGGGCAGAGGAAAGTTCCAGCAGATAGTCCTGGGGCGAGGGGATCGCTGTGCCATTTTAAAAACTTCATCATGGCCACATGTGCTCAGGCTCACAGGCTGAGGGGAATCCAAGCTCTGCTTCAATCAAAACCTCCCAATAGGGCTTCCCTGGTGGCGCAGCGGTTGAAAGTCCGCCTGCCAATGCTAGGGGACGCGGGTTCGTGCCCCGGTCCGGGAGGGTCCCACCTGCCGCGGAGCGGCTGGGCCCGTGAGCCGTGGCCGCTGAGCCTGCGCGTCCGGAGCCTGTGCTCCGCAACGGGAGAGGCCACAGCAGTGAGAGGCCCGCGTACCGCTAAGAAAAAAAAACAAAAAAAACCACCTCCCAATATATGAAGGTAAAATGAGATTGAAAGGAACACATCTTGTGCCATTTCTGTTTTTCCATCTGCACTCTGTCCTTTGCCCAAGGCCCCCTCTAATGTTGAAAGAGGACAGGGCTGTGGTCATCTGTAGTGTGGCTGGGAGAGGAGGAGTCGGGGAAGTCAAGCTGGACTCTGGGACCACCTGGAGGGCTTTGGAAATATGTAAATAACCCCACACCAGACTAATTAAATAAGAATCTCTGGGTGGGCACGGAGGCCTTGGTACCTGCAGCTTTAAAGCTCCTCAGATGATCCCAGTGGGCCCCCCAGGGCTAAGAACCATGGCTGGGGGCTGCACGTTCCTTTAGCCGCATAGCCTTCAATATGGTAGCCCAGGAGTATCCCCTGGGGGTGCGCCTTAAAGAGTCCCAGGACATTCAGCTTCAGTGGGTTTGGGGTACAGCCCAGGAGCCTACATTTTTAACAAGCCCCCTGCCCCAGGACTCACGATCAGAGAAGCTTGGGAAGCACAGCCTTAATAAAAGGCACCCTCATAGGTAACACGATGGCGCTCATTACTACCTGAGATGTTATATATTTATCTGACGGATGTCTCTGCCCACCCCTGCCCCGAGCCATAGACTGGAAGTTCCAGAAGAAGAGTGTTGGTGTGTGTCTTGTTCATGGCTGTGCTCTCAGCACCTAGGAGATGGCTGGCACTTAGTAGGGGCACAGTCAATATTTGCTGAAGAGAAAAAATAGAAAGGCAAGGTTTTGGTTCCCAAGTCTGGGAACAACGAGGAAGAAGCATATTTGTGTATGCCGGTGGAGATGTGTGCACAAAAGTCCATATTTTATCTTCTCCCTAATGGAAAAATCACAGACTTCTGCGGCCCTTACCGAAAAAGACACACACACACAAAATCCAAACACTCACTTGTCAGCTTGAGGCTCTCTGGAAATGGCATTTTCTGACCCACCCAGTGGGACAGAGACAGCTTCTGTGTCTCCACTGTCCACAGAGGGACGTGCTGTGCGGGGCCTCTGAGCAGGGCCGGTACACCCCTGATTATCACTGATAGGGTTCTCTGGAAGATTTCATTTCCTGCTCAATCTGTACCCTCTGTGTATGTGTTCTGAAAGGCCTGGCTGCCTGGGGGACTTCAGTGATGTATTAGCTCCTAGCTGGGCAACCAGGCTCCTTGAAAAAAAATAATTGCAGTCTCCAGAGGGATAATTAGGAGGGAAAGAGGAGGGGAAAGGCTTTCTTGCAAGAAACTCGTTCTTAACACTAAACCTAGAGGGGTGGGACAGGGAGGGTGGGAGGGAGATGCAAGAGGTAGGAGATATGGGGATATATGTATACTTATAGCTGATTCACTTTGTTATACAGCAGAAACTAACACACCATTGTAAAGCAATTACACTCCAATAAAGATGTTAAAACAAAACAAAACTAAACTAAACTAAACCTGCTCACCCGCTACATGCTGGCTGAGCGCAGGCACAGCCTGTGTAGCGTAGCTCACAGCCACTGTGAGCGTAGAAATGAGGCCCCTCTAGCATCGCGGCAACTCCTCCTTCCAAGTCCACAGCCCCACATCCTTATGTTGATGTGACACAGGAGGAAACTGCTGAGTCCCAGCCTGAAACCCATCAATAATTCTTCACTGCTCACAGGATAAAGGCTTAAACAGGATTCATGTGGCTCATCTTGATCTGGCCCACAGCCACCCTGGGCTCTGGCCAGACTGGACTATTCAGGGTTCTCCCCCGAAACTGCATTTTTCATGCTAAGGGACCTCTGACATGTTTTGCCCTCTGGGGGAAGGCTCTGTAGCCTATCAGGCAGAATTTCTTCATCTCTCAGCTCTTAGCTCATCATCACCTCCACCAGGGAGCCTTCCCTGATTGTGCCCTTATTATTTCCCCCTTCCCAGGAGTTAGGCAATTTGTTACCCTTGTGATTCCATGGTAGTCACTACAGACACATCCCGTTTTTTACACATTATCTGCATCTGTCATCACCCTAGAGTGTTAGGTCACGGAAGGCAGGGACCACCACTGTCACATCTCTATCAACAGGGCCTGTCCTGTGCTTGGTATGCATTCATGTATTCATTGGACAAGGATTTATCGAGCACCTGCTGTATGCCAGGATACAAAGACAGGCATGGTGTAGTCTCTGTCCTCAAGGAGTTAACAGTCTTGTAAACCCCAGGGGTAAGGGGGTTCCCTTTTCTCAGTGTAAGGGGCTGCACTGAACTTGGCTTCCCACTAGGGCTGGTGGCTTCCTCCTCTGCCAGGAGGGGCCATGCCTGAACCCAGTCTCTGACAGTCATCAAGGCCCCCAGGGGCTGGACAGCTGGCTTTCCCAGATAACTTCTGTACACAGCTGGCCCCTCAGCCCAGCCTGCCTGGTGTCCTAGTAGTTTGATTGTCCCCCCAGCTGACAAGGCTGTTCTCACCCCTGCCCTATAAGAAGGGAAGTTCATGTAGGTGTCGGGGCAGAGTCCCTTCGCTGGAGCATAAACCCACAGCTGGTCCAGGCTCTGGTATGTCCCTCAGGGTGATGGTGAGAAGACAGAGTAACCCCTTGCCTGCCTCTTCTAGTGCAAGTTTCCCCAGTGATGCTTATTCATTTTTTTTTTTTTTGAGATTTATTATTTATTTATTTATTTTATTGTTGGCTGTGTCGGGTCTTAGTTGCGGCATGCAGGATCTTTTGTTGTGGCACGCGGGCTCTTCGTTGCATGGCTCGAGTTTCTCTCTAGTTGTGGCATGCAGGCTCTGTAGTTTGTGGCACGCAGGCTCTGTAGTTGAAGGGTGCGAGTTCAGTAGTTGTGGTGCGTGGGCTTAGTTGCCCTACAACATATGGGATCGTAGTTCCCTGACCAGGGGTCGAACCCGCGTCCCCTGTATTGTAAGGCGGGTTCTTTATCACTGGACCACCAGGGAAGTCCCCCCACTGACACCTATTCTTTCACCTATACTTTGTGCATTATGGAATTTGTCTTGAGTCCTGCCATGTGACCGATGGAGACAAGAAAGGGATCCTCCTGGGCTTCCCTGGTGGCGCAGTGGTTGAGAGTCCGCCTGCCGATGCAGGGGACACAGGTTCATGCCCCGGTCCGGGAGGATCCCACATGCCGCGGAGCGGTTGGGCCCGTGAGCCATGGCCACTGAGCCTGCGCGTCCAGAGCCTGTGCTCCGCAACGGGAGAGGCCACAACAGTGAGAGGCCCGCGTACCGCCAAAAAAAAAAAAAAAAAAAAAAAGAAAGAAATGGATCCTCCTTGCCTGATATATCCTAGAGATGTTCGGAGGGCAGTGGGCTACTTTAGCAGCTGGTTGTGAGTATAGGATTTGGAATCAAAGAGACCTGAGTTAGAGTTCTGCCACTTGCTAATCAGAAGAAATGGGCACATGGCTTATTTCACTTCGCATGATGTCCTGTGGGTTCATCCACGTTGTCACAAATGGCAGGCGTTCCTTCCTTTTTTATGTCTGAGTGAAATAAGCCAAGCACAGAAAGACAGATACCAATACTACATGATTTCACTTAGAGGTGGAATCTGTATGTCGAACTCATAGAACCAGAGAGTAGAATGGTGGTTGCCAGGGGCTGGGGTGTGGGGTGGGGAAATGGGGAGACGTTGGAAAAAGGGTACAAACTTTCAGTTATAAGATGAATAAGTTCTGGGGATCTAATGCATAGCCTGGTGACTACAGGTAACAATACTGTGTTGTATACTTGAAATCTGTTACAAGGGTGGGTCTAAAGTGTTCTCACCACACACATACAAAAATGGTAACTATGTGAGGTGATAGATACGTTAATTAACCTGACTGTGAAAATCATTTCACAATGTAAACGTATATTAAATTATTATGGTGCATACACACAGCATACATCAGCCATCACATAGTCTGCTACAGACTGAAGGTTTGTGTTCCCCCCATCCCCAGCCCAAATTCATACGCTGATGCCCTAACTCCCAGTGTGATGGTATTTGGAGGTGGGGCCTGTGGGAGTAATTAGGACCTGAGCGTGGAGGCCTTAGTGCCCTTATAAGAAGAGACATGGGAGAGATGATCTCTCCCTCTCTGCCACGTGAGGACACAGTAAGAAGGCATCCGTCCATAAACCAGGAAGTGAGTCCTCACTGGGAACCAAATCGTCTGGCACCTTGATCTTGGACTTCCAACCCCCAGGCTGTGAGAAATAGCTTTCTGTCATTTAAGCTCCGTGGTCTATGGCATTTTTGTTATAGCAGCCGGAGCTGATCGAGCCGGGGTCATTGATGCCTTCGATGTGACCGAGGGCCAGATGCGGTTCTCAGCTCTGTGTATGAACCACCGCCCTCAGCCTTCACATTAACTTCCGGCACTCTCACTATTCCTGTTTATGGGCTGAGGAATCTGGGACACAGGGAACTAAAGTCAGTCACCAAAGCGATGCAGCAAGTTGCAAAATCTGGATTCAAGCAAGTGTGACTCTAACACTAGAAGAAAACATGAGAATATAAAATTAATCTTGGCACAAGGACAGCCTTTCTAAGCATGAGACAAAACTCATGGAGGAAAAGACTGAAAAGTTAGATACATAAAAAATGGAAGTCTTTGTGATGGAAAAATACCATAAATAAAATAAAGGGAAAATGACTCACTGGAAAAATATTTGCAGATATAAGATAGGGAAACAAAGGATGATTTCATATATTTTTAATATCTATATATGTGTTTATATGTTTTATATATTTTTTCAAAGTTCTTGCAAATTAATAAGAAAAAGAGCCAGCTGGTAGAATAAAGGAACACAGGCTGTGAAAAGTTAATAGCAAAAGAGCTACCTATGGGAAATAAATACATGAAGAGACACTCCATCTCTCTTAAAATTAAAGAAATGCAAATTAAAACTAAGATGAGATCATATTGTTCACCTCTAAGACTGGAAAATATACTTTAAAAAATTATAACCGTTATTGCTGGCAAGAGTACTTGCCAATGTTGGAGGGAGTGTAAATCAATGCATCTTTAGGAAGACAATTAGATATTATCTACCCAAATGCAAAATACACATAACCTTTAACCCAGCAATTCCACTTCTGGAAATTTAATTGTGCAAGTGTGTAAAGACCTGTGTGCAAGAATGTTTGTTGCAGTATTTGTGGCAGAGATGGGGAGGTATCCACCAAAGATCCCTGCCCCTCACTCCATAGTGTAGCTCTGTCTCTAGAGGGCGGTGGCCCAGCCAGGGACTACATTTCCCAGCATCCCCTGCATCCAGGTGGGGCCCTGTGACTGGTTCTGTGTGTTACCTCCAGACCCAGGTGCTTACAAAGTAGGTGTGTCCTTTTCATTTTCTTTTCCATCTACTAGCTAAATGCAGAGAACTCTGAGGCACTAGAAGGTCCAAAATGTAGAAGGGGCATGAAGACCCCTTATAACTGGGAAAACAACCCCCTTGGACTACCATGAGCAAGACATACACTTTTCTCTTGGCGTTTGTTACAGCAGCTGGCATTGACCTAATGACTGAAACACTGTAGCGGAAAGAGACCAGAACAACCTACATGTCTTTTGGTAAGAAGCTGGTTAAATAAAGACAGACAATAGCTTATTTTGTGGCTGTTAAAAAAATAAGCTGGTTCTATAGATATTGACACAAAAAGGAGTCCAAGATGTATTCTTAAGTGAAAAAAAAAGCAAGATGCAGAACAGCGAGTTCAATATGCACCTATTTACATACAAAATATACGCACAGATGCCAGTGTGGATATGCATATACCATCTCTAGAAAGATACACAGTAAATTGTTAGCAGTGATCACCTTGGGGGACCTGGATGGCCCGTGGTATAGGATGGGCTTTTTTTCCACCTTTATCTTTCTGCACTCATTGGATTTCTTTTCCTTTGCCATGAGCATGCATTGTTTGTAGTTAAAAAAAACTAGCTAATAAAAAGCTATGTTAAAAAATCTCCATTGATATTGTTTAGGGAGAAGATAGCCTGCATGGAAACAGTTTTGAGGAGTGAGGGGGAGGAAATGTGTCTGGAGGAGCTGGGGTGTGGGTGAGAAGCAAAGATATGGAAGGCCGGGAATTCACAGCTCTGCTCTCCAGAATCTTGGCTCGGAAAGGAGGAAGGGCGACCGTGGGCGTTGAATGAATGGATTTTGCTGCTGCACGTAGAGTTCTGATAAGTTTCCGGGCAACTGGACCTCAGTTTCTCAGGTGCCATCAGGCTAGTCTGGCCTGACCATGGTCACACTAGCAGGGCACCTTGTGTGGGTAACTCTGGGTCTCTCACCTTCTCTCACTGTCTGGGCTTAGCTCCTTCCCCACACCAAGCCTACCCTCCCTTTTCCCCGGGAGTGGGTCCCTTAAGTCAGCCCTTCTCACACTTGGAGGCACATTTGTATCACCTGGGGGACTTGTGGAAAGGCAGATTCTGAATCTATACGTCTAGGGAGGGGGCCGAGATTCTGCATTTCTAACAGGCTCTGCAGTGAGGCTGACAGGCTGGTCCATGGCCCACAGGTTGAGTAGCCAGGTCCTGGCCAGCCTGGCATGAATTGCATAGTCAGTGAATGTTTATGCACTAAATGGAATTGGCTAATGGATATTGGATGACGAACTGCAGATGATGTGAATTCAGAAAACCCAGATTGGAGGCCCAGCTTTTCCATTTCCTGGCCTTGTGACTTTCACAGTAGTTTCCTCAGCGCAACAGGTGGATGATGAGAAGGTGGGCTTCCCCTGGCTGCTGTGAGGTCTAAGCTGTATGAACACATGAGGGGCCTATGTAAGCCATAAAGCACTGTACCCAGCCATGAATGGATTCCTCTTTCTCTACTTAATTTTCCCACTTTCGTTTAAGTCTTTTCTTTTTTTTTTGTTCTTTCATTTATTGTTATTTTTAAAAATTGAGATCTAAAAGACATATAACATTATATTAGTTTCAGGTGTACAATGTAATGATTCAACATACATATATATTGTGAAATCATCACCATTATAAGTCTACTGGACATCATCACCACACAGACTTACACACAGAGTTACCTTTTTTCCTCGCGATAAGAACTTGTTAGAGCTACTCTCTTAGCAGCTTCCGCATATGCTATAGAGTATTATTAACTATAGTTACTGTGCCATAGTGCTTGTTTTTCTCATTTTCAAAAAGCCAATCATCTGTCCCTTCATGCTCTCCTGCTACAGCCCTATCTAAGCTCCATCTCTTCCCAAAGTTCATGAAATAAAGCTCAATGGTTCTGGGCTTCCCTGGTGGCGCAGTGGTTGAGAGTCTGCCTGCCGATGCAGGGGCCACGGGTTCGTGCACCGGTCCGGGAAGATCCCACATGCCGCGGAGCGGCTGGGCCCGTGAGCCGTGGCCCCTGAGCCTGCGCGTCCGGAGCCTGTGCTCCGCAATGGGAGAGGTCACGGCAGTGAGAGGCCCGCGTACCGCAAAAAAAAAAAAAAAAAAAAGTTCAATGGTTCTACTTTCTCACCTCACATTCATCCTCAACTTGTCACATCTGCCTCCTTCCTCCTCACCCCCTTAAAGCAGCTCTCTCTGAGCACATCCATAAATGCCGGTGCCATTCTGTCCTGGCCTTGTTTTAACTTTCTGTGGCATCTGAGGCATTAGCCCACTCCCTGCTTCTTGAGGAATATGCTCTTTCTTGGCTTTAAGAACACAAGGTCTTGGTTTCCTTTTTGCCCCTCTTACCAGTCCTCCTCCATACGTATTTCAGTTATTTTTCCCGCACTTACCACTTATCTCTTTATGTCTCACTTAATGGCCCCACCATCCACCAGTTGCCCCAGCAACACTCACATCGAATCTATAACCAAATCCAACTGGTAACCTCTCACCCAGTCTCTTCTGACATTGGTCCCTGCCAGCTTAGGACCCATCACAGCATCCTCGTTCATGGTCGGAGCTCAAGGAGCAGCTCAGCATCTTTCTCTAGGTAGACTCTGCTTGCCAGCATCCATTCGGAGCCAGCTTGCTCCACCAAGTGGCCCCAAGGCTACCAGGGGTGGTACCAAGGGGTGGCTTAGGGGACCTTCATCCTCCTTGCAGTCTCCTGAAATCAATCTAAGTGAAAACAGATGGAGGGGAAGAAGCGAAAGTGCTGCTGGAGAACGTCTGAAACTGGCAGGATGGCTGCATTACAAATACCTTATTCTTGACACAAAGGGGGCCTCAGCACAGCCAGCAAATTCCACCACGTTCCTCCGGCCAACTCACTCTCCCATTCTGCGCAATGACTATCTCAGACCTTTTCCATTCTCTGCAAATGATCAAAGCCAGCCCTTTTCTGTCCCTCTCAGCAGATGAGCTCGCACCGTGGAGAATAGAGAAACTGTTAGCATGAAACATCTTCATGATCCTGCTGCCAAACACATAAATTTTTCCACACTGACCAGCCGAGGACGGAGATGGTCAACCCGGTGGCCTTCGGATGCTAGTCCCCCAGGCCTGTGCGTCTCCACCTCCCTTCACCTCCCAGTGTTCCCTGCCTGCAGTGTCCACGGAGGCCCACCTTCCACCTGTGCCTGGATCCATGCTAAGGACCTGTCAGCCCCACCAAATCTGAATGCATCCCAGGTATCTGCAAGTACCCCAGCCAAAGACTGGATGAATCAGTGCGTTCATCTTATTTTTTAATACCAAGCTTTACAATGTCACACTCCAGAGTCCCTATGGCTACTAAATTTTGCAGGGTTGAGCTCCACAAGCCTGCCCCCGCTTCCTGCAGCATAACGGTGCCCCCTAGTGGGAGGTGATCCAACTGCAGCTGGTGGCGGCAACACCTCCTGCCTGGTCCTCCACAATTCCGTCGCTTCCCTGGGAGACGTTAGCCACCATCAGGAGTTCTTTCCATTTTGTCTCCCGAAGAGGCAGGTGTATCCGAATACACGAAGCCCAGTGGTTGCAAAGGTGAGCAGGGCTTGGCTTTCTGATCATGCAGGGAGTAAGGAGAGCAGTGCTGTTGAGCAAAACACTGGGGAGTCAGCTGCTCAGATATCATCCAGGCCAAAGCTGCATGTATGGTTACTGAGTCAACAGCACTTCTACAGGGTCCAAGTCTCACCCAAACTGTGCAAACCTGGATTCTTGTCCAGGCTGTGGTGTAGAATGGTCCAGCTCTGCGTTTCAGTTCTGGAAGGCATTCAGGACACCTTGCAAGATGAGATAGCAGACACTCTCAGGTCCTTCAGTCCTACCCTTTTCTGCCTCCGGGGCTTTTCTGCTCTTTCTGCCTAGAACACTCTCCCCTGACTCTTCCATGGCTCAATCCTTCTCATCCTCAGGTCTCTGTTCAAATGTCACCACTCTCAAATGTCACTCTCTAAACCCCATGGTTTATTTCCCTCCTCGCACTGAGCACAACCTGTAAATCTCTTGCATATCTGTTTGTTTATCTATTGCCTTTCCCCCAGTTAGTCTGCAAACCCCATCAGGAAGGGATGCTGTCTTCCTTGCTGAGTGTGGAGTCTCAGTCCTTGTCACTGGGCCACACCACCACAGGCAGTCAAAAAAGCATATGACTCATGCTGGTCAAATGAATAACAGGGGAAGAATCAAAGCCTAAAGGCAAGAAGACCTGGGCGCCTTGAGAAAATGCAGCAGCCTGAGCTCTTTAGAAAGGGTTTCCCAAAGTGCAGTCACATATAATCTCTGGTGTGCAAGTGATTCATGGATGAAAGTTACATTTTTTTTAAAACAGTTTTGTGTTTATTTTAATGCGTTTTAGAAAATTAGAACTAGAAGATCATCTATATTTAACAGATTTTACTGCTTAGGATGAGGCTTAAATATGCAGTGAGCATAGAAAATGTGACTTGATCTAAAGACAAATACTAAGTAAATAGTACAAATGGTACGTGAATATGGAAAAAAGGTGATCCTTATAATGACTCAAGCTTGGGAACCTCTGGCTCAAAACAATGTTAGTTTGGCCAAAGGAAATCCAAGCCAGAGTAATGTAGACATAGACTCATTCAACAGATAATTATTGAGTACCTACTGTTTACCAGCCATTGCTGGTGCCGAGGCCATGGCTCTAAGTAAAACAGATGTAGCACTTGCCCTCATGGAGCTTCTGGTCTGGTGGAGGACGTAATGAACAAAAAATAAGCAAATATATAATTACAATTTGGGGTGGAAGAAAAGAAGAGCAAGTGTAACGAGGGAATTGAGGGGTCGAAGAAACCCCAGAGTGGACATTTGAGCAGAAGTTCAGGAGATGAGTACCCGCTTGGATGAAAAGACCATACGGTGAAATGAGAAAAACAATAGGGTAAGACAAAACAGGTATGGATGAGGTAAGACGGTACTGTAGAGAATCTAAAAATGCACTAGCAAACTACGCTGACAGAAATCGAGAGTGGAACTAGCAACGTAGAAAATAAAAATCAGAGCAAACTTGGGCCTGATCTTGGGCTTCTCAAGTAAAAAGCCACAAGATTGAACTGTTGGGAGAAAAGATGATATGGAAGACAGAGTAGTCGTAGGCAATGAATAGTTTACGATGTTGCTGAAGAGGAAACCTGAAACAAATTGGACAGAGCTATTGGCAAAGATTTCATTAAATAGACACTTCCAGAGATAAAAGATGGCAATGTGGGCAGATCAAAAGGCCAGAGTAGTCCAAACAAAATAAAACTTACATCAGTGAACCCATCCATCCATCCATCATCTATCTATACAAACATGCGTCAGGTCAAACATTTAACCTTATACGTAAAATGCAAACATTTTGTAAGTATTATATATACCCAGGATGGATAAAGCAAACAAAACAGTTTTTCTACAAATTCAAGCCAGACAAGGACTTTGTAGCAGCAGTAAATGCTAGAAAACACAAATCATCATTCATAGAGTTTTGCAGAAAAAAGAATTGTTACTTCCAATACTTAGTAGTTAGACAATTTGCCTGTGAAGCCAAAAGAAAAGCACTGTAAGATAAGCTTGAAAAGCATTCCACCTCATTCTTCGAAAAGTTTTCTGAAGATAAAAGCAGTGACCTGAGTGATGGTGTGAAGGAACTGGGGAAAGGGAAGTTGAATATAAAAAGATAGTGACTGGGATTGAACTCAGCACAGAGTCTAAAGAATTAATACATTTAGCTCTTAATATCAATAGTTTTCTTTAAAAATTAGATGTAAAAAGTAATAATTTATACCCCAATACAGGTGAAAACATTAATAATTTCATCAATCAAATTCAAGATCCCAGGGTAAATTAACACAGACTGAGAAATTGGCAATAGAGGACGAGGGGGAGGGAAGGGGCAGAGGGAAAGCACAGGAGATCCTTTACCAGAAGGTCCCTCCTACTCATTTGCTCTATTAGAGAAAAATACAATGAAGAATTAAAAACAGGACATGCATCCTTCAAAACACTGGAAAATAGAAAAGCAAAGTAAATGCAGCTCCTATAACAAAAGAGACAGGAAAGGAAAGCAACGAAAAAAGAGCCAAAATTGTAGAGCAAGATGACAGAAGTGCAGAAGTAGGATTGACTGTGTTAATATTCAAAATCGCTGGAAATAGGCTAAACCCCATAATTTAAAAAAATGACAACAATAAAAGTTTCTCATTCTCACATAAAACCTAGTCAGTCATATTTGTGTTTATAAGACCACCCAGAACACAGGGGTGGAAACATTTTGTATGAAAATGGAGGGGTTCAGATGCAGCAGGAAAATGCCAGTCTAAAGAAAGCTAGAGTCACGTTCTTAACACCAGAAAAAGTAGAATCCAATGCAAAAGACATTAAATGAGACAAAGGGCATCAGTTAATATTGATAAAGGGCCCAATTCATGGTAGTGCGTTCATAGAACGTGGGGGAATCACGGTGTTCATCTCTCTTCCTTCTCTGGTCACCACTAAGTTGATAATGAATGGATAAAAGGTATAAAGTCAAAATATCAAGAGAATGGGTGAAGAATTGGTGGCAGACAAGGAAGAGAGACTTACTTTTGGAAGAAGGGAGGCTGACTTATGAGGGGTATTGGTCTTGGAAAAGAAAGCTGAAACTTAAGTGGCTGCAGAGAGGAGGGGGTGTCACTATTGAGAAGAAAGTGGAATCTTCCAATAGCTCTGGAATCGGAGGCACCAGGGACCCTGGTGGGGTGAGAGGGCAGAAGCACAGTCAGTGTTACAGGTCTCTAGCACGAGCAGCTGGACCTACAGAGCTTCCCCCAGCCCTACAGCCGGGCTGGAGCCACTTTTCCTAGTAGGGCAGTGATGGGGAGATTGTCTTGTGGCGCTATTAAAACAGGCAGCCCCCAGACACTGGCCAAGGTGAAGAGGGGGGCGAGACACCTGCCAGAATGCTGGCAGGCAGCTTATCTACCTCAAGCTGACAAGTGAAAGATCCCTCTTGAGAGAAACTGACCAGTCAAGATTTCAAGTAATATCTACCAAAGCACAATTTATTAAGAGAAAAGCTGCCACATCCCATTGAGATCCATATCATTGCATGTAATACAGAATCATAACTCAGTGCAGAAATAGGTCAAAAGGAAAAATGATCCTCTCAACTGATTCTGAAAAGGCACTTAGTAAATTCAACATCCATCACTAATAAAGAAAAAAATTACCTTAAGAAACCAGGAAGGCTGCATCTTTAACATGAAAAAGAATATCCATCTCAAACCCACAGGGACTTGTATATTGAAGGATGAAATAGTGCCAGTAGCTAACTTAAAAAAAAAGTTCTTATTGAAGTATAGTTGATTTACAATGTTGTGTTAATTTCTGCAAAGTGACTCAGTTATACACACATACATATATGTATTCTTTTTCATATTCTTTTCCATTATGGCTTATCACAGGATATTGAATATAGCTCCCTGTGCTATACAATAGGACCTTGCTGCTTATCCATCCTATATATAATAGTTTGCATCTGCTAATCCCAAACTCCCAATCCTTCCCTCCCCCATCCTCTTCCCCCTTGGCAACCACAAGTCTGTTCTCTTCAATAGCTTACTTTTATTGAGAGCCGCGTGGCAGGCATGGTTCTAAGTATTTTCATATCTATTATCTCATTTAAATCTCACCACAATATCACTAGGTAGGTATTTGTATTCACATAAGGAAATTTGGTGCAGAGGAATAATCTGCCAAAGACCCAATGTACTAATTGGTGAAGCCAGGATGTAAACCCAAGGGTTTTGATTCTAGTTGTATGTGCTGTAACCTCCAGGCTATGAGTCTCATTAAAGTCAGGCAAGACAAAGATGCCTGCTAACACAATTGATATTTAAGATTGTTCCATATTGTATAGACAGTTCAATTAAAACTTTAATAAATGGAGAGATGGGAAATCATAATATTAGAAAGACATCTATACTTCTCAAATTAATCTATAAATCAAATATAATACCAATCCAAATCCCAAGAGGATTTTAAAAATTGAATTTGACATTACATTTATAAAGTTTCTTTTGGATGAATAAATTAAAAATAAGAGCCAATGCATTGTGTTAGAAGGAAGAATCATGGGAAGGAAGCTACAGTGTCACACAATATATATTATAAAGCTGTAGTAATTAAAACAGTGTGGTTCTGGCTCAGAAACAGGCAAATGGATTTATAGAACAGAATACAAAATCAGAAATAAGCACAGCTACATAAAAAACACATGATAAAGGTAGTATTTCAAGTCAGTTGGGAAATTACACATTATTGGGACTTTGTTGGGACAGTTAGGTGATTAAGCTGGGAAAAATGTAGTCAGATTTCCTCATTTACATCTATACCAATATTAATTCAAATTGAATGAAACATTTCAATGTTAAAAAGAAAACAATGGGGTAAGAGATTAAAATATCAGTAAATATGTATATATTCTTGAGAATTGGGAAGGCTTTATAACCATGATATCAAAGAAGAAAGAAAGAAAGAAGTTAAAAGCTAAAGTTTTGGGGAATTCCTTGGTGGTCCAGTGGTTAGGACTCAGGGATCTCACTGCTGGGACCCCGGGTTCGATCCCTGGTTGGGGAACTAATATCCCACAAGCCGTGAGGTGAGGCCAAAAAAAAAAAGTTAAAGTTTTGGAAGACAAAAAAAGTAACCATAAGGGAAAATACAATGCAAAAAAGTAAATGGTGTTCCAGATATGATAGACAAATATTTAGTATCTTTACTAGAGTTTTTATAAATCAATAAGAAAGACACCCCAACAGAAAACTGAGGAAAAGACATAAACGATTCCTGAAAGAAGATATAAAACTGGCAAAATATTAAAATTCATTAGATATCAAAGAAATACAAATTCAATCCAAATAAGATAGCATTTTGACCTATCACAAAGTTATTATTTAGTGTTATCCCTGGTGCATAGAAATATGCACTCTCATACAATGCTAGGTTTGCAAATAAGTTGAAAGTAGTAGATGCAAACTATTACATATAGAATGGATAACCAACAAGGTCCTACTGTATAGCACAGGGAGCTGTATTCAATATCCTGGGATAAACCATAATGGAAAAGAATATAAAAAAGAATGTATATATGTGTATAACTGAGTCACTTTGCTGTACAGCAGAAATTAACACAACATTGTAAATAAACTACACTTCAAAAAACAATTTAAAGGAAGGTTCTTGTTAGAATTTAGCCTGTTGAAATGTTAAGATATTTGTATAAAGATGTGTTATAAGGGTGCTCAACACAGTATTCTTTATTTAAAGTGGTGAACTAACAGAAACAACCTAAATACACACAATACTATAATGATTAAATGATGGTATGTATATGCATTTTGAGAAATGCTAAGCTGTGATTATAAATAACTTTTCAGAAAATGTTTAAGATACGGGAAAATGCTGGTATTAAACTGGTAGTTTGAAAAAAAGAAGTTAGAAAATACCATATTACGCATGATAACTGGTCTTCTGTGTGTGTGTGTGTGTGTGTGTGTGTGTGTGTGTGTGTGTGTGTGTGTGTTTGGATATCAAAAGCAAGGACACAGTTACCCCTGGATATTCTGGTCTCCTCTACTTCTCCCAACTATGTATAAAAATATACGACCTGCTGTTCTTGATGACTTTTCCTGAAAGATGTGTAGATAGAACAGACTGTTCTTCATTTGATATTTATACAAAATCCTTCCCAGTTTTGCTCCCAAAGCATTTATAAATTCTAAATAGGAAACTTCAGTACAGAGATATGGTCCATTTCAGCCAAACAACTTATAACCACAACTTCAAAGAAAAGAATGAAGTGTACATGCATAGTTATATTGGATGCTACGTAAGAGCATGGTAGAGTGGGCCTCTGGGAAGGGAAACCAGGAGACTAATGGCTGGGAGGAAACTCCATTTTCATTACACATCCTTTGTGTATCCTTTGGCTTTTTTGTCAAGTGCATTTTTTCTTCAAATGAAGAATGCAGAAGGGGAAAAAATACAGGCATTGGAGCCAGACATGTCTAAGTTTGAGTCTCTGTTTTGCCACTTATTTGTGTACAGCCTTGGGCAAGTAACTGTCCTCTCTCTGAGCCTCAGTATCCCCAATAAAGGGTAGAAAATAAACCTTACTCTGCAGGATTGTGGAAAGGATTGGAGGTGATGCATGGAAATCTCCCCATGTGTTGGCTGGTGCATAGTAGGCGCTTGTTAGCTGTGGCTATTATGATTAATCTTGTACCTGCTTGAGACTGTAGGCAGAGCTGAAGCAGAATGTAATTATCCATGTTGGAACAAAGCCAGGATACCTGAACCTTGCAAAACATGCTGTTGAATGTTCAATCAAGATACGTAAGTACACACAGCCACAGAACATACCCAGTGCTTTCCCCCAGGGTTCAAGAAGTAAAATGCATTTCACCATGGTACATCTGCTCGTTTTTTAAAATTCCACAACTAATTAACCAGAATCCTCATCAGCCATCTCCATGTGGATTAACTAAACATGTCAGCAAACCCTGGCCCTTTTCTGTTAAACACAGGCAATTTCTTCTCCCCACCAGTGGTTCCAGCAAGATGCTGACTGCAGGGGGAGTTGAACTGCAAAGTCTAACCTTCATTTAACCCACTGTAAGGCATTTCTCATGCAGTAGGTCAGTTTGATAGCTCCTCAACATTAGGAAGGCACAATATCTTAGTGGTTAAACCTACAGTCCCTGGAGTTGGTCTGACATGGCTTTTAATTCTGCTTGATCACCTCTTAACTGACAAATCATGGGTAAGTTATTTAACCTCTGTAAACCTCAGGTTTTTCCATCTGTTAAATGGGGCCAATTATGGTGCCTACCTCATAGGATTCTTGTAATAATTAAGGGTGAAGATGGATGAGCATTAAAGGTATTTTGCACAATGTCTGGTGCTAAGCAAGGCCTCAAAAAATGATAACAAAACAAAGATATATGTGCTTTTGCATTAGAAGATTCCAGGGAAGGATCATGTCCTCATGCAGGCAATGGGGAAGTCACCTACTGCAGAAAGATGTATGTAGCTGAGCTCTCTTTAAGGAGCCCTGGAATGACCAGAAAAAGCAGTCACAGAGAACATGCACATTGTCCTCTGTGTTAAGTTTATAAATAATTTGCTTATCAAATATCCTAAAAAGGAAAATGCGAGGAAAACAGTTTAAAAGTATGATTGCATCATGGTCAAAAACATTTCATTGGTTTTCAAAGAAAAAAAAAAAAAAAGCAATGCTCCTTTAAGAAGAAAATCCTTTTAGAAAAACCCAAAGTCTGGTTATTACTGTGATTATCTAATTGTATCTCCCATATGTCAACATTTTTCAAGGGGTGGGATGTCATGTAAATGTAACTAATTATTATTTAATTCCAACCACTTATGTGAAAAGTACTTTTCTGATTAGCAAGGCGGTCAAAGGAGAGATGTCAGAATTTTTTTTTCTCTTTCTGATTGTACAAGATTGTTGTGGAGGAGACGTGGATTTGTCCTTATTATATCAAGAACCTTGACATGGAAGAAGGTAGTCACCATTTAAATGCTATATCCTGAATCAAACCTAAGAATAGCCATTGTGGCGGTCCCACCCCCTGCGCCCAGAATGGAGCCTGCGTTTCCACAGAGCTGGAACTCCTGGCTCAGGGTCTCTTCCCTCCACTGTCACTGAACTGCCCCGGAGCCCAAGGGGAGGGCGGCCTCACTGAGGCTGCCGGCTCTGGATGGGCCTCAGCAGCTGAAGCTGCAACAGTCCTGGGGACCATGGGACAGCCGTGTGGATGACAGGCTCTTGGTGCTCCAGCCAGGCATCAGGGTTGTGCCTCTGAGGTGGGAGAGCCAAGTTCAGGACACTGGTCCACAAGAAACCTCCCCGCTCCACGTAATATCAAATGGCGAAAATCTCCCAGAGATCTCCATCTCAACGCCAAGACCCAGCTCCATTCAACGACCAGCAAGCTACAGTGCTGGACACCCTATGCCAAACAACTAGTAAGACAGGAACACAACCCCACCCATTAACAGAGAGGCTGCCTAAAATCATAAACAGGCCACAGACACCCCAAAACACACCACCAGACGTGGACCTGGCCATCAGAAAGACAAGATCCAGCCTCATCCACCAGAACACAGGCACTAGTGCCCTCCACCAGGAAGCCTACACATCCCACTGAACCAACCTTAACCACTGGGGACAAACACCAAAAACAATGGGAACTACGAACATGCAGCCTGCAAAAAGGAGACCACAAACACAGAAAGTTAAGCAAAATGAGAAGACAGAGAAACACACAGCAGATGTAGGAGCAAGATAAAAACCCACCAGACCTAACAAATGAAGGGGAAATAGACACTCTACCTGAAAAAGAATTCAGAATAATGATAGTAAAGATGATCCAAAATCTTGGAAACAGAATGGAGAAAATACAAGAAACGTTTAACAAGGACTGAGAAGAACTAAAGGGCAAACAAACAGTGATGAACAACACAATAAATGAAATTAAAAATTCTCTAGAAGGGATCAATAGCAGAATAACTGAGGCAGAAGAACGGATAAGTGACCTGGAAGATAAGATAGTGGAAAAAACTACCGCAGAGCAGAATAAAGAAAAAAGAATGAAAAGAATTGAGGACAGTCTCAGAGACCTTGGGGACAACATTAAATATACCAACATTCGAATTATAGGGGTCCCAGAAAAAGAAGAGAAAAAGAAAGGGACTGAGAAAATATTGGAAGAGATTATAGTTGAAAACTTCCCTAATATGGGAAAGGAAATAGTCAATCAAGTCCAGGAAGCACAGAGAGTCCCATACAGGATAAATCCAAGGAGAAACACGCCAAGACACATATTAATCAAACTATCAAAAATTAAATACAAAGAAAAAAAAAACAAAAGCAGCAAGGGAAGAACAACAAATAACACACAAGGGAATCCCCATAAGGTTAACAGCTGATCTTTCAGCAGAAACTCTGCAAGCCAGGAGGGAGTGGCAGGACATATTTAAAGTGATGAAGGAGAAAAACCTACAAGCAAGATTACTCTACCCAGCAAGGATCTCATTCAGATTTGATGGAGAAATTAAAACCTTTACAGACAAGCAAAAGCTAAGAGAATTCAGCACCACCAAACCAGCTTTACAACAAATGCTAAAGGAACTTCTCTAGTCAGGAAACACAAGAGAGGGAAAAGACCTACAATAACAAACCCAAATTAGTTAAGAAAATGGTAATAGGAGCATGCATATCAATGACTACCTTAAATGTAAATGGATTAAATGCTCCAAACAAAAAATATAGACTGGCTGAATGGATACAAAAACAAGACCCATATGTATGCTGTCTACAAGAGACCCACTTCAGACCTAGAGACACAACAGACTGAAAGTAAGGGGATGGAAAAGGATATTCCATGCAAATGGAAATCAAAAGAAAGCTGGAGTAGCAATTCTTATTTCAGACAAAATAGACTTTAAAACAAAGACTATTACAAGAGACAAAGAAGGACACTACATAATGATCAAGGGATCAATCCAAGAAGAAGATATAACAATTGTAAATATTTATGCACCCAACATAGGAGCACCTCAATACATAAGGCAAATGCTAAGAGCCATAAATGGGGAAATCGACAGTAACACAATCATAGTAGGGGACATTAACACCCCACTTTCACCAATGGACAGATCATCCAAAATGATAATATATAAGGAAACACAAGCTTTAAATGATACATTAAACAAGATGGACTTAATTGATATTTATAGGATATTCCATCCAAAAACAACACAAAACCATTTCTTCTCAAGTGCTCATGGAACATTCTCCAGGATAGATCATATCTTGGGTCACAAATCAAGCCTTGGTAAATTTAAGAAAATTGAAATCATATCAAATATCTTTTCTGACCACAACGCTATGAGACTAGATATCAATTACAGGGGAAAAAATCTGTAAAAAATAAAAACACATGGAGGCTAAATAATACACTACTTAATAACCAAGAGATCACTGAAGGAATTAAAGCGGAAATCAAAAAATACCTAGAAACAAATGACAATGAAAACACGACGACCCAAAACCTATGGGATGCAGCAGAAGCAGTTCTAAGAGGGAAGTTTATAGCAATACAATCGTACCTCAAGAAACAAGAAACATCTCAAATAAACAACCTAACCTTACACCTAAAGAAATTAGAGAAAGAAGAACAAAAAAACTCCAAAGTTAGCAGAAGGAAAGAAATCATAAAGATCAGATCAGAAATAAATGGAAAAAAATGAAGGAAACAATAGCAAAGATCAATAAAACTAAAAGCTTGTCCTTTGAGAAGATAAACAAAATTGATAAGCCATTAGCCAGAGTCATCAAGAAAAAAGAGAGAAGACTCAAATCAATAGAATTAGAAATGAAAAAGGAGAAGTAACAACTGACACTGCAGAAATACAAAGGATCATGAGAGATTACTACAAGCAACTATATGCCAATAAAATGGACAATTTGGAAGAAATGGACAAATTCTTAGAAAAGCACAACCTTCCAAGACTGAACCAGGAAGAAATAGAAAATATAAACAGACCAATCACAAGCACTGAAATTGAGACTGTGATTTAAAATCTTACAACAAACAAAAGCCCAGGACCAGATGGCTTCATAGGCAAATTTTATCAAACATTTAGAGAAGAGCTAACACCAATCCTTCTCAAACTCTTCCAAAATATAGCAGAGGGAGGAACAGTCCCAAACTCATTCTATGAGGCCACCAACACCCTGATACCAAAACCAGACAAAGATGTCACAAAGAAAGAAAACTACAGGCCAATATCACTGATGAACATAGATGCAAAAATCCTCAACAAAATACTAGCAAACAGAATCCAACAGCACATTAAAAGGATCATACACCATGATCAAGTCGGCTTTATCCCAGGAATGAAAGCATTCTTCAATATACGCAAATCAATCAATGTGATATACCATATTAACAAATTGAAGGAGAAAAACCATATGATCATCTCAATAGATGCAGAGAAATCTTTTGACAAAATTCAACACCCATTTATTATAAAAACCCTCCAGAAAGTAGTAGGCATAGAGGGAACTTTCATCAATGTAATAAAGGCCATATAGGACAAACGCACAGCCAACATCGTTCTCAATGGTGAAAAACTGAAACCATTTCCTCTAAGATCAGGAACAAGACAAGGTTGCCCACTCTCACCACTATTATTCAGCACAGTTTTGGAAGTTTTAGCCACAGCCATCAGAGAAGAAAAAGAAATAAATGGAATCCAAATCAGAAAAGAAGTAGTAAAGCTGCCACTGTTTGCAGATGACATGATACTATACATAGAGAATCCTAAGGATGCTACCAGAAAACTACTAGAGCTAATCAATGAATTTGGTAAAGTATCAGGATACAAAAGTAATGCACAGAAATCTCTTGCATTCCTATACACTAATGATGAAAAATCTGAAAGTGAAATTAAGAAAACACTCGCATTTACCATTGCAACAAAAAGAATAAAATATCTAGGAATAAACCTGCCTAAGGAAACAAAAGACCTGTATGCAGAAAACTATAAGACACTGATGAAAAAAATTAAAGATGATACAAACAGATGGAGAGATATACCATGTTCTTGGATTGGAAGAATCAACATTGTGAAAATGACTCTACTACTCAAAGCAATCGACAGATTCAATGCAATCCCTATCAAACTACCACTGGCATTTTTCACAGAACTAGAACAAAAAATTTCACAATTTGTATGGAAATGCAAAAGACCCTGAATATCCAAAGCAATCTTGAGAAAGAAAAATGGAGCTGGAGGAATCAGGCTCCCTGACATCAGACTATACTACAAAGCTACAGTAATAAAACCGTATGGTACTGGCATGAAAACAGAAATATAGATCACTGGAACAGGATAAAAAGCCCAGAGATAAACCCACACACAAATGGTCACCTTATCTTTGATAAAGGAGGCAAGAATATACAATGGAGAAAAGACAGCCTCTTCAGTAAGTGGTGCTGGGAAAACTGGACAGCTACATGTAAAAGAATGAAATTAGAACACTCCCTAACACCATACACAAAAGTAAACTCAAAATGGATTAAAGACCTAAATGTAAGGCCAGACACCATCAAACTCTTAGAGGAAAACATAGGCAGAACACTCTATGACAGAAATCTCAGCAAGATCCTTTTTAACCCACCTCCTAGAGAAATGGAAAAAAAAACAAAAATAAACAAATGGGACCTAATGAAACTTAAAAGCTTTTGCACACCAAAGGAAACCATAAACAAGACTAAAAGAGAACCCTCAGAATGGGAGAAAATATTTGCAAATGAAGCAACTGACAGAGGATCAATCTCCAAAATTTACAAGCAGCTCATGCAGCTCAATATCAAAAAACAAACAACTCAATCCAAAAATGGGCAGAAGACCTAAATAGACATTTCTCCAAAGAAGATACACAGATTGCCAAGAAACACATGAAAGAATGCTTAACAGCATTAATCATTAGAGAAATGCATATCAAAGCTACAATGACATATCATCTCACACCTGTCAGAATGGCCATCATCAAAATATCTACAAACAATAAATGCTGGAGAGGGTGTGGAAAAAAGGGAACCCTCTTGCACTGTTGGTGGGAATGTAAATTGATACAGCCATTATGGAGAACAGTGTGGAGGTTCCTTAAAAATCTAAAATTAGAACTAACATACGACCCAGCAATGCCACTACTGGGCATATACCCTGAGAAAACCATAATTCAAAGAGTCATGTACCAAGATGTCCATTGCAGCTCTATGTACAATAGCCAGGACATAGAAGCAACCTAAGTGTCCATCGACAGATGAATGGATACAGAAGATGTGGCACATATATACAATGGAATATTACTCAGCCATAAAAAGAAATGAAATTGAGTTATTTGTAGTGAGGTGGATGGACCTAGAGTCTGTCATACAGAGTGAAGTAAGTCAGAAAGAGAAAAACAAATACCGTATGCTAACACATATATATGGAATCTAAAAAAAAAAAAAAAGAGGTCATGAAGAACCTAGGGGCAGGACAGGAATAAAGACACAGACCTACTAGAGAATGGACTTGAGGATATGGGGATGGGGAAGGGTAAGCTGGGACAAAGTGAGAGAGTGGCATGGACATATATACACTACCAAATGTAAAATAGATAGCTAGTGGGAAGCAGCCGCATAGCACAGGGAGATCAGCTCGGTGCTTTGTGACCACCTAGAGGGGTGGGATAGGGAGGGTGGGAGGGAGGGAGACGCAAGAGGAAAGAGATATGGGAACATATGTATATGTATAACTGATTCACTTTGTTATAAAGCAGAAACCAACACACCATTGTAAAGCAATTATACGCCAATAAAGATGTTAAAATAAAAATAATAGCCATTGCTCCAAAGGCAGTTCTTTAGTCTGTTTTATTTTTAAAGAAATATTTTTGTCAAAAGTCCATTATATCCCAGAACAATATTATGGGTAATACCCCAAATCTCAGGTCTTATCCCACCTCCTAGTTGTGGTGAAAACCTGCTGAATGTGTCAAACATGACTCCACAAGGAAATGATTTCAGTGCAGTGAAAGCTCTGGCCTGAGTTCTGATCCAGTCTCCACCACTTACACTGAACAAGTCACTTCAACTCTGAGTCAGTTTCTACACATATGAAAGGGAGAAAGTGATACATTTCTACAATGGAGAATTTCAACTATAACACTAATGTTAAGGGTCAACTTGACTGGGCTAAGAGATGCCCAGAGAGCTCGTAAAACATGATTTCTTGATGCGTCTGGGAGCTTGTTTCTGGAGGAGATTAGCGTTTGAATCAATAGACTCAGCTGAGAGAGTGGCCCTCTCTTTACTCCCAGCGTACGAGGGCATCATCCCATCCACTGAGGGCCCGGCTGGAACAAAAAGGCGAGGAAGGGCGAATTCAGTCTCTTCCGGAGCTGGATGCCCATCTTTTCCTGACTTTGGACTTCGGGGCTTCTGGTTCTCAGACCTTCGGTCTCAGGCTGGGATTTACACCAGCGGCCCCCCTGGTTCTTAGGCCTTCAGACTTGGATTGAATTCCACCACCTCTTCTGTCCTCCGGCTTGCAGACAGCAGATGGTGGGACTTCTCAGACTCTGTAACCACGTGAGACAATTCCTATAATAAATCTCCTTTTATATATAATCTATATATGTCTTATTGGTTCTGTTTCTCTGGAGAACCCTGGCTGATACAGTCTCTCACAGAGTTCCTGTGAGGGCTAAAGAAAGCGTATATAATGTGGTAGCACAGTTCCCCGCACGTGATCCGTGGAAGGATTTGAGGGAGCAAGGTCACCGGCTGCAGGGCTGGGAAGAGCGAGCAGAAGACTGAACACAGAAGGAAAGGTCTGAGGTGGCCACTGAAGGATGGAGAGAGGGGGCCTCAAGGCTCACACACAAATCACTCAGAAGTGCTCGGGGCTCTGAAGTGTAGGATCCATAATTCAACAGTAGCATCAAGGCCATAGTAACATCTTTCAAATGTGAGGTGTAATCCAGGGAAGGAGAGTGGAGCAAATGTCTCCTTGGCTTCTTGAATTTGTTTTTTTGATTTTGCTTTTTTAAAAAAAATCTATGGGGCTTCCCTGGTGGCGCAGTCGTTGCGAGTCTGCCTGCCGATGCAGGGGACGCGGGTTCGTGCCCCGGTCCGGGAAGATCCCACATGCCGCGGAGCGGCTGGGCCCGTGAGCCATGGCCGCTGGGCCTGCGCGTCCGGAGCCTGTGCTCCGCAACGGGAGAGGCCACAACAGTGAGAGGCCCGTGTACCGCAAAAAAAACCCCACAAAAAACTATGAAGCAGAGGTCACTTTCTGGGCAGCATAAAAGTACCTGCATCAGGCCCACGACCTAAAGTTGTACAAATTGTCTCCTGCCGCAAGGTGTTCCAGCCGAGGGAGAAATGGGGTAGAATCCAGTCGCCATCAGGTTTACTAAGTTTCTCCCATGCATCTGGTTTACTGGTAGTGATGACTTTGTCTACTTTTCAGGAGGCTGGTGGTGACCCTGGGCTTCATACAAGGAGCCCTCTTTACCAAGGTTTGGGGCAAATGTGGCTTCTCAAAGGCAGGCCATCCAGGCCCCATGTCCGAGGGAGTGATGTGAACCTACCCTTAACTTACAGCTCCCCTCCCCAAGTTGTATTTTCCCGGAAAGGTTTTCCCATCAGTATCAGAGAGAGGGAGAGAGAAGAGCTATATTTCAGTTTGTTTATTGCTCTAAAACATCTGTTACTTTGCTATGTTTTGCAGGGAAACTTGGCATCTCATATTCATAAACTGGGCTGCTTTGGGTTTAATTGTGTAAATAACTCAAGCTATAAACTGGGATCTGTGGTGGTCTGGAAAGATTTTCGACAGAGAAGCAAGTGAACCTCCAGGGTTACTTTCCTGAGAATATAATCGTATGTTAACTGCACCCCTGTAATTGATGCAAATGTAGCTCTCGGTCTTGGGTGTGAGGGAGCCTGGAGCCCCACATGAGAGAACAGCTGATTTCTGATGACCCGACCCTGGGAGAGAGCCAGGCTGGGCCAGAGGTGGTCTATTGAAATCTCTGAGTCCCCTGCTTTTGGCAACCAGACGGTATTGACCCCAAGACTGTGGACCAGACCTTCCACTTGGTGTTGTACCCAAGACCTCATCTCTTCCAGATACACCATGGTTAGGTCAGTGCTGTTCTTCTAGGGAAGGGTCCCCACTGTATCCCCAGTAGAGGAGCATCTCCGGTAAAAATCTAGAACAAAATGGAATCTACAGGGACATACAATGAGGCCACTCTGGTAGGAAGTGACATTTGAGGGCAAGAGCCCCAAGTTCAAATGTTCTGTTCTTTCTGGGGTTTTCTTGGCTTCTCTCAATTCCCTCTTCAGAGACTGTGGACTGGGTTGGCCTCTGGATTCTCCTGTATTTGAGGTTTAGGAAAACAAGGGTGGGAAGGCTTTCTTCCTCCAAGCTACCTCTCACAGATCCTTAAGTTAAAGAGGCAAAACTGGGGGAAGGGGGTTGGTACTGTGGTTGTGTGTTTTCATATAAGAGTGAAGAACACCATGGTCTAGGTCTGAAGATGTATCTGGCAAAAAGGAATAACAATCAACGTAGATGTCTAGATGGAATCAGATCCTGCCTAATTTTTCACAGGGGATAAAGCTGACAGTAGATATTTTTCCCCCCTCCATTTTACAGATGGAAAAACTGAGGTTAGGGAAGTTACCCAAGGTCATCCAGCTAGAAAGTGGTGGAGGTTTGAACTCAGCTCTGTCTGACCCATCGCCTGCCCTGGAGGGTGAAACTGCAGGACCTGGCATCCAGGGAGGAGATACAAGATATGAAGTCCCTTCTATTACAGAGTCCTGGGCCAATGGGCCAGGGAGACTCCTGCCAACACTTGTATCCTCTCCGAGAAGCATCATGAATGAAGCTTCTTCATTTCCTTCTATCTTGGCAGGAGTCAGATTAACCTGGATTTGAAGCTCAGCTCAACCTTTTACTAGTATGTTCTCAGGCAAGGAAACGCCTCTGTTCCTCAGGTTTGTTATCTATAGAATGGAGACAATAATAGTAATACTTCAGAGGATTGTTGTTGCAAGGATTAAATGAGATAATACGAGATAGATCACGTGAAGCCCTTAGAATGGTCCCTGACATGTAAAAAGCACTTTGTAGGTGTTAGATGTCAGAATTAATTAATTACATGGTGATATTTGGGCCAAGCAAGGCTCAGCTTCTTTCCTGACCCTGTGTTTCTCCCTCTTCCTCTGTTTCTGTGACTTGCCTAGAAATGGAGCCCTTATCCCACCTGGGGCAGGTCCTACCTGTTCTGGTTTCAGGAGACAGGTCTGGAAACCACCCTCTGGCTTTTCTCAAAAGAGGGTGAGGCAGACCCAGAACCTCTCTGTGGCTGGCTGGTGGGGTGCCCCAACTTTTCCTGCAGGCTGGCCCAAAGTCAGGTTCAGGGGGTGGTGGGAACTTGTGGAATGCCTACTTTTGGTCTTGTGTTCAAGATGCATTCTCCAATCTAGCTTCATTTCCACCTACAACTATTTCTTAAATTTCGTTTAGAATCAGGAAGTGAAGAGGGGTGTGATTAATTGCTAACCTCAAACCTCAACAGAAGGGAAGTATACAGTTCAACTACCATCTAATATTTTATCCTTAAGCCAAAAAGAGGAAAAACCCAGTTAAGTGGTTATTCCAGCCATTCTAGTGAGTTCTCAAGATAGCTCACTTCATTTTTTTTTTTTGATTGTGCTAATGATGATACCTTGAACTTCCCCTCCATTATCCACAGCACAGGCAGGCCTTCCATCAACGGCTCTTCTGTGGAGCAGTTTGCAAACACTTCTATCTTAGAACTCTCTGGTCCTGGCAAAAGTGCTCCTTTTCCTTCAACTCTTGCCCATCGGACCAGGTTTTTTGGTTTCCTCTGGCCTCTCCGATGTATCTGGCTTCCTCTTAAAGGGTATGAAAACCCCTCTGCATTGCTGGGCTGAGATCTGGGCAACACTTGCCTGACACAGGGAGCCTGGAGAGCATTCCCTGGGCTTCTTCTGTCACTTTCTCTCATCCCGTGACTCTCAGAGAAGGAAGCACAAACGGTCAACATATTTGGAAACTGGCGTCTGTTTGCAGTTTATAATGTTCTGCAAGTGCTATAAAGTGACCTGAATTTGCCCCAAATGGAGCATATGGTTGGCGGGATTGTTGCTACGGTCTGGGAATCTTAACGGAGCTGAGTTCACCTCCCTTACTGATCCCCAAGACTCTTCTTGGAAATCCCACATATGCTATTTTTTAAGTGAAATGAGAAATAAAGATTTTCATATGAAAGTTCTCAATTATAAAATTTTGGCGTGTGTTTTTAAACAACATCAACAGCCACTAAAAACATGATTAGGTCCAAATCAAATACGTTCCGTGACACTACAGCCTACTGGCTGCCAGTTTGCAAGCTGTGCCTTAGGCCACTGGCATGTTCTTGCTTTTACCAGATGTTTATTAAGGACCAAGTAAATGCCAAGAATTTGAGATGATGTGGTGAGAAGAGAAGCAAGCAAAGGACCCACAGTTCTTGCTATTGCAGGTCTTGCAAATAAGTAAATTAAGGCAAGAACCTAAGGCGTCACTTTCTGAGATGCTATGACGTGTCTTCTCCAGCTTCCCAAGGTCACTGGAACCTTCCTGTCCTCATTTTGGTGAGCAGTGAGGATTCTGCCATGGAAGTCAGCTGCCCCTATGTAAACCTTTGTTTCTACTCCTGTGGGCTTCCTGCAAGCTCTGCTTTCTTTCAGCTTGGTTTGATTTGATACTTTCCATTCTGACATGGCTGGACATGCATTCTGGTACCCTCTTTAGAACATGGAGGGGGCTGGTAACTGAGGGACACAGAGGAAAGGGGTAGAGATAGTGCAAGAGCAGTGCCTGAGAGCAGCCCTTAGAGCCTGCAGAGTTCATGTGGATCCCGCCGTATATCCCCTCCTGACAGCACTGATGTCTGTACTGCCCACCAAGAGGTAGAGCATCAGGGAAGGAAGGGAACCAGAACTGCACTGAGCACCTGTTGATGCCACGAAATAAGCAGGAGCGCTCACGTTTGCCCCTCCCAACAGCCCTAAGGGAAACTCACGTTGCCCCTCCCAACATGTCCCCCAGGGACATGCTTTATTATTCCTACCTTGCAGATAAGTAAAGTGAATGTAGATGAGGTAAATTCTTTCCCAAGATCACAGAGTTAGTAGATGGCAGAGCTAGGATTTGAACAGAGGTCTATCCCTTGGTTGCAAGTGCCAGAAACTCAGCTCAGACAATAAGAGAATTTATTGCCACACACACTTTGGAACCCCAGTGATTCATCTAGCCTCAGGGGCATCCAGATCTAGGGGCTCAAATGTGTCACTGGGGCTCTCTGTCTCCATCACTTGGCTCTGCTGTCCTTGGTATGCTGGCTTCATGTTGCAGACCGGTCCTTCCATGTGACTGGCAAAGATGTCCATTGGCACAGCTTGAGGTCCCAGAGAAAGAGACACTTATTTCTACCGGAGTCCATATATCATATCTTAGGGAAGTTCTGACTGGCTCAGTTTGAGTCACATGCCATCCCTGAACAAATCACAATGGCCAAGGGATAGAGTTCCCTGACTGGCCAGCCTAGGTCATGTGCCCACCTCCGTGAACAGGGTGTAGTCTATAGACTCCTCATCCAGGACCACATGGCACAAAGGAGGTTCCCCAAGGTGAAATTAAGGTCTAGTACCAGCCAAAGAGGGGAATGGACGCTGGGGGAGCAAAACCAATAGACGTTGTCTACACTTTCTGATATCAAAACTTTTCCCACACCTTTATTGGAAAGAAGACAGATCGAGATAGGATAGGGGACAGTAAATTTGAGCCTTTCTGCATTCATTTGATTACTCTTTCATATCTAGGTTGGCAGAATGTCCTTAAATAATTTGGAGCTCTATGCCGTCTGGAGCTTTGTGGGGCTAGGGTGTTCTTTGTTCTCTCTCACCCTGACCCACCCAGTCCGCGGCTGGCAATCAGGGGCTCTCTCCCGGACCAACGGCCCCTGACTCCTGCCTGGGAACCTTGGCCATGGGAGATCCCCAGGCGTTTGTGGCAGAAGAAGAAAGTGGCTGCCTTACCCACTCTGGGAGCCCAGGGAAAGATTTCAGACTCAAACATATTTGCAGAAAGGATTTGGCGGTGGAGTTGCTACCTCCAGATTAATTTACACTCCAGTGGCCCCCAGAGAGGCTGACAGACTGATGGATGGTGATGCCTGCTGGGTGTGCAACCACATTAATGCTGCCACAAGCTCAGATCATTAGCTCCAAGGTCCTCGCCACACCTTGGACACAGCTAATCTCATGTAAAATGGGGCCAGCTCCTAGGGCCATGTGCACTCAATGGCAGATCCCTGGGGTGGATACCCGGCTGGGCTACCAACACTGCAGAGGGTGCTCCAACCGCCCCTACCCCCCACCTCCATCCATCATCTGCTTTCATCCTTCCAAGGACATGGTGCGGGACGCGTAGGACGCCTGGCAAGAACATCCTCCGCGCGAGGAGCTCAATTACCTGCCCGTGGGGAGCTCAGTAACAGTTCCGAGGATAGAACCCTCCAAGTCACAGTCCCACCCTGCAGGGGATTAAGCAGAGGAAGGCTCCTAAGTCTATGAGACGCTGAACCTCTTGGTGGATTCTGTTGGAATCCAATGAAATAATCAGTCAAACTGGTTATTTGCTCAGAAAGCAGAATCTGAGTGTGTAGCCAGAGCCCAGGTACCCTGCATAGGTGGTCCTGGCACTGGCTGATGAAGGCTGGTGCTCAGCTCGTGAGAACAGAGCACACAATGGCTGACCGAATTTTTCACATATTCCCCCCAAAGACTGTGGCAGGAATATATAGATAGGGCTTTGGGTAAACGCCAGGAGACCTTCTGCAACCTCCCCCTTCCTTCTGTGAGTCCATCACCCACCACTTCCCCCCTCCTCACTCCAGTCCAGCTTCACTGGCCATTTTGCAGTTGAACACGCCAGCCACACTCCCACCTCAGGGCCTTTGCATGTGCTGTTCTCTGCATGGAAAGCTCTTCCCTTGGAGCTCTACGCCTCCCTCACCTTTTTCAAGTCTGTACTCAATGCGCCTTCTGGAGGAAGACATCCCTGACCACCCTACTTAAAGTTGCAACACCCCTCCCCCAGCACTCCTTGCCCTCATGTCTTGATTTATTTTTCTCTGCCTCACTTACCACTTCCTAATATACTCTATAATCTACTTATTTCTGTTGTTTGGATCATGTTATGCCCCTGCTTAATATCTTTCAGCGGTTCTCCATGTCTTACGGGTCTCCCATAAGGGTGGGTGATTTGGTTGGTCCTGGGGCTCAGCATTTATTAACATTGAATCATAGACCAAAAAGTTTAACCTTTCCACTCTCTCCTGCTTAGTCAAGGACAAAGTCTCAGTCGGTGTTAGCGTGTCTCTAACATGTTATTCTCCATTTTTAACAAAGAGAGATCAGTTCTCACGCTCTGAGCTTTCAGCAGGCGACAGTGTCTAATCAGAATTGAAGAATATCATTTTGTGTTTGTTGTATTTACTTCTTTGACAAAAGATACCAGTTTTTCATTTACCAGTGATAAAAAGTTTACTTTCTAAATAATTTAAGTAGAAAGCCCAAGTACCTGATATGAAGAAAATCATGAAGGGGCTACACAAATGACACAAGTTTAAGAAATCGTTATGTATACAACAGATTCAAAATATACTTCAACGGTGCACTCAGCCTTTCACGACCTGGCACATGGTGCAGTCTCTTAGATACTCTCCTCATGCACCTTGACTCTGGAAATACAGGAGGATTTACGATTCCCCTGGCATTTTTTGCAGTTTCACACATCTGTGCCCAGAATGGGCATCCCAGCATTACCTTCTGGGTGAAACCCTACTCAGAAGTCAGCGTCACCATCACCACCTCTGAGAAGCCCCTTGCAATCTCTCTATGCAAGACAGAATTCATCCTTTGCTTCTCTCTGCTGCCTGTCTACCGTGTTTATACCTGTATTGTTGCACGAATTACACGGCACTTGTTTAGACAACGGTTCCTTGAGAGCAGAGACTGCCCTATGCCTCTTGTATCTACTGTGTGGAGTGGCTCGCACACATCAGATGCTCAATAACTGTTGAGTGAAACACTGTATCTCATGGACACTGCAGGACAATCTGATTGCCTGGCACTTTGGGGTCAGGGATGAGTCTAGAATGAAATCGAAACAACCTGGCCTGCACCGTCCTCAGGGTAAGTCAGGACCTTGGGGTTCCCTCAGATTCCTCTCCTCTATCCGAGTGAGACTCTCCCAGCCCAGCACAAAAGCACATGCATCCTCCCCTGTACACCGAGTCACCTGGCCAACTGGGTATGTCAGAAGGACCTCCATTTCCCTGCCCACTTAGAACCATGTGGAAAGTCTTCAGCTAGAATAACACTCCTGGTCTCTCTCGCTACCCTGCAGTCACTCCTCACATTGCCCTGATTAGCTGGTGAGTTTGGAAGAAGTAACAAACCATGCTGTGGTCAGCAACCCTCCCAGAGCCCTGCCAGAAGCAGCTATCCCCCCAAAAGGCAGTGCCCACTCCTCTGGTCCATCGACGCTGAGGGACAGCGCTGGGGGATGCCCAAAGTCCCAGCTCTGCTGTGACCAGGTGTGAGTCTAACTCAGCAGGGCCATCGGCAGGCTCTTTGGACCACATTCTCAGCCATCTTCATCAGTGACAGAGCTGACCTTTTTTTTTTTTTTTTTTTGCAGTATGCGGGCCTCTCACTGTTGTGGCCTCTCCTGTTGCGGAGCACAGGCTCCAGACGCGCAGGCTCAGCGGCCATGGCTCACGGGCCCAGCCGCTCCACGGCATGTGGGATCCTCCCGGACTGGGTTATGAACCCGCATCCCCTGCATCGGCAGGCAGACTCCCAACCACTGTGCCACCAGGGAAGCCCAGAGCTGACCATTTGATCGCCATTTGTCTGACTCTTGACAACTGGTCCTGAACTTGGGAAGGGAAGAGAGGAATGCAATCTCACGTGTTGCCCTCCTCTCCACCCCAACTTTCAACAGGGTATAAAGTCTTGGAAGTCTATAGAAGCTAGAAGTCACAGGTTCAGGCAGAGGACCTGGGCTTGAGTTGTCAGGGAATCTATAGTCAAGACCCAACTGGGGGTGCTCTTGGAAGACTGCCCCACAGAGGCTGTATTTTACCCCCAACATACACCTACACTCATGCCAAGGCCCCAGGGTCCAAGTCCCACCCTTCTGGGTTCACTCATCCCCCTTTTCTGCTTTCATCCTCTGAGCCCACAATTCCAACCACTCCTCCCCGTCTTTGGCATCCAGGTGTAGCCAGTTAAGGGCATGGGCCCCAGGGTCAGACAGACAGGCTAGGGCTTGATCATCATCCTTTCCACTTACCACTGGCTGGGCCAGTACAGTGATGGCATTTCCTGGGGTCTCAGTTTGCCCTTATTTAAATAGTGATAACAATAATAGCACCTGCAGGGTACATGCTCAGTATGGTACCTGGCACACAGCAAATGCTCTGTCAGTGTTGGCTGCCGTTATGATGGTCCCACTAGGGCCTGTTTCTGCAGCCTTGGCTCCCGACACCCTTTCTTGTTCGTGTCTGGTATTGACCTTCCTACTTTAGCCACAGGTAAGAGTCCTGCCCACTGCATCCATCCAGCCCTCGGGGAGCCACACAGGGGGATGTAGCCCATGTTGCCTCCCCACAGGGTACAAGGATCAGGCAGGTCCCAGATTGTCCAGATACAGGCAAAGTTCTGGGGTGTAAACCCTGCTGAGTATCTTCTGAGTGCCTGAGGGGCTCAGAACACTAGTCCCCTTTAGTTCTAGTGGCCTAAGGATGTAGGACCCAGGGATCTCAGGAGAACCAGGAGAGCTTTCATTAGTCCAGCTGCTTCAGCTTCCTGGGGCCTGTGGGTACAGCAGGTCTCAGTGCTCTTTCCGACTGTGACAGGTTCCAGCCCCAGCAGCTGCCTCTGCCAGTTCTCAGCAGTGACGTTCACAGTGAATAATGCCTTTTCCCAGACAGCATATGGCTTTGGTAGAGTTTGGTATTCAAAAGGCACAAACTCACGGTCGCATGGGCCCGCCGCCCAAGCTACTCTGGCCAAGTCAGGCCACGCAGGGCAGCAGGGGTTGGGGGACTTGAATGAGTATCACCGTGAACCAGGCTTGAGGGGAGCAGAGTACCGGCCCCGCTGGAAGGCTGGCTGGTGCGTCCGCCAAGGAACAAATTCCCCGCAAGTCCAAGAATGTGGAAACTGGAAGTAAGGGAGGAATACTCCCTTTCTAGATTTTCCACTTGTTAGAAGTCAAGGGAGTAGTTTTCCAAGTAGGCTCACAGTCATGGTTTGCAAAAATGGTAACAACTCCCCTTCCTGTACGAACCCCCTTCGGTAGAGCCCTCCCACAATGACTTTAAACTTGGCCACGTGACTTCCTTTGGCCAATAGGATAGCAGCAAATGTGAAACATGCAGAAACGTGAAAATCGCTGTTGCATCGAGGCTTGCCCTCCTGCTGCTCCTGGAACCCCGTGGCCACCACGGAGAGCTCCCAGGCTCCCCTGCTGGGGGATGGGAGACTGTGTGGAGGTGGGGCTCCCATCATCTCAGGCATCCTGGACCAAGACACTGTCTACCAGGCAGCCTGGCCACTAGCTGGCCACAGATGCACGAGGGAGTCCAGTCAAGTTCAGGTGAGCCTGGCCCAGACCAGAAGAACTGTTCAGGTGAGCCCAGGCCAAATTGCCAAACTGCAGAGTTGTTGAGCTTAATAAATGGCTGTTAAGTCACGACGTTTTGGAGTACTTTGTTACGCAACAAAAGCAAACGGAAACACATGGATTTTGTGTTGTCAGAGATCGCCAGAGTAGACACAGCTTAATCCAGCTAGACTCTGACATACCTGTTTAGAACATCCCAGGGTGGCAATTTATAGAGATTTAAAGAAAAAGGGAGTGATTATGAATTCAAAGTGACCTGTATCAGAAAGAAAAAGCCATCTCCCAGTGCTTCCTCCCTTCCCAGTCTAGTTTATCTGTCCCCCAAAAGTTTTAGGCGGATGTAAGTTGACATAAGGGAAAATGGTCCAAGAAACTTGCCGTTAAAGTAAGATAAGACTTAATGGACATTTAAATGCCTACCATGTGCCAGGCTTTGAACTTGGTGTTTTAAACATTCTCGGTTTCATTCGCCCCCGCTTAACCTACGAGATAGATTCTGCTTCCGCAGGTTCTGAAGCCCAGGCTCAGAAAAGAGGCGTTGTTTTCCCCGGGAGTGGAGGAGCCAGGGTTTGAAATCTGCTCTGCTAATTCAAACTTCAGGTATTTTCATGTTACCACAGGATTCCTATTCCAGCGAACTCCTGTTGACCGCTGCTTATGTGCCAGGTCCTTTTCTGAGTGCTTTCCATAAAGAATTTAATCCTCAACTCTAAACCAATGGGGTAGGAACTGTTGTTACCATCACGGAACAGATGAGGAAACTGAGGCATGGACAGCTTAAGAAACGTGTGCATGGTCACACATCTGATGAGTGGTCGATTTGACACCAGGCCTTCTGCCTCACGGGCTTATTTTAGCCAGATTGTTCCATATTCGTGGCTGAAAGCCTGGAAGTCATTATACAACCACCTCCTTCTCATTTTGCTGTTTAGAAACCAATACTAGGGCCCCAGGCAGGGAAGCAGATTGCCTGACAAGCCCATGTTTTGGATTCTCTGGGATGAAGTTTGGGAGAATCTTATATTCTGGGGTCCAGAGCTGCCCCCTTCTCTGTCCTCAACGGAGCAGCCCACCACCTAGTGGACGGTGCTAGAGTTGCCAGTTTAGGCACTTCCGTGGATCAGGCTGGTAACTGGTGAATGCAACGGGCTGGGTGGGGCTGGTGCGGAATCCTTGGCTACACACTTCATCGAAAGAGGAAATTATTTCTTTCCAGATGATTGTTAGCAGGCAGGAATATGGGTGCACTGTTGCCCAATTTTCCCATTTTTCAAGGCAAGCCAGAAATTTAATTTTTTCATGTGTTTTTATTTTTAAGTTGGCATCCAATAAATTTTTTTTTTCTCAAAATACCACGTGAGCCAAACAAAACTTCTTTAAGCCAAATATTGCCCAAGAGCAGCATTTGCTCTATTTGGCAGAGGAGATCAAACTCGGGGTAAATGACAATAAAAATCAGAATGAATTTAAGGGGGAATTTATCTCCTAGAAAATAAGTCTGGAATAATCATCTTTAGGGTCGATAAGAGAAGTGAAGGGTGGATTATTAAATAGTCTTTCACTTGGGTTTACCTCCAGGGCTGCCATTTGACATCCTAATACTCAGCTGACAAATCCCAAGACTGTCCCATTTCTGTGTAGAGAGCGGATTTACAAGCCAAATTCTGAAATCTTCATCTCAGAGAGTCTGCTGTGCTACTGGCTCTTTGGGTATCTACAACAGCATACAGATCTTATTTCCATCAACGATAAACACACAGTCTGGAGAAGAATAGGCACCATCTGTAATCGTTCTACTGGCACCCAGCAAAATGTTTATATGCCTGGTCAGTTCCCACAGGCCTATTCCAGGATCGTTTGTACCTCCCAGGTGAGCCTACCCTGGCTCTGAAAATGAATCCTTTTCCCTACCAACATCGGAGTCTGAGCCACACAGGTGTCTAGCCCATGAGGTGTTGCTGACAGCGGCTGCTCTCAATGTAGGAGACTTGCTGGCTTCCTTGGGAGACTTTGCCTCTAAATCCCAGGCCCCTGTGGGTGGAAGGATATTGGACCAGGTTCATTCATTCATCAAATGTTTATTGAGCATCTACTCTGTGTGAGGCACTGTTCCAGAGTCCAAAGGTAGACTGAACGAAAGAGACAAAAACCCCTGCCTTCATGGAGATTGTGTTGTGGGAGATGGACAATAAACAAGATGAATAAGCAAAATAGATAGCATATTAGAGAACATAAGTGCTAAGGAGAAGAAAACAGAGCAGGGACGGGGATGATGAAAAGTAAGGGGATTAAAGTTTTACGAAGAGTGTCTGGGGAAGGCTTTACTCAGAAGAGGTGTTTGGGCAGAATTTTATAGCAAGTAAGGGAGGGGGCACGAGGCTCTTGGAGGAGAAAGCATTCCAGGTGGTACAAACACAGGTGCACGATCCCTGAGGTGACACTGTGCCTGGTGTATGCTAGGGACAGTGAGGAAGCCGTGCTGCTAGAACGGAATAGCAGGAGAGGAGGTCAGAGGGACAAAGCAGAAAAGGCTGGGGTGTGGGACATGGGAGGTCATAGAAGGACTTCGATGTTTATTCTGAATGAAATGAGAAGCAGAGGAGTAATCTAATCCATCTATGTTTTAGCAGATCCCACAGGCTGCAGTGCTGGAGGCGGACAGAAGAAAGCAAGGGCAGAAGCAAGAATCAGTTAGGAGGCTATTGACAGTCATTCACAAAAGAGATGATGCTGGCTTGGCGAGAGAGGGTAAGAAGTGGGCAGACTGGTCAAATCCCCGAATTCTTGATTATTACTGCCACCATAAGCTTATTGGGCATTGCTGGTGGGCTTCGCTGGGGCCCATGGGTCCCCTGAAATTGTCTGCAAAATGCTGTTTTGTGTATTGTATATATATGGGAGGGTCAGTACATGACAGTACATCCCAGGGATTATAAACTGCCCTGTGCAGTCAAATGGCCTGAGCTCAAATTCCACGTGAGCACCTTACTCTCTCTGTAACCCTACACAAGCTTTTAAACCTTAGTATACTCACCTGTAAACTCAAGGATATTAATAACTGTGCCTACCTTATGTGTTTTAAGAATTGAAGACTACATTTGTAAAACACTTCATAGTAAATATTCAATATACGTTAGCTATTTTTATCCCATTTTTTCAAAGTGTCAGTAACCCAAATAAGGTTGAGACTCTAAGGCTTTGCCTTCACCCTGAGCTGGACCACATCTGGTATAAAAGGGCTTCTTTTGTTCCCCTGACTTAAATTTTAAAAAGGTTGAAGATCTTGAGGTTTTAGCTTAGGCCTGCTCTGTAATCTTGAATCAGGAAACCGAGTCTTGGTTAGGCTGAGTAGACTGCAGAGCTAGAAAATGGCAGGGCGGAACCCCCAGCTGTCTGATGCTAACCCATGTCTTTACAATACCATGCTGCTTCCCGAATGTGATGGAAGACTTTCTCCTCAAAGATTTGTCCAGCAAGGCTGACGAGGGAGGTCTCTAACAGAAGGCAAAGTCAGAATCAGCCCTGCCTCGGAGGGCTAGTTTTACAGAGAACCCCTTCGCCAGCTTCACTGGGCTTCCCTCTGCTCTTCCAACAACATACATCACAGTGGCAGGTCTCGCTGTTGAATACCTGTCAGGGAAATGCTAATTTCATTGTAGGTCCCACCGCTGTTCAGATGATCACAAACAGGTCCATCAGAAGTCCTCAGGGGACAGCATTTATAAGCGATTCCCCCTGTAGACTGTACCAGTGGAGCCTCCTAAAACTGCTGCTTCATTAATGGGCCATCTTCATATTTGTTAATGTCTAATTACTGACACTAATGGACTCATGTATTTTAAAAATGAAATGATGGGTTTTATTCAATTAGGAAAAGCACCAGATAAACTGCTGAATAAATCTAGCAAGGGACACAAAGGACTGCTAGCTAAACAGGCACCCCCAGCTCAGGAGACCTCAGGATGCTGCAGCAGCAAAATTAACTTCAAAGAGAAACAAATCAATGCCGGGATTATAAAATGGAGCACAGTTGTGGATGAATTCATCTTTAGATTAACAACTGTCCTGGGGACGGCCCACCCTCAGAAATGGATCTGAAACTTAACTGCTGCTGACTTTCAAATATTTCCTGACTTTGCATTCTCTGGCTGATTTACATGGAAATAACATATCAGATAAGTAAAAAGGAAAAAACAAAGATCCTGCGTAATCCCACCATATACAAATATACATTATTAACAGTGTGTTGTATATTCTTCAGACTTTTTATGTTTCTATTTATATGATTTTGTGCGTGTATTTTCAAAAGCTAAACAGAATCACACTAAATGAACGTGATGTTCTGTAACTTTCTAAAACTTGTTAATATACAATGGATAATATTCCATGTTAATAGTTTACACTATGGACTTCATTGCTTTAAACAGTTGTATAGTATTCCATACCAATCTCTTATATTGGATATTTGTTTGTTTGCATTTTAAAATATTCAAACGAAACTATATTAAACATCCTTGAAGCTAAATATACATCTGCTCTTTATTTTCTTGAACTTGTTTTCTAAAAAGCAGAGTGTCTGAATGTGACTGAGTCTAAGGCTTTCCAACAAACAGTCAAATTTCCTTCCAGAACAGTTATACCAATTGACATTCATAATAGCACTACAAGAGGGTATTTTCACATTTTCCAATTTCATAAGTGAAAAAATGCTGCCATTATTTTACCTCATTTTTTTCATGACTACTGAGTTGAGCGCTTTTCTTTCCTTTGTGGATTGTCCGTTTGAATTTCTGCTTCCCACATTTGCTTTTTCACGCTCATTGCCCCGTTCGTTATTAGGGTGTCTGTCTCCTTCTTATTTATATGTTATAAATCTTTACAAGTTAACAACAGTTAATGCTTGACTGTCTGTGTTGCATATACCATTATCCATTTTGAACTTCTGCTTCACCTTTATAATTTTTTTGGTGTAAAAATGCTTTCACAATTTTATGTAGTCCGATTTCTTAGTCTTTTCCTACATGTTTTCTGTCTTGGTGTCATGCTTAGAAAATTTTGACCACTCCATAGCTATAAAGTGGTTTTATTTTTAACAAGCATGTTGAGACATTTTGATATATGTGAGGGAAGAATTATTTTCCAAATGGCTACCCAGTTGTCCCAATACCATTTCTTAAATAAGTCTTTCCCACTGATTCAAGTGCCACATTATCATATAACAAACTCAAATATTTTATGAATTTTCTATTCTACTCCACTGAACTTTCTTATAGAAGTACTATACTTTTAATTAGTATAAACTTACATTATGTTTTAATATAATCATATTCTCCAAATTCAAAATCGTCTCCAGTGTTCTCGCTGATCTCCAGATGAACCTTAAAAGTCAAGATCTTTCTTTTCATTGGTGTTTCCATTTAAGTGAATGAAAGGAATAGATTAATTTGAGGAGAGTTGACATCCAGGTACATGCCATGCCCTCCACTCATTCAGGTCTTTGTTTACATTATCTAGTAAAGTTTTATAGTTCATACACATTCTTTCTAGGCATTTATTTAAGTATTTAGCATTTTATTTCTGTCATAAACAGCCCTCCTCCCTGTATATTGTAACAATACACAATATTCTTAACTGATTATTGTGTGTGTGTGTGTGTGTGTGTGTATGTGTGTAGGTATTATTCCCTCTGCCAAGCTCTGCTAAACTCTTTTATTAGTTCCTAAACTGTCAGTTGATTATCTGGTTTTGTGGGCAGACAATATCATCATCTGCTAATCAAGAAAAAGGGTGACTTCTTTTCAGAATCTGTGTCTAGTTTCACCTTTTTCTTGTCTTGTTGCATTGGCTCTACCTTCCAGAACAATACTAAATAACTGCAGTCATAATGGTGTTGTTCTGGGCTTTAAATGCCACTTAAACATAATGTAGGAAGCTAGTCAGATAAATAAAAAGACTATCCACTAGTCCTAATTTAGTATTTTGTTTTCAGAAATGACTGCTGACTTCTAGCAATGCCTAATTTAAAAGCCATCCAACTGATTGTGAATTTTTCCTTCCTTTTACCCACTATATGCTTTACTCATATTATTAAGCACCCTAATAACAAGCCATTCCTAGCATTCTTAGAAGAAATTCTACTTGGCTACAGTAAATACCCCCTCACCAATTCTCTAAATATATATTTCTTTGTGTTAATTTAACTGAATATTATTTGCTCCTTTATCATTAGGTTTTCTGCATTAGTGTTCAGAATTTGGTATCAGGGAAATACAGTTGCTTGCTAGTAAAATAAACAGGGAAGTATGTTTTTTTAATGTCTGGAATAGCATAAATTATCAAGCTCCTTGAAGATTTGATTGAATTCATACATGGACTAGCATACATGGTCTAGCAGCTTTTGGGGGAACATTATTTTCAAATACGTTCATGGTTGTTACTATGTTTTCAGTTTTTCTACATCTTCTTGAGTCATTTTTTTTCCCGTAGAAAACCATCTGCTTAAATGAGGTTTTCCCTTTTAATAAGTGAAATACATATATTTTTAAATCTGCTGTTTTGTCTTTCTAATATTGTGCATTCAAGTTTTCTTCCCGCCCCCCCCCCTCCTTGATTTACCTATCCAGAGATCTAGTTTGCATTTTCAAAAAAGCAGCACTTGGGTTTATTTATCAATTAAAGTGTCTTGAGGGCCATGCTCCTAGCAGAAGTTGTAAATGTGTGATTTGTGGGTATTCAGTCATATGTATCCAGGGCTGTCTGCTCAGTCTACATCTCCCTTTCTGCAAGCGACCCCTTCACTCGCAGGAGTGGCCCCTGCATTCTGTTTGTACTGAGTAGCCTGACCTCCTAATCTGGACCAGAGCAGCTGTAGACACTTGGCTCAAGCTACAGCAGTCAAGCAATCTTGTGAACTTGGAACTGAGAATCAGATACACTAGTTAATATTTGCCATTTGCTCAAATAGGTAATTACTGCCTTGGCTCCTGGCTACAGTTCTTCATGAGGTCCTGCCATATTTCCTATACTTGGCTCCATGAAATATCCCTGTAACTTTATAATAAACCCCCCTTTTCTGCTTTCCCTAATTTGAATAAGTTTCTGCTATTTTCAACCAGATGATACTTGATTCAGACGGTCGCTGAGGGTCAGACATCCATCACAACACCTCCTCCAGAAACAGAGAAACTGCATGTTGGTCATGTTGGTGTGGCCTTGACTGAAGGGACAGTGTGGATCAGATGACTTTCAGTCCCTCTATATTCTTACTTTTTAAGTTTATATGTTACCTTGAGACTTCAATTTCTACCCAACTTACCAAAGGAATGTTTGTCCAATACATTTGCAGTTACTGTGGTGGTGAGAGTTTATCTAAGCTACTCCCTGGCACTGCTGCCTTGGCATCCATTCTGTTTGGTCAAGTGGGCTGTGGAGGCATTAAGCTGACACTAGCCCCCGCATGTAAGCACATGCCCTAGGTAACAGCCCCCAGAGTCACAAGCAAATGTAACTTCCTGATATGACTTTTCCAGAAGCCCCACACTCCTCCCAAGGTCTTCCCCTTGTGTGCCCCTTAGATAAGACCCCCATGGAGCTTTCCAAAACCCTGCTCTTTCTGGTTCAAATTGACCAATCTGGCCTTAGCCCGGGAACCCCAAAGCACTCCACACACAGACCCTAATAAAGGCCTATTTCCCAGGTTCTATCTCTCTTTCGGCCTGCCCCCTGCCTTGACTTCCCTGTGTGGCCCTGCGAGATATGCCATGTACTTGCGAGATATGCCATGTACTTGCGAGATATGCCATGTACTTCCTCCAGGACAGGTGAGTAATTAACTCTCTACTTCAGTTTCTCTTGTGCTCTTTTGTTAAACCTCCTCACCATCCAACACCCTGTTGTTCCACTTAGCAAATGTTAATTTAACAAAGTCTTAAAACCTGGTCACATGAGCGCCATGATTAGGGACTTTCAGATGGAGTGAGGAACCCTGCCAAACTCAACAGAGGAAGGAACGGTGGAGTGCTGTCATGGGTGCTGGGAGCTACAGAGGATGAGAGGAAAGGGTGGTGGGTATTTGCCACTGAGCATCTTGGATGGCCTGGAGAACTATGGATTGTACTAAAACAGCCAGAATCTTTGCCTCACGGATGGGACTTTCGGCACTCCCCTGTGTGTAAGCCTTGTGAGTAAAGGACACTTGCTGGATCAGAGGTGTTGTAGCAGGAGTTGATGGTCTTAAGGACGTGGGTCCTTCAGAAGGGCCCTGGCCTGGAAGGTCGGAACATTTTGAGTGCTTCTCAGAGGAAGAGGGCCATTGAGTCAGGGGACCTGTGTGTGGAATGACACCAGTGAGTGAGATGGCTGTTTTCATAAGCACCATGAGAATAAGAACAACTTTATGGCCCTAAGGTGGAGACAAACTAGCAATCACATCTACTGATGTAACATCCCAGAAGGCAGGATTCAGGAGGCACATCATTCTCAAACACATACCGTGAATCTGCTCATCTGGGGGCACTAGTGGGGTTACCAGGAATCCCAGGAGAACTTATGTAAGGTCCTGGGCAACTTGTAGTGCTTCACTTGCAGCACAGCACAACTAGGAAGACTTTGTGTAGTTGGTGGAATAATGGCCCCAGAGATACAAGGGCCTAACCCCTGGCACCTGTAAATGTGACCTCATTTAGAAAAGCAGTCTTTGCAAATGCGATAAAGTTAAGGACCTTAAGTTGGGGAGATTTTTGTGAATTATCAGGGTGGGCCCTAAATTAAATCACAGGTATTCTTTGTAAGAGGGAAGCAGAGGAAGATCTGACACGCATAGAGAAGCAAGTGGTGTGAAGACAGATCAGAGAGAGATTTAAAGATTGGAGTGATGTGGCCACTAGCCAAGGAATGCTGGCAGCCACCAGAAGCTGGAAGAGGCCAGGACCAGATCCTCCCCAAGAGCTTCTAGAAGGAGCACGGTCCTGCCAACACCTTGATTTTGGCCCTGATTTTTGGACCCTGGCCTCCACTATGTGAGAGAATAAACTCTCATTGTTTTAAGTCAAGGACTTTGTGGTAATTTGTTACGGCAGCCTTAAGAAACTAATACACTGTACTTGTGGCTTCCCTGAGAGCATCCATGGCCAGTGTGTCTATTCACAGAATGTCCACGAGAGAGGACATTCACAAGAATGTTCTAGGTCAGGAGGCAGAGAGCCACTCATGAGTGCCAAGCAGAGCTCCGGTGTCAAGCTGGCAAGATCTCAGGGCAGAAAAAACCATTTGCAGGAGCTGGTGGACCCATGACTGTTAAGAGGTTGGAAGGAGTCTTTGGGTTGCAAACAGAAACCAAAACAAAAAGGGTTTGAATGGAGAGAGAATTTTTGCCACAAAATGGAAGCATGCAGACCCCACCGGATCCGGGGGTTCAGAGGGTGTCCCCAGAGCTCAGCCTCTCTCTGCCTCTCCCAGTCCCAACGCCCTCACTGCTTTATCCACATGCCAGGGGCAGGCATCCTATCAGCCCGGTAACTTCAGTAGAAAAAGGAAGTTGCCCTGATGACTCTGGCAGGAAAGTCCTGCCGCAGACACTATGGTTCAGCTCGTACCATGAACCAATCACCACAGCCAAGGGGGCTGGGCATTCAAGGAGGTGTGAGACTTGGAAGTGGACGTAGGGGCAGAGATGCAAACAGTGCACCTGTGGTTGACAAAGCTGAATGGCAGTGCAGAGATCTTGGGATTCCAGTGGTGGGCATGGGTGGTTAATACATTGCAGAAGGCTTGACAACACACCTTCATCTTGAGGACCAAAGGGCCTTCTGCTCCAAGTGAGTTGTTACCCGTCAAGTTCAAGTTGATGGCAGTGGGAAGCTTGTGCCAGGGAATTCTCAGGATATGCTGGCCTTGGCAGGCATGTTGCATTTTTTATTGGGCTACCCACACACGCTATTACTTTTGCCCCACTGCATCTTTAAAGGCATCCCAGGACACCAAAATCACCACTATCTGCTTTCTCTGCTCTTCCTACCAGGCTGATGGGGAAAGTAATAAAACCTATAAATGGGGATGCTGTAAGTTCAAAAGCAAGCACGGTCATCTTAGCCAGGGCCATTTAAAAAATTGTACTCAAGTATTTCCTCAGCATCCACTATTTTCCAAGCTGTGCGGGTGCAGAGGACATTAACATTGAACAAAACAAACCTGTTTCCTGCTCACATGGGCTGCCTCCTTCATCCCCGTAGGGGATGTTCCAAACCTTTACTCTTTTCCTCTCGGCTGTCAACCTTGCTCAGCTCCTTTGGAAAGATGAAAGCCAGCAGGCATAGCTTGCTACCCACCCCGAGCCTGGGAACATCAGAGACACGTGAGATGACTGGTTCCCCAGCCAGCTTCCTGAGAACGGACTCTGATCCACGCCGGCAGCCAGTAGAAACCACAGAAGGTGTCTGAACAATCTGAGTCCGAAAGATCCAACGGTCTAGGGTAGGTAAGCTCACATGCTGCCAGAGCCAGGCAGGGAACAGAGACGTGTGAGATGGGAAGGGTGTAAGACAAGTGATGCTAAACAGCTGGGACTGCAAGAATAACAGGTGCCTGGTTAGTTTGCCTTTAAAACACTGTGGGAGGCCAATGAAACCACTTCAGCAAATCCACAGGCTGCATCTCGCTCCACCTTCCACCAGTTTGCAACTGGTGCTGCTGACTCTCTTCAAAGAAACTGAGGAGAATCCTGCCTCACAAATGAGACACGCAGCCACACCAGTTGCCTTTAGATCCTAAAACAAGAATGCCTAGTAGGCCTTTTGGTGCATTCACTCACGTATTCATTCGACAAATGTTTATTGAGTATTTATTAAGTGCAGGATGCTGTGCTAGGCATTGGTAAATGAACTCCCCCGATCCCCACCATCCCACAGAGCTCACATTCCCAAGGTGGGGTGGAGAGACAAGCAGTGGACATTAAACAAGTGAAATACGTCATGAAGAAAATACACAGGATGGGAGACGCTACTTTAGCTAAGAAAGGTCTCTACAGTGGATATACTGGGCTCACGTTTGAAGGATGGGAGGCAGCCAGGACTGGGGAGCAGAGTGCTCTCTCTAGGAATCAAGTGCAAAGGCCCTGAGGCAGGAAAGTAGCTCAGTGGGTTCAGGAAACGGAGAGGACCCCTGTGACTCTAGTGAGGGCGGTGAGCCAGGGGCCACAGAGGTCGGCAATAGCCAAGATCTTGGAGGCCGTGGTAGGAGGTTTGTATTTTATTATTTTAAGTTCCATTGACCCATGACTCCTGGAAGGAGGCCCCCCTCCACAGCTCTGGACTAAAAATTAATTCGTATTCAGATAATGGTACAGGTGCCTGCCTAAGAAAGAGGACAAGGCTGGTCTGAGGATCTCATCTCCTCCAGCTCCCCTGTGACATTCCAGAGCACAACCCCATGTCCAGGCCCCTCTGAAATAAGAACCACCTTCCGCCAACTCTGACAGGAGAGGACCACTCTGGCCCAACAAGGAAGTCTTTGAGACAGGAGGGTAGGCACAGCTCAGAAAGGCTCTCAGGAGACCTGACAGTTGGAATACCGACCATGAGACTGAGTAGCAAATTACTGACTCAATTACATTTTCAGCAAAGAATCACAGAATAGGTACTAAATTCAGTTATCCAGCCTTCTTCAAATTGTGAGTTCCCACTATCTTTCCCCAAATATCCCCTTTGTGCCAAGAATTATTAGAGGCCGTTTGCATTGTTTGCAAACACGAACAAGAATGTGTACCGTGAGTGTGGCAAAATACTTCGTGCTGTTCTCGAGTGTGGAGGCGTGGGTCTTTCCTGAGTGTGGGTAACATTTGACTGGGATCATTGGGTGGGGAGGCAAGATCAAAAAACAAGGACAGAGCGGTTTTATCATATTTCTGGTCAGCAAGATTTGGTGTTTTCTTTATTATATATATAATATGTATATATTATATTATATAGCACTTTGCAATATATCCAATGAATTCATGTACATCATCACAGAGACACCCAGCAAGGGAGGCATTTCCCTCATTTTGCAATGCAGAAACAGGTTCAAAGAGGGGAAGGGACTTGTCTAAGGTCATACAGTACAAAGCAGGGACTTGAACCCAGGCTGTCTGACTGGATCTTTAAAGCTCTTACTACTCTAGCCTCCTTACTAAATTGACTACCTCCCCAGAATAACTCACTCCCCCTCAATCAGAAGAAATTGATTCTAAAATAGGTCTTCCTAGAATTATATTTGTAATAATATAGTAATCTACTTATGCTATACTTCATAATTTGAGAACATAGAGAATTCTGTTGTCTCAGCGGGTGAGTTTTCTGGTTTAAAAACAAGTACCATCCACACCACAAATGCATGTGCTTACACATCCTCCTGGACAGCCCATGTGCTGCTCAAGAGGGCCTCAGCACATGTTCTTCTTTTACCTTTTGTGTCTAGCACTGCACCCGGCACGCTGGAGATGTCAGGAAAGGTTTGTAAAATGAATGAATGAACAACAACGGAAAAAGCTATCCTACTTAAGAACCCCTCACATCTCTCCTTCAGCTCCCCTCCGATGCACTGAGTGGCTTATTAATTATGGATGGAAATGGAAGCTCTGAAACAGAAGCTGATGTGGGTATAAGCACACCCTGTGTTTGCATAATCATAAGTAGATTATTAAAAATGGATAAGGCAGCCATAATTGAGCTCCAGCCCACCAGAAATCTTAGAGGAAGCAGATGGAACATTTGGGCATTTTCTGTGCTTTAATCTAAACCAGCAGAAAAAAAAAATTGATTAGAAGATTGTCTTTCACATTCCATTATTGATTTCCAGGCTCTCATTAGCAAATGGGTCACTGTAAGAGCTTTCCCCAGCGCAGTCAGAGACATGGGGATTTTATTTAGAGGGAGTTAAACTTTTCTCTGTTTGTCAAGCTCTTTTGAGAGTTTGGGCTTCTGGCCAAAGTTGTAAGTGAATTTTTCCCCAAACACACTTTCCTTTCGTTTTGAAGTGGGGCTGGAAAGGAAATGATATTAATGCATTTTCCACTGTTTATGCTTTAAAATCATCTCAAATACTCATCAAGAGGCTCCAGTGGAAATAACAAGAAGGCTTTCTTAAAGGGAAATCACGCAAAGGCTTGAAGAAAGAAAATGATCGTTGGATAACACACGTGAGGAAAGACGCAAGAAATGTCTTGTGAAAGAGTACATGTTGGCTCACGTGAAAAATTACAACTGTGGAAACCCAAGTTAACAAGTAAATAAATGTAAATAATCAAGGAGGAGCATTTCCTGAGTGCTTATATCATTGCCAAGTGGTCATATCGACTCATTTCATCCTCCTGACCATGAGGCAAATGTTATCATCTCCACTTTACAGAAGAGAAAATACGTGCTCGAGGTCAAAGAGGTATTGAAGAACAAAGGTCAAATCTGAACGCAGCCCTGTCTGACCCATGTCACAGGCCATCCACCTTTGTTGTACAGATCTGAGTCATTAAAATTAATGTTATTTTTGTCACTATATTCAGGAAATCTCACATAAAGTCATGCGTATGAGAGCTAACTGAATTTTTATTATACAAACAGGTGTCATTCAGCCTCCCTGAGCCTCACTTTCTTTCCTCACTTATAAAATGGGGGTGATAGTAATATATACCTGTGGAGTTGTTGAAAGGGTTAAATGATGCAGTGTGTATAAAACGCCTAGGTCAGGGCCTCATACATATTAGCGTTGAATAAAGTGTTGTTATTGAGACTACATAGCATCAGTTGAAATGTTTCTATTCTTACATTTGAATGACACCTCTAGGCATCAGCTGAGAGCTGGAAAAACCTTCAGAAATGACCCAGCACTGCTCCCTCATGTAAAGGCCCAGAGGAGAGACATGACATGCCCAAGGCAGAGAAAAATCAGGATTGCTGCTTCCTGGGACACTTTCAGGTCACTACCAACGGATGACACATCAGTTACCAAATGGAAGCAGACATGGAGCTCTCCTTCTCTTCCAGAGCCTACTCCACCTGCCCCAGAGTGGACTTCCTACCACTCTTTACCACCAGAAGTGCTCAAAACCTAAGAGGTAAGAGATGGGGAAAGCTTTGGTTTCTTAGTGAAGGTATATGTTTTGGGGCTATAGCCATGGAGGCAGGAAAGAAGAATAATCCTACATTAGCAATAGGATTTCTATTTCTGGGGAATGACACAGGATTGAGGATTTACATACTTAAACATGCAAAAATAAGTTGAAGAAACTGCATCAGGACTAGCAGTTTAGGGAAAGCAATTACAGATTGCAGAAGGAACCACTGAGTAAAATACACCTCGAGAAGCCTGCCATTTGATATCAGCCTATAAGCCACCTTTATGCAATTAGTAAAATATGCCCCATCTGATACTTCCATCTGTTGGGAAACTGTAAAGTTTACACAAATCTATAATGTCTATGATGTGACTTGGGCCCCTTTAAATGTGGCATGGCTGTGTAGTGCACGACCTGCCCAACTGTACATTGCATCCCTGCTGGGCCAATTCACTACTTACCACTCTGAGGAAGGAGAGTGGTTTCACAGAATTAAGTGGAGAAGGTTTCTACAGTGGACATCTATTGTTTGTGTCACTACCATCCATTCATCCTTTTTATAGTAATAGTACCCTAACATTTCTCTTTTAGGATTTGGATGGGGTAGATTCCAAACCCTGCTTGAGAAGTAGGACTATGACCCATGCCAAAACTGGGCAGAATATCCCATCTCCTAGATGTGATGAGTGGTTCAAAGATGGGCATGTGATCCAACTGGAGCCAACGAGTCTACAACCAGACTTTTCCTGGGAATGCTGGGAAAGAAGAAAATATTCTTTCTGGTGTATTTGGAGTTGTGAGGATATGAGGGCTGAAGCTGTGGTGGGCATCATGCCACTGTAGGGAGCCTGAGAATGAAGTCAACACACAGAACAGAGAAAAGAGAGAGACTTGATGTGTTGCTTCTGATACCCCTGTACCCAGCCGGACCTAATGACCCCTGAACTTTTCAGTTATATCAGATAAAAAGTTCTCTTTTGCTCAAGGCAGCCTACGTTTGTTTTAATGTCACCTGCACACAAAAGAGTCCTGAGCCTCATGACCCCTACTGATTTTGAGAAGTCTGGACATCTGGAATGTTCAAAACCTGTGATGTTGGCCTGGTCAGTTGTGGAGAAGGCATAGCCCAGGGCTGGGACTGTCTGTGGCCTCACCTTCCTTCTCTGCCTCCCAGGATGCTCAATCCAGGAACTTGCAAAATCTTCCAGCTCAGGATCCATGTGAGGGAAAATTATTAGGAGAATCCACTGCCCTCTACTTGGGAGGAAATGCCAGAGCTGGATGCAACTCTCATCGATTAAAAATGATAAAAAGGAAAAGTATGGGGCCTCAAAACTGCATCATAAAATGGACAGAGCACAATTATACTTTTGAAAATGGTTTACTGAAGGAAATAGAAGTAAATTCCAATAGCATTTGCTTCGGGCTTTCAATAAAATTAAAGAAAATGCAGACACCATGAAACAAAAACATAGATGAGATGAAAAGAAAAAGAGATGAAAATGATTCTGGTTTAGAGGCAGAAAGAAATTAAACCATTTAAAAATGCATTTGATGAATGTCTATCGACAGATGAATGGATAAAGAAGATGTGGTACATATATACAATGGAATATTACTCAGCCATAAAAAAGAATGAAATAATGCCATTTGCAGCAACATGGATGGACCTACAGGTTATCATACTAAGTGAAGTAAGTCAGACAGAGAAAGACAAATATCATATGATATCACTTATATGTGGAAACTAAAAAAATGATGAAGGTGAACTTGTTTACAGAACAGAAACAAACTCACAGACTTAGAGGGTGGGCAGGTGGTTGCCAAAGGGGGAAGGTGGGGCTGGGGAGGGATGAACTGGGAGGTTGAGATTGGCATGTGCACACTACTATATGTAAAATAGATAATCAACAAGGACCTACTGTATAGACAGGGAACTATACTCAATACTCTTTAATAACCTATATGGGAAAAGAATCTGAAAAAGAATAGGTATATGAATAGGTATACCTAAATCACTTTGCTATACACCTGAAACTAACGCCACATTGTGAATCAACTATACTCCAATATAAAATTTAAAAAGTTTTTAAATGCATTTGATACAGTAACAGCTAAATGAACAATGCAGAAAAGCGACTTAGTGACAACATGGCAAGTGTGAAAAAGTTCCCCAGGATTCAGAGGAAGAGAACAGAGGTGAAAATTGTGGAAGATGGGAGATATTAAAGACAGGCAGTGTGGGGCAGCACCAGGAAAACTTGTATCTGTGACCAAGACGCCAAAACAAATGTAACAGAAGCAATGTGCGATATGAGAAAAAAAGTTTCTTGAATGGAAGAAAAACCAAATCTGTGTTTCAAAAGAATGCAAAAATCACATCAGGAAAAGAAATTCATAAAAGACACCAAAACCTAGATGTGTATTCTGGTAAAGTTCTGACTTCAAGGAAAAGAGCTACAAGTATTCAGGGGAAAAGCTAACCTGTAAAGGATGAGTCAGCCTTGCCACAGACTTCACCTCTGCAGCGTCAAACAGAAGACAATGTCGAGTCTGGGGGGTTCTGGAAGCCTGCAACCCCAGGTCTCTAAACACACAGCCAAGCTGCTGTCCTCATGTGCCACAAAAAGGAAGCTATTCTCAGCTGTTGAAGGCTCAGAGGTTCAATGGCCATATTCTATTGCAATAATATTCCAGCCAACCACTGGCTGATTCAAAATACAATTGTGAGACCATGCGCGTCTGCGTTTATAAACTGAAAAGTTGGATGAAATGGATGATTTTCTAGGAAAAGATAAATTACCAAAATTGACTCAAGAAGAGTCAAGCTGCTTAGACCAATAAAGGTGCTAGGCTTCTTGTTCGACCAGACAGGTAGCCTTGGAGAACGCTAGCCCCAGGGAGATGCTAGCCCCAGAGAGATGCCTTCCATAGAGCTTTGCGGCGCACGGCAGCCTTCCAGTATGGAGGGAACCCAGCCAGCACATGGGCTTCTGCTTTAGGGATCTCCACCCGCCCGAGGCCCTCTTCCTTCCTCTCAGGATGGGAAAAGTGAGGCTGCCTTCCAAGGCACCTTCAGACCAGACTTATCTGTAACCGATCTAGTAGAAAATCCTTGAAGTTTCTACCAAACAGGTGAAGCTATTCTTAATATCTAAAACTAATGCATTGGGATTAACAGATACAGACTAGTATATATAAAACAGATAAACAAAAAGGACCTACTGTAGAGCACAGGGAACTATATTCAATATCTTGTAATAACCTATAATGGAAAAGATTTGAAAAAGAATAGATATGTATATGTATAACTGAATCATGTTGCTGTACACCTGAAACACTGTAAATCAACTATACTTCAATAAAAAATAAAAATTATAAAAAGATAAAACAAATGCAGATTTTCCTCCTATTGTGTTGATCCTTGTCATGGGCATGAGGGGGAAGGGGAGGAAGACTTAGATGCCCATCCTCTTCAGAAGTCTCTAATCCTGAAATACAAATCAAAACTACAATGAGATCTCATCGCTCACCGGTCAGAATGGCCATCATCAAAAAATCTACAAACAATAAATGCTGGAGAGGGTGTGGAGAAAAGAGAACACTCTTGCACTGTTGGTGGGAATGTAAATTGATACAGCCACTATGGAGAACAGTATGGAGGTTCCTTAAAAAACTAAAAATAGAACTACCATATGACCCAGCAGTCCCACTACTGGGCACATACCCTGAGAAAACCATAATTCAAAAAGAGTCACGTACCAAAATGTTTATTGCTGCTCTATTTACAATAGCCAGGACATGGAAACAACCTGTGTCCATCAACAGATGAATGGATAAAGAAGATGTGGCACATACATACAATGGAATATTACTCAGCAATAAAAAGAAACGAAATTGAGTTATTTGTAGTGAGGTGGATGGACCTAGAGTCTGTCATACAGAGTGAAGTAAGTCAGAAAGAGAAAAACAAATACCGTACGCTAACACATATATATGGAATCTAAGAAAAAAAAAAGAGGTCATGAAGAACCTAGGGGCAAGATGGGAATAAAGACACAGACCTGCTAGAGAATGGACTTGAGGATATGGGGAGCAGGAAGGGTAAGCTGGGACAAAGTGAGAGAGTGGCGTGGACATATATACACTACCAAACGTAAAATAGATAGCTAGTGGGAAGCAGCCGCATAGCACAGGGAGATCAGCTCGGTGCTTTGTGACCACCTAGAGGGGTTGGATAGGGAGGGTGGGAGGGAGGGAGACGCAAGAGGGAAGAGATATGGGAACATATGTATATGTATAACTGATTCACTTTGTTATAAAGCAGAAACTAACACACCATTGTAAAGCAATTATACTCCAATAAAGATGTTAAAAAAAAAAGTCTCTGATCCTCTCTTTTACCCATTCATGGACTCCTGGAATAGCAGTGGTAGAAATGTTACCAAATCTTTCCTCTTCCCTGTGGAAGAAGCCATTTAGCATCCTCTAAATAATACACTCAACCACATGGATGAGTTTCAAAACATTACGTGGATGGAAAGAAGCCAGACACACATGAATAAATACTGCATGACACACTGTATAATTTCACCTCTATGAAGTTCAAGAACAGGCAAAATTAACGTTTGATGATAGAAGACAGAATAGTGGATGACCTTTGTGGGGGTAGTGATTGCCTGGAAAGGGGCACAAGGGGACTTTCTGAGGTGATGGAATGTTCTAGATCTTGATCTGGGTAGTGGTTACATGGGTGTATACAGATGTAAAATTTGATCAAGCTGTACCCTTCAGATTTGTGCATTTCACTGTATGTAAATTTTACAGCAATCAAAAAAAAAATCCTTCCAAGTGGATGAGGAAAGGTGAGCTGGTATGAAACGGGACTGCATATTCAGTAGGTAAAAATGTTTCTATAATTTTTTTAACTTTTAATTTTACACTGGAGTATAATTGGTTAACAATGCTGTGTTAGTTTCAGGCGTACAGCAAAGTGATTCAGTTATAATACACATTTCTTTTATGCAGATTAGTCAGAACCTGATTCTTTTCTCAGTTTGAGAACCAAGACTACATTAAAACATCCTCAGGGAGGTGGAGATTTTATAAAGGACCAAAAGGAACACTTTTCATCTTTTCTGAAAAAGTGCAGAATGAATTAAGATCCTTGGGGATACGAGTCACCATTGAATGCACGTAGCCGTCGGGACTGGAGAGTCTAGCCTGGAATGATGAGAGGAAAGGCGAGCTTTTCTGCAGGAGAAAACAAGCATTAATAACCAGCTGGAGAAAATTCTTCAGACAAATTGAATGTGACAGACAGGGGAAGGGGCAGACCTTGTGAGGCAGAGAGACATTAAGGGCTTCAGGAGGCAAGAAAGAGGACGATATGAAGCTTGAGGGAGGAATCTTTGGGGCTTAAGGTGGTGTCCCCCTTCCCCAGGAAGTAAGAATCCAAGCTGATGTGCTGGGCTGCCCTTTGCCAGAGGAAATGCCTGGAGGACAGAGCCAGCAGGGAGATTACAAAGCTTAGCTGGGAGGAACCAATCATGGGCTTGCCCCATAAAACATGCTTCTCTTATTTGCCATCCTATCTGCCATTTATTACCTCTAATTCTGCATTAAAAACCTCCCTCCAAACTCAGAGGTTTCAAAGAACAATCACTTATTTCTGTTCATGTGTCTACAGGTAGGCTGGAGTCCAAGGTTTCTCAACCTCAGCACTGCTAACATTTTGGGTCAGATAATTCTTTGTCATGGGGGCTGTCCTGTACATTTGTAGGATGTGTAGCAGTATCCCTGGCTTCTACCCACTAGATGCCCATCACGCCTTCCCCTTAGTCATGACAACCAAAAATGTGTCCAGGCATTGCCACATGTTACCTGGTGGGCAAAATCACTTTCCGCTGAGAACCACTGGTCCAGGCTGAGCTTGGGCTGGGCTCACCTGGGCTTGGGCCTAAGCTTCTGGTTGAGGCCAGGCCTGTTCCACGTGTCTTCCATCCTTCTAGGACCAGGTGGTGGTTACAGAAGCACAAGGGGGCAAGCCCAATGACACAAGCACATTCAAACCTTTGGTCATGTTACATCAGCTAACATCCCTTTGAGCAAAGCATGTCACATGGCCAAGCCCAACACTGCTGGAGGGGAGACAAGAGTGATTATTTATGGAATAATAACCCAAACTATCCCAGCCATCAACACCACCATTGGCTGAAAATTATATTAGTCTAATAAGTTCTTTACCTTTTATCTTAAGTTATCCTAGGAGAGACCCAGGAATGAAATACAACAAGTGGGGAGTGGAAAATTCCCATGAATCAGGGGAATATGGATTATACCCTCCTTCAGGAGGATGGGTTTTCATCTTTATTCTAAAATACATGTATAATAATGGTCCCACTCCAAAGAATAGACAGCTGGGCTGCAATGGAGAAAAAAAATAACTTTGACTTGGAATTGGAAGACCTGAGTTCTAGTCCTTGTTTTGCCACTTAGTAGCTGTTTGATTTGGGGCAAGTCTTTTGACTCCACCGAGACTTTGGTTTCCTCGTCTATAAGATGGGGCTACAACAGTTTCTACCCAGCAGGGTCGATGTAAGGCTTAAATTACATAACATACATGAAATGCATGTGGTTGACAGTCTCCAAGATGACTCCATCAATCCCTTCCCTCCCTTTACACACATGGCGTCTCCTCTCACAAGTGATGGGGTCTAATTCCTTTCTGCCCTTGAATCTAGACCAGCTTCAGGGACTTGCTTGACTAACAGAAGCCAGCAAAAGTGAAATTCTGGAACTCCTGAAGCTAAGTCATAAGAAGTCCCGCAGCTTCTGCCTGGACCTCTTGGAACACTTGTCCTTGAGATGCTTCTTCTCAGAACCCAGCTGCCATGCTTCTAGAAGCCCAAGCCAGGTGGAGAGGCCACACATCATCACTCTGGTTGACAACACCAGCTGAGCTCACAGCCAACAGCCAGCATCAACTACCAGCCATGTAAGTGAGCCACCTGGGACATTCATTCCAGTAGAACCTTCAGATGGTAACAGGCCCAGCTGACGTTTGACCGCAACCGCATGAGAGATGCTGTGTAAGAGCTGCTCCAACGAGCCCAGTCGTTGCATGGAACCATGAGAGACAGTAACAAATTATTGGTTTAAGTGACTAAGTTGTGGGGTTGTTTGTTACACATGCCATTGTAAGGTATTATTTCAGAGCTATATCATACATATTCTATCATATATATCACACATATACATCTAAGAGAAGCACCACGACCATTCAGCCCTAGCACAGTTATTATGGTGAACAACTTGTGGTTGATGACACTAAGTCGTCTCTTATTCTGACAATACAGCATCCACTCTTTGCTTTGAAGGAGCCACTGGCTTGGGAAGGGGGTTCCCATATGGTGTTGCCAGTTTTAGCAAATAACATAACAGGATATCCAGTTAAATTTGAATTTCAGATAAACAATGAATAATTTTTTAGTGTAAGTATGTCTCCTGAAATAGTTGGGATTTACTTATACTAAAAAAAAATTCTGTGTTTACCTGAAATCTAAATTTAACTGGGTATCCTGTATTTTATTTTATGGGAACAACATTACTCCCATACCCAGCCCTAAAAGTGGAGATGACTACACTAAGCTGATAACGCATTGTATTGCCCTAGCCTTGGTTATCACTTCAGGATGGCGATATTACTCAATCCAGGACGAAGAGAGAGGGACTTCGGGGTTTGTGTGGGAACTATTTGAGGGAACCCTGTCTTTTTTGCTGAAATGGGTGCTGTGATGATGGGAAGCCTAGAACTGCCAGAACCTGAGGATAGAAATAACCCAGAAGAAGCAGGTCCAAAGGATAGAGCATAACGGCCTTGTTGGTGCCCTGGATCAAGCCTTTCCTGAAGCTACTTCCAGGCAGAAATGTTAAGAGCCAGTGCATATTATTTGCCACATTCCCTTTCCACTACTTGGAAGCCCATGTTGAGATGAGGTCTCCATGAGCTGGGTCCCTCAGTGACCACAAGAAGAGGTCCCCTGCTGACACTTGAAGGACATGTAGCATAAGCAAGAAACAAACCTTTGCTCTGCTAATCTTAATGATGTGTTGGGGTTGTTTGTTATGCAGCATGACCTAGCCTATTCACTCTGTCTAAATCGAGTTAGAATGAGAGCTAGACAATAAAATGGATGCTATTCCCACATACTGAAGTTGAGCTGTAACATGTCCATACAGCAAACATTTCAGTAAAAGGTTTTTTCCGCCTCTTAATTTATGGTCTTAGTATCTGAGTGGGCTGGCTTATCTTAAAGAGACAGAGGACCCAATTATTTCAAAGAGGTAAATGCATATGTCTGTGAGCTCCTGCTGGCTGGCAGTGGTGAAATAACATGAGTGGGGGAGTGATAACTACCAGCAAGTGAGAGTGTCTCTGTTAAACCTGCTATTTAGGGCTCGTTGCTTGCTTCACGACACTCTGGGTGTTTAAATACACCCTGCTGAAGATCATTCCCGTTTCCTAGATGAGAAAAACAAGGCCTAGAGGGGTAAGAAAAACCCACACAAATCACAGTGAGTCAGCTGCAATGTCCCAAACCTGCTGGATTTAAAATGTTCAAAATGGGAACGCTTTTAAAGACTTTCAGGTTGAATACAAGATTTTAGAAAGCAGCTGGCTAATTTTATAGCGTGTATAACCTGCTGCTAAGATGAATGCAATCAATCTAAAGCCCTCGGAAAATCATCACAGTCCGCGGTAGAGTGTCAGGGTTTCTCGACTCTGTGGCAGGCGTGGGGATAATCATCTAGCTTCGCGTTAAGTTATGGTCTCTCTAACAGACAGCGGAGAACAAAAGGGAGAGAGAAATCAGCTTGAACACACAAGAGTCCTTCTCCCCAGGACCAGTGGGGAGGAAGGTGAGTGAGAAGTCACAGAGTCCTCGAGCCTGAAACAGGGCCGGGAAGTGGGACGGCAGAGGCATGTGTGAAAGCAGAGACTTCCTTTCTAAAGGTGCTCCAAGGAGAATATTTCACAACCACACTCAGAAGCAATCTGGATGCTTTAAAACAATGCTGTGCAGAAGCTCTGTTTTAGCTACACCTAAAGCCACCATCTTCTGCTCCAGTCTATGTAAACATCAGTCCATTTCTGTTCAAAAAATCTTGCTGGAACACCTAGGATATGTTGGAGACTATAGAAAATATAATCAAGGAGAGGAGGCTAGGATTTACTGAATATCTACTACAGGTACTGTACTGGGGACAATGGTTCATATTTCCTCATTTCGTCTTGGTAAAAATCCTCAAAGTTCTTTGCGCCCCTGTTTTCCAAATGAGGAAACTGAGGCCCAGAAAGATAACATGACCTTGCCCAAGGTCACACAGTCAGTGGAAGAGGCTCATCTGGCCCGCAAATCCATCCTCTTTCAACTACATCTTGCTGCAGCCATGTAACAACAAATAAGACATAACTCTTGCAATTAAAGAGCTTATCAGTGAGCTGGAAGGAAAGGACACACATTAAAATAATAATTACAGGGTTCTAGAAAACACACAAGGCTGGCCTGATCAGGCAAGAATTCAAGGAGAAAATGAGACTCCCAACTGAACAAATGTTTCTTTCTTATTTATTCTTCTGAACACCATGTGTTGAGAGTTAATCATACTCCTTGCTCTCTGGCTTGTCATCATCATTGGTCTGTGACAGCCCCTTTCTTACGTATTTATTAATTAATGTACACACTTTTCTCTTCATTCCCCTCTCCCACAGGCAATCCATTCTCATATATTTATTGGATATCTTTTTGCTTGAGTATGTTCTTATAAAATGTATATTGTTTGGCATGTAGGTTTAAAAAAATTTACGTAAATGGTATTACGCTGAATATCTCATTCCTTTTCCTGCATTGTTCACTCCACGCTCTACGTTTTTTTTTTTTTTTTTTTTGCTGTATGTGGGCCTCTCACTGTTGTGGCCTCTCCCGTTGCGGAGCACAGGCTCCGGACGCACAGGCTCAGCGGCCGTGGCTCACGGGCCCAGCCGCTCCGTGGCATGTGGGATCTTCCCAGACCGGGGCACGAACCCGCGTCCCCTGCATCGGCAGGCGGACTCTCAACCACTGCGCCACCAGGGAAGCCCGGCACTCTACCTTTAAGGTCTATCTGTGTTGCTTCGTGTTCATCTATCTGCTGATGCTGAGGGCTGCAGGAGGCTCCACCTGTGCATCCCCACCCCTGTCCACCGACTTTCCTGGGGATGGAGACTGGGTCCAGCTCCCCACCTCTATAACTACACTGCAGTATCTTTCCCTGTACGTGTCTTTTTACGGAAATTTGTGAGGCTGTCTTTGGGTTATCTGCCCAGGAGTGGAACTCTGGAGTTTCTGATATGTTTAATTTGACAGTCAGGTCAGATCTCTGTACAGAATTACACCAGTCTGCCTTCCCACCAGCAGTGCCCGAGAGCTCTCATACCCTCTTATCTACTCTGACACATAGCATTTTTCTAATTTTTGCTAGTTTAATAGGTGTGAAATGATATCTCAGATTGTTTTAATCTTAATATCTCCAATTACAAATGAGTTCATATAAAGCATACAGGTTTTTTTTAAACTGCCTACTATGTGCTTGGCACTGTGGGTGAGATGGAACAAGTAGGTGACTTGGTCCAAGATCTTACTAAGATTACATGAGGGTACAGAGTAAGACCAAGCATATAACAAGGGAGGCATTAAAGGTGGGAAGACAAAAGGGTTTGCAATGAGATTGGGAGCATCACTGTCCAACGCCAATAATACGTTAACAAGGGCTGACTGGACCTCCTGGCTCAACGCAGCAACCAAGCTGAAGGACCAGTTTACACCTGACCACCCTGAATGAAATCAGACAATAAAAATCTTTTGTTAAAGAAAAGAAAACTCAATTTGAGAAGACTGGAGGGGGCTTCCCTGGCGGTCCAGTGGTTAAGACTTCGCCTTCTAGTTCAGGGGGTGCAGGTTTGATCCCTAGTCAGAGAGCTAAGATCCCACATGCCTCGGGGCCAAAAACCCAAAACATAAAACAGAAGCAATATTGTAACAAATTCAATACAGGCTTTAAAAATGGTCCACATCAAAAAAAAAAAAAAAAAAAAAAAAAAGACTGGAACTTTACCAAAAGTTGAATTTGCTTTATCAAAAAGCCTTAGGGGGCTTCCCTGGTGGCGCAGTAGTTGAGAGTCCGCCTGCCGATGCAGGGGACACGGGTTCGTGCCCCGGTCTGGGAGGATCCCACATGCTGCGGAGCGGCTGGGCCTGTGAGCCATGACCGCTGAGCCTGCGCATCCGGAGCCTGTGCTCCGCAAAGGGAGAGGCCACAACAGTGAGAGGCCCGCGTACCACAAAAACAAACAAATAAACAAACAAAATCCTTAACTTCAACATCCTACTAAGTTGCTGATCGTATTGCTAAGCAAATACAGCCATAATTAAAGAGACATCATATGGCCCTGTAGCAAAGTAGCCTGAGTTAACATGGACTCTCCTATCAATAGAAATTCTAGATAAAATATTACAGTAAAAATACATAGTTGAGTTCACAAAAAAGAAAGGGAAATCCCTGAATGGCAGACATGAAGAGAACTTTGATAGTTAGAATGATGGCACAGTGGCCATAGAGATAACAGACCATATATAGGCCTGAGTCGATGGAATTGTTATGCCCTCAGAAGGACTGAAGGTGTGACCCTAAGCTCACGGGAGGTGGTTACCTGGAATCAAGACCCCTGTATAGAGCTGTGAAACTTGCAAGGGTTGTCATCTTTGGGAAGGAAGACTAGAGAAATTTGTCCCACTGGCCCAGGGGAACTGTAAGGAACTTTGTCTTTATTCAGGGTTCTGGGAGGAAAAACTAAGTCTTGTAAAACTGAAACCTTGAGCTTGTGTTGAGCATGGTGCAGGAGTCCCAAAGCAAGAAACTAACACAAAAGCTGTCCCAGTGCAGCAGAAGCAAATGCAAAGCCACTCAGTGGAAACACTTCCAACCCAGGACACCTAGAACTCACATGGCAGAAACAATCCCCACTAGGATGAACTTGAAACTTAAAAATTGAAAACACTCCAGGAAATAATCCATCATAATGGAGAATAAGATGATATGACAAAAAGGGAATGGGTGTTCCCAAGAACTTGAGATAATAAAGCCATTTAAAAGAAACTATGAAATAAATATGTTGAACATAATTAAAGAGATTTAAAAAAACCCCAGAAACATGAATAAAAGAATAGCCCATTAGGGGGGAAAAACCAGGCAAATCCTAGTTTTGGTAAAAGTTCTAACCTTTCCAAAGTGAGCCTTTCTCTTGTTAAAAACAAATACTCTCCAACAAATGAAAAAATACAAAGGAAATTTTCTATAGTTTGACACTGAGAGATTAAAGAAGGCAAACAGGGGAGAATATTAAGAGATGAGAGAAATGCATTAGAAGGTACAACATGTGTCTAACAGGAGGACCTAGGAGGAAGAAGGGAGAATAGACAATGGGAAAGAAAATACTCAGAGATGATGGCTGAGAATTTCCCAGAATTGATAGAAAGCATTAATCTTCAGATTTAGGAAACAAAGTATGTTCGGATCAAAATAAAACAAATCCATACTTTAGATACATTGTAGTGAAATTACAGAACATCAAAGAGATAGTGAAAAGCAACCAGAGATAAAAGACATATTTGCCTATAAAGGAATCACAATTTGATTCAGAGCAGATTCATCAACAATGATACAAAAGTTCAGAAGATGCTGGAATTATATCTTGCAGGATCTGAGGGAGAATAACTGCCAACCTAGAATTCTGTACTGAGTTAACTATTAATCAAGAGTGAAGGCAAATAGAGACATTTTCAGACAAAGAAGATATTGACAGAATTTAGTAAAAACTAGCGAAGGGCATACTTGAGTAGAGAGCAAGTGAACGTAGAAGGAGGAAGTGGATGAAAGATGCAATGGTGACCAAAGGAATTAGGAAACCTCTGGATAGATCTACAGAGAAGTTTCCTGTTTTTAGAAAAGGAGGTAATAATGATAATAGGATGTGGGCTGGTAAAAACAAGGTGTAACTAAAATCCTAGACAAAAACACGGTAGATGGGGGCTGGTGATAGGGATTTGTATGCTGAGGTTCTTGTATTTTGGGGGAAGAAGGTAAAGTATTGACAGGTTGTAGACTATGAAGTTAAAATTATAAGGATAGCCCCTGAAAGCATCTGAGTATTACAGATAACGTCCAAAATAGTTGAAGGAGAGGAGTCAGTGTGGCTTATGGTGTGGGGCAGTGGAAGAAATGTAAGACGTGCCTCGGTAGGACATTGTCACCCACTCCAGAACCACCGATGTCTCTCCTAATAGCATGAGGCAGGTCATGAGGGGAATGATAACTGCGCCATTCTCTCTGGACTTGCAGGTGGACAAAATCGCTGCTCCCTCCCAGGGCAGCCAGAAGCTCGTTTTCACCTCTTATATGCACTCTGACACCATCAGAGAATTCCTATTTTGTGAGCTCCTTTGGGTAATTGCAAAAGCAGGCGACATCTCTGAAAGCATAAAGTTTCTTTGCCAAGCAAAGAATATGCAGACTGAGAGAGAGATGACCTCCCCGACATGAGTACAAAGGAAATGATGTGGTATGAATGCAACTTAAGGAGTCTTGGGGAAATGTGCTCCTTGACACCAGGCCACTCTCACTGGGCAAAGCAACCCACTGAATCTCTGATTTCACTTGCTTCTATTTACCTTTGTAAGTCAGGTGCCCATCGCCATGAAAACCAAAAGTCATAATTGATTTGATGTCAAAGATGACATGCACACTGCACCACAATCTCAGCTTCTTGTACCAGCTAAACGCTGGTGGCAGCATCATTGAAACTTCCTTTTGAGTAAAGTTAAAGGCTACTTTTTGTCTTATTCTGCACAACTTTGAGCATTTTTTTTCTAGAAAATGACCATTTATTTTACATTAAAAAGCTGAGGTAAAAAGATGCTTTTTGCAAGCATCACATTCATAGTGCATGGACTTGAAGGCAGCCAATTTCCATTGCAATAAGATGAATTCTGCAAAATGTTGCAGGTACATATTTATAAATTTGAGGGGAATGGGAATATAGTTTTCATCATGTTCTTGGAGACATTTATGAGCAAAATGAAGTTAGAAGCACCTAAGACATTAATTCTAACTAGCAGGAGGGATAGGTATGGGGCATATTGGAATCTTTGGGTGAAAGGGGACAAAACTGTGTGTCATCTAAAAACAAAAAAAGCATATAATATGCTACCTTGAGTTGGAAAAAAAAGAGTGGAGTGGCTTCTACCCTGGAAAGAAGATTTCACATAACTTATAGAAGTTACCGATGCAAAAGCTTTTGTGTCAAGAAGTAAACAACATTGAGAAAACACTGCTCTAAAGTATGATTTAACTTATCAAATGTGATTGACAGGCCATTCACAATTACAACTATTCTAAAGCTATAGGCAGAAAGGAACATTGTACCTCTCCTCCTTCGCTACTTACAATTTTGTTGTTTTCAAGAGCTCCTTCCAGATTTCCTGAGAAGCTTTTCATTCTCTTGGGAGTCAGCAGTGCAATGTGGTTTCAGTGGGTGCCTGTGAGTGAGGCTGAGTCCTGCCCTGCTCAGGTGCTACAAACCCTCGTTGATTCATTCAACAAACAGGTATCAATGTTATTAGGTGCCAGGCACAGAGGAGATGGCCAGGGACAAGGTTGGGCTTCATTTTGCAGTAATGCACAGATGTTTGAGGACATTCAGTGTAGTGAGGGAGTGTGTTACACAGGGTTGCTAAGGGCAATGTAGGGATGCACTGTGATCATCACAGTTTAGTGCAGTTCACAGATGGGGTGACAGTGCCAGCTGGCGTTGCGCAGGGAAGTGTGGGCTGGGTGTTCATAGTTGGGCAGTAAAGGGCAGCATCGGGTGGGGCTGGGCAGCGCTGGGACCCTGTGGTAAAAACAGTAGATCAGCATTACTATACCTGGGTCCCAGGGTAATGAGAGCAAGGCAGGATCTTTCCGAGGCTGCAAATGGCAGTAGGGCACACACCCTAGCACAGGGGTCCCCAAACCCCCGGGCTGCGGACCAGTACTGGTCTGCAGCCTGTTAGGAACCGTGCCACACAGCAGGAGGTGAGTGTCAGGCAGGCGAGCGAAGCTTCATCTGCCGCTCCCCATCGCTCGCGTTACCATCCCCAGCCCCCCAGTCTGTGGAAAAATTGTCTTCCATGAAACTGGTCCCTGGTGCCAAAAAGGTAGGGGACCGCTGCCCTAGCAGACCCTGTACCACCCACCCTGCCACCTGGAGCGAGGAAGAACTGGATTTGCAGTGGTCGCCTGCCTGCATACGCTGTGGTCCTTTCAACAAATTGTCTCTTCTCTCAATCCCATTCTTGCACTTCTCAATGACCCCTGCCCTTTCATAAATGCAGCTCCAGGAGCCTCCACTGCTGGGTTTCAGCAGCTGTGGACACCTAATCGATAGCTTTTCATAACAATTTTCTCCCCAGCAAGGACTCTGGCCCAAACTATTCAGCTACGACACACCTGGATTGACCTAAACAAAGATGTCAAAGCAACCAAAGAGGCAATTTGTTATTTATGCTTTTTAAGGACTCATTCTGCAGCTGCTGTAAGAGTTAGGAGCCTCCACCAACTGTCAAAAAAGCCTCTTTGATCCAACGTTGCAGAGGATATTGAATCTGAAGGGTGGTGCTTGGTGGGTCTGCTGGGAAACACCTTCCAAAGGAATCCAACATGGACCGTTCAAAATCCCAGGCCATGGAATGTTTCATCCTGAGTCCCAACTGCATGATGGATTTTTGCTCAAAGAGATTCTAGAGTGAGACAAAGGAGCTTTAAGTCCATTTTCTCCAAATTCAGTCAATCAGATACAGCCCACACAATCCTGGCCATATTCTTGCGCTATTGTTTACTTTCTATTTCTCCTTAAAATCCACTCACTTTTTTTTGCTTACATAAACATATTTTTTTTAGTTTTAAAAAAACTTTGTTAGAACCATAAACGGAAAACCATATCTCTTGCCACAAATGGTAGGTAACCGTAAAAATAAGTACAGAGAGGAAAAAAAGATTAAACTCTAACTAGGTAGCATTGCAGTGTTAGCTATGAACACCAAGCAGATCTTCTCCTTGACTCAACTGGAATGAGGAATGGGTATTGAAAAGGGCATGTTTTCACCATGAACTTTGATGTGTGTAACATGAGTATACATCATCCCAAATCACCTCAAGGATCACCCCAAACCACCTAGTTATGACACATTCTCCACTCAGGTTACACAAACCTAGTCTAACTCCCTGATTCTACAAATGAAAACACTGACACTAAGGGTACACAAGTCATCCACCCAAGAGCAAAGGCAAGTTGATGAACTTGTGGGAACTGGAACATGAGTTTCCTAACCCAAGACCAGAGCTCTTCTGACACCACTGTTAGACTAAGCTTTCCTTCCTTCAAGACTCAGGACCTCTGAGCATCACATACTTCCCCTGGGAGACCCATGCTGGAGACATTAGTCTAGGAAGGCTCAGCTATCTCCCAGCCACCCGAGGTTAGCACTGACTGGACACAGTGGAGCACAGAGCCCTGGGAATGGCTGGCTGCCCTGGCGCTGCACCTCAGGGACCCTCCTGGAGGAGATGGCCTGGTCTGAAGGATTCCAAGCAAACAAAGGCCTGATAGGCACCTTTTAGCAAGAGACTAAGATGGGACTGAGAGACTAAGATGGGACCCTCTGTCTAGACCAAGCTCAATCTAAAAAACTGGAGGACTTGAAAGTCACGGCTGAGCTATCACTACTGAGCAGCAAAGTAGATTCCTGGTCCTTGGGAGATCTCTGTGTCTGCTTCCAGAGAAAGTAGTTTGGAAGAGTAAGCAGCTGGTTAGTAACCCTAACCTAACCTTGACTTCTTTTTGAGCTCATGGGCAAGAAAGAGTGCACGATATGTTATGTGACAGATACATTCTGTGCCCTGTTTCACTCCCCTTAGCCCACCTTGGACTTCAGCGGCAGCTATGATGGACAGTTCCTGTGAACGCTGCCAGCACCCCTGCTCACTTTCCCCTCCCCCAGGACAGTCCAGAAAGAAGCACAGGGAGGGAAACACCCCTTGGAGAAACTCCTATGTCTCTATTGGCTCTCCTATGAGAGTCAATGGCTCTCATCTGGAGAGACAATTCTGAGGCACTTTCTAGATGATTCCTTAGAATTCCTTGGATTCCCCAGCACAATTGAGTCCAAGTCACCACCGTGCCAACCAGCTATTCATAATTGACTTTCCCCCCTTCCCCTTGTCCCTCTATCCACTATCCTTCCTACTTCCGGGAATCATCTACAAAATAGGTCAACTGTCTACTCCTGTAGAGAAAAGAGAAAAGATCACCAGATGTATGGAAGAATAAAGTACTGTAGCTCATAAATCAGTGCGAGAAATAAGAGTAAACGTTCAAGCACGATAGTCGCTACAAGGAACAAAAGTAATATTAGAAACAGCTGCATTCTCAACAAGACTCAGAAAACACTACATCCATTCAACTGTAGAGAGGGAATAATCTGAAGTCAGTAAGGGTTGCATGGAAAAGAAGAACTGATTGATAACGTAAAACCCACAAATGGAGATGGGACTCCACATTTCAAACTACATATCAGTGAATAAAACAACTCAGGAGACACTTATAGAATTCCGAGGCAAAAGAAAAGTGATAGAAGAGAAAAGATTTTTAGAGGACAAATCTGTAAAGTTTATTAAGAATTCAATGGACAATCCAGATGAATGCTATTGATCAGAGTAGAAGTGCTAGTAAGTAGCGAGGTAAATTCATGAACCACATCTAAACATAACCTGATTCAATGTTTTAACTTAAACAGTAGAGAAAAATCACAAAGCATCCAGGCAGGGAAAAAAACAATGACACAAAATGAAACAGTTTGTCTGCAGAGGAAAAAGATGAATCCAGCTGACATCAAACTTCTCTTCTGTCACACACACACACACACACACGCGCGTGCACACACACACGCCACAGGACAGTAGAACGCTGTTTTCAGAAGGGTTTTTGTTTTCTTTTTTCAAGGTTTTGCCCTAAAAATTTTAATTCAGCCAAATTATTGTTCATGTGTGAGAAAAACAGAAAGATATGCTTAAACCTACCAAAGGGCTCAAATTAAAACAGTAACTTAAAAAAAAAGTTATTGATAAAAGTTCTCCAACTGGTTGAGAGATAAATAAAAACAAACAACTAAAGAAAGGTATAAATTAATGGAGGAAGGAAGGTGAATACCGGCACCAGTAAACACAGACTTATGCTGTGAATACAGTAATGAAGCTTACGGACAATAGCAAATGTAATATTTGAACTGAGATACATTATATGAGATGATTTAATAATAATTACTTAGAAACAAAGCCCTCAGCAACAGCAGCTGTCACTTACCATTCCATTCTCACCCTCCTTGGCCCCTGGCAATGTCTCTTTCTACAGTTCGCAGGTAAGCTTTTTGTTTTTAGCTGTTACACTTGAACTCTTTTATCAATTATCTACGCTTTACCTAGCACTTCTGTGATTCATCAGCAGATAGAGTTTGGGGGAAATGATACCCAGGTGAGTTCAGGATGTCATGTTAAAAATTATTTTTAAAATCATGAGAAAAAGTATCTTTAAGATGCACTAAGTGTTTTATGAGGATTAAATACGAATTCGATTTTATCTAGTTCTTTATCAGCATTATAAAGATGCTTGAGCGCTCCGCAGATTTTTTTTAAACCTTCTGGCTCTACTCTTTTTCTCATTCCTCCTAATTTTGCCTGTTTGTGCTCTTTTTTGTTCTTGATTAAATACCACAGCTGTTTGTCTATTTTATTGATTTTTTTCAGAGAATCAGTTCTTGGGTTTTTTGTTTAAACCAATATTACTGTTTTCCTAGATTCATTTCCTGTTTTTATCTTTCCCAATGATTTCTTCCTTGTTTCCTTACATTTGTTTTATCATTCTTCCAACTTTGGGGGTAGAGTCCTTAGTCAATTCATCTTCTTCATTTAATAAAGAAGCTTGTCTGCTGTGGAGTAGAGCTTTGACTACATCTGACTAGTTTCTAAGTATTGTACACATTATCATTATTTTCCACATATTGCACAATTACAATCTTGAAATTCTTCACTTACCTGAGTAATTAAGAGGTGCAGTTTTTTTTGCTTGTTTGTTTTTGCGGTACGCGGGCCTCTCACCACTGTGGCCTCTCCCGTCGCGGAGCACAGGCTCCGGACGTGCAGGCCCAGCGGCCATGGCTCACGGGCCCAGCCGCTCCGCGGCAGGTGGGATCTTCCCGGACTGGGGCGCGAACCTGTGTTCCCTGCATCGGCAGGCGGACTCTCAACCACTGCGCCACCAGGGAAGCCCGACCATCATCGGTTAGTAGGAACAACGAGAGCTGACCATGGAAAAGTTAGTAGGAACAACTAGAGCTGACCATGGAAAAGTCCAAATAGACCAATAATCATGGGAAAAAGGTAATGCTAGGAAATACAAACCATCTTTTCCGCAGGGGCCAGCACAGAGTAAGAGATGTCGGAGGGATGGACACCTCAGACACATCTGGTGCACCTACCCCTTGCTTCACTGTGGTTTATGTGCGGACCGCCCGTCTCTATCCCTCCCCATCACTGTGTCCATTTACTTCCTGGTCACGCCACACCTTGTGACCTCCCTCTCCAGCGGTACAGGAGCCTGAGTTATTGCAGCTCCTTCCGTGAATTCAATTAAAACCCACAGGCTGGCAACACTCACATTTTTGCCTCCAACCCAGGTGACTTCAGCGTAACCACCCAAGTTGTGTCTTCATCACCTAATGAAAAGAAATCCGTTCAAACTAACCCAAGGGAAAACTGGGGTCTGTGAAAGGATGCTGGGGTGGGTGCCTTGTGGACATAAAGTGCAGGCAGTACAGTCAGACTTTAATGGCCTCTCTCTATTGTACACACAGTCTCTGTGTCTAATTTAAGATGGCACGGAAAGAAAGAACACGATTGCTGGCCCTTCTATAGTGGTGGCTGAGGAGTGAAGTCTTGTGGGGCTCTGGGAAGCATGGGTTCTTCACCAAGTACTGAGAGGAGGGAGCTGTGGGCATCTCCAGTCCAGCTCTGGGGGTGCTCTGGCAGGAGAAGGTGCCTAGGGAAGCTTTTTGTCCCTGCTGAGTTGGCTCGGGACGGAGGGAGTGGGGAGCAGGGGAGGCTTCTGTCTCCGTCCTTAGGCTTCTGGTGCTCAGGTGGTCAGACCTGCTGTTGGTAGAGTGTGAATGGGTTTGTTCTGAGGGGGAAATCCTTGGATACCTCTTCCTCTGTGGTTTTCCCCATCGCACATGCCCCGCCAACTCTCCCCAGGACCTCAGCCAAATCTTCTTATCCAGCAACAGGCACTCTGATTATGAGATGCATTTGGCACTGCTGCCTCCTCCATGTCCTGACCTCAGACCTTTAGGTGGAGGCCTGGCTGGACATCTGCACTGGCCACCAAGGCCCCAGACCACAATGGAAACCCAACCTTTGCATCAGACCCCAGCATCGTTCGGAAATGTGGGTGTGGGGTGGGGAAGATTTAAAGGCTACCCACATTCTTGATTCTGACTCATAACAAAGATGGAAGGTAGGCTTGTGAACTCCAAAAACATGGGAGCTGGTTCGCTTTGATAATTAAGAATTAGGGGGCTTCCCTGGTGGCGCAGTGGTTGAGAGTCCGCCTGCCGATGCAGGGGACGTGGGTTCGTGCCCTGATCCGGGAGGATCCCACATGCCACGGAGCAGCTGGGCCCGTGAGCCATGGTCGCTGAGCCTGCACGTCCGGAGCCTGTGCTCCGCAACCGGAGAGGCCACAACAGTGAGAGGCCCGCATACCGCAAAAAAAAAAAAAAGAGAATTAGGGATATAAGATGGCCCTTCAGTAGCCGAGTTCTACAATCATGGATATTTTAAAAATAAAGCTTTACTTTTTAATTTTATCTTTAAAAGTATTACACAGGAAAATAGACTTTTATTAGTGCTAAGCACTATGAATTTTAACACATGTACAGACTCATGTGATCACCACGACAATCACGACACAGAAGGGTTTCACTCCCCACCTCGCACCTGCCGCACATTCCCTCGTCTGCCTCTTTATATTCACACCCTCCCCCTGCCTTAAACCCTGGCAAGCACTGATTTCTTCTCCACCATTTTAGTTTTGCCTGTTTGAGAGTGTCATGTAAACGGAACCATACAGTACGTAACCTTTCTCTCACTCGGCATAATGCCTTAGAGCTTCATCCAAGTCACAGTTTTTGTTGTTTGTTTGTTTGCTTTAAGGAACAGTAAATAAAGATTTTACATAGGCCATTTAGGTTGGAATTGTCAAGAAACTTTGGGTAGCCCTCAGGTAATTGGTCTTATCAAACCCAGAGTCCAGAAAAAAATTATACAAAATCGGTCCAGAGAAAAAGATCTAAAAATACTATATAGCTGGATCTTTTCCTTCAGTTCTTCACGTCTGTATTTGCTTTTCCCATGATGCCCCATCAATTTGCAATTTAAATTGAAATCACAGTTTTTTTAACCACCCAGACTTTGTAATGTCAGCCAGTCCCTCCCAAGCTGCTGATGGACCATGACAACCAAGTATGATAAAATAATACAGTGACATCAAAGCGAGAGGGATCCAGGTGGGTAGGTCAGCATTTCCCAAAGTGTGAGATATGTACCACTACTGGTTAAAAAAATATTTGGGGGGCACGTAGACATGCCTTTAAATGCCACCTAATCACATCATTACAAAATAATCATCTTTCCTTTTTCATTCTATTCAAATCTTCTGATTACATCATGGAGAAAGTCTTAGGTGCTATGATGTTAACACCTCCCTAACAGATTTTTTTTTTTTGCGGTATGCAGGCCTCTCACTGTTGTGGCCTCTCCCATTGCGTAGCACAGCCTCCGGACGCGCAGGCTCAGCGGCCATGGCTCACGGGCCTAGCTGCTCCGCGGCACGTGGGATCTTCCCGGACCGGGGCACGAACCTGCGTCCCCTGCAGGGGCAGGCGGACTCTCAACAACTGCACCACCAGGGAAGCCCCTCCCTAACACAGTTTGATCTCTCTCTCTAACAGAAAAAAGAGGCTGCCTCAGGCAGAATGTGGCACAGGCAACAGTATCCGGCTGGAGTCTAATTGCATTATTTGGTTTTTACTGCCTTGGTTTCTATGACCTGTTTCTGGCAAGTGATGATTCTCATTTAAGATAGTGATATAAAGTTTCATGCTTAAGTAAATAGGTTAAAGCAAAAATTATGAGTGGACTTTAACACCACGTAAAGGTTATAAAAGTATTTGTAGATGGCATCTGAAAGACTGAAGATTGGGAAACAATGTGTCAGATTTTAGACAGAACTTTGCTGACTGTGTGATCGGAGAAGCTTGTTGACAGATTACCCCAGAGGCAAGACAAACCTGGATGATTGCCTAGCTCTTCCACCAATGGTTCACACACACAGACTCTCAATACTCATCATTCAACCAACCCAGTGGAGCTCTCTCCACATCAAAGCTCTGCTTGGCTTTAAAGGGAATTGTGTCAGAAATGACACAGTTCATCCTCCTGAGGGGTGGCTGCCTTCTCTTCTCCATCATACCCTTCTCCCTCCAGTCTCCTCTGCACCACCATCCCAATGTTCTCCTGTCGTTCTGCAGGTGCCCACCAGGCTGGAGAGAAGTCTTTCCAGAATGATCTTTATGGTCCACCCCTGCCCATCCCTTAGCCTCTCCTTGCAACCAAGACCTCACTCTCCAGGTTGGACTTCTATCTGCACCAAACCACCCAATCAGAGAGGCTCTCACATCCTGTGCAAGCTAGGTCATCTCTAAAACATGAATCTCTGAGCATCTCCACACAAGCCAAAGGAAATGTGTAGAAGAATGGAGAGCTCTGAGCTGCTCTGAATGTGGTACCATGGGCTGCGGACAGTGACCAAGCTGCAGAGGATTTCTATCCCCTGGAGAAGCAGTTTAGAGCAGTGGTGGCATCACAAACTCAAAATCCTCAGGGACTCTGTGAGCATGTACAAGAATGACAATAAGAAGCAGTGGGGATTGCTGGCTCCCTCCCTGGGGGTTGGTTCTACAACCAAATGGGTTTCTCCAACCTCGGGTCATCCTGGCTCCAGATTCTTCTCCTCCCCATCGGCCCAACAGATAAGGTCCCAGCTTTCCTCACCTTGACAAAGATCCACATTATGCCTTTTGTCTTCCAGGCATTCCCATCAGCTTAGTGATGGTCATATCTCCTCCAAGCACAATCCAGGAAGGGGGACCCTCAACAGTAATAAGATCTAACACGTACTTATGACATTGAATCACTACAACAACCTAGCAGGTAGGGATGCTTGATATCCTCATCTTATAGAGGAGAAACCAAAGCTTAAGAAGGTAGCAGCTAACCCCACAACTATTATGTGGCAGAGGCAGGATTAGAAAGCCGTACAGCCTGCATCTAAGGCCCACCCTCTCAGGGTGATGAGAGGACAGCTTATGGGTAGCATCCAGCCCACAAACATGTTCTGTTCGGTCCACAAGGGTTCTATAAAAGGTGTGAATCAGTAAAACACAATTATAAATCGAGAGTTCACATTTTTTAAAAATGCCATATTTCAAGCTTTCTTCTAAAAAAAAAAACAAAATACCTAGAAGCTCTGGCAATATAGGATGGCAAGAAAAGTCTGTTAGGGACTGACTACTGGGACAAGTGTCCCCCCACCCCTTAATGCCCCACAGCCAATTTCATTTCTTCACATACATGCTCACAGAGTCCCTATAGGATGTTGAGTCTGCGATGCCATCACTGCTCCAAACTGCTTCTCCAGGGGATGGGAGCTCTCTGCAGCTGGGTCACCACCCCCAGCTCCCAGTGCCATAATCAGAGCAGCTCAGAGCTCTCCATCCTTCTACACACTTCCCTGGGCACCAGCCACCTGGACTGGGTAGAGGTGCTCAGAGGTTCATGTTTTAGAGATGACCTTGCTTGCACAGTTGACATTTGAATCATGTCCAAGTTTGAGTACCTATAAAAAATAGCTTTGAAATAAGTACCTCTCAGAGTCTTTGTGCCTATTTCCTCCTTGTCATCCTTGGTAGGAAAGAACAATCGAATTAAGTCAAATCCTTTCCCTCCTGACAAAATGACGGTCAGACAGAGATTTGGCCAAGTTGCCCAAGAATTTCTGGTTAACGGGGATGTTCGTGCTAGAGAAAATAGGAGAAAGAGGCGTCAAAGTAGTAGGGATTTTGCCACCACAGAGCTTTGCAGTGACTTAACTCATTTCTCACAGAATTAATAATTCAGATCCCACACTGTTTCAGCCAGAAGTGGCCATAAACTGTAGAGAGTTTAACCAGCCACTTCTAAAAATGGGGCTCGATCCTGGGAAATGCTACCTCCACTTTAAGCCATCTCACTTGAGCAAAATGAAAGCTGTCGGATGATTTCATACCTTCATTAAAACCATCAAAGCAGAAATGCACTGCAAAGAGGCTGTCGAGGCAGAGGACATTTCCTCATGCTCCAGCAGCTCTGGCGAAGGTGGGGAGATTCAGATCCCGATTACCTTGGGGGAAGGCATCATGGTGTTCGATTCTGTTTGAAAGAAACCACACGTCAGCCCCCTAAATCTAGCATGCCATCAAGGCAGCTCCCTTGCCAGGCATATTTATGAGGCTGGGACAAGAATGAGAAGCTGGGTGATACACACACTGAGTGACACGTGCCTTTTCTGGGTTGGAGCAAAGCTAATTCAATCTTCAAAAATCTCAAGAGGTTACCTAAGAACACTGCATTTATAAAAAGGGCCTCAAAGACCTCCAGAAAGAGGGACTCTGCCATCTCTCACCAATTTGTGGGGGGGGCCCTGCTGCCTCCAAGCTACAGTAGAACGTGACATTCCTTTCTTTGGCTAGTTCAAGGAGACCTACGGGTAGAGGCTTGGCCCGTCAAGCCAGGGGCTGTATTGGGAAGAATGTTAGGTTCAGACCCCAGCCTGCTGTCACTTGGAAGGGTCTGAAAGACAGCAAGCCCTTAAGAGATGTCATCATCACACCAGCATCTTCCCTGACTCCCCTCTCGTACCTGGTCCCTATGAATCTATCCGCAAAACCTGCAACTGTACCTTCAGAAGGTACCCAGCACCTGCCCACCTCTCACACCTCCACCGTTACCACCGCAAAAGCCTCCTAATCAGTTTCCCTGCTTCTGTCAAGCAGCCCAAGAGATCCTTTCAAAATATAAGTCAGATCGTATGACTGCTTAGCTCCAAACCATCCAATATATCTCCCCACTCGCTCAGAGGAGAAGCCAAAATGCTTGCAGTGTTTTGGAGACCATTTTGGCAGTATGTATCTCGAGCCTTTAAAAAAGTTCTTCACTGTGACCTAGTAATTTCACTTCTAGGACTCTATGCTAAAGAAAGAATTAGAGATCTAGGCAATGGAGAGTTACTTAAATAAAAAAAAAAAAATTGGGGATCAGCAACTAAATGTCCAAGAAGAGAGGAATGGGTAAGCGCTCCACGGGACCACATGATAGAATGAGACCCAGACACTGAAATCAAGGTTTGGAAATATTTAATGGTGTGGGACCATCTTAACGATGGAATATTAGGCAGAGAATGCAGGATTGAAAATCGTTCTGTATGTATCTATACTACGGGTCTTAATTTTGTTTGAAACAAACAAAAGTCCCAGTTCTGCTGCTTCCCAGCCAGGTGGCTTTGTTCAAATCTTTGAGTCTCTGGGAAGACCAGTTTCTTCAACTCTAAAAGTGAGAGGGGAACATTTTGGATCTCTCAGTTTTCACTGGTACATGACACAGCATAGACTTTTTAAAAAAGTAATAAATCATAAAAAAAAATTCTTGCAATGCCCTTCATGGATCTGAATGGGGGCCTGGCCACCTCTCTGAATTGACTTCCCATAACTCACCTCCTTGCTGTGGCCACTCCAGCCATTTTGCCCCTAGATTTCCCTCAGTCACACCAGAGACCCTGCTGTCCTCAGAGCCTCTGCATTTCTTTTCCCTCTGCCTACAGTGCTCTTCGCTCAGATCACACATGCTTTGCTCCTTCACCTCCTTCAGGTCTTTACTCCAACATCACCTTCTCTGTAAGGCCTTCCCGAAAACACCCCGTCTAGAATCGCGGTGCCCCCCTCCCTGCCCACCGAGCTCTCTCCATCCTCCTTCCCTATGCTTTCCCACAGCACCTGTCACCATCGGACATAGATATAATTTACTTACTTCTTTATTGACCATCTCCTTCCCACCCCATAGAAAGTAAGCACCACAGGAGCAGGGATTTTTGTCTGCTTTTTTTTTTAACTGCTCTCTCCCCGGGGACTATAACAGTACCTGGCATGGAGCAGATGCTCACTAAATATCTGTTGAAGTGGTGGCTGAGTCACCAGCACCGCACCCTGCACTCTCTCGCCCAGCCTCCCGAGACCCACGTGTGAAAAGCCTAATGAAAGGCTGGGGCCGGCCTGTAGCCTTGGGACAGACTCACCAATTCCTAGTCATCCTGTACACCTAAGCATAGTCACTCAACGACTATTTATTGAGCACCTACTGTGTGCCAGGCACCACTCTGAGCTCAGGGGACACAACCATGCACAAGACAGACAAGATCCCTCCTGTCCCGGAGTTTTCGGTCTGGTGGGGGAGACGGTGAGTAAAAAGAAAAATGAACAAGAACATTTCAAATTGCAATAAGAAGTAAAAAGTAAATAAACCAAGGGGGAGACAAGAGATAGAGGGTAATGAGGAAGGTGAGTCAGCTTAGACTGGGTAGCTAAGGAAGGCGTCTTCAAGGTGACATGTGAGCTGGAACCTGCACGATGAGAAGCAGCCAGATCTAGGGATGCTCTGGGGGAAGAGTGATTCAGGCGGAGGAAACAGCCACTGCACATGTCCTAAAGCTTAGGCATCAGCTCCCTGGAAAGTCTCTCTGACCCACCCTGAGTGGGGGCCCCTCCTGTGACCCCATATGCCAGGAGTATTTTCTCTCTCAGCATATCTTGTTATTGGATTTGTCTGCCCCTTCAATTCTTTAAAGGAGAGTCCTTTTGTATCTTAATTTTTCTAGGACTTAACACAGTGCCTGGCATACAGTAGGTAGTCAATAAATGCATGCAGAACTAAAGTGATTTGAAAAAACTTTATTTTTTGATTTGACTGTAATCAGAAGTGAAATTGTGCAATGAATGTATTTAGAAACAACATCCCTCTAGGGCCACCCCTTTCACCCGCCTCCTGCAAAAATCCCCTCTGCCCATTGAGACCCAAATAACATACTATCTCTTCCAGAAAGCCTTCCCAAATTCCCCCAATCGGATTTTGTCTCCCCGCCATGCTACAATAGCTCTGCTTGCATCTCTGTTATGGTTCCTATCATCAGCTCTGACTTGCGTAAAAACTTCCCATGAACATTTCATAACCCATCAAACTGGGAGGAACCCAGGAGCAGGACCTGTGTCTTATTCACCTTCAGGTTCTTAGCACTTAGCTCAATAAAGGAATGACGAGAAAATCAACGACCGATAATGACAGCCAACACTTGTTGGACACCTTCCACATGCTAGAAATTTTCTGAGCACTTTTACATGATATCACTCGTTCAGTCCTACCTGTAGGCAAGAGGGTTGGTCCCCATGTGCAGATAGAACTGGGGTACTTGTTGGTGGACTGACAAGATTCCAACTCGTTCATTCTGATTCAAGAGCCCGAGCTTTTAATCACTGTGCTGAAACGGTCTTCTGATCTCTATTTTGAGTTCATCTCATCCATGAACTCAGGGCTGCCCTCCTTCCCTCTTTCCGGTGTTCCCTGAGGCACTGCTTGAATGCCAGCTCTTTTTTCCACCAGGCCTAGGGTGGGTCTGGGATTCCATTACCTGCAGTGAGCACCAAGACCCGGGGCCCTGAGTGAGCAGGAAGCCACCACCTCATCAGGGTTGATGACTACTTACCCATCTGAAGGCAAGCTTGGGGAGCCCTGCTATCACAGACACCCTCCAAATGGGTTCTGTTGACAACATTTGGTAAGTCCCAAGGACAATTTTTCCCATCGGAGCTCCTTTTATGCAACTAAAAACTATTTACAAAGATATGACATTGTCTTCCCCTCTTTATACAGTGAGATCAAACTGTGTAAGAAAGCAAGAGTGACACCCTGCCCTGCCGTTATGTTTAAGCTTCACATCATGCATCTCAGTGGGGAAAAAAAAAGGACTTTGCATCCTGAGGTTTCAAAAAGACATCCTCTCTCACATGAGCCTCAAAATTTTAAAAACAAAAAACAGAAAAAAGCTCTGAGCCCCTTTCACAGAAGTTGCCAAGTCCCTAGTGGAAACAACTTTACTTTTGACTTTTGTAACACTGATGCCTGCAGGTATGTAACGACCTATGGAGATACGATATCCATGGGGGAGACCGCTGATTTTCCACCAGCAAAAGCGGTGATGAAACCAACAGTAAACTTGTGGGATTTTTTTTTTCTTTTAAATACCTGCTATACCCTTTATTCAGGCAATCCTGTTCTTCTGAAGGCTAGACTACTTTGTAAATATTGCAAGCACCAATACTTTCTGAATGCTCATACTTGTGCTGAGTTTTCCTTTGGCTTGTCTCTTCCAATCATTAACACATCAAAGGAATCTGAACGCTAGACACATCACTGGATTTACTTACACTGGATTTTCTGCAGACTAGTAGTGTTTCCTATGATGTTGTCGCATAGCTCATCTCAGTAATTTTAGATACTACATTAGACCTACTGGTGAGAAAATTTATTATCTTTTCCACTTCACTTTCATTCCTTCTGATTACATTAAGGAGAAATGTTTCACATTGATATTAGTATTTCTTTAACTGCTCTTCTTAGTATCCCCTGACGTCCTCTTTTAAACAAAGATAGAGCAGGTTATAAGCTTGGAACATTCTAGCCACTTTCAGTAGCAAAAATTCAATAGCACTGTTTGTTTTCAATCTACTTATTTTTACAATTACTTTCTAATTATGGCAAGTGATGCTGGTTTTCCATTTAAGGTGGTTTTCAAATAAAGTTGTTTTCTAAAAATATGTTTTTGTTTTTGTTTTTTTTTGCGGTACACAGGCCTCTCACTGCTGCGGCCTCTCCCGCTGCGGAGCACAGGCTCCGGACGCACAGGCTCAGCGGCCATGGCTCACGGGCCTAGCCGCTCCACGGCATGTGGGATCTTCCCGGACCGGGGCACGAACCCATGTCCCCTGAATCGACAGGCGGACTCTCAACCACTGCGCCACCAGGGAAGCCCTAAAAATATGTATTTTGACTACATTTGCATAATGGGTGTTAGGTTTACAAATGCACAGCACATCTCTAGAAGGATACACAAAAACGGATCCCGTGACTGCTGGGAAGAGGAACTGCGTGGTGGAGACAGAGTGGGAAGGAGCAGAATGGTTTTCATTGAATATCCTTTGTCACTTTTGAAGTCTGCACTATGGGAACATACTATCTATTCTAAAATGTACACACTGCAGAAAAATCAACCCAGTTCTTTATAAAAAATATAATTTTAAAATGTTAACATAAACATACAAATTATTAAGAAAATAATAGTAGAGGTCATGCCAGGTTTTGGCAAATATGAGGCGGTACAAAAATGACTGAAGCCTGGAAAATGCTACCCTCCGAAGATGTGGGCGTGATGCTGCCTCTCTGAGAACAGCAGGGAGAGGTCCTTGGGCCTCCACCCAGAGCAGACACCCTGGGTTTCTCACTCATGGGAGCCGGCGGCCACAAGCACTGAGATGGAATCACAACGAACGCCGCTGATTTCTGAGCTTGGGAAGCCACGCCCAGTGGACTTGTGTCTGGGAAATCATGTGATGCTCAAGCCCCAGGTAACCCAACCAGTCCATCTGGCCCAAGTTCCTTGGAAGCACACGCTCAGTAGTAACCCCTTGCCCCCCTCTCTCTCTATGCCGTTATCCTCTGAGGAAGCCCCGTGAGAGAAGCATCGGACCAACAGCCCAGCTGTGGAGCTCGACAGGCAGCAATTACCTCTGAAATGCTAAGTTATTTCCATCACTGTGGCTTTCACCCACCTCATCCAGCTGCCCATGGACTACAGCCCATCCGCGCAGCCCACTAGGAGAACACAGTGGCAGCAGAGCCGGTCTACAGCAGCCCGGCACTGATTCCGGCAAATGGTAGGCGTTTGACAAATAAATGGACTAACCCGCCCTGGGGTTAGTTCTGGAGGGGAGAGAGAGTCCCACAGGTTTAGGTAGACTGCGTGACCTTGCAAACGCCCTCCAGCCTGACTCACAGCCAGCGAGCTTACCTACCCGCCCCAGACCCGCGGCCGAGGGCGTGCCCTCCAAGGGCACTCATTTCAGGCGATCTGAATTCGAAGCTGTGTGCTTCCGCCCTCGCCCCGCCCACTCGGTCTCTCAATCATTCAGGAATGATGCGTGGAGGTCTAACCAACGATAAGAAAACTATTCTACAGTCCTGCACGCCAGATGCATGGAACAGAAGCAAGCCCTGCGGGTAACAGCACCTGTTGGGCATCAAGCATGCCCTGAACCTGTTAGGGACTCTTGGGATATGACTCCAAATATCTGGGCAGAACAGCAGCCCGTGAAGAACATGACCTCCAGAGCACCTTGTTGTCTCGTGGTGGCTGTCAACCCACACTTCCCCTCATTTCAGGATAGGAAATGGCATGGGTAACAATCAAAAATCTAAAATGGGTACAGCTCCTTCACCAATCAGAAGAGACCCCTGCTGGCTGCAGAGACAAGCAGGGTCTTACGGGCTCCCTGCTGGGCCGGGCATCTGCCACCTAGTTGCTGGCCGTTTGTAAGGTCCAGTGAGTTTCCAGAGCAGAGGGCATCTCTGGGGGAGAGAGTTTCCATCCAATATGGAAACATCGTATCTCAAGGACTTAAGACACCATCAATCATTAGACACATCCTAATTTCAGAGATATTAAAAGGTGAAAGAGAAAATGTGCTTCTTAGAATCTATGTAATAGTTTAACATCCAAAACAGATGTAACAATGTGTGCCGGTTGAATAGCACTGGGGCTGGTCCGGGTCTTTCCCCCCTAAATAACCACATACCAAAGGCCTTGGGGAAAGCCCAGTCTTCATTCCACGCTCTTCCACTGTCCCACCCAGCTCTAGGGGGAAGCAAAGCCAGGCTTCAAAAAGCCTCCTTGAGCGATGACAGTCCTTCTTGCCCATCCTGAATGTTCCTCGGTGCCTGACAAGAACTGTACATGTGCTGGATCTAACTACTATATCTCCAGCTGCTGCGAGGCTGACAGAGACCTACAAGGCGGACAGAGGATTTATGGACTCAGCGGATCCATTTAATCAGCCTGTGTGACATCCTCCTGGACAGAAGCAGGAAAACTCCTTATGAAGACGTGTCTGCACAGACACTGGAATTGTGTGTGCGGGTGCCCACGTGTGAGCTGTGCGTGCACACACATCTGTGCACACGGCAAGCACGGGTCCATCTGTGCCATGTGTCCATCAGTTTGTTAAAGGTGGTAAAGCCTTCCACATTCATTACTTCCCCTGCCTCCTGCCTTTGGTTTTATTTCTTCTTAAAGTTTGCCTTTCTAGAGTTTGGCTTTGTTCTTGAAATTTGATTTCTTGATTGAAATGAGCTGGATAGGGTGATAGACCTTATTCTGTGCTTTTAATTCTCTTTCTCACTTAGACTATTGCCTCTAGGGCAAATGCTATGTCTTCTTTGCCTTACGCCATCCGCAGAACACCACTGCCACTGAACAAATAAATAAGCAGACTTGTGGAGTCTAAAATTTACAGAACAGGCTCATCTATCACAATTTTGACACCAGAGCACAGAGTCAATTATCACATATTAACTTGCTCTTGTTGGCATTTCAATGCATTTAGAGAAGATTCACTTCGTCTTCACACTGGCACCCCCCAACCTCAGTCGCTGAAAACTAGCAAAACGGAGGACACTTTACACAAAATTCAGGTTCCCCTAAGACTTTAAAAACTACTGGACAATGCACAACTTATGTCTCTTTATGAAAGATGAAGGCTCTGAATACTCTGTCTCATACTCAACCTTTGTTGCATCCCGAATATAACCTTAGATTGGGAGAAGCATTTTCACATACATTGTCAGATATCATTCTCATTTTAAAGGTGAGCAAACTGACACCCAGAAATGAGAAGTGATTTTTTACCAATGCAGGAGGAAGGAGAGAAGAAAGGAAGGGAGGGGAAAAAGGACAATTAAAGCAGAGCTGAAAGCAGAACTTAAGGCCAGGACCCCTCCCAGGCGTTCATGAAACTACTTTTCCAGCAATTAATTAATTCCTCAGCCCCATGCAGTAACAGCAGTGGGGAAAGAAACTGATAGTTTTAATACTAATAGTACTGATGGTGGTAAAAGGAGTGTTAGTGAAGTAGTAGTAGTAATAGTGGTAACAGTGATAACATTACTGTCTTATCTTTATACACCAGGGAATTTTCCAGGGCACTTTCATATACAGGGTTTCATTCATTCTTCAAAACAACCTTCTGTGATAGTTACCACAGGCGCCATCCTATGACGAGGAAGCCAGGACTCTGTTTCCAATTACCCAGCATAGGGGACTATCTCCTGCCTTCTGACTGCAGGTCCTATCCTGGGTCCCTTGGTAGCATGGTCTCACCCTGCCTCCCTGTGCAAGCAGCTAGCCGACCCCACCCTGCACACCCAGCTGCTGAAAGTAGAACTTAAGGCCAGGACCCTTCTGTATGTGGAGCAAGTTGGGAGAGGGGAAGCTAGCCAGGTACAGAGGTGAGGTAAGCTTCAGTGATGGGCCTTCCTAGGGTGGCCTGAACTGGGCTAGTTCCAAGAGAGGATTCAGGCTGGGGGTAAGGAAGGTGCAGATTCTGTCTCCTGGTCTCTGGCCAATGGTGCCTCTCTGGATGTTTCATTTTGCCTTCAGGCACCGTTTGTCACCTCCTGGTTTATCTCCACTTACTCACAGGAAGAAGTCTCTCCTTTTGATTCTTCCATTGTCTGCCTGACTGGGGCCTCCAGACCTGGGAGGTTATCCCCAGGGGCTTCAAGGTGGGCAGATCATAATGAGATCCACTGCCTGCAACTCTGCAACTCTACCTTTGGAAAACACAGTCCCCTACAATAGGTGCAAGGGCTCTTTGGCCATGTCTACCCAGTGGACACTGGCTTTATGGTGGCAAGCTGTATAGAACACTGGTTAGAGTACTTGGCTGGAAATGCACACACGCATGAGCTCACACACACACACACACACACACACACACACACACACACACAGCGTGTATGTGTAAATCTTGGTGGGACAGTGCATGCCAATGACTTTTGGGCCTAAATTTCATCAGCTTGCTTTGGGTCTCATTCCAGATGCTCTCTTTTTGGGTTGCAGTTTTCACATCTGTGAAATGATAAGGGCAACAGGCAGAGAGAGAAGCATCTTACCACCTGCCGTCCTAAGTCATGGAATTCAGGAATAAAGTGAGAGCATGGGTTTTAAAGAAAACCATCTATCCCCATCACTTCTGCAACTAATGCATATTACTTGAGTGATAATAAAGAGTAAAACACATACAGAGAAGTGTTCTGGAAAGTATGGAAACAGCATCCAAATGGGGCAGTATTACCTTAGGCAGAAATGACCATCCACACCCAAAACCCTGGGCTCCGGGGGTGTGGATTTGCAACCCAAATAAGCACAGATCACACAGCCCCTCCTGATGCTAGAGGCTCCTAGCCTTCCTGGGGAAGTGACGGGGATGGGGCTGTTACTACCAGACCTGCAGGCCAAATGTTCTTTCGGAAATATAAAGGGAAAAAGGGACGGTAAGACAGACCCTGGGAAGTGGGGGGTAGTAGAGAGAGAAGTGGAGCTGTCAGCATGCTTGATGTTAAATAAAACCTACCAAGACTCAGTTGAGAATTTTAGCAGAATCCAAATGTGCTATATAAAAAAAAAAAAAAAAAAAAAAAAAAAAAAGGCACGGCTCCCATCTCTAAGGTTCACAGCTAAGCTGGCTTAGAATCACACATGCCAAGGTTAAAAATAAAAAGCAGCCATCCCTGAATGACACAGGCTCCGAGAAGGAAGCCTGAGGTATGGTGTTTGGTGGCAGAGCACAGAAGAGGGAGTGCAGGGGCTGGGTGCGGGGAATAGGTGTTTAGTGGAGGGCGCAATAAAAGCCAATGCTCACAATTCTGCTAGTTGGCACTTAAAAGGCACTGCACTTTGGCAAAGGGGTTCATAATGATCTTTAGATTTTCCATCGAGGAAACCCTGCCGTGCATTAGAGTATGGCCAGGGCTGACCCATGTCGTGCTCTGCTGTTAGATGTGTTCGCCTCTCTCACCCCACGGTCTGGCTCAGACGCTGTCCTCAAATACTTCGTACACCCAGATGGGATGCCTGGGGGGGGGGTCACAGCTTGGAAAGCACCAGACCTGCCATTCTGTGCCACCCTCCCTATTCCATAGAGCCAGCATAAAGGTGCTGGGGCCACCCCCAGACCAGCTGTGCCCTTGCTGCACTCCACTGGAGATGGACTGTGTGTCTGCTTCCTGAGGAAGGGGCATGTCCCATCCCTGGTCCCATAAGCCATGACCACTGCAGGCCAGGGCTCCCTGGCAAAGGGGATACGTTGGCCCTGTTGCCCCGATCCTTACAAATCCAGGGTCCTTATTATGAGCCCAGCGGGGTCCTCCTTCTAATGAAGTTGTCGTTTATCCAATATGCTTATGACTTTCTACTCCCTAGAGGGTTTACTTTAATAAAATTTTTAAAGAATAGCCTCAGCTACTGTGTCAGCTACCATGTTACCCCTCCCCAGTTCCATTACTAGGCAGACATTTCTAGCAAGTCTTCAAGGGGTCAGGCAAATGGTGAGAAATTTGTGACCCGGGTTTTATGGGGACCACATACATTACACCACCCCCAGGGATGCCCTGCTCAGCCCACACGTGGGCCAGTCCTACACTTCAGCACCATCCAGGGCTTGGGAGGGAAATGGGCATTGAACAGTGGAGGCTACTACCTTCCAGAAGTTTCAGGCTATTCCCAGACACCACCAGCTTGGGTGACTGTCATCCCTGGCAGTGCAGTGGGAGTCTGCCTATGACTGGTTGCCCCTATGACCCTAGCCAGCCTTCATCTGAGGCGCCTACAAATATTCCAAATTCCACACCCTGGCTGCTGGTTTAGAAGCGTTGACCAGTGCGAAGTGTCTCTTTGACACTTTTAGAGCGCTTAGAAAGGCCTTGAGAGGCACACAGGGCAGGGACTTTTCCTGATCCTTGTGATGGACCAGAAAATCAAGGCTCAATGAATTTTAGGAATTTGCTCAAGCCAAGCGCAGCGCCAAGACTCACATCCAGGGTCCTTTCCACTATTCAAAAACACTAATTCAGGGTCAGAGTGACTGGGAGTCTCAGGCCAGATACAGCAGCAAATACCTGGAGCTCAGACTGAGACTGCGGAAGGGACCTTTGTCATGCCCACACCTCAGGGGATGCCCTGTCCTTCGGCCTGAACTCCGGGGACCTCGCCCAAGCGCAGAGCCCTGCCGCGAGGGGGCCCTCCTCGGACTTTCCCTTCTCTGGGTCCGTCAAATGCCAGGAAAGATCTGGCGAGACTCAGGACAGGGCTGTGTTCAGGCAGCACCTGTCCCGGCTGACCCTTCCCTGGGCACTCGGCTTTACCCCAGACGCTGGACACGGAGCCAGCCCTCCAACTCGCCCCGAGGTCAGGCCAGAGATCTCCCTTCCCTTCCGGCGATTCCAGAGCCAACTGTCCTTCGCCGTTCAAGAAACCGGGGCCCGTCTGCACAATCACTGGGAAGTTCTGGATAAATCCTTCTGCTAGAGTTCCCCCACCCCCTCACGTGTCAGCCGGAGCCCACTCAGCGAGCCGGGTTAAGGGGAAGCGAAAGCGCAGGAGATGGCTCAGAGGACGGAGCCGATTGGAGCCGGGGCGCGCTGAGTGGGGCTCCCCTCCTTACCTGTACCAGTCCAGCCCGCGGCCGTAGTTCCTGTCGAAGAAGTGGGGCTCGGTGCCCAAGGCCCGCACATCCGGGTGCACGCGGATAAACTCCAGCACGGCGCGGGTGCCCCCCTTCTTCACGCCCACAATGAGGGCTTGGGGCAGCCGCTTGGTACCCAGCTTTGGCGAGCCGGAGTGGTTGGAACCGGAGAGGCGAAGGGCGGGCGCGGCAGCGGCGGGCGCGCTGGGAGCGCTGGGCTCGCTGGGCGTCGGGCCCGGCAGATCGCAGGGCCGGGACTTCTGGAGAAGTTTCTGGCCGCCCGCGCTGGGGCCGCGGAGGCAGCGAGGCGCGCCGAGGAGGCGGCTCTGGCCGAGGTCGTCGCAGCAGCACAGGAGGCTGTAACACAGGTAAGTGCAGGAGAGCGAGAGCGTGAAGGCGAAGAGCAGCCTGCGCGCCCTCCGCGGCTGAGGTGGCCCCGCACGGCCCAGGACCCTATAGGCCATGGCTCCATGGGCCCGCTCCGGGGGTCATGGTTTCCGAGGGGGCGCCGGCGGCGGAGCGGCTGGGGCCCTGCGGCCGCCTAGAGGGCTCGAGCCGCGCGGCCCGGGCCACGAGGGTCGGGCATAGGGGGAGCCGTCTTCTCTGGGAGCTGCCGGCCCGGGCGCGCACCATGCCCGGGGATCCCGGAGGCGGCGTCTCCTCGGGGAACGGGCGGCGGCGCCTCCGACATCCCCGCGTCCTGGGCTCTGGGGCTCCGGGCAGCGGGGCGGCGCCCGGCGCTCCTCGGCTCTCACGTGCGCCGGGTTAGAAGCGCGCCCAGCGCCCGAAGCCCCATCCCGGATCCTCGCGCCGCGGCGCCCCGAACGCTCGGCGGCGGCGCGGCGGTGCGGGCGGGCGGGCCGGACGGTGGCGCTGGCCGCCGGCCGCGTTTCGGCTCCTCGAGAAATGCGGGGCCGAGCGCGCTGCCGGCTCTATTTAAGGAGTCGCCTGACGTCAGCCGCGCGGGTCCCCCGAGCCCGCGCCCCGCCCGGGGACCCGGCCAGCCCCTTGGCCCCCCCTCTCTATCCCTCCCAGGGACACACCACCCCGGGCCCTGCCCACGTAGGCAGCTCCCAGCTTGGGGTGGTGAGGGGAAGGTGTCGAGGCATTTGCTCCTCCGGGAGGCTGGATACCCCGGCCACCAGGGCCTCCCGACACCCAGGGGTTCGAGATTGCGCCAACATCCAGACCCAGACAGAGACCCGGGCACAGACGCAAGCACCCTGCACTGATAACAGGTCCCACCACACTGCCACACGCACGCACGCACAAACACAGGTACACGCGTACCTGAGCGGGATACACCCCCAGACCCCACATGGGGAGGGGAGAGAGAAATCTAACCTGGGCGCAGAAACACCCACAGGGACACTCCCTCTTCCGCCCACCCCCGTTTCACCCAAAGGACACCCAGAGCCCGGAATCGGACATCGTGCGGTGTGCGCACGCAGGCGCAGGACCGGGACACACGCTCTAGACGGGATGGGCGGAGGAGCCGAGCGTGAGTGAGATTCCGTGACTATCCGTGGAGCTCCTTAGACCCCCGCGCGCTGACTCACACCCAGGCGGCTCGCTCTCACACCCATGAAGCGTGCATCTCCACCCACTGTCACCCCACCTCTCCTTGGGCTTGGCGGAAGAGCGAGCCCCAAAGGAGCGGACTCCCCGAGGGCGGGTCCCTCTCAGCCACCGCCCTCTAGCGGTGGGCTGCTCCCCGGGGAGCTGACCAGGGTCCCACAGCGTCCGTAAGGTCCAGAACTTCTGCACGCAGTGGCACTGGGAGGAGGAAACAGAGGGCGCGGAGGACTTATCCAGGAGCAGTTCCTCCTCGAATGGCTCCTAAGAGACTGCCCACAGGACAATTATCAGTGACCGTGCCCAGAACAGGCTTGAGTGACCAACCCCAGTACTGCCCTGCGTGACCACACTAGCGGATCAGAACTGTTCAACAGTGCCTAAGTGACCATGGCCAAGAATGCAGCTGGGCTGTCACTCCACAGTGCCATGTCATCCTGTCCAGGTGTTCACCAAGTGAGTACCCCCATGAAATGTCTGAGTGACCACCACCCTCACTGCACCCCTGTCTCTCCCCAAACTGAACATCCTTTTTCAGGGTCCTTCTTCGGGGAATAATCTGGTCAGCCTCTGTGGACTTTAGTCCAAGCTAAGGGAATATTCTGTCCCCAAACCAGACCCATCCCTAGAAACCTTAGGCCAATCCCTCTCCTACAGATGATAACAACTAGGAAGTTTGTTTCAAGCGCTGGGCATGTGTTAGCTCATTTAATATTCACCACAACCTATGGGATCGTTACCATTATCCTCACATCACGTTGCTTCCTTAATCCTAACACTTATTGAGTGCTTGTTTTGTGCCAGTAACATGCAGATCACTTGGCATTCACTACCTCATTTATCTTCAGCGACAGGTACTATTATAATTCCTAATTTACAGACAATGAGATTAAGGCTTAATGAACACATAGTAATTGGATGAGCTGGGATGAAACCCAGGCAGTCGGACTCCAAGATTCAAGCTCTTAGTTAGAGTGCTTTGCAGTTTCCTAAGTTCCTTTGACCATTCCTCACATAATTCCATCCTAGATCTGAACTAATTTGTCTATGTCACTCCTGAAGTCTGACACCTGGGACTGAATGAGGAATTCCCCACTGTAGACTGAAAAGCTCAACAGACTGAAAATTTCAACAGGACTCTCCCCTCCCTTCCGTAAACTCTGTTTCTAGTAATGCCTCCCATGACTCCATCATCTTTTTCTTGTAGCTACATCACACTGCTGACAGCTCAAGCTTCAGCCAAGTAATGTCTCTAAGTGTTTCTTACAAGTGCTGCTGATTAAGGCACATCTACCCCATACTGTGCTTGTACAGTGGGCTTTTTTGGACCCAACATGTAGGTCCTTACACATTTGACCTGATTAAATTGTATCTTATCTCATCATCTCACTCCATTAAAAAAAAATGTCTACTTGAATCTTGAATCATGACATAGCTTTCATTTATTCAAAAAGAAAAAGTAGAAAGAAGGAATGCCAACAGCTTTACCCTAGATTCCAGGTATACCTTGGGCAATGGATTGACAGCTCTGAGCCTCAGTTTTCTCATCTGTACAATGGGGAGTTATGACAAACTTAAACCTCTTGGGGTTCTGACATTGCATAATTCTGATTCCATTATTCAAGGCATGAACCGTTCTATTGGCATCATCCCATCTCTGTGTTTGATTACAATTTAATTAATTCCTCACTCAAATTCTTAATAAAAATGTCAAAACAAATTTATTGAAAGAAGTTCTAATATGTATTCTCAACAGTTTTCCACATTGTGAGCCTGCTATTTCTACATTTCACTGTTAAAGTTACAAGGTTAAATGTGGATTAATCCACTCTGACAAGTGCTTTTGTCTTTAGGGAAAATAAAACATGGATATGGTTATTTCTCATAATTCTGCGCTTGGCTCAACTTTAAAATTAGTTTTGTCTTTGAATTCATAAGCGCTGAAATTTCTGGATATTCAGATACATCAGAGCCAGGCAGATTTACCTCTTCAAATTTCCAAGCAGAGTAATGACCGTGACTGAGACAAAATTTTTCAGGGAGTGAGACAGTGGACATGCCAGCACATCATCCCTGCCCCCCTATTTTTTCCAGGAATGCCAGGATTTTCCTTTGGGGGGTTCTGGTAGGATTACGTTGGGTTGTGTGGTTTGTCAAATAACACTCAGTTAAACAAGACATATGTTTACTTTTCTAGTTAAACAAGACATATGTTTACTTTTCTATCACATAAAAGAAGATAAAGATGATTCAGTGCTGATGTGGCTCCACAGTGTTAAGGACCCAGGCTCTACCATGTGTTTCCTCCAGCCCCAAATCACCATGTAAGTCCAAGATGACTTATTCAGCTCCAGCCATCCTGTCCACATTCTGGACACAGGTAAGGAAGAAAGGACAGAAAATCATGACATATTCCTTTGAGGATGTTTCCAGGAAGTGACCTGCATCACTTCCACTTGTATTCAGTTGGTCTGAACATTGTCACCTGGCTTTCTAGCTTCAAGAGATCCTTTGAAATGTAGTCTTGATTCTGGGTGGCTATATTCCTGGCTAATATGTGGGTGTTTTGTTACCCAGAAAGAATTTGACAAAAACTTATGGAGGGCAATTCATAATCTCTACCGTTCTTAGAGCATTTCCCCTCATTCTTTTCCTATGTGGTGTGTGTTCACCTAGTTCAAGGGCAGGCATATGACCAAGCCCAGTCAATCACAATTTTCCAATCACATTTCAGTGACTGAAAGCTACTCAGCACTTTCCAGGGAGCATCAACCACAGAACTTTTGTTGAAACTACTGGAAAGAGAAACTTTTTCTTCTGAGATGATAAACTAGTACAAAATAAGCCTGAAGCTTCCAATGGCCATCTCTGCCATCAAGAGGGGAAACCCTGGAGAATGAAACAGACACAAAGGAGAGCGGACTGAACGATGGAGAATCAGATTCCTGATGGTATGTGAATCTAGCCGTGCCAGAAGCATGGTCCCTGGACTTTTTGCACCAACTGATTAGTTACCTTTCTGTTACTTGCAATAGAAAGAGTCTTGATTAATACAAAAAACAGGTGCCACCTCAATTACAGGGAACAGGGACCATTTTAATTTTAAAAAATGGTGAAGGTGGGGTGGGGGCTTATTTTTAAGGAAATACACAGACTACGACTGGAATCCTTCAAAATCTGGGCAGTCATAGGATCCAACTACTGTCTCCATCTTCTCTAGCCCTCTTTGTGTCTTGTTTTCTTCTGACTCTTAATTGCCTTTTTTTTTTTAACATCTATATTGGAGTATAATTGCTTTACAATGGTGTGTTAGTTTCTGCTTTATAACAAAGTGAATCAGATCTACATATATCCCCATATCTCCTCCTTCTTGCATCTCCCTCCCACCCTCCCTATCCCACCCCGCTATGTGGTCACAAAGCACCGAGCAGATCTCCCTGTGCTATGCGGCTGCTTCGCTAGCTACCTATTTTACATTTGGTAGTGTATATAAGACCATGCCCCTCTCTCACTTCGTCCCAGCTTACCCTTCCCCCTCCCTGTGTCCTCAAGTCCATTCTCTACGTCTGCATCTTTATTCTTGTTCTGCCCCTAGGTTCCATTGGTAGTTTGATAGGGATTGCATTGAATCTGTAGATTGCTTTGGGTAGTAGAGTCATCTTCACAATGTTGATTCTTCCAATCCAAGAACATGGTATATCTCTCCATCTGTTTGTGTCACCTTTGATTTCTTTCATCAGTGTCTTATAGTTTTCTGAGTACAGGTCTTTTACCTCCTTAGGTAGGTTTATTCTTAGGTATTTTATTCTTTTTGTTGCAATGGTGAATGGGATTGTTTCCTTAATTTCTCATTCTGATCTTTCATTGATAGTGTATAGGAATGCAAGAGATTTCTGTGCATTTTGTATCCTGCTACTTTACCAAATTCATTGATTAGCTCTAGTAGTTTTCTGGTAGCATCTTTAGGATTCTCTATGTATAGTATCAAACAGTGACAGCTTTACTTCTTCTTTTCCGATTTGGATTCCTTCTATTTCTTTTTATTGACTGATGGCTGTAGCTAAAATTTCCAAAATTATGTTGAATAATAGTGGTGAGAGTGGACAACCTTGTCTTGTTCCTGATCTTAGAGGAAATGGTTTCAATTTTTCACCATTGAGAACAATGTTGGCTGTGGGTTTGTCATATATGGCCTTTATTATGTTGAGGTAAGTTCCCTCTATGCCTACTTTCTGGAGGGTTTTTATCATAAATGGGTGTTGAATTTTGTCAAAGGCTTTTTCTGCATCTATTGAGATGATCATATGGTTTTTCTTCTTCAGTTTGTTAATATGGTGTATCACATTGATTGATTTGTGTATATTGAAGAATCCTTGCACTCCTGGGATAAACCCCACTTGATCATGGTGTATGATCCTTTTAATGCACTGTTGGATTCTGTTTGCTAGTATTTTGTTGAGGATTTTTGCATCTGTGTTCATCAGTGATATTGGTCTGTAGTTTTCTTTTTTGGTGACATCTTTGTCTGGTTTTGGTATCAAGGTGATGGTGGCCTTGTAGAATGAGTTTGGGAGTGTTCCTCCCTCTGCTATATTTTGGAAGAGTTTGAGAAGGATAGGTGTTAGCTCTTCTCTAAATGTTTGATAGAATTCGCCTGTGAAGCCATCTGGTCCTGGGCTTTTGTTTGTTGTAAGATTTTTAATCACAGTCTCAATTTCAGTGCTTGTGATTGGTCTGTTTATATTTTCTATTTCTTCCTGGTTCAGTCTTGGAAGGTTGTGCATTTCTAAGAATTTGTCCATTTCTTCCAAATTGTCCATTTTATTGGCATATAGTTGCTTGTAGTAATCTCTCATGATCCTTTGTATTTCTGCAGTGTCAGTTGTTACTTCTCCTTTTTCATTTCTAATTCTATTGATTTGAGTCTTCTCTCTTTTTTCTTGATGACTCTGGCTAATGGTTTATCAATTTTGTTTATCTTCTCAAAGGACAAGCTTTTAGTTTTATTAATCTTTGCTATTGTTTCCTTCATTTTTTTTCATTTATTTCTGATTTGATCTTTATGATTTCTTTCCTTCTGCTAACTTTGGAGTTTTTTTGTTCTTCTTTCTCTAATTTCTTTAAGTGTAAAGTTAGGTTGTTTATTTGAGATGTTTCTTGTTTCTTGAGGTACGATTGTATTGCTATAAACTTCCCTCTTAGAACTGCTTTTACTGCATCCCATAGGTTTTGGGTTGTCGTGTTTTTATTGTCATTTGTTTCTAGGTATTTTTTGATTTCCTCTTTGATTCCTTCAGTGATCTCTTGGTTATTAAGTAGTGTATTGTTTAGCCTCCATGTGTTTTTATTTTTTACAGATTTTTTTCCTGTAATTGATATCTAGTCTCATAGCGTTGTGGTCAGAAGAGATACTTGATATGATTTCAATTTTCTTAAATTTACCAAGGCTTGATTTGTGACCCAAGATATGATCTATCCTGGAGAATGTTCCATGAGCACTTGAGAAGAAACTGTTTTGTGTTGTTTTTGGATGGAATGTCCTATAAATATCAATTAAGTCCATCTTGTTTAATGTATCATTTAGAGCTTGTGTTTCCTTATTTATTTTCATTTTGGATGATCTGTCCATTGGTGAAAGTGGGGTGTTAAAGTCCCCTACTATGAATGTGTTACTGTCGATTTCCCCATTTATGGCTCTTAGCATTTGCCTATGTATTGAGGTGCTCCTATGTTGGGTACATAAATATTTACAATTGTTATATCTTCTTCTTGGATTGATCCCTTGATCATTATGTAGTGTCCTTCTTTGTCTCTTGTAATAGTCTTTGTTTTAAAGTCTATTTTGTCTGATATGAGAATTGGCTACTCCAGCTTTCTTTTGATTTCCATTTGCATGGAATATCTTTTTCCATCCCCTTACTTTCAGTCTGTTGTGTCTCTAGGTCTTAAGTGGGTCTCTTGTAGACAGCATATATATGGGTCTTGTTTTTGTATCCATTCAGCCAGTCTATGTCTTTTGTTTGGAGCATTTAATCCATTTACATTTAAGGTAGTCATTGATATGTATGTTCCTATTACCATTTTCTTAACTGATTTGGGTTTGTTATTGTAGGTCTTTTCCCTCTCTTGTGTTTCCTGAGTAGAGAATTTCCTTTAGCATTTGTTGTAAGCTTGTTTGGTGGTGCTGTATTTTCTTAGCTTTTGCTTGTCTGTAAAGATTCAATTTCTCCGTCAAATCTGAATGAGGTCCTTGCTGGGTAGAGTAATCTTGCTTGCAGGTTTTTCTCCTTCATCACTTTAAATATGTCCTGCCACTCCCTCCTGGCTTGCAGAGTTTCTGCTGAAAGATCAGCTGTTAACCTTATGGGGATTCCCTTGTATGTTATTTGTTGTTTTTCCCTTGCTGCTTTTGATATTGTTTCCTTGTATTTAATTTTTGATAGTTTGATTAATATGTGTCTTGGTGTGTTTCTCCTTGGATTTATCCTGTATGGGACTCTGTGTGCTTCCTGGACTTGATTGACTATTTCCTTTCCCATATTAGGGAAGTTTTCAACTACAATCTGTTCAAATATTTTCTAAGTCCCTTTTTTTTTTTTCTCTTCTTCTTCTGGGACCCCTATAATTTGAATGTTGGTGCATTTAATGTTGTCCCAGAGGTCTCTGAGACTGTCCTCTATTCTTTTCATTCTTTTTCCTTTATTCTTCTCTGCGGTAGTTATTTCCACTATTTTATCTTCCAGGTCACTTATCCGTTCTTCTGCCTCAGTTATTCTGCTATTGATTCTTTCTAGAGAATTTTTAATTTCATTTATTGTGTTGTTCATCACTGTTTCTTTGCTCTTTAGTTCCTCTAAGTCCTTGTTAAACATTTCTTGCATTTTGTCCATTCTGTTTCCAAGATTTTGGATCATCTTTACTATCATTACTCTGTATTCTTTTTCAGGTAGACTGCCTGTTTCCTCTTCATTTGTTTGGTCTGGTGGGTTTTTACCTTGCTCCTTTATCTGCTGCATATTTCTGTGTCTTCTCATTTTGCTTATCTTACTGTGTTTGGGGTCTCCTTTTCGCAGGCTGCAGGTTCGTAGTTCCCCTTGTTTTTGGTGTCTGCCCCCAGTGGCTAAGGTTGGTTCAGTGGGTTATGTAGGCTTCCTGGTGGAGGAGACTGGTGCCTGTGTTCTGGTGGATGAGGCTGGATCTTGTCTTTCTGGTGGGCAGGACCACGTCCGGTGGTGTGTTTTGGGGTGTCTGTGCCTTTATTATGATTTTAGGCAGCCTCTCTGCTAATGGGTGGGGTTGTGTTCCTGTCTTGCTAGTTGTTTGGCATAGGGTGTCTAGCACTGTAACTTGTTGGTCATTGAGTGGAGCTGGGTCTTAGCGTTGAGATGGAGATCTCTGGGAGAGCTTTTGCCATTTGATATTACATGGAGCTGGGAGGTCTCTGGTGGACCAATGTCCTGAACTTGACTCTCCCACCTCAGAGGCACAGGCCTGACACCCGGCTGGAGCACCAAGACCCTGTCAGCCACACGGCTCAGCCAACAGCTGCGGCAACTCCCCTTTTTTTCTTTATTTGTAAATCAGGAAGGGTTACTGAGTTGCGGGCAACAGAAACTGACTCTGGCTAACATAAGCAAAAAGCAGAATTTGGACTAATTCACACAGAAGAAGAACTTCCAGGTAATACCTGAATTTAATGAGAAGAATGGAGAACTGGGCTTGTAAACAGAATAGCAGCCACAGACCCATTTCTTTCTCATCCATTTCCTTCTGAGTCTTTGTTTTCTCTTTTGCATCTGCAGTATCTTGAATCTTCCTTCCCACTCTAATACTTTGCGTGTAAGACCTCCTTGAATTTGAAATTATAAAATGACATTTTCTTTCCCTTAAGTCTTTGGACCCAATCAAGTCTTATTATTCAGTTTTATTTCAGTGTCATTTTCAAAAATTTCCCTAGTGCCGAGTTTTATAAAATGTGAGAAAAATGTTCCAAAGAGGGTGGTTCTTATGAGGCAAAAGGCTGGGAAATGAAGTCTCATGGTCTGCAGGTTGTGTGAGATGCAACATTCACATCTGAGCTGAGAGGATGTGAATGAATATTCCACATTTAAGAAAGAAGTTAGGAGTGAGGGTGAGAGAAGACTTTACACATGCTCCCTTCTCTGGATAAAATCAGAGGGCAAAAGTTCAAGGGACCAGGTACTTCCTATAGAAGGGAACCAAATCTAGAAGACCAGGAACCATGGTTGATTATAAGTACTTTGTTAGATTCCAGGCCTCTTGTCACTCTCCATGACGGTTTACTTTTGCCATTGGCAACAACAATCATAACAATAATAGGCACTCCTTACTGCGCCATTTACTCAGTAGCAGGCACTGGGCAAAGCATTTAGATGCATTAACTAATCTAATCCTCTCAATAAACATGACACAGATTGTTACTATCCCTATTTTAAATATGAGGAAACAGTGTCAAGTAGGTCGATTTGTCCATGTTCTCACTCAGATACTTCAGGGTGAAGAAGGGGGAAACTAGTGCAAAAAAGCATGAATGGGGTGATTGACGATCAGTTTTACCCGTAATGTTCCTTTGGGTCAGAGCTGTTACACGGCCCCACCTCCCATCCTGCATTATTTAACCCACATTGTCTTATATCCACCCTATCTTACCATCTTGCCTTCGTAATAAGACTGTAAACTCCTTGGTGGTGGGGATTAAACAGCTAGTTCCAGCTCAGCCTGGTACTTGGAATTTGGGCTGCATATTCACTTTGGGACTCGCTTGGTTTCTTTATCTCCTTTCTTCTTCTTCTTCTTTCTTTTTTCACTATCGCAAGTTAACTTTTTTTTTTAACATCTTTATTGGAGTATAATTGCTTTACAATGTTGTGTTAGTTTCTGCTGTACAACAAAGTGAATCAGCTATACGTATACATATATCTCCATCTCCTTTCTTCTTCTTGATGGACCACTAAATAATATCACCCCATCAGGGCTTCCAAAAAAGAACTAATATTTCATTTCAGAATTTTTCCAAAGTGAATTATTTGTAATGTCAGGGAAGATACTAAGCCTGTTCACCTGTACAATAATATGGTAGAGCTGACCTCCTGATACTCCCTCTTTAACCACAAGGAAGCCGATAAGAATGTCACTGCTGGTGTCGTCACCCTGAATTTATCAATTTCCTGTGATATAGATTTTAGTAGTATAGAAGTGGAAGATCTACCTAGGTACAAAGAACAATTTAGGGAGATACATTTGTCAGCTTATATTGCGTTTTTTGTTTCTTTTCAACATTTTTATTCTACAGATAATACATTCTCCAATGGAGAAACAAATGAAAATACTGAGAAGCAAAAAGTCTCCCAAATCATAACATTCAGAAACAACTGTCATTAATTTTTTTTAAATCCTTCCAATTATAAATGCATTTGTTTGTTTATTTATGGGCCAGCCCATAGCTACTGTTTTGTAAGCTGTTTTTTTTTTTTAACTTAACGATATTGTGAATCTATGTCATATCACTAAGTATAGACCCATGTAGGTCTAGTGCTTTCAGAAAGAGAAAATAACTTTCTTCTGGAAATGCTGGATGTAAGGATGGTGTAAGCCTGCAGCTACCATGAGTGGAGAGAACCTAGCAGGCATGTGAATTAATTCACCACAGAAGTGAGCAGAGTGGGAGGAAAAGACTGAGTCCTGGTGATAATGTTTGAATCCCTGGATACAGCTTTGCCTGAAGCTATCTCTTCAAGAGACAGTAAAGTACAGTGGTTAGGAGTGCAGTGTCTGGAAGCGTACTGCCTGAGTTCAAATCCTGGCTCTGCTAATAAGATTAAATGCAGTGCACTTAGAACAGATCCTCATTAACGATAAGCCCTCAGTAAACATTAGCCATTATTATGCTGCAAACTTTTCAATTACGTCCATGAACAAATTCTTTTCGACTTAAGCTATTTTGATTGATACAGGTATGTACTTTTCAATTAAGTATGTATCTTTCAATCTATTTAAAAGTTTTATTGACAATAAAGTAAATCTCTGTTCTCATTAATCACCTAAGACACCTCCTGCTTTGGATCTAACTTATATCCTTGATATTTTAAAAGTTTCTAGGGAAGTAACCAGATATCCTCTCTGGACAGTTCATGGCAGGTGTTCAATAAATGCTTATTATACAAATAGATAGGTAATACCTTCAAAGACCCCTTTGCTTAGAGGACAATAATTTTAGCCCTGAGGATATGGGACAACTTAACTTAAAGGACTGAATTCTCTGTTTATTGATCACCTCCTTCATACCCACTCTTCCCTCTTTATTCAGTGTAAATTCCGTGGATAAACACAATAATCACTTTTTTGCTTATGTCATCAACTCCCTTGACCTTCTCTCACAGTGCTGTATTTCCTAGTTAGAATCAATTCTCTGCCCACTCAGTGCCCAATGCCTGCACCCAGACAGTTGAACACAGAAAATGCACAAGCACGATGACTAATCTCACTTAAAATTTACCATTTCTAATCTCAAGTGGATCCTTAACACTTCCTAGCAATCATACTACCTTTCCCTAATCCATTTTCCCATTCCCCTATGTAACCATTTAGTTCCTTCTCACCTCTTCTTAAACCTCTAACACCTCCTCCCCCTCCCCCATCAGCCAATGGCCTTGCTTCTTACTTCACTGGTGAATAGAAGCAATTGAAAGAGAACATTTACCACTGCCTCTACCCACCTGCCTGTTGCTGTGTTTATACACTTTATTTACTCTCCTGTCAATATGATGTTATGGTCTGTCTTTTTAGATAAGGCCAACCCCTCCACTTGTGTACTATATCCAATCCACTCTTGTCTATTCAAGGACATGACTCCAGCAATCCTTCCCTTTTTCTCCTGCATCATCAGCCTTCTCCCTCTCCACTGGGTCCTTCCCATCAGCATACAAATAAGTTGATACTTCTTCCATCTTAAAAAGGAAAGAGAGACATAATCCTGTCTTGACCTCATCTCTTCTCCAACTAGAGCACCATTTATATTCATTCCTCTCTTTACATCTCAACTCCTCAAGAGAGGTCTCTGTTCACTGACTCTATATTCTCTCCATCCACTCACCCTGGAGCCCATTTCAGTCAAGCTTATGTTCCCAGCTCTCCTCTAAAACTTCTTCTCAAGGTCACCAGCAACATCCATAGTGCTAAACTCAAGTCAATTCTTAGTCTTCACTGAATCTGACCTATAAGCAGCATTTGACACAGTTGGCACCCTTTTCTTCTTGAAACTTTTTGTTCCCCAGGATTTCAAGACACCAGATTCTTCTAGCATTTTTTTTCACCTCTCTGCCTCTCCTTTCTAAGCTTCCTTTGATGGTTTCTTTTTGTCTCCATGATCTCTAACTGGGGGTATCCCAGGGATTCGTCCTTGGACATCATCTCTTTTCTGTCTACACTTACTCCCTTAGTGAGATCTGAAGTCTCATGACTTTATATACCACTTATAAACTACTGCATCTCAAATTCTTATCTCCTTTCCCCTAAACTGTCTACTCAGACATCTCCACCTGGGCATCTAGTAGGCATGTCAAACCAAACATGTCCCAAACTGAACTCTTACTAGTTACCTAAACTTGTTTTTTTCATAGTCTTAGTCATCTAAGTAAATGGAAATTCTCATCTTCCATTTGCTTAAGAAAAGAGTAATCTAGAGCTAGCCTTGATTCCTTTTTCTCTCATACCCCACATCTGATCCATGAGCAAATCTTATTGATTCTTCCCTCAGAATATATACTGGCTTAGACTGCCCCTCACCACCTCCATTGCCATCATCTTAGTCCCAGCTACCATTCATTCTCACCTAAATTCCTGCAGTAGCTACTCAGTCATTTCTTCTCTCTCATTTCTATCTCCACTCTTCCATGCTTTCCTTTGGGTTGCAAGATGCTGAAACCCTGAAAACTACATTTCCCAGAATCCCTTGCCACCTGATTTCCAGTTAAGTTTGCCCAATGTGAGTTCCTAGCAGGAGACTGGAAAACAAAGGGAAGGGAGAAACCATGCTTTGCTTCTAGAAGTGTCTCACATAGCATTAGCAGCAACAGAAGTGTTGGTTAAATGCAGGTTTCTAATTTCTTGTTCATGTAGTATGGAGGTTGAAGTGAGCATTCCTGTAACCTTAGCAGCACAGAACTCATGGGTGTAGCAGACCCTCCACCTCTTGGACAGTCAGGGGGCCCCAGGGACCTACAGTGTTAGTGGGAATGTGACCTCCTGGCTTCTTGCAAGGTGGAGGTGGCTGTGGTTCCTAAGGCAGCAGAAACAGTAGCAGATGCTCCAGCAATCACTGTGATATAGCAGTCATGGGCCACAACATCTTCCTTTTTGCTCCTATAGCCTAGGGGTAGTTCCTGCAGTTACTAATTTCTAAGTAACTTTATCCTTCCCTTTTTACTGCCCTTATCCTTCCATCACTGTTAGAACCAACCTCCTGTATTAAATTCTTTCTGTTGAAAATACCTAAAGTATTTTGTTTTCATGAGCAGACACCGATTGATACAGCCCCAACAGGTCTTCCTAAAGTCATCTCAACAATGAGAGGGGCCCTTCTGTTTAAAGCCCTTGTGGCTTCTGACCTCACCCAGAGAGAAGATCTGCCCCAGAGGCTAAAGACTTGTAAACCTGGTAAGAATTGTTTTGAGACAATAAGATGAAGATAAAACTGCCAACTGCCCGGATTGCTCCCTTCTACCCTGTCCCCACACTATTCTCAAGCAACTAGCAGACCCAAAACTGGCCTCATTCAAAAATGAGAAGTTAACAGAAGAATCTGTCAGGGGACCAATGAATAAATACCACATAGGAGGATGACTTTAACCTAATTCCCCTTGGTTTATACCCACACTCCTCCCCTTCTCACCACTCTGCCTGAGGTCTCCCTGCTTGAGGTCATCTTAGTCAATTTTTTCTGTAGAATAAGTGACTAAAGAATGGGCAGCATAATTTCCCAGTTGTGTGCATGGGTGCAGCTGCTCAGACTTGTACCTCTTTCCTGCTTTCTGCAACACCCAGTGACTCCAAAGCTCAGCCTTTTGAAGATTCTCTAGCAGTATTTCCTACTTTAGGCGTTCAGTGCAATTTTCTCAGCTCTGCTGTGCTGGGTGCTGTGTCCAATTTTTTATTGTAATTTCTCATTTGCTGTTGTGTCCTCTCACTTTCTTTGTCCCTGTAGATTAATACTTTTATTTCATGCCTTTAGACTTAGTGGTATTGTAAGAAATACAGTCTGTGTGACAGAGGGGTTCTGAAAGAACCTTGAACTGCTCCAACAGAAAGCGCTCAGGTGGTGGCTTTCAAGCTAATCTCTGTGTGCCAAAGAGGCTGCTCCTCCAGGTCTGAGCCTTAAGCTCTGACAGTTCTCCAATGTGGACCCTGCAGGTGGCAAGCAGCGGGCAAGTAAACAGTTTAAGAAGGTCCGCTGGTGGGTATGTGGGAAACCTAATTAATTTGTACCATACAAGTAGTACATGAATCATTCCTTTTGTAAAAATGTCGAATACTGCAGCCAAAGATATGGTGCCCTTTGACCATGCCCCGGCAATTTTTGTCCTCTCCCCAAAAGTTACTAACATTATCACAGTTTAGGTAGTATACTTTCAGTCTTTCTTCTACGCTTTCGTGTATAGAAAAATCGGGCGAAAAAAACAGCATTCTTTATTGGGGGTTTAGGGAGTAGTACTCATATACAATTATGATATTCTGCAACATGCTTTCTTCACTCAACATGTTAATGCCTGTAGACTTAACTCAGTCTCTGCAAAGTGCTTCATCGTATATATGCTGCCTCAAATTGTTTCCAATTTACATCTTTTTAACCATGTTCCTGTAAATAGGCATTTAGCTTTGTATCCATTGTGATTTAATTTGGCTGCATATAACTGAGAAACCCAAAGCAACAACAGTTTGAATAGGATATCAATTCATCTCATTTAAAGGAAGTCCTGAAGTAGGCAGTCTGTGTCTACACGGCGGTTCCGAGAAGTTACTAGGCACCCAAGCTTCCAGCTCTCTATAACCTTGGGTGTGTCTCACCTCCTTGTAGTTGAAGATGGGTGCTGCAGTCCCCACCATCACATCCTCAATAGAGGTGACTGCATGGAGGAAGGAAAGAAGGGTGCCCATCCTAACTTTTAAGCTTTCCCAGACGTCCCACACAACTGTCAGCTCACAGTTCACTGGCTGGAATTTAATCACATGGCCACCTGGCTGCAAGGAAACCTGGGACATGTATTCTTTTGACAGGCAGTAATGTTATTAGGTTCAGTTGTTTTGAAAGAGACAAGGATATTTGGCAGGCTGTTAGCAGTTTCTGCCTCAAGTTATTTCCATCTGTAGTTCTTACAACAATGCTTCAATGAACATCTTTTAACACAAGAATCACAGTTAAATATCCCCAGCCAGCTACAGCGTCCCTGGGCCAGGGCTGGAGGGCAGTCCAAGCTCCCTCTGTGCCAATCAGTTAACTCACTATAACTATTTAGTTGCCAGATCACGGGACAGTAGGGACAGTTTGAGGCTGAGGGGAAAAGGTTAAAGTGCCCTGGGCAGTGGGGATTTAGAGCACTTGTAGGACGTGAGGTGGGGCTGTCTACCAACCCAAAGAGAAGTATATCAGTATTTTAGCAACTGGTAGAGGCCGGCTTTTCCTTGCCCTTACTGTGTACACATGCTAGTATCTCTCTAGATGGATTCACTGGGTTATAAGGTGTGAATGTTTTAAATTTTAATAGATCCTCCCCAATTTCCCTCCAATGTGACTTTGCCAATCCATACTGCCGCAGCAATTCCTCCCAACCTCAGCAACTCTACTATTAAGAAAGTATATTTTAAAAATAATGTTGCCTGTCATATGGAAGAAAAAAATGGTAACTAATTGTTTTTATTTGCATTTCCCCGATTATCACTGAGGGTAAAAATCTTTTTATATATTTCTTGGCCATTTGGGATTCCTTGTATGTAAACTGACTGTGGACTTCGCCAATTTTCCTGGAATTTTTTTGTATATAGTCTAAGGTAGCATTCTAATGTTTTCCAATTGAATAAGCATTTGTCCCAAATCAATCACTGAATAGTCCTCTCTTTTCTCACAGATATAAAATACTACATTTCTCATTCTTGGACTCTCTCTTTGGATCCATAGACCTAGCTGTCAAAATTTTCAGACAATATTGCCTTAACATGCATTAATTTTGTAACAAGTTTACAAGACTTTTCCAAAAACATATTCAAATGAGGATCATGAAGAATAGACAGAATGCTTTTGAAAATAAAAATAATGTACTTGGTGAGATCTTAAATGATAAAATTGTAGTAATTCAAACAGTGTGTTAATAGATCAAGACAGAACAGACATTGATGAATGAGACAAAAAAGAAAACTCCCAAATAGACTCTTATGTTCGGTATGTGAGGGAGCTGGCATTTGGGTATTGGAGTTAAGGCCATTTGTTAGCCAAAACAAATTCCAGATGAAGCAAAGCATTCAATATTAGAAATTAGGTCATAAAATAATTATAAGAACATTTTGAGATAAAAAGAGAACTTTTTAAACCTAAAAGCAGTGGAAGATACCATAAAGGATAAGACTGGTACATTTGGCTACACAAGCAACTTACAGTTATATATCTAAAACGTCTCAAATAAAATTGAGAGCAAATGACACCAAGAAAAATATTCGTAATGTAAATGACACAAATTTTAATACCCTTAATACAGAGGTATATAGAGAGAAGTATATTAAGAGTTTTATACCTCTTATATAAAGAGTATATGAAAAAAAAAAGAAAAAAAATAAGGGCTTACCTGGTGGCGCAGTGGTTGAGAGTCTGCCTGCCGATGCAGGGGACATGGGTTCGTGCCCCGGTCTGGGAAGATCCCACATGCTGTGGAGCGGCTAGGCCCATGGCTGAGCCTGCGCGTCCGGAGCCTGTGCTCCGCAATGGGAGAGGCCACAACAGTGAGAGGCCCGCGTACCGCAAAAAAAAAAAAAAAAAAAAGAGTATATGCCTTTTATAAAAGTATAATAAGGAGCATTTAAAAATCAGTAAGAAAAGATGAACACCACAATGGAAAAATGGTCAACTTATATGAATGGCTATTTCAGAAAAAAAGAAATACAAATGACTAATATACAAACGGAAAAATCGAACATTAAAGAAGTACAAAGTAAAATCATGTTAAGTAGAATTTATTACCAATCAAGTTGGCCAGTAATTTTAAATGATAAACTCCAGGCCATCAAATATATTGAGAAAGGGCTCCCTCATGCATCCTTGAGTATATCAATTGGAACAATTGTTCTGGAAGACAATTTGACAATCTACATTACAAACTTTAGAAAGTATTCATACCTTTTTACTCAGGGTAGAAATTTATCCCAAGAAAATAAATGATGGATACATACACAGGTTTGTGCATGAGATTATTGGTTAGTTACAGCATTATTCATATAAAACTGGAAGCAATCTTAAAACTGCATCAATTGGTTTTTGCTTAAATAAATTACTGTCTCTTGCTCTCTCAATGCCAATCCCCTATATCCACCCCAATGCAGAGTGTACTAGGGAGAGGTAGGAGGTCACAGAGTAGAGAAGACACAAGGTTGCCGTTGTATATCTGTGTCTGAACTTGGCCCCTAATGATCTAGCCTAGTGGTTCTCAGCCCTGACTGCACATGAGGATCACTGGAGTGCTTTTAAAAAATGCTGATATCTGAGGCCTCACCAATTGGTCCTGGGTGAGGTCTAGGACTGGTATTATTTTTAAAGCTCCCTAGGTGATTCCAGTGCACAGCCAGGGTCAAGAACCATCGCTAACAGCACTCCCTTTAAGTTGATTAACTACATAGGTTATTGACCAAAGCTGGAACTAACAGCCTCCAGAAGCCCCAGGGAAGCCAAACCATTGCTTGAGCTGGGCTCATCGCAAGTGGGCAGCGGCCAACCTCATGCCCCAAGAGACTGGCCTCCCTAGCCTTGCTACAGCCTGGCCAACCAAGTGTCTGTTAGATTTAATACCAAAGAGGTCATGGGTGACCTTGACAAGCACACTTACTGGCGAGGGAATCTTGACTGTTCGTGACAAACTGCCACAACAAAGCTACACACCAGTTCGTGTTTCCATTTTTAGCCTCTTTATTACCTCCATCTGTTGATGGAGATGCAGCAACAAACACATGGCGTGTGAGCTGCAGCGTTATCTGGTATTGTATAAATAAGGACAGCCAAACTCCTACGGTCTCCCACTTGCAGTGGGGGCTGATGCTTCCTAAGTGGGTCCCTCCTTCTTTCCGCACATTCCATCCCTACCCCCTCAATCTCTGCTCCCTTCTCCTCCACCTCAATAACATGTTTGCAGTTTACGCTCCATTTCACACAAACAACTTTCTAGCACTTCCTTGCTCACACAGTGATGGCTTGAGGCTTAGCTGCAGACCTTGAAAATGCTTCTTTATTTTCATCCACGACTGCGCCTTCCCTAATCCTTCCCTCCACCCTGTCTCTGCCTCCCAGCCATCCCAGCCCCTGTGTAATGATACTGTGAGTTGCAAGGACACATTTCTGATAATTTATTAACATACTAAAAGAGGTGATGTATTCATGTCTAGAATCCCCCTTCTAAGTATAAAATGAGAGAATAAAATGGAAGGGGGAAAGATGTGGATACTGTTTATTGGGGTTCTGTAATTTTCGGTGCCCTTTCCACCATGCTCAGATTCTCAAGAGAGAGAACGCAGGGAATTGGAGATATTCCAGGGCAGCGTTTCTCAAACTTCAGTCATTTACATGCCACCTTCGTGATTTCTGCCCTACCAACATTATGACTATTTCTGTAAAATTTCTTTATATCATCTCACTTTTTACAGTTAAAATGAACCTGATCATTATTAAAGTGAACCTGATCATTACTAAAAGTAAAAAACCAGCATCATTTCCCCAAATTGGAGGGAACTTTAAGAACTTATACAATAAAGACAAAATGGAGTTATTTCATCCTTTAGATATTGTTGTCTGTTAGGCACTGAGTTTGAGACTTGTCTCCTTGTTCAAAAGGTGAATAAACAAGAGAGGTGTTAAGGACATTTTAGCACCAGACTGAGAAGTCTCCTCGATGTATTCAGAAGGATTGGAAGATGTTTGTAAAAGAATAACTTTCTTTGTGAGTTGATGGCTGTGTGACACCTGAAATTATCTTGGTGCCGTCACTAACAAACACCCCACAGTGAGAGAAGCACTGCTGTAGCCCAGTGCTGACTTTTTATTTCTGGTGGGATCCTCTCTCTGTCCAGACACCATTTTGGATCATTTTTCCGTTAAACCAGGCCAACTATCTATGCACCAGGGTGACACATGCTTACCTCCCAATCACTTGCCCTTTCTTCTCCATTGCTACTGGGACTCTTTAGCCCTATCTCTACAACTTTGACCTCTGGGAATCCTTGGTCCTAAAGAAGACTGGTGAGAGGGAAGGGTATCAGGGCAACAGTGGTAAAGTATCATTCACCTCAGCTTGATAGCCTGCTCAGGGGACACACCTACAGTGAACTCATCCCACTGGGTGTCCCTATTCAGGCTCAGACATTTGTAGGGGGTATTATTCAGGTTTTCTACAGTCAAGGCAAATAGCTACTAGCACACATTTTGATTTTTAGGTTCAAAATCATCTCTACCAGTCTACTCTATAGAGGATACCCAGTGTAGTGGTAAAGCTTGTAGACCCTGGAGCCAAGCATTCTTGAGTTCAAAGCCTGTCTTTGCTACTAGCTGCCCGAGTGACCTTGACCAGGTTATCTAACCTCTTAGCATCACAGCTTTCTTGTCTCTGATGGAGGTGGCAATAACAAAAGGGGCTACAGCTTAGAGGATGAAATAAGATAAAGTATGTAAGGTTTGCATGGTGCCTGACAGAAATGAGTACTCAATAGATATTAGCCTCCATCATCATCATCATCATCACCAAGTATGAATCTCTGAGATGGCAATGGATAACATCTAAGTGTTAAAGCATCATAGTAAACATTTATTCTTCTTTTAGGCTGCCCAGCTCTGAGCATCTTTCCTATGTTTCTGGAATTCCCCATGCTATGAGTCTTGGTAGCTGGCAGAACCTATCCTCTACTAAGAAGCTGAAAGTGTCAGATCTCACTTTCCTGGACTCCCTTGCAGCTAGGGAGAGCCAGATCTGGCTGTGTCCCTTCCCATGGAGTGAGGAGTCCACAGGACTAAGGAGGTGTGCTCACCCCTCCTTATAGACCAATTCCAGGTATCCTGGATCCTGGAATACCTGGTCAAACAGCCTCAACTCATTTCTAAGTCCACACAGATCTCTTCCCCACGTTTGTCCTGCTGAGGGTGGACTGCATCAGCACCCTGATGACCAAAGGGTGGCCAAGAAATGACTCTTTACAAGAGAGGGTGTGAATGGAGCTCTGATGCTTACATGCTTGTGTGAAGGAAGAGCCAGGAGTAGAAAGAGAAGTGGGGTGGCCCACAGGCCGGGCGGGGCGGGGGTTTCCCCATACCATCACCTTCAAGTGTAGATCTCCAAGGAGTCAGAATTCTATATCTGAACTTGGCCTTCCAGGATGCTCTGAAGGTATATCTGTCAGGATTGGATTATAGAACATACTTTATTTTATAGTTTGTAGGTTTTATTCATAACTTTTAAATGTTTAAGCATATAGTATGTGGACCTCCATTTCTGTTCTTGCTCCAGATCCTGAAAATGATGAGATTTGCTTGAGTACCTGCTCCAGGCTTTGAGTCAGGAGCAAAGGATACCAGGAAGCAGGAACCAGAGAGATCTTTCTTTCTGTCTCCATCTCTCCCTGTGTGTGTGTGTGTGTGTGTGTGTGTGTGTGTGTGCGCGCAGTAGTGGTTGCAGCAAGATTGAAGTTCTGGAGGTAAGTGGTAGCAGGGAAATTGGGGGCACCCAGTCCATTGCCTGTGATGCTGATGGGCAAGTTATGTCATCAGAGCAGCTCAGGGCAGCAACAGTGCTGCCCCAGCCAGATCCTTTGAGGGAAACTGGCCAGAGATTCCTGCTGCCCAGCCCCTCCTGGTTCTTCCCCACTTTTCTTTCTCCAGACATCTCAGCGATTCTGTGAACTACTTACCCAAGAGCCTTTTATTTTTTTTTAAATGTTTACTTATTTTCACCCACTAATCCATGTGTCCAGTAGAAAAAATAAAACATACACAGAAATAAAAGATAAAGTTACCCATAGTCCCTCCACCCAGAAGAATTCATTATTATCACTTCAGCATATATTCCATATTTTATACCTAACTATTAATATAAATACACGAAATTATCAAAATAAATTGTTTCTTTATTGTATTCTTTATTCCATTTTGTAACCTAATTTTCTCACAAAACCCTATATTGTGGACATCTTTACATGCCAAGGCATTTTTTTAAATGAAACTTTTAATTTTGAGACAATTATGGATTCATATGCACTTGTAAGAAATAATACAGAGAATAATACAGAGAACTGCATACTCGTTACCCAGTTTCTCCCAATGGTAACCTCTAGCAAAACTACGGTACAACATCACAACGAGGATATTGACATTGGTACAATACACTGATCTCATTCAGATTTCCCCAGTTTTAATTGTACTCGTGTGTGTGTATTTATCTCTATACAACATTATCACATGTTCATGTATCCACCAGCACAGTCAACGTACAGAACAGTTCCATCATCACATGGGCCCTTCATGGTGTCCTGTAATAAGTATACCCACCTCTCCCCCAGCCCGTTCTCCACCCCTAACCCCCAAATCTGTTCTTCACTTCTGATAGTTTGTCTTTTCACAGATGTTACATTAAAAGAACCATACAGTATGTAACCTTTTGAGGCTGGCTTTTTCACTCAGCATAATTCCCTGGAGAGCCATCCAAGTTGTTTTGTGTATCGATAGTTCATTCCTTTTTATTTCTGAGTAGTATTTCATGGTACGGATATATCACAGTTTCTTTCATCATTCACCCATTAAAGGACCTTTCCCATTTTTGCCTATTACAAATATAGCCTCTAGGAAGATTCAGGTACAGGTTTTTGTGTGGACATAAGTTTTCATTTCTCTGGGATAGATGCCCAAGAGCTCAACTGCTGGATCAAATGATAATTACGTGTTTAGTTTGTAAGAAACTGCCAAGTTATCTTCCAAAATAGTTGCATTGTTTTACAGTATGTAAGTGATCCAGGTTCTGTACATCCTCACCAGCACTTGGTATTGTCCCTGGTTTTTATTTCCGCCATGCTGGTAGGTATGTAGTCATACCTTACTGTGGTTTTACTTATGTTTCCCTGACGGCTAATAATTGAACATCTTTTCATGTACTTATTTCCTATCTACATATCCTTTTTGGTGAAATGTCTCTTCATGTCTTTTGCCCATTTTCTAATTTTATTTTATTTTATTTTATTTTACTGTTGAGTCTTGAGAGTACTTTATATATTCTAGACACTAGTCCTTTGTCAGCTGTGTGGTTTGTAAATATTTGCTCCCAGTCTGCAGTTTGTCTTTTCATTCTTTCAACAGTTCTTTGCCAGAGCAGAAGCTTTTAATCTTGATGAGGTCAAATGTATCAATCTCTCCTTTTACAGATTGTGTTTTTTGTGTCAAGTCTAAGAATTCTTTACCTGGCCCTAGACCTTAAAGGTTTTCTCCTGTGTTGTTTTTTTTTTCCTGAAAGTTTCATAGGTTTACATTTTATATTTAAGTCCATGATCCATTTTGAGTTAATTTTTGTATAAGATGTGAGGGTTAGGCCAAGGTTCAGATTTTGTATATAACTATTAATATAAATATATGCTATTATAAAAATGAATTATGTCATATCTTATGACGTATTCTATAACCTAATTTTCTCACAAAGTGCTATACTGTGGACACCTTTATACTCCAATACATTTTAATCTGTATGATAATTTCTAATGGCTGTATAATAAGTCATCACATTGATGTATCACACTTTATTAAGGCAAGCATATTTTAAAGCCTTCTTACGCTGTCCCAATAACCATTCAATGGATCTCTTTTTCGCAGGCAGCGTCAGTATCTGTTGCTTGAAGCTAAGAACTCTGACACAAGCACATAAGCTGCTTTTTGAGAGGTTATGTAAGCAAACATCACATGTCAAGTATGTCAGAAAAAGAGCTGGAACCTAGAAAACAGTTCCTTCCTTGAATCCTTTAGGTCTCAGTGTTAGACTGAATCAGAGAATTTTGCAGCTTCAAATGTAACCTCATCTTCCTGTGTTAAAATACTCCCCAACCCATGGTGGTCATCTTATTTATGTTTCTATTTCAGTGTGTGTTTGAAGATGTACGCAGGTTTTTTTAAAGAACCTGAGTCATTGCTAAGGTTCAGGTTGGGGCTTGTAGAGGTCATCCACCTCGCTCAGTGGTTCTTCCCTAGGAGCGCTTAGCAGTAGCACCTGGAGAGCTTTTTCAGTCCATACCTGCTCAGCCCTTACCTGACTTTACTAGATGATAATCTTCCAGAGTGAGCCCTGGACCTCTGTACTCGGGGAAACTCCTCAGGTGAATCTTACCCACACACAGGGTAAACATCTCTGCTCTGGTCCAGTCTCCCTCCCCTTTAAGTATTCCAAAGTAGGGATTTCTTCTTGAAAATTCTCTTGCTTGATTACCTCCAGAAATGTGGAGCTCACTTCTGAAGCTTGTTTAAATTCTTTGACGACTAGAAAGTTCTGTCGACTGGGTATGATTTTATTTGCCTTAGAGCCTCTTCCCACGGGTTATCATTGCATTATAAAACTGTGGTTCTTGCCCTTAACTACACCTTGGAAACTTGGAACCATTTTGGGGGCTGTAAGAAACACTGCTGCCTGGGTCCCACCCCCAGAGGGTCTGATTAATTGGTCTGGGGTGCAGCCTCAGCACTGGGATTTCTTAAAGCTTCCCAGGTGATTTGATACGAAGACAAAGTTGAGAACCACTGGATCAAAGGCCCAGGGGGTCACAAATTCAAATGCCTGCGGTGATCTAACAGGTAATGAGGTGACGACTGTGATGAACTAGAGCTCTGGATTCATCCAAAAGAGCCGTCAGCTACTCAGCATCTCCAGGCAGTTGTTGCCATGCCGGAAGGCAGACCCCATGTAAGGATTTTTTTAAAGGAAGATTGGAATTCAGATCTTTATGTGAAATTGACAAGTGATAGAAAAAGAAAAAAATCTGCAGGCCAGATCCAGCCCGGGGGCTTGGGCCTCTGTTCTTAACCTTCTTAGTGTAGGGATTCCTTCTAAAGCAGGTTTCTCAAGCTCAGCACTATTTGCATTGTGGACTGGATAATTCTTTGTTCTGTGCATTGTAGGGTGTTTAGAAGCATATTAGTGTAGATCAACAATATCTCTATCTCCTGGGGGAGGAATTCCTCCTGAGAACCACTATTCTCAAACAACTCTCATTACTTGCCTCCAACCATGAGAAACTCACTCCTGCACCCTCCCATTCTATTGTCTGGTACATCAATGATAAGGACCTTGTTTATTTTTCTAAGGAGAACTTACCCTTCCCATAACTTCCATCCATGAGTTCCAGTTCCATTTTCTAAGGCCACATGAAGGCAAGCTTTCCAAATTTTAAAGTCACCTCCTGTGTTCCCCCGTAGTCTTTTCCTCTACCCGCTATGTTCCCCGATTTGTTTCCTGCCCCTCACAAGGCACGTTTTCCAGACCGTTTGTCCTCCACCAAACGCCCTCCTGGTCTTGGCTGTCCCTCAGAAACTGCGGAACCCCGTCCAACACAACATTCCAGGTGTGGCCTAACCAGCAAACCCGGCAGAGGAGCTATTTCCTGCCTCAGTTCGAACATTGTGCTTCTATTAATGCACCTTTGGATCACACTCGTTGTTTTTTTTTTGGCAACCACATTCCACTGTTGACTCAGACTGAGCTTGTGGTCAATTAAAACCCACAACCTGGGTCATGCTTTTCTTAGGCCAGTTTACGCCATCCCGTACTGCTGTGTGTGTGTGTGTGTGTGTGTGTGTGTGTGTGTGTGTGTGTCCGCACGTATGCCCTTTAACCTAATTTTAGTATCTTACATTTACTGTTGTTAAATTTCATCTCCTTGGTTTCAGTTTATCATTATAATATACTAAAGATTTTGAATCTATATTCGTCATTCAACAGAAGAGCTGTTATGCCCAATTTTGGGTCATTCACATGTTATTAGCTTGGCAGCCCTACTTTGTCCTCATTTAAGACATTGTTAGAAGTGCTGTCCCAGGCAGTCTGGACAAGAGGACTGTGGAACTTCCCCCACATGACACGGACTCCAAAATGTCCCGGTATCCCATCCCTCAGCCCCCATTCCTGCCGATTATCCACAGGATGTTGGGAGAAAATTTGTCTTAAGTTAAAATTCCGATACACTATTACTCAGTCTTTAAAAAGGGAGGAAATTCTGACACACTTGACAACATGCATGAACCTTGAGGACATTACACTAAGTGAAATAAGCAATTCACGAAAGGACAAATGTTGCGCGATTCCACTTACGTGAGGTTCCTAGAGCTGTCACATTCATGGAGACCGGACGCAGAGTGATGGTTGCCGGGGGCTGGAGGAGGAGCGGACCTGGGAGTTATCGTTTAATGGGTACAGTTTCAGTTTGGGAAGATGAAAATTTTCCAGAGGTGGTTGCACAACCATGTGAATTGTACTTAATGCCACTGAGATGGACACATAAAAATAGTTAAAACTGTAAATTCTGTGTTATATATATTTTACCACAATACAAAAAAAAGAAAAGAAAAGAAACATTATATAGTAAAAAAATATCGAGATACGCAACTTCTATGTCATATATATCCTGAGTCCGATCCCCTCAGAATCAGGAAATGAAATCAATCTCATACCCCTTTCTTGGTGACCAGGTCATTCTTTTCCAAGTGCTCACAAAGCAAAGATGTAAGGATACACTTAGGGTTTTGCTGCTTAACTCTCTTGTGCATCTTGAAATTTGCCTTTTTTTAGAAACAGAGATTAGCGTTTTTTCTAGTCTCTGGTTTTGCTTCCCATGAAGTCTGCGGCTGCTTGCTGTCCCAGGTTACAGAGATTAATGAGACTCAGTTTCTGCCCCTCAAGAAGTCAATTGGTTACTGGCAGTTGTCTGGGAATCCCATTTTCATGTATTTTAGAACTACTGTATTTCAACGTGAGTCAGGAAGGAAAGAATTCACAGCAAAATATAGTAGGTCGGCTAGAGAGACTATGATCTGGAATAGATTTTCCTAGAAAGAAAAAGGCATGGAAAGTAGGTGGGGAAGCTGGCCTCCCAGGTTGAATCAGTAGGTCTGGTTTCCAAGGAGTATGACGATCTGCGGTCATGGTTTAAGTGCGTGGTTGGTTGACACAATGGCTATGAAGAGTGACGACATATGGTGGGGGGAGGCCCCAGAGGAGCAGTGCTCAGAAGCCCAGGCAGACAGAAAGGCAGTATCTGAGAAGCCTCCTCGTGGGTGACAGGTCCCAGCCCCCAGCTGGAATGAAGACAGTGTCCTTCTGGGAGATAAAAGGCATAAACTATTTGTAAGAATCAGAACAAAGAGTGGAAGTCAAAACGGAAGCCATGCCTCTGAACTGGGAATGGGGTGTATACTGGGGGACAGAGTTGGATCCCAGTGGTTAGATGACCACATGGAAACCCAGTGGTCAGTCCAGACTACAATAGTCAAGATCAGTCTATCAGGGAGACAATGGGTAAAGTATGAATTTGGCCTATGAAAAGGAGAGGTCAAGAAAAGCATGATAGGGACAGGTCAGTGGGGAGAGGGGCAGCAGATTCTAGAGGAAAGAATTTGTACGTGGATTAAAGCATATTAATCAAAGCAATAATCAAGTGTTGAAAAATACTTTCCATTAGTGGCAATAGAAAGAATGGGAGAAGAGGGAGATCTGGATGCAGGGTTAGGATGTGAAGCAAATGGTTCCATTTGCTGTATTGTATCAGGCCAAAATTATGATCTGGGATGGTGAATATTGCTATCCATCCAGAATGATGCAGAGGGTATCACTTTGAAAGATATGGTCAGCCATTGTTATTTGGGACATCTCTCCAACAAACGTCCCAGGGTTTCCTGCATCTCAGGAACATTTTGTGGGGCTCCCAGAGAGAAGGTAAGGTCTTAGAAGCCGTTCTTGGAGTATTTAATGGGAAGTGGGAAAATCCAAAAGTATGTCTCTGTTTGACTTATTAGCAGCAGGGGAGCAATAGCCCTTATACACCCCAAACTCTCCTATCTCTGGTGGAGGAGATGCTTGGCTACAGTAAAGCCTAGTTCACTGTCATCAGAAGACACCCCCATATATGCACTTGTACATATACGCAATACAACCAAGCACGTGGGTGCCTACCTGCTCATGCCCCTTCTAGTCTGGTCATGGATAAGGAGAGACTCCTCTACCCACCTGATATGGCTCCCTAGTTGTCTCTTTCATCAGACTGAGCTGTAGAACGAGGTGGGAATATGCCCAGAACTAGATGGGTAACCTGATTGCTAAGCTTGGGGGGAAGTAGAAAAAGACCCATGAAATGAAATGGGGGATTGGGTTGGCAATTACATTGGAGGCTTAACCTCATTTAATGAAGCAGAGTTCTGTCTCTTTCTGTATCTCTGTTGCTCTTTAAGTCTCATTTTTAAGGATTTCTTATTTCAAATCTAAAGACCATTTTCTTTGTTGGAAGCAAACTAAGACCCGAGTTCTGCTTTTAATCTGTCATGTGTTGGCACAATCCTGTCATTCATCTTCTTGCTTCAAATGTGCCCCCAAATCAATTTTTCTCATCCTTAACGTTTTTGCAAACCTTAGCTTCTTTTTGGCCACAGCCTCCCTGAAACCATTCTTGTCCATGCTTAACATTCTTCTGTATTCACCTTTGGTTTTGTGCTCATCTGTCCATCTTTATGTACTGATCATTTTAAGATCACAACTTGCCAAAGAATTCCCTGTGAGAACGTGCTAGTTTCTTAGGCTAGGGCCCTGACTCTTTTTTTCCCTGTGGGAATTATATAGGAAATCATCAAACATTCCTTTATTGAGTTCTACATATTCTGTTTTGCATTTTGGGCCATGGGACTATGGCCTATGAAAATGTCTAATCTTTCTGTCTAACGGTTAAGACATTGGATACAGGATAAGGAGATACAGGATACAGGATAAGGATACAGGAGGGAGGGAGACGCAAGAGGGAGGAGATATGGGAACATATGTATATGTATAACTGATTCACTTTGTTATACAGCAGAAACTAGCACAACATTGTAAAGCAATTATAGTCCAATAAAGATGTTTAAAAAAAAGTTTAGTGTGGACGTGCCATTGACTGGAATGAGGCAGACTGAGAGAAGAGCAGGGGGGCTTGGCGTGGAGACTGAGGATATGGGGCATTTAGTGATCACAGTTTAGGAGTTCCAGAGAGTCAGTGGAAAGGTTTGGGAGAATGGTATAGGGGATGCAGAGAAATATGGGGCTGAGAACGTCTTCATGATTCCAGACTTGCCTATCCAATTTCTTCCTTGGCCACACCACTTGGAAGTCTTGGTCACGCAAACTTAATAGGTTCGAAATCAGTCCATTGATATTTCAGCCCTAAACGTGTGCCTCCACCATCATTTCTCACTTCAGTAAATGGTGGCCCCCTTCCCAGTGCTCACACCGGAAACCTGGAAACCTTCCTTAAGTCCTCCCCTTCTCCACCCCACTCCTACGGCTACCTATCCCCAATCCCTGTGACATCACCCTCCTATAAAAGATACCTCCAATTCAAGTACCTCTTTCTCCCCAGCTATCACGTGCCAGTCCAGGCCTGCATCACTTCTTGCCCAGCATATGCAAAAACCTCCCCATCCATATACCCACCCCGCTCTTAGCCCCCCGGTCTGTTCTTTACACAGCACACTGGATTAATATATTTTAAACATCCATCAAATCACATCACTCCTTTGCTCAAAACCCTTAGAAAAAGTCCAAACCCTTCCTGCTTCAAAGCTCTACATGCCAAGATCCTTTCACTTGCAGATATTTTTTTTTTAAATTAAGGGTACTTTAATTAATTATTTATTTATTTTTATTTTTGCTGTGTTGGGTCTTCGTTTCTGTACGAGGGCTTTCTCTAGTTGCGGCGAGCGGGGGTCACTCTTCATCGCGATGCGCGGGCCTCTCACTGTCGTGGCCTCTCTTGTTGCGGAGCACAGGCTCCAGACGCGCAGGCTCAGTAGTTGTGGCTCACGGGCGTAGTTGCTCCCTGGCATGTGGGATCTTCCCAGATCAGGGCTCGAACCCATGTCCCCTGCATTAGCAGGCAGATTCTCAACCACTGCGCCACCAGGGAAGCCCTCACTTGCAGATCTTTGCAGTACGGTTCCCTCTGCCAGGATCTGTGACGTGTTTTCTATTGTCTTCATACGTGAATACCAGCGTGGATGCATGTGGAGTCACAGTCTTCTTTGCTTATAGTGGTACAGGCACCACTCGAGTCAATCATGGCTCATGGCCATTTCTGAAGCGGAAAGGTCTGAAGCTCCCAGCATCCTTTCTTTAATATATATTTTGTTTTCTTTGCCTTTTGTGTTTGTGTTTTTTTTGAAGATCATTTTTTTCCTGCTTGGATGCTTGCTGCATAATTTCTTTATCTTCAAAATGTAAAAGACATTTCTAGATCGTGTCTAGTGACAGGTCTCCTTTCATTAACTTTTTTCCTCTGAAAACATAATGAAGTTTTTCATTTAAAAACAGGAAAGATTTTGCTTGTTCTGTCTTTTATAGTTCTATACTCACCGTGCCGCTATTTCCCTGCCCTCATTTATAGTTTACTTCCACTAGTTACGGTTTTGCCACAGTGAGGGAGAACGCAAATCTTGTGAATCGAGAGCCTTGGCCAGACCAGTGGCGGCCTCCCTCCACAATCACGGGGACCACTTTAGAGTGCCTGGCGTGACTTCTCTTATGGGGTTGCTGTAACAGAAGCATGAGCTGTGCATTTGGAGATACACACAGCCCCATCCTCAAGGACCAGAGGAGCCAAAGGAACACAGTCTGGAAATAACAAATAAGATTAGAGGCAATATTCTGCTCTTGATGTCTTCGTCAGGTTCTGAGTAGAATAGATCAAAGTTTGTCTTCATTTCCACAGCCCCCAGAAAAAGGCCTCAGGCCAAAAAATGTCACTGCTAATTCAATTTTCTTTTTCTAATGTGTATGTCACTCAGCACCTTTTGATTTTGTAGCCCTCCACCTGCTGCTGTATTTTTTAATCCTGTTAGAACTGAACTTCATGACCAGTTGCTTCAGTCTTAGAGAGGCACAAATGAGACCCTTTGGGCTACCCTCTGCCTAGCAGGGATTTCGGTTATGAAGTTTGAAATTACTGGTCTCCTATAAGCCTAGGAGAAAAAAACAGTCATTCGGTATAGTCTTTTACCTAAGGCCAGCCTTTTCCCTTTCCCACTTTTCTTCTGAATAGAACAAGGAATTGGGGGGTGAAAGAAATGACATTTCAAGTGTTTCTTAATAGCAGAAGTTAATTCCAGAGGGCAAAATCAGAGTTAATTCCACAATGCTCAGAATTTAGTCACAGTCATGGTTGAACTAGTGCAGAGCCCTTTAAGATCAGCAAAAAATCATTAGACATATTAAGTTTCCAGAATTTGTAATCCAAATCTGTAAACAGATTTCCATACACTGATGTAGAGAAAACGCAATTATCATTCATCATGGGTCTGTGGTTGTCAGAGCATCTGAGCTGAGGCCAGTCCAGCAGCCGAATTCAGGCTTCTCCATCGTGCCCCAACTGAAGCCTGAGCAACGGAGCCGTGAGACAGATACTGAATAATTCAGGGCCCAAGTCACCCCCGGACCCCCCGCTACGTGGATAGCTCTCTGTAGATCGGGGTGGTTTTGTGCACATCTATGGGTGTGAATCAGGAAATTACCTCTATTGATTTTGTCGGAGTGTGTGATGCAAATTTACATTCTGTCTCCCTGCCCGCAAGTTAAATACCAGCAAGTATCCCCTTCCAAACAGCCAAGTACACCAGACTTTCAGCTGGCCCTGTGGTTTGGGAGTCTCTGCTGGGTTAAGTGATGCTCTGAAGGTATTTTTATTGTGATCACTTTAATTTTAAAATTTTCATTTATGAACTGTGTCAGACATACAGTAAATAACAAACATCAATGTACCTGGCACCCAAATTATACAGGTATTCACATTTTCCTACATTTGCTAAAGATTTGTTCCCATGTAGAACGTCACAGGTAAAACAAAAGACATCCCTTCCCCCATGTGCACTATCTGAGTCCCCTCCCAGCCTTCTTCCTCAGATGTAAACACATCCTGAAGCTGATATGTATTCTTTCCATGAATATTTCAGGATTTTGGCTACATACAGAGGCATCTTTAGTAATTTGGAGAAATGATGCCATGCTCTCCATATCTTCAACATTATGATATTGAGATTTCTCAGTGCTGGAAAATGTAGACCTAGGTTCTTTTAACTGCAGGACAGTATCCCACTAAGTAGGTAAATATGACTGTTTTCATTGCACTTTAGGCTGTTTTCAGTTTTCACTATTACAAACAGCACTGCAGTGAACACTCTTATCTCCACTTCCTTGTGTACAAAAGTGAATTTCTTTAGGGCATCATCTGTTAACTTTTTTTTTTTTTACCATGACCAACCCCTAGAAAGCATATGTTTACATTGCCACCAACACACACTCCACTTTTTTTTACAAAACCAAGACCTAACCTTACTATGTGTAATGCACCTTAGTATTTTCTTTTTCTTCTTTTACTTTGAAGGCTGTTCGGGAGCTTTTTGACTTCACAGCCCACGAACGGGTGGTGCGTATGCCTAGAGAATACCGAGTTGGAGGGTACGCAGGTGCTAGTTTATCTTGATGCTTCAGAACTGCTCTAGCGTTTACATCACTAGCAGCAGTGTTGCAGCTTTCCATCATCTCACATGCTTGCCAATACTTGTCATTGTCAGACTTTTTTGCAAACGTTTTGCCACACTGATGGATGTAAAAGAATCTCATGGTTATTTCTCTTTGCATTTCCCCCATCGCTATTGAACTTGACCTTTTACTCTTCCATATGCATTTTTAGACTCAGTATCCGCAATGTTTTAATAGGAAGTGTTTTTCATTGTTATTAATGTCTAAATATTTTCTAATTTTCATCAAATTTTTTATAAAGCATTTTATTTTATTTTTTATTTTATTTATTTATTTATTTATTTTTGGCTGTGTTGGGTCTTCGTTTCTGTGTGAGGGCTTTCTCTAGCTGTGGCAAGCTGGGGGCCACTCTTCATCACGGTGCGCGGGCCTCTCACTATCGTGGCCTCTCTTGTTGCGGAGCACAGGCTCCAGACGCGCAGGCTCAGGAGTTGTGGCTCACAGGCCTAGTTGCTCCGCGGCATGTGGGATCTTCCCAGAGCAGGGCTGGAACCCGTGTCCCCTGCATTAGCAGGCAGACTCTCAACCACTGCGCCACCAGGGAAGCCCCAAATTTCTTCTTTGGCACATGAATTGTTTAAAAGTGTAATAGTTTCCCAATGGAGTGGGAAGAGGGTTGGACTGCCTTTCTGCCCTTTTTGTCCAATTTTATTGCATCGTCAAGGAAGTGGTCTACATGATGTTGATTCTTTGGTATTTTTTGAGACTAGCTTTGTAGCCTTGAATATTTTTGATAAATATTCTGTGGGTGCTTAACAAGAATATATCCTAATTTTTAGGTTTTATATCCTAAACATGCTCATTAGACCAAACTTATTAGTTGTGATGTTCAAAATGGCAGTGTTCTTATTTTTCATTTTCCTTTGTGCATCAGTTTCTGAGAAATGTTTATTAAAATTTCCCTCTGAGGGCTTCCCTGGTGGCGCAGTGGTTGAGAGTCTGCCTGCCGATGCAGGGGACACGGGTTCGTGTCGCGGTCTGGGAAGATCCCACATGCCGCGGAGCGGCTAGGCCCGTGAGCCATGGCGGCTGAGCTTGTGCGTCCGGAGCCTGTGCTCCGCAACGGGAGAGGCCACAGTGGTGAGAGGTCCGCGTACTGCAAAAAAAATAAAAAAATAAATAGCATTTGGATACATTATTTTTTTAATCCAATGCAAGAATCCTTCTGTGTTAATTGATGACAATGGTCTGTTAACATTTATTGTGATTGCACATTTGGGTTCATTTTGACCATCTTATTTTGTGATTTTATCTTACATTTTATATAGTTTCTATTTCCTTCTTTTACATTGAATTAATTAGATATTCTCTCCTCTCTACTTTTTTGGAAGTTATACATTTTATTTCTATTCTTTTAGTAGTTTCTCTTAAGTTTTTAATATGCATACTTCATCTCTGTGGTTCATCGCTATTTCTACTCTCCTCCAAAATAATACAAAGACCTTAGAAACCTTTAACTCTCAGCACTTCCCTTTCATCTGATTCATTTTTGTTGTCTATTTTATTTTCACCTTGCTTTTACCCTCTCCCCCAGTATTAGTTACTGTTTTTAGGAGAAATGCTTTCTTTACCCACCGATATCACCAGCTTGTTTGCTCAGTAATGCTTCTGGTACCCTACTCTTTCATTCTGTGTTCAATATATTTTTACTGCAATACATTCCTGGGAGCATTAAACTCTCTTCATCTTTTCTGTCTAGAGATTTTTTTTTTATTATCTCCACTATTGATATTTAGACTGAGTATGGAATTCTAGATTGATAGGTTTCTTTTTCAGAATTTTGAAGGGACTCTTCCATTGTTCTGGGCCTCTATTGTTGTTATCAATCTGTTTTTCCTTCTGCAGATAATTTCATTGTCTTAAAATTTTCCTTTCCTTTGTTATTTTTCAGTTTCAACTTGATGTGTCCAGATATGGATATATGTTTATCCTGTTCAGAACTAATTGTGCTTCCTAAATTCTGAAAATCCTCATTGAATATTGCCTACTTTTCATTCTCTCTATTTTTTTCCCTCTAGGACTCTTCTCATATTCTGTGCTCCACATCTTTTTCCATCTTGTCCATCTCTTCTTTTCTGTGATCTTTATTCTAGGTAGTATTCTTAGCTCTATCTTATACTTCAACAATTCTCTTTTCAGTGTTTAATCTGCTGCCTAATGTATTTATTGAGCTTTTATTTTCTGTGGCCACACTTTTTTATTGGCAGCATTCTATTTGATTCTCTTTCAAATCTGCTGTTAGTATTTTCATAGTATCCGGTTCCTTCAGGATGATTTCTATTTTGTTAATCTCTTTAAAAATTTAAATGAACTTATTGTGTCTTTCAGATCGCTGTTCAGCTACTTGACATTCCTGGGGTTGCTAATTTTATTGTTTGTTGTGTCTGCTGACTCTTCCTCGTGGTTGACAATTTCTTTCTACTATTTGTAATTTTTTAATGACAGTGAATTCCTAGTGGGGATTGTTTATATCATAAAAATCCCATGGAACCTAAGGTTATGGTAATGTTATTACAGAGTAATTTTGCATTTGTAACTGCAAGGAACCCTGGACGTTTTACTAGTAGAGAACAAGCTTTTCATGTGAATTTATCACTTTAGAAATCCAGGTATCAATAGTGTAAATTTGATTTTTAACATCACCATAAGGTGCGGACTCAGCATTTCAGTTTCTCATGGATGAGTTAATTTTGTAGTTTTCTAATCCAGAGCCCTGCTTAGTGACAAATTCCCCAATTTGCTTCCCTGGGCTGATGGGTAAAATTTTTCTAACCCCCCTTTCATTGAGGCAGTAACCCTATCAGGGTTCTAGCTTTACTTACTTAGACCTCAATTTTCAATACCTCCCACCATCCTGGTAGGGACAGTGGGTAGAACAACCCAAACAGATATGTAAGGGTTTGCCTTTCAGTGACCAGCCATGCTGACTTGGGTACAGGAAAGTTCTCTCCACTCACCATAGTGCAGGCCACTGTCTCCACATTCCCCAAGGCCAATTCTTTTTCTATTCATCATAGGTATACATTTCAAATTTCAAACTCAGATAAACTCAATAAAAATTCCTTCTTTTTTTTTTTTTTTTTTCAGTTCAACTTGATTATCTGACTTCATGCTCTCCACCCCTCTGATCTATATAAAAAGCTTAACTTTGGTCCTTCCTGGGGTCAGTCACATCTATGTCTTTTGCAGCCAAAGAGTGGCTGCATTTGGTTCTCAGTCATGGGTCTACACAGGTGGCCACTGATACATCCATTGTCCCTGTCTGCATGGTTTCTTTTCATCCACTCCCTCTCCATGCCTCCTTGTAATGCTTGGAGAATAAGAGTCTTTTGTTAGGCTTCCTGTGGTCCCATCTACCTAGAAACATCACACAGCCTTTCTTTTCTGGGATTTTGCGATCTCCCCCAGTGATGCTGCCATGAAATAAAGTTCATCTCTACTGCTCAGGGATCAAATTTTTTTTTTCTCTCTCTCTCTCTCCTTTCCCTACCTTGCTGCTCATTCTCTCCTTCCTCCTCCAGGGTAGCAAACCTTAAGTCTAATGGAACAAATGACATCTTCCCATTTCTTCAAGTCAATATACTTTGCCTGTGGTCTTAAATCTCTTTTCCCTAATAAAAGGCTTAGGCTTTGGAGGGGGGAAAGCCCCAAAGGAAACTCTCTTCTGATTTCCACTCCTCTACAAATGTCCCATGAGGAAAGCACAGAGATTGCTCCCTGACTGAATAGAGGGAAAGAAATGGGAGAAGGGGAAGGGAAATTGTGGGAAGGGAAATAAGCATTAATACCTCATAATGTTTTCCTTGAGTTGTGGTTAATATTCTTTGGTTTTCGAGTCTGACACACTTAATTTTAAATCCTGACCATGCCACTGCTAGTAATGTGATTTGGGCTAGTTACGTAACCCTTCCTAGCGTGTGTTTCCTCATTTTAATTGGGGGATAATAAGATTACTTACCCTGTAGGTTTGTTATGAGCAGTAAATGAGACAGTGCATGTAAAGCATTCATTTCACTACCTAACATATGGTAATTTAATTAATAGTTGGTAGTTATTTTTATGAACACATAGTAATTGTTGGGATTCACTTTTTGTTTAGAGCTAGATAATCTCAGATGAGTTATAAGCTCTTGATCCCTCAGTTCCCTCCTATGTCATAAATTGCAGGGGCCTCATTTTTTTTTAGGGACCTCACTTTTAATGAGGGTACATAGAAGCCTACAGCATATGCTCTCAGTTCCCCACCAGGTCTCCTCGACAGCACACAGCTCCTGACCTTGATGCTACAGCCTCATACTCACATTCTTCTTGAAGTCAGTGGGAGCCAGCCTGCCTGGAGATGCTTCAGAGATTATGTCCTCCCCACGGCCACCTGCAGCCAATAGCTGACTGATGTGGGGCGTACAAAAGCCAGCTCCCTTTCTTCAAGACAGTACTGACTCAGGTGCAACTCAGCCTCCAGAGCTCTCTACAGGATTGCACTGAGGCCAGACGGAGGCTCCAGAAACCACCACATCTTTGTCTAGCTACTCACTCTGCTGTATCCTGCCTCCCTCTCTTTCTTTCAAGTTCCTCCTGAAAACAGTCTCAGCACTTGCACAAGAAGCCCCTTCACAGGTTCTGCTTCTAGGAACAGAACCCAGATTCATAGCAAGGCTTAGAACACAAGTATTTCTAATACCAAAGACGAAGGACAGTCTTAACTTTTATATTGTACTGTCTTTCTCTAAATTAAAAATTATTTTACAGATACACACACAAATGCCTAATATGAAGTAAGCGCACAAGAAATAATGGGTTCATTCACTCAAAAAATATTTATTGAGGACTTACTATGTGCCAGACAATGTTGTAGACCCTGGAAAGTATGCAAAAAGCATAAGTATGTAGAAAAAAAAAAACCCTGGATTTCGTAATGATATTAATAGCTACAATTACAATCTATTATATGCTAGATACTTTGTACGTATATCTAATACAACACTGCAAAGCTGACATGATTTCTGCCTTCTTTTGTCATAAAGCAACTAAGATCCAAAAAGGTCAAATACGTAACTTGTCCAAGGTCATGTATTAGGAAGTAGTGGAGGCAGGATTCGTACTGAGGCCTCTCCACAGTGCACACCCTTTTAATAAGACCCCACTGCCTGTTTTAGCACCAAGAAATTCAGTTAGCTATTTAAATGTCTGCATCCCCCCCCGCCACTAGACCTGAGTTAATGGCAAGACAAGATCTTTTTCATTTTAATATCCCCAGACCTAGGAAAATGCTTGACATAATAGGAAAATGCTTGTTGAATGGATGAATGAATGAATAAATGAGAATAAATGGCCAGGATTTGGAGGGGGCGAGGGGTTTGATTAGTTTCCAAAATGAATGCTGCAGACCCTCTTCCCTGTAGGACTCCAGTTTGCATGTGGTTCTCCATTCCAGAAAAGGCTGGTAAGAGGAGACACAATCTAGCTTCGAGTAATCCATTTCAGTTTAGTTCAACAAGCACTTTCTATGGGCCTCACATGGGGAAGCTCCTTGTCAGGCCCAGCTAAACAGTCAAGCTTGGCTGAGTGATCAGCCTCCACCGAGGCTGATAAAGCCCATGAGTGGAGCTCAGGGCCCTGGACGTTTAGACCCATCCAAGAGAAGAGCAACTGGGGGCAACAGAATAGCCAGATAAGGGCAAGTAAGATCACCCAAACTCCTGGGCACTTTCTGGTATCTAGAAAGAGATTGTGCGTCCAGGTATTTCTGCAGAAGTTCAGGGTGATTTGGGACATTTAAGGCAGGATCCAGGAATGGTGATTGGTTGGAATTTATCAGGAAGTGTCAAGTCGAGAGAGAGTCTACAGAGCTGTGAGGCAAGTAGATGCTCTTTCTGAAGTTTCGATATCATCTGACATGAGCATCTATTAGACGATTTACCTGCCCCATTATCTCTGAGAATCACCCATATTGCAAAGCCACAGCTCATGTTTCTACTGCATGACACTTCTCCCAGCCATTGGTGATTGGTGGGAAGCAGACACTTAACCCAAGCTACCCCAAGTGGATTCTCTCTCCTGGACGCTGAGTCTGGGAGTTGGAAGCTGTGCTGGGCCACGGCAGAGCTGTAGAGGGACCATGATTAAGTCCTGGCACTGAGGTCCCCAGGGCTGCCCTGGTTCCTACCGTTCCTTGAGTTGCTTGTTCATCTCCCCCTTGGATTCCAAGAACTACTATATCCTTCCAATAAATTCCCTTTTTCACTTAAACTAGCAAGCCTGGGTTTCTGTTACCTGCAATCAAAAGAGCCTTAACTAAAACATTGCCAGATAAAGGTAGATGAGAGCCTCCGCGCAGCTGCTTTTATCTGTGTTTATCCTTCCTTTGGTGTATTTTCCCCCAATTTTTAAGGGGGAAATAGAGGAAGCTTCTGACACTTATAGTCTAGAGGGAGAGACAGATGTACACAAATCATTTCAATACATTGTGGTAAGTGCTCTAACAGAGGTATGATGAGAGTGTTGTGGGAGCTGAAAGGAAGATTCCTCTAACCCTGCTTGGGGTGAGCGTGGCGAGGCTTCCCACAGAGCTGAGTCTCTCAGGATGGGTGGGAGTTCTGATATACTTATGTATTATCAGGAGCATCAGAAGAGTGTTAGCAGCTTTTATATTTCTTAAAAGGATAAGAGATGAAAGAGGAAATAGAGTAAGGTGTAATTCGCTTCTGTCTTAAAGAAGGTGTTCTAGCCAAGACAGTCTAGGTTTCGCTGTGGTAACATATTAACTCTGGAATCTCAGTAGCTTCACATGTTATATTTCCTTCCTTCTCACTGTACGTATGCGGCAAGGTCAGTGAGGGCTCTGCTCCATACAGACACTTAGGGACCCAGAAGGATGGAGGCTCTGACATGTTGTTTTGCACACTCAAGAACATGAGGTCTCCTTGGTCACCACAGCAGGGGAGAGAGGGACAGGCTTATCATGGCAATTAAGTGCCTTGTCCCCAAAACGACACATGTCACTTCCATTCCAGTCCAGTGTTCAGAACTAATCACATGGCCCTGCCCAACTTCATGGGGGTAGGGCTGCGCCATCCTCTGGTGTGCCCAGGAGAAGAGGAGGACCAGATAAGGTGAGCATGGGAAGTCTCCCCAACGAGAGGAGACCACCATTTTTAAGCCTGAATCCGAGTCTTAGTTCCTGTTCCTGAGACTCAGTCTTGGTCTTTTGTCCCAAATCCCATTCGGTCTGTACTTGCTCCATCAGTGGCACACTTGCCGCATCTTAGCTTAGTAGCAAAGAGTCCTTAGAGTTCTATGGAGGGAGGTCAAAGATGGTTGTGGTTTTAAGACTCTCAGGAAATCTTACTGACCTTATGAAACCCAACAGCACTATGGCAGCAGTGTGATGGGATTCTTCACAGCTTACTCATGGAGTACTCTCTAAGAAGGATTATACGGGCAAAGCCCATCTCTTTCTTTGCACACATCCCCAGTTCCCTTTTAAGTCATCTCAGCTCCCATCACCTCAAGCCACTAATTGAAGAATATTATGAGGCATAAGAAATAAGAGCCTTCAAAGGTCCAAAACTAAGCTCCTTATCTCCCCCTCAGTTGCTCCCTCCACAGCCTTCCTCACCTTAGTTAAAGGCAATTCCATCCTTTAAACTGCTCATGTCAACCTTGACTGCTCTCCTTCTTTTACATCCCACATCCAATACATCAGGAAACCCCATTGGCTCTACTTTCTGAATACACCCGAAATCACTCATCACTTTTATTCCTATCATCCTGGTCTGAGTTATCATCATCTCAAGATTTTCCCATTTGATTCCTCACTGACCTCACTGCCTCTATTCTTGCTTATCTATAGTCTATTCTCAAAGCAGCCACCACATGCTACTAAAAGATATGCCAGATCATGTCACTCCTCTGCTCTGAGCCCTACAATGGATCTTCATGTCGTTCAAAGGGAAAACCAAAGTCCTTATGATGGTGTACGAGGTCCTGCGTGCTCTTCTCACCCCATGACCTTTGTAACCTCATCTCCCTTTTATTATTTCTCCCCTGCCCAGCTAGAAGGTAGGCTCCTTGAGGGCAAGTTCTTTCTCAGTTTGGTTCATTTCATATGTTTAAAGCAACTAGTCACTTGATATATTCCAAGAATCTAGAATGGTTCTTGGCATATAGTTAAGTGCTCAATAAATATTTGTGGAATAAATGAACGAAATATGGTTTCAGAGATATTTGCTCTCAGCGATTTCTTGTGGTGGATTTATCTTATCCCTCTGCAGTCTTGGGAAGTGAAACACCTATTCATAAGCACAAGAAAATACACCAGAGCACTTCCAACACCCAACACTAAAGAGAATATTGGGTCTATTTATGGATCATCTCCAAGGCATGAAACAAATTACATAAGTCCTACAGACAAATGAGGGGGAAGGTGAAATCAAGCTTGCTACAAGGAGTTCAGGTTAACACAGGACAATCTCATCCCTGGATAAGAAAATGCAGGGTGTTAGAAAGCTCTAGCAAGAATCTCAATGAGCAGTTATAAGCTCGAGCAGCTGACTGTACCTCTCTGCCATAGGCTGAGTTTGTGAGGCTCCCACAGATTCTTTCTTTTTATGTCCACCTTGATAGCCAATCAGTGCTCGCATAGCATCTCACCAGAAACCTAGCCCCACAGCTTGGACCTTCTGTTCCTGATGCTGCAGCCAACCTGCACCTTGAGTATTTCTATATTCATCTAGAGAAACATGACATGGCAGTCTAGAGTGGTAGAAAGAGCTTCAAAGTCAGGCAAACCTGAGTCAAAATTCTGAATCTTAGTTCCCTCATTTTTGAAATGTGGATAATATTATCTACACCGTGGAGTTAAGAGAATTAAATTGCACAGTGGATGTTAAGACTTTAACAGAGTACCTGGCACTGAGTCGGTACTCAATCAATGCCTAATCCCATTTTATGTTTCTGATCATGTGTAAGGACCTCCCATTTCCTGTAGGACCCTCCACTTTGATTACTTGTTCAGTCTATCACCTGTTGTCTAATGATGTCTAATGATGTCACTGACCCAATTCTGGCTCCCGACACCCATGGCTGAGTCTGTCTTCCAAGGAATCTGTCTATTCCTAAGGCTTAGCTTGAGATATGAAGTGGCTACCACCAATGCAAGAGGAAGAATGTCTCTGGAGTCCTGGGTGGAGAAACAGGTTTTAGTTAGAAATTTATCAGTATGGATCTGCTGGGGGACCAAGCCTGATTCTGCTGAAGAACCAAGTCTGATTCTACATGACTAGATTTCAGTTATACTTGACCAAAACGTTACTAATCCAGGGCAAGTCTATGTATCAGGCGCCAAACTTAATAAAAGTTTGTCCTCTGAAGTTCACCCACTTCCCTAGAAAAAAAAGGTTGGAAGATGAATATATAACGTTGAAGGTAGAAAAGCACTTTCTAAGTGAGATAACAAAGATAGAAACTACGAAATAAAGGGCTGGTAAATTTCACCCAGTAAAAGCTTATTAATATGTTTCAAAACATTTTTTAAAATATTTATTTATGTATTTATTTTATTTTTGGCTGCATCAGGTCTTAGTTGCGTGGGCTTCTCTCCAGTTGTGACTCGCATGCTCAGTAGTTGTGGTGCATGGGCTTAGTTGCCCCGTGGCATGTGGGATCTTAGTTCCCCGACCGAACTAGGGACCGAACCCGCATCCCCTGCATTGGAAAGTGGATTCTTAACCACTGGAACACCAGGGAAGTTCCTCAAAACATATTTTTAAAAAGACTAAATTTTAAAAACTGGCTTGAATCATTTGTAGATAATATGTAAAGAGCCCTGACAAATCAATAAAATAAAGATCAACTGTTCCAATGGAGAAATAGTTAATGAACGTGAAATATAAATTATAAGATAAATAGGAACAGCTAATTAAAATATTCTACCTCATTCATAAGCAAATCAATACAAATAAAAACAATAACTTACCACTCCCAGCTATTAAATTGGCAAAGATTATCCAGAAAAATACTATCAAGTATTGGCAAGTGTGCAGGAAAGTTAGCATTCCCACATACCACATTTTTAGGAATATTCAGTAAATATCTTTCCAGTAACTATTAAAAACCGTAATATCATGAACAAATTTTGACCCATCAGTAATCACACATGGGCACAAACATTTGGCTAGTAGAATGTTTAATTGAAGCATTGGTTATATTAGCAAAAAATCTGGAAACAAGACGAATGCCAGAAGGAAGTCAATTCTCTAAGCTCCAGTACCGTCAAACAAAGAACATGATCTGTCATTAAGAATGAAACTGGAGGAAAAAGGGCAGGATAATCCAACCTTTCTGCTGCGTCCATTCATGCAACACCCATTTATTGAGCACGTACTCAATATGTCTAGCATGACTGATATCAAGATGAACCAGACAAAGTCCCAGCCATCAAAGAACACACATTTTACTGTGGGATACATTGGCAAATGACACAAAAGAGGTGTGAACTGAATGTGGCATACACTTCCCCTTCCCCCCTCAAGGAAGGTCTATGCTGGCCCATGATCCAGATTTCGGAGAATCAATAGCAGCACTGAGTCGTCCTATATAATAAGTAAAATTACTATAGACATAGATGGCATCAAACTGAGAAGGAATGTCATTGTTGAAACTCCAGATCCAAAGGGGAGCCTGCATAACTTCTCTATTGCTACACAACAAACAAAAACTACCACAAACTTAGCAGCTTAAACGACTCAGTTACTGAGTTTCTCGCAGTTTCCATGGCTCAGGAATTTGGGCTTAGCTGGGTCCTCTGCTTCAGGGTCTCTCAAGGATGCAATCAAGGTGTCAGCCGGGTCTGTGATTTCAGGCAAAGGCTCAGCTAGGGCAGAATCGGCCTCCAAGCCCATGTGTTTATTGGCAGGACTTGGGTCCTTATGGGCTGTCAGACTCGGGGCCTATTTCTTGCCGGCTGTAGACCAGAAGTCACCCTCAGTTCCCAGCTGCTTCTTGGCCATCAGCCGCTTTCAGATCCTTTCATATGGGCCTCCCCAGCACAGCCACTTGCTCCATCAAAGCCAGCAAGGGAAGACAGTCTGTTAGCAAGACAGATGCTATAGGCTTATGTAATGTAGTCATGGGAATGACATCCTGTCACCTTGGCTATATTCTGTTGGTTAGAAGTAAGTTGCAGGTTAAGAGGAGAAGATTACACAATGGCATGAGTAACAGGACATGGGGATAATTTGGGACCGTCTTAGAGTCTATCACAGGATGTGAGAAGCATTAGTCACTGAATTTGAGTCATAGGGGCAGCCAACCCAGAACAGCAGTGTGGGTTAGAATGAAGGAATTCCCCAAACATAGCCCAGTGGAGTAGACCTGGCCTCACCTGTCTACTAAATGATCCCCAAATTCGCAAGATGGTCCTTCTATGGGTGTTTCTACGCATGTGTGTGGTTCATCTGGGGCAGAAAACTCAAACTCAAATGCCCACAATGGCCAGGCAGGTAATATGATACACAAAGCTGAAAGGGCCGTAGGGAAAGGTGGGGACTGTGGTGAAAGGGCTCACACAGCCCTCTGCGAAGGGGCAGCCTCCAGGCAGTCCCCTCTGCTGCAACACAGGCCAGAGTTTCTGATTTCACAAAGTCCCCAAACCACATCTGTACATGACATTTCCCCAAATTTAAAATTATATGTGGACTACACAAAACACATCTACAAGCCAGAGCCAGCCCCCGGGACCCCAATTTCAGATCCTGACCTGGCACATCTGTGCCTCTTGCAGGGATACAGAGCAAGGCCGTTTGCTGAATTTCAAGCTAATATTTTCCACTCTGCTAGCTCCTGGCTCTTACTAACTTGTTCTTTTTTCTTTTGAGCTTCTGATTGTGTGAACTTCTCACATTCAAAGCAGAACCAGCTTTGCTGATTAGTTTTAAATTTCAGGAGCTTTAAAGTCTCCAAATTTGGAGGTAAGCAGACTCTCATTAAGAAGCCATTTGATAAAAATTAATCCCTCCAGGAATATCTTGGACTCAGAAGAAAGCCCCAGCTCTCTCATTAGCTGGCTGTAAGTACTCAGTCCACCTTGGAGGCCCCAGTCCTCCCTGAGCTTGACTCCAAGGCTCCAAGCAGCTGCCACAGAGTCTGGGGACCAGATGCCAGTGGTTCTAAAATCACAGGAAAGGATGCGACACAACTTCAAACTCAAAGGCTACAGCCAGACCCCTGCCCCTGAGCCTGACTCCTCAGGTTTAATCATTTCCACTTGAGCCTGAGAATGAAGGGACAGATTTTCATCCTACTGAGTAGATTTCAGAGCTTACCTCCCCTAATCCTTGTAGATCTGTCACTGACCCAGCAAAGAGAATAGCTAAATGAATGTGCGGGGTCTCTATGGAGGGACTTCTAAGAAGGCTTCTCAGTGCAGGCTTGAGAGGAGATATCCATCTGGGCTCATCCAGAACGGTGAGCTGAGCCCAGGCCCGGGACGGTGTCAGCTGCTGTGCTGACTGCCTTTCCCTGGGGGGTGGCGGCAATGTGTCCCCAGGGGCCTGTGAACCTGGCCAGAACAAGCCTCAACTTTAATCTCTAACTAACCCAGTTATAAAAGCTTTTATGTAAGTCAGTGGTTGTTTTTGAAGCTAGGTGGCGATTTTCTTTATTTAAATGTCTCTATTTTTATGCTTTGAAAAGATAATATACACACATGGTTAAAAATATTCCAAACAGAACAAAAGGGACTCCCATGAAAATAAGCCCCCCACCCAGGGCAATGGCTGTTACAATTTTCTCCGGGAAGAAAGATGGCTGTTTTAAATTTCTAATTTGGTCTCAAAAATACCCAAAGGCCAAATAGAGCCCACAATAATATAATTAAAATGACTGATGGAGTTATACACATAACGTGTCACGGGAGACAAAGATCACAGATGCAAACTCACACCCACAGAAAAAGATCTGTGTGCGTGTGTGTAGGCTGTGTCTGTGTGCATAGAGAGGGTAGGTGTTTGTGTGTGGAAGGTGTGTAGGTGTAGCGTATGTGCATGTGTGTACTTGTGTGGGGATAATGTGTGTGTCGGGGTGTGTCAGTGTGTGTATGTGTGCATGTGTTTAGTCCCCCATCTCTCCAAAAACTCCAGTCAATTCCATAAACATTTATTGTGTGCTATGTGCCAGGCCCTGTTCCCAATGCTGTGGGTTATACCAAGATAAATCATACAAGGTCCCTGGCTTTGGGGAGCTTACAATAAGAATAACTCACATTTGATCGGCCCCTTGCCCTTTACAGGGGAATTTTCAGGGGAGTTATGTCGTAACTCAGGCCGGCTGCAGCCTGAGGCATGCTGGGACTCCAGCGGCCTGGCTGGTGGGAGGGGGAGGCCAATGGGGGATGGGGTGGGGAACAAGAACCAACAGCAGAGGCTGGTCTGGAAGAGCTGCTGAGGACCAGGGCCTGGGCCCAGAGGCTCCAGCCCCTCAGGGAGGTCTGGGCAGGCTCCCACATCAAAGAGGCTGGAGGCACGCTGCTCTGGCCTGGTAGTTCTGTCAGCAGACAGCCCTGCTTCAAAGCCCAGCTCTGTCACTAATTGCGAGTCTGATTCTGGGCAAATTAGTTAACTTCTGTGCACCTGTCTCTTCGACAGAAAGAATTGATAGTCCTCCTCCCAGAGCTGATATAAGGATTAGTGAGATAAGGCAAGTAAATATTCAATACAAAGCATAACGTCACATAGTGAACACTCGGCAGCATTACTGCTATTATTATATTGTTATTATTCAATAGCATGAAACTGTGAATCTCTATGATTAACACAAGAAGGAGGAACCCTGGTTAAGAGGCATGTCTGATCAAGGACACTTGAGTTTATCGTCCTAAATTTCACTTTCCATTTGAGGCCCCTCACTCTGATTCTGGCCCTTGCTGCTTTTCCTTTGAAACTCCAGCCCTAACCTAGCATAAGGGACACAGGGCAAAATTTTCCAAAAGTCTGGGCTAAATTTTAAGGGAAATCAGCACACCACATATAAAGCATCTCCCTTACCCCATCTAGCCAGTTCACCATGGCATTCAGGCCTGTCTATTTCCACATGGAACCCGAAGGAAAGAAGCAGGAAGTGAGTCCCTCACTTCCTGGCTGCATCTAGTAGGTGCCTAATCTTTGAAAGTACATTCCAGACATCCTAACCTAGGTGGAGGGGCAGGAAATTTCCCCAGAGGAAGCAACACTGGAGCAGAGATCTGAAGAATGAGTTGGAGTGTCTGAACAAGGGGTGGGAGGAGAGGTCAGGAATGCAGAGAAAACATTTCAGGCAGAGGAGAGAGCAGGTGCAAAGGTCCTGGGACAGAAAGGAGCATGAAAAATTTGAGGGACTGAAAGAAAAAACAAGGCACCTGAAAAGTAGACAGTAAGGGACTAGAGAGGTAGGCAACAGCCAGATTGCAAAGAATGGTGTGGCCATGTGTGGGAAACACTGTGCTACACCACTCAAGCCCCCTTTTATTTTTTTTAACATCTTTACTGGAGTATAATTGCTTTACAATGGTGTGTTAATTTCTGCTTTATAACAAAGTGAATCAGCTATATATATATATATATATATATATATATCCATATCTCCTCCCTCTTGCGTCTCCCTCCCTCCCACCCTCCCTATCCCACCCCTCTAGGTGGTCACAAAAGCACTGAGCTGACCTCCCTGTGCTATGCGGCTGCTTCCCACTAGCTGTCTATTTTACATTTGGTAGTGTATATATGTCCATGCCACTCTCTCACTTCGTCCCAGCTTACCCTTCCCCCTCCCTGTGTCCTCAAGTCCATTCTCTACATCTGCATCTTTATTCCTGTCCTGCCCCTAGGTTCTTCAGAACATTTTTTTTTCTTAGATTCCATATATATGTGTTAGCATACAGTATTTGTTTTTCTCTTTCTGACTTACTTCACTCTGTATGACAGACTCTAGGTCCATCCACCTCACTACAAGTAACTCAATTTCATTTCTCTTTATGGCTGAGTAATATTCCATTGTATATACGTGCCACATCTTCTTTATCCATTCATCTGTCGATGGACACTCAGGTTGCTTCCATGTCCTGCAAGCCCCCTTTTAAGGAAAAACTTGATACCCCAGATGCTGGGCCTGCTGTCAACAGCCAGCCGTCAGCTGTCAGGCCCTGCAGGTATTGCCCCACCTGCACAGAGCTGCCTTGCCCATGTCACACCCTTCACAGGGCAGCTGACATCCACTGAGGATACACAGGCTTGACCATCTTGGCTCAACTCAGGACCACTTTGATGGACCAATCTAACTCCAGAGCTCCCCATGCAGTCAGCTTGAGACTGTCATTGGGCCCATATCTTGGCTTGACCCTTTCTGCCTGCTCGTGTTCCATCCCCCACTTCCACAGGTGTCGCTCCCAAGGGCACCCCTTAATAAGCAGGGTTCATGCTAAACTCCATCTTAGAATCTATTTTCTGGGGAACTCAACCTGTAACACCATGTTAAGAATTTTGAATTTTATCCCAACAGTCACGGGGAGCCATTGAATTGTTCACACAGGGCAGTGCCGTGATCTGTGTTGCATTTTAGAAGATCATTTGGCTCCATTGTAGATAACAGTTGAAAGGTATTGCTTCCAAACCAGTTGGCAAGTGGGTGAGGGTTCTCTAGCCATCTAAGTGATGGGCCCACCCAATTCTAAGAGACAGGTCCTTCCCTAAATAACTGTCACTAGGTTTTACCCTTCAGGGAACACCTTGCCACTCACCCTATGCACAGTGTAATGTCAACTGAATACAGCACCACAACCACTGCAGTCATGCATCAGGAGTTACACACCCAAAATAATGGGGCAGGATTGGAAGTGGGGGATATGTAACAAGTTACCTCAGTAATGTCAGACTGAAGATTATAATCCTAGAGGTTTAATAAAATTCTTTTGTAGCGATTCTCAGCAATGTAGGTGCATGGAGCCTTTTGTACACCTCTTGCCATCACTTCTCAGGGGTCTGCAGCTTACAGCTTGGAGCCCATGGTTAAGCTCACTACAGTGGAGTAACCTCTCCATCATGGAACAAGTCTAATATTTGTATAAATGCTATAGCTCAATGGTTCTCAAAGTGTGGTCCCCGGACCAGCAGCATCAGCATTACCTGGGAACCTGTTCAGATGCAAACCTTCAGGCCCTTGTCAACTGAATCAGAAACTCGGGCAGTGGGTGGGACCCAGCAAGCCTTCCAGGTGTTTCTGATGCATGCTCAAGTTTGAGAAGCACTTCTATCAATACACGATGAATGATGATACACTGGGTCTATAGGAGTCAAGTCTACACCCATGTGTTTAAATAGGTGGGCTCTCCCCTGAAAAGTAAGGCCGATCATTAAAAAAGGACAATTGCGTGGAGAATAGGTATCCGGCACTGGCTGTATATTAGAATCACCTGTAGGATTGTATTTCTTTTTCTCTGATACCAGTGACCAGTATTTAACATAGATATTCAACTCAGTCTGTATTTTAAGTTCCACAGGTGATAGTGATACACAGCGCAAATCGAAATCCTCACTAACTCACAGAATTCTACGTGCGCTGTAGAGTGGGGCAAGACTAAGGAGCTCCTAACCAGTGGCCATCGACTCTGACTAAACAGCAAAATGACCTGGAGGAGCTTTTTTTTTTCTCATTCCTCAATTCTTTCTTTTTTTTTTTTAACATCTTTATTGGGTTATAATTGCTTTACAATGGTGTGTTAGTTTCTGCTTTATAACAAAGTGAATCAGTTATACATATGCATATGTTCCCATATCTCTTCCCTCTTGCGTCTCCCTCCCTCCCACCCTCCCTATCCCGCCCCCCTGGAGGAGTTTTAAAAATCCCGAAGCCTCTGCTAAACCCCCAGACCAATTACATAAGGCACCCCAGGTGGTCCCAAGGGAGCATCTTGCACATGGCAACAGGCTAGAAGTGAGAGAACAGGGGAACTGTGACAGTGTTACAAAATTATAACAGTTATTTTGTCAACATTTTTAAACATATCTTTAAAATTTTTTATTTTAATCCTTTGGAGCTGGAGCAGTGATTCTTAACCTGGGTGTGTGTGTCGGGAGGGGGCGGGCAGTACTCACCGTCAGCTAGGGAGCCCTCTATGTACAATGCATATATTACATGGGCATGTATATGTGTGATTTATCTATTTATTTCTGAAAGATGCCCAGGCCCTACACCAAGCCCACCGAATCAGAATTTCTTGGAATGGGAGCCCTGGGCAGGTTTATAATGAAAAACCTCCACAGTTTGTTCTCATGTTCACGTCTGTTAGGAATTATTCATTTAGAGGAATAAAAACACAAGAATAGGGGCTTCCCTGGTGGCGCAGTGGTTGAGAATCTTCCTGCTAATGCAGGGGACATGGGTTCGAGCCCTGGTCTGGGAGGACCCCACATGCCGCAGAGCAACAAGGCCCGTGAGCCACAACTACTGAGCCTGCACGTCTGGAGCCTGTGCTACACAACGAGAGACGCCGCGATAGTGAGAGGCCCGCGCACTGCGATGAAGAGTGGCCCCCACTTGCCACGGCTAGAGAAAGCCCTCGCACAGAAACGAAGACCCAACACAGCAAAAATAAATTAATTAATTAATAAACTCCTACCCCCAACATCTAAAAAAAAAAAAAAAACACAAGAATAACCAACATTTTTAAGAAGAGAGGACACTTGTGAGAATAGATAGGAAACTATATTATAAAGACATAATAATTAAAATTCCAATGGAGCTAAGATATACAAATAAATGGAACAGAATAAAATTTCCAGAAACTGATATAAATATATAAAAGGCAATGTAGTATGTGGTAAAATTGGCATTTTTCATTAGAGGGATTAGTCAATAAACGATGTTCTGATACATGATAATCATTTAGAAAAAAAATTCATAATGTCCCTACCTTACACCATACATCAAAATTAATTCCTGGTGGTTTTAAAAGTTTTATGTAAAAACAAAACCATAAAGGCACTTGAAAATATGTGAGGTGAATCATTTTAGAATTTGGAATAAGACAGGATTTTCTAAGTATGGCATAAAGGCAGAAAAAATAAAGGAAGAGGCAGATGAATTTTATTACAGAAAAAGTAAAAATCTGCTTATGTCAAAAACCATCAGAAGTAAAACTGAAGGGCAAATGGTGCACAGCAGAATATATTTGCTATATGAAAATATCCTTAATATTGAAACAGGTCTTTCAACTCAAAAAGAAAAGATGAAACACCCCAAATGAGTAAAGGACACAGGACCTGAAAATGTAATTCACAAAAGAAAAATTACAAATTTACCAGTGTGCGTAAAAAGCATATTTCACATCAGTAGGAATCAAAGACATATAAATTAAGACAATAACAAAATGTCACCTTTCTCCAATGTAGTTGTTAAAAATAATGGGAATTATAACAATCTAGTGCTGGCTAGGATATAGTTTCACTATTTCTAAGACTTTACCCTGAGAGAATGATGGATGTACACAAAGTTATAGTTCAATAATGATATTCTTCATAATGTTTTCACAATGGTGAAAAATAAGTAAGGACTCACTGGTGGGAAGATTGGATACATACATAATGTTTTTCTTTTAAAAATGACAGCGAATATAACAAAATATTAACAGTTGTTAATTGTACATGGTGGTAGTATAGGTGTCTATTATGTTGTTCTTTGTACTTTTCTGTAATGTTAAATCCTTTCCAAATTGTGGTCAAGTATGTTGTTAGAGGAGAATAATTATTGACGTGGGGAAATAGTCAAAAGTATTTTTCATGAAAATAAATGCAAATTATGAGTACTTCAGTATAACTCCAATTTTATTTTAAAAACATGGATGCAAAGAAAAAACAGGCATGCCAAGTTATTTATTTATGAGTAGTTACATAATTTTTATTTTCTTCTTTGTGCTTTTCTGTATTCTCTAGAGTGAACATGTATTACTTTTGAAACATACTAAAATCAATATCTAAACATACTTAGAGGGCATGTCTTATTTCCTATGCTTCATGACTCCGAACATACATAAAATTCCTTTTTAAAGCTTCAAAGGTCAATATGAAGAACCAGTAGGTGACACAGTAGGTGTCACATTGAACCTCCTGATGTGAAAAATAGAAACAAAGTGAATGGAATTCAGATCTCTTAAGGTTCCTACCTGCGAAAGTTCTGATATTATCTATTCAATAAATATTCACTGAACACCATGTTAATCAGGATTCTTGGGTTACGTGACAGAATCCCAAACCAAAATGACAAGTTTTTTGAGAAAATGGTGATCTCACAAAGCTTATAGTCTAGGGGTAGGTGGACCAGACTCAGCTAAGTCCAGGGACCCAATGACGTCATCAGGGCTTAATCTCTCCATTTCTCAGGTCTTCTCTTTGTTGGCTTCATGCTCAGGCAGACTCTTCCCCAGATGGCAAAGACGGCCACTGGTAGTTGTAGCCTTTTAAATTATATCTCATCACATTATATCCATCAAATAAGAAGATTCATCTTCCCCAGTGACACCTGGCAAAGTCCAGGGGATGGCTCTCATTAGAGACACATGGTCAGGGGTTTATGTCTGAACCAATCAACGTGACCAGGAAAAATGAATATACTGATTGACCAGACCTGGGTCATATGCGCACTGTGGAGTTTGAGGGAGGTCAGCCCCACGTAAACCAAGGGACAGGAGAAAGGGAGAAGAATGGTTCCCCAAGGAAATATCAGGATGCAGTTACAGGAATAAGGAGGACTGATGCTACACAGGCAAAAATAACAGATGCCCTCTTCAAGTATATGTGCACCCCCTAAATGACTGCATGAGTGGGCAACTGCTTGCCATTGAGTTGCCTCAGTTGCTACAATACAATAAGCCTTGGGAGGTCTCTAAAATACTATCGCATTTTCTTAAAAGTCTCTTGCTAGGGAAGGACGGTTGGAGCCTGAGGCCTTGGTTCTGCCCAATTCCCTGTCAAATTGCTCACCCCTCAGCACTCCCTAGTCCCCTTCCCTGCTTTAGAGTGTCCAAAGCACTTATCAGCAACTGATACACTATATTATTTTAATTGTTTATCACTTATCTTTTTAAAATATTTATTTATTTATTCATGGCTGTGTTGGGTCTTCATTTCTGTGCGAGGGCTTTCTCCAATTGTGGCAAGCGGGGGCCACTCTTCATCGCGGTGCACGTGCCTCTTACTATCGCGGCCTCTCTTGTTGTGGAGCACAGGCTCCAGACGCGCAGGCTCAGTAGTTATGGCTCACGGGCCTAGTTTCTCCGCGGCATGTGGGATCCTCCTAGACCAGGACTTGAACCTGTGTCCCCTGCATTGGCAGGCAGATTCTCAACCACCGCGCCACCAGGGAAGCCCTATCACTTATCCTTTGCCCCTAGGAAGTAAGCTCCTTGAGGGCAATTCTCTGTCTTGTCCGTTACTGTATCTCCATGCCTAGAACAGTGCCTAGCACAGAGCAGGTGTAAATAAATATCTGTTGGATGGATAGATAGATAAAAGGATGTATAAATGGATGGACGAATAGAAGAGTGAATAGATTAATAAATAGTTAGACGGATGAAAGCATGAATTAATGAATTTCACCTCTAACCAAAAGAAACATGCTCCCCTTTAAAGCTTTGCTCCAGTATGAATATTTCCATCCCATCCTGTGGCAGAGTTAAACTAGCTGGGATATTCAAATTGCTAAATGCTAAGAGAGAACAAAAGAGAAGCAAACACAGAGAAAACAAAACAAAAACAGAAAAAGCACTCTGGCCAACCAAGCGAAGTTTATCAACTGGCCATAGTCGGCTTGCTTCCAGAACTCTCAAGCCTTGCCCCATTTCACATGCTGTCTTGACACAACGCTCCTGCTTCCAAAGGCTGATGCAAATCGGAGTCTCCTTTCGGTAGGTCCCATCCCCCAGCAAAGAGCATCATGTTGGACATCCTCACTGTACAGAGCAAGAGATCCTGAGCTCAACCCTGAAGGACCCTTCCAGCTCTCCCCTGGTTCCTTCTTCTGGTCTGCAAGACACACCTCTTTCCTGAGCAGGTAGCACCAGAAAAACCCTATAACGAGACCCCCTGCTTTACAAAAAGGGAGTTTTTCCTCCCACCAAAGCTCAGCATTATAATAATGTCAATTCATTGCAGCAACTATAGTCACATAAAACACCTACACAGAGAGTAAGCAGAAGTAATTGTTCCCTTACAGCATCAAAACAAAGGTTCAGAGACTGCAGAATTTAAGGTCAGTCCACATTTACTGACCTCCTCTGTTCAAAAGTTTTTTGCCAACTATTCCCTGATGCATAAGGCAGAGAACAGCAAGAAGAGGACCTTAAGGGCCTTTGGGAATGTTTTGGGAAAGTAAGTCCAGGAACAAACTGAACTTTCTCCCTGTCTTAGCAAATGGTGCTTGGCGTTGTTATGTAACAAGGAACCATTTGGGGTCGCTCACTGTGTGCCAGGCACTGAGTTATTCACTTTACATACACAAAGCTATTGAATCCTCCCGACAACCTATTGTTATGCCCATTAAAGAGAGGAGGAAGTATGGTTTTCTCAGGGTATATGTCCAGTAGTGGGATTACTGGGTCATATGGTAATTCTATTTTTAGTTTTTTAAGGAGCATCCATACTGTTCTCCATAGTGGCTGTATCAATTTACATTCCCACCAGCAGTGCAAGAGTGTTCCCTTTTCTCCACACCCTCTCCAGCATTTTTTGTTTGAAGATTTTTTGATGATGGCCATTCTGACTGGTGTGAGGTGATACCTCATTGCAGTTTTGATTTGCATTTCTCTAATGATTAGTGATGTTGAGCATCCTTTCATGTGTTTGTTGGCAATCTGTATATCTTCTTTGGAGAAATGTCTATTTAGGTCTTCTGCCCATTTTTGGATTGGGTTGTTTGTCATTGCAGCTCTATTTACAATAGCCAGGACATGGAAGCAACATAAGTGCCCATTGACAGATGAATGGATAAAGAAGATGTGGCACATATATACAATGGAATATTACTCAGCCATAAAAAGAAATGAAATTGAGTTATTTGTAGTGAGGTGGATGGACCTAGAGTCTGTCATACAGAGTGAAGTAAGTCAGAAAGAGAAAAACAAATACCGTACGCTAACAAATATATATGGAAACTTAAAAAAAAATGGTTCTGAAGAACCTAGGGGCAGGACAGGAATAAAGATGCAGACATAGAGAATGGATTTGAGGACACGGGGAGGGGGAATGGTAAGCTGGGACGAAGTGAGAGAGTGGCATGGACATATATACACTATCAAATGTAAAACAGATAGCTAGTGGGAAGCAGCCGCATAGCACAGGGAGATCAGCTCGGTGCTTTGTGACCACCTAGAGGGATGGGATAGGGAGGGTGGGAGGGAGACACAAGAGGGAGGGAATATGGGGATATATGTATACCTACAGCTGATTCACTTTGTTATACAGCAGAAACTAACACACAATGTAAAGCAATTACACTCGAATAAAGATGTTAAAAAAAATAAAAATAAAAAACAAGAGAGGAGGAAGCTAAGTCATGGAGATTAAGTGATCTACCCAAAGCCAGCCAGCTAGTTAGTGCCAGGGCCAGGACTGAACCCAGGCCCTTGGACTTCAGCAACCACACTCCTAACCTCCACACCTTATATGGCTTCCTGGGGCTATTAGTTGGACATAAAAGGAAATGCGTTCTTATCTTTGGAGTCTCAGGCTGGCGGTTGAGGTGAGCGTAGGGTGACATCTGGGCTCTATTTGCAGCCCACATTTTCTCATCCTACCATCCTGGCATCACTATTTCTCACACTTATAGTTCCCTGCACATCATCATTGCACTGGGCAGAGCCTGATGCCCCCATCTCTAAGTTTCTGCCCCAGAAAATATGTAACTGTGGAACCTATTATGGGACACCCCCCAGACCTGCCATCCTTCCTGTTATCAAAGCTGTCTTGTAGGCAAGAGAGCATTTTTGTATCAGAGAGATGGGACTGACCCCCACTACACAGCATTTAACCCCCCAAGTGGCCCCAAGCAATCAATTCTAGAAAATTCGTAAACACTCTGTATTAATCAGCTCAGATTGCCATAACAAAATACCACAGACTGAGTGGCAGAGAAATTTATTTCTCACAGTTCTGGAGGCTGGAAGTCTGAGATCAGGGTGCCAGCATGGTCAGGTTCTGGCGAGAACTCTCTTCCTGGCTTGTAGACAGCCACTGTCTTCTCTCATGGCAGGGAGGGAGGGAGGGGTCGGGAGAGAGAGGGCGAGAGAGAGAATGCAAGCTCTCCCTTCTTCCTTCTCTTCTTATAAGGGCACTAATCCCATCAAAAGGCTCTCACCCTCATGACCTCATCTAAACCTAATTACCTCCCAAAGACCCTACATCCAAATACCCTCACAGCAAGGGTTAGGGCTTCAACATGAGAACTTGGGGGGTGGGACACAATTCAGTTGATAGCACACTCCCAAACTCAACAGAAATCCACTCCTGAAACCCCATGGCAGAATAATGCAAGCTGGTAGAACAAGAGCTTGAAGGCAAAAATCTCCTGGTTCTGTAAGAAAGCAGTAATAAATAGTATTAACAGCTAACACTGTGCACTTACCACGTACCAGGAACTATTTAATATATTTTACATGCATCATCTTAAAATAGGGCGAGATTGGTACTATTACATGCCCATTTTACAGAAGAGGAAAGTGGAGTTACAGAAAGGTGGGATGAACTTGCCTGAACTCAGACAGTTAGTCAGTTCATATTTGACTCAGGCAGTCTGGCTCCAGAGCCCTTGCCCTTCACTTCATTATGCTGCCTTCCTAGTAGCTACCCTTGGGCGAAGACTTCAATTAATCGTCTCCTTTCTCAGAACACTGACACACGGAGAGGTGCAACAAAGCATAGCACTGGGTGTTCTTGGGCAAGTTTCTTAACCTACCTGGACCTCGGTTTTCTTACCTGTTAAACAATCAGTAATATTTACCTATTTACCTAGTAGGGTCACTGTCAATACTTAATGAAATAAAAGATGTAAACTCTTACTATTGCATGTAGCATATAATAAACACTCAAAACAACTAGCTGGGATTATTACTATTATTATGCCTTCAGAGAGGCTGTCGACAACCATCTGGTCTCATGCCTGACCACTCCCTGGCCAAATGGAAGCTACATCAGCAAAGCCACTGGAGTCCCTGGGCTCTGTGCTTGGCACCATATAGGTGCTCAGTAAACGTTAAATGAATGAATGAATGAATGGCCCAAATAACCACCAGCTCCAATGACTGAGTCTTCTCTCACCCTCCTGGAATGTACATTGATTTGTTCTGGATTTCTTGATAATTAATCTCTTGACAAAATTTAAGACCTGTTAATTACCCCTGATTAATTAGGGTAAACTTTTTAATTGCTTCCCTAAGCTGAAATATACTGTCAATAAGCCCCATAATTAGTGACCCTGTAATCAGTTTTAAACCAATTATCCCAGGGTAACAAGTAAAACTAGGCAGGAAGCTCCCCAGTGGAACTCCAATTTCAGTGGAACTCAGAATAATACAAATTGGCACTCGTGGGTGAAGAATGCATGTTCAGTGTAATTGGAAATATAGACATGCAGATTCTCTTGGGTGTTTCATTTGTCTCAGTTTTCACTGCTGTATTGTTTGAAAGCAATAAAATAAGTGTACTCCTTACCCACCCAATAAAAGGCTGGAACAGAATCTTGGAGTTGCCTGACTGCCTTTGGGTACAATTAGGGCCATCACATCAGGTTGTACAGGTTGTGTACTGCACAACTCCAGGGTGTCATTCACACTGTAGTCCTTGTAAATTTTACTGCTGAAGGTTGTGCAGTGCACGACCTAGGTGCAATAACCTGTGGGTCACGTGGTACAAATATTGGGACCTAATCATAAAAAATCCCCCCAAAGGAAGTAGTGGGCTTGGAGGCCCTCTCAGCTTTCTCAAAATTGGGAAATGCAAGTGGCAGGCGCTTTTCATGGTCTGTCTAGGATTATGGGCTTCTATCAAATGCACGTTGAATTTCTGAAAATCTAACTACTTGGATTTGAAAGAAAATTAAGAAAAAGAAATAATAACAAATAACACAGACAATTCTTCCTGCCACTTCATTTAATAAGTGCACACCCCAAAGCGAGACTGAAATGGGGCCTCAAATCTGCTATTCCTTGTGTGCCTCTTACAAAGAGAATATCATGCAGTGAGGAGTATTTAAAGATTGGTGCTCTTTAAACAGCAGGACCGCCAAGCCAGACACCGAAGAAATGAAGATTTCTCCCTATAGTGGAGGAAAACTGGCTGGGCTGGTCTTTTAAAAAGATGATATAACAACCTCCAATTTGGTAACTTCTTAAGCAATTCACGAGTAATTTTGACAATGTGAAATTTTTCTCCTTTTCTACCTACTTATGAATCTAATGTCCTTATCAGGAGGCAGAACTCCAGTTTAGGAAGGCAGGTGCTAATTGACCCCAGAGCTCTTTTTCATAATGCATAAGATCCCAGGTAGACCAGTTGGTTCTCAAGATGTGGCTTGGTCTGACTGCGTTAGAATTACCCAGGATGCTTGGTTATTTTGGTTTGTTTGTTTGGTTTTTATTTATTTTATTTTTGGCTGCATTGGGATCTCAGTTGCAGCACGTGGGATCTTTTGTTTCAGCGCGCGGGCTCTTAGTTGCGGTGCGTGGGCGTCTCTCTAGTTGTGGTGCGTGGGCTTCTCTCTAGTTGAGGCACATGGGCTCTGTAGTTGCGGCACATGGGCTCTCTAGTTGTGGCACGTGGACTCAGTAGTTGCGCCCCATGGGCTTAGTTGCCCCGTGGCATGTGGGATCTTAGTTCCCCGACCAGAGATGGAACCTGCATCCCCTGCATTGGAAGGCAGATTCTTAACCACTGGACCACCAGGGAAGTCCCAGGATGCTTGTTTTTTAAGGTGTAGATTCCTGGTCCCCACTCCAGATCTCTTATTTCAGAATATCGAGGCAGGTGGCCCCAGAATCTGCATTACAACAAATTCCGTGTGGCTGTGGTTTATACACTCTCAAATGGAAGCTCAGGGGAGGGGATGAAGCGTGCCAGTGTTATCCATGGGCCTGTCTTCAGTGCCTGGCACTAGCCCGGCACATGGTAAACCTTTAACAGATATTAGTTGACTGAATGAGTCCTTTGTTTTGATTTAGCAATCCACAGGGCAGGGGTTAAGACATCAACCAAGATGGGCCTTAAGGAATAAAAGGACGAGATCTACCTCTTCCCCCTTCTCAGCATTTCTCAGACCTGCCTCAGGAAACTCTACAGGTCAGGTCATTCCCTGTTACCTGCTTCATGTCCTCTGCGCAGCATCTCAAAGAAGCCATTAGCCGTTCATTTAGTGCCTAATCCTCTAATCCAACTGCTTGCTGATTTGCCAAGTGAGAAATATGCAGAGACGTGAGCCACTAGTTTCCAGAGTTATTTCCAACGGTTGAGAAGGAGGCAGCTGGGGAAGAGGCTTTAGGTTTTGTTCTCTGATCCAGGAAATCCCAGAGTAATACTGGGTTATAGTTTCCCCATTTGGACCCTCTGGTGTTGGGGTTCCTCCAAGAGTGGCTTCTAAAAAGCTGAGGACACTCCAACAGCCCTGGGAGATCTGGGTGCTGAGAATTGCAGCAAGATGGCTCTACATTGAGAATATAATCAGACTGCCACAGCTTGTCCAAACATCTCATTCATTCAGCACATATTTATTGAGCACCTACTGCATTCCAGGCACTGCTAGAGTTGCTCGGGATACATCAAGATCCCTGTCTTTGTGGAGCTGCCAGCAAGCCTCCTGCACTCTCAGTTCTGTCCCTGTAGGAGAGGATGGATCCTCTCTTTGGGTCTGAATTGCTCACCCAGCCAAGTTCCCTTGCAGCCTTTCTTTGGGCTGCCCGCAGTGATACCTTCTTCCCAGGCCCTCTTCCTCCTTAGTTAAAATCTGGGTAGGCTTAGTGACTTGACTGTGTGAACAGCAGCTCCGAGAGTTTGGACCTAACCCAACAGAAGCCTGACCCAAAAGAAGCCTCAGAAATCCTCCAACATCCATTGCTTCCATTCCCTATGACAGATGTCTCCACTTGTCCCCCCAGATCCCCAGATCTCCGCTGTGCCCCCCTTCACCTGCTCTCTGCCCCAGATACTGGGCTATATGTATTACATCCATGAGCCTCCACTTCCTCTTGCTTCCAGTTGGGTTTGGCCAATGGGAGGCACCAGAAGCGACAGAAGGAGGTCATTGGAGGTTACTCCTCTGAGGGGTAAGTTCAGGCTGGCTGGGTCCCTCAGCAGAAGGTACCTCTCAGAGAGGCTTTCTCTGTCCAACTCTCCTTCCCCTCATTCCTTCAGTTGTGGGTGGTGACAACTCCACTGCCAGCCCCAGGTACTGCACTGTTCCTGAGGTTCCCTGTAATCCTACTCACAATTTAGCAATCCGCTTCTTTCTTAGTAAATCCTTCTCAAGTTGTACTAATTTGAAGGTGCCATCTGTTTTCTGAGCAGAACCTGACTGATATACTCCTTCTCCCCATTTTTTTCTCATAGACTCTCTGTGAAGAAGCTAAAATCAAGGTTACAAGCTCAGTTCCTCAGGCCACTTCTGGCTCCCAGATGAGTCTTCTTGAGGCTTCACCACTTTGGCCCTCATATGCTTTTATATTTGGAAGAACAGTTGCCATAACTAAAAAAATCAAGGTAATTCACATAAAAACCGAACTTCCAGCTTCTCTTGAAAAGTTAGAATTTCTGGCAACCCTAGACCTATGGTTCTGCATCACTGATCTAGAAGTAAGTGTTAGCTGCCCACTGAACATAGAACATGGAGCAGAACATAATTTCTTGTGTGCTGCAGTCTCCACCACTCCTTATAGCCTTTTTGGTAATGAGATTGCACGTCACCTACTATTTACTGTTGTACTTGTTTTCCTTAGAGTTAAGAGAGAAACAAAATTTTTTCTGCTCCTATGTTTATTAAAAATTGGGAAAATAAAAGCTAAACAGTGGGGGTGGGGATGCAGGACATGAGCAGATTTCTTTGTGAAATGAAGATGATTCCTACTTTTTACTAGTGAATCCCCCGCCTGCCTCGCTCATTCTTGTTACATTCTAAACTCAAATAAGCATTTGTTGGCTTTGAAATACGGCTTTAGCTAAATCTCTGTCTTAAAGGCATCAAATGAGAGCTCAGAGTGACAGAGAAAATAAATGAAGCAGGACTGAATTAAGCTAAGGTGGGCTAGGTGGGTTTTATAACGAATCCATTTACACCCCACATCTTCTCATTACCCCACCCCTGAGCTGTAAACTTCCTGAAACACAGACTCCAAGAAAAAAGACTAGGCCAATTCTAAAAATGTTAGTCAGAGTTTACAGAGGATAACTAAGATTGATAAGGAATTGATCTAATCTTACGTTATATACAAACCCTCATTTATATCACATTATTTTTACCTTTGGGGAAATGGGAACTAACATTTATTTAGTTTTAATATGTTATTTCTTTTAAACATTATAAGAATTCTATGAAGTAGCTATTCTGACTCCCATTTCAAATATAAAGAAACTAAGGTTCAATAAAATTATGTAACTTGGCCAAATTGTATAGCTTGCAAGCGATGGGAATGAGAGTCAAGTCTTTGCTTTAATCTCTTTATTTCTTATTACCTCAGAACAAAGACTTTTTAGAGTTCTAAGCAAGCTGGGTATTCCTCATTATTTAGTTAATACAAGCTTTGCTTTCTTTAGTTAAGTGATCTTTCCAGATCAGTGTGTACAGGTCCACCTCATTCTCGTTAATAGCTGCAGAGTATCTGGATGAACCAGAGATGATTTTACTGCTCCCCTATTGGTGGACATTTAGGTTGTTTCCCAATGTTTCACTTATATGAAAAGTTCTGCAATAGATATCTATATCCCTATAGATAGATATAGATATGGAGACATAAATATAGATATCTTTGCATATTTTTTGAATAACTCTATAAAGTAAATTACAAGAACTGGAATTGCTTTCTCAATGATATGTATATTTTAAATTTTGATAGCTACTGCCAGATTTTCCTCTGAAGTTTTTGGACCAATTCACAGTTCCCACCAATGGAAATGCCTGTTTCACAAGAAGCTCACTAAAAATGCATGCTATTATTAATCTTTAATCTTTGCCAGACCATGTGAAAAATTGATACTTTATTGTAATTTTTGCATTTATTTTTATTATTACTATTTTATTACTTGTTTATTGGCCACTTGTATTTTTCTCCTATTATTTCTGTTTATGTCCCTTCCTCATTTGGGGGAGGGAAATAGCCATTTATCTATCATATATATTGAAAATCTCAATTCAGATGAGGTCAAGAGTTATTGAGAATGATGACAAAAGGAACCACAAATAGAGTCTCTGGTCCAGAGAGAACACAGCGATCTCTCAGATGTGGTGGCTTTGGTTGATGAGAATGGATTCAATCTGGAGCCCTCATCTGATTGATGCTCTCAAGGAAGAGCTGACAAGCAGAACACACGCCAGCAGGGCTAGACAAAGAGCATCTTGAGACCCTTCTAGTACGTGGCAAGCATGTCATGTTACCTCCCTAGCCTCCACACCTCCCCTAGCAGCTCCATGGAATACAGTCCTGGTATGGGAAACAAATGCAGGGGACCTCCACTAGGGAAAATGCACAAAGCTATCGCTGCGGAAAGAAGCACCTCTCTGAAAACTACTTAGAACTCAGTGATGAACACCGGAAAACAGACTACAAAACATGTGTCCAACAACGTGCCTGTTTCTTCCTAGTGAGGAGTGTTGCCCAGAGTTGGACGTAGGGAGAAGGGGAAGGGAATGATGAAGGGAACTCCCTTCCACACTGAGAACAAAATGGATTATTTTTATCCCACTACTGGAGGTAAGGTCAAGCCTTGTACTTGTTGAAAAAGCAAATTCCTAGGCTTCAACCCAGATGCATGGGTATCAGAATCTCCAGACGAGGGGCCCGGGAGCTGTGTGTTTACCAAACACTTTAGGTGATGCACAAAAGCAGGGAATTTGGGGAAGTATGACCTGGGGACCCTGGCTCTCAACGTTGGCTGCACAGTAGAATCCCCAGGAAGGTTCAAAACAAAACCCCAGAGCCCCACCCAGAAAGATTCTAGTTTCTTGGTCTGAGATGAGGCCAGGCACCAGTTTTTGTTGTTGTTTGTTTGTTTGTTTTTAGCTCTACTGGTGATCCTACGGGGCAGCCGTGTTGAGAATCCCTTGGTTTCCAAAACTGTCCGATGATTGGAATCATACCAATTTTACCATCTAGACTAACCAAAGCACAGATTCACAGTCTCCAACTCTGAAAGATTCTGATAGGACAGGCCTGGGGAAGGCCCTGGGAATAGGTATAGTTACAATATCCAGTGGGACGGCTGACTGAGTCAACTCGCAAGGTAGAATTATCTCCCAGGAAGGCAAGTCCACATCATGTATTAAGACAAAGAGATGGGATCAAAGAAGCAGCAGCATCCCGGAAATAGCGGGGAAATGGCACCCATGTGCATGCATGTGTGTGTGTATCTGTGTGTATGTTTGTATATGTGTGTCTATATGCATATGGGTATGTGTGTGTGTGTATGCGTATGTGTCTGTTTGTATACGTGTGTCTATGTGGGTATGTGTATACATGTGTATATCTGTGTGTATGTGTATGCGTGCATGTGTATGTGTATATACGTGTGTATGCATGTTGTATGTGTGTTACGTATGTACATGTGTGTGTGTGGTGAACATGGGGGCAAGGAAAGCCCTTAGCTCCTGTGTTATTTGCTGGATTCACCTTGAACCAACAGGCAAGTTGTTGAGTCCCCAGCATTATTCTGTGGAAGAAACACCTCAAAGTGGCCTTGGCTAGCTAGCAGAATTTCTTTTTTCTTGTTTTTTTTTTTTTCTTTCCAACCTGTGATATCAGCACTGGTCTAGGCAAGGCCTCTCCCGTCCCCTTTTAGCCCCGCCCCCTTTCCCACACCATGGACCACGCAGCCTGTGGTTTCAGGATCCATCTGTGTTGCTCTCTGTGCAACTAGTGTGACTGCTGCCGGGTCCTCCAGGCTCTGCCTGTCGCCCTCCCAGTGACGGACACCAAGACACCCCACAGTGAGTGCTTCGGGGAACTCTCTCTCCCATGTCCCCTCCTTTAGGAGCAGGCTTGCTGGCTTAGAGGGTACTCGTGGATAGCGGATCTGCCTTAGCCCTGCCAGGGTGCCCTGCAGTCCACTGCACAAACCACCTTTCCTTCAGCATGAAGGAGGCTCCCGGAACCTCTCTTCCCTACCTGAGCCTCGTACATCTAGCTTTCTAATTTTGCCAGTCTAGGTGGGAAGTGATCTCTTATTCTTGTTTAGTTAGCCTTTCTCTTATTATTAAACGATTTGAACATCTCTCCCTATGCTTGTTCACCTCTTAGACTTCAAATTTTCTTTTATACCAATGTACCCCCTGTGGAATTAGTACCAAGTTGATATACCTTCCTACCAGGCATCATTTCAGAGGAGTCTGTAAGAACGTCGGTCTTCCCATGTCTCCTCCCTGACCATGAAGGCTGAGGAGAGCTGGGCTGGCACTGGGGTTCTCTCTAATCAGTTTCCTGTAGGACAGAGGCAGATCTCTTTGTTGGCGGCCAACCATTCCTGTAAGCAGCACAAAGCATGAAAAGAGGCCTCTGACATCCTTGCGTTGTCAGGGCCATAGCACTAGACTGCTTGCCCTGACCAATTTCCTGCTCCTGAGCTCATTTTTCCCAAATACAGCCTCACCTCTCCTCTTAGACGCAACCCTGACCTCCAAATACCCTCACATTGGGATTAGAGTTTCACTATGAATTTGGGGGACACAAATGTTCAGACCACTGCACTGCCTTTGCCTGCAAGTAACAGTACACACTGGGGACATCATTAGACAGCTGCTAGGATATCAGAGAACTGGTGGAGAGTTCAGACATCCCATCCTTATCAAGGACAGAGCCAGGAAAATGGGGGGCTCTCAGCAGTGGGCTTGTGCACCTTCCGTCTGGAGCAGTGGTCCCCAAAGCGGTGTGTACACACTCTTAAGAGTGACAAGTATTGGCGGGCAGAGTCTTAACCACTGAGCCACCAGGGAAGTCCCATGGGCATCGTTTTGAGAACATTCTCAGACCAAGCGAACATGACTGCTGTCACCATCCAACTGGGACAGCTCTGCATCCATTTTTGGCTACATTTTGATGATAAGATCAAATCTAAACACCCCCCTAACCCAGTGGCCTCAGCACACAGATGCTTATTGGCATTTGCTTTGTTGATTCCTTTCTTTTCATCCCAGTGCCTTAATTCTGTAAGGTCTATCCACTGAGGTACAGGACGAAAACACTCAAATGTCTATTTCTGTTTAGCTTTAGCTCATTTTAATTTCTTCTTATTTGGGTATGCTTTGTAATATACATAATAGCATCATATTTGTATAATTTAGAAATAAATAAATGTACACCTCTTGGGGTATATGATTGAAAATTTTCTCTTAGCAAAAGGAATATGCTATAGGGCCTTGCTACTCAAAATGCGGTCCAAGAACCAGCAACATAGGCATCACCTGGGCATTCGTTGGAATGCAGAATCTCAGGCCTTGCCCCGGACCTACTGAAACAGAATCTGTATTTTAACAAGACCCCCACTGACTGGCATGCAAGAGTGAGACCCGCTGCTTTCGAGCACTGCCATTGATATAGTTGACCTTGAGCCTCTGTCCACGCAAGATTCCAAACTCCCAGAGGAGGATGGTCAGTCTGGCTTGGGTGAAGGTGTCCACCCCTGGACCTATCAGCTATTGCTATGAGGGGGTGAGGTGCACTTGGCAGGAATGCAGCAGCTGAGAGCCACCTCTGTGGACAAAATAAGTGATCTAAATATGTCCAGATGGCGCAGTGGTTGAGAATCTGCCTGCCAATGCAGGGGACACGGGTTCGAGCCCTGGTCTGGGAAGATCCCACATGCCGCGAAGCAACTAGGCCCGTGAGCCACAGCTACTGAGCCTGCGCGTCTGGAGTCTGTGCTCCGCAACAAGAGAGGTCGCGATAGTGAGAGGCCAGTGCACCGTGATGAAGAGTGGCCCCTGCTCGCTGCAACTAGAGAAAGCCCTCGCACAGAAACGAAGACCCAACACAGCCAAAAGTAAATAAATAAATAAATTTATAAATACGTCCAGAAAAGACAGCCCAGGAGGTACCCATGACCCATTTTGTAACGTAGCCTGTGTAATTCTCCCCCTGGAGAGAAAGGGAGGCACGCTGGCTGGCTGGGTATACACAGATCCTACAGGCAGGATTCAGGTGACTGGGCCCCCAAGCAAACCAAACCCAAACTCCTATAAGCACCTCAGCCCAGCCCCATGGGAATAGGCTTCAGCCTTGTTACCCGATCTTGAGCACCCGTTTCCTTTTACAGACACAACTGAATTAGCCAAGGTCTGGCTAGAGCTAGTGCATCACAAGTGAACCAATTAGAATTTTTCCAAAGTCTCCTGTTGTGTGCTTTGTGTGTGGTCTCATTAACAGGCTCTGTCCCAGTGTCTCCACTTCGTAAACGTTTCAGCCATGAGTGTGAAGCACAAGCGCCCATCCCACAACAGCACTTCACTCCCTGGCCATTTCTCTCCAGGAGTCCCCAGGGGGATGCCCAGTGCATACTCGTGCACCAGGCCAACAGCTGCAGCCAGCATGTAGATCTGCCACCCTCCCTCAGTTCCTGTTGTCTACAGAGGTGCTTGAAGAGTGTCTCCCCATCCCAGCTCTCTGTAAAAATGTCCATGCCAAGCATGCTGTCCTTGGGTGTTCCAGGATGCCACTGGGTTCTTTGCAAAAAAACAAGGAGAAGAGCATCTTTCCCAATTCTGGCCAACACCCTTTGACCCAAAGGCTCAGACGTAATATGCTTGAGTCTAGAGTTTCGTAAAATGTCAGTTTTGAAAAATGTGATGCGGTCTGCAGCTCTATTACCTCCCAAATCCAACCCTAAACTTTGGAACAGGGGACTTCTATTCCCTTCATCCTCTTTCTCTGGCTTCTTTCCCCTCTAAACTCCTTTCGCCTCTTCCACTTTAAAAACAAGCTTCTGTGGATGTGAATGGACATAGACAGATGGGGCACAGCAGCGGGAGGGGATGGTAAAGGAGAGATGGAATATTCTCTTTACCAGCATCAGCTGGTTACAATGCCCTATTACAAATATAACCTTATTATTTTCTTATCACTCACCACCCCTAGGTAATTTGCTTTTCTTCAGTTGATCTATGTTCCTTACAAAGTGCCACAGCAACTACTTGTACAGTTTGGTACCCAGATTCTTCTAGCTGGTAGAAATGAACACGATATGTAGGGATGATCAGCACAGAGTCAGGACATTATAGAGTTTCGGTGGGAGGGATTTGTGGTCAGTTGTTCCAAAGCCAGTCAGGGACGTTCACACAGCATGGCTTTGGGGACCACTGCTGCCATATCATCACATCTTTTGTTTTGTTTTGTTTGCATCATACATACTCACTTTGTCTGTTCTAAGTAAATACTGAGCAATGCCCAGTTCAATAGCTTCTGTGGCTGAAATATTCTCCACCGCCCCCCCAACATGCATCCCTCAGAAAGACTGAAATATGGGCACATTCTTATCAAGTTTGGGCAAACTGCAGGACTGAGGTCAGTCGAGAACAAGAGAGTCATCCTTTGGGGGCAGGAGCCGGTTATTAGGCCCTTGTGTTTGCCTTGGAGAAGAGCTGGCTCTGCCCACACTCCTTTGCTTTGCTCCCTCAGGGGGAGGGGGCAACACGTTTGAGGCAAATGTGAGTCCTTACATCATAGGCTAAATAATATCTAAGAGGACTGAGACCTTTGTGTCAGTTGCACAAATGTGCTGGCCAGTTAAGCCATCCTTCAAACACCTGTGGGATCTACCCAACTATCTCCCCTCTAACTGATCATCTTCCCCACGGCCTTCTTTCATGGTTAGGATGCCTTTCAGATTTCCCCTCTGCCAAAAGCTTGGACCCTGAGGCTGTTTCTTACCTTTTGTTTCTTCTGCCTCAAGCAAACTACACATTCCTTTTCTTTGGCTTCGAATTGAGCTTTCTCTTTACGCAGGTAGCCAGGTCCCAAAAGCCTACAGACTCTCCCACCCAAAGACTAGGCTGGCCATGTGGACTTAGCTTAATTCAGAAGAATGAGCCTTCCCCAACTCCAACGGCATCCCTCAGGCACCAACCACAGTTCCAAAATCCTAAACCATCTCCTAGACTCTGTAGCTCCCCAGGTATTACCTCCCTGTGGCCAAGAGGCCTCTCTCCTAATGTAGCAGGTGGACAAGGTTTTACAAGCAGACTTTGATCTGTCAGGTTTATCTGAAAAGGGCTATATTTTAGAAAATGAATTCCCTGTCAAGGTTCTTCTTTGACAGCAAAGAAAAAAATATGCAAGAAATAGGCTGGCTGAAGGGATCATAGTTAATGCAGAGTGTCTATCTCTGAACGCCTAGATTTCCACATTACAAGAGGAAACTGAGTCATCATAGTTGGGTTAATGCCCCAGTAGATGGGTTAATGGGTATACTTTAACATGCGTCTCTCCTCCCATCAAGGTTGCCAAATAGAGACTTTCTAGGTAATGTCAACTGAGAATTTCTGCTCTTAATGTTGTCTATGTACCTATAACTAGCATAATTATCCTGAGACCCTGCATTCCATGTTGACCAAGCTTTACCTGGAGACATTTGAAAGTGGAGGGTTGGTGGGAATGTAAATTGGTGCAGCCACTATGAAAAGCAGTATGGAGGTTCCTTAAAAAACTAAAAATGGAGTTGCCGTATGATCCAGCAATCCCATTCCTGGGTGTATATCCAGACAAATCTCTAATTCAAAAAGATACATGCACCCCAATGTTCATAGCAGCACTATTTACAATAGTCAAGACACGGAAGCAACCTAAGTGTCCACCGACAGAGGAATGGATAAAGAAGATGTGGTACATATATACAATGGAATACTACTCAGCCATAAAAAAGAATGAAATAATGCCATTTGCAGCAACATGGATGGACCTAGAGCTTATCATACTAAGTGAAGTAAGTCAGACAAAGACAAATATTATATGATATCTATCACTTATATGTGGAATCTAAAAAATGATACGAATAAATCTATATACAAAACAGAAACAGACTCACAGATATAGTAAGCAAACTTATGGTTACCAAAGGAAAAAGAGGAGGAGATATAAATTAGGAGTTTGGGATTAACAGATACACACTACTGTATATAAAATAGATAAACAACAAGGTCATGCTGTATAGCCCAGATATTAAATATCTTGTAATAACCTATAACGAAAAAGAATATATAACTGAATCAGCTTGCTGTACACCAGGAACTAATACAACATTGTAAATCAACTATACTTCAATTTGAAAAAAAAGAAAGTGGAGGTTTGTATCTTCAAGAACCACTCCTCTAGAGGATGGTAACACTGATTCACCAACGAATAGCCATTGTTCCTACTAATTCCATTTTATGTAGTTAGAACAAATCTTGGGTAAGCATTATCTATTTAACTTAGGGATAAGTATATATTGGTTAATACTTAACCCCTCATGGCTTTTCTCCCTCCTATGAGAGATAAACGAATAAAAATCAATCCTCCCTTTCCCAGCCCCTGCACCATAATGACCTTCCCAACAGCTCTCTCCAAGCCAGTTTTTACCAAAGAAGGGACTAGTAATCTACTCTCATTGGATTTTACCTCAAGTGAAGTAAAACTATGGGAAAAAAAGACCTTTTCCCACCAGAATTATTTAAAACTTCCAAAATTGTTCACACCCATTAACTAAACTCTCTAAAGAGATCGTCTCAGTACCTCCTGAAAGCAATGAGTCATTATTTTACAGGACACTTTCTCAAAATGTTTGCTAGCTTTATTCTTTTACTTTAAAAACATGTTTAAAAATTTTATAATTGACATATAACGTATTAGTTTCCAGTGTACAACATAACGGTTTGATACTTACATATATTGTGAAATAATCACCACAGTAAGTCTAGTTAACATCCATCACCATATGCTAGCTTCATTCTTAATATACTTCAGGCTTGGATCTTCTGTCCAATCTCTGACCTTAGAAGCGAGCAGAATTGAGTGGACCTTCTCTTCTACTGACCAGCATTGTACCCTCTTTTGCTTAATGGAAAAACAAAACCGTTTGCTGCTCTCCCTGGTTCTCGGTTCCACGGAGAGGAAGTGGCTGCGGAATAATGCAAACATAACAACCGTGCACTCTTTGAACAAGCTTTCACGTGGAGGCCTGCACAGTGCCAGGTTTCTGGGAACAAAGATGGGAAAAGCTGGTTGCTGACTGCAAAAAAGGTGATTTCCCAAACCAGGAGCACTTATTAAAAATACAGATTCTCAGCTTCCCTAGTGAGTCGGAGGCTCTAGATGTGGGGCCCCCAAAATATGTTAACAAAAGTCTCAGCAGATTCTGACACAGTCAGGTTTACTGATCACTACAAGGGGAAAACCCATATTAACAGGGATACAGGGACAGAAACAATTCAGGACAATGGGATTGAGCCCACGGTAGTACTGTGTATGGGGTTCTGTGACAGTGGGTTTATCAGTCAGGGTCCAGTCTGGAGACAGGAGCCACACAAGTTATTGGAATGATGCCCTTTGTTATGAGGAATTTCTAACAAGGTCTACCACTGATAACTAATTAAATGAAAGAGGAAAAAATAACTCCAAGGTATCACAGAGACAGCCGCTGCAGGAAGCAGTTACCACCACTCCAGTTGGGGCAGCAAGGGAAGATGTTGGAATTATCAAAACTCAGCAGTTCAGAGGAGGGGTCCTGTGGGTCTGGAACCCAAATCCCTGAGGAGGGGGTGCCAGCTAACTGGTGTTGGTGTCTCCAGTGAAACTGGTCCTGTGCGTCTGGGGAAAGCCACAGACTGGATCATGTGCATATTAAGGAAAGGTTTACGCGAACGGGAAGAAGCAAGTCTCAACTTTCTCTTCCAACCTCACGGCCTCTCTCTAGCGCCCCCTCTGGACAGAGCCTAGCAGGGAGCCGCTGGCACAGCAGAAATATACGGAGTCCCAGTCCCAGTAACACAAAGCTGAAAAGAGAGCATTGGGTTTAAAGCTGAGAGAACATAATTTAACAACTGCCCAATGGTTTTTTAAAAAGAGAGGAATTTACTAAATGGGCATCATGCTACTTTACAAGAGGAATTTTATTTAATTCTCACAATTCTATGAGGTTGAAGCCCAGAGAGGTCAGTTCACTTGTGAAAGGTCACACAGAAAGTGGTGACGCTGCATAAAGTCCGTATTTATTCCGTGAGTTGGCTGCAGCCCTCACAGAGGACTCAAATTAGGATGTTATTCTCCCTTCTCTAATTCATTTTCCTGGAACTGACTTCCATTCTACCTCATCTTCCAGAGAGGCTGCATGTGCCCCAGGTGTAATTCAGTTATATAAGATGTAAGTTTTTCTTTCTGATTTTCTGAGTTTACCAGGATTTCCATGTAACTGGGGTGTCATTGACTGCCAGCCCAACTGGATGGTTGATGGAGGTGGTCTCAAGCTGGGAAAGTCAAGTAACCCTATCCTCACTCCACCCCCACTCCATTAGTATCTTGGACCCCAACCCTGGTAGGTTTGTCCCAGGGTACTGTGAAGGGGTGAGAAGGACAATGTTCACATGGTATAATAAGACAGGGAATTTCTGGTAAAGATGGGCAACATTCCTCTTGGGGCATCTGGCCAGCTGCTAGATGCTGACCCAGGGAAGTGAAATCCAGTAGGAGTTACAAGCATGCCTGGACTCAGCAGAAGGAAAGGACCTTCCCTCTGGAGGCTGGGCTGCTTCATCTTAGTTCAGTTGCTTAGAATTAGACTTTGCACCCAACCGGCTTCTTTTACATGTTTCTCCCCTCTACAAACACAAATTTAAAACACCCTTTCCTAACCCCACATCCTCCTCCAGGCTTTATATCACACAAGATTCTTCAAAGAGTTGTCTACACTCACAGTCTCCCTTCCCTCACCTTTCACCCACTCTGATCTGGCCTCTGCCCCCACTTCTCCCTAGAAACCGTTCTTACTAAGGTGATAGGTAACCCACTTGCTCATAAAACCAATGGGCCTTTCTCAGTCCTTATATCTTTTGATGTTTATACACAATTTGGCACTGTTGACCATGGTTTCCATCTTGAAATTCTCTCTTCCACTGGCTTCCAAGACTCGGCTGTAGATATAAGTCCATGCTACCTTCCAGCTCTTTCTCAATGAGGTTCTTAAAAAGCAACAAAAACCAACTTGGAGGTGGGGTGGCATGGGGAGTCTGGGCTGAGGTAATGGTGGTGGTAAAAAATAATTTGCCAAGAGGTTTTGAACTAACTCATGGTATGTAGTTGATTCAATAACATCTCCAATTCTTCACCTTCCCTTTAGCCACACTCTTCGTAAGGTGGCTTTGTAGCTCCTCCCACCCCTGCAACGTGCTTTGGCCAATAGGAATTTAGCAACTGTGACAGAAGCAGAGGCTTGAAAAAGCATTGGCACTTCCCACCCTCTCTTGCTCCTCTGCCCTTATCCTGAGAATATGCCCTGTTAACTTGCTAGAGGGTGAGACACGTTGAACACAACTGAGTCACCCCATTTGTCCCAGCTGAGGTCATCCTAGAATTCACTCAATTCCCAGCTGACCCCCCAGACGTGTGAAAGGGTCCAGCCAAGGCCAGTAGAGTTGTTTAGTTGACCTTCAGCTAACCACAGATTCGTGAGTGAACTTAAAGTAGACCAGAAGACCCACCTACATGATCCACAGATTTATGAGCTGACTAAATGCTTAGTGCTTTAAGTCACTAAATTTAGAGATGGCTTTTGTTAGTTTGTTGGGGTTACAATAACAAAATGCCACAAAACAAGATGGCTTAAATAACAGAAATTTATTTTCTTGCAGTCTGGAGGCTAGAAGTCCAAGATCAAGGTGTCAGCAGGTTGGCTCTCTTCTGAGGGCTCTCTCCTTGACTTGTAGGCGGCTGCCCTCTGGCTGTGTCCTCACATGGTCTTTCCTCTGTGTGTGTGAATGTCTATTGAGTCTCTGTGTGTCCAAATTTCCTCTTTTTATAAGGATACCATTCAGATTGGATTAGGGTCCCTCCTAACGATCTCATTTTAACTTAATCACCTCTTTAAACCCTGTCTCCAAATACAGTCACATTCTGAGGTACTGAGGGTTAGGACTTTAACCTATGAATTTGGGGAGGACACAACTCAGCCCATAAAAGTTTGTTACACATCATTCTTGTGGAAATAAATACCTGATACATGCCATCAAAGGCAAAGCTGAAGAACCAGGCCTTGACAGGACAGGAAAAAGGCAGCACTAAGGATCCATTGAATAGGATCTAGTGAACAATCTCTTTAAGTAGCTGTTCTCAGGATGAACCAACTCTGACTTTTTTCTTTTCTTTTCTTTGGTGGGAAGTGTTCCTTGTATCATTCTCAACAGTTAGGTCCCAGAGAAAGAATCTGATTGGTCCAGTTTGGGACCTGTACCCTCCTCTGACACCTTGACTGACAACCCCTCCAAAACTACATGCCATGGGAGAGGGGTGATTCCTTAAAGAAATATTGAAGCGCAGTTGCCCAAAAATGGGGCATGAATTCTGGGCAGGCGAGAGCAACAAAAGTCCACTACAGGCTCTGGCTCTTCCTCCTGGTTTTATAACATCTGCTTTGTCCATAAGCCCGGACAGCAGGAGCTCTGGCCAATGCTGGACGACAGGCTGAGCATCCAAAAGATTTTTCAACAATTGGAATCACAGCACAAAAGGAACAGGATGAAATGAAATAGGGATTAATGGGAAGGCTTACACTTGAGTTCAAAGGAAATAATAGCCGGTGGAGAACAAGATAAGAGGGTTGACGCTTCATGGTAGCTCTCGTGGAAAAGCCAGTAATGGGAGGAGATGGCCAAGGATGGTGGTCTGATGCTGGCTAAAGAGAGGGTTAGGGAATAGTGCCCTCTCCCTGAGTACTACCTCCAGTTCTGTGTGGCTCACTTGACACAGTAATAGCCTAAGACTATTGATTGAGTGCCTACCACACATCAGGCACTGTGCGATGCCTGGTTCATCTTGGTTAATCAACACAAGCACACCATGTTATTGTTCCCACTATACGGGTGAAGTGGGTGAGGCAAGGAGAGGTTAAGTAACTTGCCCAAGGTCACACAGCTTTGATGGAGCCAGTTTGGGACCCAGACAATCTGACTGCAGATCGTGTACTCACAGTCACTAGCTAGGCTGGCTCTTAGGACGTGGGACAGTGACACTCTGCTCTCATGTGGGGAACAGGAGGGAAAAGCACCTAGTCTGTGCTACAAACATGCTAGGAGCTTTATCATCCACTAACGTATTCCCTCCTGAAAGGCAAGTATTCTAGTCCCCATTTTAAACCTGAGGCTTGATAGAAAAAGAACTAGGATGTCTGGATGAATCGTTAAAAGAACTGGTGTACTTGTACCTGAAATAAACACAACTCTGGGTAGATTTGGGAGTGGGGCAGATATTTGAGGGTTGTCAGGATTCAATTTATTTAAATTTATTCTGTTTAGTTCCTTTTGAGGATGGAGTGAGCACCAGGGGTAGAATTTACAGCAATGTAACTTTTTCTCAAAATTATCAAGATCTTTCTGATATAGCTTATTAATACTTATAGTCATACTAAATATAATAGCATAAAGATCAGACCATTGGTTAAGCATTTCTTATGTGCTGAGAACTTCACAGTCATTATATATAATGTCATTTTAATAATAAAATCACAGTAATGATTGTTATTGAGCACTTATGCCAGGTACTATGCCATAACTTTAAATAAGAGGCGCTGTATTTATCTCCACTTTGTAAATGATAAAGTGAGGCATGGAGGGGTTAAACGTACCCAAGGTCACGCATCTAGGAAGCGGTACATGATCCAGCAGCCCGACTCCAGGCCAGAGTTCCAACAATCATGCAGCACTGTCCCCCTGGAACAGCAGTGAGGAATCATGGACTCATGGCTGGGAAACTGTAGAATTCCAGCACCCAGCATGAGACTGTCCTGGCTGAAATCTAAGGCTCCTCCCACCCTGGGAATCGAAAGACCAGGAGCAGAGACCTGGGTGAATAAAAGCAGATAAATCCTACAGCAGCTGGGCTGTGCGAGGACCCCTCCCTTGCTCCCCTGGGTCCAGGCTGCAAGGCCAGGATGTTGGACGCGCAAGAGTTTCAGCCCTGCTGAGACCAGCGCTCAACTGTTTTATTAAAAGGAAGTGTTTACCCGGCCTCCTCCTGGCAGGGCTGAGCGGTAGTTTATTAGGACTTCATTTGGAGTGTAAATTGTTGCTGGTTTATAAAAAGGCTCTGTAGAGCGGCTCCGCTGGGATGGCCCCAATCCGCAGCACGGGGCATGTGAGGCTTTAACGAAACCAGTGATTTCCCTCCGGAAGGAACAGCACAGATGCGAGCCACTCACTTGGCTGCTTAGCTGCTGTCTTCTCGCACCTGGAGGGCAAAGGTGGCGAGACTCCCCCTTCCCTCCTGTCTCCATCTCTAAACACACGCACGCACGGGCACACACGTACCACTAACTTCTCTGAGGGCCTGTACCATTCTGGTACATCCGAGAAGGCCAGTACGGTCTGAAGAATCTCTGACAGGGGAGGGGTGGGGGGCGTTTGAGGGCATGCTGCTGTTGACCTTGTGATCAGTTTCAGCACGCCGTGTTCGCCAGCTTCGTCTCCAAAGTGAGATTTGAGTCCAAATGCTGGTTGGATGACCTTGAGCTTGGGTTGTCAGATTTAGCAAATAAAAATACAGAACACACAGTTAAATTTGAATTTCAGATAAACAATGAATAATTTTTTGGTCTAAGTATGGAACAAGCTTCTCTGAAATTTAAATTTAACTGGGCGTCCTACATTGGATCTGGCAAGACTCCCCGGGGCAGGGGACTGACCTTCTCTGAGCTTTCGTTTCCTCACCTGGAAAATCTCACGATTCTTATGAGGTTCACGTCAGGCAATGCCCATAACGCACTGTCTAGTAATCTATTAGTGCTCAACAAATGTTATCGGCTAAGTTACTGTTATTACATTTACAATTTATATAATCCAATCTGCATTCTTTCATGGTCATTTGTTCACCGGAGGACCCGTCCATCCTAATCTTTGTATCCCCAACGCCTAGAAATTTCCTGGAACAGAGTAGGTGCTAGTAACATATGCTGAATAATTTCATTGATTAACAGTTGCAGAAAATCAAGAGCTGGCGACTGAAAAATCAAAACTCTTGGGAATATTTATCCCAAAAGCAAGAGTCCCGACTTTTAAAAAGAAAGAAAAGTGCTGCATTGCCTATCTGTTGACACATATTTAGCATGTCACGGTTAAGATATCAAGGACACCTGAGCGTCTGCCATGGTTCAAATTTTCTGATTCCTCCTCTTCTCTGTGGTTCTCAGTTTTCTCATCTATGAAACGAAGATAATAATAGCATCTACCTTAAAAGTTTCATGCAAGTTCATACACGTAAAATACTTATTTCAGCACCAGGCACATAGAACTAGGTGCTCAGTTAATGGTAGTGTTACCGGGTTGCCGTGCATCGTGTCAAATAGCTTCAACCGTGGAGGTCACGGAAGACCCGGACCAGCAATCTCGGTCCTTGTGATAGCGAGCAAAGAATTGCAGACTACCACTTCAGGCTTAAGCTTACGCTCTCAGAGGGAGAGCAGACTGTTTCTGCGAAGTGAAGCTAGCACTTCTGTACGGGTTTAAGGGTGTTTGTAAGGCGTGTTCTGCGAGGAGGCGGGGCGCGATCATGGGTGAGTGACAGGGGGATCATTATTTGATTGACAGTCCCGAGCTATGTAACAAGTTCATTATGGCGCATGCCCTTACCCTTGATTCGCTAAGAAAAGCCCACGGGGGGCGGGGAGGGGGGCCAAACCACATGCAGATTTTATTATAGTGATGGTATAGTGGGTTTGTGTTTACCATAGGTTATACGCCTGTCTAGTCTGGGCATGCACAGCCCGGGGAAGTTCCCTCGTGTTACCGTGCTCCCTCTTTCGCAGGATAAGTTGCCCACCACCAGAATATAGTTTCACCCGTTCTGGGTGGGGTCAGGGGAGGGTCCCCAGATGGTTGGGGTGTGACTTGACTACTCCCCTCCTGTCTTTCCGCCACTGTCACCTCCTTGCTGCTAATGTCTAACTACCTAACAGTAGATATTATTTATGCCAGCCCTTGCCCTATGTCACCAGGGAGATGTTGACAGGACAGCGGGGTGCACAGGAAGAGAGGGTCCAGTGGAAGATGAGGAAGACACAGCAGCCCCTTGCCCGCAACCTGCAGGCCAGAGCAGTTGGCCCACCTGTGCCCTCAGCGGGTAGCAGAGACTTGCTCAAGGAGGCCTGGACACTGAGCGTCGTGTGCAGAGAGGTGGGCCCTTGGCACTTACCAGCATCTGACATATTTGTTTAGTGTCTATCTCGAATGTCACTGGAATGTAACTCAGTGAGGACAGACACTCTTAAGTTTTTGTTTTCTGGAATATCCTAGAAGAACACCAGGCACAGAGCTAGCGTATGAGTCGGTTACGCAGAAGGGCAGCGAACAAGTCAACTTGAGAGATTTTGTATTTTGATTTTCCTTCTTTTCCTCCCTACCACCCTCCTTATCCTTCCCTTCCTTCTTCCTTCCTTTGAGGGTAAGATGAGCATATGTACAGAGGCTGGAGGGAAAGGGCCCAGGAAGAACTGGGATAGAAGGCAATGAAGGGAAGCAGCCTCCAGTTGATGTGGGAGGGAGGGAATCCCTCCTGGCCTCTTAAGTCAGCTTGTTCATCCAACTAATACTTCCTGTACATCTACTGTGACGTTAGGAGTTATCATTCACTCTCACCCATCTCCCTTGGCGGGGGGGGGGGGGGGGGGGCATGAAAAACACTACTTAGACACTAAAGGAATGAAGCTGATCTATATGTTGTGATTTAGAATGTTCTCGAGATATAGTAAGTTGGGAGGATGTTGCATGGTGTATAGAGTATGCTCTCTCTCTTACACACGTGTGTGTGTGTTTGTATATGTGTATGTTTATATTACATAGGACATCCCTACAAGGATGTAAAAGAAACTACACACAGTGGTTGCCTCTTAGGGAGAGAAATAGGGGGGGGAAATTCACTGGCGGTCCAGTGGTTAGGACTCTGAGCTCTCACTGCCAAGGGTGCGGGTTCAATCCCTGGTTGGGGAAGTAAGGGCACGGCCAAAAAAAAAGAAAAAAAAGGAGAGAACTGGGGAAGAGAGAGGTTTCTGGAATGGGAGAGAAGTAACTTTTCATTGTATACCATTTTGTTTTATCAACTATTTTGCCGTATACATGAATTACTGTTTTAATTTTTAGAGTAGTGTTAAAAATATTGGGGGACTAACCAAGAATATTTTTAATGCTTTTCTAATTAAAAAATATTTTGAAAAAAAGAATGAAGAAAACAAAAAAAAAAGAAAAAAAAGCACCTGTGATTCCATTCAGATATAACCATTGGTAACATTTTAGTGGATTTTCTATTTGTTCCAATGTAGGTATACTTTTTTTTCCCACCAAATGCTTGTGTTTTGTATCCTGGGTTTTTTTCCCAATATTTAACCATATATTGGGCACAGTTTCTCACATCATTAAAATAGGCTTCTGATTACAATGGTCTGGGTAGAGCTATCCCATAATGTATTTAATCAGACCCTTATTGTTGGACATTAGGTTGTTCTGGATTTTTCTAACCAGTATAAATAATGCTGGTTAGAAATAATAAATATCTTGTATATTTTATTTTAATCTGTATTAACACAGAGACTATATTTATGATATATTCAGAAAAAAGCAAGATGTGAAATAGTATGATTCATTTCTGCAGTATAGATGTGGGTGCATGTGTGTATATGCATACACACACACCCAATACACATTTCATATACATACATATATCTGTATGATATAAAAGATGGAGAAGATATAGACCAAAAAGTTAATCCTTTTCTCAGGTTGGTGGGATCTGGAGTCATTTTTGTTTTCTTCTTTTCGCTTCTATTTTCTAAAATGTCTGCTGTAGTGGATACTGTGATGCAGCACTCAGGTCCCTGCTCCAGGACTGAGGCACTCCTGCCCCTGGCTTCCGAGACACTTTCCAAGAATTGTCCTCACCCAGGGTCACACACACACGCACACACACTTTTGGGGACATCTGCATCCAGTGGCTGGCCCCTGTTGGCACACAAAGGCCTGGTCCCTCGCCTTCATCCCAGCTCTGAGCTCCCATGGGTTTGGCTCAGGCCTTTGTTGTGACCGCATCATGGCCCAATTTCTCCCTCTGCCCAGCCCTGCTTTCCTGACTTCTGCTTTCCAGATAAGCCATGTTACAGCATCTATAATAAACACATTCATTCAGTAATGAGGAAAACTTTGATTTTTTAAAAATTCCATATAATATGCCTTATTATTTTTTTGTTCTAGGTGATCTTCCGCTATGAAAAAATGTCTGCTCTCCAAAGTGACCAATGAAATATACATGATATCTGTTCCCCAGGTCATGCTGGGAAAGGCACTGAAGGCAATTAATCAATTAGTCCTTTTGTCTTCCAATAAATCCCCTTCCAGTGGTGCCTGTCCCTGACCAGCTGACATTTCCAAAACCCACTTGCCGCCTTATGTGTGTTAAATGACTTCTTATTGTCCTAAACCTGGAGATTTTAATCTCATCTATTAAGCCAGCAGGCCCAGTAATTCCCTGGCTGTATTTTTATTGACTTTGTAAATCAGACTTCCCCATGTCAGGGACTGTGACCAGGAGAGAGGTGTTTGTCTGTGAAATTGGCTGGACACAGACCATTGACTGTGATGATAACCAGTGATTTGTGGGTCCAGATAGACAAGCCACACACACTAAGCAGATTAAAATATAACGAAACAAAAAGCTTCCATTACCAGGAATACTGGCAAAGGGCAGTAGGATATTTGTGATAAAAGATAGAAAACAAACTAATTCCAAGTCTGGAAGGAAGCCCAAAACATCTGTCTGCTCCCTCTTCAGTGAGCTAAAGAGAAAGTGTGGGGATGCTAAACACAGCTAAGTAAACCAATTTTTGAAAGCCCTTTAGCAAAAGTCAGAGGAAACCTGGCTGTAAGCACTGCCTGGGCCCATATCCACAATGCCATGCATGCCTCCATGCCTTTTGTGGCAGGAAGAGTTCACAAAAGGTGCGGTAACAATTTTAAACAGCTTCAAAGAAGAACACTCTTCTGGCGGCCACCTTCCCACCGAGGATCAAACTTAATGAAATCTAAGTCATTTGGCCCCTGCCCCCTGCTCTGACTCTATCCGTGTCTCCCTCACTCTTAACCTCGCCTTTCCTTGCATTGCCTACTTGCTGTTAACTCCACTAACACTACTAGCACGTTCTGGCCTCAGGGCCTTTGCACTCGCTGTTCCTCCCGCCTGTAATGCTCTTACACCAGACATCTCCAAGTCCAGCTTGTCTGCTTCACTCATGTGTCTCTACTAATGTCACCTCCTCAAAGAAGCTTCTCTGGTCATTCAATCTGAAATGCTCACTTTCAATGTCTGTATTCTCTTATATTTTTAGTTATCGTATTTATGAACTGATATCATATTATTTACTACAGGCCTGTATGTTCATTTTTCAGCCCCACTCCTCCAGAGAACAGGAATTTTTGTCTGTTTCGTTCACTGCTGTATTCCCAGTGCCCAAAAGAGAAAGCACTAAAGTATTTGTTGAATGAATGAATTACGTATTCTACCTCTTCTTTTATCTTCATCCAAATGGCCTAATTTATTCCCATATTTATTCAACAAATGTTTGTTGAGGACCTACAATAAGCCAGGCCTTGTGCTGAGAGCTGGTTCTTGTAAGGATCATATAATGATGTGTACGAAATTCTAAAGCCCTGTCAGAATTTAAGGTGAGACTTAGCAATAGTGTCTATATAGTTACTGGAAAGAACTGAATGTGTGTTTCTCTTCTAAACAGGAAGATAACTACCTCATGACTGATTTCTGGCCAATGGGTTGTGATCTTAAATGATATGTACATTTTCCAGGAAATAGAATGTGAGCCACATTATATTTGAATTTTGTAGTAGGCATACTTTTTTAAAGTAGAGAGAAACAGGTTATATTAACTTTAATAATATATTTTATTTAACCCAGTATATCCAAAATGTTATCGTTTCAACATGGAATCAATATTTAAAAATTATTAATGAGATATTTTACATTCTTTCTTCCATACTCAGTCTTCAAAATCTAGTGGCTATTTTATATTTCTAGCACATCTCTATAGTCATGCTAACTTTCACTGGAAATAGTTGATCTGTATTTAGATTTCAGAAAATTCACAGTTGAAAAAGTATATTCATTTATTCAAGTTGTTCCAAACATACTTAAAAGTCTTCCAATAACTGAACAGAGTATCAGTTTTTTATTTAAATTTAAACTAATTAAAATTAAATTAAATCCAGAATTCACTCCCTCAGTCTCAACAGCCACATTTGCCCACCTTATTGGATAACCCACCTGGAGATCCTAAAAAGGGTAGGCATGCACCCCCCTGCCTCCCCTCTTCCCTCTGGCTGGGAGGTGGTGGCAGCCGGAAAAGTTGGACCCAGAGATGGAGCCACACCCACCTTTATATTGTCATGTGAGAAAGAGATAAACTTGCATCCTGTTGAAGCCTCTGTATTCTCAGGGCCCTTTGTTGCAGTAGCTTAGCCTATACCTTAACTAATGCACCTCCCAGCTCATCCTGTACCCTAACTAGTACACCTCCTGGCTCAGCCCATACCCTAACTAATGCACCTCCAGGCTCAGCCTACACCCTAACCAGTACATCCACCAGAGGCTTCTACTACCTCCCAGTCGTGCCTTAACTTCCAAAAACACTAATTATTATTAATAACAACATCAGTACTAGTATGTCTCAGCTTACATTTTCCTTGGGGCTTTACATCAACCACTCCTTAGTACTCAGCCTGTTATTCACCATGTCATCACCTTTTCAACTTTGGACTCCAGTGGATAGAGATTGCCTGGGTTTGGACTTGGGCTCCACCACGGTGATGGTTAAGATTATGTGCCAACTTGACTGAGCCTTGGGGTGCCCAGACATTTGGTCAAGCATTATTCTGGGTGTGTCTGCAAGGGTGTTTCTGGATAAGACTGACATTTGAATCAGTAGACTAAGTAAAGCAGATTGCCCTCTCTAAAGTGGGTGAGCCCCATCTAATCAGTTGAAGTCCTGAATGGAACAAAAAGTCTGACCCTCCCCTGACAGAGAAGGAACTCCTGCCTGACTGCTGAGCTGGGACATTGGTTCTTCCCTGCCTTCAAATTCGAACTGAAACATCAGCTCTCCTGGGTCCCAGCTTGCCAACTGCAGATCTTGGGACTTGTCAACCTTTATAATCATGTGAGTCGATTATTCATTATAATCAATTAATCAGTCAACCTCTCTCTCTCTCTCTCTCTCTGAGAGAGGATTCCATTCCCTCCTGCCTCATCTAGAAGACAACATGTCTCTTCATTTTTTTCTATCCCTTAATGCTTTCCCTCTAGCCGAGGGAGAGAGAGGTGGGGAGAGAGAGAGAGAGAGACTGAGACCCTATTGGTTCTGTTTTTCAAGAGAATCCTGACTAATACAACAACTAACTGGCTGTGTAACCGCTCTGTGCCTCAGTTTCCTCATCTCTAAAATGGGAGAAGTGATAATCCTCTACTAAATGTTGGTTATTATTATTATTTTATCATCACAACACAAGGACTGCCGAGCATTACTAGGGGAGAAAAATAAACCGTACATGCATGTACAGGAGGACACTTCAAATTCAAGGTCTCCAGCCTTGCTTGGCCCCCAGCAAGCAAGGCAACCTTTTCACACATCCCTGATCATCTCCCTCTCCTGCTCCCCTCAGCAGCCGATGTGCTTCAAACCCACATGACCAGCTCATCTTGGCCCCTAAATTAGCCCAGTCCCTTTGGATTAGACCCTACCTTCTATTTCAGAGAGAAAATTATGGTTTTCAGGCATGAACTTGTTAAAGCAATAATTAATAATTAATATTAAAATAATTTTGTTTCATCCATTCATGCTTTTGATCTGTGCCCTCTCTCTCCTTGGGGACATTCTCTCCATATTAACTTTTCTCTCTTTCTCTCTCTCCCTTTCCCACAGCTCCTTCTACTTTAAACAAAAATCATGCCTGGGGCCATTTTATTGTTAAAAGCTTCCCTCCATCCTGCCTTTTCCTAGTATCCCATTGTCCTTCCTCCTCTCCTGCCAGACTCCCTGGACAAATGGTCTGCCCCTAGCATTTCACATACTTATTACCACTCCCTCTATAGCCACACAGGAAAGGGAATGAGCCACGCAGACTGCTGGGGGAAGAATGCTCCAGACGGAGGATGAAAGTGTACAGGCTCTGAGGTGGGAGTATGCTGGGATTGGTCGAGGGACATCAAGGCCACTGAGAAACAGAGTGAGCAATGGGGCAAGTGGTCAGTGGTGAAATCAGGGCAGAAGCTGTGGTCCAGGTGTGTTGGGGACTTGACTTTGACTCTGAGTGAGGTGGGGAATCATCGAAGGCTTTTGAGCAGAGAAGTGATGTGCTCCGACTTCCATTTGAAAAGCTTCCTTACATAGAGAAGCAAGAGCAGAAAGAAGGATGGCCATCGGAAGGCGATTACCATCATCCAGGAAGAGAAGACGGGGCTCCACCAGAGCGGAAGCACCCAGGGCAGCAGGAGATGCCGTCAAACTCTGGATATGTTTGGTGTTCTTTGGATAGATACCCAGGAGTGCAACTGCTGGGTCATATGATAGTTCTATTCTTAATTTTTTGAGCTGTAGTGTATAAAGAAGTAGAAATATAATGTTGTACACATGAAACATATAATGTTATAAACCAATGTTACTTCTATATATATATATTCATATATATATGAATAAAACAACCAAACAAAACCCTCTGGCTATGTCTTGAAGGCAGAGCCAAGAGAATCTGCTGGTGCTTCAGATGTGAGCTATAAGACAAAATGGGGCATGACGGACACCCCCAAAGCTCGGTCCATTCACTCCTCCCTTGGCCGCCAGACCTCTTTCCTGGGTTGTCAGGGGCCTCACATCTACAAGGGCCTCGAATTTAAAATCGTAGCCTAGATTTATTCCTAAAATTGCAAAGGAAAGGACATATAATAAGATCATTATAGCAGGAAGATGGGAGAGAGAAGAAGGGATGCGGTGAAAAATGAGTTAAATTCCTGTCCATCAGCACTGGCAGTCAGTAGACAGGGTCTACGGTTGATAAACCAAGAAACAGCCATTTTTGCATGTTATTTAGAGATGAAGAGGTAGCCACTAGAAGAAATAATTAAGAAGATTTAAAATTGGCTGCCTCTGAGAAACAAGATTGAGAGTGGGAAGGAGGAGGGCAAGAATATCGTTTTTCATTAAAAGCTATTCTGCACTCTCTGTTTTCTTTGTTTCTTCCTTTCTTTTTTCATTTTAACATAATGTGCATGTATTATTTTCATCACAAAAATTTTAAGAGGTTCTTCTTCTGTACTAATAAATCTCTAACACAGGACTCGTTACATCCTCCTATGTTCAACTGGTGGTTACATTTCTTTATTTGTTTGGGTTTTAAAAAATTCCCTTTATCGGCATTATAACGTTGATCTTGCTATAAATTTTTTAAAGGGCTTCAGCAAAACAGAAATGCTTTAGCCCCCAAATGACGCTGCCTGTAAACACCGTTTATAAGCTTTTGCTTCCCGTAACATACTTTGAATGAAATAGCTGAGTACTTCAGACCAAATGAGCCGTTTGCACGTTCGGGTTTTCTTTGACACGGAGCATAGCATATCTGTGTGTGTGGAATGTATAGCCGTCACATGGAGGCTGTGACAGAGAGCTACTTGGCATTGTTTGCTGTGTTAATCCACTTGTTAAATATTCATGCAAAACAAAACCGATCTTGCCTGGCTCCATGTTGCCCCAAGTTCAAAGTGTGGACTAAACGGCTTTTGCAATGGACCTAAAATCTCTCCTGTGTCCCTTCCTACAACTCCCATTTCCCCCATCGCGCCCTCCTCCTGCACTCCAGCTCACTCTAGATCCTCGCCGCTCTGGACAGCAAGCACTTTCCAGCCTCCAGGACTTTGCCTATGCAGCCTCCTCTGCCTGGTGATCTCTTCTTTCAAGGACTAAGTAAAAAGCAGTGTCTACTGCTAAGCCGAGTAACACTGTCCCCAGCCCAGGCTGGTTCCCTGAGCTTTCCTTCTGTGAAGCTTAAGACTCTTTGTTCCTGTCACCTGCCCTGCTCCCTGAAGGCTGCCTGATGAATGGGAACCTCAGAGCTCTCCTCTTCTGTGCTACCCCAAAGGTAAGCACTTACTCATTCATTTTGCAAATCTTCACCTATGGTTTCACAGGCACTGTGCTAAGCATTAGAAATACCACGGTGAGCAAGATGCTTGAGGCAGTCTCATGGGAAACGTGGACCGCAAAACAAGAGAGGACAACAGTGTCATGGGTCCTTGAATAGAGGATGCACAATGTGCTGAGAGAGTATATGAAGAAGATGACTAAACTGGGCAGTAGAGAGAGTTGAAAGGAAGTGACATTTTACTGGTACCTCAACTCTGTATAGGAGTTTGTGAGGCACAAAAGAAGTGTGTCCCAGCAGAGAGAACAGAGTGTGCAGGAGTCCAGGATGGCCGGGGAAGGGTGGGTGCGTGACTAGAGTGGCACAGGCATGAAGGGCAGGGGACAGCAGAGGACAAAGAGGTAGGCAAAGCCAGCTCATTGAAGGCCTTGTAAATCTGCTTAGGGAATTTGGACTTGATTCTAAAGCAATAGGGAGCTATGGAAGGATTCTAAGCAGGGGAGTGATGTGATCAAAGTCGTGCTTTCTCATTATTACTATTTTAAGGGCTTTACTGTAAATACCAAACGAAAATAGGAAACAAAAAGAGACAACATATATGAAGAGTTTAAAGTTGTAAAATCGTATAAAATGTTTCCAGAGATGTTTCCTGACCTGTATGCTTTTTCTGACATCCTTGTAGGTATTCATATTTAAATAATTTTCATTACAAAGTAACACGTAGATATAACGTCATATACATATAACAATACAATGTAGATATAATAGAATATAGATATAATAAACATGTAATGCAAATATAATAAATACGATGTAGATATAGTCACGGAAATTTTTATTAATTTAAAAAATTTATTACAACATTAATTATAGTTATTATAACAGAAAATACAGAAAAAAAGAATATAAAAGTCATCCCTATGCTTACTGACTAGAGATAACTAGTTTTTTCCTGTGCACAGACACATAAACTGCTATAAACATGATATGATTCCACATATGACAAATTTTACAACCTACTTTTTTCACTTAACAAACATCATCATCATTTTCTCTGTTATTCAGCATGTTATTCAAAACTTCATATTGGGAACGTTCATACTGAATTATATTTATTGTGTTTTTTTAATTACTCGAGTAATAATTCTTCATGCAGACACCCCAGAAAGTGTAACCAGGTAAACACTTTAGTCAACGCCCTTGCAATCTTTTATTTTCTATACATCTGTTTATTTCTAAGAAAAACTCATTTTTTTAGAAAGGGAAAGAAAAACACATTTTTCTTATAAATAAACACTGTACCTATCATTTTCTAGCCTGATTCTCATTTGGCAATATGTTGTGAACATTTTTCCACATTTGATAAATACTTCTATGTGGAGCTAGAAGCCCCTTTGGACATCTGACCGTACTCATTTCAATAAAATGAAATTTTTTTCATTTTATTGAGAGTGGGACTTACCAGACCTCTCTCATTCTTATTACTTACCTCAAGAGCTCTTACTGTTAAGTACTCTGTCTAATTCTTGGGCCTGAAATAAGTAGGGAAAAAATGCCCCTTTGTTTTAGTGTCTTAAGAACCTCAAAATAGTTACCTTTTCCCCTTGGTCCTGCCTAATGTTAAGGCTTTCTGTCCATCTCCCTGTGAAACCTTAATAATGCCCCTCCCAGGAATAACCTATTTCTTCCTCCACCCTACATCCACTTAGATTCCTGCATTTCTCAAGTCTTATTATACTGTACAGAAGTTAGTTTTCTCTCTTTCCTTAGTTATCACTATTAAAATTTTTTTATTAACACCCTACTATCCACACTACTAAGACTACTGTGCAGGCTGATGTAAAAGTAATCAAGTTATAGTCTCAGCACCCTACAGACACAAGGAGGATACAGAGAAGTGCAAACACGACATCACTGTCCATTCTGGAACACGTGACATCTGGCCTCTGACAGGGCTTGTGTGATAACACTCCACAACCCTGGGAGTTGCCATTCGCAGAGTCTACAACGTGAATGAGACCCTCTACAACTGAACAGTACACAACCTATACAACCGTACACGGCAGCTTCCACTGGACTCCATGTGGGGCTGAGAAAGTGATAGGCTGGAACTGTCAGCCCTGATGGCTACCTTTGGTGGTTTCCCTGGTGGTCATTCTCTGTTTGGGTCAATGGGTTGGACATGCATTATATTTCCCCACTTTGACCATAGAGTCCTTTAGGAGCCAAGCTCTGAAAATAGCAGTCTCCTCCCAATAAGAAAAGAGAAACAAAGACCCATAGTTTGGGGACCCAATACTTAATCTTCCCTCTTTTTGTGAGGGTCCCCAGTGGATGTAAATCACTGTGATAAAAGAATTTCTTCACTTCACAGTCTAGACCCAAGGTTGCAAGCAGGTAGGCTACAGCATTTATGTCCTGTGTGACCTGCAGAGGTATTGCGAATTTAGCTGCTAATTCCACATAAAAATCCAGATGTTCAGCCTCTTTTGAAAAAGCTGGAAGACTGGGCAACACTGAGCCCATATTCTCACGTGACAGAAGTCAGCCAGGGGTGAGTACCAGCAGCCCCCATAGATGGGGACCTGGTTTTCCAGTTCTCCTCAGCCCCACCCCTGCCTATTGCCTCCCTGCCCTGGCTAGCCTCCTTCTGTCACCTGCCTGACCCCTTAGTCAGTCATATTAATTTCAATTTTAAAAATTCTTGGGACTTCCCTGGTGGCGCAGTGGTTAAGAATCCACCTGCCAGTGCAGGGGACACGGGTTCGAGCCCTGGTCCAGGAAGATCCCGCATGCCGCAGAGCAACTAAGCCCGTGAGCCACAACTACTGAGCCCGTGCGCTCTAGAGCCAGTGAACCACAACTGCTGAAGCCCGCGTGCCTAGAGCCCGTGCTCCGCAACAAAGAGTAGCCCCCGCTTGCCGCAACTAGAGAAAGCCCAAGCGCAGTAACGAAGACCCAGTGCAGCCAAAAGTAAAGTAATTAATAAATTTTTTAAAATAAATAAAAACTCTTTTCATCCAGATGACCTACTAATCATTTTACCGATTTGCAGAGTACATGCATTTATTGAATTTTCTAGTGGTAACAAATCTTGGCTATAGAATAAATAATAAAAACCTAGAACAGATTCCAAGAGCTATTTTTCTCATTGCACACAAACAACCAATTAGTCCTGAGGAAGCTCCGTCCCCTCCCTCACTTCTCCCACAAAAGCCACGCAGCGATGAATACATTTTCAGAAATCATCTCTGATCTACCTTGAAATGAGCTCGGAGATCTCCCAGAGCCAGTGTAATTAGTTGTATCTCCAAGGTAGGGCTCCCTTCTGGGGGGGGGGGGGGGAAATCAGGCCATTTTAAATTAACCCTTTGTGACCTGAACAGACATCAATGAAAGAGGAAATGCAAATCATAAGAGAGCTCACAAAAGACTAGCAAATCCTCACTGCATTTTCCTCCAAAAAAGTAGCAGACATTTTTTTCCTCCAGAAAAGTAGCAGACATTTTTTTCTTCCATTTTAAAAAATACCCAGTGAAGGAGCAGTGAAGGCATGCTTGTTTCCTGTCTTGAGCCATGTAAACTGGTTTACCTTTTAGGAAAAGCTATTTAGAGGCGTGTTTCAAGAGGAATATTTTTTTGTGTTCATAATTCTCAATGTTTTGAGCACAGATTTCCAGCGCCTCCACTGACTGGTGCCTAAGAGAGGATACAGATGGGGTGCAATTGACGTGTCAGGAGCTTCAAGAAATTTCTGCCCAGTGCAGCATGGACAGGACCAGATGAAAAGATTTCGTTGAAGTCTGACATGGGAGTACCCTCCTTGGAGAGGTGCTCTGTTAGAGCAATGAAGAGGAGAACCTGGTAGAACCTCCCCACTGTGTCCCCTAAGTGAAAGGGGTGTGGGCTCCAGGAACCCATAGGTTGAGAGGCTGGGCTCCTGTTCCCTTCCTGGAGGCCTGGGGAGGCCCTGGAACAGCCTGCAGGACTGGCTTCCTTGGGCCATGACCAACCTGGTGGACGCAACTCCATAGATTTCACCAGTGGAGGTCATCCTCCCACACACTATGAAGGAAGGACAGATAAACAAGCCCAAATAAGTAACTAACTTTCCCCATCTATCCCCACACACACTGGGACAAACCACCCTACATAAGTAGCTGGTTTTCACACAGGAAAAACAAACACAAAAACCACCGTTCCCTTCAACAGCGGGCACACCCTCAGTGCGCACACCCGCAGGTGAACAGTGAGTGGGATCACCTCTCAGGTCCTGGTGGATCTTAAATCTATCCCTCCTCCATCCCCCTCCCCCTCCCCCAGCCTGGAGATTCTCTGCTTCCAGAGTTACTTTTCCAAAAGGCAAATCTGATCCTGCCATTACCTCTTCCAGCTCCATCCTTCAAAGAAACCCTCCCAGGGCTCTCCTTGCCCTTAACTATGACCCAGCCCACTCTTCTGACCTCAGCTGGTACCACTCCCCAGTCCCCATGCCTCCAGCTCACACTCCAATCACAGAAGCAGTTTTCATTCAGATTCTTCAGAGTCCAGGCTTCCTCCCACACAAAGCTTTGCACATGCTCCCTCTGCCTGGCCTGCGCTTCCAGCTGCACCCACTTTGGTTTGCTTCATCCCCATTCATCCTTCACAGCACAGCTCAAATGCCACTTCCTGCAGGAAGCAGCCCCTGCTCCCCTCCCCATTCCCACTTACACACTCTCAGTTTGTGATTACCCTTCCCTTGCATTTATTAGTATGCTTGTTGGATTAACATATGACTACCACCCTATAGCCCTATAGGTTACAAACCCCATGAGAGCAAAGACTATGTCTGTCTTCCTCACCATTGCAACCCAGCACCCAGAACAGTGTAACTGAACCTATTTTCAAAGTGTAAATCAAGCGAAGACTAAGCTTGGAAGCAGCCTCCCTAGTTAAGGTAGGGATGGGAGGGTGTATTAGAAGCAGCCTCCCTAGTTATGGTAGGGATGGGAGGGTGTATTTAAAAACTCAAACTTCTTAGCCAAACCAACTCTCAACTGGTGATTGATAGAGTAAAACCTTCTACTTGCAGATAAATATTTGGTGAGATCATACATCGGTGAAAATAACCTCTGCTTTCCCTTACGTATTGTACAGCTGAGTCCTAGGTGTGCCAGACAGTCCCTGGGTTTTGTTTCTAGTGTCTGTGACAAAGCCCCCAGGGGAGGCTACCAGAGACTCTGCTTCTCCCATTACACACACACACACACACACACACACACACACACACACACACACACACGCTTCTGGATCCCTAAACTTGGCCATGACTGATAATCTTCCGGCTTTCCTTACTTTTTCTCTTGAAGTGTGGGCCTGTAGGTCCTTCTTTATAAAAATTTGGGCAAATATGACAAGCAACACGAGGTGTATGCAAATCGTCTGCGGTTCAAAGGAAGGAGCCTCACTCCAGAGTCAGGGGAAATTTGTTTACAGCCAGACAAAAAAGAAGAAAAAGAAGGAAGAGGAAAAGGAGAAAGATGAGGGGGAGGAAGAAAGGGAGAAAAATGTTTCTAAAATACCTGATCTGTGATCTCAACAAGATCCCAAAAGTCTTTTTAATCTATAAAACGGGAACAAGTGGTCACAGTAAGATATTAATTTTTTATTAAGAAGGATTATCTAAAGATGAAAAACACAATAATTAAATTAAAAGGCACTCTGGAGGCGGCACATAGGAGATAAGGCCACGTGGAGGAAAGAATTGCAAAGTGGAAGATAATCTTGGAAAATCTTGCTTCCCTCCCCCACCAAACTCAGAGGAAATGGTAAATGATAAAAAAAATCATGAGAGGAAGCAAAAACAAAGAGTAGAAATCTCCAAAGGAGCAGACACACTATTGAAAAACAGAAGAAAAATTATGGATCTAAATAAAGTTAGTTTAAAAATGGAGACTGGACTTTTGTTTAGACAAATAAGATTCACACATAGAAATACTGAGGCAAACTTTTTTTTTTAATTCCTGTAAGTATCTGGGGGAAATATCATGTTGGCTTCAGACTTTGCACTTTACAACACTAAATGGTAGCAAACAGTGGAACATCGTTTACAAGCAGTAAGAGTCTACATCCAGCCAAGTTGTGAGAAGGATTTTCTCAAACACGCAAAGACCCATCCTGAATAAAATACTTGAAGACTCATGCCAGAAAAATGAAATAGCGATCAGAGGTAAATGCTCAAGAATACGGGAACAGTGGCTAGTGATCATGTGTTTGTCTATTGAAGCCAGTTAAATAGAATCGAGATAATAACTCTAAAACATTGTTTTAGTATGGATACAAGGTTGATTGTATCCCAAAAGGTCTTTTATCATTAAAAAATGATGGGGCTAAATTCACATGGAAAGAATCCCAAAATGAAATTCTCATCTTCCACAGAAAGGAGCACCCCAAAATTGCATTTCTGTGGTGGATTTTGGTCATTTAATATAGATATAAGAATTTCTTTTAGGACATATATTTATATATAAATATCTGAATCACTTGGCTGTACACGAGAAACTAACACAACATTGGAAATCAACTATACTTCAATTTTAAAAAAGAATTTCCTTTAAAATCTTTAAGGTAGCTACTAATAGAATTTAAATCAAAGTGTCTGCCTTCCCAGTTTTCACAAAAGATCCCAGAAATCCAAACTATTCGTAGAGGAAAAAATAAAATTAAAAAGAAAGGAAACAAAACCCAGATGACAAAAACCAAGCAGGATCACCAGTCAGAAAGTGGCTGTTACAATATCACAGAATCTTCTGAGGACGTCACTAGGGTGGTAGCAGCAGGGATGCAGCCAGGGCCATGTCTGAGGACTTTTTAAGAAATAGCACCTGATGACCTAATGGCCAGTTGGACATGAGTGTGGGGACTAAAAGAGGGGAGAAATGGAAGATCCCAGGTCGATAGTCTGGGTGACCAGAAGGATGCTGGTGCCACTAACTGAAAAAGAAGACTCAGAAAAAGTATCAGTCCGGCTTTGGGCATATTAATCTGATGTGTTTGAGACACCTCAGTGGATCTATGAAGAAGTAGGCTGTTTAGACATACGGCCTGGGCAACAGAATTTTCACTGCAGTTACAGGATAGACTCCGCCCTGCAGGTTTTCTGCAATTACTACACCTAGAGGGACTTTTTAAACTCAAGACTTTATGAAGACCAAAAAAAGATTTATTTAGAATTATATAGCCCCCACCAAGGAATGGGAACTATATACATTTCACTGCAAATGGAGGAATAACTAGAATCAACAAAGCATGAATGATTTACCCCTGCAGTTCTGATTTTAGTTTCTATAAAGGAAATAGTAAGGGCAACAATGGCATCCTCAGTCTCAGGCTTATTTCAGTTGTGACTCTACCACCTATCAGCCATTGTGCTTCGGTTTCCTCGTTGATACGATGGGAACAACATTATACTTGTGTCATTGGGTTGTTATGAGGCTCACAGGGCTCATACGTTAAAGGCTTATATGGTGCCTGGCTCTCAATATTACCTGTTGTTGTTATAACTGAGGTCCAATCTAAATTCTGTTTGTTACATGGTCCAGGTTTCCTGCATCCTCAACTTTGCTGTTTAAGGTGGGCGCCACTTTTGTTTTTAATTCAGGCTTTATTGCTATTTGTAACATTTTTGTTTCTTGTCCATGCACTTGCTTAAAGGTTTGATGAAGGACCAAGCTTATTAATGGTATTGTAATGAAGTATTACCTCCCTCCCAAAGGATCCCAGAAAGTTTCAACAAAATACTTAACATACTTGACTTAAAAACGTGTTGATCAAAATATCTAATTACAGCCTCTTGCAAGAGCACTAGAAACACAACTAACTGCTGAACAATCGTTGACAGGAAGACACTGGAACTCATCAAAAAAGATACCCCACATCCAAAGACAAAGGAGAAGCCACAATGAGATGGTAGGAGAGGCGCAATCACAATAAAATCGAATCCCATAACTGCTACCCAGCAGTTTGTCACCCACCCGGGTGACTCACAAACTGGAGAACACTTATACCACAGAAGTCCACCCACTGGAGTGAAGGTTCTGAGCCCCATGACAGGCTTCCCAACCTGGGGGTCTGGCAACGGGAGGTGGAATTCCTAGAGAATCAGACTTTGAAGGCTAGCGGGATTTGATTGCAGGACTTTGACAAGACGGGGGAAAGAGAGACTCCACTCTTGGAGGGCACACACAAAGTAGTGTGTGCATTGGGACCCAGGGGAAGGAGCAGTAACCCCATAGGAGACTGAACCAGACCTACCTGCTAGTGTTGGAGGGTCTCCTGCAGAGGTGAGGGCTGGCTGTGTCTCACCGTGAGGACAGGACACTGGCAGCAGAAGTTCTGGGAAGTACTCCTTGGCGTAAGCCCTCCCAGAGACTGCCATTCGCCCCACCAAAGAGCCAGGATAAGCTCCAGTGTTGTGTCACCTCAGGCCAAACAACCAACAGGGAGGGAACCCAGCCCCACCCATCAGCAGACAAGCGGATTAAAGTTTTACTGAGCTCTGCCCACCAGAGCAACAGCCAGCTCTACCCACCACCAGTCCCTCCCATCAGGAAACTTGCACAAGCCTCTTAGATAGCCTCATCCACCAGAGGGCAGACAGCAGAAGCAAGAAGAACGACAATCCTGCAGCCTGTGGAACAAAAACCACATTCACAGAAAGATAGACAACATGAAAAGGCAGAGGGCTATGTACTAGATGAAGGAACAAGATAAAACCCCAGAAAAACAACTAAATGAAGTGGAGATAGGCAACCTTCCAGAAAAAGAATTCAGAATAATGATAGTGAAGATGATTCAGAACCTTGGAAAAAGAATGGAGGTGAAGAGTAGATGCAAGAAATGTTTAACAAAGACCTAGAAGAATTAAAGGACAAACACCTAGAACAATTAAAGAACAAACAGAGATGAACAATACAATAATTGAAATGAAAAATACACTAGAAGGAATCAATAGCAGAACAACTGAGGCAGAAGAACGGATAAGTGACCTGGAAGACAGAAAGGTGGAATTCACTGCCGCAGAACAGAATAAAGGAAAAAAGAATGAAAAGTAATGAAGACAGCCTAAGAGACCTCTGGGACAACATTAAATGCAGCAACACTCGCATTATAGGGGTCCCAGAAGGAGAAGAGAGAGAGAAAGGACCTGAGAAAATATTTGAAGAGATTATAGTTGAAAACTTCCCTAACATGGGAAAGGAAATAGCCACCCAAGTCCAGGAAGTGCAGAGAGTACCATACAGGATAAACCCAAGCAGAAACATGCCGAGACACATAGTAATCAAATTGGCAAAAATTAAAGACAAAGAAAAATTATTGAAAGCAGCAAGGGAAAAACGACCAATAACATACAAGGGAACTCCCATAAGGTTAACAGCTGATTTCTCGGCAGAAACTCTACAAGCCAGAAGGGTGTGGCATGACATATTTAAAGTGATGAAAGGGAAGAACCTACAACCAAGATTACTCTAGCCCGCAAGGATCTCATTCAGATGTGATGGAGAAATCAAAAGCTTTACAGACAAGCAAAAGCTAAAAGAATTCAGCACCACCAAACCAGCTCTACAACAAATGCTAAAGGAACTTCTCTAAGTGGGAAGCATAAGAGAAAAAAAGGACATACAAAAACAAACCCAAAACAATCAAGAAAATGGAAATAGGAACATACATATCAATAATTACTTTAAATGTGAGTGGATTAAAGGCTCTAACCAAAAGACACAGGCTTGCTGAATGGATACAAGAACAAGACCCATATATATGGTGTCTACAAGAGACCCACTTCAGACCTAGGGACACATACAGACTGAAAGTGAGGGGATGGAAAAAGATATTCCATGCAAATGGAAATCAAAAGAAAGCTGGAGTAGCAATACTTGTGTCCGGTAAAATAGACTTTAAAATCAAGACTGTTACAAGAGATAAGGAGGGACACCACATAATGATCAAGGGATCAATCCAAGAAGAAGATATAACAATTATAAATGTTTATGCACCCAACATAGGAGCACCTCAATACATAAGGCAACTGCTAACAGCTATAAAAGAGGAAATTGACAGTAACACAATAATAGTGGGGGACTTTAACACCTCACTTACACCAATGGACAGATCATCCAAACAGAAAATTAATAAGGAAACACAAGTTTTAATTACACAATAGATCAGATAGATTTGATTGATATTTATAGGACATTCCATCCAAAAACAGCAGATTACACTTTCTTCTCAAGTGCACATGGGACATTCTCCAGGATAGATCACATCTTGGGTCACAAATCAAGCCTCAGTAAATTTAAGAAGATTGAAATCATATCAAACATCTTTTCTGACCACAATGCTATGAGATTAGAAATCCGTTACAGGGAAAAAAACATAAAAAACACAAACACATGGAGGCTAAACAATACGTTACTAAATAACCAAGAGATCACTGAAGAAATCAAAGAGAAATCAGAAAATACCTAGAGACAAATGACAATGAAAACACGATGATCCAAAACCTAGGGGATGCAGCAAAAGCAGTTCTAAGAGGGAAGTTTATAGCAATACAATCCTACCTCAAGAAACAATGAACATCTCAAATAAACAATCTAACCTTAGACATAAAGGATCTAGAGAAAGAAGAACAAACAAAACCCAAAGTTAGTGGAAGGAAAGAAATCATAAAGATCAGAGCAGAAATAAATGAAATAGAAACAAAGAAAACAATTGCAAAGATCAATAAAACTAAAAGATGGTTCTTTGAGAAGATAAACAAAATTGATAAACCGTTAGCCAGACTCATCAAGAAAAAGAGGGAGAAGACTCAAATCAATAAAATTAGAAATGAAAAAGGAGAAGTTACAACAGACACCGCAGAAATCCAAAGCATCCTAAGAGACAACTACAAGCAACTCTATGACAATAAAATGGACAACCTGGAGGAAATGGACAAATTCTTAGAAAGGTATAACCTTCCAAGACTGAACCAGGAAGAAACAGAAAATATGAACAGACCAATCACAAGTAATGAAATTGAAACTGTGATTAAAAATCTTCCAACAAACAGAAGTCCAAGACCAGATGGCTTCACAGGTGAATTCTATCAAACATTTAGAGAAGAGCTAACACCCATACCTCTCACACTCTTCCAAAAAATTGCAGAGGAAGGAACACTCCCAAACTCATTCTATGAGGCCACCATCACCCTGATACCAAAACCACACAAAGATACTAGAAAAAAAGAAAATTACAGACCAATAACACTAATGAATATAGATGCAAAAATCCTCAACAAAATACTAGCAAACAGAATCCAAAAGCACATTAAAAGGATCATACACCTTGATCAAGTGGGATTTATCCCAGGGATGCAAGGATTCTTCAATATACACAAATCAATCAATGTGATACACCATATTAACAAACTGAAGAAGAAAAGCCATATGATCATCTCAATAGAGGCAGAAAAAGCTTTTGACAAAATTCAACACCCATTTATGATAAAAACTCTCCAGAAAGTGGGCATAGAGGGAAACTACCTCAACATAATAAAGGCCATATATGACAAACCCACAGCAAACAGCATTCTCAATGGTGAAAAACTGAAAGCATTTCCTCTAAGATCAGGAACAAGATAAGGTTGCCCACTCTCACCACTGTTATTCAACCTAGCTTTGGAAGTCCAAGCTATGGCAATCAGGGAAGAAAAGGAAATAAAAGGAATACAAATTGCAAAAGAAGAAGTAAAACTGTCACTGTTTGCAGATGACATGATACTATACATAGAGAATCCTAAAGATGCCACCAGAAAACTACTAGAGCTAATCAATGAATTTGGTAAAGTTGCAGGATACAAAATTAATGCACAGAAATCTCTTGCATTCCTATACACTAATGAAAAATCTGAAAGAGAAATTAAGGAAACACTCCCATTTACCACTGCAACAAAAAGAATAAAATACCTAGGAATAAACCTACCTAAGGAGACAAAAGACCTGTATGCAGAAAACTATAAGACACTGATGAAAGAAATTAAAGATGATACAAACAAATGGAGAGATATACCATGTTCTTGGATTGGAAGAATCAATATTGTGAAAATGACTATACTACCCAAAACAATCTACAGATTCAATGCAATCCCTATCAAATTACCAATGGCATTTTTTAAGGAACTAGAACAAAAAAATCTTGGAGTCACAAAAGACCCTGAATAGCCAAAGCAGTCTTGAGGGGAAAAAAACGGAGCTGGAAAAATCAGACTCCCTGACTTCAGACTATACCACAAAGCTACAGTAATCAAGACAATATGGTACTGGCACAAAAACAGAAATATAGATCAATGGAACAGGACAGAAAACCCAGAGATAAACCCATGCACCTATGGTCAACTAATTTATGACAAAGGAGGCAAGGATATACAATGGAGAAAAGACAGTCTTTTCAACAAATGGTGCTGGGAAAACTGGACAGCTACATGTGAAAGAATGAAATTAGAACACTCCCTAACACCATACACAAAAATAAACTCAAAATGGATTCGAGACCTAAATGTAAGACCGGACACTATAAAACTTTTAGAGGAAAACATAGGAAGAACACTCTTTGACATAAATCACAGCAAGATCTTTTATGATCCACCTCCTAGAGTAATGGAAATAAAAACAAAAATAAACAAATGGGACCTAACGAAATTTAAAAGTTTTTGCACAGCAAAGGAAACTACAAACAAGACGAAAAGACAGCCCTCAGAGTGGGAGAAAATATTTGCAAATGAATCAACGGACAAAGGATTGATCTCCAAAATATATAAACAGCTCATGCAGCTCAATATTAAAAAAACAAACAACCCAATCCAAAAATGGGCAGAAGACCTAAATAAACATTTCTCCAAAGAAGATATACAGATGACCATGAGGCACATGAAAAGATGTTCAACATCACTAATTATTAGAGAAATGCAAATCAAAACTACAATGAGGTATCACCTCGCACCAGTTAGAATGGGCATCATCAGAAAATCTACAAACAACAAATGCTGGAGAGGATGTGGAGAAAAGGGAACCCTCTTGCACTGTTGATGGGAATGTAAATTGATACAGCCACTATGGAGAACAGTATGGAGGTTCCTTAAAAAGCTAAAAATAGAATTACCATATGACCCAGCAATCCCACTACTGGGCATGTACCCAGAGAAAACCATAATTCAAAAAGACACATGCACCCCAATGTTCATTGCAGCACTATTTGCAGTAGCCAGGACATGGAAGCAACCTAACTGCCCATTGACAGATGAATGGATAAAGAAAATGTGGTACATATATACAATGCAATATTACTCAGTGGTAAAAAGGAATGAAATTGGGTCATTTGTAGAGGTATGGATGGATCTAGAGACTGTCTTACAGAGTGAAGTAAGTCAGAAAGAGAAAAACAAATATTGTATATTAACGCATACATGTGGAACCTAGAAAAATGGTACAGATGAACCTGTTTGCAGGGCAGAAATTGAGACACAGATGCAGAGAACAAACGTATGGACACCAAGGGGGGAATGTGGCGGGGGGCTGGTGGTGTTGTGATGAATTGGGAAATTGGGATTGACATATATACACTAATATGTATAAAATGGGTAACTAATAAGAACCTGCTGTATAAAAAAATAAATAAAATAAAATTCAAAAAAAAAAAATCTAGTTACATATTTATATATGTGTGTCTCTCTGTGTGTATATATCGGGTTGGCCAAAAAGTTTGTTTGTGTTTTTCCATAAGATGGTACAAAAAATCAGAACAAAATTTTTGGCCAACCCAATATGTGCATGTGTGTGTGTGTCTGTGTGTGTGTGTATACACACAATATATGTGTGTATATATGTGTAAAAAATATATGTGTAAATATATGTAAAATATATGTGTGTAAAACCTGACACCAGTAAGGCTGCCCTCCAAGATATTCTACAGAATGCTACCACCTGCTTTATCCTTTAGTTTGCAAATGACTCTACCAGGTTACAGCTTCCAGACACCACTCCTAGCCTGTAGGTTAAGTGTTCTTGTCAACTCTTTTGCTACACAGAAGCAGTGTCCACAGATTTGGGTTGGATGAGACACTTCCCAATGAAATCTGGGTGGATAATGAACTTCCCCCACTGGAATCCATTTCTGACACTAACTAGCCAGAGTTAGTGCAGACCCCACAGGTCAAGGTCTTAGTCACACAAGTCTGCCCCCCCACTTCACATGCCAATCACAAGTAGTGGGTTCCCACGTCACCCATACTTTTGTTCAACTTGGCTACAAATCAGGGTTTCCCGTGCCTCCCTCCTTGGGTTCAATATTCTGCTATAATGTTTCATTGAACCCAGGGAAACACTTACTATTTACAGTTTATTATAAGGATATTACAAAGGATACAAATGAACAGCTAGATGAAGAGGACAAAGTCCAGGACACACAGGACAAAGTCCAGAAGTCCTGAAGTCCCGATCCTGGTCCAAGCACAGGAGTTTCTGTTCCCATGGAATTAGGGTGCACCACGCCTCCAGCCTGCGGATATGTTCACCAACCTGAAAGCCCATCAAATCTCGTTGTTCAAGAGTTTTTATAGATCTGAATCTCTGGCCCCTCCCACACAGACACACATACTCCTCTTATCGGAGGTCAGTGGATGGAACTGAAAGTGTCAGCCTTCTAATCACTTGGGCTTCTTGGTGACCAGCCCCTCCCTATGTCACCTCATTAACAAAAGCTCAGGGGTGATCTAATGGGAATCCTTATGAATAACAAAAGACACTCTTCCCACTCAGGAAATTCCAAGGGTTTTAGGAGCTCTGTGCCAGGAGCCCCGGACAAAGACCAAATATATTTATTATACCACATTTATTATTTAGCATAAGCTAAATACTTTTTACATACAGATTATTGGCCCTAATAGATTTCCCTCTTCTAATATTATAGATTTTCCTTCAGATCAATATACCCACGGGGTAGTCACGATACTTCCCGCAAAGCAGTCACCATGCCCTGGGCTGCAGGATCTCACGGGATTTCCTACTCCATCCCCATCCAGCAGCCTCTGATCCTTCCACTTCTCTCCATTTTCCCAGGGTGAAAATGAGATCCTGGATCCCTTTTTATCAGTTTTCTTTTTTAGCTAAAATTCATCGAGCAAGAGCTTACACTTCTAACAGTTTAATCTTCAATGACAATCCGCAAATTAGATGTTATTATTAAGCTCCATTTTCAAGTTGGTAAAACTAAGGCACAGGGGGATCAAGTAACTTGTCCAAGGTCGCACAGTGGCAATCAGTGGAGCCAGGATTCAAAGCCAGTTGGCCTGCTCCGTCATCAATATCAGTATACTCACCCTCCACCCTACCTGCCATCAGACCTGTAAACCCACCTCCACTTTTCAAAAGGCCCTCTTCCACCTTGCGAAACAAGATGCACATCGCACCCCTGACACAGTAACACTTAAGGGAACCGGCTAACGCTGTCTGAGCTCTGCTGGCTTCCTCTGACATCCTGATTGATCGCAGTCAGGCATTCCTCAGTGTAAGTGGGCTTGTCTTACACACGTTTGGAATGATGGAGACTTTCTATTTAGGGTTTCTCCAGTGCCGAACCCAGGGCTCTTAATCATTTCCATAGTATTTGGAGGTGAGGATGAGTTCTCAATCAGGCCTGGTGTGAAGTTTGGGCTGGAGATCGCCTGGCAGGACGCTGAGGAGGAGTGGGGCTAAGGGTGCAGGTGTTCACACACTGGGAATGCACGTCGGGGCACCTGGCTACGTGGCATGCCTGACTTATAGGGTCACTGAATCAGAGTCAACAGAGACCTTGCAGGTAAGAGATCGCCCTTGCCACGAGCTCTGCTGGGAACCTCCCTGTTTACTAATCGCTGAACTGGAGGCCTTACTTGTAACTTAGCTGCCCCCTTCTGTGACAAGCGGTCACCAAAAGCAGGTGTTTGCCAAGCAGCAGTGTCCACCCTGCAGTCCCCTCACACGGGACAGAGACCCCTAGGCATCACAACCAAAACAGTCATTTTTTAATGTGTTCTTGGCTCTAACTGGGCATTGCACGACAGGGGCCCAGATTGGCATCCTTAACAGATGACTCAAGTGCTCTGTTCCAATCTGTTCCAAGTTCTGCAGTGACAGTCGATTTTTTTAAGCCTTGTCATCCTTCAGAGCCATTAAGTCAGCAGGCACTGTTGTCTGGCACTGAGACTCAGCTACGGCTTCACAAGGTTTAGCAGACGATCCATAAAAGGCATTTTTCTCCACTTTGCACCCACCTCCCTCCCACACCCACTGCTTCACACACACAAAAAAGAAAAAACAGTATTGCCACCCAAAAAATAAAGAAAGGAAAAGTATGCCTTCGATGCCCTGAATGTGGTACTGCACAAAGACTCTGCAAAGATATCCAAGTTCTTCTTAGGGTTTTAATTCAAAGGAGCAGTGGATGGTAATGTTTCAGCATGTGCACGGTGGTGTTAAATTGCCTGGGTCCAAGTCCCAGCCCTTCCTCCTGTAAGCAATGTGATCTCAGGAAGTTAGTTGTCTCCAGAGAGCCTCACTTTCCTCATCTGTGACATTCATGGTATCAGCAGTACCTACTTCTGTACATTTTCAATTAAATGAGTTGATGCATGTAGAGTGGCTATTATTTGGAAAAAGCAGAGAGAGAGATTAACTGAATGTAAATCCTCAGCGGAAGTCCAAATTATCAAAAGGAAGAAAGTGGAGTCGAGGTTAAGGATCTGGAATAGAGTGAAGGGTGCAGCTTCTGACAGCTGGATTCCCTAAGGTTGCTGGGAAACCTTTGGTGTAATATCTTGCATGTTTGAAAAAATAAAAATGAAAAGGGAATGGGTTTCCTGCCTACTTCACAGCAAGGCAAGAAGATCAAACTCTTTGCTGTGGAGTTGAGTGAGTTCTCTAGAGAAAGGTATTGCCTAAAAAAAGTTACTTTTTAATCTTTTTATAAGCAGTGAAGGTAAAAGACTTTCTTTGAAATTAATTACAGAGTCACAACTGGCCCTGTTTCCAAGTCCCTCTTTCGCCTTATAAAAATGGCAGTCAGATTTCCCAGCAGGGCAGGAGAAAGAAATGTTTCTTTAGCAGGGGACCGCGGGCCATTTCTCATTCAGCCTCCTTTGGGCAAAAATCCCAGGTACTCAGACCTCCATTTAGAAAGCCTCAATGGGGAAATAATAATAATATGTTCCTGTTCCTCCAAGAGTTTTGAGTGTCATGCAGATATTAACTAATTAATTCTCCTAAATCAGCAGAGAAAATTGCTTCCAAAGATTTCTGAGCACTCTTGAAATGTAAATGACGTCTCAACCCAGACTGTCCCTCCCATGCTCAGAGCGGTCCAACAGCAACCGGGCACCTGGAGGAAGAGCTCTCTACAGGCTCTGGCTGCTACTCACTCTTCTCTTATCTGATTGGCTCCCAGCTCTTCCCACCATGAGGCCTTTGCACCTGCCGTTCCCTCTGCCTGGAACTCTCTTCCCCTACCTTTGTGCCTGCCTCTCCTCACCCTGCAGGTTTCATCTCAGATGCTACCTTCTCAGAGAGCCCTTCCTGACCACTCGAGCACACTTGCCCCATCTCTATTTTATTTTCCATTAAATTCTCTTATGTGTTTACTTGTTTATTTGTTTACCCCAGCTAGAATGCGAGCTCCAGGAGGACTTACGTTCCCTGCTGTTTTGCCAGTATCTTTCACCACGCATCACAAAATAGGCACTCAGTAATTTCTGGTGAACAAATAAATGAAGGTAAGAGCAATCTGATTCATTTACCCGTGCCCAAATTTAGAGTAATAATATGACATTTTATGAATAGAAGACCCATCTCTAAGAGGCTTAAAACTCTTAAAGACATCATCCCAGTGCTGGTTCTGCCCCTAAGCCTTCTTCCTTTGGCTTGACTAGACTCAGAATGTCCTCAGGATGTCAAATCCCTACCCTCTATCCCCCCGCCCCCCACACACAGTGGAATATTAGTCATAAAAAAGAACGAAATTCTGCCATTTGCAGCAACATGGATGGACCTTGAGATTATTATGCTTAGTGGTATCAGTCAGACAGAGAAAGATAAATGCTGTATGATATCCCTTACATGTGGAATCTAAAACAGAATATAAATGAATGTATATGCAAAACAGAAAGAGACTCACAGATACAGAAAACACACTAGTGGTTACCAAAGGGAAGAAGGAGGAGGGCAGGGGCAAATGAGGGGCATGAGATTAAGAGATACAAACTACTGGGCTTCCCTGGTGGCGCAGTGGTTGAGAGTCCACCTGCCAATGCAGGGGACGCGGGTTCGTGCCCTGGTCCGGGAAGATCCCACATGCCACGGAGCGGCTGGGCCCATGAGCCATGGCCGCTGAGCCTGCGCGTCCGGAGCCTCTGCTCCGCAACGGGAGAGGCCACAACAGTGAGAGGCCTGTGTACCTCAAAAAAAAAATAATAATAATAATAAATAAATAAATAAATAAAGCAGGTAGGGAATTCCCTGGTGGTCCAGTGGTTAGGACTCGGCACTTTCACTGCCATGGGACTGGGTTCAATCCCTGGTAGGGGAACTAAGATCCCACAAACCATGCTGTGTAGAAGGAAACACACACACACACACACACACACACAACACACATACACACCACACACACAAACACACACACACAAGATAAATCAGGTAATTCATCATATTAACAAACTAAAAAAGAAAAAAATATATGATCATCTCAATAGATGAAAAGAAAAAGCTCATTTATAAAAATCCAACAACATTCATTTCCAATAAAAACTCTTAGCAGTGTAGGACTAGAAGGGAACTTCTTCAACCTGCTAAAGAGCCTATACAAATAAACTACAGCAAACTTCATGATGAAAGAATGAATGCTTTTCCCCTAGGATAAGAAACAAGACAAGAATGCCCTATCCAGATAGAAACAAAAGAAGTAAAACTGTCTTTATTTGCAGATGACAGTATCTTCTATGCTGAAGAGCTGATGGAATCAACAAAAAAGCTACTAGAACCAATAAACTAGTTCAGCAAAGTTGCAGGATACAATTTTTATACACAAAAATCAACTAGATGTCTATATAATAGCAGTGAACAATCAGAAATTTAAATTAATAAAACAATACCATTCACAATAACATCAAAAATATGAAATACTTAGAGATAAACCTGACAAAAGATGTGAAAGACTTACAGGCTAAAAATAAAACATTGCTAAAAGAAGTCTTAAAAAGGCCTAAATAAAGGGAGAGATATACTATGTTCATGGGTTCATGAAGATTCAATACTATTAAGATGATGTAAATTCTCCCAACTTAATCTGTAGATCCCACGAAATCCAAATAGAAATCCCCAGCAGGCTTTTTTGTGGAAATTGAAAAACTGATTCTAAAATGTATATGGAAACACAAAGGACCAAAAATAGCCAAAATACCTTTGAAAGAAAAAGAACAAAGTAAACTACTAATAGTCTCTGATTTCAAGACTTAATGTAAAGCTATAGTAACAGGACAGTGTGGATTGGCATAAAGATAGACAAATAGATCAATGAAACAGAATAGATAGTCCATAAACAGACCCACATATGTACAGATAACTGATTTTTAAGAAAGGCACAAAGGCAATTCAGTAGAGAAAAGATAATCCCTTCAATAAATGGTACTGGAACAATTAGACAGCCATCTGCAAAAAGAAAAATGAACTTCTATCCATACCTTACATCATATATAAAAATTAACTCAAAATGTATCATAGATCTAAATATGAAGCTTAAAACTATAAAACATTTAGAACACAGGAGAAAACCTTTGTAACCTTGATCTAGACAAAGATTTTTTAGATTCCTCATCAAAAGCATGATTCATAAAACAACAAACTGATAAGCTGGATTTTATCAAATCAGAAACTTTTGCTCTTTAAAGATATTGTTAAGAGAATGAAAAACAAGGTGCAGAGTGAGAGAATCATATAACTGATAAATCATATAGTTGATAAAGGACTTGTATCCTGAACATATTAAGAACTCTCAAAACTCAATAATATGAAAACAAAGAAGCCAATAAAAATGGTCAAAATATTTCATAGAACAGACCCACACCAAAGAAGGCATACAATTGGCAAATAAGCACCTGAAAAAAGATTTAGTCATTAGTCTTTAGAGAAAGGTGAATTAAAATCACACCACTACAATACCTATTAGAATGATTAAAACTTAAAAGATTGGCTATGCCAAGTGTTGATGAGGATGTGGTGAAAATAGAACTCTCATACACTGCTGGTGAGAATGTAAAATTGCACAATCACTTTGGAAAACAGTTTGTTCGTTTCTTAAAAAGTTTAAAATGTACCTGGGCTTCCCTGGTGGCGCAGTGGTTGAGAGTCCGCCTGCCGATGCAGGGGATACGGGTTCGTGCCCCAGTCCGGGAAGATTCCACATGCCGCGGAGCGGCTGGGCCCGTGAGCCATGGCCACTGAGCCTGCGCGTCCGGAGCCTGTGTTCTGCAACGGGAGAGGCCACAACAGTGAGAGGCCCGCGTACCACAAAAAAAAAAAATGTACCTACCATATGAACCTACCATTCTTCTCCTAGCGGTTTCCCCAAAACACATAAAAGTATATATTCATACAAAAATATGTACATGAATATTCACAGCAACTTTATTTTTAATAGCTAAAAACTGTAAATAACCCAAATATCCATCAACAGGTGAATTAAACTAACTGTGGTATGTCCATACAATGGACTACTACTCAGCAATAAGAAAGAATAAAATATTGATACATTCTACAACATGGATAAATCTCAAAATTATTATGCTGAGTGAAAGAAACCAAACCCCCCCAAAAGTGCTTACTGTATTATTCCATTTTTATAAAATTGTAGGAAATGCAAACTAATGTGCACTGACAGAAGAAAGATCAGTGGCTGTCTGGGAAGGTGGGTGGGAAGACCAACAAGGAGGCACAGGAAACTTCTGAGGGTGATGGACACGTCCATTATCTCAATTGTGATGATTTCACTGGTGTAATCCCAGGTCAAAACTTATCAAATTACACACTTTAAGTATGTGCAATTTGTTGTATGTCAATTATACCTCAAAAGGTTAAGTATAATAAAAATGTTTAACTGGATAGATAGATGGGTGGGTGAATGAGTGGGTGGATGGGTAGATGGGGTCATTTTTTCTTCTTGAAGCATAAGAAACAGGACATTTCCCCACTGAATTTTTTCAACATGTTTTTCCTATCCCATTAGGGGCTTTATCTGTCTCCCTGTTCATACCACATTGCCTGTCCTAACTCCTGCCGCCTCTAAGCACCAAACCCTTGATCACTAATCACATTGTCGTTAGTCTCCCCTCTGGGACTGTACAAGCTTTATTAGTTCAGAGCTTTTATTTCCTTATCTCACCACAATCCCAGGACTGGCCTTAGCACACAAAAAAGGCACTCAAAGATCTTCTGGTTAATTGATTTACTGATTAATTAATTGGAAAAACTATAAATTCTATAAGGTGTTAAGTGTTTTCCAAATTCAATGAGATTTGGGAAATTGGGTTTTTACCAGACTGCTTACCTTCCAAAAAAAAAAAAAGTATGGGATCTTTGACTTCCAAATTTTCCATAATTGCCACATAATGCTTTGATAATCAGAAAACTGACTCTAAAAATAACTAAATGAGTACACATACCACTTAAATTTTAAAAGCAACAGGCCCATCAGATTCATTGGCAACTCTGGCCAAATTAGACTGGTCCTTTCACTGTCTGTGTTATGCTGGATTTGGCCTCCCAACCTCCTCTCCTCTTTAAGCTTAAAGTGGTTCTGGAAGATTCCAGGAGAAACCACAGCATGAACTGAAATAATGGATTCATGGAACAGGGTGATCAGGAAAGGAGCCAGGGCGTCTGCTTAGACAAAAGCCCTGATCTAGCAAATTTCTCCGAAAGAAGTATTTACAGCTTTGGAAAGCTTTGAGGAACACTGAACACTCAGGTTGGTGGAATCCTGGCTCTAAGAGGTAGAGGGAACAAAGCGTTCCCTCCTGGCTTAGATTCAAGAGAGCCAGGCACTGGGTTTCTGAGTCCTTCCTGACCTCAGAGGAGACATCTGGCCTCTTTGTGCCTCTGTTTCTTCCTTTGTTTAGTGAAATTTATTTTGCCCTACTTGACTCATAGAGCACACAATAATAACAGCCACCATTTACTTAGAACTCATTGTGTTTGAGGTACTGGACTAAGCGTCATTTCATTTTCATAAACAGCACTGTTTTCATGCCCATTCTACAGATGATGTAACTGAAGTACATGGAATTTAAGTAATTTACCCAAGGTTCATACTGCCAGGTAAGTGGTGGATCAGGGATTTGAACTTGGGTCTACCTGGCTCAAGAGCCCTAGGTCTCAACCTCTGAACTGATGTGGGGCTCAGACTAAATGTGATAAAGCACACACAGGAGATTGGAGGGAGCACTTACTGAGCCTCTATTATGAGCCAAGCACTTTACAGAAATCACAAATATGAATTGCTCTCAAGTTGAAAGGTGAAAGTAATATTATGTTTCTTTGTCTAGACCCAATATAATCCCATTCAAATCCCACCCCCCCCCCCCAAGAATACAGGGTTATCAAGAAGTTGAGTTCACAGCCACCCCTTAGGCCCTCCCCTCCATCACTTTTCCAGCCCCTCTTCTTTCTGGGGACCTGGAAAGCCCCAAGGCACAGCAGTGGCGGGCCTCCCACTGAGCACCCAGTGGTTCCATCTGCACTGCTTCCTGGAAGGGGGGGCGCACTGGCCACCACCCACCACTTCCCACCCCACCCCTTGGAGCCTGGCCTCAGGGTATCCTCCCCACGACTCCCAGGCCCTGCCATAGTGCCAGCTCTTCAGAGACAACCTCCAGGCACTGCTTTTGAGCAAAGCTCTCTGAAGGCCCACATTTCCTTCCCAGATAACTGAGATCTGAAAGCCTAAGGAGCAGTACAGCAATACTTCGGAGGTATCATGGGTTCGGTCCAGGCTGCCACAATAAAGCAGATATCTCAATAAAGCGAGTCACACAACGTTTTTGGTTTCCCAATGCATATAAAAGTTATATTTAGGGCTTCCCTGGTGGCGCAGTGGTTAAGAGTCCGCCTGCTGATGCAGGGGACACGGGTTCGTGCCCCGGTCCGGGAAGATCCCACATGCTGCAGAGCGGCTAGGCCCGTGAGCCATGGCTGCTGAGCCTGCGTGTCCAGAGCCTGTGCTCCGCAATGGGAGAGGCCACAACAGTGAGAGGCCCGCATAACGCAAAAAAAAAAAAAAAAAAAAAAGTTATGTTTACACTATACTGAAGTCTGTTAAGTGTGCAATAGCATTAGTCTAAAGAAACAATGTACACACCTAAAGTTAAAATGCTTTATTGGCTCTAGACACCCAGCTTTGGGAAATTTTCACGTCGATGACCATTTTTAAATTAAATAAAACTATTTTACCGGTATGGCCTAAAAAAATGCTTTATTTCTAAAAATGCTAACCATCATCTGAGCCTTCTGCAAATTGGGGTCACTGATCACAGATTACCATGACAAACATAATAATAATGAAAAAGTTTCAAATTTTGAGGGAATTACCAAAATGTGACACAGAGACACAAAGTGAGCAAATGTGTTGGGAAAATGGTGTCAATAGACCTGCTCAATACAGGGTCGCCACAAACCTTCACTTTGCAAAAAATACACTATCTGCAAAGTGCAATAAAGTGAAGCACAATAAAATGAGGTCTGCCTGTATAAACTTAAACTTTAAAGACACAAAGACCCACTTATCCTCCAGGGCAAGAGAAGAAAAAAAATCCCAACCTTTTCTGATGAACCCCCAGGTGAGAAAAGAAGACACAATTCATTCTTGGACAGGCTATTCTGCCACATTAAATTCTTAATGAATTGCCCTGCTGCACCTACATCATCTCATTTAATCCTCACACCAGCTCCAGGGAGGTTTTTCTTTGGACGTCTGGGTAGGGGCGCACCACTTTGCTACACTCCATCCAAGAGGGCTCCTCCTCAGGGTGGGAATCAGTGTGGGAAGGTCATCAGCTAGGGGCAGCTACAGCTTTAAGAGGAAAATACATACAAGAGAGAAGGAAGGGGAGTCTTTCCCCAGCATCATCCAGATCTACCTAAACCCCCCAGGTTATCAGGGGTGGTGAGAGGCCTCATATATTAGGTAGGAGCTATGGTCACTGTTAATATTTATTAAGCACCTATTATATCCAGGTGAATGTGCTAAACCCTTTAAGCACACTATTCCATTCCTTCTCACAAGAACCAAGAAACAGAAGTCTTGTTATCCCACTTTTACAAGTAAGAAAACTAAAGCTAACAGACATTGTGGGGTATTTTTTCCAAAAAAAATCAGAGCCAGCAAGTGCTAGGGGTAAGATTTGAACCCAGGCAATCAGATTCCAGAGACTGTACTAGTTCTCATAGCACCTTTACAACTAAATCCACAAGTCAGCTGTTATTACCCTCTTTTTACAGCTAAGCAAGCAAAGAGTTGAAAAGGTGAAATAATATCCTCAAATTAGTAGGCAACAGAAGCTCACCCTTTACCAAGGTCAAGCTTGCTAGAATCTCTGCCCACACCAAAGTAAAGTACTTGAAAAGCTAAAGAAAACATGCAAACCTAAACCTCATTTTTCTCCAAAATTTGAGTTCATCCTCACCCCTAGGGTAGAGTTAGTAAGTCTTTCCTTAGGCTGTTGTATCACGGGATCTGGAAAGAAAGAAAGGCTTGTGGTTCCTCAGAGGGCTCCACTCATACACCCTTTGATCTTTGCTAGAAAATTGTGTAAAAACCTATGATAAAGTAATAGCAAAGTTTTATGTGGTGCTTGCTATGTGCCAGGCCCTGTTTGAAGCAATTATAAACATATTAACTATCTAATCCTCCAAACAACTTCATTAGGTCAATACTAGTGGTGTGCTCTGAAACGTTTAATAACCAGCTCCCAGGGGGAACATTTGCCCACGTCCTCGGTATAAACATTCCCACTATGGCCAGTTTCAGGATACCAGCGTGACGTCGTGGACCTCAGCGTTGGGAAGAGATGCCCGGTAGCACGTCCTATCATTGCCACCAACCAAATGAGACCCACAGAAAGAGCCTCAAGGGCATACATAACAGTAAAATGGGGTCAAATGATTAGGAATTGAGGAGTTTTAAGGACTTATTACTTTGGTTTTAATATGTTATTTAACTACAAGTTTATAAAATTTCATTTTTAATAGTGGCCGTTTTTAACAACCAGCTCACAACATTCCTGATAATGAAACAGTTGGCTTTCATGAGATTGCTCTGGCTTCAGCATGTATCTGGTCAGTATCATGACTGCTATTTCGGGGGAAGAGGCACAGAAAGGCTGGGTAATTCACAGAAGAGCGCACAGCTTGGAAATGCCAAAGCCAGAATTCAAACCCGGGCAGTCTGCCTTCAGTATCTGGGCCCCTCACCTTCTCACCTACTGCTTCTCTTGCAAAACTGGGTGTCTTTCTGTCCAGACCATCAGCCCATAGGCTTTCTTTTCTGCTTCTCAGTACAAACGTCCACTGCATTTAGCCGGCGACTCACAGAAGGGTTCTGGGTTGAAGTGCGGCTTCTTCCCAGCACCTCGGAAAAGAGCTAAGGCCTCCCTCTGCCTCCGCGGCGAAGGGTCTCGGGCGCGGCGATTGGCTGCGCAGGACCACACCTGGCTGTGCTCGGCGTCCCGCCGGGTGAGGCCCTGCCCTCGAGGCCCGACCGCGCCTGCGTCTAACCGCCCATCCATTAAGGAAAGGAGGGTCCCTTAATGTAGCGCAAATTATAGCTGGAACACAAGCAAATTGCCGGCTTTTACAAGCGCATAAACTGAGCGGAACCTCTGAGACGGATCCGCATAACCCTAGACGGCATCCATAATTCATAGCTGCAGTAGAAGTGCTTCCCAATCGGAGGGCCGGAGCCGATCTATTATTGATGGGCCCCTTAGAAGGCCGCGACAGAGCTTTTCTGCTGCTCCAGCCATCTTAACGGCGTGGTCAATTCCTCAGGCGGCGGCAGCACGTTTATTCATCAGAATCAACTCCCAAATAGTTTCCTAGCAGGACCCCGGGGGGCGGGGGGGGGGGATTTATTTGAGGAATCAAAGTGAGTGTTTCTAGAACAGTACCCCCATTCCGACCCCCGCGACGCTGATCAATACACACAGAACCAACGAGCAGCAGGCAAGCTTTCGTTTTCACTCGGAAATGCTGCTGCCTTTGGAAATCACAGGGAGCAACACTAAGAAGCAATATTCCTTCCTCCCCGCGGAGGGAATGGATGGCTATGGGCTTCTTGCCGTCTATAGGGAGGTCCCTAGATGGTCAGAGCATAGATATCTGGGTGATTTTTCCGTCACTCAGGCTATGACGTGCCCATTATATTCTAGCCTCTTTGTAAAAGGCCTTGTAACAACTCCATGAGATAGGTATTTATCCCTCCCTCCCATTTTATTATAGACGGGGAAATTGAGGTTAAACAACTCGCCCAAGGTAAAGCAGCTAGTAAGTGGCAGTGCCAGGATTTGAGTCCAGAAAATCTGATGCCAAAATCCGTGGGTTTAACCACTACTCCATGCTGCCACCTAGAGGAAGAGGGAAGAGAACCCACAAGCTGTTGCCTGTGGGTCACAAATCCCTAGTGAAACTTGGACATTTAGCTACACTAACACTACAATAGGCTGACAGAAACCAAACAACCAGTTGAGTAAGTAAATGCTGGGTTTTTTTATGTTCCTGCTATTTCATGATGTGATTTATTGTTTTATTGAATGCCTGACTAATTTTTAAATGGCTAAATGAATTAATGGCTATAAATAAATAGATGGTTTAAAAAGACTAAATCTTTTAAGTGAGGATTGGGGAGGGGCTATGGAGGGGTACCCAGAATATAAAAGGTTGAGATCCACTGGACAAAGATAAAACCATCAGGGTTTAGAGCTGAAAGGAAATATTCATCGAAGACTCAGATCCGTTAAACACCTGCCCAGGTACCAGGCTCTGTGTCTGGCTCTGGGGACACAAGAATCAATAAGATGTGTATTCTAATGTCCCCAACAGATTAGTCAGATAGAGAGACAAGTAAATACTTGTAACATGTGGCAGAATAACACAGGGCTGGATATAAACAAGTCTCCCCACAACCGTGTCTTCTCCTTCCCTCCCCAGGGCAGGCTGAGCGTGGTGGAGGAAATCACACCACAGTGTGGACTGCTGAGACTCTACGTGCAAACCCCCAACCTCTGCATGGCTCTCACCCTGCTAGGCTATCCTTTTAATTGTCCCTGATCAGCTCCCTCTTCCACATCTTCAAGGCCAGTTCCTAAAAACCCATGTCTTCCTTCTAGAAAATTGTGGCCAGCAGTAGGAAGAGCTTAAAGCGTCTACCACTCCACCAGCAAACTTCTCTACATCTCTATCTCCCAACCTTTATATGTCATCTCCATCCCTCTCCAAGATGGGCAAAACCACAGAGACAGTCCAGTTGGCGTAAGGTCCATGATGGGCCCAAGGCCACGGAGCTGCCCCTGAATAGAAACCAAGATGGCGTGCAGAGCTGAGAGTGGAAAGGGGAGAATGTGGAGCCAATAGGAAGCTTTGCATAACTAAGGGGGCTGATTTGCAAGGTCCAAATCAGTTGCCCAAATGGCAAGGCCTCCCAGCATGTGGAACCAGGGGGAAAAAACCAAAGACAGGGGGGCAGGACGGTGGGTCAAGCAGGCTAGTGACTGATTAGAATACTTCAATGCCCCTATCTCCCATGACCTATAGGAGAAAGCCCCAAATGGGAAAGAATGTTATGAAGGTGGGGACATAGAAAATGCTGGAAATATCCCAAGACCCCCAAATATATATCCCTATATATTTCCCCACTGCTTTTTAACTGCCAGATAAATTATAAATAGCAGTGACTGCAGATGGTGAGAGGCAGTGAGAGTGAGGTGCTGCCACGTTGATTGTGTCTGGCCCGGCCCGCTCAGGAGGCCAGCACCCCGTCATTCCCCAACAAATCAGTAGGTCATTTTTCACTGAACTGAAGCTCAATACTCCCATCGTTTTCTCTCCTAACCAGCCCCGAGATTGCTCTGTGCTCTTTATTACCTTTCAATGACTTAAGCCCCTGAACTGAATAACTTCATCAAGGTGTCAACCTAAACAGATTTTCCCCATAATGGCCTAACTCTCACAGGTTCTTAATGAAAAATATTGATTCCCAAGGATTAGTTGCAGATTTATGTTTTGGGATGTTGATCTCTCTATCACCTGGCACCTTATCAGTAGATGAAAGGACCTAGTTTCCCTTCGTGGTTTTAAAAAAGCAATCACTGGCTATGTCAAGGGGCAGCTTAGGTCCAGAAAAACAAATAAAATTCTGTGCCTGGATCCCATGGAATACTTAACAGAGAGTGAAGGGAGCGGGAGAGGATGACGCCGACTCACCTGTCTGTTTTTCCTCATTTAGCATCTTCACTGGTTGGGTTCTGGGGAGACCAGGCACACAGAAGCTGGGAGCAAATGTGACAAGCAGCCCTCCTGGTCTGACCGATCTCTGGGACACAGTCTGGAGGAAAGCATGCTGTGTACACCCTGTCTGGGTCTGGAGACGCCAACTGGAAGGAGTTCAGCAGCTGCTGGTGCGGACTGAAGTCGCATTCAATCAGCACCGACCAGCCTCCGTTGGCTCTGCCAACTCACTCTGTTAAATACGGTTCTGGAGGGATGAAGTTGAGACTCTAGCACCTAAAACCTCAATAGGCTGCAGAGCAGAATCTCTGCCATCACCCAGAGGTGGCTGGGATGGAATGAGATTCATTCTTTATCTATCTGATAACTATTCACTGAGGATCTGCTGTGTTCCAGGCGTGCAAGGCATTGGGGACATTGGTCAGCAAGGTCAGATATGGGGTCCTCCTCTTGTGGAAAAGGCAGACCCCACCAAAAAAAAACCTCACACGAATAAGTGTAGAACTGCAGCTGTGACAGGCAAGGTGCCACGGGGCGGTGGGGACAGGGCTGCAGGAGCCGGTAATAAGGGGATCTACCTAGTGAGAGAGGTCAAGGGAGATTCTCCGAGGAAGTGATGGTCAAGGTAACACCAGAAGAATGCGGAGCGTTTTGGAAAAGTAGGGAGCACTTGGGCAGAGAAGTAGTGTCTGCAAAACCCGTGTTTGGGAGGGAGCACAGCTCCCCCTGTGTGGCCACAGTGCAGACAGAGATGGGGGGCCGGGCTCCAGAGGGCTCCAGAGAGGCAGGCAGAGGCCGGACTGTGGATCTGGGTATTATCCTAAGAACGACAGGAAGCCATTACAGGATTTTAAGCAGGAGGGTGACCTGATCGGATCTTCACTTTACAAAGATCGCTTTGGCTGCTCTGTGATGAACAGATGGAAACAGCTTTGGAGCAAAAACAGGAAGAAGGTTAAGGCTTAGGAGGGTGGTCCAGGCAAGAGATGAAGCAATGATGCTGCTGGAGATGGAGACAGTGGACAGAATGGAGGAGAAATCAACAGGCATGATGCTGAATTGAATGTGGGGCGGGGGTAGGCTGAGGAGAAGGGGAGCCAAGGATGATTCCCACACTTCCTGACTGAGCCGCTGCTTTTCTGAAGTGATGGCCTCTCACTGGGAGCACCACGGGGTTCCCTCACCACTGGGAAGCACCGCAGGGCAGCATGCTCATGACCTTTCCGGCTCCTAGAGCAGGGCTGGCAAAGTCTTCTGTAAAGAGCTAGATAGAAAATATGTGTGGCTTTGAAAGCAAACCTGTCTCTGTTACTCAACTCTGCTGTTGTAAAGCAAAGGCAGCCACAGACAATATGTAACGAATGGGTGTGGCTGTGTCCCAATACAAAAACAAATGACCAATAGGATTGGCCCTTCAGGCTGTAGTTTGCCGACCCCTGCCCAAGAGAACCTAGAGGAATGTGAAAACTAGACTGACCTCCTGGATTCCCCAGTCCCAGTGAGCTGGAGTATTCCGTTGAAACGAGATGTTCGGGTCAGGGGGAGCCTCCCAGAGCTGAAGCTGGGCTGATAAAATAGACCTCCAGCTTCCCCAGGCCTCCTCAGGGCCCCGAACACCTTCCAGAAAGGAGACCTGGACAAGACCTTCCTATACATGTTCATCTGTATTTGTAGCAGAATTTTTAAAAAAACACCAAAAGGGTACACAAGAAACTAGTAAGTGCTTATCTATAGGCCTGGGAGTGGGAATGAGACTTTCACGTGTATACATTTTTATATCACTTTGGTTTTTGAACCACAGGAATATATTACTCAAGTATTAGCTACTTGAAAAAATTAGTAAATATATTACTTCATAAAGCACCCTCTGTTTCTCTACGGATAGAAATGTATCTAGTTGCCTTCCATTAGGATTTTTTTTTACTATTGAAAAGTACCGATATTTATCCTAAAATCACAACCTAAGATTAGGCATGGGACAGATTTTAAGCACAGCTCCATTGCACAGAGAACTGCAGATTTATCTGGTGAAAAGTTCACAGAAGTACCCTTTTCTGGTTCGGTTCTCAGGCCTGCTCTCAGTCTGTTTCCAACTTCTCCTCAGGTGTTTTCAACAACTCCGCATCTTCAGGTAACAGCACCCACTTTACTTGGGGACCCTCCCCTGGTGCATTGGAGACCATCGGCTGGGACTGTCAATCGAGAGGTCCCACCCCACCGTGTTTTGGTCATGTGACCCAGGCTAAGCCAATCAGATTACTCCTCTCCGGAATGCAGCAGGAGGGGGTCCTGCAGACAAGGAAAAATAGTGAAGGTGCCTTGATCGGGTTTTCTGATAGTACCTGTTGTCTAGCTCTTTGGGGCAATTCTTTCAAAGGTATGATTATTTGACCTCTGTTTCGATTTTAATTGATATTTTTTAGCCTAAGTTGGCCAGAATCCACTTTTGTGACTTGATACTGATGAAGGGATCCTGCTTAGAAATCTCCACTATCTCCCTGTGGCCTACAATACAAAGAGCAGACAGGACATGTAAGTCCCAACAACCTGTAGGCCGGCACCCCCTCACTCCCACCCTTCGTCCCCACCAGGCACCCTCTGCTTCAGCACCGCTAGAATTTCTGCTTTTTCTCCAGATGCATCCGTATACACCTCTGTGCTGTGTTCCCACCTATGTCACCTGAAAAAGTCCCTACTGATCATTTGGGGCAGCAGATCGTGGCGGATCAGGGTGCCAGTCCTGGTGAAGACAGGCTTGTTATCCAGCAGTTGCTTTTTGATAAACCCTGCTCTCCAAGTGTGAGATTAGCCAGGCTCTCTTCCCTTGAGAAACACACCAGAATCTACCACAACTCTGGGATCCCCTGAGCCCATTTCAAAGATCCAAAATGATAGAGTTGTGGCTATGACAGCACTGAATTAAAGCGTTTCTGCCAGCTGACCTCTATTCCTTCAAGGTCTTGATTTTCTCATCTGTAAAGTGAGGATATGAATTCTACCAACATCACAGGGAGGATTTATTCATATATTTAACAAACATTCTAGACTGGACACTGTTCTAAATACTTTACATATATTAATTCATTTCATTCTCATAACAACACTATAAGGCAAGTACTATTATTATCCCCATTTTGCAGATGAAGAAACTGAGGCACAGAGAGGTTAAGTTAGTCTTCCAAGGTTGAAATGGTATGGAGATGAAATGAAAGCTTGCATGGGAGTTACTTAGCACAGGGCCCAGGAGATAATACATGTTTCGTAAAATGGTAGTTATTTGTTATGGACTGAATTGTGCCCCCCCCCAATTCATATGTTGAAATCTTAGCCCCCAATGTGATTGTATCAATATTTGGAGATAGGGCCTTAAAGAGGTAACTAAGGTTAAATGAGGTCATAAAAGAGGGGTCCTAATCCAATATGACTGGTGTCCTTATAAGGAGAAAGAGAGACACCAGGGATGGGCACACTCAGAAAAAAGGCCAGGTGAGGCCACAGCAGGGTGGCCATCTGCAATCCAAGGAGAGAGACCTCAGGAGAAACCAAACCTGTCAACAAATTGATCTTGGACTTCTAGTCTCCAGAACTGTGAGAGGTATATTTCTGTTGTTTAAGTCACCTCATCTGTGGTATTTTGTTACAGGACACCTAGTGGATGAATACACTATTGAAGAAGACCCCACCTTGTGGTGGAAATCACAGCTGCTTTTTCAGTGCTCATGTGACAACATCACCCCAGGATGTAATCTCCTTCAGGGAGTCCCTGTCCCACTAGGATAGAGTCAAACATCCTCTGCAAGATATATTGGGCCCTCCAAAATAACACTCCAAATTCACCTTCTGAAACCCCATCCACTCTCACCCTCTGTCCAGCCACAACAAACTTCACACTCCCCTAAACATGCCAGGCCTTTGTATATACTATTGCCAGCTCTTATGTCCTCCTCCTGCCATGCTTTCACCCATCCCACTTTGCTGGTGAGCTCCTCTGCATGCTGCAAGACCCAGCCTCGGTATTTCCTCTGAAGCTTTCATTGAACTGCCCAGGCAGAGTTGGATATTTCCTTCCCTGTGCCACTACCACACCTTGTACACAGTTCTGTTATATTACATTCTAATTGTTTGCCCTCATGTCTCTCTCATTAGAATTTCGAACTCCTTGAGGTCAGACTACGTGCCTAATTTACTTAGGGGTCTCTAGCATAGTGCCTGACATAGGGTAGATGTTCAGTGGATGTTTAATGATGCAATAAGTGAAAGAGCGCCTGAATCCAGGTTAGCTTATTCTCCCTCCCATGAAAAACTATAAAGCCAATTTTTTTTTTTTTTTTTTTTGTGGTACACGGGCCTCTCACTGTTGTGGCCTCTCCCGTTGCAGAGCACAGGCTCCGGATGCGTAGGCTCAGCAGCCATGTCTCACGGGCCCAGCCGCTTCGCGGCATGTGGGATCTTCCTGGACCAGGGCACGAACCCACGTCTCCTGCATCGGCAGGCGGACTCTCAACCACTGCGCCACCAGGGAAGCCCTATAAAGCCAATCTTGATCCATCTCAAATAAGATTACTGCTGGGAAGGCTCTAAGAAATCTGCCAGATTAAAGAGAGTAGACATCTCTCTAAGGAATTCTACTCAAACTAATTCTCAAGCTCTTTCTTTTGGCTTCCTTGGGTGGTACAGTCTCACCTAACTCTGGTTCCCGCAAGGCTGTCACTATGGCATATGCAGCCTCTAAGAGAGTCCCCAGTGTCCCCCCCTCCCAGTAGTCATGACCTCCTTTAATCCCTTCCCTTGGACTGTGGGCGGTATTTACTGATTCACTTCTTACGAACAGAATTGCATAAGTGATGCCATGTCGCTTCTGAGATTAAGTTATAGAAAGACTGAGGTTTCCATCTTGTGCACTCCCTCTTGCTCTCTTTTGGATCACTTGCCCTGAGGAAAGCCAGCTGCCATGTCACACAGCATTCTGTGGAAAAGCCCATGTGCCAAGGGCCTGAGGCTGGCCAACAGCCACATTAGTGAGTTTGGAAGCAGATCCACATTCCCTCCCAGTCTAGCCTTCAGATGAGACCAAAGCCCAAGTCAACAGTTTGACTTCAGGCTCATGAGAGACCTTGAGCCACAGGCACCTACCCAAGCTGCACATGGATTCCTGACCCACAGATGCTGTGAGATAGATGTTTGTCCTGTTAAGTTGATAATGGGGGGGATAATTTGTTGTACACTAATAGATAATGAATACAGCCACCAAATGCACCCTCCCATAAGGGCAAGTGCAAGTTAGACATCCTCTCTCTTGCTTTTCAGCCCTGGATTTGGATCCCTAGGCTTAGGGCTTGATAAGACATAAATTTTTATAGACATCATTTTCTCCATCATCATTGCCATCTTCATCATCATCATCTCTAAGATCTATTGATGTGCTATGTCCTAGGTACTGCACTTAGTGATTGACATGCATCGTCTTCCTTAAATCCTCACAATGACCTTGTGAACTGAACTTATAAGGAAGGGTACTTTGGTTGCAAGAAACAAAAACTGACTGTAGGTAACTTAAGCCACAGGGAATTTCCTGGAAGGAAATGGGGACCAGACCCTCTAAGGTAGACTCTAGACTGTAACTAGGGCTGGAAGTAGGCAGGGACAAAGGTACCTCCACAGTCTAAGAAAGAAGAAGCACAACTAAGATAGTATAGCCTGATGTTTAAAAGCATGAGCTCTGGAATCAGACTCACTGGGTTCAAATCACAGCCCTGCTGCTTACTAGTTTTGAGTTTGGGCAATTTACTTAGAGTCTGCATGCTTCAGTTTTCCTACCTGTAAAATGAGGATAATAATAGTATGTGTCTTATGGCTTTGTTGTATGTATTATATGAGTTTATATAATTAGTGTTTAGCACAGTGCTGGGCACTTAGTAAGTGCTACATGGGTGTTAGTTCTTATTATTGAGAGTCTTGTGGAGTGAGTCTGGGTAGGAAACCACCGTTATAACTAAATCTAACTCCACCCATTATCAGTCACTTTGTCTTGCTGCTCAGCATTCAAATCCTAGGTAGAAAGCATCAGAAGACCCCAGCTTGTTTCCTGTGCCCACTCTGTTACTGTCCCATGAATATGCATCAAACGAGAGAAAGGTTAGTCCTCAAAAGAAAACGAAGAGAGTCTAGAAATAAATCCACATATAGTCAAATGATTTTCCACAAGGGGCCAAAGTTATTCAATGAGGATAGGATAATTTTCCAATAAATGGTGCAAGAACAATTGGATATCCTCGTATAAAACAATGAACTTAGACCCTTACCTCACACCACACACAAACATTAACTCAAAATGGATCATGAGCTAAAATTTCTAGAAGAAAACATAAGAGATAACTTTTGTGACCTTGGGTTAGCCAAACATTTCTTAGATATGACATTAAAAGTACAATCCATAAAAAAAAATTAACAAATTAGACTTCGTCAACATTTTAAACTTTTGCTCTTTAAAAGACACCACTATGAAAAATGAAAAGGTAAGCCACAGACTGGAAGAAAATATTTGCAAAACACATATCTGATAAAGGACCTGTATCCAGAATAATGAATGCCTATAACTCAGTAGGAAGAAGACAAGCCAATTTTCTTTAACTGGCAAAAGATCTGAATAAACACTTCACAAAAAAAAGATATACCAATGGATAATCAGAGTATGAAAAGGTGCTCAACACCTTTAGCCATAACAGAGATGCAAATTTAAACCACAACATACCCTTTAGAATAGCTAAATAAAAAAGTCTGACAAATCAAGTGTTAGTAAGACTATAAAGCAACCGCAATCCACATGTTGATGGTGGGAATGTAAAATGGTACAACCACTTTGGAAAATGTTTTGGCAGATTCTTAAAAAGTTACTTACCGTACAACCCAGCAATTCCGCTCCTAGATATCTACTCAAGAGAAATGAAAAATATGTGTCCACACAAAGACATCCACACAATTGCTCACAGCAGTTCATAACAGCCCAAAACTAGACAATCCAAATTACTTATGAATAGGTAAACAAAATGTGCTATTTCCATACCAGCAATAAAAGGGAACAAACTATTGCTACATGCAACGACATAGATCTCAAAAAGAGTATGCTAAGTGAAAGAAGTCAGACACGTAGACTACATACTATATGATTCTATTTACATGAAATTGCTAGAATAGGCAAACCATAGAGATGGAAAACACGTCGTTGGTTGCTAGAGCTGGAGGTAGCAACTGGGATCGACTATAAATGGGAATGAGGAAACTTAGGGGAGTGATGGAGGTATTCTGAAACCAGCTGGTGAAGATAATTGTGCAGTTATATAACTTTGCTAAAAACTCATTGAACTGTACATTTTAAATGGGTGAATTTTAATGTATGTAAATCGTACCTCAATAAAGCCTTTAAAAAATTAGTGATAAACTCGGAAAAAAAGAAAGGAGATAAAACCAATGTGGGAAGAGAAGGACGCTTGGCTGGGAGGGAAAAACACACATGTATTATCCCATTAGGAAAATTAGGAACAGCAACTTCCCTGATGTCATACAGCTAGCAAGTGGCAAAACCCACATGCAAACCTCAACTCTTTGACCCCAAACCCATGCTCCTTACCCCTCCACTAAGCCAACCTTCTCGCCTTATCACACAACTTGTCTCCAGTCAGCGCCCACTCACATCCCCACGTGACCAGAATATTTGTCCAAATAGTGCGTAAGCAAGAGGCACGCCAAGGTCTGATGTCCTCAGACAGTTCATTGAAGTTGCAGTTGTTACCTTTCCATGAGCTTGGAGTGCTGGGGTTGATTTGGTGCTTTTTGTATATTGCTCATCTGGCAGAGAATTACTACTCTGCTCTACGAGTTCCCACAGATGGCTTTATTTTCCATTGCTATTAAATTGGTTTTGAACAAGACATAATTCTTCAAGTGCCTAGTGAGCTCTCTGGGTTTGCTCAGGCAAGATTCCATAAAAATGTAAATAATCAGAACACTTCTGGGATTATTTATCACAACTGACTCGCGGCTGTAAATTTATGTATTAATTTCAGCTGTGAGCTTCAGTGGGGGAAAAAAATGAAGAGTTGAAAATAGACTCTCCCACCTAACACCCTCTTTATGTCCCTATTTCCCTTTGGCTTCCAGGGAACATACTGTAGAATGGGCCACAGATCTGAGTCTGAAAGATATTGGACAGAACTGAAGAGAAACCAGGCGGGAAAGACTCATCCATAGGCCACAGGCTTGTCTCTTACCACTCTCCTCCTTGCTCTTGGAACTCTTGCCACCCTAGACTTTTTTCAGTTCCTCCTGCTGATTCCTGCCTCAGGACCCTTGCACATGCGCCCTTGGCTTATAATGTTCTTTCCTCCCTTTTTTGCCTGGTTCAATCTTATCACCCTTCAGCTCTTAGCTTAGCATAACTTGTTCAGACAAGCCTTCCATGCCCACCCATTCACCAGACTTAAAGTCTGTCTCACCTACTCGACTGTAAACTTCTATAAACTTCATGAGGTTTGGGACCATGTCTTTATCACCTGCATCCCCAGAGTCTGGCCCAGAGTGGAAGATGGATGAATATGTGTTGAATGAACTAATGGGTCCACTTGGAGTGGGGGAACATAGCAGTGCTCTCAGTGCCCTGCCCACGTGCCCTCAGATCCCTTTGCCATTTCTGCACATAAGCACAAGTGTGCAGCCCCAGATCCCTTCACCACTGTCTGCACACAAGCACAGCTATGCAGCCCCAGGTGTGCTTTCACTCAGCCAGGACCTGCATCTCATTGTCAAGGACTGGTCTCACTTTGTCTGTGTGTGCCAAGAGCTTGCAGTGCCTAGGAATTTATGTTCCTTTTAGGGGAAAACCCTTAACCAATTAGTGATGGGTACAGGCTTATAAACTTGCCTGCTCTCTTGTCTTAATGGGACAACCATGAGGGGTAACCTTGCTGCCCCCAGGGCCCCCCTGTGGGACAGAGCCACACCAACCTTCCATGGGTCCTGGCTTGATGACACCACACTCTCCTGGCCTCTGCCTGTCCCCATCCCACTTACTCACTCTCACCAGTGTTCCCTGAGAACTCCTCCTAATAAATCACTTTTACACACAGCCTCATCTCAGGGTCTGTTTCTGGGAAACCCACCCTAAAACAGAGACCCTTCTGCTGGAAAAGGTTCTCGCTGAGCTGTGATTAAAAGCACTCCAAGCAGCCAGACCATTTGCTGATTCACGTGAGGATAGGTCTTGCCAATAACTCTCTAACTGGCGAGGGGGAGTCATGTCCATAGAGGGGGGAATGCTAACCCCCTTCACGTTTGAATCTTCACCCCCATAACCCAGTGCCCCATTGAAAAGGGATCAGGAAGCTGGACCCCTGGCATCCCAGCCCATCTGGGCATGGGAGCCTGTTGGCTAGACTGACTTGTGGGGAAGCAAGATCATCTCTACCTGCTCCTTCTCCAGGATTTCAGCTGAGGCCAAGGCAGGGGAAGACCAGGCTTATATATGGGGAGAAGGGGGGCCCCTCTGGCTAGAGGATCTTAGGGGGATGCGGGTACAGGCTGTTAAGGTCTATGCAGTAAGAATGCCTTCAGCTTTAAGGAACAGAATATCCAATTAAACGAGGCTTAAAAAATAGGGGCATATTTATTGAGGAATTTGCTACAAAGAGAAGTAAGAGGGTGTTATGAGAGAGACAATTTGAGGAAACCTATATAGATGGGGTGGGCAGAAAGGCCTCCCTGAGGAGGTACATTAAATTCAAGGCCAGAGATGGAAAGGAATCATCTCCATCAGGAGGAGTAGCATGGTTGGCAAGCTATAACAAAGATGTCCATGTCCTAATCCCCAGACCCTATGAATCTGTTACCTTGCATAGCAGAAGGCAGTTGTGATTAAGTCCAGGACAGTGAAGTGGGGAGATTATCCCACACATCCACTGGACTCACTGTAACCACAGTCCTTATAAGGGAAAGTGGGAGGCGGGAGGACCAGAGAAGATGTGACAGTGGAAGCAGAGGTCAGAGTGATCAGGCCATGAGCCAAGGAATGCAGGCAGCCTCTACTTCCGGAAAAGGCAAGGAAACAGATTCTCCCTTGGAGCCTCCAGAAGGAATATACACCTTGATTTTAGCCCCGTGAGACCTATTTGGGACTCATGGCCTCCAGAACTGTTAGATAAGAGATGTGTGTCGTTTTAAGCCACTAAGTTTGTGTAATTTGTTACAGCAGCAAGAGGAGACTAATACAGACGTGGTCATAGAGGGAAGTTGTGCACAAAATCCTGAGGCAGGAGGAATTTTAGTGTATCTGAGAAATATGAAGGTGACCAGTGTGTCTGGGCCCTGTGATAAGGTGAGAGAGGTGGGTGGAGCCTTGTAGACCACCAGAAGAAGTTTGGATTTTATTCTAAGACTGATGGGAAGCCATTAAAAAGTTGTATTATAATCTAGTCTCCATTTTTCCAAGATCACTCTGGCTGATGAGTGTAGAAACAGATGGGGGTGCTGCGGTGAGGACTGGTAAGAGCAGAAGCATGGAGACCAGTCAGGAAGCGGTCCCGTAATCCAGGAGTGAGATGGTGATGGCCTCCACCAAGACAGTGGGGATGCAGATAGGAGCTGGCTGCAAGATATATTTCAGACACTGATTTATTGGCTCTGAAAAACTCAAATAAAATAATTTGGAGATCTTAATGCCAGAGGCCCTTTGATCAAATTAAAGCCAGCTTTTCAGAGACCACATGTTACCTCCTGACAGTGACAAAACAATATCGCCACAGAAGTAGTCCCCAGAGGAGGGACTCGGGGATGCTCTGATACAGCAGAAGGGGTAGAAAGAAAATGCATGTCTTCCTGAATGTCCATAGCAACAAATGACTACCTAGCGAGAAAGAAATTTAGCCAATGTGCAGAAGGATGGTCTGGCCACATTATGGACACTTGCAAAGTCAGAATTCTATTCATGGGGACAATGACTTATTCTCCTAAACAATGAAAAAGTCCTGACCTGTCTGAGTTCCATGCAAACCTCTAGCTCACCTCCAATTTGAAGTTACAAAAATGAGCATGGGGGCTTCCCTGGTGGCGCAGTGGTTGAGAGTCCTCCTGCCGATGCAGGGGACACGGGTTCGTGCCCCGGTCCGGGAAGATCCCACATGCCGCGGAGCGGCTGGGCCCGTGAGCCATGGCCGCTGAGCCTGCGCGTCCGGAGCCTGTGCTCCGCAATGGGAGAGGCCACAACAGTGAGAGGCCCGCGTATCGCAAAAAAAAAAAAAAAAAAAAAAATGAGCATGGATCCTTCAGGAATTCAGATTTGATGTGAAGTATTATATATCCAAAGACCTGCCAACAGATGTCACAGAGTTTTGGAAATGTTAAAGACTCATGCCTACTGACAGAAGTGTTAAGTAGAATCGGAGATCTGATTTTATTTTTAGGCCAGGAGGGAGACAGTGTTGTCCTGGGGTGACCTTCCTGAGTGACTTTTTCTCCTCACAAGAAACAATATTTATAATGATGACTCTAACAACAAAGCAACAAGAAAGCTCACATTTCTGGGCTTCCCTGGTGGCGCAGTAGTTGGGAATCCACCTACCAATGCAGGGGACACGGGTTCAAGCCCCGGTCGGGGAAGATCCCACATGCCGCGGAGCAACAAAGCCAGCGCACCACAACTACTGAGGCTGCGCTCTAGAGCCCATGAGTCACAACTACTGAGCCCACGTGCTGCAACTACTGAAGCCCGCGGACCTAGAGCCCGTGCTCCGCAACAAAAGAAGCCACCACAGTGAGAAGCCCGTGCACCGCAAGAAAGAGTAGCCCCTGCTCGCAGCAACTAGAGAAAGCCTGCGTGCAGCAACGAAGACCCAACGCAGCCAAAAATAAATAAATAAATAAAAATATTTTTAAAAGAAAGCTCACGTTTCTTGAGCACTTACTATGTACAACAATCCTAGAGACCTATTATTACCGCCATGTTAGACATCAGGAAACAATCTTAAGAAGTAACAGAATTTGCCAATGTCATGCCAGGAGGCTGTGGAGATGGGTTTAACTACAAAATCAAGTTCTAAATCAGGGATCTGTGAACCAAGGCCTAAGGGCCAAATCTCACCTGCCACTTGTTTTTGTAAATTAAGTTTTATTGGAACACACCCACACCCATTTGCTTCCCTATGGCTGCTTTTGCAGCCCAAAGGTAGAGCTGAGTAGTTGCAACCACATGTCTCACAGAGCCTAAAATATTCACTATCTGTCCCCTTACAGAAAAAGTTTTCCAGTCCCTATTCTAGATCATGCATTACACTGGGAGTATTTCCTCATAACTCACCCTCCTACCCTTCATGCCTCTTCCACACTAACCACCCCACTCACAAGCTAGAGGCTGTTTCAGATCATTGAATGAGGCAACCAGCATCCTTCCACTTCCCAGCTGCCTCCCACTCCCAGTTAGCCTGGTAAAACCCCTGCCATCCCTCCTCCTCAACCTGCTCCGTGGTTTACAGGAGAGAAGAGGTGGGGTGAGTGCCCTGCACCTCCGAGGCCAGTGCTACACCTGAGAGAATGAGCCAGAGACTCACTTGGGGGAACACACCCCCCAGGCGTGATTTACTCTTCCAGCCAACCATAAAGACCTGACCCGAGTGAGTTGGGTGAAACACTCATCCCAAGCAAGATTTCTATTACATGAAGCCTTTCCACTGGGGGCTCCTCATAGAAACTCCACACAGCCAGGGGGATGGGGAAACAGGGACAGGGCGACTAGCGTGATTCTGACCATCTTGCAGCCCTGCCCCAAAGCCAACAGGAATAGATGCAAAGGAAAGATGGCGGTCAGAGTCGGGCAACTGTACTCACGCCCTGTTCTCGCCTTACTTGCTCTATGTTGTTCCTTTACTCCAGCTTCCACTCCTCCTTGAGGCGGTACGCGGGCCTCTCACTGCTGTGGCCTCTCCTGTTGCGGAGCACAGGCTCCAGACGCGCAGGCTCAGCGGCCATGGCTCACGGGCCCAGCCGCTCCGCGGCATGTGGGATCCTCCCGGACCGGGGCACGAACCCGTGTCCCCTGCACCGGCAGGCGGACTCTCAACCACTGTGCCACCAGGGAAGCCCCTCCTCTTTGATTTTTTAAACGATTATCTTTGCATCATTTGTTTTCCACTTACCACTTTTGCTGACTGTTAAAGTTATACATGGTTAAGTATCTGATCCACTTACCTCGTTCTGAATTCTTGTTCTGTTTTGTTCTGGTTTCGGTTTTTTTGGCCGCGCAGTGTGGCATGCAGGATCTTAGCTCCCCAACCAGGGATTGAACCCATGCCCCCTTCAGTGGAAGTGCAGAGTCTTAACCACTGGACCGCCAGGGAAGTCCACGGGTTCTGAATTCTTGAGCCGTGACATCCTGGTTCATTACTAGGGCTTTGTAATAAGTTATTATATCTGGCGTTTCAAGTCATCTGTTATGACTCTTTTCTCACACTGTCCTAATTGAACCATAGAATTATTTTATTAAGATACTAAAAAATGTAAATTCCAGGGATTAAGTCTGTAAGCTAATTTTGGAGGAATTTAAATCTTTAAATGCTTTAGGTTCTCATTCAAGGAATTAATACAATTCTTTATTTTAACCATCTGTATTGCTCAGTAAATTTTTGCAGTTTTCTTCATGCCCATCTCCAGTTACAAACAGTCTGGTTATTTTATATTTTGTTGCTACTGCAAGTAAGACATTTAATGATAGTTTTCTTACTGGTTATTGAGTTTTAGATATTTATATGATATCAACTACGCTCCTAAACTGTCCTATTGAAGTTGTTACAGTTCTTATCTTATATCACTTATAAATGGTACATTGGTCTCTTTCTTTCTCATAGCTGTGTCTCTTATTTCTCTGTACACCATATGGTCATTGGTCAAGTACGTCACAACACACTTGACCAATGTAAAGGTGAGTGTATTAGTCTGCTAGGACTGCCATAACAAAGTACCACAGACTGGGTGGCTTAAACAACAGAAATTTATTTTCTAACAATTCTGGAGGCTACGAGTCCAAGAACAAGATGTTGGCAGGGTTGGTTTCTTCTGAGGTCTCTCTCCTTGGCTTGTAGATGGCTGTCTTCTCCCTGTGTCTTCACGTGGTCATCCCTCTGTGTCCTAATATTCCCTTCTTATAAGAACATCAGTCATATTGGATTAGAGCCCATCCTAGTGACCTTATTTTAACTTAATTACCTCTTTAAAGACTGTATCTCCAGATACAGTCAATTCTGAGGTAATGGGGCTTAGGATGTCAACATATGAATTTGGGGGACACAATTCACCCCATAACAGTGAGCAACCTTATCTCTAATGGGAATGCATCTGATGTTTCAACAGCAAGTCTGATGTGCACCTTGTTTAAAACAAATACTTTTATCACGCTTTTATTCCTAAGTGTTCAAAGAGCTTTTTATCAGAAATGAAGCTCAAATTCTATTGAAAATGTCTTTTTGGTATCTATTGACATGGGGTATTTTTGACCTATTTCTGTGATGTAATGTGTTAATAGATTTCCTGTTATGATATAGTTCTTGATCAGCATTCAGAATATATAAAGAAATCCTACAGATCAGTAGGAAAAGGATTCTTTAAATCTAGTATAAATTAGATAAAAGCATATAAACAGACAATTCAGAAAAAAGAATACACTTCTGATCAATGAACATTGAAAAAATCTCCACCTCGCTAGTAATCAGGGAGATGCAAATTCAAACGGGAATGAAATCCCATTCCACACAAGGGTTAGCAAGGATGAAGAAAGACAGAGCTCACACCCTGCTGATAGGAGAGGAGACTGCTACAACAAGCAAGGGCGAAAGGTACACAATGTTTGCTGTAATACTGTTTATAATAACCACCAAAAAGAAGGAAATAACCTGAATGTCCATGTGTAAAAAATAATAGATAAATAAAATATGGTGCGTTTATACAATGAAAGAGCTGGATCTGCTTGTATCAACGTGAATACATCTTAAGAAAGTAATGCCAAGAGAACAAAAGCAAGTTCTGGAAGGACACATTTAGAATAAAAGCAGTTATGGAATTTTGAGGACGTACAAAATAATGTGTAGCTAAATATTTATGGACACATAAAAGTTGTAGAGATACCAGACTCAGATTAGGAGGATAAATACCAACTTCAAAATAGTTGTTATCGCTGGTGTTTGCAAGGGGTGAGGAGGGATTCAAGAAGGACTGGAGGAAGGGAGGGAGAGGATGGAGTCCAGAAGCACAAAAGGGCACCTCAACTAATCTGTATGATTTTATTTTATTTCTTTTTAAATAAAATGATCTGAAAAACAAAAGTCTGTGCATTCTGGCTGAATCCAACTTGGTCATGGTGAATGATTCTATTAATGTATTATTGAATTCTGTTTGCTATTATTTTATTTATAGTTTTCGTCTAGTTCCTTGGTCTGCTGTTCTCTCCTTTTTTTCTACTATATTCTTCAAGATGGGATTTCAGGGCTTCCCTGGTGGCGCAGTGGTTGAGAGTCCGCCTCCCGATGCAGAGGACACGGGTTCGTGCCCCGGTCCGGGAGGATCCCACATGCCGTGGAGCGGCTGGGCCCATGAGCCATGGTCACTGAGCCTGCGCGTCCGGAGCCTGTGCCCCACAACGGGAGAGGCCACAACAGTAAGAGGCCCGCGTACTGCAAAAAAAAAAAAGAGAAATTGGATTTCAAGGTTGTTTTATCCTCATAAAATGAATTAGAGAGTTCTCTACGCTTTTTTATAATCTGGAACCATTTGTCAAGTATAGGTATAATCTGTTACTGGAAAATGTGAAAAAAACACATTAGAAAAATTTCTGTTCAAGGAGGTTATTTTAGAGCTAGCATTTAGTAACACTTTAACTTTTTAATTTTTATATGGTTATTTTTCTCTTTGGGCTTATTACTTTTTCATGAGTCAATTTTTGTAATTCATATTTCACAAAAGAATCTGCATCACTGAGATTTTTTTCGTTTCTTTACAAAGAGTTGTACATAGTAATATCTTGGTTTTTAAATCTCTCACGTGCCTTCTAGAGTTCCTCATCATTTTAAATTTTATTTGTTTTGGGTTTTTTCCCCTCTTCAGTCAGTTTGCCAGAGGTTTATCCATATTATTGGTTTTCTTCCAAGAGTCACCTCTTGGATGCATTTATCATAGCTTGAACTTGTGTGTTTTCAAATCCATGGATTTCTGCTTTGTTCTTGAAAAGATTTATTTTTCTTTACTTAAGATTTTTTGCCAATTTTCATACTTCTTGATTTTAAAGCTAACTTTATTCATTTTTATTTTCAACAATAAAAGCAAATTAAGGGCTTTGGTTATATCCTGTAAGTTTTCATATGTATTATTCACATTCTCATTATTCTCTAAATGGTCTTTGATTGTATATTTTATTGCTCCTTTGACTCAATAATTACTTAGGAGATTGTTCTTTTTTTCCACATTGCCATATAGTAATAGCTGTTCAGTATTAATGTGAAAAACACAGATCACAAGGCCAGTGACGTGCCTGGCGCAGTGCCCGACATGCCGGGAATATTTGCTAGATGGATGTGCTGACTGATCATGACACAAACATAAATCCCAAAAATAATGTCAACTCCCTAGTTACGTCTCAAAATGTTGCTGTTATATTATTATTTCAATAATAACAATGAAGTGAAAGGGAAAATAAGCAGAGTCAAAAGTCCTCTGCCCTTTAGTCCATTACACAGTTTGAATATTAGGCCTCCATGCATGAGCTATAGACAACATTAACCAACAACAGGAGGCTTCACACAACCAAATGAAACCACAAGGCTCAGACCTAATGAACAGCAAAGACCTTTTGGCAACCAGGGCCCGATCTCAGGCTCTACAGCTCTGCAAGAGAACCTACGAATTGCAGGCATGGCATATATCACATTTGCTGAAATGTAAGATGCAGGCCCCCCATGCATCCAATGTGTCCATTCTTCAGTTGGAAGGTCCAGCATGACCAAGGTCAATGGATGACACAATCATAGCCAAGACTGGCCAACTTTCCATGAAAAGACCCTTGACAAGACATGCCTACGCCCATATGCCCACCCGAAGATTTAATGCCACTCTGTACCTGTCCTTTGTTATAACGTGTTTCAGGGACATGGGAACACTTGGTTCCTTTTTTATATACTTTAATGATTTTTTCAAACTACAATAGTAATATATGCTCACAAGACCCCTTCCCTTCAAAGTAACTAATATCAACCATTTGGTATGTATCTTTCCATGTTTTTCCTGAGCTCATGCAAACATTCATACATAAAAAGTCACTGGAATGGATTTTCTTCTTTTTTTTTTTCAAAAATGGGATCATACTATACCAATTTGCTGTTTTTACTTAAAAAGAGATTATAGGTGTGTCTCCATATACTGTTTTTTAATAGCTGCATAAAACTCCAGAATATGAAATAATATAATTTTTTCAATAATTCCCTATTTTTGGGTATTCAGATTGCTTCCAGATTTTTGCAAGTATCAGATATGTTGTAATAAACATTTTTCTCCTGATCTGGTATTTTTATTTCTGTTTACCCAAGTTAAATGGCTGGGTCAAAGAGTATGTATATTTTAAATTACAGTAGCTCCTTCCAGATTTCTTTTTTGAATGGTTAAAGCAATCTTACTCATTCCAGCAAAGTATGAGAGCCCTTATTTATCCCACACAATCACAAGCCATGGATTATGAATCATAAGCCAAACTGATGAATTTCTAACATGATCTTATTGTCATTTTTATTTACATTTTCCTTCCCCCATAAGAATGAGCATAATTTAGTTTGCTTATTAGCCATCTGCATTTCCTCTTCTGAAAATTGCCTAATCCTATCGTTTGCCTATTTCTTTATTGGATTTTAAAAATCTTTTCAATTTGGAGAAGTTCTTTGTAGATTAGAAAAATTAACTCCAGAGCCCTCCTCAGTACTTTTCGTGGAACTCTCGAAAAACAGGCACAGTATTTTTGCTGGGATCGTTGGCATAAGAGAAATGAAAGTCTAGAGGTGCTGATGCCATCTTTGTCACTATGTGAAAGAGTGATGAAAAGAAAATAAATACAGAGAAAGTAAGTCAGAGTGGGGCATGACAAAGAGATAACAACATTATCTGAATGCCCAGATACAGCCATACTTGAAGCTGGAGCGTTGGGCCATTGCAATTTCTCAGTAAAGAGAGCCAGTAACTTTCCTTTTCGGTTTGTGCTGGGTTTCTGTCGCTTGCAGCCAAAACATTCCTGACTGTAGTGAGTTTGCACACACTGGGACCACAGTCTGATTCTGAAACAAGAACTTACCGTCCAAAAGAACTGAACATTCTAAATTCTGGGTCCAGGTAATATTTGAACTGGTCTGATCATTGTTCCCGGGTGTCCCTCAGGTTTTCTACTACACGGCAACCTATAAAGGTTTTCTGGAACAATTGCATACCAAGCCCATGGGAAGAGTTCACAGTGCACACCTGTTTATTGGTCACCAATGGAATTCAAGTCTCTTGGTTTATATCTGTACATAGATTGGACACACTTAACTGAGACCCAGGCCAGAAAATTTGTAGAAGAAATCACTAGCTACTCTTAGAACTGCTGGATATTTGTGGAAAAAGAGTCCTTGAATCAACAGATGTGTCAGAAGGCCTATGCAGGTTAGGTCTCCAGCTGCTCATTGAAAACACAGTGCCTCCCTAAATGGGCTGTCATCATAAGGTTGATTATTTTTGTCCTTTCTTAAACTATATATTGTGGGATTACTAGCTAGTGATGTAGGGAGAAGAGGAAGTAAATAGGACCATGCCTTATAAGGCTTTCTCTACTCTGGAAACCATTTTAACAGAGGGGAATCAAGGGTGCCTGATGTGGGAATTCTGATTAGTTGGGAGGGCAAGATACCAAAATGCTAATAGTTTAAATAAACTTGGAACATACTATCACAGTATCACAAATGGGGTCATTTAGGCATAATATTTAGGCACCCCCAATTATAACAACAATAATAGAAAGCAGTGGGAAGCAGCTGCATAGCACAGGGAGATCAGCTCGGTGCTTTGTGTCCCCCTAGAGGGGTGGGATAGGGAGCGTGGGAGAGAGACACAAGAAAGAGGGGATATGGGGATATATGTATACATATAGCTGATTCACTTTGTTATACAGCAGAAACTAACACACAATTGTAAAGCAATTATACTCCAATAAAGATGTTAAAAATAATAATAATAGCAAGCACTAACATTTTTTAAGTACCTACTGTGTGCCAGACATTGAGTGAAACACTTTTTGTGAATTACTCCATTTTTTTTCCCCGTATAACAACCCAATGAGGTAGGTACCAAAGCTTAGAAGAAATCAAAGCTTAGAGAGGGTCTATCGGGCATGTTCGGCTAAATCAGCGAAACTCATTCTCAGTGGTTTAACAAAATAAAAGTTTACTTATTGCTCCTGCTACGTAACCAATGCAGGTTGGCAGGGAAGACCCTGCCCACCTTAGGCTGGTGGATGCTCTATCTGAACCATGTTTCCATGACTACTGCAGCAGGAGGCAGAAACCATGGCGAATTGTGTGCTGCTTCTTACATGGAACAGATACCCATCACTTCTCCTTGCATTTCATTGACCAAACAAGACTCACGCCCTTATCCAAGGTGGAGGGAGAGGTGGAGTGCAATCCTACTTGTGCTCAGAAAGAAGATAACTTGGGGCTTCCCTGGTGGCGCAGTGGTTGAGAGTCCCCCTGCCGATGCAGGGGACACGGGTTCGTGCCCCGGTCCGGGAAGATCCCACATGCCGCGGAGCGGCTGGGCCCGTGAGCCATGGCCGCTGAGCCTGTGCTTCCGGAGCCTGTGATCCACAACGGGAGAGGCCACAACAGTGAGAGGCCCGCGTACCGCAAAACAAACAAAAAAAAGAAAGATAACGAAATATATTATACTGCTTTGAACTGGTCTCACCAAATACGATCACAGAGCACAGCTGGTCTGGCCTCTTCCAGTAGCAGAGAAGTTTAAATAACTGTGATGCCCTCTCCTTTCTTCTCTCTCTGTGACTACTCCAGGTTAACAATGGAAAGCTGAAAGTCTCTACCTCGACCACACACACCTGACTACATCTCTATTGCTTTTGTTATCTCATAGCTAATGGCACTTAGATAAATCTACATCCAGCCAGAGTTTCAGAAGGAAAATGTTTTGATGTGTTCCCACCAAGTATAATCATTCTACCAGGGCAGGTCTTTTGCACCTACTTGGGGAGGGGTTTTGTAGAACTCATGGTTAGGGGTGGGAGAATGGATTACGCTTTAGATTGCCTGGTGCCTGAAGGACTACTGGAGCTACAGCAAAATGTCTATTAGTAACAAAATGTTGCGATACATGTGGTTATGTGTTCACATATTTTCTAAAAGTGTGAAAATAGAAAATGCAAGTTTCTTGAAACTCCTCCCAGATGTCAGCTTTATTCACAATTTGGGCTGCCTCTCTTTCCCCTCACTACTCCCATTTTCTGTCTATAACACCTTTCTACAGGAATTCTCATCCTTTCACTTTATTTTAATAGAACTCTTAGCCTCTTGGGCATAAAACTCTTTAAAGTGCATATTTGGTTCATCAGGGTTATGGGTTTTTTTTCCAAAGGAAGTTTAAAAACCTTCCTTTTGTATTCACGAATAAATGAGAAGTGGTGTTATTTATAATTGGCTCCCTCTAATTCAGACTAAATGTAGATTAATCCTAATTGATAACACATAAAATTTAATTAAACCTTAATAAAGAACCTGGGAAAGAGTTCTCAGTAGATGATATCAATGGTAATGTCACACATCACTGCAGTCCTTGAGATAAAAACACAATTTGTAGAAGTATTTTCGGGACTTTGTGCAAGTCCAGATACAGGTCATTATTCAAACACGACATTCATTAAAGTTGTTGATAAATCTGAGAGACGGAGTACTCCCTACAGCTCACTGATAAGAAATTTGGACCACAAGAGCTCCCAGCGACTTCTTCAACCCTCCTTCCTCTCCCCAGCCTGTTGGTCAGATGGCTGCCCAGTTCCCTGACCATGAAGCCACCCCAAGTCATCGCCAGGAGCTGCTGTCACAACCCACATTTCATCAGATAGACCCCAACAAACAGAACATCTCACTGTAGAAAGCCAATTAACAATGCTACATAAACATCACCCTTTTGATCGATGCTCCCAGCACAGTAACAGTTTTATTTCATGTCCTCACGATATTTTTTTTAAGATTTATTATTTATTTATTTATTTATTTTTGGCTGCATTGGGTCTTAGCTGCGGCACGCAGGATCTTCATTGAGGCATGCGAGATCATTGGTTGCGGTGCACAGGCTTCTCTCTAGTTGTGGCGAGCAGGTTTTCTCTTCTCTAGTTATGGTGCGCAGGTTCCAGGGCACGTGGGCTCTGTAGTTTGCAGCACGCGGGTTCTAGTTGAGGTGCACGAGCTCAGTAGTTGTGGCACGTGGGTTTAGTTGCCCCGCCACATGTGGAATCTTAGTTTTCTGACCAGGGATCGAACCCACATCCCCTGCATTGTAAGGTGGATTCTTTACCACTGGACCACCAGGGAAGTCCCTTCATGAATATTTTATATGTTCAGGAGTGATTGAGAACTTGATCCAAGTGTTTAACAATTGAGGCTGTTAAGTCTGACCATACATCATTGTGACAGAATATGGGCTTTTTCAAGGGTAAAGATACAAGTCTTAACCACAGTGTAACTTACAGTCTCCTTAAAAAAAAACAAAAAACAAAGTAAACCTGGCAGCTATGGAATACACTATGTGCATTTATAATAACTATTTTATATATTGTAGTGTCAACATTTTTAAACTAAATGTTTTACATTCACATGTGGTAGGGAGTCTTGTCATTAAGGTGTGTGTGATATAGAGTCTGGTTGGTTTTCTCCTAACTAGACTGCACTTGTTTTTCATACGTAGTAAAATGCTTTGCGCATTATACCTTGCATAAGTCCTCATTCTACCACATGTTAACTAACCCTCTATCTGATAATGCAGACACTTAACGGGGGAATTTATTTATAAGGGCTCTAGAATATAATACAAGTTATACACACCAGCATCATCTGTTACTAATATAGTAGTTAGTGCAGCTTTTCTTTGTGTTGTGGTTGGTCTCATAACTAGGTTGAGTTTTTCTCTACCAAGAGGGAACAATACCGAACTTCTTTTCCTTGTGGAGTTTGTATTATAATAACCCTTAGGGTAAACTTGCTGTGGGAGAGGGACACACAGCTTCAGCTCATGGAACCTCTGACAGTTAAAATGGTGTTCTCTGGTATAAGGTCCTGGGAAAAATCACTTCATAGAGATGACTTTCCAAGTGGTTTTAAAATTTACCCTTCTATTGAAGTTTTTAGCTCAATTATGTATGTTGACTAAATTTACAAATAAACTTGTTTATCCAGCTAAGTGTCAAAAACCTAAAAAAAAAAAAAAAAACCATAAGACACAGTCTTTGCACTTAGGGTTGGGACTCCCCTGGGAAGATGATAGGTTAGTCACAGTCAGTTAATGCCATTATGTCTCAGGATGTGCATTCCTTCAGCAGGGCAGTCCCCCTTCCTCTACCCACTCCCCAGTGTGCAGGGGGCTCACTCCATGCCACACTCTTACTAGACACTGAGGATAGAAAAATGGACCAGAGGAAGCTCCTACAAAATCATCCATGGGGCTTCCCTGGTGGCGCAGTGGTTGCGAGTCCGCCTGCCGATGCAGGGGACACGGGTTCGTGCCCTGGTCCGGGAAGATCCCACATGCCGCGGAGCGGCTGGGCTCGTGAGCCATGGCCGCTGAGCCCGCGCGTCCGGAGCCTGTGCTCTGAAGCGGGAGAGGCCACAGCAGTGAGAGGCCCGCGTACCGCAAAAAAAAAAAAAAAAAATCATCCATGGGCAATTAAGAATTTTTGAGGCATCTGCATTTCTGTAAATGATTTGCAAGGCTTATTTAAATGCATCATAACTGCCACTGAGCCGACCGTCTATTCCCAGTTCTTTTCCTTAAATGTTAAAATCGAAAGACAGCACTCACCATCTGCTATAGCTCGAGATCAGCTCCTTCTCCCAAGGTCTCCTGACATGGCAGGCCATGCCTGGCAGCCCCATCTGACACAGCCTACCAGCAACATCTAGAAGCAGTCAGAACATCTGCTGGCCTTTCCTTTGCAATATGCAGCTGTTGTAGACTTGTCACTCTCGCCTCTTAGGTCACTTCAGCCTGTGGACAATCAGGATCCTGAGTCCTAGGACATTCAGCTCAGTTTTCATCCAGTCTGGGTCCTTTTCCTCCTGGTTGTTTATTCAGATGTTTACTAAGCACCTGCCATGTGCCAGGTGTGGTTATGGTGATACCATGGAGAACACGAAAGATGCAGCTTCTTCCCTGTGAAATAAAATCTATAAGGGAAACAAACTTTTAGTAAGTTCACTGGATATTGGGAAGATGTACAGAGTACTTCGGGAACATAAAATAGGTAGGTCCGCTCCCTTTACATGCAGCGTGGAACCCAAACAGCGCAATCTTGAACTTAAAGTTTTCTACCCACCATCTGACTCCTGGGTGAAAGGCCACGAGACTGGCTTATGGAGAAAGAGGGGCAGGAGATCCAGGAGGATCTTTCCAGCATCTGACAGCATACTGAGGAAAGAACACTAGGACAAGGAAAGTATGAAGGGAGAGAAAAGTACAAGAAACTGGTTAAGAAATTACGACACACGATGGATCCTTCCAAAGACTAGAGTTCACTTAGAAGGTCAAGATAAGAGTGAGCCCTGCAGGGTATGGAATAAGAGAGATTAGAAAAACAACCGGGGAAGATAATGGGGGGAAAGTAGCTGCAGGAGGGGACCCTTGCTATGGCTTCCCGCAACACCGCACCAAGAACAACGCACACGTAAAATGCTGCATGAGTGTGAGGCTGAAGCTTGGGAGGGCCTCAAACACTTCAAGAATGGTATTGATTTAGGTCTGCAGCTTCTCATCAGGAGATAAAGAAAAAGCAACAACATAGGTAATTCTTCATGTGATCACAGAACATAGTGCTCACGATATATTCTTTTTTTAAAAATTTATTTATTTTATTATTTATTTTTATTTTTGGGTGCGTCGGGTCTTTGTTGCTGCATGCGGGTTTTCCTCTAGTTGCAGCCAGCGGGGGCTACTCTTCAGGGCGGTGCGCGGGCTCCTCATTGTGGTGGCTTCTCTTGTTGTGGAACACGGGCTCCAGTAGTCGTGGCACACAGGCTCAGTAGTTGTGGCTCACAGGGGCTAGAGTGCAGGCTCAGTAGTTGTGGCGCACGGGCTCAGCTGCTCAGCAGCATGTGGGTTCTTCCCGGACCAGGGCTCAAACCCGTGTCCCCTGCATTGGCAGGCGGATTCCCAACCACTGCGCCACCAGGGAAGCCCTATATTCTTTTTTTGAGAGGGGAGAAAAGAACAGCTTGTGGTACAGAATGCATAGTATGATGTTGTTTGTGTGTGCACAGAAAACTTTTTAAGTCTGGAAGGATATACCCTAAATTGTTAGCGGTAGTCACCTCTGAGAGGTGGGAACAGAGTGAGATTCTTCGTCAGCACTGTTTTCATTTTTTATAATGATTCTATATCGGGTTGATGTTTGTCCAGTATGTATAGGTGCAACTCTGAGGATTGTTAAAATAATAAAATGCTTCCATATTTGTTATAAAAAGCCACTCTCCCAAGCACTTCCTCCCCCAGGAATCTTCCTCAATCTACCGATGATCCAACAGGTGAAAGGTTAATACCACGTAGAGTTTGGAGCTTCCAGGTCCCCTCTAAGGCCTGGGCCCATCCTGATTGGTCAGTTTGCAAGCTGGGCACATTGTTAATTTTTAAAATCTCTAGTTTACCAAAAAATTTATATTCCTTTTTTTTAAAGCATGGCTTTGGCTCCAATCAGAATTGCATAATGACTCTCCTGCAGGAAGAATATTAGGACACTGGTTTGCAGTTTTTATTGTGGTCACTACTCACATGTCAAATGACATTTAATAAATCACTTTTATAGGCTTACACAAATTCTAAAAATTATTTTTAAAAGCTTAAAGCAAATGGTGCTTCAGAGACCTTGTTTATTCTTATTTGCATTTCACCCAGATGTAAGCTGCCCAAATGAGATTCCTACCCAGGACTCTCTGCCTGATGCTATGTCACACGCCAAAGTGTGGTCGCTTCCTCCTGAAGGCCTGTGTCAGCTCCCTCCTTACCACTAATTTTATACTTGGCCTTTGTTCCTTAATATTTCTTATTATTATGTTCTGTCAGCCTAACTGCTTTGTAAGCACTCTGAAGACATAATTTAGCAGACTTTTTTTTTTTGTCCTCACTCTACCTAACCTACTGCCTAGTTTGCGGAGACTTTCAAGGATATTTCTTGCTATTGGTACTGAAACGTGTTATTTGCAAAGCGATCCTCTTCCCTGGTTACTGCCAGAACTGTCTCTGCAGGGTTAGTGCAGTGGAAGATACAAAGCCTATTATCAGAGGTTTAAAACAGGATGAGGGTAGGAAATATTTTTCCATCTTAAGGGGCAAAAATCTTTCATCTGCCTGCCTGTCCCAGTGGGTATCACTTTTACAGTCTTCTTTCATCCTTAATATCTTTTTCTATTCATACCATTATCTGGTAACAAATATTCTCTTTTCTCTTAGAATGGTTGTCACAGAATAAAAATTCTTTACTGATCTCAGATGTTCCATGCTGGACATTAGAAGGAGACATTGCTCTTATCAGCATTCCTGTGTCGGGAGGTCAAAGTGCCTTAAACTAGATGAAGGTCTTTAGCACCCTGCTGATCAGTATAGTTAATGAGCAAACCTCAAACTCCAGTAGTTCAACATACTGAGAACTTACTTCTCATTCACATGAAAGCCCAGTGATGGTATTTCTAGTCAGCAGGCGACTTTCTTCCATGCAGTGATTCAGGGATCGAGCCTCTTTCCATGTTATGATTCTACTTCCCCCCGAGACTTTGGAATTATCTGCATCCTGTTGGTAGAAAAAGAGAAATGGAAAAGGTGCCCACTTCTTTTTTAAAAAAAAAAAAAAGTGACACACATCACTTCTGCTCATATCCATTGGTCAGGACTAAACAGAGGACCGCACACTGATGCACAGGGCGCTGCGTCATGTGGTCCCTGGATGGGAAGTTGCCTCCCAGTAAAACTTCATGCTACAGAAAGGGGATCATGAGGTTTGGGTGGCTAGCCGGCCATCTGCCATAACAAATGAATTTCAAAGGCTTAGAAGATCATCTAACGAGACTCTTAAAGAAAACCATCTCCAAATGGAGGCAAAGGAAACATGTTCAGGTTTATTTTTCCCAAGACTTTTAATAACACTCCTGCTACTTGTCACAGGATGTGGGTTTTTATAGTAATGGGGAAAGGTTTTGAATTGGGAGGGGATTACGCAATGTGACAAGGGTACAGCCACATAAACCCTCAAATGAGGCTTATAGCATTGCATGGCTACTTCCATAAAGCTTGCGGGCGTCAGGAACTCAATAAAACATCCTGTAATTCTTTGAGCCAAATTGGTCTCCATTCTCTGTATCACCACTGCCGGCCAGGGCATCCCGGTGCTGGACCCATCCACACTTCCTGTCCTCGAGGCAAGAATCAAGCTTGTGAGGAAAACCTGAAGTAAACTCACAAAACATGTGTCTAATAAAGCTATTTCTTTTAAAAATATAAGCAACTGCTACTGGTCCATATGAGTATTTTTAAAGGATTTTCGTTCAGAGGGAAGAAATGTAATTCATTCTTTTCCCCAAAATAATAAAGAAAATTGCTACCGGGAACAGTTTGGCGTTTGAAACCTAGTGGGAGATTTCACCAGCAGATGGTTTAGTGGCAAAAAGCTTTTAAGAATTTCTGACTGCTAGAAAAAAAATATACGAGAGAGACACAGAGAGAGAGAGATTGACTTAATGTGACAAAGAAAAGGTGTATCCAAAGAAAGCAATCCTTATTCAAGGTCTGATGACTCAAACGATCCATTCGACTAGACCACAGATTCCAATACCTGGCTATGCATCAGAATAGAAGGAAGGCTTGTTTAAAATGCCTGTGAAATCAGAATATCTGTGGGTGGTGACCAGACATGCTGATTTTTCAGAGCTCCATAGATGATTCTGTTGCAAACCAGCGGCCTGATTATTTTTTCAATTCTGTAGTAGTTATGGAGCTAGGCAGCATTATTAGCTTAGCAAATACTCTGCATTCCTGGCCACTTGGCTGTCATTTGCTACACGCTCGAGTCCGCCAGCAGCCAGCTTTTCACCAGGCCCCTCATCTTTCCACACGAAGCATTTGGATGATGATATTGAGAACCCCACAGGCAAAGATGCCAGCGCATCTGATTATTTCATTTGGAAGCAAGGCAGGCAGAGTTCACAGCCAATCCACCCAGCACTATCTGCAGAGAATCGGAGCTACGTCACAGCCAGCGGCTCTGTCGAATACCATTGGCCACATCCTCTGGGAAGGCAGGGTGGTGTCCTGAGAGCAGCACATGCTTTGGCAGATGAGCTGTAACTCCCAGCATGGCCACCTGCCAGCTGGGAGCCCAGGACAAGTCCCTCCAACTCAGTTTGCTTTTTTGTAAAATAAGAACTGATCATCCTGACCTCATATTGTTGTGCATTGCAAAGGGGGAAAAGGGGGGGGGGAAGCATCTGGAAAAGAACCTGCCATAGAAAAGGAGCTTGATTGATGGTACTTTCCTTATCACATTTCTTTTAACCTCCTTCCCCCTGGACAAATGATCGAAGGCCAACAGAATGCATTCATGTTTTCCCAATACTCTATGAATTGTCTACAGGCGGGTTATCCAAGATAGAATTACAGAGGGTTATCCAGGATACAATGATAGAGGGTTATTCGGGATAGGATTGTAGAGGATTATTCAGGATAGAATTTGGAGACAGGTGTCCGTCTCTACTATTGTTTAAGTGAGGTAGCTCCCATTGAACGGGACTCTTACCCCTCGTCCCAGGTGTCACACCAACCAGAAATCATCTCCGAGTACCTGAGGCCAATAGCAGGAAATCCCAGATATGGTTTTTGCAGCTGTAACTTGGGTTATGGGCATGATCTCTGTGAGTCCCGCATGGTCAAGTAGTAAACTACATGAGATTCAAATTAATCACACTGTCGTAAAACACCAGACTCTAACTATTATTTACCCAGCACCAAGCAGATGTTTGCTTCCAAAGCTACAATCTCCTCTAATTGGCTGACGCTGTGCTGCATAAACTCCAACGCAAGCTTATGTTCTATAATGAATGACAAATGCCTAGAAGAATTCTCTGTGAACTGGCAGCCTCCCCCTCCAGCATGCAAATTACGTCGAAATTCCATCGGCAGACACAGATAAGCTCATCTGCATGATTGGCAGATGAGTGGATAAACACACCCATGAATTCATTGTCCAAATTCAATTCTGTTGGTTCATCTCTGTTTTTAGTGATCACTTATCTGTTAATTTATTCATTCAGCCAACTTTTATTGAGCAACTATTCCACAACAGACACTGCCTTAGGCTTCAGGAATAAAAGATGAATGAAGATGTGGTCTCATCCTTCAAGAAGTCCACCACGAAGGAAGGGAGACAAGACTGGGAAAGCAAAGAAAATGAACAATGTGAGAAGTGCAAAACTAGAGATGTGGGCAAGTGCCCAAGAGAGGGAATAATCAACTCTACCACAGGGCTTTATAGCTTCACAGATTTTCAAGTCAAAACTTAGAGGAAGATTTTAGAGTCAGCTAGACTGACAAGGTGTAGAAAGGGAGGTTCCAACAAAGAGAATAGTAAGGACACATGACAAAACATGTCGTGCTCTGGGAACTGCTGGAGCTTAAGGTACAAGCAAGTGTCTGCTCTGTTTTGGCTCCTTAAAAAGGGGCCCAGGTAGACGTACAAACTGCACAGCCCCTTTAAAGGGCAACATGGCTACACCTACTGACACTTCAAATGTTCATGTCTTGTTGTAGTCACAAAAGAAAGGAAAAAAGTGAGCCTCTATAAGGGACAAGTTAGATAAACTAGGGTACATGGATGGAGAGAAATACTACACAGACCAAATGCTATATTAAAAAGACATGAGCACACATTCTATATACTGATATGAGAAGATTTATAGTTATGGGAAGATCTCCAGGATATATTGTCAAGCGAAAAAAATAGTGAAATAAAGAAGAATATATACAGTATGCTACCTTTTGGGTAAGAAAGAAAATAGAAATACATATTCTTCTTTGCTTTGTTTTAATAAAGAAACCCTAAAAGGATGTATAAGAAACTAATACCTATAGGGGTGGCAGATGGTGAAATAGATTAGAAAAGAGGGAGAGGCGAGGCTTTGCAATGTATATCTTGTACATCATTTTTAATTTTTGAATCACGTAAATACACGGCCTATTCAAAAAGTAGGACTAAATTTAAAAATGTATCTGCATCATGGCCCAGCAATCCCAGTATTAATCACAGAGAATCACTCAAACACATGTGTAAGGAGGTGTATATAGGTATTTGTTGTAGCATTGTTTATTGTGGAAAAAGCTGGAAACAACCAGAATGTCCATTAATAAAATCATGGAATAAACCCTGGTATGTTCATACTTTGGAATATTATGCAACAGTTAAAATAATGAACTATGTCTACCAATGTGGACAAATATCCAAGGCTTATTGTTGCCTGAAAAAAAAGGTACAGAAAGAGATGATACCATGACTGTAACACACACACACACCCCCCAAATAATACAGTGCTATATATGCAGAAAGAATTCACACCAACTGGTAATAGTGCTTATTTCTGGACATGGTCTAGAGCAGTGGTCAGCAGTATTGCTTTGTAAAGGCCAGACAGTTAATATTTTAGGCCTACGAGGTCTTACTAATCAGCTCTTCTTATGGAGTACAAATGCTGACAATATATAAATGAATGAGCTGCGTTCCAATAAAACTTTATTTCAAAAACAGATAGAGAGCCAGATTGGGGCTGTGGGCCATAGTTTGCGACTCCTGGTCTAGAGAATCAAGATGGGAGGTGTTGGTTAAAGACTCTTTAATGTTTAGTTTTTTTTACAAGGAGAGTGGAAGTATGCCTTACTTATAGAACTAAAATTAATTGAAACAATATGGGTATGTTAGTCTGCTGAGGGTCCATAACAAAATACCATAGACTGGGGGGCTTAAACAACAAACATTTATTTTCTCATGGTTCTGGGGGTTAGAACTCCAAGATCAAGGTGCCAGGGTCAGTTCCTGGCTTGCAGACAGCTGCCTCTTGCTCTGTTCTCACATGGCCCTTCCTCCATGGTCATGGAGAGACAGAGAGAGTTCACTGGTGTCACATTTGAAGGGAAAATGAGGAAAAACTACCATTTATATTTTCTGGTACATGTGTACCTCTAGAAGGAGTCATAAGAGACCAGCAATGATCTCTGATGAAGGAAGGAACTAGGCAGATGCAAGACCAAGAAGGAAGGAAGAATTTATACTGACTGTTTATACTGTCTCGGTTTTAACTACGAAAATGTAGAACCTGGTCATAAAGACTGTGAAGAACTGAGAAGGGAAGAACAGGTGTCGGGCACCTGGGAAGGTACAGTTTGGAATTATCAGCACACAGCCAGCCACAAGTCAAAGCCACGAAGAAGATGAGGTTGTCCAGGCAGGTGTAGAGAGAAGGAAATGGTGTGGAAGACAGACCCGGGGAACAGGGTGGGCGAAGGGGAGGAGATGCAGTGCAGTCAGGAAGAGAACAGGGGAGGCCAGTGGCCTCAGAGGGTATATACAGTCTTCCTCACTTGTCTGAAGTTTCACTGTCTGCAGTTTCAGTTACCAGCGATCAACCACAGTCCAAAAATATCAAATGGAAAATTCCAGAAATAAACAATTCATACATTTTAAACTGTGGGCTGTTCTGAGCAGCGTGATGAAATCTCACGCCTTCCGGCTCCATCCCAAGAAACGTCCCTTTGCCCAGCATATCCTGCCCGTTAATCACCTGGAAGCGCTCTTGGTTATCAGATTGCCTGTCTTGGTATCTCAGTGTTTGTGTTCCCGTAACCCTTATTTTACTTAATAGTAGCCCCAAAGCACAGAGTAGTGATGCTGGCAATTCGGATATGCCAAAGGGAACCCGTAAAGTGCTCCCTTTAAGTGAAAAGGTGAAAGTTCTTGACTTAACAAGGGAAAAAAATCATATATTAAGTTTGCTTATGGTAAGAACAAATCTTCTGTCCGTGAAACTGTGAGAAAGAAAAAGAAATCCACGCTGGTTTTGCTATTGCACCTCAACAAACTGCAAAAGGTACAGCCACAAATCATGATACGTGCTTAGTTAAAAAAGGCATTAAACTTGTACAGTAAGCTATTTTGAGAGAGACCATATTCACATAACTTTTATTATGGTATATTGTTATAATTGTGTTTAATTATTAGTTATTATTTTTCATCTCTTACTGTGCCTAATTTATAAATTAAAATTTATCATAATACCTATGTATGTATGTATAGGAAAAAACAGTATATAGGGTTGGGTACTATCCACAGTTGCAGGCATCCACGGTGGTTCTCGGAACATATCCCCTGTGGCTAAGGGGGGACCGCTTTAATGATCTCTCAGCAAGAATACAAAGTGCAGACTTAAGCTTTCGGCAGTTGGATCGTTTCTGGGATGATATATTTAACCAGATAGTCTGTATTGTGTTCGCACTTTCTGTAGGAAATATATCATGTAGTTACATTTCTTCCCTGGAATTCCTTTCGCTCCTTGTCAGTGCAACCTGATTTGAGATGTAAATAAAGAGCGGAGATCATGCCCAGATCTCGGAAGTCTCCAGCTCTGCCACCAGCCCTGGATGAGAGCCATGATGGATGGTGTGAGGACCGCTGCATAATCGCTTCTGTTTTCATGCTCATTATCGTGCCCCTCATCTTCCCACAACCGACTCAACACATTAAAATCCCTTTGTTCCTTCCACAATGCTTGTATCTCCACTGCATCTCCAGCCTCCTTTAATATTGTTCATTATTGACATGAACATAGAAAACCAATTACCCAGGTGGCAGCAGGAGGTCATGTGCCCACCCAGCCACACTGAGAGCCTGATTCCCTGTTGAGATAAACAAAAATCCCCACCAACTGCCAAGCCCCTCACCTGTCCTTGGGCTCCTGGGGGCCACCCGACACAGCCATGGGGCTTTCCACATGTTCAGCTAATTCAGTGCGTGTCTGTTGTCACAGATGCTGCAGGTGAGCCAAGTGTCTGAAGTGCCAGGTCGGGCAGCTCTGCAGGCAAAGTAGTTGTTGACACAGCGGTTCAGGGCACAGCCTCCCAGAATATCTGAGTTCAAATCCTGGCTCTGCTAATAAAGCTGTGTGACCTCGGATAGATTCTTAACCTCTCAGTACCTTGGACCCCCATATTGTGAAATGGAAATAATAATAGTACCTACCTGTTGTGGGTTGAATTGTATTCCCCAAAGTTGAAGTCCTAACCCCCCAGGGCCTGTGAATATGACCTTTTCTTGGAAATAAGGTCTTTGCAGATGTGATTAAGATGAGGCCCTCCTGGGTTAGGGTGGCCCTTAAACGCAATGACTGCTGTCCTTATGAGGAGAGAGAGAGAGAGAGAGAGAGAGATTTGGAGCCATGGAGACAGACTCGCAGGGAGGAGTGCCGTGTGAGGACACAGGCAGAAATTGGAGTGATGCAACTACTAGCCAAGGCAACTACCAGAAGATGAAAGAGGCAAGGAAGGATTCTCCCCTAGAGCCTTCGGAGGGAACATGGCCCAGCTGACATCATTCTGGCCTCCAGAGCTATGAGAGAGTAAATTTCTGTTGTTTTAAGCCCCCTGGTTTGCAGCAATTTGTTATGGCAGCCCCAGGAAACTAACACACACCCTCAAAGCATCGTTATGGGGATTAATTAAATACACAAGCCATGCAAGGTACTCACGAGAGTGTCTAATGTCTAGCAAGTCATACAGAAATGTAGCATCATTCTCATTACTAATTATTATTACTACTATTATTATCGCTGTGGTTGCTTTTTCCCATAAGCAGGCAAGCATCCCTCACCATATTTGAGTAACAGCTGACAGATGGACAGACTGGGTACCACCCATCTTCACAGAACCTGGAGCTTCCGGTTGGTAAGTCCTAGGTCCACCTCTGGGGCAGGTGAAGAGACCCAGTTCTCCCGTTAATGCTGCCTGAGTCCCCTTTGCAGGGGGACTGTGTGCAGGAGGGCATCAAGGGCATTTGTGTAAGTTGACAACTTTCCAAAGACGAGGCTGGTCTCTGTCACACAGAATCATCCCGAGGGGAGGAACCAATTCTTTCATCTAGGTAATTGGGGCCTGGGTAGCATTGTGGTTAAGCACAAGGGTCTTGGAGTCAGACTGTCTGGTTCAAATCCCACTCCCTCCCTTTACCAGCTCTGTGACCTTCAGCAATTCTATAACCTCTCTGAACCTGTTTCCTCCTCTGTAATATGGGCACAGGCTGGCATAAATTATTGAATAACGTATGAGGGAATAGTCTGGGGAAGATGAGAAAGGGCAGTTTTTTTGGACCAACACAGCCCTTCTTCTTCCTTCTAAATCACACACACACACACACACACACACACACACACCTAGTGGCACTTCTGAGGTCACTCTCACAGCCTACTGTAACTATCTGTCCTTTTGTCTGTCTCTCTGTGTAGATTAAGCTCTTTAAAGAGAGGGGATGTGTGCCCCCAGCATTCTGAATGGACAGAGTAGTTGTGAAAAAGAACACATATTGAACAAAGTGACAGCTTTAAACCAAGGTGTCTCAGTCTTAAGGCATTTATATTCCAGCTTTATGAATTCTACTGTATCTAGTTACTCCCTGAATTCTTGTTCTCATAAAAATTTTCTTCCAATCAGGGGTCAGCAAACAAAGCCTACAGGCCACACCCATTCGTGTACATAATGTCTGTCAGTGGCTGCTTTCAAGCTACAACAGCAGAAATGAATAGTTGCAATGGAGCTATTTGCCTGCAAAACTGAAAATATTTACTATTTGGCCCTTTACAGAAAAAGTGTGTTGACCTCTGCTTTCAATCAACTCATTTTTAATCTAAATGCATTTTAAAACAGGAAACGTCATATAACTGATGTAACTGGAAACCAATATTCCTTGCCATAGATGGATGCCAACAATCAAATAAATATGTAACTATTAAAACAAACCACATACCACCTAAAAATACCTACCACGCCTCAGGAAGCCCGGTTGTAGTGGAGAGAGCAGAAGACTAGGTCCAGGGGAGGTGAAGCATGGTGGAAAATTGGTAGCCGAATTCTCTACAGTAAAAAACGTAGAGGGCTTCCCTGGTGGCGCAGTGGTTGAGAGTCCGCCTGCCACTGCAGGGGACACGGGTTCGTGCCCCGGTCCGGGAAGATCCCAAGTGCCGCGGAGCAGCTGGGCCTGTGAGCCATGGCCGCTGAGCCTGAGCATCCGGAGCCTGTGCTCCGCAACGGGAGAGGCCACAACAGTGAGAGGCCCGCGTACCGCAAAAAAAAAAAAAAAAAAAAACGTAGAGAGATTAAAGCAGAAGGGTTAGTACTGAATCTTGAAGGATACCATGTAATCCTGTGGAAGGAAGAAGAATACGCCAGTAAATGAGTCAAAGCAGACACACTTTGGGCAGAAGGAGAACTGGCATTTATAAGAGCAGAGACTCAGAGGGGACACAGGCAGAGGGACCACTGAGAAATGTAGGGAAATCTCCTCATGAATGAAAAGAATAAATTAAAGGCATAAAGGAAAAAGGACACTGGGAACCAAAAAAATTCTTTTCTTTTCAACACCTCAAAGTAATGAGCATAACTTATGAACTAGATTAGAAAACATCTCAGCACTTTTATAATGAAAACAGTTGATGTTAATGAGAGCGATAACATTTAAGTAGAAATCTGTTTACCTTTGGGAAATTCACGCATAACTTCAGTGATTGATTTAAGGACCACGGACCCGGACCCGACCGATTAACCTTCCTGGTTTGTTTTTAAAGGGTAGCTTGGCTGGGGTGCAAAGGCGTGCTGAGAACTCAACAGCCTGACCAATGATTGGGAGTGATTGAAACCAGGTGGAACAGAGGCCAGAGCACCCAACCTGGCCGTATGCTACAATGCTTTCTTTTCTGAGCATCACAGACTTCTTGGAAAAGCTGAAGAAAGCTATGCCCCTCCTTCCCACAAAAATGCACAGAAATACATACACCAAAACTTTTGCATTTAAATTTTTTCTACATTGGAAATGTATTCCTGCACGTGAAGAGAAGTTAAAAGCAATCTTTAAAAGAAAAAGTCTTGGTCTCTTTTTTTTTATAACTTATTTTAAGACTCAAGGTCTATTTGAGTGGTAGAGGGAATAGATCTAAAATTGCACATAAAACAGAAATTTTCAATTCTTCTCCAAATCACATGTATGAAATTGCTATGATTTCTTGGCTTGAATAAAAAGTTGGAATTGTGGAGTGGTCTTTGGTATCTATACCAAATCAATTCCAATTTTTCATTTAAGTGGCACCTGAATGATCAAAAATCCTGAAACCAAAAAATCCATAAGAAAAGAAAAGATCGGGGACTTCCCTGGTGGTCCAGTGGTAAAGAATCTGCCTTACAATGCAAGGGACTCGGGTTAGATCCCTGGTCAGGGAACTAAGATTCCACATGCCGCGGGGCAACTAAGCCCACGCGCCGCAACTACTGAGCTCGCCCGCCTCAACTAGAGCCCGCGTGCCGCAAACTACAGAGCCCACGTGCCCTGAAACCCCTGCGCCTCAAGTAGAGAGAGAAAACCCACACTCCACGACCAAAGAGAAGCCCGCACGCCTCAACGAAGATCCCGCGTGCCTCAACTAAGACCCAATGTCGCCAAAAATAAAAATATATATATATATAATTGTAGGACACCCAGCTTGTGTCTGGAGAATTGCGTTTTGATGTGGGGAACACCCCCTCCACATTGGAATTGGTACCAGAGTGTGTTTAGTTCCTCCACATCTTCAGGTTTTAACACACCAAGAAATGGATAAGGCTCTAACATTCTCAACTCCAGTCTGCAGAAGCTCTTTCTTTCAACTTTGTTAAGTTTGGAGTGTTGTGCACCTGCAAGGTAACTGACCAAAGAGCTCAGGGTTTTTCTGCAACATCCATCATGGTAGGACCTTGAATGGAAACATCTGCTTCATTCAGGTGGCTAATAAGTTCCTCCAAGCAAGCCCAGTGGTGAAAGACTTTGCTGCCAAATTATTTTGCAAGGGGGCTTTTCCCTCCCTTTTAAAAGTGAAAATTCTGTCCAGTGTTTAATCAAGAGCTTGGGGATTTGTTTTCTGGAAAGGCCACACATTTGTGTTTAAATAAAAACGTAATATTATGCAACCCTATTGTGACAAAAACTCCTTCAAAGACCAGTTTTATGCCACTGGACAAGACTCCTTTAAAGATTTTGTTGGAGTCTTTGATGTCAACGCAGACAGCAATGAAGCATGCAGCATCTCCACCCAAGCAGGGAAGCCATGGGTTGTCAAGCATGCCAGATGCTCCCTTCCATGCCCAGATGTTTTTTCCAGTTAAAGTCGTGCCAGAAAAAAAGAGTTTTCAGCCATTAACGTTTCCAAAGTGACCCATTAAAAGAAAACCTTTCTTCTGATTACACTAATATACACATAATGAAAGAAGAATCATAGATCCACACTGAAAAGTACAGGCAGTTTCGATCAATTGCAGGCTGAAGGGAAGAGGAATAATTGTAATTCCTGCTGCAAGACATCAGGAAGTAGGGTTCATCTCTTAGAGTAGGTGAGGTTATTTGATAGAGGCATTTGATTGGCATCTCTGCCCCAAGTCATAATGCAGCCTGGTCATTGCTAGGGCACAGGTCTTCTCTAAGACATCCCTTGTTGCACAGATGCTCTGTTGTTTGGCAATGTGAGAGATGAAGTTGTGGGGTGTTCCAAGATACAACTTCGGGGCAGAGGCAAAGGCACATATAGGTGAAGTTCCATCCTTTCCAAACCTTCTCCTCAGGAAACACACCTGTACTGCAGGATGCTACGGGGGGATGCTGGGTTGGAAGCTGCTCCTTCAGCGTTGTGTGTTTTATGGGCCCCTTGACAAGAAATTCACATTCCAAGACACATTGTGGCTTTGGTGACCCGTTATGTTCAGTAATGAAAGTGAAACTGAGGTATACATAAATTTCTCTGTGATTTTATTTCTCAAAACTTCCCAAACTAGCTAAGCTGAAGATTTCCTTAAGCATTATAAAAAAGTGTACCTTCTTTAATTTCTATCAATGAGAAATTAATCCAGGCATTGACATGTAACAAACATAAACTTTGTATATTGTCTTACAAAGCAAGCATCCCATTCCACGTCACAATTGTTTGGAATGAAACAGCAACTAAATTCGACAGCAAATTTTTTTTCAGAGATGTTTTCTATTACTTCAAAGTAACAGAAAGAAAGCTGGGAGAAAAGCATTGTGTGCATATGTGCGTGCACGCGTGTGTGTATGTGTGTGTCTCATTCATAGAACACTTGACACTCATCCACTGGCCCCATATCTGTCCCCCTTCCCTATACCAGGTTAAGAAGCTCTGCAGTTAACATTGACTAATCCACTTATGCTTGTACAGTCTATGGGGACATGCACTTCAAGTGGGGATAATCAAATGGAATTGCGGTGAGCTGTTCTGGGCAACCAGACTGAGGGACGGACATCTACAGTCAACATATATTTCAAGCCCAAATTGGCCCATATTTCCCACCATTTTATACTCTAGTATTGTCCAACTCCCTATTTACAGGTTTCTTCACTGATAACTGCGATTCCCTTTGGGATCCTGAGGAGTCCAGGTTGTTAGAGCTGGGCTCTTCCCTTTCCTCCTGAGAGGCAGTGTTGCCCCATGGCCAAGTGAACAGCTTTGGAAGTCAGATGGGCTTGGGTTTGACTCCCATTTCCACTCTTATTTTATCTCTTTAATAGTTATATGGCCTATTTAGTCCTTCTAAGGCTGTTACCTCAGCTGCAAAATGGGAATTAAAGGAGACAATATATCTGTAATAAAGAGTCTGACTCTATTTTTTATTTTTGACCACAAAGAGCTTTCAAGCCCCACTCCTTCCCCTCTCCCTTGGGCCGCACAGCTGAGCAAGCTGATAAGAAAGCCTGGGTGTTCTTTCTTTCGGTGATGGTAAGAAGTTGAAACCACACCAGCCCTGACATATGGACAGGAACACTTACCCCAGCCCTACCCTCAAACTATCATAAAGGCCAAAGCTGTCTCCTTTCCTTGCTGTGAAGGATCTCTTGGGGAAGGCTGCCCCTCTCCCCAGAAAGCCTCATCATGTGAGTAATAAACCTGTCAGACCTCTTGGGGTGTGTGTGACCTATGAACCAAATCTGGGGTCATGGAGCTCATCCCGCTTCTTCAGGGTGACACGGGATGTCTAGGCCATGACCACCACTGCGGACACCACCAAGGCAGGGTCTATCCTCACCTGCTTTGGCTTGCTCACTGGCTCGCCTGCCTGCTGGAACGCATGCTTTAGGAACTGTTCCTGGCTAGCATGCTCCCGAGTTGCGCTGCTGCCTACTGGCTAGCTCATACTTGGAGCTGAGCTGCTTTGGGCCTCTTTGCTGAGTTCTTTCAAGCCTCTGTTACATTTAACCAACCTAAATCAGAAATTTCATTGGCATTTAGGAACAGGAGTATGGAATTGGGGCCCTTCCTAAAGCAGCCCTGGGTCGTGGATCTTGGACTGGACCCATCTGCATGTCTCAGATTGAATTGTGTGTCTCAATCCCAGCATAAAACATGACTGCCACTAGGCTGCAAGGAATGGCTCTTACCCTGTGACCGTTGTATATGTCTCCACCAGGCTTTAGTTCCCATTTAAGGGAGGGCTCAGGGGAAAGATTGATACCCTATGCTTGCAGGGTGACCACTCATCTGGAGTTACGGTCATACTCCTAAAAGTAAACAGCCCACTAGGACCCTCAAAATGCCTTTGCTGCTGTCTATGCCTTCATCATAACAAAAATTTTTATCCTCATGGTTATAGGAAAAAACACTCGTGGCTCCCCATGCCACAGCCAAAGGGTTAATTCAAACATGGCTTAAGCCATGGACCGTAAAACCCAATAAAGCAAGCATTTCCATGGGGGAGACCCCTAAACCTGATGATACTAATTTGAGATTCTCTGGAGGAAGAAATTTCTAAATATGAGCTAGATAGAGAGGACCCCCTCCCAAAGTAGAGCTAGTAACCACCACCAAATAATAATAACAGCACCACCTGGAGAGGAGGGAACAAAGAAACTGAAACAGAGATCCACAATTTGGCTCAACTGGAATGCCAAAATTCACTACAAGAATTTGTACAATGAATAGATAAACGTGGGCAGATTGGTTTTTGCAGCCCTACAGCATAGGTTCTGAATTAACTATAACACCTACAGAGGTGCGCCGGTCGGCAAACCTTCATGGCCTTAATCCACACTGAGACTCAAGTTATAGTCATACCTGGGAATCCCACTTAATTTAAACAAGGTACCCCTATAATCTTAGGGTAGTTACTGAACATAAAATAGAAGACAAAATGCTGTGCCTCTCCTTAACCCATCAGAAATACTGCCTTGCCTGATTTCCTAATAAGCAAAGTGCCATTGCCCTAAAATATCCCATAGGGGACATGGACGCTCTGACTCAATGTGTGATAAAGTTAAACTAAGTCTTAAGCATACAATCAGCTTAACAAAACTGGGACCCCATGGACCTCTCTGCGCCTGGTTAAAATATTTAATAAGACCCAGTATATATCAAAACAGGGCATTTGAGATCGAAACCCATTATACAAGACCTATGTAGAGAAGGGGGTGATTATCCCCACTACTGCTCCATTTAATAGCCCAATTTGGCTTTTTCTTAACGCAGGAAGGAATGAGTGGTACTTCACCATGGATACCGCAATCTTAGTCTCATGATCCCACTCATTGAGGCCCCTACACCCAGTATTATTTCAATTACTGACTTCGTCCAATCAGCAGCTGGTAAATACTTTGCAGTCATAGATGTGGCTAAATCTCTTCTATTCAGTGCCTGTTTTAACAGCCTCTCAGTCACAGTGTGTCAGCACCATCAAAGGAACGCAATACAGCTTTACCTGTCTACACATGGGGTATCACAAAGCCCTGTCATTGTGCACAATCTTTGCAGGCAAGGTCATAATCACGTGTGTGATGGAACATGCTAGAAAGCTGCTGGTCTCCATCCCTAACCAAGATATCCCTGCAAAAGGATGGGACCCAAGGGTCAGTACAACTGGTTGAACTTCAGCGCTGGAAGCCCCATCTGCACACTTCTACAGACTCGTGGACCACTGCCGATGGTCTGGCCATCTGGTCTTACCGATGGCAAAAACAATGATTCCTTATCCATATTTGCCCCCTTTGGGGTAAGAAAACTCCATGAATCTCTTGCCTCACAGATCCCCAAAATATAAGTCCCATATATGTCTGTGTACCTACTAAAGCCAGAGTACAAGACCTCATCAAGAAACTTATTTCCTTCAGAATTTGACCAAAACTCATTTCACTTCTCAACATACACAATGCTGGGCTCTTTAATGAGTCACTCAATGTAAGTTTCATCTCCCTTACAGATCTCAAGATACAGGCTCATAGCAACCACAATCGCTGAATTAAACAAGTTCAAATTCAATTACATGAAATACAACACATTTCAGTCATTAGTCAAACATCAAGGATGAACTGTAATAAAGAATCTGTCTCCATTTTTGATGTTGGATTGCTGACGTCTTCCCAACCCACCCCTGCTTCTTCCCCTTCTGCCCCAGATAAGCAGGCTGATAAGAAAGCCTAGATGCTCTCTCCTTTGGAGCCAGCACACAGTTCACAGCCTCAGCCCTCACACAAGATCCCTCGCTCCAGTCCCAACCCTGAACCACCATAAACACTGTCAGTCTCCTTTCCTCCCTCTCAAGCCATTTTTGAACCTGTTTGGGGGTCTGCCCTACTCTCCCTAGAAAGCCTCATTCTGTGTGCGCAATACACCTTTTTCATCAATCTTGATATCGGAACTAAATTGGGGGTGGGGGGAGTCCCTGTCCTCTTTACAGAGTGACCAGTAGTACCTGGCACATTATGTGTTTAGTAAATGGAAATTAGTGTTACTTTTATTTCCCCATTTAAACTGATGGATATATGTAAACCTGATAGTTATCATATTTATGCTTGGATACAAGAGAGGCAGTGTATTCATCTAAGTGTTATCCTTGATGCCAAAGATGTTAGAGACTTCCCGTGCCAATGGCAGACACTTCATGTCACAGGATCCTGAGAACCCCCAATAAAAAACACTGAATGAAAACTTAAAGGATAAACATCTCCAGATCGAGGGAAAAGTCTGCACATATTGGGTGCTCAATAAACATTTATTGAATGAATGGATGGCCCCAGTATGGGGGATTTGAGAACTGATTAGACATAAGGCAGAGAAAAGGAACAAGTCAAAAATATTTCAGCATTCAGGAATGAGAAAGCTGCCCTCATGTGCTTTGTCCCTGCACTTGGCAAACTTTAGTGATTAAGAGAACAATGCTTTTTAAAAAAGTTTTGGTAGTGAGACATTCAGGAAAACCTATCAATAAATAGCAAGCCTGATCCTTTTTAAGACATTGTGTCTTAAAATGTGTGGAAATAATTCCAAAAAGATTAAAAGCACTGCAGAAACCAAGGAACCATTTTTTTCTATATCGTATTGATCATTCCAGTGGAACTGTTAGCTATCTTAGAAAGACTGTGGTTCTGAACTGCTTTTACCTCTAACTCTGAACCTCTACTCCTAAAGGATTGTTTCCTAAAGGAAACATTCAACCAGAAAATTTTAGCACATCAGAATCTCTCTAAAGATTAAGAAGTCTCTGGAAAGTACTGAATGTCTAAATTGAAAAGTTTTTGCTGTCACATTCAGGTATAAGTGAAATAGTTCTTCATATCCCTTTCCTTTCCTGTCTGTAGTTCACCTATGACAACTATTCTCTCAGAAGTGAAATAAAATGAAAGTCCATGACACTGAGTGTCAGTCGTGAAGGGACATGTGCCCAAGTCTGCCTTTGTTGAAGTGTTTGCAGAGACACCTGTCTGACGTCAAGCCTCCACTGCGCTGCTCTTCTACTCACTTTCACATAATCCAAAAGTCATATTTCAGATACACAGCTTCCACTGCAGTGACCTCATTAGGCCTAGCCACCTCTGTAATTCATTGAGAAGTCTCTCGTTTAAAGGTTTATTCCCCCTCTCCAGACTGTGTGGGTTGAGTTTCTCCCCATCTGGGTTGCTTGGAACAAAAATAACTACCTCAACTCCTTGTCACTGAAGCAAGAGGAGATGGCATCAGTTTCTCAGAACAGGATGTCATTCCCTTGTTAGCTACAGGTAGGACATTGGAGTGGCCCTCCTTCTGCTGACCTTGCTACACAGTGTTCCCACATCTGAAATGTGACCTCCAGAATGCCAACAGAAAAGGGACTCTGAGTCCAGCAACTTCATGATGCTAGAACACAGGAATCTGAGGCCCCAGCTTAAATGATCCCATTGGTTTGTTTAGTGCAGGTCTGCTTCCACATAACCAAGGGACGGCCTTTCAAACTGGCAGCCAAACTTCTCAATCATTGGTTGATCTGAATATCTAAACCTCATCCTCTAGATCCAACAAAAAGTCACCTATTGGCTGTACTCCAAGGGAAAGGTCAGGTTTGGCTGCTACCATTGGAACCCAGCACACATGGGACTGTTAAGAGGTGCAGGAAATCTGACTTTACAGCTTTTCTAATCTGCCCCCTATCTTGATTATTCTTTGGCACCAAGGTAATTTTCCTGCTTAAAGGGTTATTTTATTAGGGCAATGGGCAAGGTGCACATGCCTTAACTCAGTGCTTTCAAACTTCCATTAAACCACCTTCACTATTTTGACTACGTATCATTTACTCTATTATTTTCTTAGCCTTGTTTCTTAAGTCATTTGTAACTTATATTTTTAATCTTAAGCAATAATATCTAAGAGCTAATGAGTCTGGTGTGTTATATATTTCTTTTCCTAATACACAGTATACTAAATACCCATTCAAATATTTTTTAAATGTTCAACTTAGTACCATTTAAGATAATCTTACATACCATATGTAACAGTCAAGATTCAGGCAGGACAAGAAAAACTGAACAAGTTTATTTTATCAGAATTTTTTAAGCAGAGAACTAAAAATGCAAAAAGGGAACACTTGAGTTAACACAGAAATAGTAACTGCATGAAACAGCTACCATCCTGAAGGAACAGAGGGAAGTGTATGGGGTTATTAGTACCTAGAAGCTTGAGGGACCTCCCTGGTGGTCCAGTGGCTAAGACTCTGCACTCCCAATGCAGGGGGCCTGGGTTCCATCCCTAGGCAAGGAACTAGATCCCACGTGCCACAACTAAGAGTTCTCATGCCACAACTAAAAGATCCCACCTGCCACAACTAAAAGATCCTGCATGCCGCAGCTAAGACCTGGCGCAGCCACATAAATTAATTAATTAAATTTTAAAAAGAAGAAGGAGAACCTAGAAGCTTGGGAGCAGAGACCCTAGGAGCTGAGACTCAGACCTCTGAGAAGGAGTTGATGCCCAGACAGTGCTGGTGTCTGTGAAGGGCCTCCTGAGGCTGGTTCTGGGAGCGTGGGAGACGAAACTGGAAACTGGAACACCTGCTAGTGTAATCAAATGCCGCTGCCAAGGTATAGAATCATTACTGGAGTGATACTGGCGGGAAAAGAAAACAACTAAGAAGAAAGGCATCCCTTCTCCTTCCTCCTTCCTTCCAGTTTCCCTATTCACAGAGCCTCCAGCTGGCAAAGGAGAAATGCAGTTCCCAGATCCCCAGCCCCAGAATCGCTGAGTGAAAGGGTTAATTGAGAGACAATAGCTTCACAACCAGCACGTCACACTTGGCAAAATAAAATACTTCCATAACAAATGCTCAGAAGATAAATGCCTGTTTGGGCAAACATGCTCGTGTGTTGTGAGAGAGAGAGTAGTTGGAACACGCTTTCCAGACCCCTTCAAGGCCCAACAAACAAATTATAATTTAGACAAGTCTGGGATTCTTCGCAGCTCAGCTTGTGGTGAGGGTATTAGCTTTGCAACTCCAAACAAGCTAAGCTGTCTGTACAAAACCTGGCAGCACCTCGCCGGAAAGCCTGGAGCTGCTGAGAACACAAAGCTTTTTATTCCTGTTTCCAGCCGCAGGGGTTGAGCCGGCAGATGGGCGCTGTGTCTAGCCCTGGGAAAGGATACCACAGACCTTGCCTCCAAAGAACCCGCCACCAATATGGTGAGGCAAGATAAACTCTCAAAAGTTTCCACAGTGCAGCACAAATCACCTTGGCCATGTGCCCTGCTGTTGCTAGCTCCTGCTTTGAAATCTCCCGTGCCTTCCAATCACACAGATTCCTTACCTGGTTGCAAACATGCCCTCAGTTGTGCACCCCACCCTGTATCCCACCCTTTACAGTGTGGCTTTGCAGCTCCTCCCATCAAGAGTCGATTTCCTCAGCCCTTGTTTGGGGTGGCTGTGTGACTTGCTTTGGCCAATAGAATGTGGCAGAAATGATGGAATGCCAGTTCTGAACATGGGTCTCAAGAGGTCTTGTGTGCTTCCACCTTCTCTTAGAACCCTGCCACCATGGGAACAAGCCCGCCCGAGCTAGCCTAGTGCAAGATGAGAGACCAGATGGAGGAAAGCCCAGGTGCCCCAGGCAACAGCCAACCTACCCCTGGAAGCAGAAGCACCTACTGATACACAGCTGACCGCAGATGCAAAAGGGACCTCAGCCTAGATCACAAAAACTACCCAGCTGAGTCCAGCCTAAATTTCCAAGCTGCTGAATCATGAACATAAATTACTGCCATTTCAAACCAGTACATTGTGGAGTAGTTTGATATGCAGCATACGGCTACACATGGCCAACAAAGCTGTAGGAGAACTTTCTCTGCTCTCTCTCCAGCCACATATTTCATTTCTCTCCCCCTCATTCACTATTCTAATCCCTCTACCTGATCACTCTTTCCCCTCCCTCATCCACCAGCCAACTCTAACACAACTATTTTTAGATCTCAGCTTAAATACTCCTTCTGCCAAGACCTCCCTCAATCTCTAATATAAATTAGATCCATATCTTATACTCTTGCACAGAATATTCTACTTTTTCCTTCAAGGAATGCATCATAATTTGCAATTATACATCTACCTGTGGGATTCTTTGTTTAATGTCTACATCCTCCAGTCTCCAGGAAGCTCCATGAGGACCTCTCTGTACCCAGCACCTAGGCAATGCCTGGCACATAGTAGGTGCCCCATTAATTATCTGATGAATGACTGATGGTTTCCAAGTTAGACAACTGGGCATCCTTAATACCAGATCCTTAAGGAAAGAAATAAAAGCCTATTTGAAGGATCAAAGAAGAAATTGGTACCTCCTCTTCTTCCTTACTATTTTACCCATTCCTGGCACCAGTTCAGGATGCTTGGAATGGATGTGACTGATGACAGATATAGAATTATTGCGTTTCCTGGACCATGATTCTGCCAGGTTCTGAACCCATGTAGCAGAGGAAGCTAATTGTCCACAAACATCTATCCCTCCTTCTTCCTTTTATATTCCCCCATGGGGTTTTAACAGGGTACATGGCCACCCTATTGGAATCTCACTTCTCAGCAACTGGGTATGACCACATGACTAAATTCTCACCAAGGAAATGTGAGTGCAAATGATGTACCAGCATCTTCATCACTTTCCTTAAAAGGAAATTACTGGTCCTCAATTTCCTCTCACCTTTCCTATGAGCTGGAACTAGGATGTGGTGCTGGTGAGTCAACTTTAATCACAAGGATAAAGGTGAACCCCCAGGGGGTGCAGACAGAAGGAACTTGAGACCCTGGATGAGTTCATGGAACCAAGCTGCCTACTCAACCCTGGACCAACCTCGACCTGAACATGGAAAACAAATAAGCTTTAATCATGTTTCTGAGGCGTTGTATTTTAGGGCTTCTTTGTTACAGCAGCTCAGCCTGTGGTCTAACCAATACACCTCACCAAGTCTCCTATTCCTGGGGGAGTCAGGAAAGAGATGGATATAGAACATCAACTCCACCAGTCTTGGTCAGTGACCAGAGCGCAGAATCTTACAATGTTCCTTCTCCACATTCCCCCACCTAGTTCCTGTCATCAGATGACAAATTTCCAGTGGTTCTTTTCCCTTGTAGCTTTTACATTAGAGTGAGAGCTTACTGCCCTGGGTCCTCCTAAGACTCACTCAGGAAAGTAGGACACATAATCATGTTTGGTATAACCCTTTATCTTGCTGAGGCTGACAGAGTTTAACAGTGGTAGGAATTAGAACATTCTAATCACCAACTCATGATGACTCATACCAAAAAAATATTTAACTCATTCTACATTTTAAATTGAAACATACTTAATGTCTTAACCCAAACAGAGTCTGTACCCGGGAGATTCCTTACACAGGTGGACAGCTGGTCTCCTGAACTTTAAGAAAAGCTCTTTTTACACCAACGTGCAGGATTTCTCAAATTTTTCTATCACAGTTTCCTTAAGTGGGCAGGAAAGAAAATTTGTACCCAAAGATGTTTTGGGATTTAACACAAAGTAGCCCTCCACAAGCAGGGCATTTCTTTAAAGTGTTATATTTTATCTGTAAAATTCCAATGCATATTGTTTACATAGTCTGCTTGCTTTAATATGAAATAATGTTTTCATTTGTTCGCCATAACTTTTACGCCATTAAAATATGTTCGACCTCACTCATAAGAAGAAGAAAAGCAAATTAAAACTACGATAACATAATATTTTTCACCTATAAAATTGGGAACATTCTTAAACGTGATCCTACACTCTGTTGACAAGGGTATGAGAAAACAATTCTCTCCTCCCTGCCTGGTGGGACTGTAAGCTGGTACAGCCTGGTAGGAGGAGAGGGTGGTTAGACAATAGGTATCGAAAGTTTAAATGCAAAATTTAAATTCAGCCTCTGGGAATTCGTTCTCCAGATATTCCTGGACGTGCGTACAAAGGCACGTGTGCAAGGATTGCGTTCAGCGCTACCTGTAATAGCAAATGACTGGAAGCAGCCTCTGTGTCAGTCAATAGAAGACCGGATACATGAGATGCAATGGGTGGGTATGTGGCGGTAGGTTCTGGGTGGGTTCTCTGAGAAGCAGATGCCAGGCAGAGTGTAAAAGGTTTATTGAGGAGTGACAGTTATGAAGCAAAAGGAGAGGAAATAGGATTGAGCATGTGGGTGAGGGAAGGGTGCCATCAGAGCCCACTTTAGGTCCCCACCAGCCCAGAGGGAAGCCAAGATTGCCTGTTAGAGAAACAGCCAGGCCCTTGAACCACCACCTTGCTCAGTCCTGGGTAGGAGGCTGCCCCAAGAAGAGTGTGACCCCAACTCGACACTAAGGGGGGACCCTGAAAAAGTCCCAGCTTAAGGCTGTCAGCTCCCCACTCCTTGCAGCTGGGCAGCCAGTCCTTTCTCAAAGGCAGGTCTGGCGCAAGAGTCACCCATAAAATAAAGAAGAAAGAGAGAAACTTGCACTTCCTAGTATGGAACAGTCTCCAGGCTGTATTGTTAAGTGAGAAATAATAAAGAGCGAAAGAGAACACAATGTTTTGGAACTAGACAGAGGCCTTGGTTGCCCACCAATGCTGTCACTGAATTGTATACTTTAAAATGGTTAATTCTGTTATGTGAATTTCGCCTCAATGTTTTTTTAAAAAGAAAGAGAACAGAGTGTGATACTATTGGGTTAATAAAAAGGGAAATGCATTTATGTGCACAGATAGGTGTGGGCAATCTCTGGAAGGAGCTGCAAAACACTGGTGCTGAGAAGAGAGACTTAATTTTCACTGAACATCCTTGATACCGCTTAAATTTTTTGCCGTGTGCGTGTAATTACACCCCCTCTCAAAAGAACAGCATTAAAGAGGTTGTTTAATTGTTCTGATGAATGAATAAATTACTTGCCATCAGGAAAAACCAATTAAAAACTCCCCACAAAATTATTACTAGCAAGACACCATTACACTGATCTTTCCATTTCAGAAAATGCGGCCTCTGTCCAGGTGCAGGGCCATCATAGGTTCAGTGCTGTCCTTTGTCTCAGGGTCAGAGGACTCCAGGAACACAGACACAGTACATTTCTGAACCACGTGGCAAGTATCGATACTTGCTAGAAAAGGAGAAAAATTATATCTTGATGAAAAGTGTTCACCAGCTGCTATCCCATTCAGCCTGAGCAAATTAGCATGTCGTCATGGACTTCATTGTTTTAAAGATGGTGAAACGCCCAAGCCACTGACATCTCCCCTTTCATCACCATGAAAAGCACTGGCTGCCCCTGGGTCTCTCCACCAATTGCCCAAGTGTGTCTTTTGAACCCATTCGATGGTGTCACTCAATAGGGGCACTTCTTTCATCTTGGCTGCCTCTTTTTGACCCAAAATAATTTCAACCATTTCTACAGCTCCAGGCTCCACTAGGTTTTCTATTATCACAGGTACCTTTCACAGCGATTCTAAACTGACCTTTAATGAAGAGACAATTTTTTTAGCTGTTTGTTTGATTGTACTGCTCCAACCCAAGACGTTTCTTTTCAGTTACAAAACACACGAGTGCTTGGCTTTGCCTCCAAAGTCACACAATTGGTTTTTCAATGTCTCTGCTAGCGTTTTGTTTCATGCAATCAGTCCTCAGACTTTTCTCGACGGAGACATATGGTTTGGGCCCATTTTAGCAACTCCATAATATAACCAATTATAAAAATAAGCATCTAAGAATATCTCATGTTTCTAAGATTGACACCAACGCCCACTACTCGATGATTGCTGATTGTGGCTGGCAGTGCACTCAGCGTCTTTGTGGTCAAGTTCACTAGCAAACTCAGAAGCAAAGTCATATCATATCCAGGTCAGAAACAAACTTTGGGTTGTGTGGACATCCATCCTTCCATGTTACAAGTCACTGATTTTGAGATTTTGCTTCAAACTCTTACACCTTCTAGCTGAAAGTATAACTTTAAAATATTGCTGTTTAAGAAAGTAAATGAGGGCTTCCCTGGTGGCGCCGTGGTTGGGGGTCCGCCTGCCGATGCAGAGGACACGGGTTCATGCCCCGGTCCGGGAAGATCCCACATGCCAGGGAGCGGCTGGGCCTGTGAGCCATGGCCGCTGAGCCTGCGCGTCCGGAGCCTGTGCTCCGCAACGGCAGAGGCCACAAGAGTGAGAGGCCCGCATACCGCAAAAAAAAAAAAAAAAAAAAAAAGTAAATGAAAAATGATACTGAAATCCAAAAGCTAGAATTGTCAGCAATCCTACAGATTTTTGTTCATTCATTTATTCAACAAATATTTATCGAGTGCCTCTTTACATGCTGGCGCTACCTGGGGCCCTGGAAATAAAATCAATGCTGGGCAATAAGAACAAGGCCCTGATCCTGTGGAGCTTATGATCTAATAGGGAGATACAGATGTTAAGCAAATCATCACAAAAAACAAATAATTACATACTGTGAAAAGTGTTCTGAGAAAAATATATCACTCTTGCAAGAGAATAGGAGGCCTGCTTTAATTTGGAAAGTTAGAGAAGTGATATTTTAAGGTGAGAGTGAGACCATGTCTTAGTCTGTTTGGGTTGATAAAATACCAGACATTGGCTTATAAACAACAGAGATTTATTTCTCATAGTTCTGGAGGCTGGAAATCCAAGATCAGGGTACCAACATGGTTGAATTCTCATGAGGGTCCTCTTCTGGGTTATGGATGGCTGACTTCTCGTTGTGTCCTTACACGGCAGAGAGCAGGGAGAGACAGCAAGCTCTCTTGTGACACTTATAGGGGCACTAATGCCATGCATGATGACTCCACCCTTCTGACCTCATCTAATTCTAGTTACCTCCCAAAGGCCCCACCTCCTTATATCCTCACATTGGAGGGTAAGGTCTCATATGAATTTGGGGGGGACACAGACATTTAGTCCACAACAGACTTGAAAGATAAGTCATTTCACTGGTCCAGAGTGGAAGGAAAAGTGTTGAAGCAGAAGGGAACACTTTTGGAAACACATGGCTGGCAGGGACCAGACCCTGCTGGGCTTCACAGGCCACGATTAGAGTTTGGGGTTTTACGGTAACGTTAAGGGAGACTTTGATGGTTAAAATGAAGGGAATCACTTTAGCAGATGTGTATTTGTTTGAGGTTTCTCTGGCTTTTGTTGAACAGTCCAGGCAGGAGACAAAATAGAAAGTGGAGGGATCAGGTGAGAGGCTGCTGCCATGGACAGTTGAGACAGGATGGAAGTCTGGAGTGATGACACAGGAAACAGAAAGAAGTGGGTGAATCAAAGGTAGGTTTTGAAGGGACAACAGACAATACTTGGAAAGATAGCGTCTGTTCAGAAGCAGAGGAGTGAGAGAGGCAGAGTGTCGTGAATGACAGCAGAGCATATGACGCATCCCCTTTGGAAACCAGTCTTCCAGACCCTCTCCAGCATCATATCCAAGCCTCAGTTTCCTCCTCTATGAAACGAGGACACCACCACTTACCTCTTCAGGTGGTCGTGCTGATTGAAGAGGATAATGCGCGGAGAGCATCAATGGGCAATGCTCGAAAATGGTCTTCTTATGATCATCCCCTTTTTGCCCCATATCGCCAACCTTGCCCTTTGTAATATTACTATTCTTCAAGTGAGCTAGATTTTGTCCTCTCTTTGCCCGTCCACTCACCTCCACCCAAACCTCCTCTCTATATTCCATTTGTGCAATAATGAGGTTACCCCTTCTCGGTCCATAAGTGCCCCCACCGTCAACGTCCACGTCCAAGGCAATTTCTTCTGGGATGCTGAGCAAAGAGCTGGGCTCTCCTCTACCATCAGCAGGTCCTTTAGGTTCTATGATCTATTTAACAGTCCCTCATCTTTCATTATTTTTTATGGCAGGTGGGTCAGCTAGATTTGTCCCATCATGGTTGCTAGGGCATTTATTTACTCAAGAAAATGAAGAATAAAATATCTTCCAACAAGGTATTCTGGATATGCTCATGGCCCACACACAGTTCTCAAGGAAGAGTCCTCTCTCCCTCTTGATGAGGAAAATCATATCGGCTCCCTCACAACAAGGGGATGTCATCACGGAAATTTCTAACATGTAAGTTGTTGGCTGTTCTCATAGAGCTTAATTGCAACTCCTTGGGCCAGGAGTTAACAGAGTTTGTGGTAGCTGCTTCTGGACAATACCCCAATTAAGTCAATTAAGTAATTAATAAATAACTAAAGCTTAAAATCAATTGGAATAGTATTATGCCAACATCAATTTCTTGTTTTTGACAATGTAATCGGATTACATAAATATCGTTGGGGGAGCTGGGTGACGAGTATTCGGAACATCTGTAACTCTTGTACATCTTATGTTATTTTAAAAGAAGAGGTTATAATTTGAAAAAGCAAATGCAACTTAAAAAATTAATTATGGCAAATCTGGTTTTGAAACACTCTGCCATCGTACTTCTGCTTGCTCTGAGGAGGAACAAAATGCGTCACAGATCATCAAAGCTGCAAAAGCAGAATGGAAAGTCACATAAAAACTCAGGCAGACACAAGGCAGCAAAAATACCTCATTGACAGAGTCGGAGTTTCAAGCCGATTCTCACAGAAGCCTGGGTGGTAGCAGTGGTCCCCAGGTCTCGTGGCAAAGTTTATCTCCTATTCTGGGGCTCTCAGGACCCCAACGCAAGAGCCCTCCACCAAGCCAGCCAGCCCCAGGGCCGTCCCCACCTTCCTCAGCCTAAGTCCTGAGAAGTTCACTGGGCTGAAATGTCCACCACAAATTCGTTCTCCCATAACCCTTGGTACAAATGTCCCCAAATACGCCCGGTAAATTCACAAGCTGGACTGAGAATAACAACAGTAGCTAACACTGGGCACGTCCATCATCTTAATTCCCATAACACAACCAAGAGTTAGATAAAAGAATCCACTGTTAGGAGCTTCCCTGGTGGCGCAGTGGTTGAGAGTCCGCCTGCCGATGCAGGGGACACGGGTTCGTGCCCCGGTCCGGGAAGATCCCACGTGCCGCGGAGCGGCTGGGCCCGTGAGCCATGGCCGCTGGGCCTGCGGGTCCGGGGCCTGTGCTCCGCAACGGGAGAGGCCACAACAGTGAGAGGCCCGCGTACCGCCAAAAATAAAAAATAAAAAAGAATCCACTGTTAAACCAGCAATTCTAAACCAGTGGCTCTTCCACATGGTTTCCAACTCCCTTGGTAATTAGGGCCTGTCTCCCCGCCCCACCTTCATTTCTAACCCTTCTGGAAACCTTTGCCTCCTCCTCTGAGGTCAGAGAACTTATAAGTAAAAAAACCCCATCTTTTGAGATGTGGAGGGAGGGGTACAATCACTCTTGCCTTAAACCAAGATTATGAAAAATAAACTCGAGAGAAATTTTAAATGCCTTTGAAAAGATTTATAAATTAAATAGCATTTGTCCATCTCTCTGCTCTTTAAAATTATCACGCATGCACCTGAAGTTTAAGCAAAGAAATCCATTAAACAAACAAGCCCAAAATCATACAACACAGATTCAGAGGTGTATCCCTTCAGTCTAATGAATGTCCAATTCAGAAAACCATTTTGTCTTCAAACAGCCCTGAAGGTTCTTATCTTTGCTATCTTTCTGTATTGTTAGCAGTAATATTACATCTTTGAAAAGAAGAAAAACATTATTCCCAGAGCTAAAATGGAAAAGGCTTTGAACTATTTAGGGATAAATCAACCCATAGTTACCAATAAGCTGAAAAGAATGAAAGAGACTATTTCAAACCAAGTAGGCCCCTCTTACATATACAGTATTCAAGTGTTAATTTCCAAATCAGCCTTAGAATATGCACATATACATTCAAATTCTGCTGAAATGTCACACAAGCCCTGGTTCAATCAGATAAACAATTTAATTCTTTCTCTAAGGAAGGAAAACTCAAGTAAATCTTCTAGACCCTGATTCAGGTAGATATTACCAATCTAACCTCGTTCACCAGGATGGCATTCCTTATAACTTATACACAAATTTACCTTAACTTCATTTAAATTTTAAAGTGCTTCTCTCAGCTGAGTGGCTGAGTTTTGTAATGAGGAGGAATAGAAGGTACCCGCAAGGCCTTCAAGCACAGTTGGACTGTGTGTGCACTTCACAAAGGCACCTGACCAAGGTGATGAATGAGGTCAGAAATCAAGTCCTCCCTCGGATCACTTGTTAAGCCACCTGGCTTGGTTCAAGGAGTTTCAGCCAAAGGAAGGGATGCCTTTTGGTAATTGGTCCACTATACCGAGAGGAGGAACTTCTTTTGATTCACCTGTACAGAAGTGGTACCTCTTTGTAATTCACCTGAAGAACCATAGGTGCCAGCTGTGGCCCTGGACTCCACACACCTGTAGTCTGCCACCCCCAGGTGATGCACATTCCACTGTAGGGAGAACCAGGCTTTTGTCCACAGCCATCCCCAGATCCAGCCCTTCCCTGCTACTGTCTCTCAGCCTTCACCCTTATTTTCAACTTTGAACTTCCAGTTCCATGTATTTCTAGACCCATTCTTTCTGATTCTTATTTTACCTAGAAATTTAAGTACAGATATTTCCTGGAATACTCAGCCCTTGACATGTACAGACACATACAGTAAAGCGCACCATACAGTTATTTCAGAGATAAAGAAAATGTCACATTACAGATGAACACACGTCTGGTGCCCAGATGAACACCAAAGAACCTCAGTATCTGGAATTTACTGTCCTGTCTTATAGGATCATATGAAAATAGCTGGACAGATTGCCAGCAAAGTTAGGGGCTATGTTTGTGATAGGTTCGATTTAAAATATAGGACACAGGGCACATGGGGAATTCACCTCAGGGGCTGCTGGAGAATCTCAAAGAGATAGATTGTTATGCTCTGGAGTTTTATGACAGGCCTCTCTGATCAGGAGACACATGCAAGTACATCAAGATGCTGTCAATACAGAAAATCAGCCGGGTTTCAAATAGAAGCCCCAATCTGTTGACTAGTCAGCCACTCTTTTTTTTTTTTTCCCTTTTTTTGTAAAACTTTTTTCCAGCTTTATTAGGGTATAAATGGCAAATAAAAATTGTATGTATTTAAGGTGTACAACGTGATGTTTTCATAGATGTATACACCGTGAAATGCTTACCACAATCAAGCTAGTTAACATATCCACCTCCTCATATAGTCATCTTTTCTGTAGTGAAAACACTCAAGATCTACTCTCAGCAAATTTCAAATATACAATATAGTATTATTAACTGCAGCCACCATGCTGTCCATTAGATCCCCAGGACTTACGCATTGTACATAACTGAAACTTTGAACCCTTTGACTAACATCTCCCCATTTCCCCCAACCCTTAGCCCCTGGAAAACACATTTCTACTCTCTGGTTCTGTAAGTTCAACTTTTTCAGATTCCACATATGTGAGATCATACAGTATTTGTCTTTCTGTGTTTGGTTTACTGCACTTAGCATAATACCCTCCAGGTTCATCCATGTTGCTGCAAACAGCAGGATTTCCTTTATTTTTTAAATTGAATAATATTCCGTTGTATGTATATACCATATTTTCTTTTTTTTAATTTATTTATTTTTGGCTACGTTGGGTCTTCGTTGCGGTGTGCGGGCTTCTCATTGCGGTGGCTTCTCTTGTCGTGGAGCACAGGCTCTAGACACGGGCTTCAGTAGTCGTGGCATGCGGGCTCAGTAGTTGTGGCTCTAGAGCGCAGGCTCAGTAGTTGTGGCGCATGAGCTTAGTTGCTCCGTGGCATGTGGGATCTTCCCAGACCAGGGCTCGAACCTGTGTCCCCTGCATTGGCAGGCAGATACCTAACCACTGTGCCACCAGAGAAGCCCCAAAAGCATAGAATTTAAAAGGCTTTTCTCCAGTGGCATGTACTTCTCCTTCACATGCAACATGAGAACGTGATTCGAACACTGTCATTAGGGCATTTTCTTTGTTAGATGAAAATTTTGTTTGCATGCATTTTTCAATAGCTTTGAGCTGTTGAATAGCAATATATGCAAGAAAGAGCTGAGAGACTTATGTACAGATATTTTCTAGATCTATAACCCGCACTGCTCCCCAAGAAAGATGGGCTGTGTTGACAGAGAGGGCATTGTTCTGCTGGACACCTGGAGGAGTTTGTCAACGAGTTTGGGAGCAGACGTTAGTAAAAACGAAAAGTCTCTACAAAGTGGACAGAGGAAGAATTGAAAACCCTAAGGAAGATAACAGTCAACGAAGCTGGACACTGCCAAGTTGAAGAGTGCTATCAAGAGAGAGCAAGACAGGGCTTCCCTGGTGGCGCAATGGTTGAGAGTCCGCCTGCCGGTGCAGGGAACGCGGGTTCGTGCCCCGGTCCGGGAAGATCCCGCATGCCGTACAGCGGCTGGGCCCGTGAGCCATGGCCACTGAGCCTGCGCGTCCGGAGCCTGTGCTCCGCAACAGGAGAGGCCACAACAGTGAGACGCCCGCGTACAGCAAAAAAAAAAACAGAGGATTCTGCAGCACTGATGGGTCTGAGGATGCAGAGAAATGCGTGCTGGATGGGTTAGTTAGTCATTCACTGCGAGATGTGCAATACAAATCCGACTTTGGTCTCTCCATTGCAATCATCAGTAAAGTTTAGATTACTGTATTAGCTACATATCAGTGCATAACAAATCACCCCAAGACGTAATAGCTTAAGACAACACACCTTTATTATCTCACAGTGTCTGTGGGTCAGGAATTGGAGCCTGGCTTAACGGGGCCCTCCGCTTCAGGGTCTCTCACGTGTTGCAGTAAAGGTGTCAGCCAGGTTTCATCTTAAGGCTACACTGGGGAACACGTTGTTGGCTGAAGGCAGCTTCTCATGAGCTGCTGGCAGAGGCTGCCCTCAGATCCTTGCCGTGGGGCCTCTCCCTAGGGCCACTTACAACATGGCGGCTGGATGTAGCAGAGTGAGCAAAGAGACAGCGTGTCTGAAAGAAGGAAGTCCCAGTCTTTTGTAACTTTATCTCAGGGACAACATCTGGCTACATTCTACTGATTAAGAACAAGTCACTGGACCCAGCCCACACTCAGGGAAGGGTGTTACACAAGGGTATGAACACCAGGCGGCAGGGGTCATTGGGGGCCACCCTAGAAGCTGCCCACCACATTTACCCACTAGCACTTTCGTGTGAATGGGTTATTATTTGAGATGATTCACACCTGGGGCAATGAGGGGCAGAAATAGCATACAATTAGGAGGATCCCAGAGGCAGCGATTCACCAGGAATTCACAGAAACCCAGGTGGGGCTTTGGTTTTTCCTTGGTCATGAAACTGGGGGGCTCCTATAGCTGGTTCATGTTGTTATAAAGCAGAAACTAACACACCGTTGTAAAGCAATTATACTCCAATAAAGATGTTTAAAAAATTTTTTTAACCAAAATAAAAGAAACTGGGGGGCTCCTCACAGGCTGGATAGATTCAGCTGACCCCAGATTAATTTGAGAATTGTATCCAGGGTCATTAACTACAGGTGCAGTGCCCAGCTAGCTATTCCTGAGCCAGAAGTGACAGGAATGCATCTTCATGACATCAATAACAAACTTCATCAGATAAATGAAGGGCAGCATTAATTGATCTGACTCATCCATGCTGGAGGAGGACAACCACGCCAAATCAGAGGGACATGGGAGAAACTTCTTTGGGACTTCCTTTGCATTCTTTGGCACTGGATGTTCTAAATGGATCAGTCTGGTCCTGGCAGGAAAAGAATGGCACACTCAAATGAGGTATTTGAAGAGAGTTTAATGAAAAGAGTATTGCAGAGGTACAGGCAGGGTTAAGAGAAAATAAGGAATGCGAATTACCCTGGAATGGTCAGCAGTGGCAAGCCCTTACCCCCAGGCTAAAAGAGAAAGGGATAGAGAGGCTTCTGGAACCCAGAGAGCATTGTAGCTGTCAGAAAGAGCCGTCCAAAGGAACTGTGGCCTTCACGGAGGATGCGACCCTCGGGCTGGCAGAAAGGGAGTCAGGACCCTCCAATCTCCTGCTTGGCCCCACTGCCCAATCCCAGATGCAAGCCAGAGGCAATGATACGAGTGGCGAGTGGATCTGGAGGTCCACACAGGAAAACATCCAAACATAAACAAAACACCTGGCAGCTTGATCTGCACTTCTAAAAAGTACAGAAGTCATAGCAATTCTCCTAGGAAAGAGCAGACATGGGTAAGCTCTCTAAAGCTGCCATTCCAACCGGCATGGAGAAACACAAAATAGTTTTTAAAATAAAGCTACGACTGCCCAGGACTAGAGGCTTTACTGGGAAGTGTAATACAGGTTTTTGAGCCTGCCTCGGGATGCTCTAAGAGTGTCAGTCCTTGGGGAGGGTGGGAAGTGAAGAACCATAATATTGTATTCACAGAGATCCAGGCAGCATTCTTGCATATCAAGCTCCTTTCTTTCATTGCTTTAGCCAAGTACTTGACAAGACTGGTATGGGTGTTTGACTATGGGAACAGTCATGAACTATACACAACAAAGAGAAAAGCGCCCCCCCACCCCGCCCCTTCTGTGCAAAGACCAGGGAGGCCTTTACCAGAGGTCATACGACAAGATGCTGCTGGCTGCCAGTTAGAAAATCGGCCTTGCTAAGAGCAGGCTGCAGTACCAGCAGACCCAGGCCGTACAGGAGAACTAAAGGCCCCTGCCCTGCACCCCAGAATTCGTGCCCTGCATGACGCTAAGTCAGGAGGGAAAAAAGCAGGAGATGGTATTGGCTGCCGTGGGGGGACATGAGGCACCACCCTATTGGACAAACAGATCCGAACTTAAGTACTTGGAGTCAGCCGGATATGACTAAGCTACCTGAGGCCAAATTCCCAACTAGGAAGGCCCCCCGGAGGGTGAGTGTCATCTCCACAATAAGCCTAGGGCTCAAGGCTAAAACCTTGACCATTAAATGGCTATTTCATCATCTATGTAAAGATAGTTTTTAAAACCAGGGTCCCTGTAACCCATCAGACACTCAGGTGCATCTGAGCCAATTTCAGGCAAAAACAGTGTTGTTAGGGGCCCTGGGAAGCCAAGATATCCATAAACTATTTGTTATAGAGAAAATGACACTTTGTGATCAGCTGCACCCACCATAAAAAACAATCTGCAGACACCCAAAAATTACGAAAAAGGAAGGCAAGAGAAGCCATTCCAACCAGGTGTAAGCATCAGAAAACCCAACCCAGTTTTGTTCATGTAACTGAATGATCCACAGGCAGACCTGCAGGTATGGTTTGATCCAGGCTCCGAAAACTATTACCAGAACCTGGGTTTTCTCACATCATCCCTTAACTCCATTCTTCTCATTCCATTTCTTAATTCCATTCCTTCATACAACTTCTCACAATTTCAAGATGGCTGAACAGTTCAAGTTCAGAAGGAAAGAGAATCTTTCTCTCTCTCTCTCTCTCTCTCTCTCTCTCTCTCTCTCTCTCTCTCTCTCTCCAACAGTTGAATAAAAATCCCAGCCCTGGCTCCCCGATCAATCACTGTGGACTGGGGAATGAGAAATGCTGACTGGTTTCAGTGAATCAGAGCCCAGCACTGGAGCTGAAGGTGGCATTGATTCCACCTAATCCACGTGAGCAGAAGTCCCAGAGGAATGTTCCCAAAGGAAATTCACAGTATTGTGGGGAAGGAGGAACTGATGCTAAGTCACTATAAATGACAAATGCAAAAGATAAATAAACATACCAGGCTTCCCTCCTGCCAAGAAGCAAAAGATCCTAGAGGGAGAGACAGAAAAGGAGTAGGATGCCCACCCAAGGAAACTTTGCTGGGGTGGAGGGAGGCGGCAGGGGGTGCTCATGCTTGTGGACAGGTTTCCAGGCTCAGCTTAAATTCCAGAGCGAGTCTATTTCAACCAAAAATGGCCACCCAGCTCTCAGCTCCGTGTACACCTCAGTCACTGCCTCCCCTGCATTTGTTTCCCCTTATTCCGTGTCTTAGTTTTCTATTGCTGCTTAACAAATGGACAGAAACGTAGCAGCTTAAATAACACACATTTATTATCTCATAGTTCTGTAGGTCAGAAGGCTCAGCATGGCTCAACTGGGTTCTCTGCTCAGAATCTCACTGGGCTGAGATCATGGTGTCACTGGAGCCGGGGTCTCATCCGGGGCTGGGGTCCTCCTCCAGGATGGCTGGTTGTTTGCAGACTTCAATTCCTTCTGATTGTATGGCCGAGGTCTCTGTTTTCTTGCTGGCCATCAGCCAGGGACCTCCCTCTCCTCCTAAAGTCCACCCTGGGTCCTTGCCATGTGGTCCCCCCGTAGGCTGTCACATTCTGAACAGTTCTGTCATCAGGAAGGTCCCGGCTCCTTTTAAGGGTGTACCTGATCAAGTCAGGCACACCCAGACAATTGCCCTTTTGATTAACTCAAAGTCAACTGACTAGTAACCCAGTCATGGGAGTGACATCCCCTCACATGCACAGGTTCTGCCTGCCCTTGGGGGGAAGAGGTTACACGGGCCGTGCACACCAGCGAGTTTGGGGCCAGTTTAGAATTCTGTCTACACAGTTTGGTAATTGAACTCTTCTGGAATCAGCCCTTTCCTGTTCAGTCAGTGTGATTTGGGGTAGGGTTTGGGGTAATCTCCTAACCTAGCCTCAGCCAACTGGTGTACTCCACCATCCCAGAGACAGTGGTCAGTTCAGTGACGTCACCGGCCCCAAGCAGGCCCAATCAAAGTGAATCCAGGGACTTTTGCTGACATGACCAGGAAGGACCAAGTTCTCTCTCTCTCCCAATGATGCTAAAGTATTAGGCTATGAGTCTAAAGCTGATGGTGGCCACCATGAAAGTAGAGCCTGCCTAGGAAAGAAGCCAAATCTAAAGTCAGAGTCAAAAGATAGCAAGAGGGAAGCCAACTCCTGGGGATGTTGTTGGAGCTCCTGGATCCAGCTAGGCCTGAATCCAGACCCTTTCCCAGCTCTCAGCAGGGATATAAGTCAAGAGGTTCCAGATACACCACCTACAGGTGACGTGGAGGGGCTCCTGCTAGGCTGACTGCTCACCCAGCTGTGTGGGGAGGAGATGCCATCAGGAATCAGCAGCATGGAGGTGAGGGTAAGTTCTCCCCCCATGTCTGGGATACAGGGAGGGGCCTGGAAACAAAACCCTAAGTTAAATCTTCTAAGATAACGTTCACCAAACTGAACTGGTACAAAGACCCCTTTTCAAGGAAGCGGCAGGATGGAAACCAAGGGAAGCCCAACAATACGTGGATGCGAGACGGAACCCAGAGGAATTCTGGGAGCAAGAGACACCTTTTCAAAGTGGCCCTGGTGTCATGGGAAGAGGGGAAAGACCCGTGGGGTCCCACCTCCTGCCACGTTCGTTTCATTCAAAGCCACAAGGCAAAGCCCTGTGATGCCTGCGAGGCCCTGCCTGATCTGGCCCATGACCTCTCCAACCTCATCTCCTGCCTCTCCCCCACCCCACCCCTGTGTCACCTTGCTGGTGCTCAGACTCCTGGAGCTTCAGTCCTGCCTCTGGGACTTTGCACTTGCTCATCCTTGCTATCCTGTCTGGATATAGATACAGATGTTGATATAGATGTAGATGTAGACGTAAGTATAGGCATAGGTGTAGGTGTATGCACGCTGCCCACACCTCCTTCAAGTCTTTGCTCTGTCAACATCTTCTCCATGAGGTTTCCCCTGACCACCTGGTTTCTACCTAAAGCTTGTTCTCTACTCCCACTCCCACCACCACCCGGAGTTCCCAATTCTTCCTCCAGATTTACTTCTCTCCATAGTATTTATCACTATCTGATTCGTGCGTGTGTGTTTATTATGTGCCTCTCCCAGCTCCTGGCAGAACGTGAGCTGCACGAGAACCGGCTTGTGTGTACTCTGCGTCTGTCGTGCCCAGCACGGGGGTTGGCAAAAAGTGGGTTCTCAGTAAGTTTTTGTTAAATGAGTATATTCTTATCATATCTCCCCAGCTCCCCTGGAGCTGAAGTTTCCCAATATTTGCCTGATCAAAGGTCCTACTGAGTTCGGTTTGGTGTGAGGAGGAAAATGAAACATTGACATATTCAACAAATATGTCATGAACACCAACCATGACCCAGCCTACTGGGGACTGCTGAACAGGAGGAATATGGCAGTGAACAAGACAGTCAAGGTTTCTGCCCACAGGGGCTAAATGCTGGTGAGTTTTCATGCCCATTCCTCCAATCCCAAATCCTTCCTGGTGTGAGAGGTCCTGGAGCTGACTGGACACTAATGGGAACCCGCCAGTCCACCCATCAGTCTCAGGTTCCCTGACCCAAGATGTCAAGGTGGAGAGTGGGGTCTCGATGGGCCTGACATGACAAGGAGCAGATGAAGATGATGGGGGAGATCCGCAAGGGAGGGCAGCTCAAGGCCAGACTTGTTGACCTCAGTCACTTCAAAGTGGCTTCCAGCTTCCAGTGTGAATGGAGGAGATGACACACACCTGGGGGAGAGCCAGATGGCTTCTTCAACTGGGGCATTCTCCCCTGAGGATGGGCCGACACACCTATGCCATGTGCTATTACTTGACCTGAAAATTCTTCTGGGAGACTCCAGCTTACAGAGTCTTGACAGTACCAGGGAGTGTAGCTAAGCTGTAGGCTGGAGGGAATGATGTTGGATCAGTGACTGCTCAAGGGGAAATAGTTCAATAAGTCATTAGATATGAAATCTGCATGGCAGAACAACCATGTTATGGGCATAAGCTCTGACCCCTGAGCATCTGGGACCTGATTTCTATGACCCCTGATCTTGAAAATGGGAAACAAGTGGAAGTTAGGGGCCATGACGATGTATCAGGTAGCACAGCACTTGACAAAGAGCTTCACAAATGGGCATGGGTACATGGTAAATGATGGGAATGTGAAGAAAGGGATAGAGTGCATCACCTTCCTATCCCCAGCATGGGACCAGCACTGTGCACGGAAGGCATGTTGATGACATGGAGTATAAGTCAGCTTTGGTTGCAGTAACAAATAACCCCCAAATCTCAATGGCTTCCCTTAACAAATATTTATTTCTTGCACATGAGTATTCAGGTTGGCTGTGGCTCTCCTGGGCTCGGCTGAGCTCACCTGGGTTCTGCTGCTCTCAGCTTGGCTCCAAGCTGTGGGTTGGGCTCAGGTCTGCTCCTCATGTCTCCTCACCCACAGGTCTCCTCACATGAGGAAGTAATTGCCAAGAGGTCAAGCCAAATCACGCAAGCGCGGCTAAGACTGCTGCTGGTGGACCGTCATTCATGTCTGCTCAACGGCCAAAGCCCAAAGTTAGCAGGTAGGGAATTAGACTCTACCTATTGAATTGCATGACAAAGCCACACAGCAAAGGCTTGGATATTCCATCCTAACAGAGGGAGTGAGCAGAAGATTTGAGAACAATCGTCTAGTCTTCCTACCCACCCACCCTGCAGCCAACAGGACTGTTCCGGAGGGTCTCAGAGACTGGAAGGAATTCCTCAGGGCCAGAGCTCTCCTGGGAAAGGACAGCCCCTCCCTCCAGATTTCATCAGCATGTATCTGATCTGGCTCATGAAAAGCCAGGATGAAAGTGAAGGCAAACAAGGTAGGTTGCAGATGTCTCCAAGGATCAGACAAGTTACGTCCCTTTCTGAAACAATCAGTACCTGGGGCAGTGGAGGTCGAGAAGTGTACAATGACCCTCCTGTGGTGGCTGAGAATCCCAAGAATCGCTGGACGTCCTGGATGGATTTGCAGAGAGGACACTCACTTCTAGAAGGCTTCAAGACATGCACTTCGTAGACGTCCCGCTTAGACACTGTGTGGTCTGGAATTCTGCCGGGCTTAATTGTTTATTATATACATGTTTTATAGGGAGGCAATATAGATGTTTTAAAGGACCTCAGGAGGCAAGGGTGGGCAAAGAAATTTTAAGGACAAATAAATACGGAATATTTAATATTAAGTTGTTTACTGTCTCTTCCATGACAGCATTTCTTCAGTAAAGCCAGGTAAACACACACACACATTTGCACACGCACCCACACACATAGCCACCTGTCCTTGGCAGTGGAGCCCATCCCAGCAGCTGTGGCTGAAGCCCTGGGTTCCAGGACTAGAGAGAATAGCTTAATTCTAAGCCCCACTGGATGGTAGGCTGCAGTTGCAGAAAGACTCCCACTCCCATCAAGCCTGAAGGTGGGGTTCTGTAAAAGGATATAGCTGCGAGATATTCAAACATTTTAATAACCAGTACAGCACAGGTCCTGACCGATCAGAGCCATGGCCAGCACACTGTGACCTGCATGCCAGTGTCCGTGATCTCTGCAAACAGCTGGGAGAAGTTGCAGAAGGTGGAGGCTGGGAATCCAACGGTACGGCTGACACTGAAAGGTGAACGGGAGTGGCACCTGCGCTGTGACCCGCTGCTTTCCTGTGTGCAGAGGACTGAGCATTTCAACCGCAGACCCCAGGGGTCCTGCAGGGCATAAGCTGGATTTGTCTTCCTGCCTGAGGCAATCACCAATTATATGTGCTGTGAGGCAAGCTGGCCTCCCGCCAGAGGAGGAGAGGACGGGATCTACAGAAGCTCTCTCTGATCTAACTCATTAGAGAAGTTCAAGAATACCCATCCACGAGGCAGCACAGGGCAAGATAAAAAGTCAGGATTTAAATCCTCACTACTGGAGAGGCCTCAGACAAGGGTTTCTTACCTCTCTCGGGCTCTGTCCCCTCATCTGGAGAAAGGGAGCCAACAGCATCCACCTGGCAGGATCGTGATGCTGATGACATGAGCTAATGACACAGCTAAAGCCCTCAGAGGCAGACTTAGCCTCCCAAACAGGACCTGCTATTGTCATCCACGACGGGAGGCGCAAGCCAGGAATGAAACCAAAAACAAAGGATCAGAAGGGAAAGTGAGACGCCAAGACTACGTGATATTGGCAGCGTGAAGTCCAACGCAAACGAGATTGTTGTTATTGTTCCTGCCCAGGATAATCCAAGGCTGGAAGAAAGTGGGGATACTGAGCGAGGTCCAAGGCCCCTCCGATGGGAATCTGGGCAGACACATTCTCACCCAGCGTCCCTCTCCAAGCAGCTGGTCCAGCCCAGCTAAACTGGGGCTCGAGTTTGTAACAAGACAAACGATCTGTGCTAGAGAAGCAGCATTAGTGCCCACTTCCCTGCCAGGATGAAAGAAAACCGGATCAGACCCCAAGTAACACCCGCAGGGCCACACCCTGGTCTTTCAATTTTCTGTAATAATCACATGTGACATCTGAAAACACACCAGCCTCTATAACATCTAGCTATGATGCTGTTTAAGCCCCACCCACCTCTGATGGAACACCAGAGGTTTCTGGACACTCAAGCAGGCTCTTCTTGTCTCCAGATGAGACGTCTACTGTGGATGTGACCAGGAAAAGGGCACAGAACGTGCTGGTGGCAGCACAGAAGTACTCAGGATGCCTAAATTGCCACCTAGGTGATGTGGCACGAAACAACTTTGTTGGCTGAATTTGAGAAGGCATGACACCTGGGAGGCGGCAACGCGCCCCTTCCTGAACCAAAGGCCAAGAGCGTCCTGCGAATTTCCAGAAGTAACTCCATCCCAGCCTCCAAAAGGATTGGGCCAGAGGGTGCGTTTGTTCTGCTGTGCCAAATTCACAGGAGTGACTGGCTTACACAGTTTATTTTCTCTGATTTCAACCCATCCCCAAAGCCTAGAGCAAGAAGAAGAGCCACCACCTCCATCAAGAAAGGAATATTTTGAAAGTTTCACCGATAATTTCACAGCCATTCACTCAGCCGCCTCCCAAGGAAATGGAAGGCATCTGGAAAATGTATGTTAAAATTGATTCAACGTTGAGCCATGTTAACTGTTTTAATTTCCAAGCAATGCCATGCCCACCAAAACATCAATTAGTCCCAGCAATCAGGCAGGAGTATTGGCGTCTGTTGCGGGATTCATTTATTTCAGCTCTGCGAAGTATCCAAGAAGGAGAAATCCAACGCAGCCCATAGCTCCAAGGAGGGGAAATTAAGCCAGAATTGAAGCCATATCAGGCCCTGGCAAAAACGGCGCCTTTGCCTGCACCCACTGCTCTCCGGCATCTCCCTCTGGAGGGAGGGCAGTGACTTGTACCAAGGTCTTCATGCTTTGACAGGAAACACCCCTCCCTCCCCAGCTTCTCTGTCTCCAAGCTGGAAAACTAGGGAGACTGAAATGAGGCAGAGAATGCCTCCCGGCTGAGGACACGAGCCAGGTTAAGAACGTGCGAGAGCATTTTCAACAATTATTCTTCCTTTTAGTGCTTCTTCAATGCCAAGGCCCCGGAGTCTCCCTGCCCCCACTGAGGCTCTGAGTCGGGGTGCGGGACTCCCACCGTCTGCAGCGCCCTCGGTCTCCACGTGCCCTGGGCGGCTGCCTGGGCCCCAGGGCAATGCACAAATGCCGCTCACCACACGAGCCTGGGCATCAGGACCAGCAGAGGGCAGCCCAGCCCAAGACGCTGGGAGACCCAGGCTCCTAAAAGGAAACAAGACAAGACAAGAGTGCACAGGAGGTCTCAGCAGCCCGCGGAGGGTGGACACACCACGCCAGCTCCCTGTGCCTCTCCCTGAACCACTCACTAGATCTCGCCCAACCTTGGTTTGCTCAACTCCTAAACAGGAATAATGACCCCAAATTGCAAGGGACGGAAAGGCGAATTAAATGAGACTGTGTGAATCAGCGACTACCAGAGCTGCCTTAATCATAAGAGTCACCTGGGGAGAATGCAAAAAACGCAAATTCTGGGATCCTCCCCGGGCAAGCTCTGATCCGGCAAGTCTGGTACCAGGCCCAGGGATTTGGAATTTTAAGTATCACTCCCAGATGATTCGGATGATGAAGCAAATTTACGAAACGAGAGATTAAGTGCCTGGCCCACTGGAAGGGTTCACCCAGCTGCCAGCCCCAGCTCAGGCCTGTGGGGTGAAAGGAAGGGGAAGGAATCTAGGCTTCTCCTGCCTGGCGAGCATCCATCAAAATTACACATGCCCAAACCCTCTGACCCAGCAATCCCACGTGGAAGAGTTTACCCCGCAGATATACTTGAACAGATGCAAAGTATATAAGGTCATCCGCCGCAGCACTGCTCGTAACAATATAAAAATAGAAACAACTGAATTGTCATCTACAGAGATCTAGTTAACTACAGTTATGCCGTAGCCAGAGAAACAACAATCGCACGGCTCCTAGGTACGGATATGAAGCTACCTCCGAGGTACACTGTCAGGTGAAAAATGCCAGGCACAGAACAAAGTGTATAACAAGTTTTGTAAAAGTGCAGGGATAAACTATGGATATGCGTAGAGTATCTCTGGACAGATACACAAGCTGGTGACATTGGTTGCCTCTGGGGAGGGGAGCTGGGCGACTAAGGAACAGGGGATGGGGGAGATAGCTCACTGCACACCTTTTCAGACCTTTTGTGTTTTAAACCAGGTGCATTGCCTATTGTGTGCGTTATATAACATACACAAAACACTGTAACATTTTAAAATAACTTTTGAATGTATGCATATTATATTTCAATGAAAAGGCTTTAAGATGATAGTAAGTGGCTCTGGTTTGCAGGTGCTATGTCTGGCCACTTGTGGCTGCAGAAATTGGGAATCCCCCAATTTGCTATCCCCAAGGGAGGCGGGGGCAGACCTGGAGACAACGAAGCTTGTCTCTCTGGATTTTGCACTCACTCTTCCCTCTACCTGGGACACTCTCCACCTGGCTGGGTCCATCTTCTCTTCTCTTGGTCTGCAGCTTAGGAATCACTGTCTTCTGGAGGTTTCCATGGCCGCTCCCCGCTTTCCCAAGCCTAGGTAGCTGCTTCTCCCGAGCATTCCCTGGGGGCCTGCGTCCCCCCCTCACAGCACTCCTTGTACTGCCTCATGGTCGCCAGGGAGCAGCAGTTTCCCTCACCCCCATGCTGGACTGGGAGTTCAGAGAGGACAGAGGACACGCCTGGCTGGTTCACAGTTGCCTCCCCAGAGCCCAGCACCAGCTTAGTCCAAAGGCGGTGAGAAGTGGGAGAGTGAGGGGAGGGGGAGAGTAAGACAGGCAGGGAGGAAAGACAGGAAGGAAAGCCACACCCCCGGCCCCTCTGTCTCAGCTCAGCCCTTAGTCACCACCACCACCTTCTGCTGCTTTCCTCCCCTGGTCTTACCAGATTTGAAATCTTCTTTATTTATGAGAGAGCCTTACCTGCCTTACTCACCTCTGTATTCCCTGCTCCTACCGCAGGCTTGGCACATAGTATTACCAGGTGCCCAGTATATGTCAATTGAATTTATTAATTAATACTGGACGGTGAGGAGGGAGGAGTAAAGGAACCACTGACAGGACTTAAGTCCTAAGAAATTCTGATTCAGTGGGTTCTGGGTGGGGTCCACGGGACTGGCAGTATTTCAAAGCTCCCCGGTGGGGCTTCCCTGGTGGCGCAGTGGTTAAGAATCTGCCTGCCAATGCAGGGCACATGGGTTTGAGCCCTGGTCCGGGAAGACCCCACAGGCAGCGGAGCAACTTAAGCCTGTGCGCCACAACTACTGAAGCCCGCGCTGTAGAGCCCGCGAGCCACAACTACTGAGCCCACGTGCCACAACTACTGAAGCCCGCACGCCTAGAGCCCGTGCTCCGCAACAAGAGAAGCCACCGCAATGAGAAGCCTGAGCACTGCAACAAAGAGTAGCCCCGCTCGCCGCAACCAGAGAAAGCCCGCGCGCAACAACGAAGACCCAACGCAGCCAAAAATAAATAAGTTTTTTAAAAAAGGCTCCCCCGTGATTTTAAGGTGCTCTGGAGTTGAGAATCATTCACATGTGCTCGGTAGGGCCTTTGGATTTTTCTGGGAATGCAGGATCTCCAAGGACTGTCAGAGAGCCCACCCTGAATTTTAGGAACCTTCCCGCTGCCCCGGGTCTGGCAGGGCGGACCAAGGGACTAGGAAAGGGATTAGGAGTCGGGGACCGGGCTGGGTCTGTCCGGCTCACCTGGAGGAGAAAGAGAGGCGGGGGTCCGGGTGGGGCTGGCGCTCGGAGGCGCGTCCAGCCAGGAGCGTGTCTTGGCGCCATCTAGCGCCTGCTGGAGGCTCTGCAGCTGCAACATGCTGAGCTGCCGGCGCTGGGCTGGGGTCACGGCCGCGGCGTTTTCCGGGCCCAAGAAGGCGATCTGCTCCGCGGACAGCTCCTGCAGGGGAGAGGGGGCAGCGCCCTCAGAGGCGCCCCTCCGCGGCTTTCGCAAATCTCGGCCATCCGCCCAGCACCCGCACACCTTCGTCGTACCCATGTGCTCCTCTTTAGGATTTTTACTTAAAATCAGATCACTCTTTCACTACTAAAATAAACTTATTTTAAAATGAAAAAAATTTAATGGAAATTTCCAAAAGTGGAAAATTGGAATGACTCGCAATAAGTACTCATTTAAAATATGCCATAATAAATAAAACGACACTGTTGAATTGTAGCTCTATGTGTTGGCCAACGATGTCTGAACCTGAGGCCTCTTTAAAAACAGAAAAAAAAGTGTTATAGAGGTGTTAAATACATTTTAGCTCCAAATCGAGACTTCCTCCTCCAAGTAATCAGTAGTAAAGGAGAGGTGAAAAGGTGACAGTGTTGTTTAATGCAGTGCGAGGTTCCACCCCACCCCACCCCCAATGCTTCAAGTCCCCCACCTGAGAAACACTGATGTGGAGGAGAAAACACACACCTAAAAGGCAAAGACCTGAATCTGTGTCCCGGCTCTGTCACATAACAGCTGTGTGACCTTGGGCAAGTTTCATAGCCTCTCTGGGCTTTTGGACTAGATGTGGGATGGCACAGATAACTCGTCTTCTAAGTGATTCTAACCCTTGCTGCTGAGTCCTGTGAGGGCTCAGCGAAGGGAAAGTACAGTAATCCATTAGTGATGTCTGCCATGGACACCGGAAATGGGAAATTCTGCGGAGAGCAGAAGTCCTCTGAAGGCCCTGAACAAGATGTTTTCTGAAGTCGCTTCCATCCTAGAGAGGACTTGGTGACTAGTTCCAGTAGGTGTGGAATGAGATGGGATGGCAGGGGCCTCTAAAGTCATCCTGCTTATTTTCTAAGGGCCCCATAGATTCTGAGCAAGGGGGTTCTGCTCCTTCACCCCATCTTCTTCTCTCCTTCACCTTCTTCTTTCCCGTCCAGGTTGATGCTTCTCTGGAATCATGTCATGCCCCTGCTTAGAACCCTTCCCTGCCACCTCTCCAGGCCACAGCTCAAGCTCCTGAACATGGTAACGAGCGCTTCAAGCTCTGGGTCCTGCCCACCTCTGCAGCGTCCTCTGCGCTGGCACACTTCACTCCTGGAGAACGGAGGTCCATGTCTGCAGCCCCAGAAGGCAGCACTTCCTTCTGCTGGAACACTGTTCCTCCCTCTCCACCTAGCTAACCCGTCCTGCAAAATTCAGCATCACCTCCCCCCCACCACAAACACACACACACATGCACACACACACACACACACACACACACACAGAGGACATGCTCTTCTGGCTTACACCTTATATCTACCATTAATATAGAGTCTGCATTATAAAAATTATCTATTTTTCCAATGTTGCTGCTTGCAACCCACAGGCCAGATTGAATCTCTAGGCCTATTGCACTGTGTTTTAAAATATGGATTCAAAGTGGTTGCCAACATTTAATTATCAGGAGATTTCACATGAAAATGAGATTTCTGAATTCTGATAAAAAAGGAAGATCCAGCAATACTTGGCCCACATTGTCACACTGCATCAATGTGCCAGAGATGAGAAGCAGCTTCCCCAGATTTAGACAGGGCTCTCCAGTTCACTTCAGTCCCTACCCTGGCCACTGCACTCCCTTATGTTACTGTTCAAGCCCCTGAGGGCACTGTGTTATACCCCTTCACCAGTGCATCCTAGGTGCACCAGCCTGGAGCCTACATCCTAGTGCCTAGGCTGGAGCCTACCACAATGTAAGTGACCACTAGGAATTTTTGGAGTAGGTAAGCTACAGACTGCATTCCAAACAAGACCAGGAGAAAGTGCTCAGCAACAGTACCAGCATCAAGAACCAAGCTGCCTACCCCGTGCAGAGCCCCCAGAGGAGAAGCTCAATGGCATTAAGGACTCTGACTGACTTATTTCCCCTAAACAGCTATCACACCTGTTCTGTGCTGGGAACTGTCCCGGGTGCTGAAGCGGTTCAAGGTCCGCTCTCTTTATTAAAATGAACCAATGATGTTGCATCATGGGAGTTTGTCTAGCCTCCTGGGTGTGCCTTATCCAGTTTTTATGGACAGAATGTGTTTCCAAGTTACACAGCGGGCAAGAACACCAGCGTCACTCCACATCAGAGCAGACTGTCCCCACCAAACCCTCTCCTAATCTTGTACATGGACAGGAAGGAAGGACCTCTCACTGGATACCCTGCTTCCCTAACCTCAGTTGATCCAATTCAACCCTCTCAATTTTTTCCATAGCTGTTTGTCACCTGTCCTACTGTGGCTTCCTTAACACTTTTCTTAAAATCAATTAAAATATTTTACTTAATTTTATTTTAAAAGGAAATGTTATACAGGAAATGTTATCCCTCATCTGCAATTCTGAAGTCCAAAAAAGTCAGAAAACAAAGTTTTTTCCAACGTTTAAGACAAACTTATTTGCCAGCAAAATCTGATCTAAATTGATGTGAGACCATTTATAGTCTCTACTTATTCCAATTAGTGCGATCTGTCACAGATTTCTTCACAGAAATATTAATGCATTGGCTTACAAGGTGCTTCCCCAGACACTGCTGAAGGTATTAAGTTACAATACTGTAGATCACAGAGTGATCTTCCTAAAATCTGGAAAATTCCAAATTCTGAAATATATATATGCCCCCAAGTGTTTTGGATAAGGGAATATGCACCTGTCACACCATCATAAATAGAAAATCAGTACCAGTGGCTACGAAGAGCAGGAAACCGTAAAAATAGATACAATTAAAAGATAAATTTAAATTGAAGAAAAAAATACTTAAAAAAACAAAAACACCTAAAATTATCTTGTGATCCATCCGCTGTTGGCACACAGCTCTCCTCTGGCCCTATTAGCAGAAGGCTGGTTGCAGGTCCCTAGACTCCAAGGCCCACCATCTGCCTCCCTGTGTGATTTGAAATAGGGTCAAGCTCCCATTCTCCTTGAGGAACTGAGTACCTACTTTGAATATCTCATCAGGAAGGCATCTGATTGCTGATGGCTGGAAATATGGCATCAAATCCTTGTCAAGCATTCGGAGCTCTTCCTTACTTAATCCAGCTGGGGAGAAAAAGGAATCATGAGGGTTTAGTTCAAGCCATCAGAACTCCATTTGTTTTATTAATGGTGCTGCATAATGTACAGATCTGCGTGTTCTAGGCAAACATCTTTCCTTACAAAAGTCCCTGAGAATCACACTGGGGAATCAGGTTCCTTAATCAACTCAGGAAAAAAAATGTGGGTCACGTTAACCCTGATTGGTCTCCTACAAGGAGATGTACGCCCAGAAGGAGCTTCACTTTACACAAATTTCAAATTGTGTATAAATCTATTTTGGAGCCAATTAAATAACATTCTAAACCACTTTAGCTAACAAAAATTACCAAGAGAGCTTGTTTAAAAAGCAGACTTGCAGACCCCACCCTCTGCAACTTGAAGTCATGAAATCTAGGTTCTACCATAACTCTATAGATAGTCACTACACGTGGTCAAGGATTCTTTTTTTTTTTCAACACTATATTATTTAACCTTTATTTTTTAACATCTTTATTCGAGTATAATTGCTTTACAATGTTGTGTTAGTTTCTGCTGTATAACTAAGTGAATCAGTTATACATATACATATAACCCCATATCTCCTCCCTCTTGCGTCTCCCTCCCACCCTCCCTATCCCACCCCTCTAGGTGATCACAAAGCACCGAGCTGATCTCCCTGTGCTATGTGGCTGCTTCCCACTAGTGATCTGTTTTACATTTGGTAGTGTATATATGTCCATGCCACTCTCTCACTTCGTCCCAGCTTACCCTTCCCCCCACCCTGTGTCCTCCAGTCCATTCTCTACGTCTGCATCTTTATTTCTGTCCTGATTCTTTCATTATTTTGTTTGTTTCTGTCCCCAGATTTAAGGTTGGAAAGGGAGAGAAAGGCATACTCAAGGTGTCTCTTACCTGCAATGGTCCCAAGCTCCTGCAGGACAGAGCTGGACCACTCGGTGGGCCCCCCAAACACAACTTCTGCCTTCCTCTTAAACTCTGCCAAGACGCGGGTGCTGCAGACCAGGGTCCCAATTCTGGCCACCACCACCCTGGTTGTGAGGGAGGATGTAGTGTGAGCCTGGGAGACGCTCCGGCCAAAAAAAGATATGCAGAAGGTTTCAGCACCAAAAAATGATCCAGCTAATCTCACTCCCTATTTTAGCCCAGAAAAGTTGCAAAGCATGAGGAAGCAGAGAACATCTTGCTGAATGAATGAACGAACGAACCAATCAATCATTTGCTATTTTGCACACTAGTGTTTTGGTTACCTGAATTCTGAGATCTTTATAAGTGAGATTTCGGTGATGTTCATGGCACACAGGGTGGCACCAAGTCCTACTAAGTGGAAGCTCTTCAGATCCTGGACACTATAGCCTGAATCCTCCAGGAACCCTTGCAGAATGGATTTAGCCTATAAAAATGTGGGAGGATAGGAAATGAACTATCCAGGGATGACCAAGACCCCAAGGTCTGAGGGGATAACGGAGCCAGCCTCCTGACTGATCGCCCGCCCTACTCCTCCGAACACACTCCCCACTCCAAATCATCCCAGCCGCTCATCCAGGTTAGCCTCCTGAAGGTCCTGCTTCTACGGAGTATGTCCCCTGATCTATGGAGGCATCTTTAGGCCGTGAAGCTCTTGTATCCTTCACCAGTATTAAAGACACCTATACCTTGTGTCTGTGTCTGCTGGCTATTCCCTTCATCACTCATGACCTTCACATAGTTTGGTCATTTAAGTTCTTCTGCATCAGGATCCAGACTTTTCCAGCAACAGTTGTCACAACTTTCTGACCTTGTAATTTTCTGCCTTTGCACCTTTACTCAAGTCAGCGCCTCCATCTGAAATGCCCCTCCTGCATTCCCAACTGTTAAAATCCGACCATCCTTTTATTTGGGAGTTCAAGTCAAATGTTACCTTCGTGAAATCTACCCTGAAATAGGTTTGCCTCTCACTCTTCAATTCCAGGGAGTAGTACGTTAAATCCTTTGGCATTAAAAAAACCACACAGGAATCTCTTCAATGAGCTTTGCTTTAGGAGCTGATGTGTAGTGTAGGGTCCCTGTAATTTTAGTATAGTGACCATTGATTATTCATGACCTGCCCTGGAGAGCCAGACCTCCTACTCTCTCACTTCATGTGGTTCAATTGGAGCTAACTGCATTCTGAGTTCCAAAGGTGATGCTATGGCCTAGTCCTGGCCAGTCAGTTTGTCTCTTAGCCTGGCTGCAGTGACTGGTTCTACATTAGGCATGTGATCCAGTCAAAACCAACCAGGACTTTGGTTGGAGCAATTAGAAGAGAAGAGCTTTCTTTATTGTGGACTGGACCTTGGAAGGACAAACACCTGAATCTGCTAGAACTCAACACATGGAAAGAAACTGCCTCTGGGGACTTCCCTGGTGGTGCAGTGGTTAAGAATCTGCCTGCTAATGCAGGGGACGTGGGTTCAATCCCTGGTCTGGGAAGATCCCACATGCCATGGAGCAACTAAGCCTATGCGCCACAACTACTGAGCCCGCGTGCCACAACTACTGAAGCCCGTGCGCCTAGAGCCCGTGCTCCGCAAGAAGAGAAGCCACCACAATGAGAAGCCCGTGCACCGCAACGAAGAGCAGCCCCCACTCACTGCAACTAGAGAAAGCCTACGCACAGCAACTAAGACCCAATGCAGCCAAAAATAAAATAAATAAATAAATTTATTTTAAAAAAAAAGAAAAGAAAGAAAGAAACTGCCTCTGAACAAAGCCCACGTAAAGGAAAGCAGGGTCAAAAATTGGTGTGATGGGCTTCCCTGGTGGTGCAGTGGTTGAGAGTCCGCCTGCTGATGCAGGATGCCCTGGTCCAGGAAGATCCCACATGCCGCGGAGCGCCTGGGCCCGTGAGCCACGGCCACTGAGCCTGCGCGTCCGGAGCCTGTGCTCCACAACGGGAGAGGCCACAACAGTGAGAGGCCCGCGTACCGCAGGAAAAAAAAAAAAAAATTGGTGTGAGATGGATTCCTGACAGTAGTGTTGAAGCCCCTGGATCCAGCCATACCTTAATTCCACCCTTGACCTTCTCAGTTATGGGAGTCAATTCCATTCTTGTTCAAGCCACTTTGAGTTGGGTTTTCTGTCACTTGTAACTGGATTAACCCTGATTAATTTGATCCAGATATGTTGAATCTGAGGAAGGACCCAAGTCAATCTCTTGAAGATGAGCTGTATAATTGTCTGGCTCCTCAGGGCTCATGGAGGCAGACGCAGAAGATTACAAAAGGGCCAGAGCTCACAAGGCAAAGATGGGGAGGAGACCTCCAAGGACGAACATCTCCTGAATGGAAGTGAGGGTCACAGGGATACAGTGAATCTTCCCATCTCCCTTTAATCTCCCATCCCATCACACACTATAGATCACTCCAGCATTAAGAAAAAGTATAGGCAAAGATTGCGAAACGCTGAAATGGGATTCCACTTTTCACGTGGCTGTTGTCTCTCTATCCCTCAGGTCTGTTTAAATGCTACCTGCTCAGAGAAGACTTCCTGGATTCCCCCATCCCAAGTAGCTTCCCTCCCCACTATTTCCATGAGCACCTTGTCCATTTTCTGCTTATCACTTATCAAAATTTATTAAATGTTTCACCTTGATCACTCAACTTTTCGTCTGTATCACCCAGTAGAATCTCCAAAGACAAAGACCATAGCCAGCTAGTTCACTCCTGCATCCCTAGTACCTGATACAATGCCTAGCCCATGTTAGAGTACTTTGGGAATAATAAGTACTGAGTGAGTGAGCTACAGAAGCTGTAGGCAACATATACTCCTTCGAAATGGCATCAGATTATTGCCGTCATGTGATGGACTGGCTTCAGAGAGATTTCCCACGTCTCTGCAAATTGGACTGGTCAGTGTCTTCATGAAGTTTCCCCTCAATGATTACAAAGCTCACAGGTACTGTAAGTGAATTTCAGGAACACAACGTTTAGATTTAAATGTCTTTGAATGGCAATGTGCATCCAAAGTAATAATAGCTAATATTTATTGAATGCTTACTGTATGCCAACACTGTTTTGACCATTTACACATACTATCTCATCTAATCCTCACAACAACCCTAGGAAGTAAATATTAATATTATCTCTATTTCACAGATGAGGAAACTGAGGCACAGAGAGGTTAAGTAACTATGCCAAGGTTACACAGCTAGTAGATAATGGTTCTAGGATTACAACCTGGGCAGTCTGACTTCAGAGCCAGTGAAGATGTTTGGGGATGAAGGAAAGATGGAGATTCAAGTTAGCTTTTATTAAGTCTTCATAATCAGGTTTCATTCATTGACTCACAGCAATCTGTGCCCCCCAACCATCAGGCATGCCCATTTTCAAATGAAAGTGCAGAAATACAATTCAAATAAAATTACTTTGAAGATGTGATATTAACTTGTCCTTGCGACTGGAACCTGGAAAATGCAAGCTCGGCCTGCACGGTGATAAGCTACAATGTATTTCCTTGAGTGACTGGAGCACTGTATCTGTAATGATTCCAAGACAATTAATACCAGCACTTTTAGGCAATATTAACCACTGAAAAGTGAATAGCTGTAAGATTTCAATCTCTCTGTTCATCCCTCTGGCTTCTATAATAGTTTTTTTTTCCCTTTATATTGGTTTTTAAGCTGAACTATCTGTTAATGTAGTTCCGCCAGGTCTGACTATTAATCTAGAAACACGCATTGAAGCGTTTGATCGGGAGCTAAAGTTGAGGAACTGACTGCAAATGATATTTGCAAATGTTGATTTCCATATCCTCTTCAAACATATTGATAAATCTCACTGCCATCCATGGGAACTGAAAACTGGTAAAAAGGGAAAGAGATACTCTGGTTTCTAAGTTGGATATATTCTTCTGTTTTCTCCCAGACTGCGAACAGAATGACTTTAACATTGGAAATGTGATGTGGTACTTCTCAAACCAGTCAAAACCAGTTTTAGTGTCACGGAACCCCAGGACTGTAGAACGTCAGAGTAGAAGGAACTGCAGACTTGGGGGTCCAACCCCCTCACCTTGCAAATGAGGAAGGTGTTAAACTACCAGAGAGGGAGTGTGACAATGACAATATGCTGATGAAGACAACTAATTTTTGTTGACTACTATGTCGTAGGCATTGTTCACCATATTTAACATGTATTAACTCACTTAATCCTTATGGCCAGGACCTCCATGTTACCTAACTCCAGGGGGGCACAATTCACACCATGTTCTCTTTGAATGGTACCACCCAGAGTCACGTGACATGGCAATCCTGATCACAAAAAGCTCATGAGAGTAGGGGCCATGCCTTGGTTTTGCTTGCCCAGCGTCCACTCTCCCTTTGACAACACCATGCTTTTCTTTTGCTGAACCACCCGTGCTCATTTCCTCTTGCTGCTGTAACAAATTACCACAAACTTAGTGGCCTGAAACAACACGGATATATTCTTTTACAGTTCTGGGGGGTCTCAAGTCCTAAAATGGGTCAGCAAGATGTGTTCGTTCTGGAGGCTCTAGAGAGAATTCATTTCCCTGCCTGTTTTAGCTTCTAGAGTCTGCCTGAATTCCTTGACTCAGAGTCCCATCTTCCATCTTCAAAACCAGCAGCACTGCACCTTCAAATCTCTCAGTGTGTCCCTTGTCCCTCTGCTTCCACTGTCACATTGCCTTCTGTATCTGTGGTCCTTTCTAAGGACCCTTGTGATTACGTTGGGCCCACCAGGATCACCTCCCATCTCAAGGTCCTTAACCTAATCACACCTGCAAAGTCCCTTTTGCCACATAAGGTAACATAGTCACAGGCTCCAGGGATGAGGATGTAGACATCTTTGGGGATCGTTACGACACACACGTTCCCCGTCCTCAGTACATATGGTCCTGGTGAGATGGATTCCACTCCCTGGTGTATGCCAGGCCAACCCACATATTCTAATCCTGACCAGATAGTTTAGGGCCGGGCAACTGCATGATTGGAGTCAATGCTGGGACTGTTTCAAAAATTAATGAGAAAGGGGCACTTTTTTCTGGGGTTGCTAATTACATGATATATAAGCCTAGCGCTGAAGACAACAGCTGAGGGAGGGCTGCCTGAGAATGAAGTTAACACGGAGCAACTAAGACTCTCCTTTCCAGCAATACAGTGGATTAACTTCCCTCCCAACTGAAACAATTAAATTCTGGACAGAACTTCTTCTTTAGCCTGTGAAGAATTAACTGACACAGGAATCACCCTCTCACCATGAAGTGTGAACAAAGTATATGAAACAACTGTATTTAGACACTGGACAGCAGGGAGCACAGGCCTATAATCCTGGGAGAAGGAAGACAAATCAGGTGAGCGCCACAATTGCCCTTGCTCTCTGCCCAGAGGCAGCTTGCAGGCTATGGAGCAGGAAAGGGAACCCAAAAAAGCCCAGCGGTCAGGCTGAGTTGAGGATACAGAGATCCAAGTTGAGAGAGGCCAGGGATCCTATAATTCGTTGGGCAAAGTACTGGAGAGGAAGAAACTGCACGGAGAAAGAGAGAGAGCTCCAGAAATCTGCAGAGAGGTCTTCTCAAGTCTGGCTGAGTGCCGGTCACATGCAAGGAATGAAACTCCACATAAATATCAAAAAAGGCATCAGAAAGCCGTAGGCTGAACAATTCTCAGAGCTCACATGGAGCTGGAAAGACTTCACATTCCCACCAGCCAGAGAGAAGAGGTCTTGAAATACACGGAGCATTGGATAGAGTCCTCAGAAGAATCATGTCTCAGTGATGGGGATAAATTAACCACAGAATAAAGCTCAGTCTAGACTCACCCTTATAATGCTCAAAGGGAAGCCTCAAAATGATCATACTGATCTAAAAGTGATTTAAGTGTATGCAGAACAAAGCCCAATACTCTTTAAAGGAGTACCACTAAATTGGGTGGGTGCTCAAAGATGTAAAATGTACAATGCCCATCAGCCCGCCAAGATTACTAGACTTGCAAATAAGAAAATATGACCCATAACTATGGGGAAAATTAGCTAACAGAAAGAGTCTCAGAAATGACAATTATGATGGAATTAGCAGGAAAGGTTTTTAAAGCTACTATTATAAATACTATTAAGTATGTTCTAGGACGTAAAGGAAAATATACACAAAATTAAGACAGAAGTAGAATATTTGAAAGGTCCAGCAACATCTACTTACCTGTCCTGGGGTCCACTCTGTCTGCTGGCTGAGGGAAGCCACAGTGTCGATGGAGCTGAGATCCAACTGCTCAAGCTCGCTCTCAGTAAGAGCCAGAACGATGCGCCCCAGGGAGACGAGATGGTACTCTCTCCAGTACGAAGGCGTGTCCCAAACCTTCAGGGGAGAAAAAAAGCCAGATTAGACTATTATTTTTTTTAACAGACAAAAGACATGAACAGGAAATTCACAAAAGAAGAAATAAACATATGGGAAAAGTTCAGTCTCAGGCATAATTAAAGAAATGTATGTTAACAACAATCAAAGAATACTAAATTGGTTGAGCATCGGACAAGGAGTAAAGAGAATTGGAAAGATATGGGGTACAGGATACCCCCATTTGCTGGTGTTGAGAATGTACATTGGTACATGCTTTTTAGAGGGGAATCTGGCTACATGCATCAAAAGCTTTTAAAATATTTAAACTCTTTGACTCAGAAATTCCATCTCTGGGAATCTAGCCTAAGTGAATAATAAGACAAGTGGCCAAAGAAATATGTATAAATATGCACCTTGAGGGCTTAAAAAAATAAACAATCTAAAAGTCTACCAACTGGTTAAATAAATAAATAAAAACCAGCCATAAAGTATTATATAGCTATTTAAAATACTGATATAGATTTATATTTCTGATATATAAAAATATGCACTATACACTGTTGGTGTGAACAGCAAGCTATTGAATAGTAGGTGACTGTGATGCTATATTTTGTAGCATATATACGTATGTATGAAATATATAAATATATTTTACACACATACACAGAAGTCTGGGAAGCTTCAGATGAACGTACCAAAATATTAACAAGCGCTTACCTCTGGGTAAAAGATTATGACTGATTTTCTTCTTTATTATTTTCTGACTTTTCTACAATAAACTTGGATGACTCATATAAAAAAATAGAGTTGTCATTTTAAGGAACTTAATGTCTTAACCCCACGAGGGTAACTATACAGTCCACAGCCATCCTAATAGCTGAAACAAGCGATCTTTATAACGATGGCAAATGACTTCTAGTCATCTTTTTATTCCTTTCTGCTCTGTTTTCAGGTGAATTTGCAACAGGTTGCAGGAGAAAACCTCCTGCAAGCAGCAGTGGGGTTCTCCGAGTGAAGAAAGAAAAGGCACAGTTCCTGGAAACCACCTCAGTCAGAGGCACCACGGAATTTGATTTACTGAGCCTACCTCAGATGCCAAGACACATCTCATTCCCGGCCAGAGCCCTAGGAGGGAGGAGCTAGAAATCTCTCCGGTGTGGAGATCACAACTATGGCTCTGAACTGATGCAGTGAGATTTCAACAAGATGACCCAAGTGAAAGTGAAAGACAGGGGTCTGTGCGCAGCAGGGCTGGGACCCTGTGTTGGGTTTCCCTCTGTGAGTGCTTCCTCCCTGAGATGGGCTTCACCTGTACTGCCTTCTCCTTCAGGGTCCTCAGCTGAGCTGGGCTGAAGCTCCTGACGGCCCCCAGCAGCTCCACGCTCCTGAGGAACGCATCCTCCCCCAGGCAGAGCAGGCCTTCGGGGGCCCAGCAGGCGTTGGCTTCAGCCAGCTTGATGATGTCATTGGAGGAGGGAGCCGAGACTCCATGGCAACCTGAGGAATGAGCGACATGGGGAAGGAACAGAGGAAAGAGAATTTCAGGAAACGTGAGTCTGTTTCTTTATTGAAATGAGTAATGTTGTTCTCCAATCGGATTTATCCATGAGAAATAGTGTAGGGTAGAAACTGAGCGCAGGGACTCAGGGACCAGTTTGAATCCCACTTGTGCCATTTCTTCCGAACGAAATCATGGAAATGCCAACTTTTCGCAAAGCCACAAGCACACACACAGTAGGAGCTTTGCATCATTATGACTGGACTGCTAATTGCCTTGAGGGCAATAGGAGGTGGTGGTGAACAGTTCTGGCTTTAGATTCAAATCCAAAGCTATTTAACCCCTCTGTGCCTCAGATTCCTAGTCCCAGATTCCTAGTCTATAAAATGAGTATAAAATTACCTCATAGAATTTTTGCGAGGACTAAATGTGTTATTATTTATAAAGCACTTAGAACAGTGCCAGGTATACAGTAAGTACTCAATACATGTTAGCCATTTTTATTATGCTACCTCCCATAGCCACCCCATGCATTTGAGTTTGCAACCCAGAGTTAAGGCTTCCAGAATTACAAGGAAGGGGCGCTCCTATCTAAGTGTGGAAAGGGAAGATGATTTGCCCTCCATAAAAATCTTGGTGGAGGCGATGGCCTTCCCATCCCAGGACAGAGGAGAAATGGGTCTCTTACATTTTCCTTGGCAACAGGAGAAACCCATCCATATGAGTCCTGAGTTAGCTGAACCATGCCTAGTCAAACCACTTTCTCAGCAACACACAAATGAGATATTGTCTTTGCTAGCCCAGATGTGCCCAACCTGAGAGAAAACCTTTGCCTTAAGAGCAATCCTGGGTTTCTTATCTTAGGAGCTGACGACCCCTGATGCTGACAGACTCACCAGAGCCACCTGGGGCTGGGCATTTCCCAAGCCTTGTGGCCATGCCCCTTTCACTGCATCTTAAATGGAAATTCACTGGACTCTAATCAAGAGGCAGAACTGGACCAGGTCAAAGGTACATGTCTGGTCCTCAAACATCTTTATCACAACCCACTTGGAGGAGACAAAAGACCCATCTCTCCTGGACTCCCTTTGCCCCACTTTCCAATGAAAGCAGGATTCAGTGAAAGTACAGAATTAGAGAATAGAATGGTTTAAAAGTACAGCAGAGACTTGGTCTTATCACTTCCTGGGGCTTAGAATAGGGCCTGACACATAGTAGGTATTCAGGAAATATTCACTGAATGAATCAACACACACAAAAATTAACTAAAATGAAAGCAAGTAGTAATTCTGCTAATCCATTAATGACTATAAGCACAGCAGTAATTAATACCCAGAACCAACTAAAGAAAACTCCAATTAAGCACTGGAGCTAAGTGCATCCTCCCCCAAGGGCGGAAAGTCTTACTTTCACGTATCCACAGGCAGAGAGTAGGAGCACAGTGATATGACAACCGGACTGTTAGGCAGCGAGGACCGTACGGGCTAGTGGCGAACATCTCCTGCTTTGGGTTCAATTCCAAGAGCTGCCGTTGACTAACTCTGAGACTTTGGCCAAATCTCTTAATCCCTCTAAACCTCATTCTCCTTTGTTAAATGGGAGAAAGCAAACTGCCCACCCCATAGACAGAGGTGAGGACGAGACAACGCACGGAGAGGCGACGACCCAAGGTGAACGTCAGACCGATCATGACATTTCCGTGCTCGATGCCGCCATGAAACCCCACCTTCGGGTCTCCTTTACAAGGAGATAAGACCCCACTCCAGCCACACTGCCCCTCATTCCTCCTTCCTCCCCCACTCCTGTCACACTCCTTCTGCCCAGAAGACTCCAACTCCAGGTCCCCACTGGGCCCACTCCCACACTGCCTTGGGTCTTTCCTCAAACGTCACCTTAGTGAGCCCTTCCTTAACTGTGTTCTCCTTTCAAATTACAGCCCCACATCCCACGCTCCCTGACTCCTGTCCTTTGCTTTATTTTCCTTCTTGATACTCATCACACGACATACTACGTACTTCACTTACGTCTGTAATTTATTGTCTGGCTACCCCCAACCCCATCTGAAAGTAAGCTCTATGAGGGCAGGGGGTTTTGTTTTGTTCACACATTCAGTGCTCAAAAATTATTTGTGGCAGGAAAGAAAGTAAGCACAGATTACTTTTATTATTACAATTATTCTCGGGTCTGGTTAACTTTGTCCCCTCCTACGTGGCACAAGTCTGCACTCAGTAGGTGCACAATAATACTTGTAATCATATCTAATACTTACTGAGCATTTCCTACATGCCAGGCACTGTTGTGTACATGTTTATAGGTTTAAAACCCACTAACCTTCACGATAATCTAATGAGGTAGGGATTTTCGTTATCCCCATTTTACCGAGGATAAAACCCAAGGCACAGAGAGGTTAAAGAGCTTACCCAAAGTCACACAGCCCATAAGTGGCAGCCCTGGGATCCAAATCCAGTCAGCCTGGCCCCAGCATGGCAATTCATAGCCACACAGCCATTTTGGTCCTTAAATCAATTGTTTTGAAATGTTTGTTGCACGTGTTCACCCATTAAACCTACTGGCCTGCATAAGGAATGCAAGATGTGATTCCAAATCACTTTACAAAGATGTAATTCTGGGCTTCCCTGGTGGCTCAGTGGTTAAGAATCCGCCTGCCAATGTAGGGGACATGGGTTCGATCCCTGGCCCAGGAAGATCCCACATGCCCAAGAGCAACTAAGCTCGTGCGCCACAACTACTGAGCCTGCGCTCTAGAGCCCATGCTCTGCAGCAAGAGAAGCCATGACAATGAGAAGCCCGCACACCCCAAGAAGAGTAGCCCCTGCTTGCCTCAACTAGAGAGAGCCCATGCGCGGCAATGAAGACCCAACACAGCCAAAAAAAAAAAAAAAAAGAATAAATAAATTTATTTTTTTTAAAAAAAGATGTAATTCTATGCCCTGTGGATTTTTGCTACTCTACTGCTTTGCAAACATTGCATCCAGTCCCCTGGACAAGGAGTCCTCTTGAAGCCAGGGACTTAACCAAAACACTGCTGCCATGACAACGGCCTCAGATACCCCCAGGAACACTCACCAGGGCTGCGGTCAGAGGTGGAGCTCTCCTCACTGCTGTTCCGAACAGATTCAAAGACAGCCTGGAGGAATTCTTTGGGGGGCAAAGTCCCAGCCATCTTGGAAGCTGTTTGCTGAAGGATGTCAGGAAACTGTGCAGGGCAGCGAAGATGAAAGAGGAGGAATGAATAATAATTAAAGCACATGAAACACAGACTTAAATCAGAGTGTAAACTGGAACACTGCTTCACTGCCTCCATTGCTTTTTTTTCTTTATGCAGGCATACGTCGTTTCATTGCACTTCACTTTACTGCACTTGCAGATACTGCATTTTTTATATATTGAAGGTTTGTGGCGACTCTGTGATAAGCAAACCTATTGGCACCATTTTGCCAACAACATTTGCTCATTTCATATCTCTGTGTCACATTTTGGTAATTCTCACAATATTTCAAACTTTTTCATTATTACTATATTTGTTATGGTGATCTGTGATCTGTGATCCTGGATCCTTGACATTACTATTGTAATTGGGGCACCACAAACCGTGCCCATATAAGACAGTGAACTTGATCAATAAATGTAGTGTGTGTTCTGACTGCTCTACCAATAGGCTGTTCGCATCTCTCTCCCTCTCCTCATGGCTCACTGTTCCAAGACACAACTATATTAAAATTAGGTCAATTAATAACCCTACAATGGCCTTTAAGTGTTCAAGTGAAAGGAATAGTCACAAGGCTCCCATTTTAAATTAAAATTAAAATGATTAGGCTTTGTGAGGAAAGCTTGTCAAAAGCTGAGACAGGCTGAAAGCTAGGCCTCTTGCACCAAACAGTTAGCCAAACTGTGCATGCAAATGAAAAGTTCTTGAAGGAAATTAAAAGTGCTACTCCAGTGAACACACAAATGATAAGAAAGCGAAACAGCCTTATTGATGATATGGAGAAAGTTTTAGTGGTCTGGATAGAAGATCAAACCAATCACAACCTTCCCTTAAGCCAAAGCCTAATCCAGAGTAAAACCCAACTCTCTGCAATTCTATGAAGGCTGAGAGAGACAAGAAAGCTCCAGGAAAAAAGTGTGAAGCTAGCAGAAGTAGTTTCGTGAGGCTTAAGAAAAGAAGCCATCTCTATAACATGAAAGTTCAAGATGAAGCAGCAAGTGCTGATGTAGAAGCTGCAGCAAGTTATCCAGAAGATATAACTCAGATAATTAACAAAAATGGCTACAGTAAACAGCCTTATATTGGAAAAAGATACCATCTAGGACTTTCATAGCTAGAGAGGAGAAGTCAATGCCTGGCTTCAAAGGACTGGTTGATTCTCTCTTTAGGGGCTAATTCAGTTGGTGACTTTAAGTTGAAGCCAATGCTCATTTACCATCCCAAAACTCCTAGGGCCCTTAAGAATTATGCTAAATCTACTCTGCCTGTGCTCTATAACTGGAACAGTAACACCTGGATGATAGCACATCTGTTTACAACATGGTTTACTGAATATTTTAAGCCCACTATCGAGACCTACTGCTCAGACAAAAAAGATTCTTTTCAAAATATTACTGCTCATTGACAATGCACCTGGTCACCCAAGAGCTCTGATGGAGATGTCCAATGAGATTGATGTTGTTTTCACGCCTTCTAACGCAATATCCATTCTGTAGCCCATGGATCAAGGAATAATTTTCACTTTCCAGTCTTATTATTTAAGAAATACATTTCTTAAGACTATAGCTGCCATAGATAATGATTCCTCTGATGGATCTGGGCAAAGTAAATTGAAAACCTCTTGGGAAGGATTAACCATTCTAGATGCCATTAAGAACATCTGTGATTCATGGGAAGAGGTCAAAACATCAATATTAACAGAAGTTTGGAAGAAGTTGATTTCAACCCCTATGGATGACTTTGAGGGGTTCAAGACATCAGTGGAGGAAGTAACTGCAGATGTGGTGGAAATAGCAAGAGAACTAGAAACAGAAGTGAAGCCTAAAGATGTGACTGAATTTCTGCAATCTCATAAAACTTTAATGGGTAAGGAGTTGCTTCTTACGGATGAGCAAAGAAAGTGGTTTCTTGAGATGGAACTACTCCTGGTGAAGACTGTTGAAATGGGAACAAATGATTTAGAATATTACATAATCATAACATAGTTGATAAAGCAGCAGCAGGGTTTGAGAGGATTGACTCCAGTTGTGAAAGCAGTTCTACTGTGGGTAAAATGCTATCAAACAGCATTGCATGCTGCAGAGGAATCATTAGTGAAAGGAAGTCACTGGATGCATCAAACTTCACTGTCCTCTCTTAGGAAATCGACACAGCCACCCCAGCAAGCACCACCCTGGTCAGACAGCAGCCATCAACGTTGAGACAAGAGCCTCCACTGGCAAAAGATTACACCTCACTGAAGGCTCAGATGAGGGTTAGCATTTTTTTAGCAATAAAGTATTTTTAATTAATGTATTTACATTGTTTTTTAGACATAATGCTATTGCACACTAACAGACTACAGTACAGTGTACACATGACTTTCATAGGCACTTGGAAACCAAAAATACTCATGTGAGTTGATGTACTGCAATATTCACTTTATTGAGGTGGTCGGTAACCCAACCCATAATATCTCCGAGGTACGCTTGTAGCAGCTTCTCATGTAAATTTAATCCCCAGCCCAACTAGTCTCTACCAAGAATCATAGAAAATAATACCCAATCTCAGTACTAATCCAATACGTGTTCAATAACATAAGTATATATTGTTTTTCACCCATCAGACTGTCAATAATAAAATAAAGTGATAATACCTAATGCCGGCCAAGATGTAGGAAATACGCGTACTTATTTCTCTGTGGGATGGTTAGATGCTGCATCATTACCATCTGATAATATCTATAAAATGTATGGATGCCTATGTCTTTTGGGGTTGGTAGTGTTTGTTCATTTTTGTTAAAATTTATATGTATAAAAGGAGGAGGAAAGAGTTATCTCTGAGTTCTAGGAGAAGACTAGCAACGAGGGGGCCTCTGGTTGCCCTGGAGAAGGTGCCGTTTCTCATCTAGAGCTGATGCACTTTGTCAAGCTCAGGATACTATTGGTAATCTATCCAAGAGTCTAGAGAATTCATCAAACGCTTCCCTATAGCAGTGTGTCTCTGTGTCCCAGTCACCAAAAGAGTGTGCCCCAAAAGTCGTTGGGTTTTATAGTTCCTCCTTCTATTCTAATCTTCAGAATCAGAATCACAGTCTAAGCCAGTAGTTCCCAGCCCAGGCTGCAGGTGAGAAGCACCTGGGAAATCCACAGACACCTGGGCCCTGCCCTAGAGATTCTGAGACCATTGGTCTGGGGTGGGGTCCATGTGTCTGTCCCTTTTAGAATTTCCCCGGTGATTCCCACGTGCAGCTAAGGTCACGAGCAAAACTGCTCTAAGATAAATAGTTAACTTCTAAAGAGCAAATTGCACAGCAGAGTATTTTCCATTTTGTATTTTTAAAGGGAGAACATGTAAAGGCAGGAGGAAGATTTTCCAGAAAGGATGCAGAAGAATCTGGGAACAGCAACTGCTGCTGAGGAGAGAAGCTAGGAACCTAGAAATGTGGGGCGAGAAACTTCTCATCCTATAGCCTTTGGTATAGATGGGATTTTCTAACCAGGAGCATGTATTACTTGTTCTACTAAACATTTCAGGCATTAAAACAAAAAGTAGAGAGAATAATACAACAGAGCACCCACGTGCCCAGAACCCAGCTTAAGAAATAAAACATCACAAATATAATTGATAGCTCCCTCCCTCACCCTCGGCCTCCCTCCTTCCCCAGAAGTTAACTGTCACCCTGAATTTGATATTTGATAATTAACCATTCTCATGTACTTTTAAAGTTCTCTTACATAGGGCATTGTTTTGCATGTGTTTAAAATTAACTAGTATTTATTTATTTACTTCGTATCCTACTGTACATATTTTTTTGCAACTTCCGTACACTGTGTTTCTGAGATTTAACCATGTTGATACAAGACTTTTTCGATTTCAAAAGCTGATTTTTTAAAAAAAGATTAGATAAGCATTTAAGATACATGCAGCTGCTGCTTATGACTCTAGGTTTGGACACCCCAGGAGATGATTTTACCATGACTGGACACTGGAATGTTGCTGTGCATGTGCGAACCTGGGTGACGTGCCAGGTGCTCAGGCCCCCTGAGCGTGTATGACAACATACATCTTGCGTGTGTGAGTACAGGGGTGAGGGTGTATGGACGTGCTTTGTGGTTGATCTAACTCTTGTTCAGCAAACATCCCCTCTTACCCCACCCTCCACCTGCATGGAGGAGACTTCCTGCCCCACTGAGGTGGGCTTGCTCATGTGACTTGCTTTGGCCGATAGAAAGTGACAGCCGGCCATTTTCCAGCCCAGGCCTTAAGGAGAACTGCACTTTGCACTCCCTTTTCTAGAGTTTCAGACTTTCACTGCGAGAAGAACACGCTCCAGGTAGCCTAGCCCTAGAGGCAAACTCAGTGTCCCAGATCCACAGACCAGTCAGCAAGAAATAAATGCTTCTTGTTGCATGCCGGTGAGATTGTGTGCCTTTGTTACACAGCAGAAGCTGACTAGTACATGCTCATCTGGCATGCCTCTTGGCCTTGTCTAACTCTTGGAGAGTTACTCCAAGTCGAGTGTTAGTGCTCAATAAAGATTTGGTTTTGGATTAAATATGTTTGCCCATGTGATTGCACACACTGGACACACATATGCGTGTGCATATGGCGCTGGTGGGTGTAAGCCCTCGAACAGGCGTGCATGTGGGAGGCACACAGATAGCAGAGTGGCAGCTAAATGACAGCTCCCAGCCTGTGCACATCTGGGCAGAGGCCAAGTGAAAGACCCTGAGCTCGTTTAGCGGCTGCCTCACTCCCTTTCCCTGAACCTTGGGCATCCTGGAGTGGAGCTGGAAACACCTGAGCTCTTTGAGGCAGGCAGGAAGTTTCCAGAAAAACAAACTGGCAGCAAACCCAAGGGAATATAACTAACCACACTTTCTCTCCCCTTCAAACTCCTTCAGTCTTCTAAAGATAGAACGCAGAGGTACCTTTGTGGCAACAGAGCTTAATTCATCTCCTGAGAAAAGTACTAGAAAGGGTCCCAAATCCTTTGTAGTCTCAGCTGTCCAGTTCTGGGGGAGTCTAAGGAGAGATAATAATAAACAGTAAATGGAAAAATCACGCTCTTGTCCTTGTCCCCCAGCATCTTTTTCTTTTAGGAAAAGATTATCTTTATACCTGGAGAGGCTGTCAATCACTTGGTCCCACGTCCCTAACCAAGAAAATAGACATGTGATGCAAACGGACCAATCAGAGTCATCCCTGGCAATTGTGATGGAGCTACTAGAGAAGCTCTCTCTTTCTTCTGGCATCTCTAGCAGTAAAAAGCATATTGGAGGCCATTCCTCTCACCAAATGGAGAAAATAAAGGCCACAACCAAGAATACAGAGCTGAGAGATGGGAGGAACACATTCCTGATGACATCATTTGAGCCCCTGGATCCAGCCATGCCTGAAGTCCCATCCATTTCTAAACTCAGTAAACTCCCATGTTTTAGTGTGAATTGAGCTACTGAATTTCTGTCATTTGCATCAGAGTGTTTCCTTCCTCCCTTTTCTCAACAGAACAGTAAAGATATATTGGCTCCTTTTAAATTACCATAATGGTCTCCTCCCATAGCAAGATGAAATTTCCTCTCGAGCCTGGCAGAATAATAACAGCACTGACACAGGATCCACTGTTGTTCTGTGGAGACCTCAAATGTCCACGGGGAAGTGCCTCACACTAGGATATCTCTAAAGGAGGTCTGCCCAGTTAGCAATGATAACCCTTTCTCCTAGGACCAAGGCAAACCACCCCCGGCCAAAAAGCCTCCCCTTAACTCTTTGATTAACGATATTACCCCAATAGACTGTAAGTTCCATGAGGGCAGGAGCCACACTTAATAATAACCACTGTATCTTCATTCCTAGTCAAAATGCTGTTGTCACATACTCAGTACTACATGCCAGGCACTGTTGTAAGTGCTTTAACACTTAATGCATTAACTCAGCTAATCATCACAACAGCCCTGTGGGGACTCTCACTGTCCCCATCCTACAGATGCAAAAATAAAGTGCAAAAGACTGCGTATCTTTTCCCAGATCACACAGACAGCAGACGGTAGAAAAATTTAACCCAAGGAGTCAAGCTCCCAAGTCCCAGCTCTTAAACTCTATATAATAGTAAGTGTCTGGGACACAGTAATTACTCCAAAAACATTTGTTGTCTAACCATTGACCGATATCTAGGCCCTACTCAAATATCTGACCTAACTTCAGAAAACTCTGCATGGGAAAGAACAGCTGTCTTCCCCCAGGGACTTCTCACTCACCCAGAGCTGACGGTGCCTCGATTATCTGCATTAGTATTATTGGTGGTGGTGTTTCCCAACAAAAATAATAATAACACCTCCACGCATTTGTAAAGTACCATGTTTTTGAAACCCTTTCCCTTTCCACAAGCCAAGATGTACTGGTGGCAATCACATGAGGCCTGTGGAACAGCTATCATTCTCACCTTACAGGGAATCTGAGGCCAAAAGAAAAAAGATCATGTTTCCAGAATCAATCTAAGTGTCTAACCTCGTCCTAAGTTAGAGACTCTGCTCTGAGGCAGGAGCGCCAGGGCCGGGTGCCCCTTCGCCAGCCCCTACCCCATCCCTGGAGCCGAGCCCGGGCCCTCCTCACCCGTGCTGTTCCAAGAGCCTGAGCCTCACTGCCACCTTCTGCTGGGGGCTGAGGTCCAGGCAGTCTCTGAGGCTGTGCAGGGCAGTGGCCCAGGCCCTGGGGGACACCCCACGGTGGATGACGGCCGCTGGCAAGTGACAGAGCAAGTTTCCCAGGATGTCCACGGTGTACTCATCAGCAACGGAGTCATTCTGAAACCAACAAGCGGAGCTGGTGGAAAGGTCCAGTGGGGCTGGATCCCGTGAAACACTTGCCGACCCCAAACCTCGTAAAGGTTCCAGGATCTGAATCGCCTACCCTGCCATGGACCTGTAGAGAAGGCACGGGGCCTAATTTTACCCCAGGGGTGCCGGCCCCAGAAGTCTGGGGGACCCCACGGGGGGCGTGAGCATTCACTCAGTGAGGCTGTGGTCAGCGTCACTGTGATGGCTCTGAGGATACCTCGGAGTTCAGTAACCCTTATAATGATAGTACTGCAATAATAAACACAGCACTTCCAAGTTTGCACGGCCCTTGAAAGCCTCCAGAGCTCTTTCTCAAAATGACAAAAATAGCTAACATTTATCGAGTGCTTACTAGGTGCCAGGCACTGTTCTAAGTATTTCCATGCCTGAATCCATTCATCTTCAAAGTAACCTTAAGGGGTAAGTACTAAAATAAAAAAAAGAGTGAGTACTAATATCATCCACTTTTTCAAGATAAAGAAACTGTCACCTCTGCCCTTTGGGCCTTTGCATTAAACAATATATTACCTATTTCATGTCCTCAATACTCCATGAGTAAAGTGCTGTAGCACCCATCTTACAGATGAGGAGACCAAGGCTCGGGAAGGGGAAGTGACCTGTCCAAAGCCACCTAACCAGGCAGTGGCAGAGGTGTGTCTAGAACCCAGACTCCGTGTACTGTGCTCCTTCCTGTCCTCCAGAGCGGCCTGCCAACATTCAGGCCCCAGAATGGGTCCCCAGAACCAGTAGCCAAGAATGTTCCACCCAGTGGTTTCAGAGCCAGCTTTAAGACCCCCAAGTCAGACTTGTGGCCAGCACATCAGACTTGAGAGCCCAGCCAGATCCCCTGAGGGCTCCCCAGGATGGCCACAGATACCTGGAGGGGAAGGGACACCAGTGAAAGTGTCACCCAGGAAGAGTTTCCTTACCAGGCACTGCTGTACTTTCTTGAGGACTGAATTCTTTTTGTGGGAATCTAAAACCAAGGAGTCCAACTGACTCTTCCCCAGGCTGATCAGAAAGGGCACACACTGGGAGGCTGGGACAGAAGCCAGGTAGCGAGCCCTGGAGAGAGATGGAGAGAATGAGGGAAGGAAAACAGTGGCTGCTCTGTATTTGTCCCTGAAATCGGGGTCTGTATGCCCAAGAGCTTATCACAGGGGTGTTCCTTAAATGCTGGTTCTCCCCAGAGATGTTCTGTCTCCTTTGGGCAGGTAGCAAGCCTCCTACCCATCATTCTCCTATTTTGTGGGTGGGAAACAAACTTTGCATAATGCTCTTCTCCTACAGGTGGGAAACAAGCTTCCCATCATGCCCTTCTTCCATGACCCAGCAGCACTGATCAGAGAACAGGATCTCCATAAACAGAGGTTGGCTGGTGGACTGGTTGAGGGGAGATGAGGAGAAAGGAAATGAAAAGGTAGAAGAAGAAAGAGACAAAGAGAAGAGAGAATAAAACACAAAGTGGAGGGAAAAGGACGAGAAGGAGAGAGTGGAGAAAGTAAGAGAAATGACTCCCAGTTCTGTCAACCCCAGTCCAGAACTCTCCTCCAAGCTCTCCACCGTATATTCTCAACAGGAGCGATATCACCCCCGTGGGGAGAAACTGGTTCAGGGAGAGGGAGGGTGGGGGCAGGGAATCTTAGTTATTACAATGATTTGTGGTCCGCCAAAGCTCAACCCTACTCAACAAAATCTTACCCCTTGTAATTTCTCTCATTAGGGAGAAATTAAGTTTTTCCCCTTCGGGAGGCAATAATGAAATAAAGGTTGAGAAAGACCGCTCTGGAGCCATGTGGCATCATGGCCACCTGACTGTTCCCAAAGCAAATTCCACCTCCTCCCCCAAACATGTTCTGCCTCCTCTCTGCCATCCCAGACTCCTTTGTGTCTTTATCCCCAAATCTGTCCTTGCTAGCATCTTAATATTACTCAAATCTGTTCTCGCCTCTCCAGTCCTAGTATCACCATCTTATTTATTTCTTCATTCATTCATTCGGCAGATATATACAGAGCATCTGTTGCATGCCAACCACTGTGCTGGGCACCAGCTACCACCATGAACAAGACATGAGGGGAAGGCCCCTATCTTTGGGATGCTGTAGGGGGAAGAAACACAGAAACCAGTTAATAAAACAGATCATTTCAGCTAGTGATGAATGTAAGGAAGAAAATTAAATGGCTCTGTAATGCAGAATGATATGGGAACAGCCAGGAGAGCCCCTCCGAAGGCATGAGCTGAGACGTGGATGTGTGGAAGAAGACAGCCATGCCAAGGTCAAGTTTACAGAAATAAGCTTCCACTGTCTCTCTCCTTCCAGCCAGGCCCCCTGCACTCCATCCTCTATATGGACAGTAGTGATGATCTCTCCCAGAATACAAGTAAAACACCCCAAGGTGTCACACAAGCCCTCCCTGACCTTTCTGCCCTTCTCATTTGAGCCCCTGGATCCAGCCATGCCTGAAGTCCATCCCTGGACTTTCCTGAATCCAAAGTTACCTTTTATTGCCTAAGCCAGTTTGAGTCAAGGTTCTGTCACTTTCAACCAAATATCAACTTGATATTACAATTGGCTTCATGCTTGTCTGTTTTTTCTCCATGAGACTGTAAGCTCTTATAAGGGGAAAATTTACTTATCTCTGAGAGCTTATTATGTAGTAAGCACTCAATAAATATTTTTAATTCAATGAAGACAATGGCAGCAAGAGAAGGGAGAGGGAAATAAAGAGGAAAAGAGAGAAACAGTGTCCAGACCATATTTAAAAAGCATATTTAAAAGCACTCACTCATTCAGGCTCAGGTTGCTTTGGCTTTGGTTTTTAAATAACAAGAAAAAGCAGGAGAGTCCGTCTAAAATATCAACGTGAGGCTCAGAATTTAAATCCTGATTCTCAAGGACTTAACTGTCGAAGGCACTGTCCACTTGCCCCTGTTTCCTCACCAACACCCAGGGAGAGAGAATCACTTTGGCTTTGGTGACACCTGCCAATCTTACTGAGCCAGAAAGGGAGACTGATGTTCACTTACGGGAGTGTAGCCAAGAGGAAGGGTGGCATAGAGGACCTGGAAACTTCCCAGTATTTCCACGCCAAACAATTAATCTAAAAGAGTAAAGCAGTGCCAGGAATTCAGTCCAATAATAACATGAGCAAACACAGACTGTGCTCTCGGTGTGTCAGACCTGTTCTAAGTGCTTTACATATGTTCACTTATTAAACAGAACACCCTACAGTGTAGGTAACACTACTGCACCCAATTTATGGATGAAGAAACTGAGGCGATAATAAGATGCACACAAAAATTTAAGTCTGAGAATGCTCACCACAGTTTTATTTATAACTGCAAGCAGTGAGATGTAACCTTGATATACATCCGTAGGGGACTGGTTAAGTAAATTATGGTACAGCCATACAATGGAATACTATGCAACTACTGTGTTTCCATACGGTAGATTTATGTGTGGGCGTGTGTGTGTGTGTGTGTGTGTGTGTGTGTGCGCACGTTATATACATTTAAACAGAACACTGTGTATGGTATGAGCTCATTTGTGTGTCTTAAATTACATGGTGATATGTTCTATATATACGAAAAATTCTCCAAGTCAATAGCAAACTTTCTCTGTAATTATTCCTGGAGCAGAGATTCTCAGCCTCAGCACTACTGACATTTTGGACAGTGTAACTGTGTTGCAGGAGCAGTCCTCTGTGTTATGGGATGTCAAGTAGCATCCCTGGCCTCTTCTTGCTAGGTGCCAGTAGCATCTCCCCCAGGTGTGACAACCAACGGTGTCTCCAGATATGGCCAAATGGTCCCCTGTTGAAACCATGCTCTAGGAGAAACTTTACTTTCTCTCTATTGTTTTGTTTTATAATAATGTGCTTTCAGCAACAAGATAAACAATCAAGGCAAATTTTCTAATTAACTGGTATTTGAAGGTTCTGAGAACTGGGCAAAATCAGGTAAGGAGCTTTCCTGGGACAACTCTTCCTGTTTGAACATGGAGGTCTTCCTCAAAGCTGGCCTGAACTCCATCCATTGCATCAGTTTGATGAGTGGAAGGAGACAGCCACGCCAAGGTCCAGGTTTCAGAAATAACCTGCTTCCCACCCGACCTGGGCAAGGCTTTTAATATAGTTCAGTGGTTCTCACCAGGGAACCATTAGAAATGAAAAATATCAGGCTTCACCCCAGAAACCCCAGGGAAACTCTGCAAGTGGGGCTCTGCAATCTCTGGTTTTTTAAGTTTTATTGAGGTATAATCAATATACAAAGACCTGCACATATTTCATGCATACACTTTGATGAGTTGGGCATATGCAAACATCTGTGATTCCACCACCACAATCAAGGTAATAGGCATGGCCAACAGCTCCCAACGTGTCCTCCTGTCCCTTTGTTTTGGTTTTTGTGGACAGAGCACATAACTTGAGAGCAACCCTCTTAGCGAATTGTGAAATGCAGACACCATATTGTTAACTGCAGGTGTTGTGCTGTACAGCACATCTCCACAACTTATTCATCCACCAAAACTGAAACGTTATACCCAGTGGACAAGCCTTCCAGGCAATGCTGATGCAAGCTCGAGTTTGAGAACCACAGACAGAATGAACAATCTGAGGGAATGACAGGCTTCATTAAAAATTTGCCTGTTCCTCTAATGATTTCAAAGGATTATACACCCGGCTTTTCCCTTCCTGGCTCTCGGGAAGAAAAGTCATTGTTTGGAAACTTTTCATTCAGATCCGAAATGCACCAGGCCACCTGCTCACCCTCTCAGACTCTGTACAGCCGACCGTTTGCACTCCAAGTCCAAAGCTGCCCCCAAGGCCCGCTTTTACTTACTTAGATACAGTGAAAGTCAGTCACTGCCTCTGGTCTCCCCAAAGGGTTAAAGAGTCTCCTTAACTATTTGGAAAATGAAGTTTTAAATGAAAACTTAAATTCTCCTAGAGGACTATTTCCATTCTAGGCTACCTCTGGAAAGGGTATGAAAGTTAGAGGAGGGTATGACCTGCAGGCCCAGGAAAGCATAATTGTGGACATGCAAAACGGTATCCCTTCCAAGTGAATTTTGGGGTTCAAATCTGGGTATAGAATAGCCAATCTACTGAAACTCTGGCTGTAGAGACATAGGTATGTGGAGCTTTTAAAAAAGAAATTGGAGAAAACCTGGCTCAGTATTTGGCCCCATATCATCACTTGCATCAGTATGGTCCTGGCACAAGCATCTTAAGACGCCACAGTTAATTCACCCAGCGACCAGGTAGGGAGAGAGAATTAGAAACAAGGAAGTGCTTCGAGGGTACCTGATACGGTGAAAGCAGAGAGAAGTTGTTCTCAAAATACTGGAAATGAGCCAGAAAGGAGTCCACGCTCATGGCCTCAATGTGGGAGCACATCACACCTTTGACCAGCTGCCCTGCGCTACAGAACAAAACAGGGACCCAGGAGAAAAGGAGAGTAGGGAAGAGGAAAGAAGGAGCAAGCAAAGGCAGATCTGATCTGACACCAGCCGCAGGCAGGACTGTCCAACTCTCCCTCCTGGGAAATAGGCTCCTCGGGAGGGAGACTCCAGAGGGCTCGTCAGCCCCAGGCTTACCTCAAGAGCTCCTCGGGCCGCCTGGTTGTCTTTGACAGAAGCTCAAACAGGAACAAGGCCTGAAGGAAGAGAATGATTGCCATGGGGGTGGAGCACTCACCTACCGTGACGAGTCCTATGCTCCTATTTTACAGATGGGAAAATGGAGGCTTTGTTACTTACCCAGAACCACACAATTGCTAAGCGGCAGAGCTGGGACTTGAGCTGGTGTCAGGTAATTGCAGAGTCCATGCTCTCACACCCCAGGTGACCCGGCGCTCCAGGAGGTGAATGAGGAGCAAAGCCAGGGCAGCAAGCATGGAAGTTTACTTCCTGTGCTCTAAGAAGCTGCTGCCCAGTTGAGGACCCCCTAGAGCCCCTATTTTCATGCCCACCTGCTGTTTCTGAGCACACGGCATCCCAGAAAACAAAACGGGCGGATGAATAGACCAGGATGGGCTAGAAAGTTCCAAAAGTAAAGTAAGTCCTGCTCACAACAGCGCTCCCCTCAAGCCCTCCCAGGTGGGCCCCCAGGAGAGCAAGGCCTCGTAGGCAGGGGCGTCATTTGTTTCAAGGAACGTAATTTTACAGAACACCTAACGTGCATATACAATCAAATACGACATTCATCTATTTTATAGACTCTGAAACTTTGAACATAATTCCCTAAACAGAATAAATTATGAACTGGCATTAGGCGGAGGCATCGGTGACATGACAGCTGAGCCCAGGAGAAAGGAGCAGCAGGGGAGGTAAGTTCCAGGCACTCTGTGTGTGGCCCCAGAGATTTCCTCAGGCACAGGATCAAGTTCCAGGGTCCCCCCATCATCTCCGCCATCTCAGGGAATGGCCTCCATCAACTCAGCTGCTGAGACAAAAATATCTTCAAAGCACACGTGGCAGGACATATTCTCCAAAGTGATCGCCTATTTTCTGCCTAATATGCTCTTCTAGAAGCTTCCGGAGCCACTCCCCCATCAAGAGATGGAGTCTGCTTGTAGCTGGAGGTGGGTGGCATGGTGGGGAGCTTTGCGACAGCCCCAACAGACAGAGCGCAGCAGAAGTGATGCTATGTGACTTCCAAGGTCGCCAAAGATGACAGCTTCTCCCAGCTCTCTCTCGGGACACACACCTTGGGAGCCCTGAACCACCCCTATAAAGCCAGCTGCCCAAAGCCACCATTCTGGACAGTATCCGACACCTAGAAAGGCCGTAACAAATTACCACCAACCTGGTGGCCTAAAACAATAGAAATTTATTCTCTGGAGGCCAGAGGTCCAAAACCAAGGTGTCGGCAAACTAGTTTCTTCTGAAGGTCTTGGGGAGCATCTTCCCGCACCTCTTCCAGCTTCTGGTGGCTTCTGCTTGGCCTGTGGCTGCACACCTCCAGTCTCTGACTCCGTCTTCACGTGGCCTTCTCCTCTGTGTGTTCCAAGTCTGTCTTCTCTTCTGCTGTCTGCGTTTTCCGCTCTTATAAGGACACTTGTCATTGGATTTACGGCCCATTCAGATAATCAAGGAGTATCTCGAGACCTTAATTAAATCTTCAAAGACCCTTTTTTCCAAATAAGGTCACATTCCCACCCACAGGTTTTGGGTGGACATAACTTTGGGGGGGTACCATTCAACCCACTACATGGAGAGACCACACCCAAACAGAGACACCCCCAGCTGTTTGAGTCTCCCCAGCCCAGATGTCAGACACATGAATGAGACGCCAGGCCCAGCCACCAGCTGAATCCAACTTTGTGAACAAGCCTAAGCAAGAGCCTTGGGAACCATGGGAGTAGATAAAATAATTGCTACCCCACTGAACCTGGCGCTGGTGGGTAACCAGCAACAGATCACGGGCACATAAGGCCTGATGCCTCCCCTCTGTCACACCCGCACCCAATCCGACAGCTAATTCTGTCACTGTTAACTTTCAAACTGTACCCAGAATCTGACCATTGGCCACCACCTGCATTGCCAACACCTGGTCCAGGCCACTGTAAGCAGTAGCCTCTTAACTGGTCCCTTTGTTTCCTCCCTGCTCTCCTCAACTCAGTCCCCAAGCAGCGGCCAGAGTGATTCTTCGAAAACCAAAGTCAGATCCTGTCCCTTCTCAGACGCTCCTCAGCTCCCTTTCTGGCCCAGGGTAGAAGGCAGTCCTCACAGTGGCCACTCCACAACCTCTCTGAGCTCAGCGAGGTCACCTGGCTAAACAGCTCACCCCCTAAAAGGCCTGGCCCACCCCCTGGTTTGCTTCCTCCTTAGTGCTCATCAGCAGCACCTGTCACCTAACAGGGCACACGTTTAATTGCTGACCTTCCGCACTGTCTCCCTCGCTAGGATGGAAGCCCCCTGAGGGCAGGGACTTCCCTCTGTTTTGTTCGCTTCTGTGTCCCCAGCACCACGCACAGCGCCTGGCACCTGGGGGGCAGGGGCTCCACAAACGCTGACGAGTGAGGGAATGAAAAGCAAGTCAGGGGAAGTTCCGAGGCCGCAAGTCAGCCTCCACAGCACAACCCTCCCCAGGAGGCCCCAGTGATAACTGCTCTTACGTACAGTGCACTGCCCAGCACGATTCTCATGAGAAATGACCCCCGTTTTGCACGGGAGAAAACTGAGGCCGCGGGAGGAGAAGCAGCGACCCCAAAGTTAATAAACAGCAGCCCCGGAATTCACGCTCGGGTCTCGTCTAACTTAACACTACGCTATTCTATCTCCTGAGTTTAATCACAAGAAATAAGTTTCTTTTACCAAATTAACCTTAGAACAGACCTTTCCCACAAGACAGTCAGAAACCCAGGCACCACCTCTGGGAGTCACAGTCGTACCTGACTCCGCCGGAGCTCCTTCTCTTTCAGGACTGTGGAGTTGAATCCAGGTTCCCTCCATAAATCAAAGAGAGACACTTCCTTAAAGAAAGCCCCTTGTATTTCCACAATGCCCGAGGCAGTATCTCCTGCTTCCATCACCTGTCAAAAGTGAGAAGAAACATAATAACGACCTTGCAGAAGGTACATGGAGCATTGGGTGAGGGCCAGGCACTCTGTCTAGTGCTTCACTGGCAATAAAATCCATCAGGTCTGCTCAGCAACCCAAGGAGGTGGAGATGATCCTTATCCCCATTTTACAGATAAGAAAACCGAGGCTTAACGAGTAAGGCTGAAAGTCGATACATGAGATTTAAGCCCAAGTCTGTCTTATTCCAAAACGCACACTCTTTAATTTAACCATAGGCGTGACAGCTATCTGCAAGGTGCTGGTTGAAATTAGGCTGAACCCTTTGGGTTGGTTTCTTAACAGATTGTACAATAGGACCTGGCAGGTCTGACAGAATAGGATGCCCAGAAGACCCACGGCAAGTAAGAAAGAGGAATATGGACATGGCTTCAGAGCATGAAAAGGAGGGGCGTTCAGAAGCAGTAGGGGGATTCAGGATTCATTTTCACATTTGAAAACCAAACTCCTAAAACATTATTACAGCAAGAAACCTAACTGAAGAAAAGTCTTCCAGATTTGACTGGCTGGGGAGAGCACCAGGGTCTGGAGAGAATAAGGCACAACCCCCAGAGGCTCCTTCTGGAAAGGAGAGAAGGTGGGCGTCAGGGGAAGGCATTCTCCAGGTTCAGAACAACCCCACCTAAAGACACAGACCACTCCCAAAGCCCCAAAACCACACGCTCTGTGAGCCCCGGGGCTGCGGACCAGACATTTTCCTCTCACCTTGCTCAAGACACCGTGCTGCTGGGCAGGTGACAAGTCGGACACGTGCAGGGAGATGGTGCTTCTCAGGAGCTGCACGAGGTCCCTGCGGTCCATGGCGTGGAAGGCCTGGGTGCCCACCCCAGCCAGTAGCACGCCCATCTGGCTGATGTTGTAGAAGGACAGCACCTGGGGGCACCGGCCAGGGAGGATGAGGCCCAGCCCCGGGCCTCCACCACTCGGACGTTTACTAGGCCCTACTGCAGGCCAAGTATCCAGACGGGTGGTGCGGCACCACCGTGACCAAGACACAAGCTGCCCTCCCAGATCCTCCTTCCTTCCATCAGGAAAGAGAGTTAAGTATCAAAACACAAGACACCAGTAACTGTACCACTGGGGGAATCACTATGCCACCTGAGGCCACAGCACAACTAGCAATGTGCTATCCATGTGCCACAGCTGACCAGGCAATGGGTTTTTCTGTGTGTAATTTGAACTAGCTGACAAGATTTAAATATTGGAGGAAATCTTATAAAAATCCATATTAGAGTTTCTGCTTTATTAAAAAAAAAATCTGAACATCCGGCGATACTGGGCCCACGTTGGCAACAATGGGCAAGAACCTTCGGGTAGGTCGTGGGACTCTTAGTTTACCCAGCCCACCCGCTCTCATGGGACCCTGAGAAAGCCCACTGGCCTCAGTATCAGCCTCAGTATGTCACCGGCAGGCATCTGACACGGCAAAGCCCCACGCTCATCTACCTTCATGTGGAAGCTTTGAGTTGAAGTAAAGAAGTGTTTTAGGACATGAGTGTGATACTTTATGACAAATACAACTATAGCTGGCCACTCTAACAGGAATCACGCTTGGTCTTTCCCCCACTCCTTTGGAGTGAAGACGCTAGATGCAATATAATCAGAGACATTCCTTGGTTCTGCAAAAAACTGTTGAGTGGTTTCCTATAGTTACTCCCTGTAGAATGGACAGTCTCTTACTGTCCCCAAAGAAGGCAAGACCTTTTGAGCTCTTGGCTTCTTAGCAAAAGTCGCCTCACCCCCTCTGGAAGAAGAGTTGGACACAGGAGTGAGACAAGCCTCTTGGTCCAGGGCTGTGAGGAACGAGACAAGTGTCCCTCAGCTCCCTAAAATCAGATTCACAGAGTGGACCCATGTGGCCCCAGTCAACACAGAAGGTCTGCAAAGCCTTCAGACGAAAGTCACCGGAAGTCCTGAAGGGACAAGATGAATGGTCTATCCTTGGTCTTGAGTCAGAAAGTAAGAATGGGTGGGCATTGGTCATGGTGTCATGATGGAAGTAGTTAGCATGGGAGTGAAGCAAGCAGGATGTGAAGCCAGATGCCCTGGGCTCAGTCCCAGCTCTGCCCCTTTCATGTGGCCTTGGCAATTCCCTTTTACACTCTGTGCCTCGTATGAATGACCTGGAAAATGGAAGTTATAACACTACTGACCTCAGACGTTGTTGGGAAGCTTAAAGGATTAACTCAGAGATAGCTAACACTCATTGAGCTCATACTCTAGGTCATGTGTTGTTCTAATCTCTTCCCGTGTGTGACTCACATAATCCTATGGAACAGGTGCTACTGTATCCCCGTCTTACAAACTGGGACACTGAGGCCAAGAGAAGTTAAGCCAATTCTCCAGTGTCACACAGCTAATAAGTGGCAGACCAAGGATTCGAACCCAGGTAGTCCCCCTTGGCACCATCTTCTTACTGACTGGCTGCCCCTGTTGTGTGTGTATAACTGGCCCTTGGGTCTCAGGGCATTAAAATAGAGTTCAAGCTCCAACTGACCTTCTCATGGGCCAGGTATTTGGCAGACAAGATGATGACCTGGCTCTTGGCCCAGCCCGAGACCTGGTTGAGGGTCGAGATGGCGCCGTGCACAGCCTCAGGGCAGAGGGATTCCAGCTGACTGTGGGTCAAGCCCACGACTGCATCCGACAAAGAGCCCAGGGTCTCGTTGAGGGTCTGGTTCTCTGTGGCAATTTCCAGGAGGTTGGCTTTGAGCTAGAAGGGGAGCAAGCTGGGATGAGGGTCGATAGCAAGCAAGATGGTGGTTCCTTCTGACTACACCCCGGGATGCACCCTCGACCCACCCTGCCCTGTCAAAAGGGGAGGGGCTCCTGCTAAGCCCAGACCGTGAGTCGCCCCACTGAGAACACCACCTCCTCTGGCCTTGACTTTCGTATGCTATAAATTCACTTTATGCTTCATTTAAATATTAATTTGTTATTAAATCAACCTTAAAGCGTGGCAGAAGGAAATTTTGTTCACTTCACCTGTAACTCAGCCACACTCCCGTAGCAACTATTTTATTTTTATGACCTTGAACTCTATATCCTGTCTATATGATTGCTTTTCTTTCATGAAATAGCTGGGAGGGGGGGTTCATAATAATATATAATCTATGTAAAAATAATTCTCAACAGTAACAAGAAAGTGAAAGTCTCCTGAAAATCTTACCTCAAAAAAAATTACTATGATTAGCAATTGGGTGTATATGTTTCCAAAACTTCTTATGCCTTTATAAATAAACTGTGGCATGTAGTCTTTACATAGTTGTAACATGAACACAAGTGCAATCTTCTGCTCTATATTTTTCATTTAAAATTATGTGTTACAGGTTTTCATATTTCTGTGATCCCCTTCATTATTTTTTGTAACATGCCTGTCTAGTTATAGTCAAGTGTGCTTCCCAACTGCTTCCAGTACAGAAGGTGATAAACTCATCTATTGCAACGTGACCTCTGTACAAAAAAATGAGAACGGTTCACGTTTTAACACCTGAACTTGCATAAACCATATCTTCATGTCAGACGAATGTACGCAAGTGTTCTAGATGGCCACTTGGGGGCAGCAGAGTAAAGTGAAAGAAACAGCTGTCACAGTTCCTGGCTTTCTCCAAATTCAGCAGCTCCCCTTCCCTAAAGCTGGCTCCCACATCTGCAAAAGGCCTAAAGCAGTGGTTCTCAAAGTGTGGTCCTTGACCAGTAGTATCAGCATCACCTGGGAAGTTGGTAGAAATGCAGGTTCTCAGGCTCCGCCCCAGACCTCCTGAATCAGAGGCTCTGGATGTGGGTATGTTTTCAAGCTGTTTTTAACAAGCCCTCCAGGTGATTCTGATGCGTCCTCAGGTTTGAGTACTGACCTAGATGATCCAAAGGGTTTTCTCATATCTCATTGTATCTGACTTTGTTCTTGGTCACAGCTACCCCTGTGACCTTAAAGTACATTTATTTTCTTATTTTTGCTCAAGCTTGCTTGGGAAGGCTGCTCTTCCTGGAAAACAAAAATATGCACTGACCAAGACAATGCCTACTATGTAAAGTGCCAAATGGGACCGAGGGTCTTGTGATGTGTGAGAAACTGCTGTGGAATTATTGACGATGTTATCAAACTTTCTTGAATACTGCTCTCATGTCATCTTTTCAGTTAAAACAATGAGAAAGGCAAAAACAAGTGAGAGAAGCCGGGCAGAATTAAGACTGTAAGGGAAGAAAGGAGAGAGAGATGGAGTGAGGACGGAAACGAGACAGTTCCCATGTGCCTATTGGTCCAAAACCTTGGTCTAGGAACTCAGCAAATACATTCTATTCCAGTGCTCTCCACCCTGGCTGCATCTGAGGCCACAGGCCAGACCAATGACACAAGAATCTCTGGGGGGTAGAGCCTGGGGGAGGGGCGTGCCACTAACACAGAACCAGGTTCGAGAACCACTGCTGTATCTCCTTGCTATGCCACTCATGGTCACCAGCCCAGCAGATTCAGCATCGCCTGGAAGCTTGTTAGAAACGCGGAGTCTCGGGCCCCACCCAGGCCTTAAATCTGCGTTTAAGATCCCCAAGCAACCTTATGCACATTTAAGTTTGAAGTGGCTGCTCTGATTGAATTTTGATCTATTCAAGCTTTTCCTACCGTTTTTTGTGGTTTCTTCCCATTTTAAGCTCATCCCAGTGTTTGAGATACCACCTGCGAGGCTGGACCTAGATCTTGATAAACCCTACGTGTTTTCTCTCAAAGGCCAGGCAAGACTGTTCTTCCCATTTCTCTGGCTAGTGAAACTGAGGCTGAGGCTCCAGGGCCCTGTGGCCCTTCTGCACCTTCTGAACACCAGCCTGGAAGCCCCGCAGGTGGCTGCACTTGATCATCTGGTGAAGGAGGACTTGGGCCACAGCGGCGTCCAGCAGCTCCAGGTCATCGTAGAAACAAACCAGCAGCCCCAGCCTGTGTGAGAAGACAAGGGATGCTGGTGGAGGGCGCAGAGCTGGGGGCCACAGCCGCAGCCCCACCCCAGTTAGAACCGAGAGGTCACGATCATAGCAGCTGCCACGTACCAGGTACTGTGCTGAGCCCTTTACCTGGATTATCTCATCACAGCCCTGCAGGGTAGGTGCTCTCATTAGCCCCATTTCACAGAAGGGTCAACTGAGACTCAGAGAGATCAAGTGACTTGCCCAAGGCAAGTAGTGGTGCAGGGCCTTAAATCTAGATCCAACCAACTCTGCCATCTCTCCTCCTGAGGCAATAAAGGGCACAAGGAAAGCATGTGCTCAATTAGCCACAGAAAAACCCCGATTTTCCACTCAGAGATAAGGGGTTTGTCCACCCTGAGGGATTCTCTGAGGCAGAGGTTTATTTCCAACCAACATCACCAGATGATGATGACTTCAAAAGGGAAAAAACACAAAAGGCACTTTGTTATAAAGCAGAAACACACCACTGTAGAACAATTATACTCCAATAAAGATGTTTAAAAAAACTTTTTAATAAATAAACTTCTTAATGAAAAAAATCTATTGAATTGAATAATTTAATCTTTAAAAAAAAACACAACAGGCAGAACAACGTAGGAGCAGAGATGGAATTTGAATCCTGGTCTCACGGGGAGCACTGTATCTAGTGGTTAAGAACATAGCTTCAGGCCAACTGGAGTCTGAAGCCCAGCTCTACGAGCCATCTGACCTGTAGCAAGTTGCTTAACTTCTCTGAAAGTCTGCAGCACATGGTTGTGCAGTGCATACTCTGTGCTACTGTACAGGGTAGCCCTGCCTCTCTAAGCTTTTAATGGGGAGGTTTCCTTAAATATGATGAATGAAGGAATGAGGAATACTGTGAGAGGTAAATGAGAAAAGGCATACCAACTAATTAGCATACTTCCTGGTGGATACTAAGCACTTCATCAGTGGATGCTCTTAGCATCAGTATGAAATCTACTTAACTTAGCATGGCTGGACCACCTGGTCGATCACGATCAGACACTGACACTCTCAGACATGTCCACCAGAAAGCAACCAGGCCAGGGAAAGGATCTGAGAGTGTGTCTGATGAAAAAAGAAGACTCAGAAGAAGTGAAGACTGAATATTAATAACCATGTTAAGGATAACTAATATTTCCTGACCACTTACTATTCGCAGATGTTCTTTCTTTTTAACATCTTTATTGGTGTAAAATTGCTTTACAATGGTATGTTAATTTCTGCTGTATAACAAAGTGAATCAGCTATAACATATACATATATCCCCGTATTGTGCAGATGTTCTTAATCTTTACAAGGGTCTTAATGAGGTAGGCAGCTTAGTAGCTCCCATTTTACAGATGGGAAAATGGAGGCACAGAAAGGCACAGTAACATGGCCAAGATCACACAACTTGTAAGTGGCAGAGCCAGGATTAAACCCAGGAAGTCTGGTTCCGGGTCCCATATTCTTAATAGCTAAGCTATTTTTGGTGTAACTATAAAAAAAAAATGGGAGCCATGCTAATGGTGAAAATTACTAAGGATGAGGCAAGACGGTGAAAGAGATTTTTGTTTGTTTCTTTGTTTTTGCGGTACGCGGGCCTCTCACTGTTGTGGCCTCTCCCGCTGCAGAGCACAGGCTCCGGACGCACAGGCTCAGCGGCCATGGCTCACGGGCCCAGCCGCTCCACGGCATGTGGGATCTTCCCGGACCGGGTCACGAACCCGTGTGCCCTGCATCGGCAGGCGGACTCTCAACGACTGCGCCACCAGGGAAGCCCCGGTGTAAGAGTTTTATATGAGAACATTCTCTGCAAGTGATTTGAAAAATGTAAGGTCATGTGGTAATGTCAGAGAAAGCACTGTGACAGTAAGGCCCTGGGAGATGGAGAGAAGATGGGTGAACAGTGCCCATCAGCCCTCCCCACTGCACACCCCCCCCAACATTCAAACCCTTTCTGGGGTCACCAGGTGTGCAGCTCCTGGCCCTCCCCTGCTGGAAATGGTTCTGGGGGATCATGTTACAATCACTAAATTCTAGAGCTGATCTCATCCCAGGGCTCCCCACCTGAGAGTCTGGATAACAAGGGGTTCACAGATATGGGAACCCATGAGCTATTTCCAATACTCAACCCAACCTCTTGGAAATTACACATTTACCTTGGAATGGATGGAGTACTAGTTAAAATGTTCCATTTTCGTGCCCAGAGCTGGAATCTTAGCGCTTGATAAGGTTGTATAAAATGTCTGGCACATAGGAGATGCTTAAAAGCATTTGTTTTCTTCCCCGCTTCACAACCTCTTGAAAGGGGTCTCTTTGGGGAAACACCTCCCTCACATGCACAAAGACATGGAACTCTCCAAAGACATGGACCAGCCACCTCCCTTTCCTCCCCGGGTCTTTTGCTGCTCAGAGGAAGCTGATGCTTAGATGGCATCTTGGGAAACAGCTCCAAGGGCCCAACGCCCACGCCCCTTGCCTGTGGATGGTAGAGGTATTCCTCACATCAAAGTTGGAGGAGCTGATTCTCTCCAGAAATGCCTGGGCCAGTTCAGGTGTGATGTCATAAACCGTGTCCAGCTGCTTGGTGGCGTTGTCATAGCTGATAAACAGCCCAATCTGGTGGACAAGGACAGGAAGATCAGTGTGGAGAGATGAAGTGGGCCCGTGCAGCCCCGCCCTGCTGGTCTGTGCTGTGCCCTACTCTTGGCACTTGGAGGTGCCCATGTCTCATTTTCATTGATTTCTCTTTTTCCCCATAATAGTTTATTACAAGACATTGAATACAGTTCCCTGTGCTATACAGTAGGACCTTGTGGTTTATCTATTTTATATATAGTAACTTGTATCTGCTAATCCCAAACTCCTAATTTATGCCTCCCACCCCCCTCCCCTTTGGTAACCATAGGTGTCATTGATTTCTTAATGGTCTGTAACTGCTGCTTTAGTTTCCTCTTCAATCCAACTGTTATTTAGGAAAGTTTTTTGTTTGTTTTTACTATCTGAGCAGTTGAACTTTTTTAAAGCTAATATTAGCACATTTATTTCTAGATTTGCTTTATTGAGGTCAGAGAATATGGTCCATAAATTGTTTGTTTTGGGGAATCGGAATTTTTTTAATAGATGGGTCAGTTTATAAATGACCCTCAGGTGATAAAAAAGAGTGTGTTCTCTTTGTAAGATACAAAGTTGAATATATGTATATAATATATATGTAAATGTATGTTTACGTAATATATAACACACTTATATAATGCAAATATATATCATATATTCAACTTTAGTAAATATGCTATTCAGATTCTTTCTATTCTTGTTCACTTTTTTGCATTGAAGTCTGCAATATTTCAACGCATGGTTATTCTGCGCTTAAAGGTCTCAAAAAGTTTTCTCTCCCTCAAGAATTGTACTCTTCGTCCATATGAAATTCCCTCGTAGCATTGGCACTCTGTGGCTTCACCTCCCTTCTCTACATTTTTAGAAGATGAAGAAATGGTGCAAATGGCATCTGAATCTCAGAAATTCCCCGCTAGGGGCCCAGTTTCCTAAGAATTTAACCTCTATCGACTTCCTGAAATTCACTCAACTTCTTTTGGAGAGGAAAATGGAATTTTATAACTGGGAATTATAAAATTGAGAGACATTTGAAATATTTCCAGCCTCCCAGGTAAAAAGAGAAACCTCGTTCTGCCTCTGGTTTCACAACAACCAGATATTGTTGGGTCAATCGGTCCTTGAACAAGCCAGTCATTTGATGGGAACACTTCTCTCACCGGCCAGTAGAAAGTTAGGGCGCACAGGATAAAAACTGGTGGCAAGCCCCACACTGCTTACGAATGCCTCCCTGCTGGCAGCGTTCTTTGGAGGCTGCATTCTAAAATCATGCTACCCCAGGGATTTTAGTGTCATCGAGCCAACATCAGAAGGAGAAAGACACCTGACGGGTGAGTTAAGTAACCTCGAATATGTGTATTTCTCCACTGTAAACTCTAGAGTTAAAATCCAATCATCACACGTGCTGAAGTAGCTATTAATCCACATCGCTTTTCATTTGCGTTCGTGCTTCCAAGGACCGGAAACTCTACAGTTATCGTCCTTGGCCTTTCTTGAGTACAAAAATACCCTTAAATGATTTTTGGTACGTAGCCAACATTTATAGGTCATGTTTTTTCACATCAGAGCTATCTTAACAGTCCACAATCCTTTTTCTTTTCTTAGCTTTTCTACACTAGAACACAATCCAATGACTGACTGCTGGAGGTCTTATTCCAGGAATTTCCTTTAGATGCTCAAGTTATGTTGAGCTGAGGTGGGTGTTCATTTCCCAGGGCACCTTGACTAGCTGGCTAAACGTGAGAGGTTTAGAATACACCTTACCCCAGAAGTATTAGTGATGGGAACATGGAAATGAACTTTTCCAACTTACTTCTATAGGACTAATATTCATAATTTCTTCAAAGGATAGGTGAACCATATATCTGCCCAAAATCCATAAGTTTTCTGCACTGACCCATGAAACAGAGTCATCTGCAAAAAATAAATAAGTGGACAAATAAGTAAAAATTAATAAAAGGCTGTGCACTGGTATATGATAGTCAAAAGATCTTTGATGTCAGGACTCCTCTCTGCATTTATTAATTCATTCCACAACCATCTTTTGAGAGCCCCCTACTTATGAGATGCTACACTACACACAGGCAATGACAGACATCCACCACTTCGTTACTCAATAGAGCGGCAGCCTCAGTATCACCTGGGAACTTGTTAGAAATGCAGATTATTTTTTTAATACTTAAGACCACAAAATACAGTTTTATTTTTAGTTAGTTACTAACTTGAAATATATTTGACTCTTTTATTACTACCAGTAACAATCCTTATCTTCCTTATTATCACCATGTACATGAGCCAAACCTTCCTCATATGCACCCCACATGGTCTCCAAATCTTTACTCTCTTGGGCCCTTCTCATCAGCTAGAATGCCTTTCCCCTAACTCTTCAGCTTCCAAGTGTTTCCTTTCTTAAAGCCTTCTCTCATCTCCTCAGCCAGCAGCAGTGTTCTCCCTTCTCTCAATTCCCAGAGGACTCTATAATTCCGTTCAGGCATTTGAAATTCCCCATCAGCAAATGTCAGTGGGGCTTTAAGAACAATCGTGGCCAGGATCCAACTTCAAGTTTCAGTGAACTAGAATTGGCTGCCATTGCCCCTAATCCTCCAGTGAAAGATTTACACAGAACACCATTGCGTTGGTAGCATTTTGGGGAAATGGAAAAAGCAGGAGCCGTTATAGGGTGCAGTGAATCAGTCACTAAGAGCTGCTGCAGCAGGCCGTGGGCAATGGCTGAGGCCCAGAGGAGACAGTGAAGTCAGCTGGTGCCTGGGCCAAGTCACAGGGACAAGAGGCTGCCCTCCCCCAGCCCAGGAATCAGAGCTGTTGTGGTGCGCACAGGTAAACACCTGTGATCCTCTCGATGGGGACTCTGCACACTTGACTTGGTTATTAGAAGAAAGGATGGCCCTGGAAGGCTAGAGAATTCTGTGGGGAAACCACTAAATTCACCAAGAACCAAGCTGAGTTGTTCATTTCTAATTAATTTTTTTTTTTTTTTTGGCTGCGTTGGGTTTCGTTGCCACACACAAGCTTTCTCTAGTTGCGGCGAGCGGGGGCTACTCTTTGTTGCGGTGCACAGGCTTCTCATTGCGGTGGCTTCTCTTGTTGCAGAGTACAGGCTCTAGGCGCATGGGCTTCAGTAGTTGTGGCTCATGGGCTCAGTAGTTGCAGCACGCGGGCTCAGTAGCTCCGCGGCACGTGGGATCTTCCCGGACCAGGGCTCGAACCCGTGTCCCCTGCATTGGCAGGCGGATTCTCACCCACTGTGCCACCAGGGAAGTCCCTCTAATTAATTATTAAGCATGAACTGTATTTCTGCAGGCCAATGATCCCCAAACTTGGGATAGTTTTGACACCCAAAGTATTTCCAGTTACCTCAAGGAACTTCATGAAAAAAAAAGTTTAAAGTCCAAATAGAATTCATTTCAATTCACTTAGCTTAATAATGAAACGTATCATAGAGGAATTTGTCTGTCTCCAACTAAATTCCTGCAACAAGGACTTAAGGGAAGTCTAGAGTCTGGAGGGTGAGTTGAGTGAATTTCTCAGGGTCACTTAGTGTGAGATTCAGTTTTTTGGAGGCTACCACAATGCATCGGGCAGAGGGAATTCTGCTGCACATGGAAGACATTTATTCCGTTGTTTAACGCTTCTTACATACAAACTTCAGAGCTGAATTCCAGGAAAAGGATTGATTGGCACTCCCTACACTTCACCGCCACCAGCTTTCTCTGTTTCCCACACACACGCAGCTCATTCCCACCGCGGAGGCTTTGTATTTGCTGCTTCCCCTGCCTGGAATGCTCTTCCTCCAGAGCCTCGCATGTCTGATCCCATTTCTCATTTTGGTCTCAATCCAAAAGTCACCTGCCCAGAGAGCTCTGCTCTGCCTCCTTAGCCAGCAGTCAGAAACTACAGCCCGTGGACCAAACCCAGCCCACCTTCGAGCTTGGTTTTTACATTTTTAAAAAATATTTATTTGGCCGTGCCGGGTCTTAGTTACGGTTCGTGGGCTCCTTAGTTGAGGCTTGCCAGCTCCTCAGTTGCAGCATTCAAACTCCTAGCTGCGGCATGCATGTGGGATCCAGTTCCCCGATCAGGGATCGAACCCGGGCCCCCTGCATTGGGAGCGCGGAGTCCCAACCACTGCGCCACCAGGGAAGTTCCCGGTTTTTACATTTTTCAATGATTGAGGGAAAATCAAAAGAAGACGAATATTTTCTGACACATGAAAATCACATGAAATTCAAATGTCAGTGTCCATAAATAAGGTTCTCTTGGGACACAGCCAAGCCTATTTATCTGCTGTCTAGAGCTGCTTTTGTGCTACAACATCAGCGTCGGATAGTTGAGACAGAGACTGTAGGGCCACAAAGCCTATAAATTTACTCTGGCCCTTTACAGAAAACACTTGCCAAGCCCTGTTCTAGACTAAAGCAGTCACCCTTTCCATGGCATTGATCCCTTTTATTTTCTGCAGAGCAGTTACCGGTATTTGTGTCCTCTCTCTCTATCTCTCTTTATTTACTTGCTTACAAGTTTTCTCCACCTACTCTCCCACAATAAAATTATAGCTCCATGAGAACAAAGACTTAGTCTTCTTTTCCTTTGTATCTCCAGTGGCTGACACATAGTAGGCTCTTTTTAGGTGTTTAAAAAGTTTATTGTCTTTACATCACTAACATTAAAGATTCAACAAGTTGAAGCTACCTGTGAAATTGTTTGCGTTATTAACCTACATAGCCATTCTCTCTCCTTTTTTTTCAATTGCAGTAAAATACACGTAACATAAAATTTACGATCTTAACTACTTTTTTTTTTTTTTTTTTTTTTTTTACGATACGCGGGCCTCTCACAGTTGTGGCCTCTCCCGTTGCGGAGCACAGGCTCCGGACGCGCAGGCTCAGTGGCCATGGCTCACAGGCCCAGCCGCTCCGCGGCACGTGGGACCCTCCCGGACCGGGGCACAAACCTGCGTCCCCTGCATCGGCAGGCGGACTCTCAACCACTGCGCCACCAGGGAAGCCCCTTAACTACTTTTAAGTATACAGTTCGGTGGCATTAAGTACATTCACTTTGCTATGCAACCAGCACCACCATCCATTTCCAGAGCTTTTTCAGCTTGCAAAACTGGAATTCTGTACTCATTAAATAGTAATTCCCCACTCCTTCCTCCCTCTGGCCCCTGGCAACCACCCCTTTACTTTCGGTCTCTATGAATTTCACTGGTCTAGAAAATAGTGGGTTTTTAACGAACATCTGCCAAATAAACTACTCCTGACCTATTGCTGCTTCGGTTGCAGGAAGCTTAGCACTAAATTCCTGTGCTTTATTGCCTATATTTTCCTTTAAAAAAACTATTTTGGGCTTCCCTGGTAGCGCAGTGGTTGAGAGTCCGCCTGCCGATGCAGGGGACACGGGTTCGTGCCCCGGTCCGGGAAGATCCCACATGCCGCGGAGCGGCTGGGCCCGTGAGCCATGGCCGCTGAGCCTGCACGTCTGGAGCCTGGGCTCCGCAACGGGAGAGGCCACAGCAGTGAGAGGCCCGCGTACCGCAAAACAAAAAAAACCTATTTTGTCCCACTTTGATACAGATTTTTAACACAGATTTTGAACTTGTAACCTGATTCTAAAAGTTTTCATTGAGGGACTTCCCTGGCGGTCCAGTGGTTAAGACTCCTCGCTTCCACTACAGGGTTCGATCCCTGGGCACTAAGATCCCACATGCTGCGCAGTACAGCAAGTTTTCATGGAATCTAAGGTGCCAGCATTATTTACGTTCCACTAAGAAGCTAAACTTGGACACGGTGTTGATTATAAGATACAGATGATGCTGACTTCAAGACTTCAGCGTGTGAAAAATGCACTGATGAAATGGGGTATGTGGTTTTTCCATAAACCACATCAAACACTTTTTGGAAGCTGAGGGAGCTAAAAATCTTAAGTGGCAATGAAATCAAATCCCTACCTTCAGAGATGAAGCGTCACTTTTAAGGATGGACTCCCCCTAAAAAGTGTTCCCACCTCAAAGCCTGGGCTCACCAGTGCCATTGGAAGATGTCTGCAAAATCCCAGTCATCCAGGAGTAGACAGCCCTCTGGGAATGGGCCGAGGTTTGGTCGTAGAGATCTTTGAACACCACAGACCTACATGACATACACATAGGTGTCAATTAAGGAACAAATATGAAGGCCTTCAGGCAGGGTCCAAACAACAAAAGTATGCAAAGCTATCTTTGGTTAAAAGCCCTTCCCACTCCCTTGCTACAGATGTAGCGATTTTCCTGTTTCTCCTCTTCCCATCACAGTTAAATACCTTCCAAAGACTGTTCATCACTTCCTCACCACCAGGTCCTTTTTTTTTTTGTAACAGTTTTATTCAGATATAACTTATACCTTACAAAGTATACAACTCAGTGGTTTTCAGTATATTCAGACTTGTACAACCGTCACCACAATCAATTTTAGAACCCTTTAAAGTACCTCAAAAAGAAACCTCCTACCTTTTAGCTATCACCCCAGAACTGCTAGTCATCCCAGCTCCTAGAAACCACTAATCTACTTTCTATCTGTATAGATTTACGTCTTCTGGATATTTCCGATAAATGCAATCATATAATATGTCACTTTTGTATCTGGCCTCTTTCACTTGGCATGATGACTTCAAGGTTCATGCATGTTGGAACATGCATCAGTAATTCATTTTTTTATGGCCAAATTCTGTTCCGTTGTACAAATATACCACATTTTGTTTATCTGTTCATCCGTTGATGGACACGGGTTGTTTCCCCCTTTTTGTTTATTATAAATAATGCTGCTGTAAACATTCATGTGTGTTTGTGTGACACATTTCATTTTTCTTGGGAATAGACCCAGGAGCGGAGTTGCTGGGTTAGATGGCAACTCTATGCTTAACCTTTTGAGGAACTCCAGACTATTTTCCAAAGTAGCCGTACCACTTCACTTTCTCACCAACAGTGTCTGAGGGTTCTGATTTCTCCACGTCATTGTCAACACTTGTTATTATCTGACATTTTGATTACAGATATCCTGATGGGCGTAAAGTGTCTTGGTCACTTTTTAAGACACTGACATCTGGTTTCTTCATCAACACACCACTCCTTGTGGACCAAGTCCTGAATGAGCTCCTTGTCACCATACCCAGCAGTCCCACTTGGTCCAAATATGACTTGACCGTTCACAGCATTTGGCACTGATCACCCCTCCAGTTCATACCTGCAAAATAGCTGAGTCTACTCATCCTGGAAGACTTCCCTCACCTCCACCCACCACCACTGAAAATCAATTCACCAAATGACCCATCTGCCCTTTTCTAAGCTTAAAGTTTATCCTCACCACTCTCCCCGTCATTTCATATATGAAGAGGCAAACTTTCCCTTAAACCTATCTTAATATCTTCTTGCCATATCTTTCTTTTCTTCTTCTTCTCCTCTCTTCCTCCTTCTCCTTGGTTGTTTTTTTTTCCCCCTTTCTCCTCTTCTCCTGGTTCTTATTCTTCCTCTTCTTCTTTCTCTCTCTCTGTCTTTTTTGGGTTGTTGTTTTGTTTTTCAGAACAGCACAGGACATGAAAGGGACAGGAGATAGATATAATTCTGAAAAAACGATGTTTACATTATTTAAGGGAAAGCTTGCCCATTTGTAAAAATGCTGGCTCTATCATTCCCTAGCAGTCTGACCTACAGCAAGTTATACAATCTCTCTGTGCCTCAGTCTCCTCATTTGAAGAATGGGGGGTGGGGCTTAATGACATCATCCTCACAAGGAGAAGGGGACGGGAGGGTAGAGTAGGAAAAGGTCAAAACTGAGGTTCAGGGCTTCCCTGGTGGCGCAGTGGTTGAGAGTCCGCCTGCCGATGCAGGGGACGTGGGTTCATGACCCGGTCTGGGAAGATCCCACATGCTGCGGAGCGGCTGGGCCCGTGAGCCATGGCCGCTGAGCCTGCACGTCCGGAGCCTGTGCTCCGCAACAGGAGAGGCCACAACAGTAAGAGGCCCGCGTACCGCAAAAAAAAAAAAACAAAAAAAACTGAGATTCAGAAGAACTGGCTTGAGTTCAAATTAAGTCAAGCCCCAGGGGGTCACTTCAAAGGACGCTGTCCTCTCTTTGGGCTTCAGTTTCTTCATCTGCGAAAGAAGAGGTTGGATTAAATGATGCTCATCAAGAAACGGGAAATGGGGCCATATTCTGGACTCCCACCTCATGATGAGAATCTGGTGTCGGGCAACGTTCTCTCCGTATTAATCTGTTGTCTTTCTCTCTGTAAGGCTTGTAACCTTCTCCCAGGCTCTTGTCAGGGTTTACATAAAGTTTTGTGCTGGCCAGCTGTGAGTTTTGACTGTCAAGTGTCCACTCCTCCCTCTTCTCAACACTTGTCTGGGCCACCAGCGAAGTCCCCATGTCCCCATCTTGATCCATGTCATTTGGGTGGGACTGTGACCCACATCTAAGCCATTCAGCATATAAGATCCCATTGGCCACAGTGACCGGCTCAAGAATGGGGACATGGGGACCTCACTGGTGGCCCAGTGGTTGGGACTCCACGCTTCCACTGCAGGGGGCGTGGGTTCGATCCCTCCTGGTTGAGGAACTAAGATTCCACATGCTGAGTGACGCAGCCAAAAAAAAGAAGAATGGGCACATGACCCAGTGTGGACCAATGAGAATCAGGTCTAGGACTCTACCTGGAACTGTGCCCATGCTCCCTCGTGGAGAGAGCCCGCCTGGGAGTGAGGCCAACACAGAGGAGGGCAGAGCTGAGAGAGAAAAAGCCAGCGATGTTCCTGATGATGTAATTTGAGCTTCTGGATCCAACTGTGTCTGTCCGTCCTGCTGACTCTCAAGGTGGAAGTCTCACTTTAGTGCTAGAGAGTCTTCAACACACACTCAGCTCCTTTTTTAACCAAGGGAACAGGTCCTAGGCTCAGAACAACATATCTAGCTAGGATTTAATGACACTGGGTTGTTTTTTATACTGTATTTATTTTTATGATTACTTAAGACAAATGATACTGGTTTCCCATTTACAGTAATTATACCATATTTACTTTTTTTTTTTTTTGCGGTACGCGGGCCTCTCACTGTTGTGGCCTCTCCCGTTGCGGAGCACAGGCTCCGGACGCACAGGTTCAGCGGCCATGGCTCACGGGCCTAGCCGCTCCACGGCAAGTGGGATCTTCCCAGACCGGGGCACAAACCCGTGTCCCCTGCATCGGCAGGCAGACTCTCAACCACTGCGTCACCAGGGAAGCCCTTTACTTTTTAAAATTTATTTACTTATTTTTTATGAAGTATAGTTTATTTACAATGTTGTGTTAGTTTCAGGTGTACAGCAAAGTGATTGTTATACATACATATGTACCTATGTTTTTCAGATTCTTTTCCCTTATAGGTTGTTACAAAATATTGAGTATAGTACCCTGTGCTATACAGTAAGTCCTTGTTAGTTATCTTTTTTATATACAGTAGTGTGTATCATATTTACTTTTTTTAAAATAAATTCATTTATTTATTTTTGGCTGCATTGGGTCTTCGTTGCTGTGTGCGGGCTTTCTCTAGTTGCGGCGAGCAGGGGCTACTCGTTGCTGTGGTGCACAAGATTCTCATTGCAGTGGCTCCTCTTGTTGCAGAGCACAGGCACGTGGGCTTCAGTAGTTGCAGCACGTGGGCTCAGTAGTTGTGGCTCGCGGGCTCTAGAGCACAGGCCCAGTAGTTGTGGGATACAGGCTTAGCTGCTCCGCGGCATGTGGGATCTTCCCGGACCAGAGATCGGACCCGTGTCTCCTGCATTGGCAGGCGGATTCTTAACCACTGTGCCACCAGGGAAGTCCCATATTTACTTTTAAAATAGATATTTTAAGTAAATAGAATGAATCTATTTTTAAAAAACACGAACTAATAATAATACAGGTGGTATATAGGTATGGAAAAATTGTGAGGATGATACCAGAATGACTAAAATTTGGGAGACTCTGTTTTCATCAAACCATCTCTAAACTGACCTCGAATATTAACCTGTCCCCACCTGCCTTCTCCCCTCCCTCATGCGTTACCTCCTTGACTTCTCAGGACAGACTCTGGGGGGGCAGGGGGTCACTCACAGGTTCTTGAAGGCATCTTCACGCAGGTCCCGGGGGAGCCTCTCCGTGATATCCGGCTGGAGAAAGTGGCCTGAGGAGCCCCTTAGCACCCTGCCCAGGATCTCCACACACTCCAGGGGGTTCAGCACCTGGAAACACCTCTCCAGCGTGATGAGAAACAGGCTGCGGTTCACGCCCGGGCTCTGCAAGGCTTGTTTCCGAATCTCTCCCAAGTCAACAGTGATGTCATCCAGCTCCTACAGGAATTATAGAAGTTAGGCTTGTCTTGAGAGCTGCCTCTTGATTTGGAAACACTGGGAGAGACCACACTTAGCAGCAGTGGGGAAATTCAGGACCACTGTTAAACACCATGCTGCTATGTCAAATCTTCTAGACCTTTCCATCATCTAAAGAACAAAGTCAAGGCCTTCACCTGCTTCACCCACACTAGGCACCTTGTCATTCTCCAGATACACCATAACTGTCACACCCCAGGCCCTTGCTCTAACTGGCATCCCCTCTCCACCTCCTTCTCCCAGAGAAATCCAGCTGATCCTTTAAGGCCAAGCTCAGTTGTCATTTCATTGGTGAAGTCTTCTCTGATGTCCTACTTAAGTCAATCCAAATCTCCCTCCACTCTGGGCTCCCAACAGCATCTTGAACCAAACTCCATGATGCATTAGAGATGCTTATGGGCCTATCTTTCCTCCAAGCCAGTGGATCTCAATCTTGGCTACACATCAGAATCACTAGGGAGGTGATCCCCAGCACCACTGTATAGAGCCTGGTTTAACTGGTCTCTGGTGGAGCCCTGGCATCTGATTCCAGTGTGTAGCTGAGGTTGAGCCAGGAAAGTGCTGGGGCCCAAGCCATGTGCCTAGTGGGATGCCTGGTACCTAGAAGACATTGAGAAATAGCCTGTTAGGATGAACGAATGAATGAATCTTTTGAACCACAGACCCCAGGAATACTGACAGGGTGTAGGTACAATCAGACTGGACGCAACTCTGTCCTTCACCCAACACACCCTCCAAAAACAACAACCACAATTTACTGCCTATGGACTACACTCCAGGCACTGTGTCAGCATGGAGCAAGCATGCATCACCTCCTGTAATTCTCCCAACAGTCCTATAGGTTAAGCCCCATGGGTCTGCGGGTCAGACATTCCTAGGTTCAGATGCCAGGCCCTCCACTTACATGTGTGTGTCCCTGAGCAAATCACTTATCTTTTTTAAGTCTCAGTTTCTTCCTCTTGAATGAAGATAAAATCAGTGCCTACCTCCTAGATCTAGATAAGAATTGAAGGAGATAATGAATGGAGAGTGCCCGGTACCTAGTGAACACTCAGCAAACATTACATGCTATAATTAACTCAATATTACAGGTGATGAGAACAAAAGAGAGACTAGTTAACCAGGCCAAACCTGCACAAAGCTGGGATCTGAAACAAGTGTACGGAGTCCAAGCCCACACCTCTCACCATGTCCATGTGTTTCCTAACTTACGTCATTCCCGGTTGGGGCCAAACAGTGCAGCGGCTAAGAGTGTAACTTAGGGGTTATTGGGCAGGGGTCTGCGGATGGTATTAGGGCATCTGTGAACACTGGGGGGAAACTGCATCCTCCTTTTCACTGCCATGGAATTGGTCCCTGGCATCTCCTTCAGGGATGAACGTAGGCAGCAAGCCAGCAAGGTGGCAGGAGAACCTTTGATGTGTCATCACTAGAAATCACAAACTTTCATAACTCACTACCATTGCTGCAAATGTCTTGAAATCTCACTTACACTCAACACTGCCTCAAAATTACAGAAACTATTAGCCCCACCACTAAATCTTGTTATTGGATGTGTTACAGAAGCACATAAATTACTGTACCCTTAACTTTGTCTTATGTATTTTGATAAATGTATTTCAACAGAATCGGCTTCCTTTGTCATCCATTGTATTTTAACACATTATTCTGAGATGGAGTCCACGGGCTTCACCAGATGCCAGAGGGCTCACAGCTAGAGTCAGGAGCCCAGGTTCTCACCTCAGATCTGCCACTTTCAAGCTGTGTGACCCGAGGTTACTTACTCAACCTCTCCAAGCCTGTTTCCTCATCTGAATATTGAAATGGTAAGAGTCTATTTATCCTCATTTCAGAAGGTCCTGGAGACAATTCAATAGGTCCAGGTTTGTTAAACCCTTAGAATGGTGTTGGCAAATATGGCCCACAGATCAAATCTGACCCACTTTCTGTTTCTGCAAATAAAGTTTAATTGGAACACATCCACACCCATGCATTGACCTGCCGTCTACGGCTGCTTTGATGCTACAGCGGCAGAGGTGAGTAGTTGTGACAGAGATTGTACGGCCTGCAAAGCCTAAAATATTTACTCTCCGGCCCTTTACAGAAACGGCTTGCTGATCGTTCCCTGGAAATAATACCCGACACACAGTAAACACAGATCAGTATCATTTTCAAAGACCACCATCCTCATTTTTGCCATATCTTTGCATTGCCTTTACTATTATTTAGTTCATATTTTTACTTTAAACTCTTTTTAAAACTTAAATTCATTTCAAAAGGAAACATTACATCTCCACCAAACTCACAGTTTTGATGTGCATTTTAATAACAGACATTAAAATAAGTTTATGATTATTAAAATGTTTAAATGGTTCAATACCCTTTGGAAAACATTGCTCCACACTCAACTGCCTCTGAAAAAAAAACCACCTCTACACCTCACCTTTCTGATTCCAAGGGTTCTCTGGGTCTCAGAGGCCTTTTCTTTGCTCTTACATTACCAACCTCATTTTGTGGAAATTTTCTGTCCCTGTTTTTTGGTCTCCCTGGACCAGAAGCTCCTTGAGGGCAGAGACAGTCTTTCATCTCTGAATCCAGTGTCTCCCGGTGCACAGTAATCATTCATGGATGTTTATGAAGCCAAACTACTGGGACTCCTCTGTACCCCTCATTTCTTAGTGCTCATAAGCATATGACTCATAAGGCTCTTCATCTGAACTTTGGAGAAAGTAAGAGAGGAAACCTAGGTCCCAGGGAGTTTGCAGAAGGAGAAGGAGGGAGGAAGAGATAAAGAAGGGCCCAGGCCTGAGTGAGGCTCAATTCCATTCAACTCGACAAACACCAACTGGCCCTGGATGTCCTCTGCTCCCAGGATGCCAAGAGAGCCTCACCAAGCGGTCCTTCTTGTCTTCTAAGAGACATTTCATGGCAGTGCGGAATTGCTGAGCGTCGGTTCCCCTCAGGTCCTCCAGCAGTTTCCAGGGCTGGTACAAACATTGTTCCAGGTGGTGTTCCATGACTGCCTGGATATGGAACGTTAGGAGAGTCAGTGAGGACAGGACAGGAGCACATGGTCAGCACCACGGCCAGCAGCCCAGCCAGGCCACCTAATTCCCTGCAGACCGCAAGCTGGCAGCCTGCACATGTTTGGTTGAATTGGCTCCAAAATTTTTTATGAGCTGCTAACATTTAAAATTCATGGAATTCCTCACAAAAATCCAAATTTCCAACTTTTCTTGGAAACCACAAAGATGTGGCAACGCTGGGCATACATCCCCTTCTGTGTAATAATCAACAGGCGGAGGGACAGCTGCTCCCTGTAATTACTCTTCTGGCTCACCACCCTCTAGGTAGCTGATTTCCCCATGGCCTGCCTGGTCCCTGCAGGTGATTGAGGTTTCAAGTCCAGGGAAGCTGGCCTCTACCCGGAAACTTTACTACTTCCAGATGGGCACTGCTCAAACCCTCTCCCATGCTCCAAGCCCCCAGCACAGGAGCAAAATTCAGGCAGCATGAACTCCCCGTGGCACCCCCTCCAGGGTGAGGGGCAGAGGCCAGCAGCCTCTCCTGAAAGAGATTTCCTCTGCTATCTGGGGAATTCTTTTCTAAATCTTCCTTAAATAGGGGTGCTCTAGAAAGGCAGCATAGTGTGACATCATGGACAAAAGGTGAGCTCTAGCACCAGATAACCTTTGTGCAAATCCCCACCTTGCCACTTACTAGTTGTACGGCCTCGGGCAAGTTCCTTAACTAGGATGGTTAGATGAAATACAAGATGCCCAGTTAAATTTGACTTGCAGATAAACGAATAATTTTTTAGCATAAGTATATCCCAAATATTGCATGGGACATACTTACACTAAAAAAATGTATTCGTTGATCATCTGCAAGTCAAATTTAACTGGGACACCTGTATTTTTATTTGATAAATGGGCAACAGTATCTCTGGGTCTCAGTTTTCTCAGCTGAAAGGTAGGAACAACAGTCAAACTTACTATGTAAGTAAGAATTAATCCTAGGTCATGAGGAGTAAATGATGATGTAAAGTGTTCTCAGTAAGTGCCAGCCATTATTCTCTGCCCTGAATGAGTTGAATGATTGTTTACTCAATGTCTCTCCCCTTAGAATGAAAGGCCCACGTGGGTACTAATGTGACCGCCTGTTCTCCTGAGTCTCCAGTGTCTAGAACTGTGCCTGGCAGAGAATAGAGCCTGGATAAGTAGATACTAAATGAATATACAAATAGGAAGAGAGGTAGTATAGCTCCTAATCAGGTTAAAATATACACATTTTATGAGAAACCCTACTGCTAGAGAGAAAGGGCAGGCATCACTTCTCTTTAGATTGCACAGATGAACATGGCGAAGAAAGCAGATGCCATGAGGCCACCAGCCACCTCCACCTAGCGGGTGTCCTGGTAAATGGATAACAACCAGGCTTCTGAGTGTCGTTCTCACATGAATGTTGGTTGACACTTTCATCTTCACTATAAGGTAAGTAAAAACCGAAACAAAAGAAGACGTATGTCAGAACTTCATTCGTCAATGACATGACTTCTTTGCTGAATCAAATAATAGTCTTTGAAATCTGAAAGAATGTTGTCTCAATTTTCTGTGCTATTCACAGTGTATCAGTAAAGGCAAAACAAAACGCCCTGGGCTACCGATTATGCTAATGAGGCATGTGCTGGCCAATTCACCGCAGTCCCCACCAGGCCCTATTGTTCCCCAAGGCAAATATCCACTGCCATCCATTTACATGTTTGTGCTACTGTTTTTCTTCTAGTAGAGTTAAAAGGGAAGAAAAATATTTCTTGGACCCATGATTGAGAGACTGATAATTATACCCAAAGGTCCACTCTCTTGTAATTATTTTAGGAACAGAATCCCATAAGTTTTAGCTGGGTACATGGTCTCTCATCTTGCTCCTCTGCAGTAAGATGTGACTGTGGACTGTGAGCCAATGAAACGTGAGCAGGAAGAAGTGTGCAACTTGCAGGTCACATCTTAAAGAGAAGCTATTCAGCCTTCACTTCCTCTTTCCCACCACACCCTCTCTGGGTTGGAGAATGGATGTGCTGTTTCAATCATGTGGGCAACCACTCCTTAGATGATGACAAAGCAACAAGACAGAAGGAACCCAGGCCCCTCGATGGCCTTTTGAAGTAGAGCTGTCTCTCCTCTCTGGACCTCCCACCTAGCCCTGGACTATTATATGAGATAGAAATAAACTAAATTGTTCGAGCTGCTGCAATCTATGGTCTCTTTGTTAGAGTAGCTCAGCCCATACTCTGATACCAGTGCGTGACCTTGGACCACTACCGATCTGTGGCCCGACAGGAACCAAGTCGCACAGCAGGAGGTGAGCGGCGGGCAAGCCGCTCCCCATCACTCGCATTACCGCCTGAGCTCCGCCTCCTGTCAACATTATGGTGAGTTCTATACTTACTTCATTATATATTACAATGTAATAATAACAGAAATAAAGTGCACGATAAATGCAATGCACTTGAATCATCCCGAAACCATCCCCTCAATCCCAACCCATGGAAAAACTGTCTTCCATGAAACCGGTCCCTGGTGCCAAAAAGGTTGGGGACTGCTGCTCTAATACACCATGTCTCCATCAAAAGTGGAAAAATGAAAGAGAGACAAAGGAGCTTAAATCATGTTTCAAAAAACACTGGACAGAACACGTTCCTTTGTGGAAGTGAAGACTAGCTCTCCACCTAGCCCACTTCTCTGACTTACCTGGCCCCTGAGTTTGCAACCCCTGAGCACTGAGAGGGGAACATAGGGACGGGTCTCAGATACACACCTGCAGGCTGGGGATGGTGAAGGCAACGTTCCGTGAATTCAGATAGGCCACGACTCTGTGGGACAGGTCTGCCGTCCACACATGGGAGCTTCAGTTGAAGACAGACAGGAGAAGGTCATGGTGACAGGCTCGCCTAGGATGAGCAGTTCCCCTACTAGCTGAGTGATCAGGGGACCGAGGTTCAGAAAGGACAATGAAGATGGGCCGGGATGCTAGGAACTCTGTGCTTAGAGGTAGGAGATGTGTTTCCTCGGCACAGTGAGGGGGAGTTTCCAATTCCAGGAATCAGCCTGCATACCAGTCTCTCAAAGACAATGATCAATTTGAAGCTGTGTGCTGTATTCTAAATCCCATAACAATCCACTCAGATTAATAATCCAAACAGATTGACTTGGAAAGGTGTCCTGACTATATCAAGTTTAAAAAACAGATGCCTTGTATACCATGAGAGGCTGAAATAGCACAGTTAGGACTGTAGACTCGAAACCTGGGTTTGAATCCTGGCTCTACCACTGAACTGTATGGCCTTAGGCAGTTTACTGAATTTTCCTGTGCCTCGGTTTCCCTTTCTATGTAATACAGAGAACAACTGTGAGAATTAAATTTGTTCACACATGTAAAGTGCTTAAAACGTTGACCAACACATAGAAAATGCACAACTTCATTCATAACAGCCAAAAATTGGAAACAACTCAAATATCCAACAGCAGGTGAAATGTTGAACAGATGGTATGGAATGGAATGCCACTCATCCAGTCAAAGGGAGTGAGGTGGACTTTTGCTTTCAGCTGTGATGGAATAATTGGCAGTAGATAAATCTTCCTGCCTTAAACGGTTAGAAGGACTTTTATAGTCACATTTTTTACAGATACATAGATAGATGGATAGACAGATAGATAGATAAAAAATTTTAGCCTGAAAGAATGTATCCAAAACTATCAACTGGAGTTACCTTAGGGAGAAGACTGTTTATGGGGACCTTCTACTTTAATATAATTAAGGGCTCCTGTCATGGGGCCCCAAGGCTCCCATTTCTCCTTCATAGTACTTGTTATATTAGAATTATCTGTTCATATTTGTCTTTCCATAAGACTATCTAGTGCCCTGCTCCACATCCCTGGTATCTAACACCAGCCTGTACACAGAATATAAAGTGACAGTGAGAGCAAAGTAACAGTGAGTCCTGGAGCCAGGCTGCCGGATACACACCCCAGCTCCACCATTTCCCAGCTGTGTGACCTTAAATCACCTCCCTGGGCCTCAGTTTCATTATTCTGTCCAATGGGGTAACAATAGGGCCTACTTGGGTGGGAGGAGGGGGAGGCTTGGGAAGATGACATGTGTTTCTATGCATAAAAGCACTTAGAATAGTACCTGCTACCTAGTAAGTAGTCAGTAAATGTTAGCTCTTGTGCTAGAGCAGAGGGGGCCAAAATTGTGTTGAACGAATGTATCTATTATAAAACACTTGTTCATTGGGTGATATTTTTTGTAATGAGTACATTTTACTTTTTATAGTTAAGAGACTTCCATTAAGAATTTTTATTAAAAATCTATTCCACCCCTTCCCCTCCCCTTTAGGATGAGTTACCTTTGAAACTGTATGAGATCCAGCAAGGCTACAATGGAAATAAAATGAAAAGACAACTTAAAAAGGAATCATGCCAGAGAGATCATAGGCACATTCTGTTTGAAATTCTTAGAAGCAACAAGCAGGGACAGCAGGGACATTACCATTCAGGTAGCTTCCATCTATTATTTCTTCCTAAAAGGCAAAGAGATAATGTCGAGTATAACATCCAAAAGTTGGCAGCTCCAGTACAGGGGATGTTGTTTAAAATCAAATGGATACTCACCGCCATTTTTTGCAACAAAGGAGGCAAATCTGCAACAAAGCCATTGAATGTATAAATAGAACTGAACTGGATGACCCTCAAAAATACAAATATGTATTAAGAAAAGAGCCCCCGAAAAGGTTACTCGTGAAGGAAATTTTTAGTGAATTTTAATTATACTAGTGAGCATATGTGCCAGTGTGAAAAAACCTTGGTTTGAAAAACCCTTTCAGAATGATCCCGAAAATTCTACACTTACGTGGGTACACACACACACAGGCACACACACACATCCCTAAACACTTTGCGGCATCATGTACCTAAACTGATCTAACCCCACTCCATTCCCTAAGATGTGTGGAAACCATGGCAGATGATTCCTCCCTCAGGACTTACCCTGCCGGGAATCTGGAACTCCATGACTTGCCACTCCATGGCTCAGAAAAAGGAACAGCAAAAGAGAGTATGTCCTAGGTTCCTGAGACATTCTCCCTGTAGTTAATTCAAGCAAAGAAAAATTCAGGTTTGATTCAGGTTGTATCTGTAAATATATTTAGGAACATTCAGAAGACAAAAGGGGAAAAAATAGACCCAGAATTCCTTGAGGTGTTTTTTTTTTTTAATTTTAAATTCCATCCACTTTGCTCCATCTAAACCCTATGCTAGTATAAGACACAATCATCTCTCTCCTCACTCTACAATGGCCTGTTTATATTCTGACATCTACCTCTCATTCCCCTCAATCAGACAAAAAGCAGCAGTTAAAAGCATGGATTCTGTTATATCTGACAAAGGACTTATATCTAGAATATGAAAAGAACTCTAACAATTCAGTAAGTAGAAGATAAACAAGCCAATAGGGAAAAAATATAAACTTAAACTTCATTTTAAAAAAAAATATACATTTGGGCTTCCCTGGTGGCACAGTGGTTGAGTGTCCGCCTGCCAATGCAGGGGACACAGGTTCGTGCCCCGGTCCGGGAAGATCCCACATGCCGCGGAGCGGCTGGGCCCGTGAGCCGTGGCCGCTGAGCCTGCGCGTCCGGAGCCTGTGCTCCGCAACAGGAGAGGCCGCAGCAGTGAGAGGCCCGCGTACCGCAAAAAAAAAAAAAAATACATTTATGGCCAATAAGCACATAAAAGCGTATCAACATCATTAGTTACCAGGAACATGCAAACTGAACCCTTATGAGGTCCTGTAACTGAGCCGTACCGTATGGAGCCTTCCCAAAACAGACCCACACTCCCTTCCGCCTGCCTCTTGTCTATACAAAGACTTTAGCCTCCTAGGCCTTCCCCAAGTTCCAAAGAATAAATTTAACCAGGGAAGTGAGAAAACGCATAAAAAGGAAAACAGTCAAGCAAGACAAAATAATAATACTTTAGCCATTAAAGTCAAGGACCTTTAGCTCCTCCTCCAGGACTGTGTATAATATTCTGAGCCACGTCTTTTGAGCTGTTTTGCAGATACTGAAACCCCCACCAGGTGGAAGAAGTAAACTCATGTTGCCCACAAGCACGTAGGCCACAGACCGGTTATAACCAGAAGGTTAATGATGTCGACTCCCAATTACCACCAACCAATCAGAAGCATGTCCATGAGCTGATCACACACCCCAAACCCCCCTCCTTCACCCTGTCTTGAAAAAACTTTCCCTGAAAGACTTTGGGGATTGGGGGGCCTTTTGAGCACTAGCTCCCTGGACTCCTTGCTTGGTGCCCTGCAATAACTGCTGCACTTTCCTTCACCAAAACCCAGGGTCAATAGATTGGCTTTGCTGCGTGCAGGCAAGCGGACCCCAGTCTGATGTGGTAACAAATTCACTACATACACACTAGAATGGCTAAAAGTTAAAAGACTAACAACACCAAGTGTTGAGGATGATGGGGCGCAGCATGAACTCTTATACGTTGCTGATACGGCCACTCTGGAAAACCGTTTGGCCGTGCCTTATAAAGTTAAGTATACAATACTCTATGATCCAGGAATTCTGCCCCTAGGTATTTACCCAGGAGTAGTTAAAACATACGTCCATACAAAGGTTTGTAGAGTTCCATTCCGAAAATTGGAAACAACTCAAATGTTCAACAATAGATGAAAAGTGAAACAAATACGGTATATCTATTCAGTGGAATACCATTCATCAATAAATAAGGAATGAGTTGGACTTCTGCTTCCAGCTATGATGGAGTAATTGGCAGTAGATAAACTCTCTCGCCTTAAACAATTAGAAAACAAACAAAACATGAAACAAAGGTTTTCAGACATTGGACAACAGGTAGGACAAGACTGAGATCCCTGAGAGAAGGGAAACTGTGAGATAATAGAAAATATATATTGGTTTCTGCCCCCAGTTCCTGGAACAGGGCCCCTAAGTCCCTTGTAATTTCCTAAATGATAAGAGCACTAGGAGGATCTCTTGTTCTAATATTTGGTTTTTGACCCATCACTGACACAGGGCTCCTAAACCCTTGTAAATTCTTAAGTGATAAGAGTACTAGGAGTGGTACAGCCACTCTGGAGAACAGTATGAAGCTTCCTTAAAAAACTAAAAATAGAGCTACTATATGATCCAGCAATCCCACTCCTGGACATATATCCAGAGAAAACCATAATTTGAAAATATACACGCACCCCAATGTTCCTAGCAGCACTCTTCACAATAGCCAGGACATGGATGCAACCTAAATGTCCATCAACAAAGAAAAGGATAAAGAAGATGTGGTACATACATGCAATGGAATATTACTGAGCCATAAAAAAGAATGAAATAATGCCATTTGGAGCAACATGGATGGACCTAGAAATTGTCATACTGAGTGAAGTAAGTCAGAGAGAGAAAGACAAATATCATATGATATCGCTTATACGTGGACTCTACAAAAGAAGGTTACAAATGAACTTATCTACAAAACAGAAATAGAGGGACTTCCCTGGTAGCACAGTGGTTAAGAATCTGCCTGCCAACGCAGGGGACACGGGTTCGAGCCCTGGTCCAGGAAGATCCCATATGCCACAGAGCAACTAAGCCCGTGAGCCATAACTACTGAGCCTGCCCTCTAGAGCCCATGAGCCACAACTACTGAGCCCACGTGCCACAACTACTGAAGCCCGCGCACCTAGAGCCCATGCTCCACAGCAAGGGAAGTCACCGCAATGAGAAGCCCGCGCACCACAACAAAGAGTAGCCACTGCTCACCACAACTAGAGGCAGCAACGAAGACACAACGCAGCCAAAAATAAATTTTAAAAAAAACAAAACAAATAGAGTTACAGATGTAGAACATAAACTTATGGTTACCAGGGGATAAGGTGAGGGAGGGATAAACTGGAAGACTGGGACTGACATTTACACACTACTATACATAAAATAGATAACTAATAAGAGTCTACTGTATAGCACAGGGAATTCTACTCAATACTCTGTAATGGCCTACATGGGAAAAGAATCTAAAAAAGAGCGGATATATGTATATGTATAACAGATTCACTTTGTTATACACCTGAAACTAACACAACATTATAAATCAACTATACCCCAATAAAAATTTTTTTTAAAAGAGCACTAGGAGTACCTCTTGTTCTTTTTTTTTTTTTTTTTTTTTTTGCGGTACGCGGGCCTCTCACTGCTGTGGCCTCTCCCGTTGCGGAGCACAGGCTCCGGACGCGCAGGCTCAGCGGCCATGGCTCACGGGCCCAGCCGCTCCGCGGCATGTGGGATCTTCCCGGACCGGGGCACGAACCCGTGTCCCCTGCATCGGCAGGCAGACTCTCAACCATTGCGTCACCAGGGAAGCCCTCTTGTTCTAACGAGGCAACTCTGGGTGGGCTCTTGGATGGAGACTGGTCACCAGAGAGACCAAGCCATGATTAGAAGCTTGGGATTTTCAGCCCCACCCTCCCATCTTCCAGAGAGGGGAGAGGGCTGAGAATGGAGTTAATAACTAATTATGCCTATGTGAGGAAGCCTCCAATAATAGGGGTTTCAGGGTGCTTCCAGGTTGACGAACACATTCACATCAGGGGGGTGACACACCCCAACTCCCTGGGGACAGATGCTCCTGAGACCTGAGACCCTCCCAGACCTCATCTTATGTGTCTCCTCATCTGGCTATTCATCTGCTCCTTTTATCATATCCTTTAATAAACTGGTAAATGTAAGTAAATGTTTCCCTGAGTTCTGTGAGCTGCTCTAGCAAATTAATTGAACCCGAGGAGGTGGTCATGGGAACCTTGATTTGTAGCCAAATCAGACAGAAGTTGTGGGTAACTTGGAGACCTGCTACTTGAGATTGGTGTCTGAAGTGGGATGGGAGAAGTCTTGAGGGACTGAGCCCTTAACCTGTGGGACCTGAGGCTACCTCCAGGTAGACAGTGTCAGAGTTAAGTTGAATTGTAGGACACCCAGCTGGTGTCACAGAATCACTTGGCGTAAGGAAAATCCTCCACACGTTTGGTGACCAGGAGGGTCAGAAGTGATGTGTTCTGTGTTGAGTGTCTTGAGTGAGTAGTAAAGGAGACACACAGGTAAAAGGCTTATAGGAAGAGAACAAAGAAGGAGGGGGAGAACTGGGGTTTTCCTTACTTAGGAGGGAAAGCTGAGGTTTTTCTGTAAGTGCCCCTGCTCGCTGCCTGGGGTCTCTAGACCACAGCACCAGAAGGAGAATCCCAACAGAGCTGAGGAGACAGAGTAGGGGTTTAGGGAAATCAAGGCAACTAGAATCCACAGGGAAGACTACTTGAGGAGGGATTTGCACAGAGAGAAAGTTCTAGAGATTTGAACAAGGGTCCCTTGAGTCTTTGGCTGAATATTGGTCTGTCTATGCCTATACATGTAAGAAACCACCTGAAGCTGAAGAAAGAACCACCAGTAATAAGCAGAGCAATCCCTGGAGTTCATCCAGGGTGGAGAATAATTCCCAACTACCAGTGGAAAACCTCCAAATACACGGAGCATCAAGGACAGTTCTCAGTGAAGTACTGCCTCAGTAATAGGCTGAATTAGCCCTAAAGTCTGCCCTGGACCTACCCTAACAAAGCTTAAAAGCAAGTCTTGGAAGAATCAAGTTGATTCTAAATAACTAGACTGCATCCTAGAACAAAACCCAACAATATTTAAAGGAGTGTCACAAAATCCAGAAATGTGAATCCAAAATGTCCAGCATCCAATTAAAAATTGAATATATGGCTGGTTACCATAGGAAAAAACCCAGTCCACAGAAAGAGATCCAGAAATGACACAGAAGATCAAATCAGTAGACCGGATGACTATTATAAATATATTCTGTAAGTTCAGGAAAGTAGAGAAAAGGATAAACATGTAAAGGAGAGACATGGAAGATAAAAAAAAGACTCAGGAAAAGGAATAAACTGATTTATGCACCAACACGGATGAACCTCAAACACATTATGCCAAACAAAAGAAGCCAATCACAAAAGAGTACATATGGCATGATTTCATTTATAGGAAACTCCATGATAGGCAAAATAATCTACAGTGACAGAAAACAAATAAGTTGCCTGGGACTCTACTGGGTGCAGTGGGAGGAATTTACTGCAAAAGAACACAAGGGAACTTTGGGGGCGACATTTCTATACCTTGATTTTGGTGGTTGTTACACAGGTACATACCTTTATTGAATCTCATCAAACTCTACACTTTAAATGGACGCATTTTATTGTAATATAAATTATACCTCACAGAAGCTGATTTCAAAAGAGAAAGGAGAAGCATGGACTGTGGAGCAGGACTGCCTGGATTGAATCTCATCTCTGCTACTTAGTAGCTGTGTGATGTTGGACAAGTTACTGAATCTCTCTGTGCTTCCATTGCCTCACCTGTAAGATGCGGTTTAATAAATGGTACCTACCTCATAGTGTCATATGAGGATAAAATGAGTTAATGAAGTAAATCACTTAGAACAATGCTTGGCATGAAGAAAGCTCTACATATGGGTTTATTAAATAAACAAATAAGCCAGACTGATGTTTTCAAAATTCAACTCATGGGAAAGTCTGGAGAAAGAATGTGCCAGAAAAAGGGAATCAGAAGTGCAAAGGCCTTGACATTAGGAATGCAATTTACATATGCAATAAATCACAAGAGGATGAGAGCAGTAGATGAGGTTAAGTCATCATTAGCAACTTGACTTTTACTTGGAGGGAGATGGGAGCCACTGAAGTGATATTAGCACAAGAGTAAGAGCTGTGCTCTGACTTTTAAAAAACTGGCTCCATAAAACCAACTGCTGTGTTGAGAATAACCTGAAGGGGGGCAACAGCTAAAGCAGAGAGAGCAGTAAGAGATGATAATGATGATGACTTAGTCACCGATGGCAGTAAGGGCGGTGAGATGTGGTTGGGGGTATTTTGAAGGTGCAGCCGATAGACCGAATGTGAGGAATAAAAGACAGAGAAGTCACAGAACCTCCAAGGATTTGGGCCTGAGCATCTAGAGAGGTGGGAAATGGGAAAAACCGTAGGAGTTGCAGGTTTGGGGGAGAGGCCCTGGAGCTCAGATGTGGACAAGCTAAGCTTGAGAAGACTATTGTTCGAGTGGAGAAAGCAAGTAGGCAGTTTGGTGTTTGAGCCTGCAGTTAGGGGAGAGCTCCAGACTGGAGCTATCTATGCAGAGCAGTCAGCATATACTTGAACCCAGGACACTGGATGAGATCACCAAGAAAGTGAGCGTAGGGAGACGTGGGTAAGTTTCAAGGACTGAGACCCAAGCATTCCTTTGTTAAAATGTTAGGTAGACCAGGTGCAACCAGCAAACTCAAAACTGTAGGAGACTCCCCGGAAGAAACCACCTAGTTTCTTCAGCAAATATACTGCAAAGAGACAGACAGAAATAGACACAGACACACACACACACACGGAGGAACTTGAAAAACTTAAGAGATATAACAATTACTTGTAGCATACAGACTCTATTTGCATCTTGATTCAAGCAAACCTTAAAAAACAAAGACTGTGGGACAACTGGGGAAATTTGCACCTCGAGTGGTTATCTTAAGATTTTAAAGAAATACTGTTGATAACAGAAATGTGGTTATATTTTTAAAGGAGTACTTATCTTTTAAAGGAGGGATGTTGGTTCACACGCTGGCCCCCATACAGGGAGGGTAAGGGGAGACTGAGGAAGATTGGTGGGGGACAGGTTTAATAAGCAAGGAAACCTACTTACAATGCCGGTCTTTGTTGTTGTTGCCGTTACATATTTTAATGAGCGATTTTTTGTTTTGTTTTGTTAATTTAATTTTTATTTTATATTGTAGAGTTGATTTACAATGTTGTGTTAGTTTCAGGTGTACAGCCAAGTGATTCAGTTATACATACACATATAGCCACTCTTTTTCAGATTCTTTTCTCATAAAGGTTATTACAGAATACTGAGTAGAGTTCCCTGTGCTATACAGTAAGCTTGTCTTGAAGGGCCGCAAGATCCCCACCCCCGCCCCCCAGAATATAGAAAGTTTATAGAGGCCTTAAGGGAGCTCAGTCATGTATACTGTCCAGACCGTCTCAACAACACACTGCTCTCTCAAGGCTGCGTCCTTGAAAACGCTCCCACTGTGGGAATAGTGAGCAGAATGTACGGTCCAAGGACGGGGGAGGGGTGAGGAGGCTCTGATTCCCAAGTCCAGCTCCAGGGTCAACAGGCGGTCATGTCCTCTCGATGACCTCCTACAAGGGGCTCGCACACTACAAGCCAAGGGCCAAATTCAAAGGCTACCTGGTTCTGTGTGGCTCGTGAGCTAAAAATGGTTTTTACGTTTTTAAAGTTTCGAAAAATCAAAAGAACGGCATTCCTTGACACGTGAAAATTTCATGTTTGAAATTTAAACGTTAGTGTCCATAAATACAGTTTTATTGGACTACAGCCATTTCACTCATTTAAGGAGCGTCTACGGCGGCTTGCACACTACAACGGCAGAGCTGGGAAGTTGCAGCAGAGGCTGTGTGGCCCACGAAGCCGAAAATATTTACTCTCTGTTCCTTTACTGAATAAGTTTGCCAAGCCCACTTTTAGAGCTACACTCACATATTTACAGAAGAAATGTGACATTTGAGATGGCTTCAACATAATACAGGAGGGAGGAAATAGGGATGGATGAAACAAGTTGACAGCTGAAGCTGGGTGATGGGTACATAAGGCCCATTATATTCTTGTGTCTACCTTTATATGGGCTTGAAATTTTCCACATAAATGATTTTTTTAAAGAAAAAGCAAAACAAAAAAGACTGTTTTTTGGGGCCTCCCTGGTGGTGCAGTGGTTAAGAACCCACCTGCCAATGCCGGGGACACGGGTTCAAGCCCTGGTCCGGGAAGATCCCACATGCTGCGGAGCAACTAAGTCCATGCACAATTACTGAGCCTGTGCTCTAGAACCCGCGAGCCACAACTACTGAGCCCAAGAGCTGCAACTACTGAAGCCTGTGTGACTACAGCCCGTGCTCCACAACAAGAGAAGCCGCCGCAATGAGAAGCCTGTGCGCTGCAACGAAGAGTAGCCCCCGCTCGCTGCAACTAGAGAAAGCCCGCGAGCGGCAATGAAGACCCAACACAGCCAAAAATAAATAAATAAATAAAATTTAAAAATTAAAAAAAAGAGAGAGATACTGTGTTTTTTCATAAAAGAAAGTGGAGAGATAAGGAGGAACTGGGAAAGGGGGCTGAGAGGAGTGGCCAGAGGACTGGTAGGAAAACAGGTGAGGGTGGTGCCTGACTCCCAGGCTCACTTCAGTCACAGGATGCCACCCCCTTGGGAACTTGCACCATAATGCACACCCATGGTTTCTTGAGATTATAGGCGCCCCAGCACCCTCTAATACAGATTCCCCTGCTATTGCCTGGCTTGTTATGCAAATAGATTCTTTATCCCCCAAGGGGACTTCTCAACCAACTTTGGAAACAGGTATGCTCACTTGACCGCCCAGGGCAAAAACAAACTGAAACTTTTGAAACCTCCAGACACCAAAAGCAGCGCATTCTAACAGGTTTTGAGCGAACCTGATCCCAAAGCACTTTGTAGACACATTCTGCTCCATCAATCCCACCCCGCAGGCTGGTATGTTCAACTCTCATAATAACTCTTACTGGTTTGGGGACTTTGGGGAACCTTTGGCCCTTTTTTCTCCCTTCCCTTTGGTCAGCTGCCCTGGGGCATTGGCCTCATTCACAATTCTCCAGTTTCCCAGACAATGAGGCTTCTTGTGCTTATTGCTACAGTCTCCCTATTAACTATACAAGGGGTTTACAATTACTGAAACAGATGCCCCACTTTCTGCTGCACATAAAGTCTTCGTTCCAACGAAACCCCAGCCCATCCCAGCCCATCGCCAGGATGGGATTTGGTTTTAATTAAAAGCCCTTCGGGTCACTCTCTTTCAGGAGCTCAGCCAAGAGGATTAAAAGGACTGAGCTGGGCAACGGCGATTTGGGGGTCGATAGTTTTCTCCACGCAGCCCGCCCCTCTTCCCACCTAAAGGCCCTCTCCCAGCAGATGGGTGAAAATCAGGCAACCAAGGACTGCTTTGAAGGAACTCAAAATGAAACCAGCAACAATAACCACAAACCTGAAATGAACATGGTTTCCTAAAAAACTTCGTGCTTTTGGATGAGCAGGGAGGACTCAGCTTTAAAACCCAGAAAGGTGCAGGCAAAACAGGATGAGCTGGTCACCCAAGGGATGAGAGACATTTCATCTTCCATGAAACTTGCAAAGATGCTAGGAGGTTCCCCCAACGCTGGGGCATCCCATCCCAGACACAAACCAACAATTCAAAAGTACATGAAGTTTTACTGTCTGCAAAGCATCTCCATTTAAGGTCTGAATCATGGACACATACATACGGACCTACAGACACTATCTTGGAGATTTTCTCCCAGAAACAAAAATCAAAAGAAACACAAGGGCTTCCCTGGTAGCGCAGTGGTTGAGAGTCCGCCTGCTGATGCAGGGGACACGGGTTCGTGAGCCGGTCCGGGAAGATCCCACGTGCCGCGGAGCGGCTGGGCCCGTGAGCCATGGCCGCTGAGCCTGCACGTCCGGAGCCTGTGCTCCGCCACGGGAGAGGCCACAACAGTAAGAGGCCCGCATACCGCGAAAAATAATAATAATAATAAAAAAACAAAACAAAAAAACCCCACAAGACTATTTTCATTACTATGAATGCAAAGTGGGCTAACTTGTCTGGTTTGTAGAATTTGAACAGGCTATTTGAACTGGATTTGGATTTTATTTCAAACCATGGCATTAGAACTGCCCGGCTCACAAGGGTTGTAGAACTCAAGGGAATAGGAGCTCTCTGGACTACAGGCATGAGGCCTAAGTGCCGGTCCCAGCTCTGTCACTGATAGCGAGACTCTGGACAGTCATTCCCCTTCCTCTCTTTTAGTCTCAGGAGAGCAAAATGGAAGGCCTGGGATTCTGTGATAAAAGAAGAGACGGGAGGATGCTGGTCTCACTGGGCATCTTCCATCTGCCGGACCAATTCATTTACCCAATCCACCAGCCCTGAAGGTTTACTTTACTTGGTCTCAGAGATGAGTTCAGTGGACATGCAGAGGTCACAGAGCAAGCAAATGGCGGGACTCCCTAGTAATCATAATTGTAGCAACCGTTGAATGAGAGAGAACAAAGCACGTGCCCCTCTATGCACACTGCCTCTCTCAGTCCTTGCAGAATCTTTGAGGCAAATATTACTGTTATTTCTATTTCACAGACGAGGAAACGGGTTCTAAAAGGTCCAGTGACCTGCCCGAGGTCACACAGCTGGTAGGTGGCAGGGCCAGGTCCCAAACCCAGACCTAAATGATTCCAAGCACATACTGGCTCTGCTCTCCAGCCTCTGCTCAGTAACTCTGAATCTAAAACGCCAGGTGGGAGGTGCCACCTCAGGGATAGAAGCCCCCGTTTTCATTTAAACCACCCATTACTAGCTGTGTGCTCTTCAACAAATTCCTTGACCTCTCTGAGCTTGCATTTCCTCCTCTGTCCCATGGGGATGCCAATAGTACCTCCCTCCGAAAGACTGTATAAACATTTTTAAAGTTCATCAATTTATGCAATGCAGAGTCAGTACTATGCTCTTCCTGAATACTCTCATTTCTTGCTCGCAACAGCCATGAGATAAAATATGTAAACTATGCAAAGAACTTTCCTTATATGTAAAATACGTTAAAAAACCTGAGCCCAGCGTGGGACATATAAACACTCGATGAATAGTAGCTATTCTTATTACTGATGCTATTGTTGTTGCTCCTGGTATTATCATTTTCTTCTTCTTACTATTATTAAGTGCCTTCGGATCCCTGTCTTGGAAATTTCCTCCCCACCCCCTCCCATGACGCCGTCGCCCCCGCGAGCCCTTAAAGCCGCTGAATCCGCCATTTGCCCCCTCTCCTTTGTCTGTCACCCGCCGCCCCACGCACACCTTGTGCCCCTTTCCTGCACCGGGCCCGCGTCGAGCTCCTGGCCCCCGCGCGACCCCAGCGCCTGAGCTGCGCCCGCCCGCGTCCCTGCGCCCGGCCCCGCGGGGTCCTCCCCGGCCGCCCGCGCCTCACCTGCGGTGCCCCGCTTGGCTGCTCTGAGTCCAGCGCGCGGGCGGTGGGAACCGCGCCCACCTCCCGGCGGCGGCTGCCCGAGTGGAAACCCGGGCACCGAGCGCAGCGGGGGTCACAATCCCGAAGCGTGCAAGACGCAGGCGGAAACGCGCTCTCCCTCGCCCCTCTCCGAGACAGCAGCGAGGAAAGAGGCTGAAGGGCTCTCCAAACACATCCACCAATTACAATGTAGCGACTTTATTTGGATCTGAATTCAAACAAACTATTTTAAAAATGATAGGACAACTGCAGCAATGTAGTCGCTGGATGTTTAATGGTTAGGTTTTTTAGGGGTGACAATTGCAGTATGGCTCTTTTTAAAGAGTCCTTATCTTTTGCAGATATATATTTGCAAACCTGAAATATGATGTCTGGGATTTACGTGGAAATAACGGGGACCAAGGAGTGGCAGGAATCTGGGTGAAACAAACTGGTCATGTGTTGATACTTGCTGCAGCCTGAGCAGGGGTTATTGTTATCTGTTTTCTTCTTTTTCATGAGCTTGGAATTTTCTGTAATAAAAAGGGTTTTAAAAGAAGAAGAAGATGAAAAGGAAGAAGAGGAAGGGAAAGCGGAAGAAGAACCGTAAAGATATTCAGACCCCTAGGTCAGTAAACATGGCCAAATTTATATAAGGAGAAAAAAATGCTCAGAAGTAAAAAAGTTTGTGCAGCAAAATATTTACTGCAGCAGCATTACATATAAATACAGAAAGAAGGGGTGGGGGGCGGTAGGAAAAGATCCAACTTGAGTTCACCATTAAGGAAATGGTTATGTGAACTATGCTACATCCATTTCGTGGGTTATACAGCTATTTAAATGGGTATTAATAAAGACTGTACAATAGAAACACAAGGAAATCACTTTATATCCAAAAAAAGCCAAATATGAAGTAATATATGTTATATGCACTTGTATTAAAACAGAAAGGAAATACATTGAAGTGTTAGGTTTTCATGGTGAAATTATGAATAACTGTCTTTTCTAATGAAAATATAATTGTGAACTCTAGAGATTTCCTTGCAATCCTTTACATTTAATGAAATACATCTCAATGCCTGAAATTTTTTTTAAATAACTTTTTAAAAATGTGTTATGCAAAATTACTTTGTGTAATGCAAAATTACTTTGTCAGTGGCAAAATTAGACATCCTCTTCAGAAATGGCCAACTGTACTGCTCTGTTGCTCATCTGATGGTTTTAATGTAATATTTATATTATTTATAAATAGTTGTGGGGCTTCTCTGGTGGCGCAGTGATTAAGAATCTGCCTGCCAATGAAGGGGACACAGGTTCGATCCCTGATCGGGGAAGATCCCACATGCCGCGGAGCAACTAAGCCCGTTCGCCACAACTACTGAGCCTGCGCTCTAGAGCCGGAGAACGACAACTACTGAAGCCTGCGTGCCTAGAGCCCGTGCTCCGCAACAAGAGAAGCCACCGCCATGAGAAGCCCGCACACCGCGACGAAGAGTAGACCCCGCTTGCCGCAACTAGAGAAGGCCTGCACACAGCAACGGAGGCTCAAGGCAGCCAAAAACGATAAAATAAATAAATTTATATTTAAAATAGTTATAATATTTATCAGCATCCTCAAAAACATCCTTTTATCCCCAGGCCTCTGGTTTAATCCTTTAAACAAGAATCTTGCTCTCAAGCACTAAATGATAGAAAATGTCTTCCATCCTTTGTCAATTTTTGATTTAGAAAATAGGTGTCTATGAGTTTCACATGATTTATCTCGCAAGAATAAAAGTATCTTTTTATTGTCAAAAATTTTCATGTTAATTTGTAAATGTGTATGTGTGGGTACATATATGGATGTAAAAAAGTCTAGAAGGGCATATACCAAAACGTTAACAGTGGTGCTCTAAGATTATGATACAGGTAAAACCTACTTGCATTTTCTTCTTTACACCTGTCGGTATTTTCTACTTTTTCTATAACAAACATGCCAAAACCAGTAGGGCTTTATGATCAGTCACAGCCACCTTATAAATAATAAATAATAAAAACAAGGTGGCAAAATCAAAGGCAGGGAAAACTTTTTTGTTCTGCTGAGTATAAAAATGACGGCCAATGTATTCTCAAACACCACAACTCTACCATTTGAAAAGTGTTGAGGGTTCAAAGGCATTTAAAACCCATATTCTGTGTTGACTCCTGAACAGGATATAAGAAAACAGCATTTGGGCATTCTACCTGTTCTTAATTATTTTCCAGAATTTAAGAAATGCAGGTCTGTAATAAGACATTCCAGTTTCACATGCTCATTTATTTGGGGGTGGAGAAAGGGGATCTTTACTTTTCATTTTACACTTACTGAAAGTAATTTTTAAATGGCTTTGCATCAAAAATACACTAGTATTTAATTCATGTGAATACAGCATATTGACTCTAAAATCCAGAGGGAAATCTTAAGTTCCAGTTATGTAATAATATTCTCCTAATTTTCCAAAAGTATGAAATTTCATAACTAAAAAGAAGTACTTTGGTATCAGTGGACACTGATTCCAATTCATTGATATCAATATAGATAGCAAGCTATAAAGTGCAAGTTACTAGTAAATGAAACCCAATGCTGTACAAATTGTACTGTAAAAACAAATCATCAAGGAAACGCAAAACCACCTCATATCCACTGAATGGCTACTATCAAGACAAATACAAAATTACAAGTGTTAGGGAGGATATGGAGAAATTGGAACCCTTGTGCACCATTGGTGGGAATGTAAAATGGTGCAGCCACTGTGGAAAACAATATGGCAATTCCTCAAAAAATTAAACATAGAATTACCATCTGATCCAGCAATTCCACTTCTGGGTATATACCCGAAAGAAGTGAAAACAGTGACTCAAACAGATTATTTGTACACCCATGTTCATAGCAGCATTTTGTTATTATTCTCAATAACAAAAAGGTGGAAGTAACCCAGGTGTCCATTGGCAGATGAATGGATAAGCAAAATACATACAATGGAATATTACTCAACTTTAAAAAGGGAAGAGGGACTTCCCTGGTGGTCCAGCAGTTAAGACTCCCTGCTTCCACTGCAGGCGCTGTGGGTTCGATCCCTGGTTGGGGAACTAAGATCCCACATGCCGCGCAGCACAGCCAAAAAAAAAGGAAGAAATGCTGACACATGCTACAATATGGATGAACCTTGAGATCATTGTGCTAAGTGAAATAAGCCAGTCACAAAAGGACAAATATTGTAGGATTCTAACTTATATGAGTTACCTAGAAGCGCCAAATTCATAGGAAGTAGAACAGTGATTGCCAGGGGCTGGGGGCGAAGAGGGAATGGGGAGTTAGTGTTTAACAGGTACAGAGTTTCAGTTTTGCAAAATGAAAAGAGTAAAAATGGATAGTGGTGATGGTTGCACAATATGAATGTACGGAATACCACTGAACTGAACACCTAAAAATGGTTAAGATGGTAAATTTCATGTGCTTTTTACAATAAAAAAGTTGGAAGGAAAAGATAAATAATGGTACTGTGTCAGTAAACACTAACAATTTAAAAAGTAAGCAACTAAATGGGATGTGGTATGCTGAATTGGCTCCTAGAACAGAAAAAAGGTCATTAACGGAAAAATGGGCAAAATTGCAATAGTCAGTAGCTTACTTAATAGTAGTGTACTGATGTTAATTTCTTAGTTTAGACAAACATACCGTGGCTTCCATGCAAGATAACGTTAGGGGGTTAAGGGTATACAGGAACTCTCTGTACTATCTTTGCAAGGTTTCTTGAAATCTAACATTATTCCAAAATAAAAGTTCATTTTAAAATAAAATTTTAAAAAGCAAGTGACAACTAAAAAGAAGTTAGAATCAACTCCTACATAGAAGACAGACAATACAAATGTATTAGAATTGATAAAGGTAAGCAGCAAAACATATGAACACCTATATAGCTACGGTAGATATGAAATTGTTTTTCTTGTGCTGTTCACTGTTGCCCAGCTATTGTCTCATCATCCACTACTTGCAAAAAGGCAGGCTGTTGAATTTTATATTGCGGTAATATTCCCTTAATGATCCTGGGTGCATTTTTTCACTTAGATCTTAGCATGGACACAGTGTGAACTTCCTTCTGCCAATTCATGATTTTCTATCTTTGATAAGTTGTGACTTAGTGAGCATCCTGGTTGTTTCAAGTCAATTGCGAGCCCAGGGTTGTGCTCAGTGGACTCCTAGGCAGCACAACTCAGCCTGGACAACCCTAGCTCAGTCCACCAGCTTCCAGCTGCAACATGGGTGCACTGGAAAAAAGCTTATTTGGGGGGTACTTAGGCATCTGCACAAACATAGTAGGTCACTTTAGCCACTAGAAGCCCCTGTTGAAGGTGCTGTAGCTTTTAGAGAAAAAAGATCATGAAATACTTTTATCAGTAACCAAGCAGGGGGAAGCAATTGATGAAAGCACCTTGCTTCATTATAAGTCTATTTAAATACTATACTCGGAACTAAGTGAAAACAAAGCTTTACTCAGAAAGACGACTTGAAACAGCTAAGTTTTACTTTATTTCCCAGCCCAGCTTCTTTTCTGTTAAAGGTCAACTGTGTAAAAACTGATGTGACATTGAGAAGGGTAGAAAATACACTGTCTCTCTTAACAACTCTGCACAAGGGAGAAATGACTAAGGCCATTGTGTCTTCTTCCCTTCCCTTCCCTTCCCTGAAATCAGTAGTCTCAACACTCAAGGGGCTTACAACTGCAGGTGCAAAGAGCTTTGACTCACAGGTGCAGCTTGCATTTCCTTTCTCTGTGACCTTTAAGGTCAACTGGTTAGCTTGCTTTGACCACAAATAGAGCTCTTCTTAATTCCTCTAGTACAACCTTAACTTGATATGAAGCACTTACACAGGAATGGTGTAGACAAGAAGGCAGTTTATTGTATTTTGGGGAGAAAAAAGAAAAAACATGACTCCATTTAGGGAAAAAAACAGCCATTGACACTCAGTAAGCAACACTGCCATCTAGTGGAATGGTGACACACCATCAAGACTTTCAAGACCAGGCATGAAATGTGAGCGGATTTGCTGGTTTAAATTTTCACCAAAAAAAAAAAACAAAAAAAAAAAAACGCACTTTTGAGAAGCTGGCTTTCAGAGAACCTCAGATTTTGAGAAAGTATTTTTACCTTTGAAATAAATTAATGTCTGTGCTTCCTCTGATTTGGGGGCTAAAGAATGAGGTGTGTGTTTTTCAAATAGACTCTCAAATTAATTCTGGATTTCAAGGTTATGAAACACTTTGGAGCAGCCTGCCTCTTTGAACATCCGTCACTCTTGCACTCTTGTTCGGCAGTCTAAATAGTAACCCCTGATGATGACAGTTTATAAAGAAGCAAAACTCAACTGTACAAGAACTACATTAAGTTTACTCATTTCCTCTTTTTTTACAATCTAAGGTGCTAAGTATTTGCACTTCACTTACTTGAATTCCTGGAAAAAAGCATTAGAACACACCAATAACACTTTTGCATAAATCACATAACCCAACTCTTATGACTACACAATAACATTGGAAGATATTGGTGTGAGGACATGGGAATGCTGTTCTCAATGAATAATAAAGTCATTCTTCTCAAGGATTGAATTCTCCTTTACACCCAGGTGTTGCAGTAAATGTGCTGATCTGATAACTTCTATGAGCACATGAATGAGAATATTTAATGAAACACCTGGCTGACAAAAGAAATAAAGTTGTGAGAATAACATATTAATAGCCACGATCTCAAATTGGCATCTGTTATTACTGAGATTTTAGATTCTGGGTTAAGTGCTCTGCTCTTTGTAACATCCATAATGGCTATTGATCTTGCTAATGAGTTCCTCATTGCAACATTTCTGGATATATAGTTGGAGGTACTTGCTGATTCTAGAATGCATGAGTCTGACATGGTTTCCTCAAACCACACTCTTGGCAAACTCTAAACTCAGTTAAGGATTTCGATAAACTCAGTTAAGGATTTCGAAAGAGCCGAGTTCTGGGAAAGATGTATACAAGTACAGAGTAAGAAGCTGAATTAAAACATTTTTAGGTTGCATTTTTGTCAGAAGACAAAACTGAATGTTTCAATGCTGAGAACCTGAGACTGTCCGGAAAAAACAAAATTCTGAATGTAGGACAGAAGCTACCACAAAGTCAGAATCCAGTGTTCCGCACTTCCGAAAACAACATGAGTTAGGGAGTGAGAGTGGTCCTCGAAGTACTGTATCTGAATGAGGTTGTTCTAAGGGTTCGTCTGGGTTGCCTATGTTCACCACACCTTGCAGTAAGCACCCCACCCCCGTCTCAAGCCTTCCTTCACCGCACATTCAAGTCAACTGCATCCTTCACATACTGCTACTATTCGGGTACCCCTGAAGCCAAAGCAATGACAGATGCTAGGGAAGCCTTATATTAACTCAAACGTGATGCCAAAGTCATCTCCAAAAAAGTTTATTAGCATGATTAAAAACATTTTCTTGAATAATGATAGAATTTCTAAACATGAAAGAGTATCAGTGGCTATATCCTATAACCAATATTTGCAACTGGATGGACAGTTTTATTGCCAGTCTTCATTTTATTAAAAACAATCCATATTTATTGGTTCCATGTGAAGTCATGACTATTGCTTTGCCTGGGAATGAGTCCCTACTGCAATTAAGTATAAAAAATATCTTCCATAATCGGAGTGTGACCTGCATTACTGAGTAAAGAGTTAATAAAAATCCTCAAAGAGTTGGGTTTTTGTTTTTTAAAAACATTCCTTTTACACACTACAAAGAAATAATTAGTATTTTGGCTTTTAAAATTCCTACATGATATTTAGAATGGCAGTCCCCAAAGGTCCTCCCTTCGCATAATTGAGAACGCAGACCCTCTTCCGGAGCATACATTCTTGGGGTGGACTGTGAAAATTTCAAGCTCCACGTGTTTATACTGGTTTGAGAACAAAGACAGCGTCATCCAGAACGTAGTAGTCATTATACATGTCACCTTCACACAGGTATGGCAGTCTAGTGAAAGCTTCGATAACAAAACCAGCTTTTCGGAAAACTTCAGGCAGACTATTCACTTGTTCTTCCCAATTCTGTCCCTTGATTTCCAAAATTTCTGATGGTTTATCCCACTTGCCACCTACTAAAACAAATAAAAACATTAAGTTAAATTCTTGAACAAACAAGTTATTTAAAGAGGGAAGAGGGGAAGAACAATATTTGCTAAGGACTTGGTATGTGCCAAGCACTGGGTGCTTTGAGGAATCATCTCCCAGGTGACCCAGCAGTAGGACAAAGAGAGGAAGTACAGACTTAGGAGAACTGAAGCACGTGCCCCAGCCTACAAGGTTCATGAACACTGGGGCAGAAACATAATCCCTGGTTTAACTGGACCCAAAGCCCACACTACTATTTTCTCTGACAGTTTTGGACATCACCCTCCCTCAGACTGACTGGTGTGTAATGGTTAATAGGTTTGGAAAACTGCTGATTAAACACTGGAATATTGAAGCAGAGAGTAACATGTAAAACTTGAAAGACAGTTTTGGATAAATGCTAGAAAATGCCACTAGTGTAGTAAAATTATGCAACATATTAACTAGAGAGGTTTATCAGGCTGAAAATAAAAATAGGCTAATGAAGGTTTTAATTTATAAAAACAGATCATTCAGTATCTTTTTCAAGGGAGGTCAATCCACTCTCTAACTTTCCAGAACCATTTCATAAAAGTTAAGCTCCAGAACCAGAGAGTGGCTAACACACTAGAACGGATGAATCAATCCAGCACTTCTTGGAATAGTGACTGAAGTCTATGTTATGTTAGTCATTCCCAAACCCATGAGCATCAGATGCCCAGATACTGGGGGGCTAGAAAAGGTCTTCAAGTTCACACACATACCAAGCACTGACTACAGACACACACACACACACAATAGTATATATAAATTTGGGGGTGCTTTTAGATGCTATGATGATGGAAAAAACACAATAATACTAAAAGCGTTACTAAATTCAGACTGAGAATAACTTTCCGTAAATGACAAAATATAATCAACAGGTGCCAAGAGTACAAACAGTACAGTGGGAAGATTTTTCGCTCTTTTCAGTGGCCCAGCACCCTTTTCCTGGTGGAAGACAAAGCCTGGGGAAGCAGCTTTCCCTGCCTTTCTTGCAGCTAAGGCACTGGCACACGACCTAAGCTCAGAAACACTCGCCTGAGACCTGGAAGGAGGAGCTAGTGACCCAGAGAAGTGGGGACATGAGGCTCGTTCTCTGGGGAGGCGGAGCAGTGGCGTGAGACCAAGCAGCTGGGCAGCGTTGAGCGGTACTACCGACAGGCTTTGGTCCAGCTGCAGCATCTAGTGCTCGGCGGCGGCAGTGTGCTCTTTGGATCAGTTTTATAGTATGTTTTGGGGCATGTGTCTTGTGTGTAGACCCCCCCACACGATTCTCCAGTCCTTCCAGTGACTCGCTGAGCTACCCCAAATCCTTTCAGTAAATTACCCTTTGCTTAAGTCAGCCCAAGTCATTTTCTGTTGCTTACAAAGAACCTGACTGATGAAGCCCCCAAGGGGCTGGGGATGACAGAGATTCCACACAGTTGTTTCACAGCACAATAAAAGGGGTCACACAAACTGGGGCACAGCTAGTTAATGGTACACAACTTATTTCTTCATTGTACTCTGATGTACCGTTCACTAATTTTTCTCTTGTCTCTACGTGAAGACACTTCCTTCTGCTTCTCCTCCATTTCCAGAAGTTACTGGCCCAGCACTAAGCACAAATTAGATGCCCCAAGACCAGCGACTGAACTGCTCTAGAAATTTAAAGTACGAATTATCCGTCAAACAATACATCCTGAGAATATGCACCACGTGTAAATCAAAATCTCACTCAAAACATCTAACACTTTCGAGGATTTGTAAAATCCAAGAAAAATGTGAACATATGAACATTTAGAAATGTGCTCTAGGCTAAAATCTCAACTTTCAATGGTGAAACTGGATTACAAACAATCTTTACACAATTTCAAAAAGTTCCCGATTATGGTTCCTTAATAAGAGTTCCTCTCTTTGGTTCTTCCTTTCTTTAAAAAAAAAAGCCAACTCTCTTCAAATACACAATCCCACCAACCACGTCACACATAACACACAGAAATGGAGACTGTGAACAGAGGCAAAATCATTCTCGGTCTGGAACTCAATCTGATTCTATTTCATGTCGGTAAGGTTCTTTTATTTTTCCCTCCATTTTATTTAAATCAATTGCTACTTTTCGCCTAATTCATTTATATTTTAAGCCCCTACAGATTAATTTTTAAATGTATAACATTATGGAAATTGTCTAAGGTGATAAATTTTTTTTCTCAAACAGGTAATAAAAAAAAATAGCTGAGAAAAAATTTCATATTAACACTGAAAATGTCCTTTGCTCTTATGCAGCTGTAGAGAAGGGCACCTCACCAAAGGGTTGAAAATATTCGTAAAATCACATGTTAGTAATCAACAATTCAGTTCCCATACAGGTGAACTCACTCTGCACTAAACAATACTTGAATATTTTTAAAGAACAGTGCTTCAGAAAAGCTGAATTTCTATAAATTAAAGTACTTGTCATTTAAAAAAACAACTGCAATGGCTCCTTCCTTGAAGAATCATCTCATAATATATGGATGCCTATACCTGTTTTTTCTCTATGAAAGAGTTTCCTACATCACAGTTCTAATAATCTCACCATAGTTCTAATAAATCTAATAATCTCAGATTTGCCCACAAAGTTTGGGTCATAGGGCAGGAAAGGGAGCAAAAGCTCTTAAAATGATTTTTTTCTCATCTGTCAAGAAATATAAAATGTTAACAGTGATTTTGGTGGGGGTGATGAAAGGACTATGGGTGATTTTTTTGCTTCTACTTTCAGTTATAGTCTTTTTTTCCCTAATATGTATATATTACTTTTAATATATTTTAATTAGTATTATTTTAAAGACGAATTCTTATCTTTTAAAGATATATTTTGAAAGATGTGCAGATAAAATATCTGGAATTTGCCCTAAAATAACACAGGACTGAAGGAGCAAGTAGGGAGAAGAGGTGAAACAACACTGGGTTGAAGTCAGGGGACGGCACAGAAGTTACTGTGCTGGTCGACTACTTCTGCATATGTTCGAAATTTTCCAAAGAGGCTTTTTTTAGAAAGTGTCAAAAAATTAATTTTCTATGTATTTTCTAGCTTGGTCTTCAAAAATAGTAATCTTTTTTTATTCCCTCCACTAAGAAGATAAACTTTCAACCTTTTCAGATTTTTTTTTAAAAAAAAACCCTACAGAATGTGGGAGTTCTTAAAGAGAAATCTTCCAAGGAGTGGGCTGCAGTGTGACATATCATCCAAACTTCCCTCTTCTCACTAAGATGTTGCTTCACAGCATGGGGGAAGGGGCAGCGGTGCCCCCACAGTCTGCGCTCTCACAGGAAACCACTGCAACTGGTTTTCTCCCTTCTCAGGCAGTAGTCAGAAATGAGCAGAGACATGAAACTCCAAAGTTGCAAATATTTATTTTACCCTGGAGCACTAGCTCTCCAAGAAAAATGTTAAAAGGCAGCTTCCCTGTTAAAAACTCTATGTGACAGAGGACCTGACACTGGGACACTGCTGGTTAACTTTGTGGCTTGGTAGGCCCACTTCCATTTCAAGTTTCCATACATAATGATCACTATACCTTGTAAAGCGTTTCTTTACTTCTAAGGTGACTGAGTCTGGGTAGGAGACCTGTGCTTACAGCTATCAGACTTAGGAGTGAAGCTAAGTCCCTCAGCTGAAGAAGTAGGAAGCCTGGTCTTCTCCAAGTGACTTTACCCTCTCATCTGGTTTACATTTATCAGGTTGCTAAAAAGCTCCCAGCTCGTCTTCAATTGTACAAATACTAAAATTAAAACATGGTGAGAACAGACCTGCATCACAGATACCATGATTCTAGTTTTAACTCTTCTGTTCTGGGTCAGGACCTATAACAAAAACGTTAGGTGACAAAAAGCGCGTCTGAAACTTACATCAGACCACTTGGATTACCTTTCAATTTCGTTTACAGTAGCCAAGGACAAAGTCAGACAAATAAGACCACATGGAAACATAACCAGGCAAAGTCAGACTAAAAACATGCAAAAATTCCAATTTGTCTCAACCAATACTATTTCACATAGAGCCTCTCCCTTGATCCCAAAAGGGTTGAGGGGAGGTCTTCCCATTTATAAACACCTGAGCAGCTTTCCAGCTTCACATGCCTGGGATTAGACAGAAGGCCAAAGTAGGGACCCAACCTCTATGACATGAAAGCAGCAGGACGTGGTGGAGAGAGCACTGGACTGGATATCTAATCCCGGCCCTGCTAACACATTGCTGAGATGTCCACAATTATCTCTAAAATGGGCATATGACACTGCCCATTAATGGAATAATGATGGCAGCAGAAATAGCTACCTTTTATTAAATACTTACTAAGACTTAGGTAAGTAAATACTCCTTATGCATACATGGCCTCACTTAAACTTCCCGCTAAACTCATGAGGTGCACAATACTATCCCATTTTGCTAATGAGGAAACAGACCAGAGAACTAGGAACTGGCAGAGCTAGGATCCGAACTAAAGTGTGTGCTCCAGGAGCTCCACTCTCATCAAACAGATGAAAGCTACAAGAGACTACAAAGCAACATACAAGTGCCAGGAAGAAATCCAACTTGCTGGGCTGTGGCCCGGCCAGCTCATTAGGCCTCTGCTCAGTAATCAAAGACACTGTAGGCTGAGCCCGGGCTACATTTTCCCAGATGTACATCTTGCCTTTTATAATGTTTCCCACTGGGACAACTAGACTCATAAAAGAACAATTGTAAATTGTCATGAATTCCTAGCAATCACAACTGCCACAAGGCCCCCCCCAAATTCCTACTGCCCATGTGCTCAATCAGTGGGTGTGACATTTGCATGAAGGGCTTTGATACCTATTACCACATTGAATACAACACTCCTGTGAGGCCAGGGGGTACGGATGAGGAAACGGGTCCTGAGAGAGTAAGTGATCTGCATAGGGAGGTCAGAGGAAAGCTTGTACGTACACCACAAGTGTACATGTGGACCCCGAACTTCTGACTCTGGATCTGCTGTCACCTCCGCTCATGATAATGCAGATTCCCGGGACCTCTCTGGGGCTGCCCTCGAGTACCAGACATCACTGCACAACAGCAGGCTGAGCTTAGGAAACTCGGAGAGTTAGGAAAAGTGAGGAATACCAGTGTCTACTTTTTTTTTTAGTCTCAAATTTTTTTAATTGAAGTAAAGTTGATGTACAATGTTATGTAAGTTACAGGTGTACAACCTCACAATTTTTAAAGGTTATACCCCATTTATAGTTATTATAAAATACTGTCACCAGTGTCTACTTTTACAGTCTTGTCTGTGCTGGGAGTGAGGGAAGAAAAAGAAAGTAATGGCTTTCAACGATTCTTCACCCCAAAATGTCAATAAAACGGAAGCACAAAGGGAGGTGAGAGGCCCGCTAAACAGGCTCACCTGCTTCCTCCTGCAGGTGCCGCAAGCAACTGTACCGTCTCGGTGGTTCAACCACCTTCCCTTGAAGTGGATTACACTCAAAAGGCTGTGACCATGCAGTGCTCTTTCTCCACCGCGGGGTGCCCTGCAGAGCGACCAACAAGCCTGTGGTTTCGCTATGGCGCTCTCCAGCCCGAGAACCTGTGCTTGGATGGATGCAGAGATGAGACAGACAAATTCACCCTTGTGAATCTGGCACAAAACCAAGTTGCCCTCACTGTAAACAGGCTGGCTTTCAATGACAGCGCAATCTACATCTGTGGAATAGCCTTTCCCAGTTCAAAGGAACCGAGAGCTAAGCAGACGGGAGGAGGGACTGTGCTGGTGGTAAGAGGTTAGTCAAGACTTTATTCCCGAACACTGCGTTCTGCTCTGCCCCCGAAATGCATCACAATACTTATATGCAGAGATTATGAGGTAAATTTGATAACTTAGTACCCGAGCCAGTGAAGAGTGTGACCTGCACACAAGCTAACATGAAGTCTGGATTCAAGAACTCCTCTGACACCATCTCCCAGCCTCCACAGACGCAGAGTCAGGGTTATGTGGGTGCTATATTCTCTTTCCATGTCCAGACTTTACTGGCAAAGGCTGACCAACTATATCCTCCTTTTGTATGTTACACTGATTGAAATGTGATGATTAACTGACAGCCTTGTCAGTATCTAGTCTGGTATTGCACCATCTAGAACAAAACACTGGAGAAGCGAAAGCGATCAATAAATTGGACCCAGAAAAAAAATATGCATTATGGAGAATAAACACAAATTTTAGGTGAAGCCACTGGGGGATCCCTGACCCTACCCCTTCTGCATAGATAATGAACAGAAAAAAGGTCGGTGTGGCCCTGGCTTCTTGAGACTTACTAAAATCCATGACAATTACCTCATGCAAGTGAGGACACGGAGCCTAGCTAAGTTCTATAAATTAAGAAATTAAGAAATTTCAGAGGAAAAGCTTCACGTGATTCTGGGGGAAGGAAATGAAGGGCAGCAACTCCGTGCTTTTTTTCAGACCTCTCGCCTTTAAAGAAACTCTGGTATGGGCTTCCCTGGTGGCGCCGTGGTTGAGAATCTGCCTGCTAATGCAGGGGACACGGGTTCGAGCCCTGGTCTGGGAGGATCCCACATGCCGCGGAGAAACTAGGCCCGTGAGCCACAACTACTGAGCCTGCGCGTCTGGAGCCTGTGCTCTGCAACAAGAGAGGCCGCAATAGTGAGAGGCCCACGCACAGCGTTGAAGAGTGGCCCCCGCTTGCCAAAACTAGAGAAAACCCTTGCACAGAAACGAAGACCCAACACAGCAAAAATACATAATAAAATTAATTAATAAACTCCTACCCCCAACATCTTCTTTAAAAAAAAAAAAAAAAACTCTGGTATGATGAGCACTGAGATCATTAAAACGTAAACTCAAATTAACCAGCCTTTTGGTTTTAAAACAGGACTTTGAGGAGCCCAGATGGTCCTGTATTTTAACCCCTGCTTTGGTGCTCTAATGGCCTTTTGATATTCCACTGTCATTTAACCTTAGTTTATTCTCACCTGTAAGGTAAATTATAAATGCGTTAATACACATAAAGCACTTTTAATGGTGCCTGGTTCATAGCAAGTGCTCAATAAATATTAGCTATAGGTATTAAAACAAACACAACAGCTTTGGAGATCTGTATATCTCACTGCATGCATTCATCTTCTATAAAAAATATTAGACAGAAGAAAAATGGTTTGTAAAGAGATGAAGGTTTCAAACCTGCAAGCTTATGTGAAGAAACATTCTTCTTGAGGAACAGGAATGAAAGTACCACTAAGATAGACATGGCAACTTCCTTTTCTACAGAGCTCCTAATTTCACACTTGAAACTTTTTAAGTTTTACAGATATGATTGATTTGTTAGTTTCACAAGAAAAATGTACGTTGTATAAACTGAGTTCACACGATAAGCATCTATGGGATATTTAGTTGAAAAGTACAAGTTATTCAGATAACAATTATAAATCTAAATGGATTTTGTATTTCAAATACTCAGGTACTTGAAGACATGGTGTGTTACTTCATCACTACCTAGGGCACAGGACACTTCCTGCAAGGAGGGAGAAATTCAGAATGTGCAAACGGATTCAATAAATCCACTTCCAGAACTTTATTAGAAATAAGGGGCACATATAACAATGCCTGTCTTTTAAGCATGCAGTGAGCACTAGAGTCTCAATGTACGGCCTTCTCAGGTTCTTAGAGAACTGCACTGTGTACTAAACAGTTCAAGGTTATAAATACACATGGGAAAGTATCTTAACTCCATAAACAGACTCTTGGTGACACCTGTACATCATATCTACTAAAAGAAACTTTAAACACCCTTGAACAAACTCTTAATGTTTATCTAACTTTCAGCAAAACTTTATATAAAAAGTGATTCTTAGCATTATGACAAGTAATTGAATTTCTAAAAATTTTAAGTTTTAAAAATGAATAACATGTTGGGCATAATACATTTAAAGAACTAATGAACTGGCTTTAACTATATCATATACTTGAGTACTTTCTGAATCAAGAGACCCTGAATAAATTTTTATATGAATAGCCAAATAGAACAAGTTCATGTTTCACCTCTAACATGTAGTTTCGATTATACTTTATACATATATTTGCAATAATATGCTTCAATAGTGACTGTGGTTCTTTCTGTATCTGTAATTAACAAAGACAGGAAGGCTCTCAGCAAGGAATTGCAGAGTCTCCTGACGGCCCTCTTATCACTGCTGTCTATCTACGTCACTGGTGTATTCGTGTACTTCATCGTCCTCACCAAAGTAAGTAAAATTTCTTGCATTAGATGTCCCTATGGCCTTGAATATTATCATAAGGAAATAATTTCCATCTCTCCACATGTTGGGAGCCTCAGAAATAGCTCATCTAATTAATATCTTCCTTTGCATTTGCAGGAAATACCACCTGCAGAAGAGGTCTGTAGAAGAAAGCAAAAATTTTCATCACTGAAATTATTAACCAGAGTACACAATTTACAGGGTTTTCTTTTTAAAACCCAGTAATATGGGAATAAGAGACCCTTCTTTATAACCATCATACACATGCTACTTTCCGCTGGTGGGGGAGGTATGAAAGGGCTAAGAACAATCTTTAAGAGCAAAAAAAAGTTAAAAGAGATTAGAAACTGCCTTTAAATATCTTTAAAAGGCCTAAAGATTTTGAGAAAGACTATCTTCTGGTTATTCACATGCTACAAGAGGGGGGATGTGTATGTTATATTAGGATTGCTATAAATCCTACAATCAGTTTGAGCTATTTTATTAATAAAGCATCTCAGAAATGACATGAAAATTATTAACTCTTACTGCATTACCATTTAAATATTAAGTTAGTTTAACCTTATTATGGTATGAGATCTCTGCCACAACTGTTTTGAGTACATAAAGTGTCTTATAAGATTCTCCTTTTCTTCTTGACAGTCAAAATCTAACACTCTAAGAAAGAAAGAAACAGAAGATTCACAAAAGGTACAGACCAATGCTTGTAAAATATCTTTCGAATTGTGGTTGTAACTACTTCAAATCCAAAATAATTTAAGAAACTCAGAACATCATCAAAGAACAACTTGCAACCACAGATACTGTTTCCTATTGTTGAGAAAAATGATAATGGTAACATATGTGGTAAATTGATAGTTCTCAATCATAAATTCTACTTACTATACTCAAAATACAAGAGTTAACTAGGTATAGATGTGTTGGGCGGGGTAGCTTCTGAGACTGATGGCAATAAAGAAAGAAAAGGCTGAGATGATGTGCAATAATCACTGCTTTTATTCCTGAGAGAGATACATTTTTTTCTTATTTGTATTTATAGAAAAAGAGTGCTCGGCGTATTTTTCAGGAAATTGCTCAAGAACTATATACGAAGAGACACATGGAAACAAACCAACAACCTGTAAGTGTAAAATATCAAAAAAGATATAAAGCATATGTTTAACTAAAAACAACTAAGCTGCCAACAACCTATCGATAACCAAGTTTTCCTTTACAAACGTCTGAAAGAGGATTTTCACAAAATGCATCTTTATATAGAACTTGCTTTGATAAATACATAACAAAGGTCATCTGATGCAATATTCAATAGACAACAGGCTGGCATCTTAGTGACATGAAGTCTTTCAGAAACACATTGGATACAGGCAATGTTTTCAGTACAGACGAGGATGCTTTTGTGGGTTGAAAGCTACTTTGTATTGTATCTTGCATGCAGTAGTAAGCATTAAGTAGATGTTGCAAACATCTGTGGATCAAATTATATAGAAAACTTACTTGTTCACATTAAAAAAGATACAGCTAATAAAAATAAGAAAGGAGGGCTTCCCTGGTGGCACAGTGGTTGAGAGTCCGCCTGCCGATGCAGGGGACACGGGTTCGTGCCCAGGACCGGGAAGATCCCACATGCCGCGGAGAGGCTGGGCCCATAAGCCATGGCCGCTGAGCCTGCGCGTCCGGAGCCTGTGCTCCGCAACAGGAGAGGCCACAACAGGGAGAGGCCCGCGTGCCGCAAAAAAAAATAAGAAGAAGAAGAAGAAATGAGGTTTTTTTTCAGTCTTTGGGGTTGTAGTCATAGAAAGAATACATCTATATTGATTACAATACATTCTGATAGTGTTTCTTTAAAGTCCTATATAAACAGGTTTTTCAAACAAGACATTGTTTTAGAGCCAGCAGAGCAGATGGTTTCCATGATGCATGATCAAACTGCTCAGATTTAAATTAAAATGTATACAAAATAATGAACTTATATACTAGGAAAGATATTTTCTTCTTAAACAGCAGCCATGAGGCCAAATGAAACAGAATTCTGATATGAGGTGTGGGGGGGGTTTTGCTTTGTTTTGTTTTTAATTTATTTATTTTTGGCTGCGTGGGGTCTTTGATGCTGCGCGCGGGCTTTCTCTAGCTGCGGCAAGCGGGGGCTACTCTTCGTGGCGATGCACGGGCTTCTCATTGAGTGGCTTCTCTTGTTGCGGAGCACGGGCTCTAGGCACACAGGCTTCAGTAGTTGCGGCACGCAGGCTCAGTATTTGTGGTTCATGGGCTCTAGAGTTCAGGCTCAGTAGTTACGGCGCACGGGCTTAGTTGCTCCGCGACATGTGGGATCTCCCCAGACCAAGGCTCGAACCCGTGTCCCCTGCATTGGCAGGCAGATTCTTTTTTTTTTTTTTTTTTGGCAGGCGGATTCTTGACCACTGCGCCACCAGGGAAGCCCCCTGAAGTGTGTTTTTTAAAATCCGATTTCTGAAAAGGATTTTCATCCAGGAAAGAATATCATCTACGTGGTCACTTCATCCTTCAATGTATATATAAACACATAAAGAAGTGGCCTAATTACCTAAGATGTCACTCTGAATAACTATAAATGCCTGTTCACACTCTTTTCTTATTGATGCTGGGGCACCTTTTTCAGCAAAGAGACCAAGTTAAATGGCCTGAAGACAGGCCTGGAAGTAGGAATTTTAAAGCTCTAAGCCAGGGCTTTGACAATGGCATCTGAACAAGAAAATTATTCTTCAGTTCCCACATCTTACTCCAAATAAAGGGAAAATGGTAACTGGACCTTTAAGGTTACTGGAAGGGTATTTAGGACCCAGAATGCAAGATGGCACTGTAGTTTATATGTTGCTTGTAGTGTGGCGTTATTGGTTACATAACTTAAAATATGGCTTATTATTTACTATTGCAGCAGGAGAAAGACAACACTTATGAAAATGGAAGAGCACCTTCTAACTATGAAAGACCATAGAAATCTTCTGATTTTCAATTAAGTCACTGAAAATCCAACTCCAGAAGTTATGCAAGTGTCAATGGACATACACTGATCAGGGTTTTTTTTAAAAACAATTTAAAGTAAACGGAAAAGTCAACTGGCTACAAGAAGAATGTCAGAATATAAGGAAACTATTACTAAGAGTAATTATCCCAATACTAAAGCCCAACAAAATGCAACTGAAAAATACTTTCCTAATTTGCTAGGAGAATTCTAAGCAGTCAAACATCTTCAAAAACTTTCAATTACAGCATATATCCTTTATTTGTTTCATTCAACATATGAGGTGGACCACATGATGACTGTTGCCCTGAAGAAGATTTGAAGCCACACCACGTGCCTCAGTCTTGCACGGAAGAACTGTCTTTACGGTGTGTAGAAGTGATGGGCCAATTAGACTAAGTTGGCAGGGAAGGAGGATGGAGGGAGGAAGGAGAGTGGCAAAACTTGAGTTAGAAAAAATCACCTTGAAAAGTATTTTGTAGCAAAAATTATTTCCTCTGGTACTGCAATGGGGCAATGGTATAGTGCACATTTTCCTACCAGGGTATGCAAAATAACTTACATCATGCTACCAACAAAAAGTGAGACCAGAATAGAATATAGAGTAAGAATACAATAATTTATATACAGAAAATCCAAAGCAGAAAGTTCAACCAGAAAAAACCTCAGAACAAATAAGCCACATCCGACTCTAGATGTCAGTCTCGTGCCAAACAGCAGCACCAGGGAAGGATTCGGCAATGCACTGTTCCTGACAATGCCCTTGCAATACTGATTTTTTTTTCTCTTTTAATTAGTCATTGTATTACACGCACACACACACAAATATACATATGTGCACATACATACACACTTATACAAACCTACACTTTATACATAGCTGGGATCATACTAAGTATATAGTATATTGTCCATTGCAATGTTGATTTTTAACCAACTTAGGAGGGAAATGTTAGGTAAGGGACTGGGTATACAGCAAGGATGTTTATGGCACTCATTACCATCTCACTAAGAAAACATGTTATGAATTGTTCCCTGAAAGTTACTTCTGTGTAAAAAAAAATCTATTTAAAGTACCTACAAGTATATGTTCATTACTAAACATGAATTACAACCTATTATGTTTATTTCATTAAAGTGCTTCTCTTAAGCTGGTATAAAATGAGATGTATTCTTATTTTTAAAACCCAGATCAAAGTTTAGAATATTTTAAGATCCCTTGAAAGCGTTTTGTACTAATGGTTTAAATCAGTAATCTCTAACCTTTCTAATCACATGTGCCAGGAAAAATGGAAAGGGGAGGGAGGGGAGCACATAACCTCATTTTATTTGTGTGTAGGATGTATATACGTGTGAGTGCATGTGTGTGATTTATATAGTGTGTGCATATACACTTATGTGTGTATATGTGTATACACAAAAATAGAAATTAAACAATGGGCATTAAAAGTAATATAAATAAAAATGTTAATATTTTCTTCCTATATCCCAAAATAAATTGTCTTGTGTACTCCCTCCACTTTGAGACCACTGGCCTGGCTGAAATAAATGAACTTCCAAACCACTAACCACAAACACCATCTAGGTGAATAGAAGAAGTGTTGGATTCGATCATTTCCTTTTCGTTTCTGAGAATCATTACTTGGTACTTTCAGGGCTGAAAATATACTGTTCTTTGTGTAACTAACAAGGAAACAAAATCCCTAAGACAAATTCATATTTGATTCAGATTAAATCTTTGCCAATACAACCAAAGACTGTGTTTCAAAGATTGATTTTTAAGCTAAAATTTGGAATACACTTTTCCAAGTAGTTATATTCCCTGAGGTCATATATGAGCGCCTGATGTATATAGAATATTCATTCTTTTATCCATCCATGTAGCCAACAATATTTATTGAGTGCTATACTATTATGCAACCAAAGGCCTCTTTTGCATGCTATCCTTGGGTCTCACTGAACTTGTCCTCGCCTGTGAACCCCACCTTGTTCACATCTTCATGCTTTTTTGCACATGCCATTCCCTCTGCCTGGTAAAATGCTCCACAGATACAAACAGGTCGAATGTCACCTACATGAAAACTTCCCTAGCAGTTAATGGATCTTTCCTTCTCTAAACCGATAGTACTCTGTCATGTTTCTTATCAGACTATCCTGCCATTGTCTGTTTACATCTTCTGAACTATTCTGTAAGTATTTTAAAACTAGAAGCACATGTCTCATTTCTTTTTATTTCTACTGCCTAGCACTGCCTGGTACATAGTAGGCTCTTAAATGCCTTTATATGAATGCAATTGAATGATGTTTCTATAGAAAAATATTTTTTCAGCATTTCAACTAAGATATGAAGCACACTTCACTCTCTAGCCATTGATCCTCACCCCTCTTCATAAGGACTGTTCACTGGATCCCTAACATTAATTTTCCTGCTATCTGAGCATCCAGAATTTTCACTGGAAAGGATTAAGCTATAGCTTTCTGTTTAGATTTATATTTCCCAAGACAATGAAAAGAAAATAATATTAAAACAACTTGAAGACGAAAATGGACAGACATGGTTCTAGTGTCTATACACCCTACCCTCTAGACAAGAGCACTTAAACCCACATACCAAAAGGTGTAAACGAGATTTTCAGAATAAGTCATTTCTTTCTCTCTACTATATAAGACCTGAGAGAGTCTGAAGCCCTGGGCTAATAGGCATATAGTTAAGTGTCTGTGGAGTCAAGTCACATAAACCGATGGAAAAGGTACAGATTCTGAGACCAAGTTAAAATGCAAAAACATTGACAAATACTTCAAAGTGAAGAACTGTGAACAAATCTGATCAATGAAGCTACAAATAAAAGCAAAGTAACGGAATAGGATGGAATGAAAAAATCTAATGTGTATCAAATGCCAATACTGAGATAGACAAGGTTGGGCACTATCCTTTAAATTACGTTATTTAATCTTCACAACAAACCTCAAGGTAGGTATTAGCCCCATTTTTACAGATGAAACACTAAGCTTAATGAGAGGCTCAGGTAATAAGGGCTGACCCCTGTTTCAAAACAGGTCAGCCCTCAAAGCCCATGCTCTTTCAACAAAGCAGTCTGGCCAGAGTCTAGCTTATTTCTATTTAGACTGATGGGAACTTTAAGACTTAACATGTCTAATTTAATCTGAACAATGACCCTGAAAGAAAGTGAGAAAGTTGCCAGTGGCTACCTCTCAAAACCCACAGGCTTAGCTGGTTTCACAGGAGAATTCTACCAAATTTCCAAAAGCGGATAACCATAATGCTATTTAAACTGTTCCAGAGCATTAGAAAGAACTTAGAAATTATTTTTTACAAAACCAGCAGAACATTGATACCAAAACATGACAAAGATAACATCCTCCAAATAAAAGATCAGATCAGACCAACTATCATTTTTCAATAATATTAATGCTAATATTTTTATTTAGAGTTTTTGTAAATACAATCTAGTGGTACATACAAGACTATTCTGCCTAAGCCCAGAGATGCAAGAGTGGATATGTATTAGAAAAGTACTATTAATTTAATAAGCCAATGGAGAAAAACCCTATCTCTATAGATGTTGAAAACACAGGTGGCAAATTCAACATTGATTCCTGATTTTTTTAAGCTCTTAATAAAATAGGATTTTTTAAAAATATGTATCTCAAGCCAAACAGCAATCTCAAGCCAAAAGACAGAATCATATTTAAAGTATTTTTTCATTAAGGTAAAAAACAAAGCAAAAATTTCCACCATTTTTTTCTTTAACATTTTCTGGAAATAACTACAAATTCACTTGTACCAAAAAAAAAAAAAGTCTAAAAATGAGAAGGAAGTATTAAAACCATCTGCAGATGCTATAACTGTATTTTAAAAAACCCAAGAGAATCAATGCTGAAAACTACTGGACACACTAAAATAATCCAATAAGGTAAATGGTTACAAAACTGGTACACACACACACACACACACACACACACAAAACAACTGCTTGTCTGTGTATGCATAATATCCACTCTAAAATATGATGGGAGAGCCATTTGAGACAACATGGATGAACTTGTAGGACATTATGCTAACTGAAATAAACTAGACACAGAAGAACAAATACTATATGATCACACTTATATGTGGACTTGAAACAAGTCAAACTTGCAGAACCAGAGAAGAGAATGTTGGTTGCCAGGAGCTGGTGGGTGGGGGAAATAAGAAGATGTTGGTCAGAGGATACAAACTTTCAGTTATAAGATGAAAAAGTTCTGTGGATCTAATGTACCACCTGGTGACTACAGTTAATAATACTGAACTGTATACTTTAAATTTGCTAAAAGAATAGATCTTAAGTGTTCTCATCTCACACACACACACACACACACACACACAAAAGGTAACTATGTGAGGTAATGGATGTGCTAATTAACTTGATTGCAGCAATCATTTCACAATGTATACTGTATACTAAATCATCATGTTGAACACATTAAATACAAAAAATGTTTGCCAATTATATAAAGCTGGGAAAATTTTTTATTTTTTTAACCATGAAGGAAGAAAAATTCCTATTTATAATATCTCACACACACACCATTAGAATAAATCTAACAAAACTTGTGCAGGACATTTATGAAGAAAATTTTGTTACTAATGAACATAACTGAATAAATTGAAAGACATCCTATTATTAGCTAAGAACACTCAATACTCCCTAAATTAACCGATAAATATAGGGGAACTAGGCAAGTTAGTGCTAAAGTTGATCTGTTAAATAAATAAGCCAAGAAAAATCTAAGAGAAACTGATTAAGAAAGACTAGTGCTATGATACTAACAAGCATGATAAAGCTACAGTAATTAAAGTATTTTGGTATTGGTACACATATAGAAGGATAAATCTTCAGAGAACAGAACCAAACACATTATAGGACTTTAGTCTATGATTTAGGTGGCATTTCAAAGCATTGGGGAAAAGATGATTACTCAATAAATGGTGTTAGGATCACAGTGTAGCTATTTGGAAAACTCACTCTTTTTTTTTTTTTTTGCATTACGCGGGCCTCTCACTGTTGTGGCCTCTCCCGTTGCGGAGCACAGGCTCCGGACGCGCAGGCTCAGCGGCCATGGCTCACGGGCCCAGCCGCTCCGCGGCATGTGAGATCTTTCCAGACCGGGGCACGAACCCGTGTCCCCTGCATCGGCAGGCGGACTCTCAACCACTGCGCCACCAGGGAAGCCCTGGAAAACTCACTCTTTAACAAGCAGTTCCACTCCTAGAAATGTATCATCCAGATAACCATAAACCTTACTTCCTTCAGCCTTTTCCCTACATCACCCTCTAAGAGAGGCCCTTCCCTGAGCCCCCCTCTTTAAAATTATAGCGCCCAAAGCCAACCCCCAATTCCAAGAAGCCCCTGTTTTGCTTTTATTGTTTATTTTTCTCCATAACATTTATCACCAACAACATGCCATTTGTTTACAGTCTGTCTTCCTCATTAGAACATAAGCTCCATGAGGACAAGGATATTTGTATGTTTTTCGCTCATTTATCTCCAGCATCACTCAGTATACACTTTTTAAATGATAAAGATATTCTGTGCCATAAGAGTATCCCTCCCACCTTCACCGCAAGCTCAGTCTCACAGTGTAAATATGCTCAGGGCAGACTCCCTCCCCAGACCTGCAGCACAATTGTCCTAACCTGCCTGCCAGTTGTTGGCTGGGCAGGGCATGTGCCCCCATCCTTACCGATGGGAAAAAGTGCGATGTGCCAGGGAGCTTTCTGGAAAAGGTTTCCATCACTTTAGAAAAAAAAAAAGGATGGGAGAAAATGCCTCTTTCTTTCCAAGACTCTGTCACGCCTACACATGATGCTTGGCGCTGCATCAGCCATTTTGTAATTGCGAGGGGAATGTCAACACACTGAAGATGAAGAAATGAAAGCAAGTTCTGAACTTCAGTGGACACTTTCATCACTGAATTAACCAACCTCGAAATCACTTTTCTAAAATAAACTCTTAATTTTTAAAAGCTACTTTTAGTTGCTCCTTCTGTTTCTTGAAGCAGAAAACATCCTGATACCTACTTACACGTGTGCAAAAGACTTGCCTAAGAATGTTCATTTCACTTGTAAATATTTATAAAGCAAACTGCTGGTATCTAAAAGTAATAAGTCAACAGAGGCCTCCGCTAGTAAAGTTACCAAATGCCCAGCAGTGTGCTGGTAAAGGTTTACCAATCAGCTAGGAGAAGGGAGAGACTATTTGTGGAGTGTGCCAATTTCCATGGTGTAAGTACTCCCATTGAGGTCAATTTCAATAATGGCCAAGTTTAACAACCAGTTCACTAAATTCCTGCCAAGATAACAATCAGCTCTCCTGAGCCAGTAAAACCAGCTCCAGCACACCACTGCTTACACGTAGACAAGGATGTAGATACTTACGCACTAGTAAGGAATAATTTCCTAGACATGCTTGAGAGGAAAAGGGCAATGAAACTATTTATAATGGGCTTTAATTATAGAATCAATTTTTTCATGTTCACACATATTTGCATAGACTATCTTTAGAAAACTATTCAAGAAACCTGAACAAGATTGTGTAACGAGTGGATAAGAAACCTCCTTTTATACTCTCTTGCAAGCTGCTTGAACTCTTTCTGACCATGAATTACCTTTTCATAAAAATTACAATTTTGAAAAATTAAACATCACTAAATGTTCATTTTTGCAAAATAAGTCTCCTTTTCTTGATTACATACTTTGCCCCTTTTTGATGCTTAAAACAATTCTCACTAGGTTTAATAACCCCCAACCAGAATTGGGTCAGCAAACCAAACAAACTGAAATTACAAAGACACATTTTGCATTTTTTTTCCCTAAATTAACCTAAGCAACAAAATTGCTGTGGTTCAACTTCAAGACAAATCAAAAAAAATTACACAAGTAATCATTTCATCTACAACTGCTTTTGTTAAAATATAAATTGAGCCAAGTGTGTAAAGTACACTCACATATCCTTAAACCAGCCCCATATACATGAACTCACAGCAAGATCACTTTGCACCTCCTGGGTCTTCACACAGTGTCACATGGAAATCATCAGGATCTAATTAGTGACTCAGAGAAAGGAAGCAATAATAGAGTGCCACAAGCGGTCTACAAAACTTATAGGTCACTAAAGGTCACCCACAGCAAACAAGGCTCCGCTGCTCAGTTTGCTGTGTATCACACACCAGACTCCTTGGATTCAACAGGCAACTGTGCAACCACAATCAAGGAGCTTGTTTTCAGGCCTTACTAGAGACTGCCCTCTTGTCCAGTTTAACTTCTTTTCAATTTTTAGTGTCAGAAACACAAGGAGGGCTTCTCTGGTGGTGCAGTGGTTGAGAGTCCACCTGCCGATGCAGGGGACACGGGTTCATGCCCCGGTCCGGAAAGATCCCACGTGCCGCGGAGCGGCTGGGCCCGTGAGCCATGGCCGCTGAGCCTGCGCGTCCGGAGCCTGTGCTCCGCAACGGGAGAGGCCACAACGGTGAGAGGCCCGCGTAGCACAAAAAACAAACAAACAAACAAAAAAACCACAAGGAAATAAAATTCATGGTTAGATTGATGTTTTTTCCCCTGCTCTTCCACCTCCTGCTATGTCAGGAAGTAGCATTAAAGTTCCATCGTGTGGTTGCCCAACAGGACACAGGAAGACTGGACCTTACAACCTGATGACTAGTGACTACAATGCAGTGAGATGGAGCCGAGGTTTAGTTACACAGGGAACAGCACTGAAACAAGGTCAGGCTGCTAAATTATCAAGGACAACATTTACCAGGTTTTCCCCTATACAACACATATATGCACTATATGGGCACTCACACATTATAGCAGTTTTTTTCTTTACCATGACAAAAGGATTCAACACAGGAATGGAGAAGTTAGATGGGGGAGGGGACATCTATTCTATCTATTCTCCTTCCCACCCTCCTATGTCTAAAGAATTCTCCATTTTCCCCACCATCAACACAAACCTAAAACCATTCGGCAAACGTTAAGACAAGCACGAAATCAGAAGGGGCTAAGACCTGAGGGAGAAAAAATAAGAAGAAAAGAAGGAGCAAGTGAATGGCAACACAAATCCACAGTTATAAGCAAACTTCAGTGTTATTCCTTAAGACACAGACTCTCACAGGTATTTGATAACTACGATGCTTACAAAATACTAATGGATTTCTTAAAAATGTCTACAAGCTCTTAGAGTTTTTGAACCCAAAGCTGAACAAGGCAGTAAAAAAGAAAAAGTAAAGATTTAAAAATATTAACATGCATTACTCATATAATAATTTTTACATGACTGTACAATAACTTATGAAAATTCAAAAGAGGTTTAAAGTCATAACTTTCAACATGATCTAAAATGCAAACCACATAAGCGAAAACCAAGTATGAATGAATGTCTCTGGCCAAAAGTAAATGTGAAGCAATATGAAATCAAACCATTTCTTCTGAGATATTCTTCGTTCAGTGTTGCTGAAGAGCAAGACCATGCAATCAAAACACCAAACGTCAAAGAAATGATACATGCTGGGACACAAATGGTCTTCAAAAGGAAAAAATGGATAACAACAGCATTTATCATTATTAGAGTCTGGGACGAGAGACGTAAAATATGAAACAGCTGTAACATTTGGCAGGTATATTCAGGTAGATTAAAAGGCATCATTTATTGCTTGACTCAGCTCATAAGCTAATAAATTAGTGGTTAAGGCTCCATTTAAAAGCATTTTAGGCTTTCAATCTTGAGCAGGCAGATCCATCTGAGTATTAATTCTTACCACTGCAAAGGGAGTACCAGAGTTCTATAAAATCCACATTAAGACGAACATTAACCAAGGTGGTATTTTACATGGGTTAACTGTACTCTGTTAAATTCCAGGCTATTCTGAGAAATACCAGTCCATGTCTAATTGTGCACAGCACAGAATCACAAATACCAATAAGCACCAATTCTGGATAACAGGCTGGTAAGTGGGTGGCCACACTTACCGTTTTCCACATAGGGATGAAAAGGTAAGACCAGAGCAAGGATGACCCTGCCTCTAGTTGGCTCCAAGACACTTCTGATATCTTTTAACAAAGTCAGGGGCTGATCACAGCGGTCCAGCAAATTCAAGCAGCTGATGACATCATACTGGAACCCTGTATTCTGCCATTCATTTATACCAAGTACTCTGGAAAAATCAGAAAGATACAAACCCTCTTAAAGACATCTTTAAAAATACTTAGATGCCAGTAAAGACTTTAATTTTGTCTTCTAAATCAAAGTAAGTTCAAAAATCTTCATTTATAATTTATATTTGCAATAATAAAATGGCCATACAAAAGTAAACAACCGTATTTCTTTAAATTTAGCAATTCTCCTATTTCCAAATCTCAAAACATGCAAAATTTCCTTTATAAGAACTAGTATGTTTAATAAATATGAAGATATAAGATGATAAAAATGGTTATGAAACTGGGGCATCCAATTCTTGAACATCAGTTAATGAACAAAGAATCCTACTTTTACATTCACTGGAATGTAATCGTAGAAGACATCATATATTCATGTTTTCTATTCCTAGGGTCCCTCCTATTTTTAAGAATGGCTAGGAGTGGTATAAGATAATTTCCATTTATGTCTTTTGAGCACATCTCTATTCCCAGGAGAGAGATACTATTTCATATTCTAGAATCTTCATCTCTAAATAACTATATAGAAAAAGATAAAGCACAGGACATCCTATTAAAACAGTAAGCGAAGAACATAGTTCACACACCACTCTCAGCCCTCAGTATCTCATGAACACACTCAGTCTCTCCCTCCCTCTCTCCTCCCTGTCTTCTCTCGCCCTAAGAACATTTCTAGTCCTTTACAATGTTTTACTCGCAGAGAGGAGGAGACCCTATATCAAGAGGCTTTGTTAGCCACACCATTAAGGCAATTCTATAAATTACTCACTCCTGCTTGGTTATACCAATCAGAATGTGGTAGGTGAGGCATGTTATGATAGAGACAGGAGGAAAAGGAAACAGGAAAAAGGACCTTTGGTAAACAAGTCTTTGATCACGCTCAGCAGATAGACATATCTTAGAAAATTCTAGAAGCATAATGAGGACTGTTTAGGAAAACTCAGTATAATGACATTTTAGAGCATTTTTGTATAGCAGAATAAAAAGAAACACTAACTGCTCAGGTGCATCTTCTTTTCAATCTAGATTTTTAAATTTTATTTATTTATTTATTTTGTGCTACGCGGGCCTCTCACTGTTGTGGCCTCTCCTGTTGCGGAGCACAGGCTCTGGACGCGCAGGCTCAGCGGCCATGGCTCATGCGCCCAGCCACTCCGCGGCATGTGGGATCTTCCTTCCGGACCAGAGCACGAACCCGTGTCCCCTGCGTCGGCAGGCGGACTCTCAACCACTGCGCCACCAGGGAATCCCTCAATCTAGATGTTTTTAAAAACTAAAGCCTCCTCCAAAGCAAAACTGACAAACTTCAAGGAGCTAGTCAGATTTCTTTGTTGCTTGAAATTAGGGCATTAGAGCTCCAAAATCACTTTGTTGTATCGAAACTGTGACTGCAATGATGATTTTAGGAGCTGTATTTAGCTCATTTAAACTAGAGAGAAGACTCTACTTTCAGGATAAAAATGTCATCAATTCCCATTTTAAAAGCAGAAATGAACAATTAAAAAGAAAGACTATTTATATATTAATACCTTAGCCAAACAGCCAATTTAAATTCATAAACTTGCAAAAGACAAATTATATATTTGATTTAAAAAACCAAAAAAAAAAAAAAATTAGGCCTGATCTAAAACGAAGCAGAACCCAACATCATCAGCATGTTTTAATCTAGAATAATGCAGGCTTCCCTTGTGGTGCAGTGGTTAAGAATCCGCCTGCCAATGCAGGGGACATGGGTTCGAGCCCTGGTCCAGGAAGATCCCACATGCCGCAGAGCAGCTGGGCCCGTGCGTCACGGCTGCTGGGCCTGCGCTCTGGAGCCGGCGAGGCACAACTACTGAAGCCCAAGCATCTCGAGCCCGTGCTCCGCAACGGGAGAAACCACCGCAATGAGAGGCCAGCGCACCACAACGAGGAGGGGCCCCCGCTCACCACAACTGGAGAGGGGCTGCGCGCATCAGCGAAGACCCAATAAATAATAAATAAATGTATTTTAAAAAATATCTAGAATAATCTAACTAAATCCATCTCAGAATTATTTGAGGATAGGTAGTTTCCATGTTGGTAATTTTGAAAGACAGAAACACATGCTCATAACAGAAAATTATAGCCTTAATACCGGGACAGTTAAAACTATACCTATAGAGGTCCAACTTCATCTTTACTTCTGTTTTGTGATTTCTACTTATAAACTCAGTTCCACTGATGAAGACATATTTATCAGCCCCACTCAAACTGCATATTAGCCCAGGAATCCTAACAAGTTGTTAGAATCTTCCTCTTCTTATGAGAAAAATGAAAGAAGTGACTTGTCCAAGGTCACACTGTAAATCTCTAGCAGAGTAGAAATTACAACTTGGAAACTCTCCTAGTATGTTATTCAGGTCAATGAACCTGCTCTCTCCATATAAGGTGAGAAAGAACCTAACAATCATTCCTTGAATAAATGCTTCCAGGGTGGTGGGTTGAGAGTGAATGGCCATCCCTTCAGTCTCCAGTATCTTTTTGTTAAAAAAGAAAAGAGGATATGAACACGAGAAATAGAATTAACCACAATATTTTCCTTTCCTTTCAAGAAAGATCCCTGTAGATCAAGATAACCTATAGATAATGGATTAAAGTCAAGCATCTTTCAAATTTACATTAAAGATCTTTGTTCTCTGGTGTCAAAAATGTATATGCAACTCCTTCTGAACTCCCCACACACTTGGGTGAACTGCCCGTGCGGACTTAATTCCAAACCCGTCCACGTTGCCAGTCCGCATCTTGCCACACACTTGTTTCCTCCACTATCTACAAACCACCATTCAGATCATGTCAACAAATTTTCACGTTAACTTTTGGTAAAGCAGACTAAGGAAGGTAACCATGCTGCCAAAATTTTCTTCCTGCCAAACAACAGTTTTTATTTATTGTCATTTGAATTGTGGAACTGTTCATTAGTACACACAATCAAAAAGTAATTGTATAATTCCTTCCTAAATGTCTATGGCTCTTCCAAAACAGCATTTCTAACCCTAGAAGAAAGGCGTCCGTTCAGGGGGTTATTATTTTCAAGAAAGTGAGTTAAGTAATAGTTTACCTTCAGGGGGATTTAAAATACATTTTCCTTAGAGAAGTAACAAAGCAATCAGTATTTTGATAAATCCTAAATAAAAAAAAAAATACCAGCAATGTAGAGAAAATTTATTGTTTTGTTTTAAAAATCAAAGCCACATCCTTAAATTTTACAATCAGGTTTTCTGGCATAAACAATAATATCCTGGCAAAACAGAGGGAAAGCCTGGCCATTTTCTGTTTTATGGGTTTATTTCAAAAATGACATCCAGAACCTTTACTAAAAAGCCAGTTTTTCATGAGCCCAGATATTGAAGAGAAACAAAAAACAGCTACCTCCCAAAAAGAAGCCAAAAAAAAAAACATGGAAGCTAAAAGTCTGCCCTGCCATCATGGATTAGGCGAACCCTAAACTTAGTAAGATACTGCTTGCCCATTAAAATGTCAAACTGTACCAAAAGTTGCCGCTTTTGTGAATACGTTTCTATTTCATACTAATAATATTATGAAGAGAGTGTCAACCAGTATAACTTCCCTATCAAACTGCAAACAGATTTTGGCGTATGAAATATTTATTAGGGAAAGAAAAATAAGTTGTTTTGTTTTGTTTTGGCCGCTCCACGCAGCTTGCAGAATCTTAGTTCCCCGACCAGGGACTGAACCTGGGCCACAGCAGTGAAAGTGCCGAGTCCTAAGCACTGGACTGCCAGGGAATTCCCAATAACTAAGTATTTTTTATGTGGTGTACAAGGTTATCAGGTAACATAACATGTAAACTCTACATATACTGAATCACTAATTCAAACATCTGAAGTCTCACTGAAAATTCCTTTTGGGCATTTAGTCTCAGAAGGGTTTGAATGTCAGGCAAACAAGCAAGGCCATGGCCCGGGGTAGGCGGGCCTCCTTCCATATAAATCCCTTTAAATACCCATTTACAGTAATCTTCCCTTCCCCTCCTTCCTACTTGGTCTTCTCTTCCCCAGGCTAAAAATGTCCATGTTTTGCCAAAATTTAAATCTAATCCTGCTCCAAGAGCTATGCTAATGCTCTGTCTCTAGGGTTAGTCTGTTCCTAAGATAGTCTCCTACTTAGGAACTTAGCTGGGTAAGAAAGTGAGGGAGTACATAATTCTCTCCTTTCTTTCTAAGCCTAAGCCCAGCTTCAAATATATCAGAGAAGGAAGCAGGCTCTACCTCCACCTCCCCCATTCCATACTCAGCACCGTCTTCCCCCATTCAATAGAATCCATACTGAATTAAGAATAACCTTCTTCCTAAGTCTCTCAAGCAGCAGATGGTCTAAAAACCAAGATTTGACACTTCACATCCATTTGGATGGATATTATCAAAAAAACAGAAAACAACAAGTATTGGTGAAGTTGTAGAGAAAATGGAACACTTGTGCATTGCAATGGGACGTAAAATGGTGCAGCTGCTGTGGAAAAGGTACGGCAATGCATCAAAAAATTAAACACAGACTTACCATTTGATCCAGCAATTCCACTTCCGGGTATATACCCAAAAGAAGGGAAAGCAGTGACTCAAACAGATATCTGTACACCCATGTTCACAGCAGCATTATTCACAATAGCTAAAAGGTAGAAGCAACCCAAGTGTCCATCGACAAATGAATGGATAAACAAAATGTGGCATATACATACAATGGAATATTATTCAGCCTTAAAAAGAAAGGAGATTTTGACATATGCTACCACATGGATGAACCTTAAAGACATTATGCTAAATGAAATAAGCCCATCACAAAAGGACAAATATTGTACAATTCCTCTTATTCGAGGTTCCTAGAATAGTCAAATTCACAAAGACAGCAAGTGGAATGGTGGCTGCCAGGAGCCAGGGGGACAGAGGACTGGGGAATCAGTGTTTAATGGGTACCAAAGTTTTAGTTGGGAAAGATAAAAAGGTTCTGGAGATGAATGGTGATGGTGGTTACACCACAGTGCAAATATACTTAATACTACTGAACTGTACACTTAAAAACGGTTAAAGTGGTAAATTTTATGTTACATATTTTTACCACAATTTTTAAAAAGCTTTTTTTAATTAAAAAAATAAACAAAAAACAAGATTTGAGAATGCCAGATTCAAATTAGGGAACAAGTCCCTACATCTGATCTCCAAGCTGTCTCTCACCCACCCTTTTCCTTCCTACAGTGACAAAACCTCTAGTTCAGAAGAACACTGCCAAGGAAAGATGATTTCTCTCTCAATTTCCACTTACTTGTACAGTTGACCCTTGAACAATGCAGGTTTGAACTGCCTGGGTCCACTTATACACTGCCCATATTTTTCAAAGGTAAACACTACAATACTACACAGTCCATGGTTGGTTAAATCCGCAGATGTGCAGGAACTGCAGATACAGAGGGCTGACTATAATTATACGTGAATTAACCCCTGCATTGTTCAAGAGTCAACTGTAATATGGAAAGATTTTTTTTTAATTCCTCATCATGGAAATTGTTTCTGATTTATATTCTTTAAATAATATAATCTCAAGAAGCAATACATCTAAAACCAAGAAATATACTCTAAACCATGTCTAAAAATTGTACCTGTATTTCTTCTTCTGAAGCTGCCATATCATAGTTTCAGACAGCTCAGTGGCGTAAATTTCTTCAAAATGAGGGCTCATGATTTTTGTGACTTCTCCATCTCCAGCACCTAAATCAAGAAGTCTATGCGTTTTCCAGTCTGGATTAATTTTAAGCAGTCTCTGAAACTGATCTGGTGAAAAGACAAACATTGAGCCTCTTCCTAGCAACCTGGAAAAGAAAAGAGGACAAAAATGGATGACTCTATACAAGCTAAGCACTTCCACCCAACATCCACACAAAGTAGTGACTCAACACCAACAGCCTTCTGAACTTACACAATGTTTATTTTATACGATTATACGATGAAAATATATATCTTCTATATGATTTATGATTAAAAAGCAAAGTTAATAAAATAAGAAAACACCTCTAGATATCATCGTCTGCCTTTGAGGCTGCAAACAATACACCAAAAAGAGTGGGGAAAGGAGAGGAATAAAAGGTGGGAAGGGAAGAAAAAATATATAAGAAATTAAAAGATGAATGTGGGGCTTCCCTGGTGGCGCAGTGGTTGAGAGTCCGCCTGACGATGCAGCGGACACGGGTTCGTGCCCCGGTCCGGGAAGATCCCACATGCCGCGGAGCGGCTGGGCCCGTGAGCCATGGCCGCTGAGCCTGCGCATCCGGAGCCTGTGCTCCGCGATGGGAGAGGCCACAATGGTGAGAGGCCCGTGTACCGCAAAGAAAAAAAAAAAAAAAGATGAATGTGAAGAATTTAAGTCAAAATAGGAAGGAAAGATGGAAGGATTAATAGAAAACATGTATATCGGTTTAAAAAAATGACAGGCCAACAGGATCAGACCACAACACTAGCCAATAACACTAAGCAGAAAAAGAAAATAGGGGAAAAAAGCCATTTAGAATATGAAACTGAACAATGAGTATAAAAAATAGCTCTAGGTATTAGATTTTTAAGAGACACTAGAGAAAAGAGGAAGAGTGGTCCTTGTGATATCCGTTAATCTGCATTTAAAAAGTAGATTCATACTTGTGTCAGTTTGTATGTTATACAATTGGCTGGGTCCTATTATTTCTAAAAATCCTAAAAAACATCTAAAACATAGTAATGCCTTTGAAAAAAGAGGAGTTAAAATGGAGATCAAAGAGAGCTCTCCTAAAAGCAGCTACACATCAAACCAAGTCCTGAGGAAGCATCATCTTGAGAAATAAAATGCACTCCCTATTTAGAACTTGCTTTCTAGCTCTCAAATCCCAGTCTGTCTAGGGCAGGGATTCTCAAACTTCCTTTAAGCAGCAGAACCGTTTCTTTAAATGAAGCAGACGTTACTCATGGACAATGTAAAATGTAACAGGAGAACTGCTGCTGAAATGAGGTTGAGAGCCTCAGCGCTGCTGCCAGCCCACTCCTGGGCCTTTCTCTGCAGCCTGAAGCAGCTCCTGAGGCGCTTCCTCTTCAGACCCTGGAAAAGCCTGAAAACCACTGGTCTAGGAAATGGCAGGGAAATCTGTACCATACTGCTGCTTTCTGGAAATAATCCTAAGGTGCAATATGTTTGTTACACAGTGACTGGAAGGACGTGTGCAACTGGGTGTTCCTGGTAAGACCAGTTTCAGGAAAAAATTAAAATATGGAGCTCATATAACAAACTCCTCCTCCCCTTTCCCTTAGAAGAGGTCAACCAAATCTAACAATATATTTGCAGTAAATCTTCTGCCCTACAGAAATGCTAAAAAATGGGGTGGGGGGGACCCTCAGAGACTTTCACCCAATACAACTAGCTCCCAGAGAAAACATCTCCTAAAAGACAAGTTGTTTTTAATCCTCAATTGTTCCTATCTTCCAGTGGGAAAACAGGCTGAAAAAGAAATCTGAGAAAAGGAGCTGAACTTCCTGAAAGAGCTATACAAAATTTCACATGGGAGCCAGAGTCAGAACAAGAGCTAAGAGAGGTCACAGGCTTGGGGGTACATGTTTCAAATGCTGGTGCTAACTTGCCATAGGACCAAAGGTAAGTTGCAAAACAGTTCCATGGCTTAAACGTTCCCAGTTTTAAAATAACAGGCTTCCCTAGCCATCTCTTTGGAGTCTAAGGACCCTTGACCTGATAATCATAAAATTCTAGAGCTAGAGGTCATCTGAGGTCAGAGCTCAGGTTGAAAGGCACGAGAGAGAGAAGCATTGTCCTATTTCCAAAGATCATGAGCAACAGAGGCTACACAAAAAGATTTAAACTGCCAAAAGAAAAAAAAATCTAAATTCATCGAGCCTAGATGAATTTTGGTGTCTAGGGGCCCTGGGAGTAGGTGGGAAGAGTTTTGGGTGGTCACAATTACTTGAGGGTGCTACTGTCACTTAGAGGGCAAGGTCAGAAAAGTCAGACTTCCTGCAATGTGTGGGACAGTCCCACACAATGAAGAATTATCCTACTTAAAATACCAAGACACTGACTTTTGCTCAGTACAAGGTTTCCAGCAAACACATACCACGGAGAGGTATGGCTCTCTAATTTGTCTTTAACTCCCAAAGTTAGTGATGTCGATGTATTTTTTTGGTGTGTGTGTGTGTGTGTGCGCAAAAAAACATCCTACGTTCTCTAAGTTCTCTCTAGATTTAAAGTCTACAGAGGAGATAAACCTCCTTACAAATATCTTCCTTATAAAATAAACTCTGAAAACAGCTATCAAGTCTCTCCTTACTTGGTCTTCCCCTTCCCAGTAAAGGACGTCGATAAGTACCTTATCTTTTTAATTCAAGAAGGTTACCATAGGGACTTCCCCGGTGGTCCAGTGGTAAAGAATCTGCCTTCCAATGCAGGGGACACGGCTCGATCCCTGGTCGGGGAACTAAGATCCCACATGCCGAGGGGCAACTAAGCCCACGAGCCACAACTACTGAGCTCGCACACCTTAATGCGAGAGCCTGGGTGCCACAAACTACAGTGCCCATGGCCTCTGGAGCCCACGTGCCACGACCAGAGAGAGAAAACCCGCACGCCACAACTAGAGAGAAGCCCGCAAGCCTCAACAAAGAGCCCATGCACCGCATGGAAAAGATCTCGCATTCCGCAACAAAGATCCCGCATGCCGCAACTAAGACCCAACGCAGCCAAAAAAACCCACAAAATAAATAAAATAAATAAATATTCTTTAAAAAAAGGTTACCATAGTAATTATTTCTATAAGAGACAGCCACTTGTGGTAATAAGCTTCCATTGCCATAGACGGAAATTCCCAATGGGCTCAAAGTTAAGCTTCCAGCTGAGAATAGGACACAGGGCAAGAGATGTTTTTGTTTTGTTGGGGGAGAGGGGTGCCAAGGGGGGATGAAGGGGTGGGGATGAGGGTTATTTAAAAAAGAAAAGCAGAAGAGCTGTGGATAAGATAAGCCAAAACGGATTTATTAATCTTATTGCCCCTTTGACCGAACTGTGAAATCCCAGAGCAGAGAATTTTAACCAGGGGCGAACAGGGTAGAGGTAGGGGGAAGCGGTTTAGAGTTTGAAATCTCCCTAAATTATATGCAAAATGCTGAATGTAAGGACTATTTGAAGAGAGAATTTCTACTTTATATCACTTTCAAAGAGGTACAGGGCCCCCAAAAGGTTAAAAATCACTGCTGTGGTGACTTGTCTGCTTTCCCAGCGAAAAAATAAATGGTACAGAACAGAAATTCAATGCCGTGAATTTTAGAAACAAAATGTCAGACCAAGTTGTTTAAACTCAACTACCAATACAAAAATAACAACTGTTTGCTAAAGCAAATTTAAGGCAATTTCATATAAACAATGAAGAAATCTTGAGAAACGGCTCATGGTTCCTGAAAACATATTTAAGGACCAGATGATAGACTGGGGATCCAGACATTCAGTAGAAGCTGGCTCCAAACCTCAAGGGAAGAAAAAGTGGGCCCAGCCAGTGGCTTCAAGTGGTCCAACAGGCTTTTCAAGCACTGAGCCCTGCTTTTCTCTTTGGAGTTCTGGATTCTTAGGCTTTGCGGTGTCTGAAAATTTGGCCAAGAAAGGATAAAAATATTCCTAAAGCTTCTTCCATAGACTTATATGAGAGAACCACTCTAGGGATAGAGAATTCCACAATGTTTACAAAATTCTGGTGAGTCTAAACATTATGTAAGAATAGATGGAGGGACTTCCCTGGTGGCACAATGGTTAAGACTCCACACTCCCAATGCAGGGGGCCTGGGTTTGATCCCTGGTCAGGGAACTAGATCCCACATGCATGCCGCAACTAAGAGCCCACATGCTACAACTAAGAAGCCCATGTGCCACAACTAAGGAGCCCGCCTGCTGCAACTAAGACCCAGCACAACGAAATAAATAAATAAATATTTTTAAAAAGAAAGAAAGAAAGAACAGATGGAGAACCCTTCACTCGAACAAGCCACCATCCACTGCTGGGCTGAATTAGATCCTTCCCAAAAAAACTTGCTCCTGGGAAGTGTGCTTAAGGCAAAGATCTTACTTTTCAGCCTATGTTAAGATGGTTCCAACCATCTTGCTCCTCTCTAATAGATCAGCATAGGCATCACCTGGAACACGTTAAAAATGCAAAATCTCTGGTCCCACCCCAGACCTACTGACTCAGAATCTGCCTTTTAACCAGATACCCAGGTGATTCCTGTGCACATCAAAGTGGGAAGCACTGTGATTCCCATCACAGAAATACAGACCAATGAGGCTGTTTATCAAGATCAAGTTACAGTGAATTTTAAAAGCATAATTGCAGAGGCTGAGACACTGGGCCAAGGATTCTGACTAGAAGTGTTGTAGCTGTAGAGGTGGTCAACATCTCAACAAGGTAACTTTTCGTTTTCCTTTTCTTTTTTTAGACCTAAGGATAAAGAAAAAAGTATCCAAGATTCACTTACCCATTGATAGATGTTCTAGACATAAACAGGCTAAAAACAGATGACACAAAAGAGTGATATAATTGGATAAACAGCCAGCCCGATTTCTCAATGCTGTTGTTTAAGAAGATCTGTGTTCCTTGATCAAGGTAACTCTGAACAAAGACAGCCTGGAGTGATTCACATAATTTCTCTCTGTTGCACGCATACCACTAAAAAGAAAGAAGAAAAAAAATGAAAACATACAACTGAAGCGTCATCTAAGAAGTCCAAAAACAAAAAATAGAAGACTAAATTAAATCTAAGATTTCCAAATGTTATAATCTCATGGCACTTTAAGAATAATCATCATCTCTTATATGACCTATAAGGTATAAAGTATTTCCTCATACATAATTCCTGGTTTAATTCTCATTACCTTCAGGGTACGCAGAGAAGAGTGGGGGAAGGGTGAAGAGGCTTCCGAGTCATGCAGCTCAGTAAGTGACAGAGCCAGGCCACCGTCCAAGTGCTCTGACTCCTGGCCCAAAACTCTGTCACCATATCCCCCTGAACCCCAAGATTAGGAAAACTGTTGGCCTCTCCTTCACTGGGGTTCAACATAAGGCAATAACTACCAACATTAACCTTGTTTTTAGATAAGAAAACAGTCACTCAATGCAATGATTTAACTCGAAACCACCAGACAAATCAAGTAAGCGGAGGAGGAACAGCAGAATTTAATATTCCAGTGACCAGATTAAGCTGCGCTTCTTCTTGTGGGCTAAATAGGGACCTTTAGGAACACTGAGGTGCGCTTTACCAGGTCATATAACATTCTACTAGACAGGAGCCAAGTATGTTTGAGAAAGATTAAGAAGTTACTTAAGGGGCTTCCCTGGTGGCGCAGTGGTTGGGGGTCCGCCTGCCGATGCGGGGTACACGTGTTCGTGCCCCGGTCCGGCGCTGAGCGGCTGGGCCCGTGAGCCATGGCCGCTGGGCCTGCGCGTCTGGAGCCTGTGCTCCGCAGCTGGAGAGGCCGCCACGGTGAGAGGCCCGCGTACAGCAAAAAAAAAAAAAAAAAAAAAAGAAGTTACTTAAGGTCACATGCAACCAATGAGAAGACAAAGTAATAACATGCTAAGAACCAGATTTCTAGGAATAGGCTCTAACCAGAACACACTTTTAGAACAAAATTCAAGAACCTCAACTGTGGATGAAATGTAATCTTCCGTGATAAATGTGTCCCGTTTTCATCTAGCGTTAGTATACCAGAGAAGGGGGTAAGCAGCCTGCAGGGCGCCGCAGCTCTAGAGTGAGCTCATCATCAAGTCCTGGCTCAGCCATTCCCGTGTATGAGCTCACACAAGTCACTTAATCTCTGAGCCTCTGTAAATTCATCTGTAGACTAGAGATGTCACTGGTTTCTATCTATCCTGGTAGGTTACTTAGAGGATTAAGCAAGTTAATGCAGGCCAATCCTCAATATAGGACCAGACACATGAGACTACTGTAATAATAATAGCCATGAGATAAAGTCCTCTGACATGGCCTGATAAATAAATGTAAGTCCATTAAGTACCATGATGAAACTGCAGAGTAGACCAGTTACTATTAATCTGTTATCCACTAAGAAACAATCAATTTCTCCCAATGAGTAGCCAAAAGTAACCTGCTTCCCCCTGACAAACACGACCATTCATCAGCAGTAGGTGTCCTGTAACTGCTTGCACAATTGATGGACCAATTTTACAGTCATCCTAAGCTTGCTAAATATTGAATGAAATTTTGGGTAATATTCCCGACACTAACATTGAAAGGAACCAGTTATAAACCAATACAAAGAAGCAGACAGGCACATTAAGATTTCAAAGATTAACTAATCTTTTTACGAACTCTGTGCCCTGACTTGATAAACCAAATCTTTCCAATTGTTGACTGATTTGTGTTAATTTACCATTAAACACTTTTACCAAAACTGCTTCAGCTTGATACTATTTTTATTTTTCCCACTCTACATGATAAGCTTTGAAGCTTCTTACATTCACTGCCTACACTTTTTTCCTTGGTCTGAAAACGTTCATGCTTAATCATTAACTAATTCTTAACACTCATTGTGCCTGAAGTTATGCCCCAGTGCAGGTCATAAACCATTTTTTATTATATGCCTGACCTCCTGGTTCACATTCTGAACTCTGTAATACTGAGGCCATTCTAACTTTTATTTTCTCTTAATTCTCTGAAATGACTAATCAAGATGAAAGCCATCACCTTGGTAATAGGCAATCAGGTACATTCTATTAACGTGGACAAGAAGTCATTCAAGTGGAACAGAGGAGCTAAGAATTCTTTGGCATCCACTTGTAAATGGACAACCAGAACAATAACAGACTCTGACTTCCAGAACTAAGCAAGAATTGGCACCATTAACTGCAAATAATGCTTTCAAGTGCTCCCCAAAACTCAAGTTTTTAACAGCATTTCTCTCAATTCATCAACATTAACACATGTGGTTGAACCTTTACTGCCATACAAATCTTTCAGAAAAGAAAATGCTCACTGAAAAGACTGTGCTACAGAATAAAAAGGAGTAATGCCCTTCTCTTTAAAGATGAAGGTTGAATTCCATGTTCCTCCTGACCATCTGTATGATACTAATGTCAATTCCATAGCAGCATTATTCATAACTACCAAAAAGTGGAAACAACCCCAATGTCCATCAACTGACGAATGGATAACCAACATGTGATTGATCCATACAACGGAATATTATTTCAGCCATAAAAAGGAATGAGGTACTGATTCACGAGACAACATGAACTATGAATATTATGCTAAGTGAAATAAGTCAGTCACAAAAGGCCACAAATTACATGATTTCATTTACATGAATTGTCCAGAATAGGCAGGTCCAGAGACAGAAAGTAGAAAGTAGATCACGGTTACCAAAGGTTTGGGGAGAGGAGGCAATGGGGAGTGTCTGCTAATGAATATGGGGTTTCTGTATCAAGTGATGAAAATGTTCTAAAATTAGAAAGTGAGGATGGTTGTACACCTTTGTGACTATACTAATAAGCACTGAATTGTACACTTAGAAAACTTAAGTGGTCAAGCATATCTCTTTAAAAATGCAAATTTCAAATGCAAATCTAATCATGTCAATACCCTGCTTCAGAGAAGTCTTAATATCCAAAATACTTAATATGGCTTACAAGGCCCTACAGGATTGTCCATTCTGTGTCCACAGCCTCACCTCACGACACTCCCTACCAACCCATAACACCCAGCCACTCACTATGTCACAACACTGTACCCTTCTTTCTTTTCCTGGAAGGCTCCTTTCCCAAGGCTGTTTCGCATGGTATTCGCTGTCTCCTACATTTCCCACCACCCCAACTGACCTAAGCCTAAATATTTCTTCAAGGAAGTTTCCCTTGAACTTCCAGACTAGGATGGATCCCCTGTTCTAATACTCTCTCACATCTCCCAAGTCTCCTCAGTAACATTTATAACCACTGAACTGAACACCTGTACATAATTGCATGTCCGGTGTCTATCTTCCCAGTAGACAGAAAGCGCCATAAAAGGTCAGGGACAATGACTGACTTCAGTGACTGGCACAGATACGGATGAACAATAAATGTTCATCTGTTTAACAATTATTGTTAAAAATCACAGGCAGTCTAACAGATAAAATTTAGAGTTTCTAGTAAAATCCTGGAGAGAACACAAGGATAACCATGGAGACAGGTGTCATTGGGTTTCATCAATTTCTAAAACTTCAAGGTTTTTGCAAGGCCTTGCTTAAACCCAATTCTGTAAATAGTAGTTAAGCTACCCACCCACCACAAAACTGCATTAGCAGAGCAAGCAATGAAGGAACACACCGAGTGCCTACCTTGTACCAGGCACCTGGCAGAGCACATTTCATTTCCCACCTTATAGCTCCTGAATGAATAGGAAGCCTGGGGTTTCTGAGCACTCCCAGCTGATTCAAGCTCCTGTTCTAGGTGCATGTGGTTTTTTTATGAGTTTCTTTCAAAGAAGCTTCTCTTTGCTTCAGGCTACCCAGTGTATCTGTCTGAGAAAGCAGAACTATTCTGGCCAGTTAGACTGACTAAATGTGTCTAAAGGTAATCCGATCTAGATAGCAACTAAATTACACTAGGCCAGGGTTTCTCAACCTCAGCACTACTGACATTTGGAGCTGGACAATCCTTGTTATGGGGGCTGCCTTGTGCACTGCAGGATGTTTAGCAGCATCCTTAGCCAGTACCCAGCAGATGCCAGTAGCACCCTCCAGTTATGACAACCCAAAATGTCCCAGACATTGCCAAGTGTCCCTGAAGGTACAAAATCACCACTGCTTAAGAACCCCTAAATGGGCTTACGCAGAAAATTTCATTAGCATTTCCTAACCATCCCAGCTCAAAAGTGGTCTAGGGAAAATTAAAGATGGACTCACTGGCCTCCAGGAACTTACATTCCAGAGGAGGGAAAAAAATCAGAAACCCAGAGAAACAAGTAATGTCATCGTGATCTTGGCCAGGACCTTCAGGCCTTAAATACGTAGTCACCTTGCCCTTAAGATGTTGACAGAAAGTCAGTGCAGGAGCCCATGCAACCATGTGGCAGTCCCCCTGGAGTTACCTCTCTCCAGACAACCCAGCTTAAATGAAAAGCTTTAATGAGCTCTCACTAAGTGGCCTGTCTGTAGGCTTCTGCACATGTTCAAGCAGGTGAGTTCTTTGAACGTGTGCTCCTCAAAGACTACAGAGACAAATGTGCACAGGCAAGAACAAAGTATCATGCCTGTTAAAGGTTCACATTGGAAGGACTGTGTGCCAGCCCTACTGTAGGGCTGTACTCCTCAGCTGGAGACCACAGGGTCTGAAAAAGCATCTTATGAGCTAGCATCTCCCTTTAAAGTTTGCTTGAGTTTTGTTCAATGGAAATAAGTAAGGAAATCTTTGAAATAACAAAGTCTAATCAAGCCAGAGTTATGCCATGCAGTCATCTGTTGATGCCAAGTGTGAAATAGGATGTGATAACTAAACATAACATCTTCTAAAAGAGGTTACAGTAAATAGCAATGTTCTCCCTACTAGCAACAAGACTGTAGAGATACTAATAATTAGCCAAACAATAAATGGCCAAATCAGGTAGACATGACAGGGTACCAGCTAGTCAACATAATGAAGTGTTAAGTCATGTCTTAAAGATTTCATTAAGGCCATGGAAATCTCCTCATCTTTATATAACCTTGTTTGATGAATCGTTCCTTTAAAGTAGAAATGCAATTTCCCTATAAAATTATATCTGCTTATCAGACTGAGGGATACAGTTAAAAGTTTTTCTGAAATTATTTTTTTGAGTTCCTCAACTAGTCAAACACGTGGTATATGATATAATAGTCTTTTCTTCCAAAATACAAAGGACTTGCGCACATTAGTAAAATCAGAATTAGAGAGTTATTTTAAAAAACCAACTTCCTGATTTTAATAAAAAATAAATATTTGGTATTTATCGCCAGTTCCCAGCACAGAGCTCCTAAAAACCTTAGAGAAACTCAGGAGTGATAAAACACCTTTTGTATGCTCAGGAGATGACCGGGAGGGCAGGGTGGAACTTTCAGCCCCACCACTAACATCCAGGGAGGGGAGAGAAGCTAGAGATGGAGTTCAATCACCAAAGGCCGAAGATTTCATCAGTCATGCCTTGGTAATGAAACCTCCATAAAACTCCTAAAAGACAGGGTTCTGGGTGCTTCCAGGTGGCTGGGTGCTTCCAGGTGGCTGAACACATCGATACGCTGGGAGGGTGGCTTACCTGGACAGGGCACGGAGGCTCTGTGCCACCCTCTCCAACCCCCAACCCCTTGCCCTATGCATCTGTTCCACTTGGCTGTTCCTGAGCTGTATCCTCTATAATAAACCATAAGCAGAAGTAAAGTGTTTTCCTAAGCTCTGTGAGTCATTTCAGCAAGTTATTTAACCTGATGGGGGTTGTGGAAACCACAGAGTTTATAAACAAGTCCAACAGAAGCATGGGTAGACTGTGGACCCTCAACTTGTAGCTGACATGTGAAGTGAGGGCAGTCTTGCAGGAAGGAGCCCTTAAGTCTCTGGGCTGTTAACTCCGGGTAGTGTCAAACAGAAGTGAATTGTAGAACACCTAGTTAGTGTCAGAGAATTGGCTGGTGTCACAAGAAAGACACCACAGGTAAGATTTTTTTTTTTCAATGTTAAACTTGACCTAAGCATGCACAAACTGGATGAAAGCCAGAACTTCAAGCGCTTGTCCCATCTTTATCTAACTCACAAACTGCAAGAACAACTTGGTTTTTGTACTCAGCTACATAATTTCAATGTCTACACAGACGTCCACTAGAATGGGGACAGTCTGCCATTAAGAAGGCAGTCTACTTTCACAGCCCCTCAGACAACAAGGATTCCTAGGAGAGACACCATGAAACAGTGGGAAAAGCCTGGGCCTTGAAACCAGACAGAGCAGGGTTTCAAAATCCAACTCTGCCATCTATTAACTGTGCTCTTGGGCAAGTTTCATTGCTCAGCCTCAATCTTCTGTCTGTAAAATGGGGATATACCACATCCAAGAGTTGTTTTGAGGATTAGAGAGGATAATATATTTAAAGTACCTGACACTTAATAGAAGCAAAATAACTTGATTTTCTTTCCCTTCCTGTCCAAGGTCCACAAAAGCCAGTCAGAGGACTGAAGTTCAAGGGAATGCCCAAAAACCACACTGTAGGTCTGGGCACCCAGCCATTCTCAAAAGAAATGAGTAAGCAAAGACCTGAGATATTCAGTACCACTAAAAACAACCAGAAAGGCTCCACTGACAGGGTCCAGCAGAATCTTTTCTACTACAGCAGGTGGTAAGACCAAGCCTGACGACATTGACCTTGACAGCTAAGGATTCAAAAATCACATTCTCAGTTCTACAATGCAATCATGTCAGTCCAGACGTTTAATCATTGACACCTTGTGTATAAGTACAGCTTAGGAGGAGATATTCAAATCATTCATTCTTTTTCTACAAATGACACAAACCTAAACCAACAACCTCTTTATGTGAGATTTCAAAGTGCAGAGTAACAAGACACCTTCACGTCCATGGAGGGAAACAACTTATACAGATTAGATTAAATTGCTTCAGCTCTGATGTAATGAATAAATTACTGGCAATCTTCATTTCAAATACTCACTCACTGTTTGTATTTTACAATCCTAAGATTTTAACCACGCTTCAGAGGGTCTAAAAAACTCTTTTACTGGAAGTACCTGGGTCCCCTAGGGCACCTTCAGAGGGGAACATAAAGGCCTCTGGTATATCCAGAAGAACAGAGCATCCCCGTGTTCTGTAAAACTGAAGCAAACACTTGTTTAGGGTTTCAACACAGGTTATAAGGAAGGAAGAAACCCTTTTCAAAATCTCTTTGGTATTCGGCTGCAAAGGCCTCCAGACTTTCAAAGGCAGCTCAGAGGAGGACACGAACCTATCCATCAGTGTCTGTCTGGCTAGCTGACTGGCCCCACTGAGCACTGATAACTCATGCCTGACTTGGGTCCACCTCCATAAGGTAACTGGGGAGTGAGGGGCAGCAGACAGAATCTGTCCTTTAGCATAACCTTTGATCTTTCGCTGTGATGTCCAAGTGTTTTTTCATTTGGAAAAAAATCCAAATCATTTCAATTCTATCTTAAATCCACCACTGCTTATGGCAAAGCACAGTTTGAGTTTATATAAGAAGGTGAAAAAATAAAATGTCAGATATACACATATTTGCAATTTTATGTCACACCTTATTAACTCCCGATAATGTTATCTGTGCTTTTAAAAAAAACCTTGCAGTATGTCACCTGCAGAAATAGTCCTGGCCTGGCTCCAAGGAGTTCGATAAAAATCCTTTTTTCACTCCATCAATTGAGAAGCTGCTGAATAACTGTTATTATCAAGAACCTAGTTAGTGGGGCCTAAGAGTCCTTTAAGAGTTTCAATAGCTCTTTAATAGTTGCATTAACTTTAAGTACTAGGTGCAATGCCTCAAAAAGACTAGATCCAAAGTTTTTGTTGCTGTTATCTTCTTTGTAAGTTCCGGGTCAGCCAATATTGAAAAGTCACATATCTAGTTTCTCACTGTCTGCCTCAATTTCTTCCCAGTAAGTCAAACTACCCACCTTGCAATCTGTGATTAAGAATGTGCTGCTTAAAAAAAAAGAATGTGCTGCTGATTAAGGAAGCTGGAAATTTTCTCTGGAGGAAACTTTTTTTTCTGTAAAGGGCCAGACAGTAAATATTCTAGGCTTGTAGGTCATAAAGTAGCAACCATGCAACTGTGCCATTGTATCTGGAAGCTCTCACAGATGATAGGTAAACAAAGTTGGTGGCTCTGTTCTAACACAACTTTATTTGTGGATACTGAAATTTGAATTTCATGTAAAAAGATTTTCACATATTACAAAAGACTATATATTTTTTGCAACCATTTAAAAGTATAAAACTACTCTTACTTCACAGTCTGTACAAAAAAGTCAGTGAGCCCAATTTGGCATGCAAGCCATATCCATCCCTACTCTGAGAGAAGCCCTCCCTTGCTTCTCGATTTCCCAAAGTGAAACATAAATCCCAGTTTTGAAGCTAGCACACCAAACCGAGTTATTAAAATGGTGCTGCGACTATAGTTTTAGAGCTGCTTTAGCTCAAAGGAGCCTTGCCTCTCAAGGCTATAGTAACTAAATAGCTATTTTTAAAGAACAAACATTGCCCAAGGTCTGTCTTAAACACAGAATCTACCACCATAACTTCTTAATCAAAATAACCATAAGGAGGGCTTCCCTGGTAGTGCAGTGGTTGAGAGTCCGCCTGCCGATGCAGGGGACACGGGTTCGTGCCCCGGTCCGGGAAGATCCCGTGAGCCATGGCCACTGAGCCTGCGCGTCCGGAGCCTGTGCTCCGCAACCGGAGAGGCCAAAACAGTGAGAGGCCCGTGTACCACAAAAAAATAAATAAAATTAAAAAAAAATAAAACTTAAAAAAAAAATAATAATAACCATAAGGAAAACTTGTGCTAAGTATGGTTCAATCAAATCCATAACCCCACTTTCATGCAACTGCAAAAGAACCAGATGTGGCTGGCTATGGAAGCCACATACCCAAATGAACACCAGAAGACCCAGTATGAACTATTAATTTGAAGGGAGGAAAAGCGTTTAGGGTTAAGTAACTTCACAAGCAACTAAGTTTATAAGGCAAACCCAGGATCCTGAAATATAAAGCAGGTAACAAATCATCAACTCAGCCACGTTGCAGAGAGAACAGTCTCCTATTTCACTGTGGTTTCTATACATGTTTCTTTTGTTCATTTTAATCTTTATTCATGGACAATATTTTCATAATGTGCATGTATCAACTCAAAATAATGTCTGGATTGATTGTTCTAAGGAAAAGAGCCAATCTCCCCCTGCCCACCTAATATTCAGAAACCACCAGATTAGTCTTCAGAGAAATTAGCTGCCAAGCTGTCAGGTGCAACTGGTTAGAACACACACATGTACACACGTACACACATACTTTAGTATCTCAGAAGCCTAATGAAGTAAATGAGGTATTACATTTCCTTAGAACCTGGCAGATTCAACTTGATAAAGGTACACAATTAGAAGACATTCAGAGATATCTTGCTAGGACATATTCTGAGGCTATGTCTACAGCTATAGTTCTACCTAGGCCCCATAAAAATCAAGTTACTTAAACAGTTTTTCAGTTTTATAATATGTCTATTTCTTTTTTGAGCACTGAAAACATCAAGTGTACTGCAGTAGAGGTAATCACAAGCGTTGTAATAAACACCTACAGCCAAGAGACTCTACCATAATTCCATGTCAATGGAAATAAGCCTCCTTTTTATCCTACCCAGAAACTTATTTCTACCAACTGTTAAAAAGGACATTTCTATTCATTGTTTTACACCATTATCCATGTTCCTTACAGATATATGACATTTTGGTAACTACATTATCACTACAGTACAACTCTAAAACTGACTGATCAATCTGTAGCAAACAATGTGGTTTACAAGTTAAGATCACCGACTAACTTTATGTGCACTCCTAACAATATCATAGGAGTGATTACCTAACAAAGTGCAATAGCTGTGGGATTATAAATTTTAAAAAATTTTATGGAAATTTATGATTTCCTTTAAAAATAGAAAAAGGCCACTATAAATATTTTTTAAAGAAAAACTAAATACTACTTCTCTGAATGAATAGCCTTATCTCCTTAGATAATTCTTTAGTTTCATTAGAACACATGAAATCAACTTCGGTGTAAACTCTGAACACCTGGCATAACAAGAAAAATGACATAGGAAAATGAGAAAACTATGAAAATTATGAGACACAAGATGGGAAGTAATTAGCTACTGCTCTCTGGGAAGGCAAAATGTACTACAAATGCTAGCTATTATAAACGAACACTCTGGCAGAGTTCAAAAGCCTCCTTGCAATAGTCATGTTAACCGCCAACTACATTACGGTCAAATATGAAATATCTCACTCTTAATACTACAAATGCACATATTTAAGCGGCACAAAACTAAGCTAATGAAAAGACTACCCAACGAGCCACACCGCCATCGTTCACAGTGCACAACTACAACTTTTTAAAGAATTCACTCCTGCCCAGTTCTAATAACCCTTCCAGTAGAAGCTTACATCATCTTTCTTATTATCACATCTCTGCAGTCAGATACCAAAATCAAAGTTTAAAGGCGATCTCTCTTTAGTAGCAGGAGAAGGTTCGATAGGATGGGAGTGACGACCTGTCAAACACATTTTTAAGTGCTTAGGGAAAATGTCACCGGAACGAGCCCAGAGAGTTAAATGGCTCACGAAGCACGGTTAAATTTCTTTATGACCTTTTGTACGTTCAGAAATTCAACCAGGCAAAAAGAGGCACCGGCTTTTCGGTGTGATTCTCGGAGCTGATGAAGGTTGTCCGGGATAATGGATTTGGTCCGATCATCTAGCTCTCATGCCCTGGTGTCAGATGGATCCCAGTCGCCACGCGCCGACCTCAAAGTTCCTCCGTCCCGCCGCCGGGAGCGGACGCCGAGGTGGCGGAGCGCCTGCAATCACCGCCGGGGACCCAGGAACAATGCGGGGCTCCGGGCCGCGCACGCCGGGGCCGGGGAGGGATAGGGGAGGCCGTCATCCGCCCGCGCCGCGGAACAAAAGGAGTCGCCGGGCCGGGACCGAGCGCCCGGCCGGGAAGACGGGGGGAAACTTTGTGAGAGGCCGGGGCGGCGGGGCGAGGCCCGGGGGGGCCTCTCGCCATGACGCCCCGCACAATAGCCAGGCTGAGCGCGGGAAGGTCGGCCGCCACGGCCCCGCCCCGCCGGGCCCGGGTTCGGCCCAGTACCTGGTGGTTCTCCTTCCTGCCGCCCGCGGCGGCCGCCGCCGGCCCGCCGGGGCCGCTCGTCATGTTCACGTACAGGGAGCGGGTGAGCGGGCTCCGCAGGGTCCACATCCTCTGCGCCAGCCACACGGACGCCAGGCTCAGACACAGACAGCCCGCGAGCAGTCTCATCGGGGGCCGCGGCCACTCGCTCGGATCACCGCCGGCGCCGGGGCAAGGAAGAGGACGCGCCACCGCCTCCAGCCGCCGCCGCCGCCGCCGCCGCCGCCGCCCAGGATCGAGCCATCGCGCCCAACTCGCCCATCCAGCCCCTTCAGGGCCGAGGCGGGGGGTGGGGAGGAGCGGGCGGCGCGCGGCCTTCCCGCCTCCCCCGTCCTCTCCGCCCCCGGAACGCCGCCGCCGCCGGCTCCAGTTTCCACCCGGACCACATACGCACGGCTGCGGCGCGTTCTCTCCGAAGCGCGCTCCCTCCTCCCAATGAGCGGGCCGGCCAGGAGGTGGGACAAAGGGAGCGCGCATCCGCGTGGCGCGCGTCCCCGCCTCCCGTTTGGTCGCGGCTCCTTATCATGGCGGAAACGATTTTAAGACTTTTGGGCCAGGGGAGATAATTTCCAAGGCGGTACCTGAAGCCTCCCCGTCCCTCCAAGGTAGTGTCCGCGGTTCTTCTGGTCTTGCCTCGCCTTAGTCTTTGCCTCTGGGCCCCTCATTCACGCCCCCACCACGGAGGGACTTTCACCAGGTTGTGCAGATTGACCCGGGGGTGACCCTCATCCCTTTCGTACCTTCGGACACTTGGACCAAGTCCTTGCCAGAGATGGAGACTGCCATTTCTTAACTGTTACTTGCTGAGCTGCGTGGCTTCCTATTTACATTTAGAGCCGACCAGCCAGACCCCCACCCCAAGGACCTCCACCCTGCTTCACAGGAGCTGCAAAGCGGACAGGAATCTAGGGGGGAAAAGTTACCACCAATCCCTCCCCACCTCCCCGCCCAGTTCCCCAAGCCTGGCAGGTTGCTGGCTCCCTGTTTCTAAGAGGCATCGGGCAAAGCTCTGCCTTTGTTGGAAGTTGCTGCAGCTGGGGCACCTGCAAGTAATGTTTTGGTGTGTTGATGACCCTGTCCAAGAATGAAGACCCCAAATTAGAGTCCCTGGCTGCTTGTTTCCTTGAACTAACAAACGGAAGTTGGACCCAGCACTCTTAAAGCCAAGTAAGGTTTGGGAGCAGTATTTACCCAAATGTTTCTTTGATCATTTATAGAATGGGAAGACCTAGCAGCGTTTCAAAACTGAAAGGTTACACTGTGTTCCTGTGTCTGAAGTTCTTCCTGCTGCCACCAAAGCTACAACTAAGGAGTAACATATTTCATGGGTCCTCTAGCTTCACACCTTCCTAGGCTTGTTTAGAAACTGCTTTTAACTTCACTAGAAATAATGTAATACACTGTATTTTAGTTCAAAACAAAAGAAACCTTTCTGTTAACTCCATTAGTGCACTTCAGAGACTGTTATTTAATAGCGTCGTGGTGATCCACTGCTGAGGAACAAAACTGTTGCTTATCCACAAACATTTTTATTAGCTTCTAAGACTCTCAGCTTGGCACCTTTCGCTGACAGGGGCATCTTGTTGCCTAATGTAACACAGGCTATAACAAACAAACAAACAAACAAAAAGGCAGGGAGGGGAAAGGGGAAGGGTACTTTGTGTTCTGTTTCCAGTATATTCCCTGACTTCTCCCTGCCAAACCCCAAAGAGCCTGCACCTTACTAAATCTAGTTCAAACCTCTAGTGGTCCTGACCCAAATCATCAAAAAGGAACTATAGTAACAAGCTCAGATAATTCAGTTTGTTTGCCATGTCACCTCTCTCCACTGTCTCTTGGGATCAGTGTCACAGATAAAGCAGCTCTGTGCCAAAGAAAGCCTTCATCTTTTTCGAGGGGGTGAGTGGGGTGGGGGAGTGTAAAAGCAGCATGAACATATAAAATTACATATTTCATTTCTGCAAACAGAGGAGACCAAAAGATAAGCCCGGCAACTATAGAGTAAGCCTGATGAGCTGAGAAGAAGCAACTAGGTGGCTGCTGTCGTCTAAAGGATTTGGGGTCAGTTGACCACCACGAAGCCTAGCATCTCAAAGGAGCAGACTTTCACTTTAGACCTGAGCAGGCGGCCTGGAAAAATAAATCACTCACGCATTTAAAATACTCCATAATCATCACAAAATATTCAAGTACATGTTATTTACTCTTAGCAAGCACAGGAAGAAACCAAAGCACAGCGTGAACAAATGATGTGCCTAAAGGTAGCAGAACAAATTCAATAGCAGACCTTTTCATAGAACCCGGTATCCCAGCTTGTCGTCCTTTGATCCATCTAAGAAGCCTTGCTGTCTCTCTCTTCTCAGAGAGCCTCTTGAATTACAAATGAGGAGGAAGGAAAACAGCAAGAGTAAATATACTAAGCAGAAGTTCAGATTGCCCTTGGGGACTGCCCCCTTCCTTCATCTACTAGTATGTCACTACTGTATATTAAAACCTCAGTTATCCATCACAGAGAGGGGAAGAGGCACAGATAACACAAAAAGCCAAATAGCAGCCAGTATTCTTTCTAATGTGGCTTTGAAATGCAGTGATATTCAAAAGCTGGGCTCTGCTCAGTGCCCTCCTGACCAGGGCTCAGGTGTGTAGCTTGGGTCACATCTCTGTGCACAGGCCCAAAATCTTGACTGGATGGATCACTTTCCTATCTAGAACTCTAGGCAGGGCACTTTTTGTTGTAACTGTTCTTATCAGCTACAAATTACGACACCCTCATGTTCTCTTTTCAATTACAAAGAGAACCTATAGAGAGAGAGAGCTGGATCTGTAGAGGACACAGAATGTGCCATCACTGTTGTTCATTGTCATCTCTTTGAAGAGGTAATGGACTAAAAAGAACTCATGTAATCACGTATTTTCACGGACTTAGATTCTTTTTATACTTCTTAATATTTTGTAGAGTGTCAGAGAAAGGTGCAAGTTTTCCCCAGTGTATTCAATAGATGTTCCTTGTGGTTATTAAGCAATGAGCACCTCTAAAACATAAAACTAGTAAATATATTCAACAATTATTTTTAATTAGTAAATATAAGGAAGGGATTTTTATCTGAACTTGGTTGATATAATCTCAGGCATATGCAATGACATCACTATGGTTACTGATAAAGTCTAAGCTAAGGTGAAACTGCAAATAGGTTTAAAAAATAAATAAATAAATGGCAGGGGCTTCCCTGGTGGCGCAGTGGTTGAGAGTCTGCCTGCCGATGCAGGGGACGCGGGTTCGTGCCCCGGTCCGGGAAGATCCCACATGCCGCGGAGCGGCCGGGCCCGTGAGCCATGGCCGCTGAGCCTGCGCGTCCGGAGCCTGTGCTCCGCAACGGGAGAGGCCACAACAGTGAGAGGCCCACGTACAGCAAAAAATAAAAAATGGCAGCATAAAGTAGCAGAATTGAACCAAGAGTCTGAAAACCTGGTTAGCAAATACAAATAATACAATATACTCTACTGGAAATCTCCTAATGCTACTCATTAGCATAGTGGTTTATCCTCTGAGCTCTGAAAGAGACCACCTGGGTTTGAAGCCTGGCTCTACATTTCTTGATTTTGCGATTTGAGGCAAACAACTTGACCTCTCTAGGTCTTGGTCTCCTCATCTGTAAAACGGAGGTAATAATATATAATATTATTATATATTATTATATAATATATAATGTATCACATCATGGGGATGTGGTGAGGATTAAATTGTATATTCTAAATATAGAGGGCTTAGCATAGTGCCTCAACACATAGTAAGTTCTCAAAAAATGTTAATTTGCTCTTGCTTTCACTGTAACTTGGATAACTCAACCTCTTCCGAACCTCCCTCTTCTCATCTATAAACTGTGGGCCACGATTCTGAGTCGCTTAGTTCACAATATGTCTGTGAGAATCAGATGATCTGAAAGCTTCATAAACTATAAAAACTCAACCGAGATTATCATAACGATGCTCATTCCTAATGCGACTGGTCTCTGCAAAGCTAACCTCCATAAAACATTCCCTTAGAGCCCACGATTATAGCTCCTCCTCATAATGTGTCTGTCTATTCCCACACCCCTTCCTGAGACTTTGAACTAGGAAGTGAGAATGAAAGTGGCTAAAAGGAACATGAAACACAAAACTATTTACATAACATTCAAACCTAGAATCACAAAATCAGGCAGCAAATTCAAGTTTATGTACTTGTCAGAGATGCCTGTCTTCTTAGTAGGAAAACCTTTCCATCTCTGATGTATGAAACTCTTCCTGGCTGGCTCATTTGCATACCTCTGGGCCAGCCACAGCATTTCACCTGCTTAGAACCTTCTGAACCCCACAGCTTCCCTCCCATGGCAATCTCATACCTGTTTCAATTTATGTCAGGAATAATATTGGAAAGACAAAGAACTACCACTTTCACGTAGGCAATAAAGATTTATTGAGTACATGCAAGACATCAGGCACTGGACTAAATGGAGAGGAAAGCACAATGACTTACACAATAACTTACCCTCATAGAGCTTACTGTTTAGTAGGGAGGCAGACCTGTCCAAGTAATCACAAAATGAATAGTTAATTACAGTTTGCTGAGTGCTAGAAAAGAAGTGTACATTGTTAGGAGAACTTACAGCAGAGACCTGACCTCAGTGGGGGGCGGGGGCAGGGGGGCGGTTCAGGAAAAATCTGTCCTGAGGAAGTGTTGCTTTGTGGGCCTCATTTTGATATCTCCTTGCTAAGCTTGAGAGCTTCCAAGTTCCTCTGGACTACAGGTGCACCCAGTAATTATGGGAGAAAATACGGGGTACACCTGAGAGCCTTCTGGGCTGTGAGGAATCACGGTGGGCCACCTATGTACTTAATGTTGTCCATGTACGCAACTGCTTCTAGGATCTCTAAAAGAAATTTGCACATATAATAGTTTGATCCACTTAAAGGAATATATGGTTTTTTGATATATATTTCTATACATATATTCTGTATTTCAAGGTCTTCCTAGTAGTAGGTCTGAGTCAGAGCTCTGATAAAAGAGAAGGCTGTTGTTTTCATTCACTTTCTAGGGCATTTTCAAAGGTCCAAGATCTTTCATCTTGTTTTAAGTATATTTTCAAAACATCCCTATCCTTGGCCTCTTAATTGCTGTCTCCTGCATGTATGTGGGTTTGGTCCTGTGAATGGCTGCTTCCTCTCCACCCCAGCTCACCATGTAACTTCATGGCACTGTGTTTTCATATACTTATTTTGAAACTATAAAGCCTTCTTATTTTGTGACTCTACAACTTTCCAACGTATGGTTTATATGAAGTACATGAAAAAATATTGCATGGTATGATGAGAAAGCCTTTAACACTTAAAATCTAAATATTTTATGGTAGACAAAGCATGTATGTGTGTACATAAACGTAAGTATCTTAAATAGTTTGTACAACATACCACAGAACCACATCTCTGCTGGCATGAGAGAAGACCACAATTTTATCTTTGCACAACCACAAACTGGTCTGAAAATGAGGAAGAGTACTTTTATGAAAGAGAATACTTGAGCAATCAATCAACCTGAAAATCAGACAGAATTAACTCCCTTCTCTGCTGAACACTGTGATCGATTTTTTAATAGCTACAACTAATGTGAGTTTGTTTTGCAACTTAGCCTGGGATCTTCCTTAAACTTACTGTGTGCACGAATCATTAAATCCAGGGGAAATGCATTTGGTTATTAGATAACCAAAACCTTAGATTGTGAGAACTCTGCAGTTGTTCCATACAGTTTCCTAAAATTGACAAAGTACTGAAACCAGCTATGAAGCCGTTTTACAATAGAAGCTTTATTTCCAAGTTCATTAGATTTCTATGCTCAAGTCTTTCCAAAAAAGTTTTAGATATGACGGGGCAGGCATCAGAGGCCAGAAGCCTTTCCTCCACCACAGAGACTTTTGTTCTTAGCCAACAGAACTCAGATCCCACCTTCCCCTCATGCCTCCCACTCCAGCCCTGGGGACGTGGGTCAGGGAAGCCAGCTTTGCTCAGGAACCTCACTAAAGTGAAGTTTGGTATTTGTGAATGTAGAACAGGCTGTTCTCCCTCCAGGAATGGTCCATTTTATAACCAGAACTATAAATGATATTGGAGCCAAATTTGATGCTTTTCAGATATCTTACAATTTAAACAAATTGTCTTAGGTTAGTTATATGCACTTTTTTTGCTTTCATAAGGAGACATATTTACAGATCATTTTTACCACATCTACAGTGCTCATCATGATTATTCAATAGAATAAGTCTCAGGAAAATAAATATAAGTTACTCCTGTAGGGTTTGATAGTACAATGGATTCATTTTTAGAACCTTCAACCCCCTGTTTGATTCATGGACTGGAATTTCTCCACTATTGTCTATAAATAGCAGCCCATGTCTATAAATACATGGGCGTATTTTCATCTTGACACATGGTAACACATCATATTTGAGGACATCTAACATTTGTTAGCTATTTTATCCAGTTTGGAACTTATGTCTGTTTGGACACAAGCATCAGGAATAAATTATATTTTTGACATATATGTTTAAGGATGTTTCAAGAAAAAAACTTTGTCAGATTTTTTTGACATGGTAGGTGGTACATGGAGTCAATCATAAAATTGCCTTCAAAAAAATTCTGGAACTAAGGAAATAAAATTGTTGAGAATCACACTTTTTGAAGCATGTACATAATGGATTAGAGCAAAGAGATGAAAAGTCATCTTTAAAATAAGGCAGGTCCCCAAGACAAGACTTGACTAAAAATTGACTGAAGGAAGGTAATAACATATTTTAGAATTAACAGCTCGTGTGAGTGGAGGGCGGGGAGGATTGGGTCAGCCTTAGGAAATGGAAAGGCAGACTGATTTCACAGTGGATCTCCACCACAAGCCCAGGAGACCAAAGCCTGGTCCATTTTGCTCAATGCAGCAGGTGCCTCTCTGTGTGGATGGGTGCATCCATTTTATCAAGTGCCATGACATCATCCCTTAACGTTATCCTGAATCGCCATGTCCTTCATTCTATGCCCACCATATCCCTTATATAGGATAAGGGATAGGGGGAACACAACCATTTGTCCCATGGATAGTTTAGTGTCTCAGTATAGATTAAGATAGGTTTGGTGCTTTTTTTTTTTTTTTTTGCATTGGTCTGTGAGTTTGATCCATGCTACTCTACTGTGCCTGTGAGAGATGATTCCATTCTCAATGTACCAACATATTGTTTCTATACCAAAAAACCCTCAGACTGTAATTAATTGACCTACATTATACTCCTTATGGGAATGGTGATGACCAGCCAGCCTTCCCTCATCCAACAGGTATCAGGCCTCACTTGCCTGAAACATGCAATGTATAGGAATGAGGCTTTCTCATATGCCTGTGGTTCTTATTCAAGGTCTCTTCTGTCCCACCACACTCTCCCAGTCCCTGTCCCCATATCAGTTAATCCAGCCCTCTTTATCATCAAAAACAGGTTGAACATTTATGCCAGGAGGCAGGAAACTCAAATTCTAGTTACAATCCTGATATTTTCCATGTGACCTTGGAAAATCACATAACCTTAATCATTTTGTCTGCAAAAATGGAAATTAATAAAGACCACCTGTACATAAAGTCATGGACCTGGATCAGAGACTCTTAAAGTCTCTTCCAGTTACAGGGTCTGTTCCTTTACCTGCTTACTTTCTTTTGTGAATTATAAATTCTGTGGATTTTCCCCAAAGGCTAATATAAACATATCTGTACTTACATAGTACACAAGAGAAGTGGTATAATTTTCCCACACACTTTAAAAACAAATCTCATAAATTCAGAGTTCATAACACTCCATAAGGTAAATGGGAAACGATTTACTGCAAAATAGTACATACCTGCAACAAAGTGTATAAGTGGAGACATTGTTTTGCGAGTTATGTGCTTGACAAATTGTCAGCTCCTTATGATCTGAAACAAAAATCCTTGCATTTCTTACTCCCCCAGCCCATATTCAACACCCTCTCCTTTACCTTCCCCTGCTATTTCATTGTGTGAGGCTTGCCTAGTCCCCTGAGAAATACCTGGAGGAAAAGTACTCTAAAAATGAAAATAGATGTATTTCTACCACACGAAGTTCTCAATCTGGACCACAGCTTCACTCTTCAAGAAAAAGAACCTTCCATGAGGGAAGAATTATCAGTATGTCAACCAAATGAAGATATTTCTGAAACGTGATAATAAAGTTCAAAGGATAAAACCAAAAAAGAAAGAAAAAGAGCTTCCTACAACAGCACTGCAAGACTATCACACATGCAACTAACAACAAGGACAGCATGTACTAGGTGCCAGACATTGTGCTAACACTGTTAATCCTCACTACAATCTAACAAGGTTGATAATACTGTTATCAATTTTTTTTTTTTAACAGAGAAAGAGTCTAAGGCACAGAAAGCTTCCACTGCACAGCAGATGAGTGGTTGAAGCATGACTTTAGACCAGGCAGTCTGATTTCAGAACCCACATTCTTCACACAAAGCTCTACTGCCTCCTGGTGTTTATTAACAGTCCTTGGACCACAAGCATTAGAATCCCCAGTGATGTTGGTTAAATGCAGTTCATTGGGCCATCCCATGTGGGCTGATTCAGAATCCTGCTGTAAATAGGCAGTTTGCAACATGGCTCACCAGGGAGAAGACAGAGACAAGGTCCTCAGCAAAGCAATATGTACTTTAATTAAAAGCATTCAAAAGTCATGAAATTATTTTTTAATGAAGCAATTAATTTTTAAGTGTGCAGATAACCTAAAAAAAGAAAATGACATTTCAAAATAGCAAGTCAAATGGCATTTGTATAATCACTTCAGAACAGCCTTCCAAAAATAAAATGAAAGCAAATTCTGTGGTCTGTAAATTTTTTCAAGTCAGGTAATTCACCCTATGTAGTGTACAATTTATGAGTTTTGACAAATGCATAAAACTGTGTAACCACCGCTACAATTAAAATACAGAGTATTACCATTACCTAAAAAAAATCCCTGTGTCCCCATACAGACTGAAAGTGAGGGGATGGAAAAAGATATTCCATGCAAATGGAAATCAAAAGAAAGCTGGAGTAGCAATACTCATATCAGATAAAATAGACTTTAAAATAAAGAATGTTGGGGCTTCCCTGGTGGCGCAGTGGTTGAGAGTCCGCCTGCCAATGCAGGGGACATGGGTTCTTGCCCCGGTCCGGGAAGATCCCACATGCTGCAGAGCGGCTGGGCCCCTGAGCCATGGCCGCTGAGCCTGCGCGTCCGGAGCCTGTGCTCCGGAACGGGAGAGGCCACAACAGTGAGAGGCCTGCATACCGCAAAAAAAAATAAAGAAAGAAAGAAAGTTACAAGAGACAAGGAAGGACACTACATAGTGATCAAGGGATCAATCCAAGAAGAAGATATAACAATTATAAATATATATGCACCCAACATAGGAGCACCTCAATACATAAGGCAAATGCTAACAGCTATAAAAAAGGAAATTGACAGTAATGCAATAATAGTGGGGAACTTTAACACCTCTTTTACACCAATGGACAGACCATCCAGACAGAAAATTAATAAGGAAGCACAAGCTTTAAATGACACAACAGACCAGATACATTTAATTGATATTTATAGGACATTCCATCCAAAAACAGCAGATTACACTTTCTTCTCAAGTGCACACGGAACCTTCTCCAGGATAGATCACATCTTGGGTCACAAATCCAGCCTCAATAAATTTACAAAAATTGAAATCATATCAAGCATCTTTTCCAACCACAACACTATGAGATTAGAAATCAATTACAGGGAAAAAAACGTAAAAAACACAAATACATGGAGGCTAAACAATACATTACTAAATAACCAAGAGATCACTGAAAAAAATCAAAGAGGAAATCAAAAAATACCTAGAGATAAATGACAACAAAAACACCACAATCCAAAACCTATGGGATGCAGCAAAAGCAGTTCTAAGAGGGAAGTTTATAGCAATACAATCCTACCTTAAGACACAAGAAAAATCCCAAATAAACAACCTAAACTTACACCTAAAGGAATTAGAGAAAGAAGAACAAACAAGACCCAAAGTTAGTAGAAGGAAAGAAATCATAAAGATCAGAGCAGAAGTAAATGAAATAGAAACAAAGGAAACAATAGCAAAGATCAATAAAACTAAAAGGTGGTTCTTTGAGAAGATAAACAAAATTGATAACCTTTAGCCAGATTCATCAAGAAAAAGAGGGAGAGGACTCAATAAAATTAGAAAGGAAAAGGAGAAGTTACAACGGACACCGCAGAAATACAAAGCATCCTAAGAGACTACTACAAGCAATGCTATGCCAATAAAATGGACAACCTGGAAGAAAGGGACAAATTCTTAGAAAGATGTAACCTTCCAAGACTGAACCAGGAAGAAATAGAAAATATGAACAGACCAATCACAAGTAATGAAATTGAAACTGTGATTAAAAATCTTCCAACAAACAAAAGTCCAGGACCAGATGGCTTCACAGGTGAAGTCTATCAAATATTTAGAGAAGAGCTAACAGCCATCCTTCTCAAACTCTTCCAAACAAATGCAGAGGAAGGAACACTCCCAAACTCATTCTATGAGGCCACCATCACCCTGATTCCAAAACCAGACAGAGATAATACAAAAAAAGAAAATTACAGACCAATATCACTGATGAATATAGATGCAAAAATCCTCAACAAAATACTAGCAAACAGAATCCAACAGCACATTAAAAGGATCATACACCATGAGCAAGTGGGATTTATCCCAGGGATGCAAGGATTCATCAATATATGCAAATCAATCAATGTGATACACGATATTAACAATTTAACAAATAAAAACCATATGACCATCTCAGTAGATGCAGAAAAAGCTTCTGACAAAATTCAACACCAATTTATGATGAAAACTCTCCAGAAAGTGGGCATAGAGGGAACCTATCTCAACATAATAAAGGCCATATGCAACAAACCCACAGTGAACATCATTCTCAATGGTGAAAAACTGAAAGCATTTCCACTAAGATCAGGAACAAGACAAGGATGTCCATCCACTCTCGCCACTCTTATTCAACATAGTTTTGGAAGTCCTAACCATGGCAATCAGAGAAGAAAAAGAAATAAAAGGAATACAAATTGGAAAAGAAGAAGTAAAACTGTCACTGTTTACAGATGACATAATACTATACATAGATAATCCTAAAGATGCCACCAAGAAAACTACTACAGCTAATCAATGAATCTGGTAAAGTTGCAGGATACAAAATTAATGCACAGAAATCTCTTGCATTCCTATACACTAGCAACAAAAGAACAGAAGGAGAAATTAAGGAAACAATCCCATTCACCACTGCAACAAAAAGTATAAAATACCTAGGAATAAACCTATCTAAGGAGGTAAAAGACCTGTACTCAGAAAACTATAAGACACTCTTGACAGAAATCAAAGATGACACAAACAGATGGAGAAATATACCATGTTCGTGGATTGAAGAATCAGTATTGTGAAAATGACTATACTACCCAAAGCAATCTACAGATTCAATGCAATCCCTATCAAATTACCAATGGTATTTTTTACAGAACTAGAACAAAAAAATCTTAAAATTTGTATGGAGACACAAAAGACCCCAAATAGTGAAACCAATCTTGAGAGGAGAAAACAGAGCTGGAAGAATCAGACGCCCTGACTTCAGACTATACTACAAAGCTACAGTAATCAAGACAATATGGTACTGGCACAAAAACAGTAATATAGATCAATGGAACAGAAGGAAAGCCCAGAGATGAACCCATGCACCTATGGTCCACTAATCCATGACAAAGGAGACAAGGATATACAATGGAGAAAAGACACCCTTTTCAATAAGTGGTGCTGGGAAAACTGGACAGCTACATGTAAAACAATGAAATTAGAACACTCCCTAACACCATACACAAAAATAAACTCAAAATGGATTAAAGACCTAAATGTAAGACCAGACACTATAAAACTCTTAGAGGAAAACATAGGAAGAACACCCTTTGACATAAGTCACAGCAAGATCTTTTTGACGCACCTCCTAGAGTAATGGAAATAAAAACCAAAATAAATAAATGGGACCTAATAAAACTTAAAAGCTTTTGCACAGCAAAGGAAACTATAAACAAGATGAAAAGACAACCCTCAGAATGGGAGAAAATATTTACAAACGAATCAAAGGACAAAGGAGTAATCTCCAAAATATGTAAACATCTCATGCAGCTCAATATTAAAAAGACAAGCAACACAATCAAAAAATGGGCAGAAGACCTAAATAGACATTTCTCCAAAGAAAACATACAGATGGCCAAAAGGCACATGAAAAGTTGCTCAACATCACTAATTATTAGAGAAATGCAAATCAAAACTACAATGAGGTATCACCTCACAATGGTCAGAATGCCCATCATCAAAAAAATCTACAAACAATAAATGCTGGAGAGGGTGTGGAGAAAAGGGAACCCTCTTGCACTGTTGGTGGGAATGTAAATTGATACAGCCACTATGGAGAACAGTATGGAGGTTCCTTAAAAAACTAAAAATAGAATTGCCATATGACCCAGCAATCCCACAACTGGGCATATACCCCGAGAAAAACATAATTCAGAAAAACACATGCAGCCCAATGTTCATTGCAACAGTATTTACAACAGCCAGGTCATGGAAGCAACATAAATGCCCATCAACATACAAATGGATAAAGAAGATGTGGTACATATATAGAGGTGTGATGAACAAGTAAAAATCGTATATATTTTGGGTTGTACAATGTGATTTTTAAAGGTATACAATGAGATGATTTAATATACACATACATTGTGAAATATTTACCATAATCAAGTTAAATAACACATCCGTCACCTCACATTGTTACCAATACAGTATTATTAACTACAGTCACCATGCTGTACATTAGATCCCCAGAACTTATTCATCTTATAATTGAAAGTTTGTACCCAACCCTCCCCACCCCTATCCACTGGCAACCACTGTTCCAACCTCTGGTTCTAAATGCCCATCAACATACAAATGGATAAAGAAGATGTGGTACATATATAGAATGGAATATTACTCAGCCATAAAAAGGAATGAAATTGGGTCATTTGTAGAAACATGGATGGACCTAGAGACTGTCATACAGAGTGAGGTAGGTCAGAAAGAGAAAACCAAATATCATATATTAATGCATATATGTGGAATCTAGAAAAATGGTACCGATGAACTGGTTTGCAAGGCGGAAATAGAGACACAGATGTAGAGAACAAACGTATGGACACAAAGCAGGGAAAGCAGGGTGGGTGTGGTGGTGGTGGGATGAATTGGGAGATTGGGATTGACATGTATACACTAATATGTATAAAATAGATAACTAATAAGAACCTGCTGTATAAAAATAAATTAATTAATTTAATTAAATTTTAAAAAACAATCCCTGTGTCCCTTTGTAGTCAACCCATCTCCCCAACCTTCAGGCCCTGGCAACCACTAATGTGTTTGCTGCCCTGATAGTTTTGCCTTTTCCAGAATATCAGATAAATGGAATCATACAGTAGATAACCTTTGTCTGGCTTCTTCCACTTAGCATAATGCATTTGACATTCATTCATGCTGTTGTTGGTATTAGTAGTATCTCTTTTTTATTGACGTGTAGCATCCCACAGTGTAGATGTACCACACTTTGCTCACCAGTTAACAAACCGAAGGACATTTGAGTTGTTTCCAGTTGGGGGAGGGGTAATTATGAATAAAGCCACAATCAAATGCGTACATATTTGGGGTGAACATAGTTTTTGTTTCTCCTGGGCAAACAGCTAGCAGTGGGAATTCTGCATTGTATGTCAAGGGTATATTTAACTTTATAGGAAGCTGCTAAAACTGTTTTCCAAAGCAGCTGTACCATTTTAATTCTTACCAGAAAGGCATAAGAGTTCTGGGTGTTCCACAACCCTGTCAGCATGTGTAGAGCATTATTCGCTTTTTTACAAAAATTCTATTAATTGGCGGGTTTTTTTGGCCACACCACACAGCTTGCACGATCCTAGTTCCTTGGAACCCCGGGCCCACAGCAATGAAAGGGCAGCGTCCTAACCACTGGACTGCCAGGGAATTCCTGTATTATTAGGTTTTATTTTAGCCATTCTAATGGTTATGTAGTGATATCTCATTGTTGTTGTTTTTTTAAGATTTATTTTTTCTTTATTTTCTTTATTTTTGGCTGCCTCGGGTCTTAGTTGCAGCACACGGGATCTTCGTTGTGGTGCACGGGCTTCTCTCTAGTTGTGGCGTGTGGGTTTTCTCTCTCTAGTTGTGGCATGCAGGCTCCAGGGCACGTAGGTTCTGTAGTTTGTGGTAGGCGGGCTCTCTAGTTGAGACGCATGAGCTCAGTAGTTGTGGCGCGTGGGCTTAGTTGCCCCGCGGCATGTGGGATCTTAGTTCCCTGACCAGGGATCAAACCCGCGTCCCCTGAATTGGAAGGCGGATTCTTTACCACTGGACCACCAGGGAAGTCCCTATCTCACTGGTGTTTTGTTTTTGTTTTTTTTTTTTTAAGTACGCGGGCCTCTCAGTGTTGTGGCCTCTCCCATTGCGGAGCACAGGCTCCGGACGCGCAGGCTCAGCGGCCATGGCTCACGGGCCCAGCCGCTCCACGGCATGTGGGATCTTTCCGGACCGGGTCACTAACCCGCATCACCTGCATCGGCAGGTGGACTCTCAACCACTGCGCCACCAGGGAAGCCCTCTCACTGGTTTTTAATTTGGATTTTCCTAATGACCAAAAATGTTAAACATCTTTTCATGTACTTTTATACCATCTGTATGTCTTCTTTGGTGGAATGTCCAAGTATTTATCCATTTCTTTTATTAGGTTGCTTGTTATCTTTTCATTAGTTGTGAGAGTTCTTTATTATTCTACCTGCAAGTCCTTTATCAAAGTTGAATTTTGCAAATAGTTTTTTCCCAGTCTGTGGCCTTACCTTTTCATTTTCTTAACAGTGTCTTCCAATGATAAGAAGTTTTAATTTTTTTCAGATTTGTTGAGGTGTGATGAACAAGTAAAAATCGTATATATTTTGGGTTGTACAATGTGATTTTTAAAGGTATACAATGAGATGATTTAATATACACATACATTGTGAAATATTTACCATAATCAAGTTAAATAACACATCCGTCACCTCACATTGTTACCAATACAGTATTATTAACTACAGTCACCATGCTGTACATTAGATCCCCAGAACTTATTCATCTTATAATTGAAAGTTTGTACCCAACCCTCCCCACCCCTATCCACTGGCAACCACTGTTCCAACCTCTGGTTCTATGAGTTCAACTTTTTTAGATTCCACATACAGTTGAGATCATAGAGTGTTTGTCTTTCCGTTTCTGGCTTACTTTACTTAGTATAATGTCCTCCAGGCTCATCTGTGTTGTTACAAATGGCAGGATTTCCTTCTTCTTTATAGCTGAATAATATTCCTGTGTGTGTGTGTGCATGCGTGTAAAATCCCATTTACTTTTTTCTTCTCATTTTATTGTGATATAATTGACATACAGCATTGTATAAGTTTAAGGTATACAGCATAATGATTTGACTTACATGTATCATGAAATCATGACCACAGTAAGTTTAGTGAACATCCATCACCTCGTATAGACACAAAATTAAAGAAATGGAAAAAATTTTTCCTTGTGATGAGAACTCTTACGGTTTACTCTCAACTTTCATGTATAATGTACAGGAGTGTTAGGTTTATCATGTTATACATGACATCCCTTGTATTTATCTTACAACTAGAAGTCTGTACCTTTTGACCACCTTCATCCAATTCCTCTTCCCCCCACACCCCACCTCTGATAACCACAAATTTGATCACATTTTCCCTGAGGTTGTTGTTTTTGAAGTATACTTGATATACAACACTATGTTAGTTCCTGGTACACAACATAGTGATTCGATATTTCTGTACATTTCAAAATGATCACCGTGATAAGTCTAGTTACCATCTGTCACTATACATAATTATTGACTCACATTCCAAATACTACATTTCCCACTCATGACTCATTTTGTAACTGAAAGTTTATACCTTTTAATCTCTTTCACCTACTTCTCTCCTCTCCCACCCCCACAAACTGTGTGTTCTCTGTATCTATGACTCTGGTTTTGTTTCGTTATGTTTGTTTACTTGTGTATTTTAGATTCCACATCTAAGTTAAGTCATGCAGTGTTTGTCTTTCTCTGTCTGACTTATTTCACTTAGCCTAATACCATCTAGGTCCATTCATGTTGGCACAAATGGCAAGATTTCATTCCTTCTATGGCTGATTAATATTCCATTAGACACACACACATACACACGCACACACCACATCTTCTTTATCCATTCATCTATTTATGGGCTCTTAGGGTGCTTCCATATCATAGCTATTGTAAATAATGCTGCAATGAACATAGGGGTGCATATATCTTTTCTAATTCGTGTTTTAGTTTTCTTTAGATAAATATCCAGGAGTGAACTTGCTGGATCGTATGGTAGTTCATTTTTAATTTTTTGAGGAATCTCCATACCATTTTCCATAGTGGCTGCACCAGTTTACATTCCCTCTAACAGTGCACAAGTGTTCCCTTTTCTCCACATCCTTGCCAACACTTGTTATTTATCTTCCTTTTTTCTTGTCCCCAAACAAGATTCCAAGTGGAATGTACAAGGTGAAGGTGGCCCCAAAGCCATCTGGTCTGAAGAGCTAAGGTGGAGTTGACAGAGCAAGAGGACACCACAGCTGATGGGCCAAGGACTCACCTTCCTCTGAAGAAATGCTCAGAACTTGTTTTGAACTAGAAACACCTGTGGAAAACTGGGCATGTAACTGAGGAGGACCTTATGAAGCCTGCCCAGAATAGAGCCCCCACCCATGTCCTCTGCCTGCCTTTTGTCTGCAGAAAAACTTTAGTCAAAGAATAAATTTAATCAGAGAAATGAGAAAAACAGTCAAGCAAGGCAAAATAATAATACTTTAGCTATTAAACAAAGTCAAGGACCTTTAGTCCCTCCTCAAGGGCGGTAGATAATATTCTGAGTCACATCCTTGAGCTGTTGCAGATACTGAAACCCCCCGCCAGGTGGAAGAAGTTAACTGTATGCTGCCCACAAGCACATAGATCCCAGACCAGTTGGAACCAGAGGGTTGGTCATGCTGACTCTCGATGACCTCACCATCAACCAATCAGAAGAATGTGCACGAGTGGATCACACCCTGCTCCTTGAGCACTATAAGACTCCTCACTACCCCCTCCAGGGTGGGAAGCACAGTTTGGAAGGCATTAGCCCACTGTGGCCCCTTTGCCTGGCAAAGCAGTGAAGCTATTTTTTTTTTACTTCACCCAAAACTCTGTCTCCACGTTTCTATTCTGCACTGGTGAAAAGAGGCAGAGTTTCGGCAACAGATAGGGGGCTTGATGTGGGAGAAACATCTGGGAAGCTAAGGAAGGGAATATCTCATGGCCCAGTGTGCACTGGGGCTCTCAGGAAGTATAAGGAGGTGGGGAGGTATAAACAGGCACATTTTAAGCATGAGGCTTTGTTTTCAAGGTTGCCTCATGGTCACAAGACAGCCATTGTACTCCAGCCATCACATCTGCTTCCATCAGGAAGGAGGGCCCAGCCACAAGTAGCCAAACCTTTTAGAAGTTTGTACAAATGTTTCTACAAATAGGATTTCACTTGATCTTTGATCTGAGGGAGGCAGGAAAGCAAGGAAAGAGGTTCATAGGGGCTATGGGACTTGACAAATGTCACACAACTAGTAAGGAACAGAATCAGGATTTGAACCTCAGCCTTAGTGAAGGCTACCTGCCATTCCTTACTCCAACTAGGGTGGCCCCCCGGGAGGAGAAGCTCACATAACTCTACTTCACCCACCGACCACACCCTGGGTTTGAGAGAGGCAGAGCTGGAGGTTTCCTGCCCCTGCAAGCCTTTGCCTGGACACCTTCTCTGTGCACTGCGCTCGGCTGGTTGTGGTGGAGTCAAGACATACCCCCATCTTCGTGGAGTTGAGGTTCCAGTGGGTGATAAGACAAACACAGACCAATGCCTCCAAGCAGACTGTGGACCGGGTCAAGGGGAAGAGGTTGCAGAAGTCCAGGTGAAGAAGTTGGGAAAGGCCCTCAGAGAGTAGCATTTGAACTGGGGCTCAGAGGAAGAGCTGGCTTTTGATATAAAGGTGTAGAAGGAGGAGGAGGAAGGTGTGAGCATTCTGGGAAGAGCATGTAGTCCAGTACGGTTTTCATTTCTCACATCTACTCCATCGTCACTTCCTGTCTGTCCACTGCAAATCCAGGTCTGCCTTTATCTATCCCTGCCACACCCTCACCTAAGCCGCCAACACCTCTCGCCTGGATGATGGAAATATCTTCCTAACTGGTCTCCTGGCTGCCTCCTTTGTCTCCTTCCAGTTTGTCCCACATGCTGTTACAGGCTTCCAGCTTGAGTGACTAGGTCCAGTAGTATCACCAAATGAGACTGGGAATATGAGAGAAGAACAGATTTGGGGGTAAGGGGAAGTATTAGGTTTGGGTGTCCAGTATGAAGCGATTGTGGGACATCCAGGAGAGGACTTCCTATAGGCAGCTAGGGGACTCACAGTCTATACCTTAGCTGGGAGCTACAGAGTTGGGTGTCTTCAACAGAGATGAAGTGATCAAGGCCACGAAAAAGAAGAGGGCGCACAGGATAGTCAGGACAGAACCTGAAGGCAGAGGGGATGGGGAGAAGACGAAAAAGACATCCACAGAGTAAAACATAAAGACAAGTTTTAATAAGAGGGCAGATCAACAGTGGATGTGGCTGAGAGGACACAAAATGACTGTCCCCTGGGCCTGCAGTTGGGATGTCTTGGGGTTTTGCCAAAGTGGGTTCAGTGGAGGTGGGGGCAGGGGCCAGATGCAGGGGCTTGTGAGGGAATACAGCAGAGAACATCAGGTACAAGTTGTCATCAAAGAGTAAAGAGGAAAGAGAAAGCAATAAATAGCTAAAAATTAGATTCACAGGGCCATTCTTAAGAGTCTGTATGAATGTAGTGTTTCTACATTATCAGTTACGTAATGTAGTTTCTTTTTTGTTTGTTTGTTTTTTTGTTTGTTTGTTTTGTTTTTTGGGTTTTTTTTTTGCGGTACACGGGCCTCTCACTGCTGTGGCCTCTCCCATTGCGGAGCACGGGCTCCGGACGCGCAGGCTCAGTGGCCATGGCTCACGGGCCCAGCCGCTCCGCGGCATGTGGGATCTTCCCGGACTGGGGCACGAACCCGTGTCCCCTGCATCGGCAGGCAGACTCTCAACCACTGCGCCACCAGGGAAGCCCGGTAATGTAGTTTCTTATCAGTTCCTACTCTTAAAAGGAAAAAACTAGAATGCACAAGGACACACAGACAAGGCTATTCACCACAGCACTGTTTTTGCTTATAAATTGGAAACATCCTAAATGATACTCAGTAGGAGAAGGGCCGAACCTCTATACATCATATGGCATTACATACAACAATTAAACAAGAAATGATTTATGCACCAAGATGAGACGTTCATTCAAAATACACGGGCAAGTGACAATGTGATAGTCATTATGCAAATAAGTTATAATCAATACTTTTTATGGATACATACTTATGTGGACGCATAGATGTATCGGGAAGTGTGGACTGTGAATGGATGATGGCAGATACCTCTGGGGAAGGAGAGTGGATATTGGTGGAAGTCAGAGAGGACTTTACAGCCTTATGAATGCATTCTTTAGAATGAAACGTGTACACAAGTCAGCCTTCAAGGCCAGAAAAGGATGGAAGAGGCAGAACACGTTTACTGGCCAAGAGAAAGGCACCAGTAACAGAGAAATTAAAGACGGGAGAGAGAAGCTCTAGGTGGGGATAAGATCTCAGAGATAGAAGGATGCATCTTCCTGGGTCCACGGATGGAGGGGAAACTCCTAGAGGCTCCAACAGGTAGAAAGGAGATAAGGGTAGGTGTAAAGTAAGGGAAGGGGACACAGACCCAGATCCCTCCAGATGGCTTCAATTTCTAACTAAGTAGGTGACCAAGTTGTCACTAAATATGATAAATATTTAGAGGCATGCAGGGAAAAAAAAAATGAGAGAAAGCTGGTTGGGAAGGAAGAGAACTAACGAGCAGGGCTTGGGTTGGAATGAACCACTTACCCCATTAGCTACTTATAACACTGTTGGGGTAGATCTGCCCTGGGTGTGAGGACAGAAAGGTCAGGTGGGGGTAACACCAATCCAGGACCGGGTTTGGGTGCAGGTCCAGCACATGCAGAGTGTGTGAAAATGACGAGGTTCCGCTGGGGTAGGGAGAGACCAGGAAGAGAATCTGAGGGATAGGAGAGAAGATGGGATTCAAAAGCCTGGAGACAACAGAGGAGGGCTAGGAAGGGGAGACTGATGCTTAAGGAGGAGCTGGGTTTAATTTCAGAGGCGGGGCAACAAGGATCTACTGCATAGCACAGGGAACTATACTCAACATTTTGTAATAACCTACAAGGGAGAAGAATCTGTAAAAGAGTAGATGTATACGTATGTACAACTGAATCACTGTGCTGTACACCTGAAACTTACACAACATTGTAAATCAACTATACTTCAATAAAAAAGAAAATATAAATATTTTAGCTAAAAAAAAAAATTTCTTTCAGAGGTGGGCAGGTGGGGGAATAACCAACCAAGTCCAGAGTGGACATGGCACTGGGCGGGGCTGAAGCAGAGCACAAGAGGCAAGGGTCAGAGTTGAGGTCAAGAAGGCTAAGATGTTGACCCAGTCATCGCGTGGACATTAGTGAGCCTCCCAGGAGAGCAGGAAGGTGGGGGAAGGCAGGCCCGAGCCAGGTGCCACCCCAGTGAAGGGAAAGGAACTGATGCGCGTATAAGCCAGTGCCTTGAAGAAGGGTGAGTGCTGACTTTCCGGTAGAAAAGGAACATCTTGGTGGCATTGGGCTCTGAGGAAGGGAAGGCCCGGCCCTCCTGGCCTGGAGCATGTGAGGTCTGAGCATGAGCTGCTGTGACCTGGGGCTGCCGGGGAAGCAGAGGTTAAAGAGGCAGCGATGAGGAAAGCTCTCTCTCCACCCTAGGGAGTGTTTAAATGCTGGTGCCCGACCACCCACCACGGCTCCCCCCAAGAGAGGGATTTAGTTTGTCTAAGGTAGAACCTGGATATGGGTGATTTTTAACTTGTGATAATTTGAGACTTCCATAAAATTTGCAAGAATAGTACAAAGAATTCCCCTACACCCTTCTCTCAGATTCCTTAAGAGTTAACATCCAAATCACTCTTCATGACTTTACTATCTCCACACACATTTTCCCCAAAGTGTCTGCATTTAAGTGGATAGGAATGCCTCAAACCTCCCGGGTCATGTGCTTAATGCTTCCGGGATCAAGAAGCACTGCTTAGTAGAGGAACCCGGAGGGAACCGTATAAAATGGCAAGGAGGTGAAGGTAAAGAAATGTTACAGAAATGAAGGTGGCGTGCCCCCTCACTCAGGCCCAGGGTCTGAGGGCAACATGGACGAGCGCCTGGCTGGCACTGCAGGTCTGCGATGACTTTCTGTAGAATGACCACGGGCATCTGAGCCTGGGCCTCTCCTGGTCCACCACTGCTGTCACTGCCCATCAATGCCTGGTACTTTCCATCACCTCCCCTGGGTACAGGGGGTTGGGGTCCTGGGTCAGCCAGATCTCTAAGTCAGTGTGGCGGAGCCATACTTGTCCTGTGACATTGAAGAGCATGGAGCCCTGGGCATCCCGGAACACTGGGTTGCCACTGTGCAGTAATGGCATGGGGGAACAGTCATTGTGCGCATGTGGGCAAACTGGACCCTCTCATTTTCCTGCCAGATGTAAGTCTTTGGCCCAATCTCCACACAGGACACATTGCTGTTCTGGTCCATCACATCATGGATGTAGTGGTATGGCTGGATGTGGATGATGGACTCTTCAGTTGCCACGGTAACTCATCCAGAAGTGTGGCTGGCTGCAACAGACTCATCAGATCAGGAAACTCCTTCACCCAGCCCTAGGGATCAGCTCCTGGCAGCGCAGGGCCTATTTGTTGTCTTTTTTGATAATAGCCATTCAAAAAGGTGTGAGGTGATAAGTGAGGTGGTTTTGATTCACATTTCCCTGATGATTAGTGATGTTGAGCCTCTCTTCATGTGCCTGTTGGCCCTCTGTGTGTCTCTGAAAAAATGTCCATTCAGTTCCTCTGCCTATTTTTTAACTGGGTTGTTTGTTTTTTTGACGTTGAGTTGTATGAGTTCTTTGTATATGTTAGATATTAGCCCCTTATTGGATATATCATTTGCAAGTATTTTCTCCCATTCAGTAGGTAGCCTTTTCATTTGTTGATAGCTTCCTTCACTGTGCAAAAGCTTTTTAGTTTGTTGTAGTCTCAATTGCTTATTTTTGCTTTTGTTTCCCTTGCCTAGGGAAAGAAAACAAAATATATATATTATATATATATAATATATAAATATAATAGTTATATATATTATATATATAAATATATAATAGTTATATATATATTACTATATATATTACAGCAATATATATCCAAAAACATATATTGCTAAGACTGATGTCAAAGAGCCTTCTGCCTATGTTTTCTTCTGGAATTTTTATGGTTTCAGGTCTTACATTTAAGTCTTTAATCCAATTTGAGTTTATATTTGCATCTGGTGTGAGAAAGTAGTCCAGTTCGAGTCTTTTGCATGTAGCTGCCTGGTTTTCCCAACACCGTTTATTGAAGAGGCGTTTTTTCCCCCATTGTATATTCTTTACACCTTTGTCAAAGATTAATTGACCATATAAGTGTGGTTCATTTCTGGGCTCTCTATTCCATTCCATTGATCTATGTGTCTGCTTCTGTGCCAGTACCATACTGTTTGATTACTGTAACTTTCTAGTATAGTCTGAAGTCAGGGAGCATGATACCTCCAATTTTGTTCTTCTTTCTTAAGATTGTTTTGACTATTGGGGTCTTTTGTGTTTCCATAAATATTTTAGAATTATTTGTTCTAATTCTGAAAAATACCATTGGTATTTTGATAGGAATTGCATTGAACTGTAAATTGCCTTGGGTAGTATGGTCACTTTAACAATATTAATTCTTCTAATCTATGAGCAGGGTATATCTTTCCATCTGTTTGTGTCATCTTTAATTTCTTTCATCAGTGTTTTATAGTTTTCCTAGTATAATTTTACTCCTTAGATTTATTCCCAGGTGTTTTATTCTTTTTGATGCAATGGTAAATGGGATTGTTTTCTCAATTTCTCTTTCTGATAGCTCATTGTTAGTATACAGAAACTCAACATATTTTTGTATACTAATTTTGTATTCTGCAACTTTACCAAATTCATTGATAAGTTTTAGCAATTTTTTGGTGGAGTCTTTAGGATTTTCTATGTATAGTATCATGTCATCTATAGTGACAGTTTTACTTCTTCCTTTACAATTTGGATTCCTTTTATTTCTTTTTCTTACCTGATTGCTGTGGCCAGGACTTCCAATACTATGTTGAATAAAAGTGGTGGGAGTGGACATCTTTGTCTTGTTCCTGATATTAGAGGAAATGAAGATAATTTCAGCTTTTCACTGTTGAGTATGATGTTAGCTCTGGACTTTTCATTTATGACCTTTATTATGTTGAGGTATGTTCCCTCTATACCTGCTTTGCTGAGAGTTTTGATCATAAATGGATGTTGAATTTTGTCAAAAAGCATTCTCTTCTTCTACTGAGGTAATCATACGATTTTTATTCTTCAATTTGTTAATGTGGTGTATCACATTGATTTGCAGATATTGAACTATCATTGCATTTCTGGGATAAATCCTACTTGATCATGGGTGTATTGCAGGAGTTACCAAAATATAACACAGAGATATGAAGTGAGCAAATGCCGTTGGGAAAATGATGCTAATAGACTTGCTTGACAGAGGGTTGTCACAAACCTTCAATTTGTAAAAACAGCAATATCTGTGAAATGCAATAAAGTGAAGCACAGTAGAATGAGGTATGCCTGTAATTTCTATTGACCTATCTTCAAGTTCACTGATTCTCTCCTCATGGGACACTCTGCACATTACAGTTTGCACAAAACCAAACTTCTTCACAATCTTTAGCTTCCCTTTCAAGATTAAGTGTGAATTTATGATAAATAGACCTCACTGGAATGCAGTCAATATCTCCATCCCTGGCCTTCCCCATCTCCAGGACCTGATAGATAGAACTTCGCTGATTTCAGGGAAAGCAAAAAGAAAACAAATTCAGGAACTATACCATTTTGCACTCTCTTACTTCAATATCCTGGCTTGAATCAGAGAACTCAGAATATGAATCAGGTCTACTCCACCTACACTCCTTACTCTTCTTATTGAACATGCTTACCCACCAACCAAGTAGCAGAGACACAGAGTACGCTTGTGAAGTATACCCAGTGGTAAGCTGGCTGGTGAGAGCCATTGCTAACTTTTCAGGAACTTCTCAAACTGGTTTTTAAACATGGCCATTATTTTAAAATTTTATATTCCATATATAAAATTTATATATATATATATATATAATCAAATAAATTATATTAAAAACAAAGGTGATAAATACTCAAGACATTACTTTCTAACTACTTTACTACATTTTACTATTTTTATTCTTTAATGTTATTAATGTCTATTCTACCTGTATGGTGATATGACATGTGTATATGGAGTTATGATTATTTATTTCACCTTCCAATTTTATAATGGTATGCTACTGAGCACTTCTTCCCAAATCTGTGTTCCCTGATATCACATTTGTAGCTTGAAATTAGCCATGTTGGATGTATTTACACCATGGAAATCAGTATAAATTGTTGCTTTGTTTTGTTGATTGTCTAGTCCAGGGGTTAGCAAATTTTTTCAGTAAAGAGTCATATAATATTTTAGGCTTTGTAAACCACATGCAGTTTTTGTTGCATAGTTTTGTTTGTGTTATAAGCCTTTAAAAAAATGTAAAAATTATGCTTAGATCTCATACTGTACAAAAATACTGTACAAAAATAGGCCACAGGAGCTGCCACAAAGTGGCAGGAGCTGGGCATTCATTTTTATTACTAAACTTACTTCCATTCTACAAAATTTGAGGCTACAAGAGGAAACCAGAGTTAATAATAATATTCAGAAATGACACAACCTTATTTACTGCCAAGAACTTCAATTAAGCCCAAAGATGCCTATGGTTCTCCATTATATTTGATAGATCATATTTTTTCATTTAAATCATACACAGTAAAAGAGGCCTCCTAATCATCTGAGGGCTGGTTATCTAGTCTGCAGCTTCTTTTGGGTTACTTGGGCTATTTAAAACAGCACCTCGTTAATTCAGCCAATTGAGGAGATAAGTGGAAAGATCAAACTATATGATACAAGAAAAGGAGACGGTTTGTTACATTTTCATACTAAAACCAGTTGCAATAACCAGAACCCATTTGTGATTCACTCATCTAAAAAATAGGCACTGTGTGATGATTAACGCGTGAGGCACTGGGTTAAGGACTGGTTATCCAATGGTGGCCAAACTGACAGAATTCCTACTCTCACGGAGGCCACCTCCCAGTGCTGGAGATAGACCTTAATCAAGTAATCAGATCAGATCAGATAAATCAGATCGACTTACACATGACTACGTAAGAAGAAAAAGTGCTGAGGTGGAAAAAACAAAGCATTAGATAGGAGCGCATAACCAGAGCGTCTGGTCTACTCTTGGCAGGTGGAGCCCGGAGAAGACTCCCGCAGGGAAGTGGGATTCGAGCTGAGTCCTGAAGGATAAGTAGATGTTTACTAGAAGGCCTCTGCCTAGAATCATGGGCAGAACGTCCAACCATCACTACCTCCTCCTCTAAAGGCCACAGGTGGGAAAGTCCTTGGTGCTCTGGGCTGGATTGCATTTGCTTAGGTATGACCACCCCTTCCAACTACTGCTCCACAAAAGCACCCTTCACCTAGAGCCCTGCTCAATACAAGAATTGCTGATTATGACCAACCCAGGCTTTGCTCCCTTGTTGCTACTTTCTATGCTCTGAGACAACCACAAAGGCTTGGGTCATCAATTGGACTACCCAACACATACTGACTGTAGCCTCTAGAAGTAACACAGGAGCAAGAATGCTTTCAGGATTTGGTTACACTTCTGCTGCACCCAAACTATCTATGGAAAACTTCATTTCTGGGTGTACATAGTGTTTTGTCTTCCTAGCATTCCTTCCCTTAAGAAAAATCCTGGCCGCAGCGGTGAGAGGCCCGCGTACCGCAAAAAAAAAAAAAAAAAAAAAGAAAGAAAAATCCTCTGCCCTCTTCCACAGTAACCCTGTCTTACTTCTGAAGATGCAGTGGAGGCTGACTACGCTGCTCACACCCCCAAGGGCAGGCACACCCCCAGACCTGGTCAGAGGACTCCAGCCTCAGGCTACAACTACTGCCTCAGGAACGGACATGTGACGCACGCAAAGCCTTTCAAGGTCCACCTGTGAACTTTTGCTGTGCTACTGGGGCAAATGTACGTGTTTCCTCTAAGATCTGAGGCTGTTAGGCCCATGTAAACATGGAGTTATCTTGCTGCCATGTGGTAAAAGTTTACACTCAACACAGAGGGGAAAGTCAGAGATAAACAGGTTCCTGACATCCTCTGAGTACTAGCTACATAGATCCAGCTCTGCCTGACTTTTCAGTTTTATGAGCTGGTAAGTTCCTTTTTTATTTGAGCTAGTCTGTGTTGGGTTTCTGTCACTTGCAGCCGAAGTGGCCCAAATGGTGTAACTTTACCATTGGCACTCATGTCCATATTACCATAACTGGCTGCCTCTGACCACTATAGGGAAAGGATTCAGTGATTTCTAATTGGCCATTACTAACAAGGACACAGGAGGTTTGAAACAGCTGAGCACAGATTTCAAGAATGAGAAGACAAGGTCATGACTATACTTTTGAACTTGATGTTGTAGGTGTGCAGAAGCATGATGCTTCTCTCCCCACCTTTGACTGTTCACTGATTGGAACCACAAGACAGACCAGATGGGAGGACTGGACCAATAAAGGGTGCAAGATGCCAAGAAGGTAAGGGAAACCCAAATCCCACTTTGCAGCAGCCTAAATCACACATTTCTTAAACACAATAAAAGAAAGGAAGCAGCCTAATCAAGACCTTTAAAGGAGAAAAAAACCATAGAGCCATGACCATGAGCTGCTAGTCAAGGAATTAGGACAGTATGTGCTCAAAGCCCAGTGTTTTATGAAAAGACTGGTTTCTGCTTGGCTAGGCACCTGTGTGCTTTTTATCTGAGTGTTTAACAGCAAGGAGCCCATTATCCTTCGGCATACTCTAGTTATAGCGGATTCCAATTTCAGAAACAACAAGAAATTGGATTCCAGCTGCCAGGGGTTCTCTCTGGGAGATTTTCTATCTCTAAGACAGAATTGTCTTTTTCTCTTTTTTTCATGGTGAGAGGAGGCATGCGGAACACCTGTGATTATCAGCAGAGGCAAAGCCTGATGTGAGCGTGCTGACAACACTACAGGGAGAAAGCCTTAGGCTGGAAGTTCAAGGGAAGGCAGGGGAATGAACGTTTAAATGATTAAGGCAGTTTGATATCACGTTGTGGTCTAACCCCCAATGCTTTCAGGCTGACACCGTTATTACCGAAGCTGCAACAATTTTCATTACCCTACTACTTCACTGAATCACTTGATGCTGTCCAAAAATTTCCTTGATCTTTCTGCTCCTTTCTTAAGATTTCCTCTTTCTTTTAAGATGTTACTCTAATCTGAGAGATATGCACATGATTTAGAGAATTTCTTTTCCTCTCTCACATTACATCCCCTCTACTGGGATGTGGATGAACCTAGTGACCAGTTGGCCTTTTATACTTTCAGAATGTCAATTTCATCCTTAACAACATTTTTATTTTTATTTTGCGGTACGCGGGCCTCTCACTGTTGTGGCCTCTCCCGTTGCGGAACACAGGCTCCGGACGCACAGGCTCAGCGGCCATGGCTCACAGGCCCACCCGCTCCGTGGCATGTGAGATCTTCCTGGACCGGGGCACGAACCTGCATCCCCTGCATCGGCAGGCGGACTTTCAACCACTGCGCCACCAGGGAAGCCCCTTAACAACATTTTTAAATGAATCTCTGGTAGAAAAATAATACCTAAGCTCTGCTTATAATTTAGTTCACTCAATTATTTATTGCACACTTACTGTTTTAGATGCTTACAGTACAGAGTAAATAATTCAACAATGATCCTTACCCTCAACAAAGTTTACATTCTAGTGGAGGCAAAGAGACAATAAATATATTTAATTTTATCTTATAAGAAGAACCTCTGGGCTTCCCTGGTGGTGCAGTGGTTAAGAATCTGCCTGCCAATGCAGGGGACACAGGTTTGAGCCCTGGTCCAGGAAGATCCCACATGCCGCAAAGCAACTAAGCCCGTGCGCCACAACTAATGAGCCTGCGCTCTAGAGCCCAGGAGCCACAACTATTGAGCCCGTGTGCCACAACTACTGAAGCCGGCGCTCCTAGAGCCCGTGCTCTGCGACAAGAGAAACCACGACAATGAGAAGCCCACGCACCACAACAAAGAGTAGCCCTTGGCTTGCCGCAACTAGAGAAAGTCCATGCACAGCAATGAAGATGGAACACAGCCAAAAATAAATAAATAAATGAATGAATGAATGAATGAATAAATAAATAAATGTAAAGAACCTCTGCTTATGGAAAAAATTTGCTCCCAATTTTCTCTCACAATGCTCTACTTTTGTTTTATTATTATTATTATTATTTTTGCGGTACACGGGCCTCTAACTGTTGTGGCCTCTCCCGTTGCGGAGCACGGGCTCTGGACGCGCAGGCTCAGCGGCATGTGGGATTTTCCTGGACTGGGGCACGAACCCGTGTCCCCTGCATCAGCAGGCAGACGCTCAACCACTGCGCCACCAGGGAAGCCCATGCTCTACTTTTAAAAGAAAAATATCTACCTGCAGGTTATTATGTTCTGAAGTATTACTGTCTGGTATCTTTTCCCTCATTTTCTTAATTTAGCTTACTTACTTGTCTTAGCTTAGCTTTCCTTGCTAAACCATGTAAATTCAGCTCTGTGAGGTAAAGGGGGCCATATAAATCACTATCCTCTCACCTCCAATCCTATCATACTGGGGCTCTTCCACATCTCAACACTAAAGCAAAGTCTGCCTCCTTTCCACTCTCCTTTTCTGCTATCAAAATAAGCTCAGGGCTTCCCTGGTGGCGCAGTGGTTGAGAGTCCGCCTGCCGATGCAGGGGACACGGGTTCGTGCCCCGGTCCGGGAAGATCCCACATGCCGCGGAGCGGCTGGGCCCGTGAGCCATGGCCGCTGAGCCTGCGCGTCCGAAGCCTGTGCTCCGCAACGGGAGAGGCCACAACAGTGAGAGGCCCGTGTACCGCAAAAAAAATATATATATATATATATATATTTATATATATATAAATAATATATATAATATATATAATAAATATATATAATATATTTATTTATTTATAATATTTATTTATTTATAATATTTATTTATTTTTATTTATTTATATTTATTTATATTTATAAATTTATATTTATTTATATATTTATTTATATATTTATTTATAAAATTTATTTATTTATAATAAATATATTTATTTATATATATAATATATATATATATAAAATTAATAAAGTTGCTTCCTGATGGGATTGGAGTAATATGTTTACAGTCATTAGTACAAAAATAGACAAATCCTGTCAAAGAAGTTGCTGCCAAAATCGGTATCAGTGAGAACTGCAGAGAAAGAGGAACCCAGGATGGAAAAGGCCAAAGAGACCTAAATATGGTTTCTGTGGCCATACAGTCTCCTTTGAATTAGGGTCTGGGAAGCCTGAGTCCACATAAGCTGCTGCCGCCTCAAGAAGAAATTTCTCCTTTCTAGGGTCAGCCTGATGAGCCCCTTGTAAGAACACAGTGATGGCATAACACGTAGGGCAGCCTTCCTATGTGCCTTGCCCCGTTTGACACTTTTCTGTCATTGCTACTGATTTTCACAATAACCCTGAAGAAGACACTAAGCCTTAGCCAGGTTAATTAAATCACCCAGCATTCCACAGCTAGTAAGTATGGAGCTGAGATTTTAACCTAGATCTAAACTAAAAATCTCTGCAAGAAAAAAATGGTATTTATAATATAAATTTATCAGAAGGAAAAAAAACCCTCATTTTCAAAGGAGAAGTTATATGCTCTCTGCAGAAATGAATTCAGAAACTCTCAAGGAAAGGCAATTGTCTACACCAAATATCAAGAACAAGAAGAGCTTGACAGATCACAAGGCTGGCGTCAAAATCTAAGGATTGGGCTTCCCTGGTGGCACAGTGGTTGAGAGTCCGCCTGCCGATGCGGGGGACACGGGCTCGTGCCCTGGTCCGGGAAGATCCCACATGCCGCGGAGTGGCTGGGCCCGTGAGCCATGGCCGCTGAGCCTGCGCATCCAGAGCCTGCGCATCCGGAGAGCGTGCGCGTCCGGAGCCTGTGCTCCACAACGGGAGAGGCCACAACAGTGAGAGGCCCGCGTACCGCAAAAAAAAAAAAGAACAAAATGTAAGGATTTAACTCCTGATATATCTGTTTTTCTTTGTCAGAGGCTGGGAGCTACTGTTAATGTTACCAACTATAAAGACTAAATGGAAAAAAGTAAGATCATAATATTTCTCCAAAAAAAAAAAATCCCTAATGTTGATTATCTCCTTCTTTGGACATAATCTTGTCCTCAGGCGGTCCCTTTGCAATGAAACATTATGACCCTTATTTACAGAGGAAGAGAAGTGAGCTATAGGGAAGAAATCGACACAGCATTGATAATTCTGTGGCAAAACATAGGGTCTATATTATTGTGGTCCTATGAAATTCCAGATAGAATTTCCTACACCAAATTTCACATCACAGCTCCATTTCTGACACTATTAATAAACTGACTTAGCTTCAGGCAGAATATTTGGGGCCAAATATTCTTAATAATTTAGAATGCTACAAGTGCTCATGTTCATCATAGTTGGCAAAAGGACTTATTATAAGAATCTTGAATCAGGTATTAACTGATTATCCCGGTATTCATTCTAGCAACCCCAATGAATGTATATGCTTATATGTACACAGTTCATATACACAGCTGTAAGATTTTTTATTTGTTTTTAATCCTTCGTTCCCAAATAGGCAGTGATGGAGAAGGGGAAAGTCATGTCTCACCAAAGTACAAAATTTGAGGCTCTGAATATGTGGAGTGCTCTAACTGCTGACTATCTCTAGCTCTCCTAGGGATCCTATACTAGGACACATGAGCTGCTCAGAGGAGGGGATTTTTTTTTTTTTCCTTTTCAAGCCTCTATGCTTCATCAGTCGCCTCATAAAGCAAGAATATGTAAAACATTAATAAAGAAATTCACAATAAGCATTTCATAACTACAGCAGAATCAACAGTATGATATAGAATGGATACTTTGAAAGAGCAAAATCCACCAGCACCAAGTATAATACATAAGACTAGCTCGTTTCTAGTCTAGGTAACTTAATCTTTAACACTGAATAAAACCACTGATTTCATCCTAATATGAAACAGAAGTCATTAAAAAAAGCAGGAGAGATGCTTGCCTAAGGATTTCCAGGCTGTCCTTATAGTAAATCTCTATGGAAATTACTTGTTTTCAAAACACAGTTTTAAGATTGATTTTAATGATTAACTACATGTAGTTAAATACCAAGATTGTTTTCATTATTTAAAAGACAAAGGCCTGAGGTTATTTTTTGTCAATTATTCACCCTGAAGCAACTCACTTTGGATCTGCTTCTTCGCTGGAGTTAAAGACAGTATTGTTTACTCTGTTATTAAGAGAAAAGTCATCTCCTAAACTTCCGTTGCAAGTATAATTTGGAAAGTATCTATTGTGAGGCTTCCAGACAAAAGACAAGAAAAAGGAAGGCTGCATATACAGTATTTAACAACACACTTATATATATAGCAGATTGATCTAGAAGACTATTTTGTGTGTGTGTGATAGATTTTATTTAGGTTTCCTGCAAAGTCTTTACAGATGACACTGTAATTCGACAAATAAATTGGCAGACTTTGAACGTTGGGAAAATGTTATCTTTCTGTTGCAGAATGTGCAAGCAGCAGGGATTTGGCCAGGGCTAAAAGACAGTACTACCACGTCAGGGCGGCGCCAAGCCACCGAGGGTCAAGTCTGTGCTCCTCCTGCACTGTGTGCTCATCACAACCCCGGACTTGGCTCACTGCACTGGACTTTGCCGTCTGCCTCAACCACTAGCGCCACGTGAGCTCCCAAAGGCAAAAAGGCAGCATGTCTTACGACTGTTTTACCTCAGCTCCCAGCACAGTGCTCACACCCAGTAGGTACTCAACAAATGTTTGCTGATAAAAGCACGCAAGCATGCTTAATTGACCAAATGGACAGAGTAGCCCTTTATCTAAAATATACTAGAATTTCATCGTCATTGTTTGTTTTGTGTGAAAAGTATGGACTTGGTTGCATTTTTTTGATAGAAGCTACATGTATAAACTAATTAGGTAATCAATTTCTAATACTACAACATGAAACGCCTTATCCCCTATAATTAGAAGAGATTACACGTTGGTTTTCTTGCCCAAGTACCTCCGTTATGAATCTCCATTAGCAGTAAGTTTAACAATTACATTTACTGCCGAATAGATCTATTAAACTTAGAAAAATAATCTACCCTGCAGAACGAACATTTCTCTAACTATATCAAGGAACCACCGACCATCTTTCAAAAATCACAGGGGGGAGAATAATACTCCTGAACCACACAGTTCTGTATATTGTAATAGTAAAATATTAATCTGATATTAGAAAACTCACTTGCAAGTATGAAATTTATTTCAAATAGACATTTTTGCTAAATTTGTCATACTGCTGACTATCAAAGCACTCTCTGATCATCAAACCATATCCTGCTAAGTATACAGTTAGCCTCTGGACTTCAGTCAGACACTTTCAGATTGGCATTAGCTACGTGAGGCCACAAGATGCCAAACGTTAAATTATCAAAGATAAATGATACTTGAGTGCCCTGAATAAGTTTATGACTCTAAAAATGCTTACAGCAGCACGAGATGACACAGCCAACGTGTCTGGTTGTCAACATATCTATGCCTGAGTCAACAAGAATTCGTCTCCAGAGCCTCTTATTTCCAAGGAAGTAAATCTCCAGGCTCTCCGCGTCAGCTGCACACTAGAATAAGCTAGGGAACTTTTAAAAATACTGATGCCTGGATCTCACCCGAGAGATTCTGATTTAACTGGCCGAGGGTGTGGCCTGAATATCAGGACTTTTTCAAGCTCCAAGTGATTCCAATGTGCAACATGGTTGAGAACTATTACTTCAGAGCTTCTGTTTCTCAAAGAAAATTTGGAGGGGCACAAGCTAAGCACACCGTTTCTTCCTCCATTGCTCTCACATCTACCAGCAAATGAACTTCGAGTCAGTTCTACTCCAGAGTCTCTTCCTCTCCCCCTTCTGTCACCATGGTTTTCTTCTACAACATTGCTTGAGGCATTTAACGTTACTTGGATTTCGAGCAACTTCCCTAATGCAGGTGGAAAACGTTCACTTTGTGGATGGAGAAGCTAAGACTGAGAAAGAGTTTCTTAAAGTTCTACAGAAAAATGTGTTCCAGAACAGTCCACATTCACTTCTCTCACACATTCAACTCACTTTTCAACACACAGTTACCCAATTGTCAGTCATGCCTCCAAATCCAAGTATCACTAAATTCTAATGATTCTAATGCTCTAACCTCTCTTGTGTCAATCTCCTCTTGACCTTCCATGTTACATTGCTTTAGCTCAGGCCCCCACCAGCGTTTCTCATATAAAACCAGCTCTGGTCTTCAAACTGTTCTTTCTCTGTGAGTTGGCTAACCTCCCTTCAAACCATTCTCTACACTGCAGGGTGATGTATTCAAAGTTGAGTATGATACTATTACCCCTTGGTTTAACAACAATAATATTCCATTCCTTTCAGGATCAGATCCATACTTCTCAAACTCTGCTAAACCATGCACAGCTCCTCCAAGCATGTCACATGATCTCATGCCTCTCTGTACTTGCACAGACTCCTACTGCATTTTCACAATTCATCTGAGAGATCATTTCTTTGCTACCGGGTTTGAATTATATGCTCAGACAGTATATACTTCCATAGCATCCCACACTTACATCAATAACACCTAACACATAGCACTATGATTTTCACTACAATTGACTGTGAGCTTATTCAGAGTTGGGATTGCATCTCTTGTCTCTTTGTTCTCTGGACTCAGCACAGGAGCTGGTATATAGTTAAGTGTTCAGTAAATATTTGTTGAATGAATGCCCCATCATTTCACATGTCCACGCTTTGCGATACTGTTCCTCTTCCCCAGGTACCTCCAATCTTCATTCGTAGTATTAATGCCTCCACTGAAATGACTAAAGCATCTTTTCCTGTGTACAGCCTTCCTGCACTTGGTTTCTGAGGCAGTGTCTATCATGCCCACCTTTCAGCCTCTGTTACATATTGCATATACTTCTAGTCATAGCACCTACCATTCTGTGCTGCAATTACCTGTCCTAATGTCTGCCACCCTTACTAGACCGCAGGCTCCTTACTGGCAGCAAACTATTTTATCTATCTTTGTATTCTGAGCACTTTTTCTACAGTAGGTGACTAGTAACTAGGCTTTAATTCTGCCCCCCCGCGCCCAAACCTTGTTTTATACCACTGCCAGAATGCTCTAAAACAAAATTCAGGTTATGTCTTTCCCAAGTTTAAAAATCTCCAGTGGCGGGGTGGAGTCAAGATGGCAGAGTGGGAGGACACGGAGTTCGGGTCTCCCCACAACTAGGGCGCCTACCAGATGCTGGTGGGGGACCTTGACACCCAAGGGGATGGGAGGAACCCCCGAGTGACCAGGTAGGATGTCGGGGGACAGAGGGTGTGGAGAAGTGGAGGCCGGATGGCACTGCCGCCCCTGAGGGGTGGCTGGGGAAGGGGAGGGGTTCCCACGCCTGGAGGGACCCTCGGGGGTTTGGAGGATCAGCGGGGGAATGCGGCTAGGGTTTCCCCTGCCCAGTCAGGCCCCGGGAAGCCTGCTGGGGTACCAGGCCGGGTCCTCCGCCCTCCGGGGCTCCCTGTGGCCGCGTGGATCCTAGGGGTGTGCGAGGGAGGTGGGAGGAAGGGGAGGGGAGGGGAGGGAAGAAGAGGAGAGGCAAACTGGGAGGGGCCCTCGGGACCGGGGAGGGAATGCAGTTTGCATTTCCCCTGCGCACACAGGCCCCAGGAAGCCTGCTGGGCTCCCAGGCCTGGTCCTCCAGCTTCTGGGGTCCCCTCTGGCGACATGGGTCCTAGGGGTGTAGGGGTAGGGGGAAGAAGAGGAGAGGCAGACGGGGGGGACCCTCCAGGATCAGAGGATCATGGGGAATGCACCTAGGGTTTCCCCTGCCCACTTGGGTCTGGTGAGCCTGCTGGGGTCCCAGGCCTGGTCTTGCGCCCTCAGAGGCCCCATCCAGTCACATGGGTCCTAGGGGCGTGGGGCCGGGGGGGGCAAGAAGAGTAGAGGCGAACGGGGAGGGACCCTCTGGGATCAGAGGATTGGAGGGGAAGCGTGGCTAGCGTTTCCCCCACCCACTTGGGCCCAGGGAGCCTGCCGAGGTCCTGGGCCTGATCATCCACACTCCAAGGCCAGAGGCACTCCAGGGCCCCTCCGGCCGTGCTGAGCCTAGACCCCACCTCTCCCTAAACCCCGCCCCTGCCTAAGCCCCGCCCCCACACAGCCAAGGCCTGTGCCAGCCTTTTTTTTTCCTTTGTTGGTTCTGTTTTACCTTCCAGTTGTTGTTTCATCTATATTTTTATTTTTTCTAACATATCTGTTAGTTTTCTAATCTTATTTTATTTTTTACCTTTTGTTCTTGCTCTGCTCCTTTTTTTTTCTTTTCTTTTCTTTCTTTTTGGCCACCCCACGTGGCTTGCGAGATCTTGGTTCATGGGCCGGGGGTCAGGCCTGAGCTCCTGTGGTGGGAGCTCCAAGTCCAAACAACTGGACTAACGGAGAACCTCAGACCCCAGGGAATATTAATCAGAGTGAGGTCTCCCAGACATCCTCATCTCAGCACCAGGACCCAGCTCTACCCAACAGCCTACAAACTCCAGTGCTGGAAGCCTCAGGCCAAACAACCACTAAGACAGTAACACAGTCCCACGCATCAAAAAAAAGAAGAAAAGAGATGACAAAAAAAATATGTTACAGATGAAGGAGCAAGGTAAAAACCTACAAGACCAAATAAATGAAGAGGAAATAGGCAACCTACTTGAAAAAGAATTCAGAGTGGGGCTTCCCTGGTGGTGCAGTGGTTAAGAATCCACCTGCCAATGCAGGGGACACGGGTTTGAGCCTGGGTCTGGGCAGATCCCACATGCTGCAGAGCAACTAAGCCCGTGCACCACAACTACTAAGCCTGTGCTCTAGAGCCCATGATCTACAACTACTGAGCCCGTGTACCACAACTACTGAAGCCCGTGTGCCTAGAGCCCATGCTCTGCGACAAGAGAAGCCACTGCAATGAGAAGCCTGCGCACTGCAATGAAATAGTAGCCCCCACTTGCTGCAACTAGAGAAAGCCCGTGCACAGCAATGAAGACCCAACACAGCCAAAAATAAATAAATAAACAAAAATAAATAAATATTTTTTTAAAAAATTCAGAGTAATGATAGTAAAACAAAACAAAACAAAAACAAAACAAAAAACTAAGAATAGAACCACTGTCTGACCCAGCAATCCCACTACTGGGCATATACCCTGAGAAAACCATAATTCAAAAGGACGCATGTACCCCGATGTTCACCGCAGCACTATTTACAATAGCCAGGACATGGAAACAACCTCAATGACAGATGAATGGATAAAGAAGATGTGGTACATGTACATATATACAATGGAATATTACTCAGCCATAAAAAGGAACAACATTGGGTCATTTGTAGAGATGTGGATGGACCTAGAGTCTGTCATACAGAGTGAAGTAAGCCAGAAAGAGAAAAAAAAATATCGTATATTAATGCATATATGTGGAATCTAGAAAAATGGTACAGATGTACCTATTTGCAGGGCAGGAATAGAGATGTAGATGTAGAGAATGAACATTTGGACAAAGAGGGGGGAAGGGGAGGGTGGGACAGATTGGGAGATTAGGATTGCCATATATACACTACCATGTGTAAAATAGACAGCTAGTGGGAACATGCTATAAAGCACAGGAAGCTCAGCTCGGTGCTCTGCGATGACCGAGATGGGTGGGATGGGGTGGGTGGGAGGGAGGTCCAAGAGGGAGGGGATATAGGTATACATATCGCTGATTCACTTAATCGAACAGCAGAAGCTAACACAACCTTGTAAAGCAATTATACTCCAATAAAATAAAAATCTTCAATGACTTCCTTTACCTACAGTAGTCTTACCCAAAGTACAGCGTCTGTACTCCTGGTAGTACATGTGATGATTTTCAGATGATACACAATAGTTCTTGTTATTTTAATGGTTAACTATTTTAATTGTGTTAGAAAAAGTGAAACCCACCAAATGAATGTTTTCATGTATACTTTTTAGTATTTTTTAGTTTTTTAAAAATTTATTTATTTTTGGCTGCATTGGGTCTTCGTTGCTGTGCGCCGGCTTTCTCTAGTTGCGGTGAGCGGGGGCTATTCTTCATTGCGGTGCACGGGCTTCTCATTGCGATGGCTTCTCTTGTTGGCCGGGCTTCAGTAGTTGTGGCATGCGGGCTCAGTAGTTGTGGCTTGCAGGCTCCAGAGCGCAGGCTCGGTAGTTGTGGCGCACGGGCTTAGTCGCTCCGCGGCATGTGGGAGCTTCCCAGACCAGGGCTCGAACCCGTGTCCCCTGCATTGGCAGGCGGATGCTTAACACTGCACCAACAGGGAAGCCCTACTTTTTAAATAATTTAATTTAATTTAATTTTGTTTCTTTTTTTGGCTGCGCTGGGCAACATGCAGGGATCTTAGTTCCCTGACCAGTGGTCAAACCCGTGCTCTCTACAGTGGAAGTAAGAAGTCTTACCACTGGACCACCAGGGAAGTCCCAATTTAACTTTTATTAAAGTATAGTTGATTTACAATGTAGTGTTAGTTTCAGGTATACAGCAAAGTGATTCAGTTATACATATATATCACGGATACTTTTGCTTATGACCAGATTTTTTTAAGTTTGTGATTTAAAATAAATTTAAAGAAAAATATTAAGTAAATAATAGTACAGAGAGAACTCATATAACAAAAGTTAAAAAGTCATCACATTTGGGACACCGTGATGTATAGGATTAAGAAAATTTAAATGCAGCATCACCCCCTGACCTTTCCAGCTTCACCTCCCTCCAGCTACCATCAAGCACAATATACCATATGTTACTAAACTACAGGTTTCCCATGTCTTAACTCCCCTCATTCATCTATTCTCTCACAGCAGCCAGAGGGATGCTGTTAAAAGATAAGTCAGGGCTTCCCTGGTGGCGCAGTGGTTGAGAATCTGCCTGCTAATGCAGGGGACATGGGTTCGAGCCCTGGTCTGGGAGTATCCCACATGCCACGGAACAACTAGGCCCGTGAGCCACAACTACTGAGCTGCGCATCTGGAGCCTGTGCTCCGCAACAAGAGAGGCCGCGATAGTGAGAGGCCCGTGCACCGCGATGAAGAGTGGCCCCCGCTTGCCACAACTAGAGAAAGCCCTCACACAGAAACGAAGACCCAACACAGGAAAAATAAATTAATTAATAAACTCCTACCCCCAATATCTTCTAAAAAAAAAAAAGATAAGTCAAATCATGTCATTACTGTGCTCAGAACTCTTCAGTCAGAATGCTTTTATTTCTAGGAGATGTAAGCTAAACTATAAGGTGTACATAAGCTATAAGATGTATGATATGCTACTATATCTGCAACTTAACCTTAAAATGGTTCAGAGGACAAAATACATACATACACATAAATACAGATAAAGCTAATATGGCACAATGTTAAAACTGTTAAACCTAAGAAATGGGTGCATGGATTTTCCCTGTATTTTTCTTTCAATATCTTTTGTGTTTAAAATTTTTCATAATAAAAAGAAGTTGTGAGGAAAAACAAAATGATTGATATATAGATAGAGGGATGGATACCTTGATCAATATGTGTTAAAACCAATATAGTAAGATATAAATAGTTGAATATAGGTGGTGAATATATGTCTTCACTGTATAAATTATCCAAATTTTTTCTATATTTGAAAATATTTATAATAGAAATATGCAGGGAGTTGTCAGAAAAACTTTAAAAAATAAATTCTTATTTATGTAGAAAATCCAAAAGAACCAACAACAGAAAAGCAACAAAACAATTCCTAGAACTAACAAGCATTTATAGCAAGGTATAGGATATAAGGTTAATATACAAAAATTAATTGCTTTCCTATATATCAGCAATGGAACTTGAAACTAAAAGTATTATACCATTTACATTAGGACGCCCCAAAATGAAATAGTTAGGCATAAATCTAACAAAATATGAAAGAAATCAAAGATGAACTAAATAAATGGAGAGATTCCAAGTTCACGGATAGGAAGACTCAATATTGTCAAGATTTTAGTTCTTCCTAACTTGATCTATAGATTCAACACAAGCCCTAAGGAAATCCCAGAAGACTATTTTGTGGCTATCAAAAAACTGATCCTAAATTTTACATGGAAAGGAAAGCGATCAAAAACAGCCAATACAACACTGAAAAAAGCTAAAGTCAATGCACTGATATTACCTGACATCGAGACTTACTATAAAGCTACAGTAATAAGACCCTGTGTTATATCTATATGAGATGATGGATGTTCATGAAACTCACTGTGATAATCATTTCATGTGGCATGTGAGTCAAATCATTATGCTCTGCACCTTAAACTTATACAGCGCTGTATGTCAATTATATCGCAATAAAACTGGAAGAGAGGGACTTCCCTCGTGGTCCAGTGGCTAAGACTCCGTGCTCCCAATGCAGGGGGCCCAGGTTAGATCCCTGGTCCGGGAACTAGATCTCACATACCACAACTAAGAGTTCGTATGACACAACTAAGAGCCCACATGCCACAAGTAAAAGATCCCACGTGCCGCAACAAAGATTCTGCATGCTTAACTAAGACCCGGCGCAGCCAAATAAATAAATAAATATTTAAAAAAAAAAACTGGAAGAGAAAAAATACATTGTGATTTTGGCAAAAGAATAGACAATTAGATCAATGGAGTACAATGGAGAGGCCAGAAATAGTCCCACATAAATACAGTCAACTGATCTTTGACCAAGGAGCAAAGGCAATAAAATGTCTTTTCAACAAACGATGTTAGAACAACTAGACATCTACATGCCAAAAAATGAATCTAGAAACAGACCTTGTACGCTTTACAAAAATTAACTCAGAATGGGTCACAGAACTAAATGTAAAATGCAAAACTATAAAATTCCTAGAAGATACACTAGGAGAAAATCTAGGCGTCACTGACTTTTTAGATATAACATGAAAGGCACAATACATGAAAGAAATCATTGATAAGCTAGACTACATTAAAATTAAAAACTTCTGCTCTGCCAAAGACACTGTCAAGAGAATGACAAATCACCAACTGGGAGAAAATATTTGCAAAAAGTGTATCTAACAAAGGACTGATATCCAAAATACACAAAGAAATCTTACAACTCAAGAATAAGAAAACTAAGGACCTGATTTAAATATGGGCAAAAAACCTGAAGAGACACCTCACCAAAGACATACAGATGGCACATAAGCATATGAAAAGATGGTCCAGATCACATGCCATTAGGGACTTCCAAATTAAAACAAGGTACCACTATACACCTATTGGAATGGCCAAAATCCAGAACAATGACAACACCAAACGCTGATGACGATGTGGAGAAACAAGAACTCCCATTGCTTTTCCGGTGAGATTTCAAAATGGTATAGTCACTTCGGAAGACAGGTTGGAAGTTTCTTAGAAAAGGAAACATACTTTTATAATATGATCCAGCAATTGTGTTCCTTGGTCTTTACCCAAAGGAGTTGAAAACTTATGTTCACACAAAAACCTGCACATGATGTTTATAGCAGCTTTATTCATAATTGTCAAAACTTGGAAGCAACCAAGATGTCCTTCAGTAGGTGAATGAATAAACAAACTGTAGCACATCCAGACAATGGAATATTATTCAGTGCTAAAAAGAAATGAGCTATCAAGCCATGAAAAGAAATGGAGGGATCTTAAATGCATATTACTAAGTGAAAGAAGCCAATCTGAAAAGGTATGATTCCAACTATATGACATTCTGGAAAAGGCAAAACTACGGAGACAGTAAAAAAAAATCAGTAGTTGTCAGGGTTGGTGGGAAGGAGGGATGGATAGGCAGAACACAGAGGATTTTTAGGGCAGTGAAGACACACGTCATTATACATTTGTCAAAACCCACAGAATGTGTAACACCAAGCACGAACCCTAGTGTAAACCATGGACTTGGGTGATAAGGATGTAGGTTCATGGATTATAACATTTGTACCACTTGGTGCGGGATGCTGATAGTGGAGGAAGCAGTTCGTGGGAAGGCAGAGAATTTACAGGAACTCTGTGTACTTTCTGCCCAGTGTTGTTGTGACCCTACGACTGCTTTAAAAAATAATGTCAAGTAAACAAATGAATAAATCCTCCACTGCCTCACCATCACCATTTACCTCATAGTGAAGCCAAGGTAACAAAGGAGGGCTGCAAGGATCTATGGGATTTGCTCACTCTGCTCCAGTCATGCTGGCAGCCTCCTCGGCAGACCTAGGCATGTTGCACTCAGTGCTTCTGCACTCATTGTGCTTTCTGCCAGGAACACTCTTCCCAAAGAGCACCCTGGTTCCCTCCCACCTTCCCTCAGGTCTTTATTCAAATGTCATCTCCTTGGCGGTGAGGCCTTCCCATCACCTTATTTAAAAATGCAGCTTTCCCCAAGCCTTCCTCTTCTTCTTGTTTTATTTTTCTCCAGAGGACTTCTCACCAACTAACATACTATGTATTTTACTTAGCTAATTTCTTGTCTGCCTGCCTCCCTCCCACTAGAATGTAAGCTGTGTGAGGGCAGAGGCTTCTGTGATTTTGTTCCCCTGTTGTTCATTGCCTTATCACTGAGCCTAGGATGTGGTAGGCTCTCAACAACGTTTGTTGAGTGAGTAAATGAATACCTTAGTGAGAGTTCTCTCATGCTTCTGGATATCTGCCACGCTGTATTCTCTGCCTGCGATGACATTCCTCTGTGTTCAGAAGAGAAAAATCCCACTCAGCCTCCAAAATTCAGCTCAAGAAACCCTTCTTTTGCAAAGGGCTCCCTGACTTTAGGCAGACAGAGGCAGGAACCTCTTCCCTGCATTACCACAGTGCCCATTATCACCAAAGGCTGGTGGGGCCTTACACAGTGCTTCACAATCTGTGGGGCTTTGGAGTCTCCTTATTAATCTTGTATGCCCAGAACCTTTGAACCTAGCAGATAACAGCAGGCCCTCAGAAACATTTGTGGAATGAAATAATAAATGAGTGAATGACTTAGAAAAGCAATCAGTATGTAGCTTAGTGTGAATTACATAGACATTTGTAGCATACATAATTTAAAGAATACCCTTAAAGATATTCCTATTGAAGTTCCTTTGACATGAATACTTTTTATTGTAGTTTACGCAAGATCTATAAATTAATGACTAATAATGCCCAAAGTCTAAGATACTGCCTACTAATCAATGTAAAAGGCTGAGTCTGCTTTCATATTTCTATTACGTTACTTCAAAGCAATTTTTTTCTCTACCTTTTGTTTGGGTTTCCATATCCATACTGGTTTAGCCTAGAGAGTATCATCATGGGAGCTAAAGACTGAGCAGGTTTGGTAAATAAAGCATTGATGCCAAAGGCCATTGAGGAAAGGGGTGACCTGGAACAGAAAAAAGTAGCATGTTTCTACATCACACACAAATTACATGTGTGTATATATGTACATGTATATACATATATATGTATACAAGTATCAAGGACCTTTTGGCTATTAAGTCCTCCTTGAGCCTAAATAGACAATAATAGAAATAGTTTAAAAGATGCTAACCATCATCTGATAATGCAGGGTTGCCACAAACATGCATTGATCAAGTCTATTGGAGCCATTTTTCCAATGGAATTTGCTCACTTTGTGTCTCTGTGTCACATTTTGGTAATTCTTGCAATATATCAAACATTATCATTATTATTACAGTAAGTCCCCTACATACAAAGGAGTTCTGTTCCAAGAGTGCGTTCGTAAGTCTAATTTGTTCTTAAGTCAAACAAAGTTAGCCTAGGCACCCAACTAACACAATCGGCTATATACTGCTGCCTTTACACTTGCTTCTGGACATCCTGGGCTTGAAATAAAGATACTGTACTACTGTACTCTATAGAGTACTGTACAGTAAAGTACACAAAAGCACAACCACTTGTAGCGGATGTACGCACATGACAACGTATGCCAGACATGTGAACTAACTTATGTGATTGGACATGCGAATGCATGTTCGCATATTTGAAAGTTCACAACTTGAAGGTTCATTTGTAGGGACTTACTGTATATTTGTTACGGTGATCTGTGATGAATGATCTTTGATGTTACTATTGTAGTTGTTTGGACATTTCATTTTTTAGCAATAAAGTATTTTTAAATTAATGTATGTACATTTTTTAGACATAATGCTATTGCACACTTAATATACTACACTATTGTATGAACATAACTTTTATATGCACTGGAAAACCAAGAAATATGTGACTTGCTTTATTGCAATATTTGCTTTATTGCAGTGGTCTGGAACTGAACACACAATATCACACAATATGTATTATTTCATTTAAGCTCTGCAACAATCCCATGAGGAAGATATTATCACTCCTATTTTCGGGATAGGAGGACAGACTAACTTGTCCATAGTCACACAGCTAGCAACTAGTAGAACTGGGATTCATACTTAAGTCTTTCTGCCCAAATTTTATAAAGGATTACTTTAACATGTTCTCTGTAAGAATCCTGCCATATCATTTTTTGATAATTTAGTTACGTCACATAAAATAAATCCAGTGCATTGACTGAGTAATCTGAAATTTTGTCATATTTCAACTAATGATGGAAACCTTGCAACTAAAGAAGAAGAGAAGAAAAAGGGGAGGTGAAGAAAGGGAAGAAAAAAAGAAAAGGAAAGGAAAGAAGGGAAAAGATGAGGCCAGAGAATTGGAAGATTGCTTTGATGGTAAGAGCTTGAGATTCATTCCCAGTTCTTCAATCTGCTGGTTACATTACCTTGGGAAAGTTAACCCCTCAAGAGTTTTAGTTTCCTGAAAATGGGGATAATTATGATTTCATGATAATATACAACTGCTGTCTGTATCCTCCACTAGACCGTCAGTGCCATAAAGGCAAGGGTTACATCTGCTTTGGCTCCCTGCGTTAAGTTCTTATCTGACCTGATCAGGATGACAGTTGACTGAAGCCAAAAAATCATTTTCAGAAGATAAGACATTGACCATTCTATTTCAACTTAACTATACTCATTCACCAACCTTTTCTTTAAGTACAAGTCCACTGATGAAAGTGTTGTGCCATCTTTCTGGCATGTATAGTATCCATAGGATATGATCTATGGTTTCTACTATCAGTTATAGAGAGAACCTAAAGTTGTTCACAAGGCAATCTAAGAACAGAATACCTTTAGTTTTTATGACTTTTCCCCAAAACATTTACAGTTCTCATCACATCAGATTTGATAGTAATTTTTTTACACTTAATCTTTATCAAGTCTTTCTGAAGGATTCAACTTAGTTTTCATAGAAATAACTTTCATTTCATACTTATATTTCCTAAGTTTATAAAATATAAGTGTAATTAAGTGTTGTAATTATAATAACAATTGCATCTGACATTAACCAATTTGAAACAAAAAGTACTGACTCTTGGTAAGGATATAACTTATGGGAGCAGAAAAGCACATGTGTCTTCAAGAGTAGCCATTCAGTCAGAAGCATACAGCATGTGCATAGGAGAGAGTATGTTTTAGAAAGGATCTGTTACAAGACCTGCTGTATTGTATCCCCCGCATTGACCACAGTGCCTGACATATAGGAGGCAATCAATAAATATTTGTTGAGTCAATAATTCTACCACACATGGCTGGTGTGTGACTTGAATGAGCAAAAGCCATACAGTGCTTACACACATTGGCATTTGATAAATGTCAGTGCCCTTCCCTTTCCGACTGTTTGAGGCATTTTATTCATTTGTACCCAGTCTCATTCAAAAAGAATTTGAGGGTTATATGATGTTTACTGACGTTTCTTCTTGTTAACTTATTCATTTCTTTTAAAAGTGATTTGAGCCGGTCATTTTTCTAGGCAATTAGGGACACAGTCCTGAACCTTAAGGAGCTCACCACCTTGCTCATCACTCCAAATATGACTTAGCAACAAACACTGAAACAGGAAAGAAATTATATAAGGAAGAAATCACCAAGCTGGATTGGCAAAGCTTCCTTCAATTTAAGTTGTATTAAAAAAAAAAAAAAAGCCATGCAGTTTCTACAAAGCTAGTAAAGACTATGCCAGTTTTCAAATAATACAGTCCTCTCTAATCCATAAAATAGGGCCCATATCACAAAATATTTGCCCATCAAGTGAATTTTATAGCTGATCTAAAGCGTTTATAATAACCATACCAAGGAACAAAATCTCTCATCATCAGCTTACACTTTTTCAAGTAAAAAGAGGGTAAGATGGACTTTGATTTTCAATTTTAATTCTTGTGATGTCACAGGGCGAAGGTCATTTTGCCTGATCATCCAGTGTCATAATGCATATTGCAATATTATAACATAAAGCTATCTGAGGTTTCACTTTGGTTTCTGAGATTTAACCTTGTTGTAGCACTGGCTGTGTGAAGCTGAGGGATAAAAAATTAGGATGTCCTTTTAAAAGCAGAGAAAACTTGCCCAGGGTGAACAATTATGAATATCCTGTATGTTCTGCTCTCTGATTCCCAATCATGCCTCTTATGGTCATCTTTCAGTTATGTGGTTTGTAATGGCAACGTAACTGAGATATGGAGACTCTGATAGGTCCTGCCTCCATGTGATATTTTTATAGCTAATATTTGAAAAAATATTACTTACTGCCAATTGAACTTCAGTAAATCTGCACTGACCATGTCAGCTAGTGGCAGATTAAGTGAGCAAAAAGAAGCTTGCACAAGCACCCTAGAAACAATTTTAAATACACAAATGAAAATTCTATAACTAGGAGGCACAGATTTGTTTAAAAACCAAACAACAAATAAAAGTAGACATTCGGTTTGCAAAAAGGAAAAATGAAATAATATACTACAAAAGTAAACATATATTAGGCACACGCTTCTATCCTCCCAAAATATATCTATGAATATATAATTCTCTTTTAAAAATAAAATAACTACATTTTGAAAAATTTACTATGCTTTTTCCTCATTCCCAGATGACTGCTCATTAAATCTGCTTAAATTACGGATAGGTTCTAAAGAACAAAACATGCCATGAAATTCATCAGACATTTTTTCTCTTTATTTTTCCTTTTTTTCCCTTTTATTTCCTATAGTTGATCTGCCTTAATTAAAATGAACTTTCTAGCTTTATGAGCATGGTAATAATGACATGGTGTATTTTTGGTTTATATTTTAAACAGCATAAATATTTTGTAAACTGCACAATAAAACAGAAGAAATGAGAATCCATTATCTCTCATTCACATAAACATATAACTTTAAAAATTATCTTTGATAACAGAAGGCAAGTATAGCAGATATTTTAAATTTTTTTCAGTTTAAATTTATAATCTACTACTTATGTTTGCTAATTCTTTACCATAAGCTAAGGGAAGGTAGATTATCTTCTTATATTTCTTTTGCACAATCTTTATCCCATGCAAAAAAAAATGAGCTAAGTAAAATATTATATATATGTAGTAAGTATTTAATAATATAAATTCCAATATATTTTAACTGGAGAAGCATTTAGAAATCTTCTAGTTCAACAGCACATCCAATACAGAAATCTCTTGATATCAAGATAGGAAAGTTAAGAACTATAAAAGGACATATAACATTTTAGTTATGATAGAAGAATAAAAATGGAGGGATGGTTTAAGTAAAAAAAAAAAGCAAACAAAATTTTTTATTCTAAAAATCTCTATCAAGATGTCCTTTTAAATATGATATAGCCAAGGCCACTATTGTAGATTTATAGAATAGCTATCTATGTGGGGTTCTAACATCTTGAAGTTTCACAGAGATTCAATCCTTTGGGTTAATTAGTATACTCTCCGTTACCAGTGTATTCAAAATGCAAGTAAGTCTTCATGAAAATTTTCTCAAATTGTTCCAGCAGGGACCTGGAGTCGGATTTATTAATTCATTCACCCAAAACACATTTTCTAAGGACCAACTATTTGCAGGAACTCTAGTAGATAATGGGGCCACAGTAATAAGAAACTAGACCTTATTCATAATAAGCTCAGTCCAGTGGGAGCCACAGACAATCACAGACAGGGGGATAAGCGCTACAGCAGAGATAAGCACAGGGCACTGGGGTCATGTAGGAGGGACAACCAATCCAGATGAGGAAATAGAGGAAGGCTTTCCAGAAAACACATCCCTGAGCTGCAGCCTAAAGAAACACTAGGAGAGAGCCATATAAGAAACAGTGAAAGCTCTCCAGGCACAGAATGCTGCATGTTAGACATGGAGGTGTTGAATCAGGCACTGCAAAATGTTTCTCTATGGCAGGGAGTTCATTCTAAGTGGAGGAGTAACAAGAAATGAGGATAAAGGGTAAACAGGGCCTGCATAACAAAGGACCTCGTATGTCATTATTTGCATTATATACTGCAAGTAATGAGAAGCCACTTAAGATTGTTAAGCAATGGAATGACACGTTACTCTAGAAGCAATATGGAAGAAGGGGTTGGAGGGACTGGGGACTAGAGGCAAGGGGACCATATGGGAGGCTATATGGAAATCCAGGTAAGAGATGATGAGGACCTGAGCTAAAGGAATGGCAGTGGAAACAGAGAAGGGATGGATTCCGGACATATTAGGGAGCTAAAACTACTAATAATTGGTAGCTTATTGGGTGTAGGAGACAAGAAAGAGATGGCAAAGACAACTTCTCAATCTCTGACGCGGGCAACTAGAAAGATGGTAGAGCCATTTCCCAAGATGGCAAAGGCAAAGAACATCTTTTGGGGACAAGATGATTATTTGGCAGCAGCGTTTACTAAATGATGCCCTTTAATAGGTTACAAAGAGGTGCTTAACTTTACCACAAAATTTAGCATTAGAAGTCTCTGCAAAAAAGGAGTTCACATTCAATTTGACAGAAAGGTATAATGACTCTGCCTAGAAATGAATACTAAACACATTTCAGATCAAAGATGTTTCACTGCTTGAAAGGAAATGGCAAGACCTACTGTAATTTTGGGACTGGCACCGGCATTTACTTACATGATAAAAGTGAGATAACGAGCCAAAACATAATAGTATTGCTGTCCAAGAAGTAACATGACAATGGAGGCTGTTCCTTCTAGGTAGAATGCAAACAAGATACAGAGTAACCGAACTTCCTCAGCCGGGACTGGCTGACAAGTGCAAGGCCCTGAAATGGAAGCAGATTGGCGTCCTGTTAAGATGGAATCCCATGAATTATGCTTATTCTTCCTGACAACGAAATACACGTTCTCAGCCAAAGATAAATTTGCTTCTGAATTATAACATCAGTTGAAACACACAACTAATACTATCTATCATGGTTAGAAATGTTATTATCCATTGATATCCATAAAAGCTGACCAATATTCTATAAATAACAAGGAAACAGCTATTATTTCCTATAAAATGAACAAAGTGAGAAACAGTTTCATACATTTTTATTTTCACACTAACATGAGGTTTTACTAAAACCAACTATGAAAGAACCATCACTTAGAAACAACAAGCATTGCTTTATTGTAATGTGAAAAGGCCAGCTCAAATCTAAAATAAATTCAGATTTTAAAATTTGGGATTAAAGCCCAGAATTCACCTAGCACACAATAGTAAATAGTTAAATGAATATCTTACTATTCTTCTTGCTGTAATATGTCTGAAATGTACTTTCTTAATCCTAAAATCAAGCACCAGAGATAAACAATAGTTTATGATTCTATCTACATTTCTTCTGGTTGTGTTTCCTGCCTAATCTTATATATTTTCATAATTCTACTCGATTCATGTTAAGAGCTCAATCACATTTTTTTACTGCATTTCTTGCTACCAATGAAAAAGTTCATTGTTCTAGACCAAAAAGTTAGTGCTAAATATACATATGTACATTAACAAAGATGAAAAGATCCTCTTTGTTTTCAGTTTTAAGAAGTATATCATTTAGCCCTGAACTGTTTTCACTAACCAAATGTGCATACATTACAATTAGAGGAGAATTTTCAATGATGTAATACCAATATTCTTTAACAAAAATAAGGGGTTTTCCCCCTGACTGATTTTTTTGGTTTAATTCTGTACTTTCAAGGAACAAGAGCGCTTTTTTTTTTAATATTAAAACAATGGCTCAGTGATTGATGGGATCCAAGGCATTTCTTAGAGTTCTATGAGGTAAAGTATGTAAAACACCCCAGCAAGCCCCCTTATATTCCTATATTTAATAATAATATTGTAAATTTACACAGTTCCACATATTGAAATGAAGCTTCTTGTTTTCAACCTCTAATACATAAATACTATACAAAATATAAGAAAGTAATAATGTAAGAAATATGTGGCAAAGTGGAAAGAGAAAGATTTTGAAATCAGATGTCCCTAGGTTTGAATTCCAGCTTTGCCACTTTTAACAGCTGTTCATTCATAGACAAGTTACTTTACCTAAGAGGCATTTCCTCCCACTAGCACTCCCTCCCCTTCTCTGTCTCTGTCTCTGTCTCTCTCATCATATAAAGTACTTAATAATTGTTCCTTATTACTTTTCTGTCCAATGTAAAAAGATATGAGCCAGGGACTTCCCTGGTGGCACAGTGGTTAAGAACCCGCCTGCCAATGCAGGGGACATGGGTTTGATTCCCTGGTCTGGGAAGATCCCACATGACACGGAGCAACTAAGCCCGTGCGCCACAACTGCTGAGCCTGCGCTCTAGAGCCCGCAAGCCACAACTGCTAAGCCCGTGCACCACAACTACTGAAGCCCGCGTGCCCAGAGCCGGTGCTCCGCAACAAGAGAAGCCACTGCATTGAGAAGCCCGTGCACCGCAACGAAGAGTAGCCCCCTACTCGAGACAGCTAGAGAAAGCCCGCGTGCAGCAACAAAGACCCAATGCAACCAAAAATAAATAAGTAAAATTAAATTAAAAACCATTATCTTAAAAAAAAGATAGGAGCCAATGGTGAGTAATATAACGACAAAAAAAGAGACTACTTTTTCTTTTACTAAAGTAAAGCCTTCTACAAACTGAGGGTTTTGGCTCTCCATTCATGTGTTTATTGAGTAGAAGCTTTCAAATAATGTGTCCCAGAACAAGTGTTGGCAAACAAATGCCAAAGAAGCCTAAATCCAAACAGAGATAAAGGCAATGCTGTGCTTATAGTGAAAGTTTAATAAATATTTGCTGCACTGAGATTTAATAAAAGCTAACATTTCTAGAGTGTTTATTTTGTGCCAGGAACCATTTTAAGTACTTTGTATGTCTTAATTCATTTAATCCTCATAATAATTCCAATCCGTAGGTACCATTTTTATTCTCATTTTACAGAGAAGGAAACTGAGACACAGAGGGCTTCAGTAACTTCCCCAGGGTCAGACAGCTAATAAGCGGGGAGGCAGACTTCTCCCTGGCAGTCTCCATGCTCCTAACCCATTTACTATTCTGCCTCTTGGAGGGGAGTGGGATGTGGAAGAGTCACAGACCGATTAAAACAGTTATTAGAGAGAAAAAGCACTTGCTCATTCTTTTCTCCTTTCATTTATTCAATTCCTCAAAAAGAAAGCCACTGGGAAGAGAGCCTGAGAAAATGAAAATACAGTGCTTAGCCTTTGTTACCAAAACCAACAGGTATTGTGTTAAAGTGACTTAGCCACATAAATAACAACAAATTCCAACAAGCTGTCATTTTTTTTACCCCAATAATTTATACGTGTCACTTCTTTAGAAATTAAGAATAAAATTTAAGGCAACTTTGGATTTCCACTTTATAATGATTTTTTTATTGAGATCAACAGAGATTCATATGTTAGTGTGAAGGCTTGAGAAAAATGATCGTTGAAATCTTTTGGCTATACTTCTCTTAAAATTTAATAGCCAAGAGAGACTGGGAGAAAATATTGCTGAACATATATCCAACAAAGCACCTTTACTGAGAATACATAATATATTGAATATATAAAGTACTCTTACAATTCAACAATATACAATTCACTTAAAAAATAATTAAAGATTTAAATAAATAATTCACCAAAAAGATATATGGGTGGCAAGTAAGCACATTAAAAGATGCTCAAGGGCTTCCCTGGTGGCACAGTGGTTGAGAGTCTGCCTGCTGATGCAGGGGACAGGGGTTTGTGCCCTGGTCTGGGAAGATCCCACATGCCACGGAGCGGCTGGGCCCGTGAGCCATGGCCGCTGAGCCTGCGCGTCCGGAGCCTGTGCTCCGCAACGGGAGAGGCCACAACAGTGACAGGCCTGCGTACCACCAAAAAAAAAAAAGATGCTCAACATCATTAGCAGTCATTAGGAAAATGCAAATCAAAACTACAATAAGATACTGCTACACACCTACTAGTATAGCCAAAACTAAAAAGCCTGATATAATATTGATGAGAACGTGGAGGAACTGGAAAACTTATACATGATTGGGAGGAATGTAAAATGGTACAACCACTTTGGAAAACAGTTTGTCAGTGTCTGTAAAAGTTAAACATTTACCTACCATGCAGTTCAGCCATTCTACTCTTAGGGGTTTACCCAAGAGAAAGGAAAGCATATGTCCATACAAAGATTGACATGTATACACTGATGTGTATAAAACTGATGACTAATAAGAACCTGCTGTATAAAAAAAAAAATAAAAATAAAATTAAAATTTATCTTAAAAAAAAAGACACAAATTTTCACAGCAGCTTTATTTGTAATAGCCCCAAACTGGAAACAACCAAATGCCCATTAAAAAGTGAACAGGTAAACAAACTGTGGTATATCCACACAATGGAATATTATTTGGCAATAAAAAGGAATGAAATACTGATACCACAGCAACATGACTGAAGAATCCAGACCAAAAAATAGTACGTATTGTATTATTCCATTTATATAAAAATCTAGAAAATGCAAACTAAGGAAGAATTAGAGGGAGGGATTACAAGGACAATTTGGAGAGTGATGAGTACGTCTACTATTTTGATTGTGGTGATGGTTTCATGGTACATACATAGGTCAAAATGTACCAAGTCGTACAGTTTAAATATATGTAGTTTCTTGAGAGTCAATCATACCTCAATAAAACCGTAACCAAAGAACTACCTTATTTCAACTCATTTTTTTGTTTTTTTGAGATTATGAAATGTTCTAAACTTGACTGTGGCGGGAGTTCCCTTGTGGCCTAGTGGTTAGGATTCCAGGCTTTCACTGCTTTGGCCCAGATTCAATCCCTGTTCGGGGAACTGAGATTCTGCAAGCCATGTGGCACGGCCAAAAAATTTAAAAATAAACAAAAATAAAATTGACTGTGCTGATGGTTGCACATGTCTGCGAACATACTAAAAACCACTGAACTGTATACTTTAAATGGGGGAATTAATTGTATGGTATGTGAATTACATCTCAATTAAACTGCTTAAAAATATCTATCTATTGGGAATTCCCTGGTGGTCCAGTGGTTAGGACTCTATGCTTCCACTCCAGGGGGCACGGGTTCGATCCCTGGTCAGGGAACTAAGATGCCATATGCCACTGGGTGTGGCCAAAAAAATAAAAATATCTATCTACTTTTTTTTTTAAATTTATGTAAGAGTTTAACAAACTTTTTTTTACCTGGAGGAGATACTATAGGCAAGTACATGATTAAAAGTGGGAATGTATATATAGCCTAGAATCGGACAATAGCAAGTAGAAACAAGAACTCAAACAGCTCCCCATTCTGGGTCAGCAAACAGCTTGAAAAACCTCAAACTGCCATGAAGCGGGAGCATCATTTTACTGTGTACACATAGTCCCTGAGACTATACTGATAAGCCAAAAATGCTACTCTATGTGGTAAACTCTGCTAAACAGACCACATAAACACAGTACACTTTAGAGAGAGAATCTTAAAGTGCCCGACTCTAAAGGCCTCTGAGCCTCCCTTTCCTCATTTGGCAGGATGGGTCTTTCAAAGGTAGTTGTCAGGATTACACGAGATAACGTATACAATGTACTTGACATAGTCCATTGCACATGGTAAGCACTCAGAAAATGTGAGTTACCAGTATTATGGTATATACAGTAACCAAACTATGATAAAGACCTTGAGCTAATGGCAGAAAGGCAAATTCTATCCCTCATACTTTGCTTGAGAAAGTGTGGCAACATTTAGAACATTTCAGAACTACTTCTACCCCACATGGTTTAAATCTTTTGGAAAGTTAGTAAACAGTAATAACTTGTCTATCTAGAATAACTTATTCTCTGAAGAGTATAGATAACAGATTTTAATTGTGAAAACAGGAAAAACCCATATCATAGGCTAGGTTAAGTCATATCTTTAGAGGATATATTTAGGTTAAGGGAAGCAATTTTATTCATCAACTCTCCAAATCGTGTAATAAACAACAGGCTGGTATATTTTTTGGAGGATACACTCTCTACAATAATGGTCATGGCCATGGAATTTTACTAACGCTGTGGAATTCTAGGACTCCAGTCTTTTAGCCAAGTGTTTTTGAAACCTGGCTTCAGGAATCCATGATCAAGTAACTCTTCTTCTTTGTAACAGTCACAGGAATCTTAAATGTCAGGATAAAGCAAAATGACAGGCTCACAGGAAGCCATGTATTCTCCTCCGTAGTTGTGCGGAGGTTTAAATGAGGAAGCTCAGGAGAACAAAATTGAAAAGCTAAATGTTTAAAATTTACATTGCTCAGCTTTCTTGGGTGCTCCTTCCTTTTTTCCTTGAATCTCTTGCTTTCCATTATGTTTCTACAGAATCTTGTATAATTTCTGGGACTCTGAATCTTTGGGTCTCTTAATAAATGTGAATCATTTTTTCCAACTACTGATATAATCAGGTTTTTAATTCCTCAGCCAGGTAAGAGTTACATCTTTAATCCCTGTAGGAAGATACATGAAGAATCATCACATACCTGTGGGCAGATAAAGCCTGATGCCCCTTATGGAAGAAGGAAGAACATCCTTAGGAATGAGATTATCAACAGAGATCATCATGAAGTTACTGAAGAAGGTTAAATGGAAGACTTGGAAGAAATTCATAGTCAGAAAAAGGCAAAAGTTTTTCTGGATCAAGATTTGTCTCATCAGTGAGATGATGGAGGTCCAGGGGAGATCCTATTCAGTTTCTGAGAAAGGGTTTTCCTCAGGGCTTCTTTTAGGTTCTAAGTGACTCACGTGGCGCATGCCAATGTAAAGGCTGGCAGTAGCAAGAATAGCATGACAACAGTGATGGCCTGAAAACTGAGCAAAATTTCCATGTTATCAGAGATGAGACCACAGAAAAGGATACTGGTAGATCCTACCAGTGATGCCACTTGGTTGATTTTAATAAGCTGAAGCCGACTAGTGAAAATAATTTAAATAATTAGCCGACTGGTGAAATATCTAGTGAAAATTTCTGCAAACAGTACACACTGGGCTTGCTGAACAAAGGTAAGCGTGCTATCAAAAGCACATAATGATACCACCAGGTGAAGCCCACTAACCCAGTCACCTTCATGATAGTACTTCCAAGGGAGCCAAGGAAGCAGGAAGGCTATTGCATATAAAGGGCCACCACACAAAACAGAACTATGATATTGGAACAGCAGTCAGCCTAACAGTTGTTGTGAAAATACCCAGTCGGGTCGTTAAGAGCATTCCAAATCATTAAAATCATCTAGGAGAAAAAAAAAAACAACACCATAGGATTATTTTAGTTTATACTGATGAAAATGACCCCTGAATTTTTAATTAATGTGAAGTAACCAAAGTTGATCAGTTGAAAAAAAAAAAAAAAGCTCATTGCTTCCAGTATCTGTAGGGGGTGTACATACTGAAATATTAATAATAACAGCTAATACTACCTCTCAAAAACAGTGTACATTCACTTTGTGTTTAGGCAAACAAGTTTTTACATGAATTATTTCATTAAATCCTTAAAACAACCCTATGAAGCAGGTACTATTATTATCCCTGCTTTACAAGGAAACTGAGGACCAGATATGTTAAGCAACTTGCCAGGCTAATAAATGACAGAGCCAGGGTTTGAGCCAAGGCAGATGACCCCAGAGTCTGTGCTTTCAATCATTACGCTACAGTGTCTCCCCACAAGGCACACAGCCATGCCTCTGCAAAGAGTGACGGCCTGTTTACAGACCATGGCACAGTTTTACATAATTTCATTAGGAAAGGTTAAGATATTAGTGTTTGCCATCTCAAAATAGCAAAAACACTTATTAGATCAAGGATGTTGTTGTTGGTAATAAACAAGTAACATTATAAACCATACGGGTTTTTAAGACCATGAACTCTATCCATCCTGAACATCTAATTGGTAATGAGTTACAATAAAATTTGTGAAGACCATGGGTCATTTCAAAACATAGAATATCTTAATAATTCTAATTTTTCCACATAAGGGAATTTTCCAGATAACCAAAAGCTTACCCTTTAAACTCTAAAGCTGTTGTGTTTTGACAATCTTTCAAAAGTCTCTTTGCCGTTAAACAGAGGATCTTGGACATGGATAACCTCTTCTTGATAGTTAACTCTTTCAGCTCATGAGGAATCAGCTCCTTGCAAAATCACAGCAAGGCACAACTATGAGGAAGGAGAAACTCTGTCCTAAGGTGAAAGGACAACAAGGGCTCCATCTCACCTGCGCTTGGTAAAAGGCCACTTCTGAAATCTTGTACAGGTGTAAAAAAGCCTTTACATAGTAGAAATTGAAGATAGAATTTAGCATTTCAGCCCCTAATGTTATCCTAGAAAATGCCCAAGCAATGGTTTTGATATTTTAAAATGCCATTTTCCACACAGAGGAATTCTTCTTCCTTTAGTTTAAGAAAAAAAAAGAAATGGTTAAAATTCACTGCTTGCATACAATAACTGATGAGTGGCAAAATTCCACTGGACACTAGTTAATTTAAATAAAAGTTCAAAACCACTAGCTGTGAATACGCAACGAGATTTAATACTTTACTTTCTTATCCACTCACTCAACAATCTGTGAGATGTTGCCAGGAACCCTAATTTGCATAGAGTGTGGCTTTACTTGAATATATCTTTAGTATCTCTTCTAACTTATAAAAGTGAAATATATTCAAGAGTTTAGACATGTTTAACTAGTGGTCAGGGAGATGTGTTTATGGCAGTATTATCCTCCCTACTTGGGAGGTTACAACAGAAAAAAAACAATGAAGTGACATCCTTTAGCAAGTGTCAAAGAGAAGGAATAGCTGCAAGCCCTTCATCTTAGCATAAAGTTGTCCATTCAGTAGTACAGACTTGCACTGGGAGATTTATTTTTGATCTCCTCCTGACATTCTATGTAACTTTGGCCCAAAGCTAAGATGGATATAGAAAGAACACATTTTGGTCCTTGCTCTGATGTAAATGTTCCTCTTAAATCTGGCAGATTGTCTTACCCTTTCAGGGACTTGATTTATCCAACTGGAAAACAGGAAAAGGTTAACCAAGCAAGAGGTAGGTATAGATTCATCTTGCTTATTTAATCTTGACTATAGTTTTAAGATAACACCATGGGGACTTCCCTGGCGGCACAGTGGTTAAGAATCCACCTGCCAATGCAGGGGACACGTGTTCAAGTCCTGGACTGGGAAGATCCCCCATGCCACAGAGCAACTAAGCCCGTGCGCCACAACTACTGAACCTGCGCTCTGGAACCCATGAGCCACAACTACTGAGCCCGCGCACCTAGAGCCCGTGCTCCGCAACAAGAGAAGCCACTGCAATAAGCAGTCCGTGCAACACAACGAAGAGTAGCGCCCACTCACCACAACTAGAAAAAGCCCACATGCAGCAACGAAGACCCAATGCAGCCAAAAATAAATTCATTAATTTAAAAAAAAAAAGATAACACCATGATTTTCCTGTTTTATAATGGGCAGGTCTCCAAAATCTTACTGAAGCAGAAAACAAAAATATTCAGATAATTCGAGAGATGTTACCTGCTTAAACAATTCTTGGGAATTAAGCAGGAACCTCAGTCTATATTATCCAATTTCTTAGAGAAAGGGAGAGCAAGTTAGAAGGGGGAAGTGGGTATCTGGCTCAAATGATCAAATTACCTACGTGCCTGAGTTTCATTTTGCATCGGGTAGATACAGGAATGATTTTAATGCTATGGCAAGTAGAGCCCTAGAATTATCAAAAAGGGTTATGAAACCCATATGCAGACCAAGCATTGTCTGTAAACAGAATAAAGAATATTTTGCCCATTTGTGTACTAGCTTTCTTAAAATGTTTGTAGATTCTGCTGTAATGATACAATACAAATACTTGAACCGTTATCATTATGCATTCTCAAACTCTTGAAAAATACAAGTACTATTATGTGGAGGTCAGCCAACATTTCTGGCTTTAAAGGTAATTCTCAGGTTTGAAAACGCTGGGAAGTACTGTTGAAGACCTCACTCTAGGGAGTTACTTTTTGGCATAAGTGAGAATGAAGATTGAAGCTGAGGCCACAGGGTTACTAAGAGAGCCAAAAACAAGGGAGTCCGTAGAACCAAAAGCCAAGATACAAATTTAGCCCACCAAAATCTAGGCACTCTTTCTTAGTTTTATTTCAGGCATGCTAAAACAAGAAGCATGCCACACCCTCTGAACTGATCTATCATTAAGTCAGAAGGCAGGTATTTATAAACTCAGAATTTTGCAAAGAATCATAAGCTTGCTTAGTTGAGTTCAAATGTTTTTTAAAGATTTTGAGTTAAGCACCCATCCTGCCTGAAACATAAGGTTTATGTGATATATATATATATATGGTGAATATAAGGTTTTAATAACATTACAAAAAACTCCATAGCCTAAACTTCTGTTTATATATATTGAGAGGAGGAAGTAAAAATCTTCCTTATTTCTATCCGCAAAAGGAACTAGCAATATTTTGCTTTAGATTATTTTCATCGTAATAAACACTTATTTCAGTAGGTATCAAACTGAAAATCACCACTTAAGAATCTTTTTAAAGCCAACACTACTATCTAAAAACTCTCCTTACCTGATTTTACTATAGCAACAAAACACCAAAGAACAAGAATAGTGTATCTTTACAACCAGGAATAAAGGATTTCTGAAACTGGTTCTTCTGTAACACAAAATGTTTTATACAGAAGAGTTTAAAAGTAGCAAAATGGTGTAATGATTAGGGTGGGCAGGTGCACAAAATACTGGTGAATTATTAAATGAAACCCAAAACCCTCCTTTTAGAATCAGCTTGGGTTGTTATTCACTAACCTATTACTAAACCAAATAATAATGTTGCTGAAGAGGCTGCTTATGATTGCTTCTCAGCTATGACTATAGACTCTAAAAGAATGATGGAAACCCCTCCAAAGCAGGGTTTTTAGCACTGGAAGCTAACTTGTCTTTTTCAGTGCAATTTTTGTTCATGCTTTTGCAGGGGGAAAAAAGTTTCTCCAAATAGTGTCCTTAAAAAGAACACACTAATACTAAAAGGCATAAAGTCTGGTATGTGGGGTTTTGTGGGGGGGGGTGGATTGCCATTTAAAATCATCAATAACTTTAATTCTCCAGACTGTTCTTTTTCGTTGTTGTTTTGTGTTTGTTTTTTGAAGAATGTTAAAGGGCATTTCAATACAGTTTCCCATTTGACCTGGAGTCAAAAGGAGTTTTGCCATGGAGAAAAAGCACTTTCAATCTTGCAGATTAGTGGCTGTGAAAGATGAGTCTCTTGAAGGTCAGAGGCATGATTCCAGCCCTTCAGCTTCCACAAATCACCATCAGCAAATCCTAAATCCAATCATCTCTCTTTCCAAAGAGCTTTCTCTGTAGTGACTTACTTGTAAATTAAGATAGTTGGTTTTAGTTACTGTCTTTTGGCTCTGGGCTAATAATATCTCTACCAGAATATTGACAAGCAGGGCAGTACAAGCTACACAGGGGACCTAGCTTCTTTCTTAACCTAGCAATAAAAAGTAGATCAATTACATTTTACCTTTTAGTATACCTGGATTCAGAAGAAAAGGATTTGTGAGTTTACCATTCCTCTTTTATTACCTCTTCCACGTTTATTGGCTGGCATTCTACTCTAAGCTGTCTTCTGTCAGCCGTACCTTTACCATTACATCAAGGCTGAGAACATTGACCTTCTGGTCTGTCACCCTACTTTAGAATTTCTGTGCTTTGTCTGCACGATGATGGTAAAAGCCACAACCCATGAGCCGTATTTATTTTGTTACTGTCTGTGGAGAACAGCGTTCACTGCCCTGCTGGCCATCAAGTGCTCGGGCTGCATTCTCTTCTTTCCAGGTGTAACGTCATGACTTCAGATGTTTAACTGTGCAGTTAGCTTCAACTGCACCCCTTCCTGCCCCCAGATACTCAGGTAGGTCTGAGGCCCACCATTTCAGGGGGAGTGAGTACAAATTCTCAGTGGGTTAGAGGCTCAGATATCAAGGAAAAAACAGCTAACTGCTCTAAACTTCCGACCGACCCTCAATTTCCCCGCATTAAGCAGAGCAAACCTGGGAGTCAAAAGACCAGTAGGGGCCGGCAGGGCAGCGGACCTCGGTGTCCCGGCACTCCTCGCGCCTCCCGTCCGCAACCGCCCACTGCTCGGAGGCCGGACTCCTGCCCCTCACACCCACGCAGCCCGTCCATCGGCTGGACATCCATCAAAGGGGCCGCGGAGGCCGCCACCTCTACACCCCAGCAACCCGAACGCACGCCCAGAAGTGGCTCAAAGCAGAGGAGGGGGCGGGGTCTTCGGCCGCACCCCTTCTCCTTTTCCCGCCTCCTTTGTTTCCTTCGGAGTCTCCATTGGCTGCTTGCCCTTGAGCCCGGGCGAACCGCGGGCCTGTGGTGAGAAGCGATTGGACGACGTCGCCGCCGCTCGGCCGGCGGCCCGCTCACGATTGGCCGAGGCGCCGCCGGGGGTTTGAATCGCAGCCCCGGTCTGGGAGGGTTCTGCCGAAGTGCCACGTTGGGCCCGGCTGCGGCGTGAGGAGCCGGCTTGGAGCGCCGGCTGAGGCGGTCGCGCCGGGACGCTGGCCGTTGGTGTCGTTGGGCGGCGCGGGGCGAGTCGGGAAGCTGGTCCGCGGGGTGTGCTGCGGGCCGCCCCGCGGCGGCAGCGGCGGCGGCGGCGGGTGGCTGTGGTCGGGCGGCGCTGCGGGACTTGGGCGGCGGCGGCGGCGGCGGGTCCCGCCAGAGGGCGGCTCTGGCTGAGTGCGGAGGGGCCGGCGGAGAGCCCGGGGCAGCGGCTGAGGCGGGCCGCCGGCGGCGGGGGCCGCTGCCCCCGGAAGAGCCGGCCGAGATGCTGGCGGAAAACCTGGTGGAGGAGTTTGAGATGAAAGAGGATGAGCCGTGGTACGACCACCAGGACCTCCAGCAAGGTGAGGGCGCGATCGCCAGGCGGGGCCTGGTCTGGGCGGCTGACGGCTCGAGGCTACTCCTCCCGGCCGCGAAACTGTTAAAAAGTTGCTTTTGCTTGGGGCCCACCGATGCCAGGGGCGGGGTCTGGCGCTCACCTGGCGTTGGGACTGTCGCGCCTGCCCGTCCCACCCGGGAGGACTCCGCTTTGCGGGGCCCAGGCTTCTGCGCGGTAATCAGCATCAGCATCATCAGTATCATCACCACCACTACTACGTGTACAGTGCTAACCGGGCGCCAGGCACCGTTTGAAGCGCTCTCTCCGGATTAATTGATTTAATCTCCACGGCGTTCCTCGGAGCAGAGAGGGGTGGCTCCTTACCGGGCTCGTGCCCTGCTTCCTCTCCGCCTCTGGGGGGAACCACAGCCGGGGCTCCCAGCGAGTGTGAGCTGCTGCAGGTGTTAAGTCCCCGGCTGGCAGTGCTGTGTGGCAGGAACCGTGCCGAGCCTTTTGCACACATTTGATAGACACAGTATCTCCGTGAGAGAGTAATTCGCGTTATCCCCATTTTTCAGATGGGGAAAGCGGAGGTTAAAGCGGCCAAATGACTTCCCTCAAGTTAGGTGTGGGAGCAAGTATTTTTTTTAAACTAATTTTTATTGGAGTATAGTTGATTTACAATGTTGTGTTCTGCTGTACAGCAAAGTATTTTTGAACCCACCCACTCAGAATGAGGAGTCATCATAGTCACTGCCCAAACCCTGTCTCTTCTTCACCACCTGGTTTACAGCTTTTTTAGTTGGTGTTCGACTGTTGGGGGCGAAAAAAAAACTGCTTCTGCGGAGTAGTTTACCGGATGCCAGGTGAGATGACTTGAGAGCACTTCTACCTCTGCCACTTACTTCATTTTGCACCCTAACTTTTTAGTTAAAAACAGGCATTCCTGTCTTGGCCTGTCTTGGATTTCTTGTCTCCAGAGAAAACCTTAGAGCGGCCCTCAGTTTGGAGCCAGTGCCACCCAGCTTTTGGCCTATTAATAGCAGGAACTTGCAGTTGGGAAACAGCGTTTGTGTGCCAGACACTGATGCGCCCTTCACACAGGTGCTCGTTTAATCCAACGAAGTTTCAGAGGTAGAAGTAGATACTGTTATTGGGGGAGCTAGGATTCCACTCCAAACTCCAGAGTAAACTTTCTCAACCACTATACTGAATCCTGAATAATCCTCAGGAATTTTATTCAGGCATCTTGTTTCAGCTGTTCTGTGCAAATCAACTTTTTCAGCTCTAACTTGCACAAAAATTAACATCTCATTTAGTTGAATAGTAAATGGCCATGGTGTTTGTTCCTACTAACCATTGAATTTGGGGGGAAGAAAGAATGTAGGCTTGAATGACTCGTACTTAGAAAAGAAACATAAGGAATTCTTTTTGGGGAAGGTGATTTCTTAAATCGATATGTCGTGGCCTGTCGCTTAAACCAAAGTAGTTTACCATTACGCTTTATATAGTCTAAGCTATTCAGTGGCTGCAGTGCAGTATCTGCCATCATGTTCACAGCGTCCGCAAGTCAAATTTGTCTTATATTTTAACCTGTTTTCAGAATTCCCCCTAAGAATTGATGGCCTAGTTTGAAACTTTCTGCAGGATTTATGAGGCAGCCATTGTGCACTTGCAACATTTCCCTATAATAAATTAAGCAGTTTGTCCTATAATCAAAGCTAAATAGTTTTCTTTACTGTATTTAGAAAATGTAGATCTGTATGGGCTCTTTTTTTTTTTTTTTAATCTAGCACAATACTTAGCACATAATAGGAGCTCGATTTTAACATTTGTTGAACTGAACTGAGGCACTCACACAGGATTATTGTTTTCATGGCTCTCTTCCATCAGGTGCCTTAGTCCACACTGCACTTTCCCCCTGCGGGAGGTTGTTAGGAACAACTGGTTGTAATATTTCAATCTGCTGAGGAGCAAATGCAACATATTGGGGTTAGATGTGGAACTCTTTAACCTCTGATCGAAATGAAGTCATCAGGTGTTCAAGTTTAATGAAACCTTAAAGAGCACAGGTCCAAACCTCCTTAATGGCAATTTGCATTTGGAATTTGTTCTGTGCTTTCAAAAGACTTTTACATCTGTTATCGCGATGGACTTTGACATAACCCTGTGTGTCATAACTTAGTTTAAGTGTGTAGTGTAGGAATAGATGTGAAATTCCAACTATCATAACTGTGAATATGGCCTGTAAAAGAAAGAAGGCTACAGTGTGAATAGAAGGGTATCTTTGTCCCAGTTTCATTAAATTATATGTTAAAGAACTCCTAAACTTCTAAAGGATTTTTTTTTAATTTGTTCATTTCTCAAAAATTTTCTTTATTCTGTGCCAGCTGTTCATCCAGGCACTGGGGCCACAGTGCCCGTCCACAAGATAGGATAGGCAGGATCCTACTCATTGACGGTCTAGGAACCTGTTGACTGGAGGAGACGCCACCTCCTGGTGTGTGCCTACTACATGTAGTGCCTGGCACAGGGCGAGCCCTCACTAGATAATTTTGCTGCTGAATAAAGTTTGGGAGCAGGTCTGTCCTCTTAGATTGATAAGCAGATCTAGTGGGTTTTTATCAAGTGCAGACATATGTCTGTTCATTTTTTAACATCCTCACTATTAATTTTACTGAGAGAGCCTTGTTTGTAGAGAGCTGCTAAAACAACTAAGATCCTGTTCTCAAAGTCATAGAACTACAGATTTTTTTCCTTTAGCAACAGAAGCATTGTTTAAGTAGATTGAATCTCTATACCAAAATTTGCTTGGGGCATTCTTTTTAAAAATTAAAATTGCTGAAAGTTTCTAACCTCGGAAGGCTCTGGCCTACCATTCATACCTTGTTAGAAACACATAAAGCTGTATGCAGGCAGAAGGAGAAAACCCTTTGCTTTTATAAAACACTTTGATGAAGAGACTGTCTTTTGTCAAAGAGCTGAGTTGGCACAGTGAGGACACTGACAGTGGTCTCTGAGGGTGAGATCCTTTCTGGGACAGCAGGAGCCTCCTGTGCAGGTAATGATGGTGCTACCTCTGAAATGTGCCCCTGAGAACAAGGTGAAAAGACTTAAGAGACTGGGTTTTCTTTTAGACCAGCTGCTATTTTAATTGTCATTTGGTGGGCTGTGCAAGCTTAGAATAAGGATTCGGGTTTCTACTATACAGTTCAGCAAATGAAATCTTAGTTTAAAGGAATCCTAAGATTTCTACTTCTTTTTAAGAGGAGTACATTTTCCATGTGAGCAACTAATTTGCTGAATCACTGGTCATTAAAACTGACACCATCATTTTTCTTGATGTTTATATTCAGGTTTTTTGCTTTCCCAATTGTAGTAACGTTGGCAACAGGGGTTGCACAGAAGCATCACCAAATGATGCATTTGTTTTGGTAATAGGAAAAGCTTTCAGCCTTAATGTTATTGAATTACTGCTAGAGACTACAGCTAACATGGGAATATGTCGTCCTCGTGTTTTTTAAAAAACTGAAGTAAAATAAGAAAAATGTAATAGCAGTGGGATTTAAAGATTTCAGAATTCTGGAAGGAAGATCTTTTTTAAAAAATCACTTTGCCTAGAGCATAGGGCTGAGTAGAATATCTGTTTAAAGCTAACAGTTTACACTGTTAAAATAGATTATTATCACTTGCAAAGACTGATTAGTGGAAGAATATTGAACATGAAGGTATTGAAAAGTTGCGGTTCTCAAGCCTGCAGTAAATCTGTGGTATTTTTAGTGGCTGCCTACGCCAGTTCAGTAGGATTTAGAAAAGGCAACCTCTTAATGAAAATCCTTATTGTAAGGTGAGATGAACAGGTGCATAAGGCTTCAAAACTATCTTGTTTCCTTTTCTTTTATATGTTAATTAAAAATAAAAGACATTTATTCTCCCATTCCCCCCGCTAATTTTTTAGAAAACCTTCTTGGGCTTACTGCCAGCTTTTGGCTTCTTTTGGTTATGGAAGCCAGATGCTACACAACAGGAAATAAACTTTTTTTTTTCCTTAAGACCAAAAAAGACTCTTGTCTGTAAACTAACAGATGAAGTAATATCCTGTTATACAGTGTGGCTTCACAGACACTTTCTTGTAGTTGAGACTTGTTTCGCCAGGATTCTGTCCTAAACATCCTATGAAATATTTAGGAGACTGAGACTTCAGGTTACTGAGCCAGGCTGGGGCTTTGTTTAACTAGAAATAAGGATTGCGATAAGGACAAGTCTCAAATTCTTCTCTGTTTGCTGTTTACTAGAAGAGTGCTATACTTGGCATCTCTTTCTGCAGCAGCAGGAAAAGGAAAGTTGTTCCTGGCTGGTATTAAGTAGCATAGGTAGTTTCCTAACTGAGGAAAATAGCTGAAGTGGTCTCAAGTAAGTCTTTATTCTGGAAGCAGTTTTGGCTCAGGTTTTGATTGCTAGATAAGAATATCTTTGGTGAGTCTCGGGTCCTTCCCAGTGAGGAATTACTCACCGCTTTACAGCAGGCCAAGAGAGACTTAAGTAATGTCTAGGTAATGTTTATATGCTTTGTCCTTAGTAATTCATCGTGGTGGTTCCTGTGTGGGGCTATGTATACACATTGCCTACCCTCTGAGTACAAAATAATTATTTCTGGAACGTCTCAGCTGTACTTAGTTCCTTTTTCACTTAATGAAAACAAGATATTAACTTGCCTGGGGTTGTAGATGCTTTCACTGGCAGCGCAGGCAGTAAAAGCCAAAGAGCTTAACTCTAGTTTCTCATTGCCATCCAGGGAAACAAGTGAAAAGATTAAGTACCTCAGCTAGGAAGATTTGTACTCCCTACCTTAAACAAAGAAGTATATGGACATCTCTGTCAATAGACTTAAAATTGTGTGGCTATGGATAATAGAGAATTGGGATGATGGTGAAAGTTAGAATTGACAGTGGTTTATCTTTTGCTTGTGACTCACCATGTGGATTTAGTCAGGTTGATTAGCATCGGCTAACTACCTTGAAAAGATATAAAAAATTAATGTCTCTTAAATGCTTTGAATGGTTTGTAAAGGGTTTTATGTCTTGTGAATACAAGATGTTATTTCATAGACTTGATATCTGAAGCCTTAAGTTCATTAGTAGACATTGTTAATATTTAAATCACAAGAGAATGTATTTTAACACCTATCTAACAAAAGTATAAGGTTTTATTTTAAATGGGTGTAAAATGTTTTAAAATAGTGGTGTTTGGTGGGTTTTGCGGCTTTGTTTTTTCCTAAGGAGGGAAAACTAACCAAGCACAATGCTAATTATGCACTCAGATGGACAGTACCAGGTAACAAAGGTGGTTGCTTTTCTTTTACCACTTATTCTAGGTTAAGTTTTTTTGTTGTTTTTTTTTTTGCGGTACGCGGGCCTCTCACTGTTGTGGTCTCTCCCGTTGTGGAGAACAGGCTCCGGACATGCAGGCTTGCGGCCACGGCTCACAGGCCCAGCTGCTCCGCGGCATGTGGGATCTTCCCGGACTGGGGCATGAACCCGTGTCCCGTGCATCGGCAGGCGGACTCTCAACCACTGCGTCACCAGGGAAGCCCTAGGTTAAGTTTTAATATTGGTGTAAAGAATAATGTTAAACCTTATTTGTCAGCCTCTAAAAATTGTTTTAAAATCATATGTGGCGAGGTTCCCTGTTTTCATAATGAGTAATAATAAGTATATTTTTGACACTAAGTGAAATGACTTTCCATCATACTTAGAATAAAATATAAACTTTCTTTCCCGTGGCCAATAAAATTTTGTGTGATCTGATCCCTGCCTACTCCTCCAGCTTGCATACCACTCTCCTGCAGTGTGCTTCCGTCACACTGGCTTTATGTTGGGCTGTGCAGTGTGCCAGGTTCTTTCCCGTCTTAGGGCCTCTGCCTGGTGTTTACAAGGTGATATCCTCCTCCTTCAAACTTTAGCTAAAACATCTCCTAAGAAAGACTTTCCTTGTGACCTCCCTTTCTGAAGTAGATCCTTTGTACATTAATACCACACCCAGAGAGGTTTTTTCCTTTTTCTCTCTTGCATACCACATGCAGTTGATTAACAAATCATTTTAGCTCTACATTCAAAACATATCCAGAATCCTACACCTCTATTCATCTCCATCTCTGCCACCGTAGTCTAAGCCACCACCTTCTCTCACCCAGATGATTGCAATATCCCTGTCACACTCCCTCCACCTTCGTCCCTTTCCATCTATTTATACAACAGCCAGAGAGAGTGATCGTATGAAAAGCCTTCACTGGGTTCCATGGAGCCCCTCTTTGTCTCCTACTGCCACACACACACACACCCACACACCACACACACACCCACACACCACACACACACACACACACACACACACCCCACACACACACACCCCTCAGGCCTCATTGGCCTCCTTATTAGCCCCAGTCATGCTTGCCAGGTTTGCCTCTGCCTGGAATTCCGGTCCCCTAAGTAGATCTACGTGGGTCACGTATTCAGTTCCTTCACATCTTGAGTCTTATGTCACCCTTGTCGCCTGTTCTTTTTATATATATATATATAAATTTATTTTTGGCTGTGTTGGGTCTTCCCTGCTGCACGCAGGCTTTCTCTAGTTGCGGTGAGCGGGCGCTACTCTTAATGGCGGTGCACAGGCTTCTTATTGCAGTGGCTTCTCTTGTTGTAGAGCACGGGCTCTAGGCACACGGGCCCAGTAGTTATGGCACACGGGCTTAGTTGCTCCGTGGCATGTGGGATCTTCCCGGACCAGAGATCGAACCCGTGTCCCCTGCATTGGCAGGCGGATTCTTAACCACTGTGCCACCAGGGAAGCCCTTGTCACCTGTTCTTAAATTTCAACCTCCCACATCCATACTCTTCCTGCCCCCTTTCTTCTTTTTTTTTTTCTTTAGCACTTTTTGCTATCTAGTATATATTTTTTTCATGCTGTTTCTCCCAATAGAGTATAAGCTCCATGAAGGCAGGGAATTTTTTAGCTGAGTTTATTCCTGTATCCCCAGAACAGTGTCTGCTATTATTGAATTATGCATACATGTATGGATGAACAGTGTTTATCACAGTTTGCAAGTTTATTTACTTACTTGCTGTCTGCCTTTCCCCATTAATCTGGGAGTGTCAGGAAAGCAGGAAATTCATCCATTTATTCACCATTCTAGCCAAATCTTAGCATGGTGCCTAGCAACAAAATCATTCATTTGTGAATCAATGAATACCAATAATAACTTTGCCTGTGTATTGCAGCTTAGTTTGTAAAGTAAGTAAATTATTTCATTTGATTTTCAGAATCATATTGACAGGACAGTCATCTCTCTACACAAAACACTAAATGTAGGGACTATATTGAAAGTTAACCTGGTAAATGGCAATCAGAACTGGACCCCAGACCTTCCTACTCAGTTCAGTGCATTTCCCACTATATCAAAGGACCTCTCAAAGAAATTTACTATGCAGATAAGTGTTTCAGTCACCTATGTTAGAACTATTGTCCTTTTTTTGTATCACTAAATTTTTATTTCTGGGATTTATAACAAATCCTGTCTTACGTGCCTATATGCCTAAGAAGAGAGAGCTTTGAAAAATAAGGTTTAGAAAAGAAATATGCTTCTTTGCTAAATGAAAGTATGAGCCATGACTGAGTTACCACACAAACTGTACTTCTGCTTTGCTTATCTGGTTTGCTCATCTTGGAGAAGGACATGAAGAGAAACAGATAAAAATGAGAGAGACCTGTGGCAATGTTCTTATCACTGATGTATCAATAGTTTTCCTTTTTGTGACTTAATTTTTAGTCCACTTAGGAGGCCAGGATCTGTAACAACACACTTTGCTTTGACAGTTGCATTCACAGCAGCCAGATTCCTGGGAACTTTAGAGACTATTGAAAGGTTTGCCTGTACTTTGGCTTAACAGTCCATCCAGAAAAGTAGACAATCAGGATATGATTAAGTCCAGTCCATTAGCAAATAATTATGATCTCAGATGTCACAATCCTGAATGATCATTCCTAAAGAAATGAATATCACTATTCTTCACGTCTTACAAGTAAGGGTACATCAAGAGTACATTACCTAGTAAAAGGCCCTAATACAACCGACTTTTAAGTAGAATCCAGGTTTCCTTCTGTGCCATTCCACCTTCCATTGGGATCTGACTTAAACTTTATATGTGGGGTTAGGTCTTGTTTCATTCTTAAAATAAAGGACTGGGTTATGTAAAATGTTAAGGTGAGATCATTTGCACTATTCTAAGATTTACTTGTTGTGCTAGATCTCCAACTTGCTGCTGAGCTTGGGAAGACATTACTGGATCGGAACACAGAGCTGGAGGATTCTCTTCAGCAGATGTACACAACCAATCAGGAGCAGTTCCAGGAAATTGAGGTAATTTACTCAGCGGGAGAGTTACCTTTGAGGTGTGGCCTGTCGCTGCTCTAGCGCCAATTGTATTCTACTAAAATAACACTTGGAATTAAAAGCGGTGTTTAATTTCTAATATACACTTTTTTTAGAATAAAGAACCATTGGGAAGTGTGTGGAGGTTGACTTTTACTTTCTTTAAGCTTTCCCAACATGTAAGTCTGCTGTGATGAGAGAAATTTCTCTCTTCACCCTTGGTGAAGTGTACTAGAAGTAAATGGTGCAGTATTTACAAGTATGTGAAGCAAAGTAAAGCTGTGAATATTATACTTAGTTTTTCACTTTTTTCTTTTTAAAATGAATGATGCAATATTTGAGATATGCGAAGAGGTACAAGAGAATAATACAATGAACACCCGTGTATCCACCAAGCAGATTAAGAAAGAAAACCATCCACATTGTTGAGACTCCCTCTATAACCCCTCCTTGGCTGCATCCCCTCCCCCTAACAAACACCATCCTAAATTTGATGAAAGATTTAAAAATTGTAGTACCGCATTTCGTAATATGAAAGATGCTAGATTGCCAGATTAAAATGGAGGTGCTGTCTTGTAAATAGTCCCATTAAAGTAGCCCAGTTATGTGTAGGTCAGGTGACTGTAAAGATGCTAGTTATGGATATTAACCAAACAGTTGTCCTATTAGAACACTTCATGCCCCAAACTACCATCCCACCCCAAAAAGCATTGCACTTAAATTACAGCTCCTTCTCCTCAAATTGGTGCAGTAGAACCAGGACTCTTATGTCTATGTGCAGAAAAATATAAAAGACCTTAGAACACAGAAGCCATTCATCATGATCAGAACTTACTGAGCTCTGATTATATATGGAACCAGGTGCTAGAAATGCAAAGACGTGGAATAACATTGTCCTTGACTTCAATCAAAATTACACAGATTTCAGTTTTTGAATACAAATAAGCCTATCATCAAAACTAAGACAAATTTATTATTTCAGTATCCTTAATTTTACATAGTAACCATAATTAAGATGCATACAGTAGATTCCCCTCCCCCCTTCATCAGGATTTATGAATTTAGCCAATGATGTGACTGAAATATACCTTTATAATTCTAGGAAGGTGTATCTTATAATGATATTGAAGTCACCAGCTATCATTTTTGGTATATTCTATATCAGAAGAGCATAGAACATGCCATACCCAAAATGGAATAGAATTGGGCAGAAACCTAAAAATGCAGGAAAACCAGGCATTTTAAAACTATTAAACTAGCCAAATGTCATACATGATCAAGGAACTCATTCCTGTTTTGCTTCATAGACGTCGTTTTTCAACTCATTGGAAAATTTCATAGAGTGGTCCTAGGGCATATACATGAAGATCACCGCATACCGTGAGGTACATTTATTTGTATTTGGGTAGAAACATAGTCTTAATACATTGTATTGATGTTTTCCTTGAAAGCACCTATAAATCACTATAACTCAATACTATAATGCTTATTTTAGCACATTTTTCCAAATATAGATGAAAAAAGTCCAAATATTTGTATAATTAGAGAATGATGCCTATTTGTTACTATAGGAGATGACAAACACAGTTACTTTATGATCTAAGTTACCTGTCTTTCTACCTTTATTTTCTTTTCTGTGGTATTGAAGATGATTATTGAAACAGATCATTGATATTCTGAAAAAAATCCAAAGATCTTTGAAGAGTCTCCAAATCTACAAATAATACTCCACTATCTAAAGTCTTCTGTAAGATTTTTTTTTCCTTAAAAAATGTTTGTAATCAAGCTTTTACATGGATGTGGTCCCTTGGCCCCTGCAGTCACCTCTCCCCAACCCCCAATTCTTATAAGATGTTGAAAAGCATAATAAAAATGAAGTATCCAGGTCAGACCTTAATGATTAAATAAATATACAATTAAATGTATGTATAAAGCTAATTAAATAAATTTAGCCTGGATTATTTCCAGAAACATTTCCATGGATCTCTTGTTTCTGTAACAGAGCACGTGGTCCACTGGTTCATAGATCCAAGCATTGTAGCCTTCAACATTTCACTCTTTATCCAAAGCTGTTTTTTGACTAAGAACAACACTGTCTTAGATTTCTTCTCTGCCATTACGGCTGGCTTTCTTCTTTCTTTCTTTTTGTAAATCACTTCCTGAAAGTCAATAGGAATGGGATGAAACAGGGAGATGAAATGGCAGTTCTGGCTAAGCCCGCTTATCAGCCAGAGGCCTCCCACAGACCAGCCTTACTGCCTGTTTGGTTCACACCTGGGCCCAGGCAGACTTGCAGATCACAACAGACTTCCAAAGTCTCCCTCCAGTAGTCTACAACAAGGAAAGCCTGACGCTCTTGTAAAAGTAACCAGGCAGTTGAAGAACCTAATTCTGTACTAAAAGATGACCCTTGCAATAGGTATAGTGCCTCTTATCATTATATCCTTTCAGAGCCCCCTAAACTTTATAAGGACTCTTTCCTTAACTCAAACCTTATGTTTTTTTTTTCTCTTTTTTTGAAATATACATACAGAAAAAGGCACAAATGCTAAGTATATAGTTCAGAGAATTTTCATAAACATACCCATGCAGCCAATACCCAGATAAGAAATGAGAACATTATCAGCTCTTCCAGTCACCACACCCCCTAAACAGCACTCTAACACCCTAGATTAGTTTAGCCTGTCTTTGAACTTTACACAAATGGAATCACTTGTACAAGTTTTAAACTGACTTCTTAGAATGTTTATTGGGAGTTTTCCTGATTTGAAAAGTAATACATGATCATTTTTTAAATTTAGCAAAATATAGTTGAAAACCAAAAAGTAAGCTCTTATCCTACCAACCCAGAGAAATTTTAAATCAGCCAGAAAATGGTCTTGGAACAAGCTACTCTGAGTAGATGAAGAATGTGCAGAACCAGTGAAAACGCTAGGATAAAATCCCCAAAACTATACAAAATTAATGCACAGAAATCTCTTGCGTTCCTATACACTAATGATGAGAAATCTGAAAGAGAAATTAAGGAAACACTCTCATTTACCACTGCAACAAGAAGAATAAAATACCTAGGAATAAACCTACCTAAGGAGATAAAAGACCTGTATGCAGAAAACTATAAGAAACTGATGAAAGAAATTAAAGATGATACAAACAGATGGAGAGATATACCATGTCCTTGGATTGGAAGAATCAACATTGTGAAAATGACTCTACTACCCAAAGCAATCTACAGATTCAATGCGATCCCTATCAAATTAACAATGGCATTTTTCACAGAACTAGAACAAAAAATTTCACAATTTGTATGGAAACACAAAAGACCCTGAATAGCCAAAGCAATCTTGAGGAAGAAAAATGGAGCTGGAGGAAGCAGGCTCCCTGACTTCAGACTATACTACAAAGCTGCAGTAATCAAGGCAGTATGGTATTGGAATAAAACCAGAAATATAGATCAATGGAACAGTATAGAAAGCCCAGAGATAAACCCATGCACATATGGTCACCTTATCTTTGATAAAGGAGGCAAGAACATACAATGGAGAAAAGACAGCCTCTTCAATAAGTGGTGCTGGGAAAACTGGACAGCTACATGTAAAAGAATGAAAGTAGAACACTCCCTAACACCATACACAAAAATAAACTCAAAATGGATTAAAGACCTAAATGTAAGGCCAGACATTATAAAACTCTTAGAGGAAAACATAGGCAGAACACTCTGTGACAAGTCACAGCAAGATCCTTTTTGACCCACCTCCTAGAGAAATGGAAATAAAAACAAAAATAAACAAATGGGAACTAATGAAACTTAAAAGTTTTTGCACAGCAAAGGAAACCATAAACAAGAGGAAAAGACAACCCTCAGAATGGGAGAAAATATTTGCCAACGAAGCAACTGATAAAGGATTAATCTCCAAAATATACAAGCAGCTCATGCAGCTCAATATCAAAAAAACAATCCAGGGGCTTCCCTCGTGGCGCAGTGGTTGAGAGTCTGCCTGCCGATGCAGGGGACACAGGTTCGTGCCCCAGTCCGGAAAGATCCCACATGCCGCGGAGCGGCTGGGCCCGTGAGCCATGGCCGCTGAGCCTGCGTGTCCGGAGCCTGTGCTCCGCAATGGGAGAAGACACAACAGGGAGAGGCCTGCGTACCGCAAAAAAAAAAAAAAATCCAACCCAAAAATGGGCAGAAGACCTAAATAGACATTTCTCCAAAGAAGATATACAGATTTCCAACAGACACACGAAAGGATGCTCAGCATCACTAATCATTAGAGAAATGCAAATCAAAAGTACAATGAGGTATCACCTCACACTGCTCAGAACGGGCATCATCAAAAAACTCTACAAACAATAAATGCTGGAGAGGGTGTGGAGAAAAGGAAACCCTCTTGAACTGTTGGTGAGAATGTAAATTGATATGGAGAACAGGATGGAGGTTCCTTAAAAAACTAAGAATAGAACTACCATACGACCCAGCAATGCCACTACTGGGCACATACCCTGAGAAAACCATAATTCAAAAAGAGTCATATACCGCCATGTTCATTGCAGCTCTATTTACAATAGCCGGGACATGGAAGCAACCTCAGTGTCCATCAACAGATGGATGGATACAGAAAATGTGGCACATATATACAATGGAATATTACTCAGCCATAAAAAGAAACGAAATTGAGTTATTTGTAGTGAGGTGGATGGATCTAGAGTTGGTCACACAGAGTGAAGTAAGTCAGAAAGAGAAAAACAAATACCATATGCTAACAAATATATTTGGAAACAAAAACAAAAAAAATGGTTCTGAAGAACCTAGGGGCAGGACAGGAATAAAGGCGTAGATGTAGAGAATGGACTTGAGGACACGGGGAGGGGGGAGGGTAAGCTGGGACGAAGTGAGAGAGTGGTATATACACTACCAAATGTAAAATAGATAGCAAGTGGGAAGCAGCCGCATAGCACAGGGAGATCAGCTCGGTGCCTTGTGACCACCTAGAGGGGTGCGATAGGGAGGGTGGGAGGGAGGGGATATGGGGATATATATATATGTATAGCTGATTCACTTTGTTATACAGCAGAAGCTAACCACTGTAAAGCAATTATATTCCAATAAAGATGTTAAAAAAAAATCCCCCAAACTGTGACTCATTATGGAAATAGACAACTAGGAAACTGTGAAAGGATATTTTCTCAGTGGAACTACAAGTATGCTTTCAAAGACTGTTAACAGGTTTCATACAGTCCTCATAAAAATTAGTATTTTGTTAGGCATTGTTTTTAATGTAAAAAAAAGATTAAACGTTGAAAGTAATGATTGGCTTCAGAGATGCCTATAACCTGTGTGGCTTTTACTTAGCGTCTAATTTTTCAAGATTCTAGAGCAAGTTTTTCTCTCCTGAATGAGGGGGTGGAGAGAAGCTTTGCAGAGTAATGAGATCTGACACATCAGACACAATCGGATTCTCGTAAAGTTTTCTACAATTGTGTGAGCAGCCCACAGCCTTGTGTTTCTGTTGCTTCTCTGCTTGGAAACCTGCATTATCCCCACAGGAGTCAAAGAAGTCTGGCCTTAGAGGTGTCCCTTCTTTCAAAAGCTCATGTCATCCTCGGAAATTTTAAAGCATTTTGTGCTTCCCCTATGACATTTATCGATATTCTATTATATATTACACTTATTTCTTGATTTGTTTTATTCTGTTTCTCTCCCCCCGCCACCTCCCCATTTTCCGTTGCAACATTGAAGGCTGTTGCTGTGTTTATTCATAGTCTTTGGAACATAGTAGGTAATCACTGAATACCTGTTCAAATCAGTATCTTAACAGAAGACAGGTAAGCAGTTTACCAAGCACTTCCTAAACTGTGGGTTTCCACCTCCGGAGATTTTGAAAGGATGTGGAAGGAGCTCTGGCCTCAGTGTTAGGATGTTCAGACTTAAGCCCTTAATTCTATAGCAAATAGCTGGACTTTAGGCCTGTGAATTACCTCTCAGATCCTGTTTGCTCTGCTGTGTAATGGTGATAAGAATGCTTGCATGACATTGGTACAGAGTTGTTCTGAGGTGATGAGATTATGTGTGTGTATATATTTTGGACAGTATAAATTGTTGCACAGTTTATCCATGTGTTTTAAGGATTTTAGTAATGAAAGAATCTTAATTCTGAAAAAAATAAATCCTTTTCAATTATTGGAAAATAGATCTTAAGAACAAGCCAAGCTTTTAATAGTGAGATTATAGGTGGTTTTTATTTTCATATTCATACTTTTTACTTTTTTCCTAAATTTCCTTCAGGGGAAATATAATATTTTAATCGGGAAAGAAGTTTTTCAAAGGTAATGGGAAATATTTCTTCAGTATTGTGGAAGGTCATTTCGATACTAAATTCAGAGGATTTGGGCTGTAATCCTTAATATAAGAATAATCCCAACACTGCATAAAAGCTGAATTTCCATTCCATTCCTTATGAGTTTTTAGTTTGGTTGTGTCTGTCTTTTCCAGCATTCCAGGCCAGGGTTCTACAGTTGCAAACAGGTGTTAATAGAATCCTGCTGGCCTTTTCAAAAGTTTGCCTCAGTTGTAAAGGTGGCCTATTTATAGCTTTTTTACATAACCTGAACCTTTTACTCCTAGTTGAGGTGACATTCTGTACAAATTCTAAGACAAGTGGGAGATAACCCATGGAACTTAAACTTTGACACTCTTGCCTATAAGTGGACATTTTTGCCTGTGTTTTTGCTACCCCCATGTTCCCCTCCCTCCACTGTTTAGCTTAAATATCCCCTCATCACCCACCCCTGTTTAATATGACAAATACTTTTGTACTCGATCTCTTTTTGGCACTTGAATTTTAGGATCTTGTCAGTCCAGACAGGTTCATTTGAGGCTATGATCAAAGATTCTGAATTGAGAAAACCAGAACATGAGAAGCATAGCCATACCTTTAAATGAAGGGTAGAAAATAAGCTAACCCATTTCCTTGTAGAATCAGAAAAAATTTGATTAAATACTAATTTGAAGTTTTAGAGGCCAAGCCTTAAAGCAATGTCTGACTACATGGATTCTGATTCTCTGGCCTCACATCAATACTTGCTGAGAGAGCTAAAAATTTTTCTTTTAAGTTGCTGACCAATTTAGTCAGATTTCTTTGTTAGGTAACCTATCACAGATTCTTGGAGAAGTGAAGGGCTTTTCTGATTAGTTTTGATTTAATCATAATAAGATTAAACTCCTACCACGTGAAAGCAAGCTTCCTGCCATTCTTTAGATTGTCCTTAAAGCCAAGTCCTCTAAGACCAAAATATCACAAGTTCTTCCTAAATGGTTTCATTGTGGTTTTTATCCCCTACAGGTTTTTATATATCAAATGAGGGGGACCTACTGCAGTTTTCTAAACAGCCTCTTTGTACTTATTTACACATTGACTTATTTCCTTTATGTCGGCCACGACTCTAATTTGAATATTATATCTTTAAAAAGGGACACATCTTGGGGCCCATGTAAGAGAGACTGGTAAAAAATGTCTCTTTCAGATTGCTGAGGTATACCTGTGCCATGGGAATAAACACAGAGAAATTGTCCATAAATGGAGCAAGAGGGGAAAGAATTAGTATCTATTAGGGCCTTTTCCCAAAAGGGCTATAGCCAAAGCCATTCTCAAACTCTTTGAAAGAAGGCTCTCGACATTCCAGCAGTCTGAGTTGTGGTACCAAGCATGATGAGCTGTTGTGAAGAGAGGTCTAGAAATTGCCATTAGCCAGTATTTTTCAGTCCCTATTGTGTATCAAGAATTGTGCTAAATGGACTAGATGTATAAGAGCCTTACCTTCTTCAAGGAGGGTTAGGAAGACTATGACATTAACAAGTAAGCAGTTTGGTTGTTTATTATTAAGTGTGAAGTGTTTTGAGGGAAATTAATAGAGTGCCTTGGGAGTGGTGTTGCTTTAGACGGGGTGGTCTAGAAAGGCTTCTGAAGCCTCTATGTTTGCATGGAGGCCTAAAGGATAATCTTGAGTTTTTTGGCCATCTTTGTGCTGTGGATCCCTTTGGCTATCTCGTGACTCTAAGATGAACCTCTTAAAATACATAAAATACATAAAATTACAGAGGGAATCGGTTATATTGAAATGACTATCAAAATATTGAAAAAATAAATTTGTGATATATTAATGTGTTTATTAATTCATTAAATACCAAGATCTAATAGCAATCTAAAAACTGTCATTTCAAATAGTAATGAGGTAAGTCAAGATTTCTGCAGCCACTATTCATGTGCTATTGGAAACATCTGTGATTCCTGTAAGTGATGAAGTCCTAAGTACTCCTCATACTACTGGTGGTTTGTTGCCTCCATTCATAATTGAAGAAAATGCTAAATTTCAGTTAGAAGTTAGTGAAAATGAAGGTGTAACTTTTCTCAACCCGTGGACCTCAGGTCAAGGGCTGCTGGATTAGATGGAGCCAGCCAGGAAAGGCGAGGCCCCTGGGAGAGGGGAGATTGGGTAATAAAGGCCCTAAAGGAAGGGGGAACTTGCCTTAAAGGGAGGCAACTCCACAATTTCAAGATAAAGGTACCCCCTGAGGGTGAAATAAGGACTACATATGAAGCTGGAAAAACCATTTAAGAGATGGGAAAATGTTAACACTAAAACATATTAAGGAATTGTTGGGGTTTTTTAAAGTGTGATTGGAATTGTGGTTAAAATGAGGTCTTATTGCTTAGAAATATATAAATATGTATACTTAAGATGTCTTGGATTTGCTTTAAATTGATTGGGGAATGAGGGGAGTGGAAAAGTAGAGATGAAACAAGATTGTGTATTGATAATTATGAAGCTGGATATGGATAGATGAGGGTTCATTAAACCATTTTTCTGCATTTATATATGTTTGAAATTATCCATTTTAACAAGTTTTTTTTTTGCTGTACGTGGGCCTCTCACTGTTGTGGCCTCTCCCGTTGCGGAGCACAGGCTCCGGACGTGCAGGCTCAGTGGCCATGGCTCACGGGCCCAGCCGCTCCGCGGCATGTGGGATCTTCCCGGACCGGGGCACGAACCTGTGTCCCCTGCATTGGCAGGCAGACTCTCAACCACTACGCCACCAGGGAAGCCCCATTTTAACAAGTTTTTAAAATGCAGTAGATAAGATTAGCCACCTGTAGAGAATCAGTATTTGGGTGGACTGAGAATTTAGGAAGGAGTACTCAATTATATAAGTAGTATATAATTTCAGGGAATTATGATTGTAGGAACATGTCAAAATACAACATGATAAAGAATGCTGTTGCGATACAGTTAAAATATAGCCTAATTTTTGTGAATAACTGCAACTAAATTAAATCCTAAGAAGGGAAATGGTATACATTAAGCTTAAGAATCATTTCGATCCAAGTGAATGTTTATGTCTCCTGGACCCAAGAGAAAGAGAGACATTGGGTTGGGGGAGGGGAGGCTTCCAGCATTTTCTATGTCCAAGATCAACATTTCTCTAATAAGTGTGATCCATGGACACTTGCACTAACATCACCTGGGGTTTTTACTAAAAATGCAGAATCCTGGCTCTACCCCAGTCTCATTGACTCAGAATTTTAGGGGAAAGGGGCCCAGATTCCTATACTTCAATAAATCCCCCAGTTGAATTTTAGCACATGTAAAGTTTGAAAACGCATAACTGTAGATAAGGATGAAATAGCTACTCTTATCGAGCAATTTTACCATTTGCGAGATACCATGCTGAACCCTTCCCTCATATTAACCTCACAGCAACCTTGTGAGGTAGGTGATGAGGAAATCTCACCTTAGAAAAACTAAGTTACTTACGGGAGGTCACCCAGTTAGCAATGGCAAAGTAGGACTTCAAACCAAATTCCAACCCCACAGCCTGTGCTCTTAGCTTCTGTGCTGCTGCCTCCCATCAGACCATCTCTCTTCTCTGATCCTGTGCCCACCAAGACTTGGCGTCCCACCTGCCCTCTGTGGGGCAAATGTGTCCTACGGAGGATGTGACTGTTCCAATCACTAGGCAGGGACAGCTCCTGTGGTAACTTAATAATTAGTGTCTGGTCTGTGCATTAGACTTTCTTTAGGTTGTGAATCAGTCCCAAAGAATACTTGAGATCTTATACTTGACATAAAGTAGCTTGCAGAATTTCTGCAGCTATTATATACACTCCTATGTTCTAAACCTTTTTCTACTCCAGTATTCCGAAGAGATTGAAAACATTCCCTAGCAGTGACAGGAATCTACCAGAATATTGCCAGCCAGAGGGCAGGATTACAGGCACACTTCTAGGAGAAGCTGGTGGGGATTGAGGGAGTGAAGAATAAACATAGGCTTTTACAGGGGCTATGCTGCGTGCTCACTCCATCTCATTTAATACTTTCAATCCTACAAGGTAGGTACTAACGGATCCACAATTTATTTTCAGTTCTGAACCCGAAAAGCTCTGTAAAAACAAGATGTTTTTCTTAAGTAGGCAACAAGTTCATTTGACAGCAAACCCTGACCTGAACTCATGTGAGGCTGTTTATAATCTTTATTCATACTTTTGATGAGAATATCAATGCTTGATAACAGAGTGCTACCCAACCCTCGCTGGGATGTTATAAAGTGTGTGTTGCCTTCCTAAAATTTAAAGAATTTTCCAAAACACTCTTGGCCAAGAGTTTCAGATGAGAATTAAGTGTTTTCTCAACACATTGCTACCGAGCTATGTAACTAGTTTGAAAAAAGGCCTCATATACTTTTTTCAACTCTGCCACACCACTGCCATTTAAAGAGCCCATTGAAAGTCATATAGCCCTTTCTTTGAAAGAAGTCTGTGAAAGAAGTCTGTTAGCTTTGTAAATACTTGTATAGGTATGTAAGAGAAGCCTCAAGAAAAGTATTTTTAAAGTCATGTCTGGTCTATTACCATTTGGTCATTGGTAATGCTTCAGACCTACCTTTTTCCTCTTTCTGGTTTTGCTCCAGAGAAATATTGTGACTATTTCATTTGGAATATATACTGTCTTTCATCCTCTTCAGGTGGAGTTGAGTCGGAGGGGAAACAAGGAAACGTAACATTGAGGCATTAAGGTTGTGACTATTCCCCTTTATCCTTGGCCATTTAGAAAGCAGTCTTAGCGGTACCAAAATAAATAATCTGGCAAGTTTCTCACAAATAGGGAGGATTATGGTGACAACATTCTCACAGAATTAAAAGTATCTTTGAATAATATTAAGTTAAAATATCTTTTTCTGGTTAAATCAATACTTTCTCCCTGTTCTTTGTCCAGAATGTCTCACCCAGAGGGAAAAAAATTAAATTTTTTTCAAGCAAAAATCATCTAAAATCCTCCTCTTTAGGCTTTTCTTATGTCTATAAAACATATTTTTGTTTAAACATTGATCATGTATTCCATGCTTTTTCTCTTGTGGGATTATCGTGTCTCACTTAGATTTTCCTGTCAAATATTAATTTTATGTGTGTTTTGTGCTTTGTAAGAGTAGAAGAGCCTTATGATACACGAGATGTTGGTGAGCTTTAGGGAAACTAAGCATATAAAGGATGGCTTGTACTCAGTTCTTACTAAGGAAAGTAGTTTGAGATTTAAATTTCTTCTTTTCATAAAATAAACCTGTGGTATTGTGGTATAATGAAAATCATATATTTGACCTTTGTCCCCATGTCCTGGTGTAGCGCTCCTAAGTCCTTTGGGATTTCCTGATTGCCAGAGGGACCAACCACATGATTAGAGGGTTAGAGCTTTCAGCCCAATCCCCAGCCTCTGGAGAGGGGTCAGGGACTGGAGATTGAGTTCATTCACCAGTGGCCAGTGATTGAATGAATCATGTCTGTGCAGTGAAGCTGGGTTTCCGGGTTGGTGAGCACATGGATGTGCTGGGAGGGTGGTGCATCTGGAGAGGGCAAGAAAGCCCCGCACTGCTCTCCACCCCCATCCCTGCCCTACGCCTCTCTTCCCTTTGGCTGTTCCTTAGTTGTATTCTTTAGAATAAAGCAGTAAGTGTAAGTAAATCCCTTTCCTGAGTTCTGTGAGTCGTTTTAGCGCATTACTGAACCTGAGGGGAGGTCACGGGAGCCCCCAGATTTACAGCTGGTTGTTTGAATGTACGGGCGATCCCTGGGACTTGACAGCAGCGCCTGAATTGGGGGCGGTTCTGGGGGGCTGAGCCCTCATAGCTCCAGGAGTTAGTGCCAGAACTGAATTGAATTGTGGGATGCAGTTGGTGCTGGAATGCTGCAGGTATCTTATCTGTTTAACGTGTAAACTGGTCACAATCATCTCTTCCAGTATCTGACCAAGCAGGTGGAGCTCCTGCGGCAGATGAATGAACAGCACGCAAAGGTTTATGAGCAATTAGATGTCACAGCAAGGGAACTGGAAGAAACAAATCAAAAGCTCGTTGCTGACAGCAGGGCCTCACAGCAGAAGATTCTGAGGTAAAGTTTTTAGAATCCATTGAAGAAGCCCTAGGAGAAGTCATTTAGTATCAACTAGAATAGAACATGGCTGTAGTGGGTTTGGGTCAATATGGGGCAAGGTTTAATTTAATTCTCTGTGGAGAATAGAGATTAAATAGAAGTCTTTTCCAATTATGCAAGCCCAGTTTGAGTGGCTGGCAGCTAATCTCTCCTCACTGCTTACGCCCTTAATTTAATATGACAAGCAGCAACTGGCTTCTGTCTGTTCCTCACAGTCTGACTGAAACAATTGAATGCCTACAAGCCAACATTGATCACCTCCAGAGCCAAGTGGAGGAGTTGAAGTCATCTGGCCAAGGGAGGAGCCGGGGGAAGCATGACCGGGAGAAATCGGCACCCAGCTTCTCGTCTCTGAAAGAGCTGTATGACCTCCGCCAGTAAGAGCCTGCCTTTCCATGGCATTTGCAAGCAGGAGTGCATCTCGTGTCACTGACACATTCCGGATTCCAGCAGATTAAAAGTACCCTTTTAGGAAATGCCACTTGGCTATTAGACCACCGGTGGTTTGAACAAAACCACTTAATTTAAACATACAAATGATTGAGTTCTTGAGTATTAGTAATTCGGTGAACACTTATTTTTGAAAGTCTCGTGTATTTTAGTGCTTTTAATATGTTAAATCTTAATTTAAAATAAGGTGCAGTACTTCTGATATACTACAGATTTTGGGGTTGTATTTCACATTCCAGTGAAGAAAAAAATTGAAAATTCAGTAAAACAAAAATCCAGGCAAACAAGGTTTTTTTGCCTGCAGAAATGCCTTTACAATATAGAATTCTAAGATTGAATCTTTATTTAGGAACTATTTCTTTAGCACCTGTTGTAAGGCAGGTGCTAATGCCAGATGTGAGGAGTGGTAGGCAAAACAGACGAAGTTCCTGCCCTCGTGGACCCAGGCTTCAGTATTTTTTAAGACTGCCCAGGTGATTCTAATCTGCAGCCAACACTGAGCACCACTGGCTGTTCTGATTTCCTTGAACAGTATCAGTCATACAGCTGGTCTTTGGGAATGGATGTTCTGTAGTTTTTTTTTTTTTTTTTTTTTTGCGGTACGCGGGCCTGTCACTGTTGTGGCCTCTCCCATTGCGGAGCACAGGCTCCGGACGCGCAGGCTCAGTGGCCATGGCCCACGGGCCCAGCCGCTCTGCGGCATGTGGGATCTTCCCGGACCGGGGCACGAACCCGTGTCCCCTGCATCGGCAGGCGGACTCTCAACCACTGCGCCACCAGGGAAGCCCTGTAGCGTTTTTTTTTTTTTTTTTTACATCTTTATTGGAGTATAATTGCCCTGTAGTATTTTTAATGTTTAAAACAAAAATTAGTCACAGAACTTGTGTTTTCTCACGTGTTCATTTTAGCCACTGCTCTAGTGTGGAATAGGCAAAACATCATTCACATCACAGTTCCTCAAAAACAGGGAGTTGAAAAAAATCATCAGTCTCCCTCTTTGCATTCTCAGTTGACCTGTGTAATAGATTCTTTCAACATTTTCCCCAGGCACTTCGTGTATGATCATGTGTTTGCCGAGAAGATCACTGCCTTACAGCAGAGCCCTGATGAAGAAGAAAACGAGCATTTGAAGAAAACAGTGACAATGCTGCAGGCCCAGCTGAGCCTGGAGCGGCAGAAGCGGGCGACCGTGGAGGAGGAGTACGGGCTGGTGCTGAAGGAGAACAGCGAACTGGAGCAGCAGCTGGGGGCCGCGGAGGCCTACCGAACCCGTGTGCTGGAGCTGCAGGCCGACGTGGCGGAGATGCGGCAGATGTTGCAGTCGGAGCGCCCTTTTGTGAATGGGGTTGAGAAACTGGTGCCAGACTCTCTGTTTGTCCCTGTCAAGGAGCCCAGCCAGAGCCTGCTGGAGGAGATGCTCCTGACCATGCCCGAAGCGCACAGAAAGCCTCTCAAGCGCAGCAGCAGCGAGACGGTGCTGAGCAGCCTGGCGGGCGGCGACATTGTGAAGGGCCACGAGGAGACCTGCATCCGGAGGGCCAAGGCCGTGAAGCAGAGGGGCATCTCCCTCCTGCACGAGGTGGACATGCAGTACAGCACCCTCAAGGTGAAGTACGAGGAGCTGCTGAGGAAGTGCCAGCAGGAGGAGGACTCCCTGGCCCACAAGGCTGTGCAGACCTCCAGGGCCAAGGACCCGGCCACAGTGAACGCCCAGCCTGAGCCTGGCACCCTTGGCTGGGAACCGGCCTCGGTCACCCCAGAGCCCATCAGTTGCCCCACCACCTCGACACCACCAGAATACAAAGTGCTTTTTAAGGAGATCTTTAGTTGCATCAAGAAAACCAAACAGGAAATAGACGAACAGAGAACAAAATACCGATCTCTCTCTTCTCATTCCTAAGTGAACTGCCAGCTCCACCACTAATTGGCCTGTTTCCTATCACCTCTCTCTCCCACTCACACACGTGTGTGTAGACCCCAAACCTGATACTGCTCCTGACGTCTGCCTCATTGCTTTGCTTACTTAGCAAATGCATACAGCGAGGGAGGAAGGTGGCTACCGGTGGCAGTTGTATAATCGAGTTCCATTTAAGCTCCTCAGTAAATCCCATGACAAACTGGCCTCTGGCTGGCGTGACAATTAGGTTGCGATTCCTTGAAAAACCCCAGGACCAGTGGAGGGAAAATATGTGCTCCTGGAGAAGTAGGCCTGGAGTAACTGTAGTATATAGTGTGCATGTGTGTGTGTGTGTGTGTGTGTGTGTGTGTGTGTGTGTATATATATATATATATATATATATATATGTAGTGTATATTATATAGGGGAAAGGGCAGAGCTGAAACAAAGCTAAGGCAATTCCTACTGCCTCCTTGCTTAACTTCTCAAAACTATGTAGAAGTCAGATGGCTGCCAAGGGAAAATCTCTTTCGCAAACACTGTTGGATACTGTGAATTCATTAAGAAGAATGTTCAGGAGAAAGCAGGGGTCTAATCCAAAATACGTGGCATTAACAAATACTCCAAGCCTTTGAGTTGGTTACATGGGCTACCAGTTGAACTGTGACTGACAGGTAACCCTAATAACATTTTAGTCTAACTGAATACCAAACTAAAAGGGCAGGCTCTGGTTGGCCCAGTTAGCTTGTTAGAGCCCTGGAGGGCCTCTTCCCCACATTCAAATGTTTTTACTCAAAGCTGTAGTGGTTAGGATAGGCAAATCATTCTTTTCTTAAATTCAGGCTGAAGGGGCGCGATGAACCCGTACCCGCACTGTGCCGTCTGAGCTGGCCAGCCTGCCAGCCTCAGGCTGCTCTCCTCACTTCCTGCCATTCCTGTAAACGTTTGTGACTTGCTGCAGAAATTCCTATCTGCCACTTTATTAAACAGTGTTGATGTCCTGACTGGAAATAACACTCATCCTCTCACTTGCATACTTTTGCATACTTTTAATTTAAAACTATTTAAGAGAACTGAGGTCCCATTTATTGTGTATATTTTTCTAAAAACCAAATAAAACTACCTATGAAAATGAACAAATGGATCAATTGCCTGTTATTTTAAGCTTAAGCCTTTTCGCTGTTATTATCAACTTTTCTTCTTCCAACAAATCTCTCTGGGAAGAACTGAGTGATTTTTTTTTCCATTTCCATTTTTTCCCATTCCTTGGAATTGTGTAATAGCACAAATTCCGTTCATGCTGATAAATGTTCATTAAAATTACTATATGATTTAAAAACATTTTCAAATTTATATGCTGTATATAATTTTCACTATTTTAGAAATGTCAGGCTTGGTTCTGAATTAATAGCATTTGACTAGGTAATTCTCAAAACATTTGATCATTCAGTCATAGGAAAGACATTTTACAGTATTCAGATGTTAAAATGAGCATTGAATCTAATTTTGCTCAATGGCAAAACTGGATTAATGGGTAAAACATTATTTTTTCAAACAGTACAAAGAGATTGTAAAGTAAGTTGTCTCATCTTCCCTGACCTCCCAACCTTTCTTCCCAGAATCAACTGGTTACCAGTTTGTTGGTATATCCTTACAAGTGTGCTCATTATCATCCCTTTTTTCTTTTTTTCTGGCTGCGTTGGGTCTCAGTTGCTGCGCGTGGGCTTTTCTCTAGTTGTGGCGAGCAGGAGCGGGGGCTACTCTTCGTTGCGGTGCGCGGGCTTCTCGTTGCGGTGGCTTCTCTTGTTGCGGAGCATGGGCTCTAGGCACACGGGCTTCAGTAGTTGTGGCTCGCGGGCTCAGTAGTTGTGGCTCGGGCTCTAGAGCTCGGGCTCAGTAGTCGTGGTGCATGGGCTTAGTTGCTCCGCAGCATGTGGGATTTTCCTGGACCAGGGATGGAACCCACGTTCCCCTGCATTGGCAGGCGGATTCTTTTTTTTTTTTTTATATATACATATGTTCCCATATTTCTTCCCGCCTGCGTCTCCCTCCCTCCCACCCTCCCTATCCCACCCCTCCAGGCAGTCACAAAGCACCGAGCTGATCTCCCTGTGCTATGCGGCTGCTTCCCACTAGCTATCTACCTTACGTTTGGTAGTGTATATGTGTCCATGCCTCTATCTCGCTTTGTCACCGTTTACCCTTCCCCCTCCCCATAGCCTCAAGTCCATTCTCTAGTAAGTCTGTGTCTTTATTCCTGTTTCACCCCTAGGTTTTTCATGACATTTTTTTCCTTAAATTCCATATATATGTGTTAGCATACGGTATTTGTCTCTCTCTTTCTGACTTACTTCACTCTGTATGACAGACTCTAGGTCTATCCACCTCATTACAAATAGCTCAATTTCCTTTCTTTTTATGGCTGAGTAATATTCCATTGTATATATGTGCCACATCTTCTTTATCCATTCATCCGATGATGGACACTTAGGTTGTTTCCATCTCTGGGCTATTGTAAATAGAGCTGCAATGAACATTTTGGTACATGACTCTTTTTGAATTATGGTTTTCTCAGGGTATACGCCCAGTAGTGGGAATGCTGGGTCATATGGTAGTTCTATTTGTAGTTTTTTAAGGAACCTCCATACTGTTCTCCACAGTGGCTATATCAATTTACATTCCCACCAACAGTGTAAGAGGGTTCCCTTTTCTCCACACCCTCTCCAGCATTTATTGTTTCTAGATTTTTTGATGCTGGCCATTCTGACTGGTGTGAGATGATATCTCATTGTAGTTTTGATTTGCATTTCTCTAATGATTAGTGATGTTGAGCATTCTTTCATGTGTTTGTTGGCACTCTGTATATCTTCTTTGGAGAAATGTCTATTTAGGTCTTCTGCCCATTTTTGGATTGGGTTGTTTGTTTTTTTGTTATTAAGCTGCATGAGCTGCTTATAAATTTTGGAGATTAATCCTTTGTCAGTTGCTTCATTTGCAAATATTTTCTCCCATTCTAATGGTTGTCTTTTGGTCTTCCTTATGGTTTCCTTTGCTGCACAAAAGCTTTTAAGTTTCATTAGGTCCCATTTGTTTCCTTTTGTTTTTATTTCCATTTCTCTAGGAAGTGGGTCAAAAAGGACCTTGCTGTGATTTATGTCATAGAGTGTCCTGCCTATGTTTTCCTCTAAGAGTTTGATAGTTTCTGGCCTTACATTTAGGTCTTTAATCCATTTTGAGCTTATTTTTGTGTATGGTGTTAGGGAGTGATCTAATCTCATACTTTTACATGTAGCTGTCCAGTTTTCCCAGCACCACTTATTGAATAGGCTGTCCTTTCTCCACTGTACATTCCTGCCTCCTTTGTCAAAGATAAGGTGACCATATGTGTGTGGGTTTATCTCTGGGCTTTCTATCCTGTTCCATTGATCTATATTTCTGTTTTTGTGCCAGTATCATACTGTCTTGATTACTGTAGCTTTGTAGTATAGTCTGAAGTCAGGAAGCCTGATTCCTCCAGCTCCGTTTTTCGTTCTCAAGATTGCTTTGGCTATTCGGGGTCTTTTGTGTTTCCATACAAATTGTGAAATTTTTTGTTCTAGTTCTGTGAAAAATGCCAGTGGTAGTTTGATAGGGATTGCATTGAATCTGTAGATTGCTTTGGGTAGTAGAGTCATTTTCACAATGTTGATTCTTCCAATCCAAGAACATGGTATATCTCTCCATCTATTTGTATCATTTTTAATTTCTTTCATCAGTGTCTTATAGTTTTCTGCATACAGGCCTTTTGTCTCCTTAGGTAGGTTTATTCCTAGGTATTTTATTCTTTTTGTTGCAATGGTAAATGGGAGTGTTTTCTTGATTTCACTTTCAGATTTTTCATCCTTAGTGTATAGGAATGCCAGAGATTTTTGTGCATTAATTTTGTATCCTGCTACTTTACCGAATTCATTGATTAGCTCTAGTAGTTTTCTGGTAGCATCTTTAGGATTCTCTATATATAGTATCATGTCATCTGCAAAGAGTGACAGCTTTACTTCTTCTTTTCCGATTTGGATTCCTTTTATTTCCTCTTCTTCTCTGATTGCTGTCGCTAAAACTTCCAAAACTGTGTTGAATAAGAGTGGTGAGACTGGGCAACCTTGTCTTGTTCCTGATCTTAGTGGAAATGCTTTCAGTTTTTCACCATTGAGGACGATGTTGGCTGTGGGTTTGTCATATATGGCCTTTATTATGTTGAGGAAAGTTCCCTCTATGCCTACTTTCTGCAGGGTTTTTATCATAAATCGGTGTTGAATTTTGTCAAAAGCTTTCTCTGCATCTATTGAGATGATCATATGGTTTTTCTCCTTCAATTTGTTAATATGGTGTATCACGTTGATTGATTTGCGTATATTGAAGAATCCTTGCATTCCTGGAATAAACCCTACTTGATCATGGTGTATGATCCGTTTAATGTGCTGTTGGATTCTGTTTGCTAGTATTTTGTTGAGGATTTTTGCATCTATGTTTATCAGTGATATTGGCCTGTAGTTTTCTTTCTTTGTGACATCCTTGTCTGGTTTTGGTATCAGGGTGATGGTGGCCTCGTAGAAGGAATTTGGGAGTGTTCCTGCCTCTGCTATATTTCGGAAGAGTTTGAGAAGCATAGGTGTTAGCTCTTCTCTAAATGTTTGATAGAATTCGCCTGTGAAGCCATCTGGTCCTGGGCTTTTGTTTGTTGGAAGATTTTTAATCACAGTTTCAATTTCAGTGCTTGTGATTGGTCTGTTCATATTTTCTATTTCTTCCTGATTCAGTCTTGGCAGGTTGTGCCTTTCTAAGAATTTGTCCATTTCTTCCAGGTTGTCCATTTTATTGGCATAGAGTTGCTTGTAGTAATCTCTCATGATCTTTTGTATTTCTGCAGTGTCAGTTGTTACTTCTCCTTTTTCATTTCTAATTCTATTGATTTGAGTCTTCTCCCTTTTTTTCTTGATGAGTCTGGCTAATGGTTTATCAATTTTGTTTATCCTTTCAAAGAACCAGCTTTTAGTTTTATTGATCTTTGCTATCGTTTCCTTCATTTCTTTTTCATTTATTTCTGATCTGATTTTTATGATTTCTTTCCTTCTGCTAACTTTGGGGTTTTTTTGTTCTTCTTTCTCTAATTGCTTTAGGTGCAAGGTTAGGTTGTTTATTCGAGATGTTTCCTGTTTCTTAAGGTAGGATTGTATTGCTATAAACTTCCCTCTTAGAACTGCTTTTGCTGCATCCCATAGATTTTGAGTCGTCGTGTCTCCATTGTCATTTGTTTCTAGGTATTTTTTGATTTCCTCTTTGATTTCTTCAGTGATCACTTCGTTATTAAGTAGTGTATTGTTTAGCCTCCATGTGTTTGTATTTTTTACAGATCTTTTCCTGTAATTGATATCTAGTCTCATAGCGTTGTGGTCGGAAAAGATACTTGATACAATTTCAATTTTCTTAAATTTACCAAGGCTTGATTTGTGACCCAAGATATGATCTATCCTGGAGAATGTTCCATGAGCACTTGAGAAAAATGTGTATTCTGTTGTTTTTGGATGGAATGTCCTATAAATATCAATTAACTCCATCTCGTTTAATGTATCATTTAAAGCTTGTGTTTCCTTATTTATTTTCATTTTGGATGATCTGTCCATTGGTGAAAGTGGGGTGTTAAAGTCCCCTACTATGAATGTGTTACTGTCGATTTCCCCTTTTATGGCTGTCAGTATTTGCCTTATGTATTGAGGTGCTCCTATGTTGGGTGCATAAATATTTACAATTGTTATATCTTCTTCTTGGATCGATCCCTTGATCATTATGTAGTGTCCTTCTTTGTCTCTTCTAATAGTCTTTGTTTTAAAGTCTATTTTGTCTGATATGAGAATTGCTACTCCAGCTTTCTTTTGGTTTCCATTTGCATGAAATACCTTTTTCCATCCCCTTACTTTCAGTCTGTATGTGTCTCTAGGTCTGAAGTGGGTCTCTTGTAGACAGCAAATATATGCGTCTTGTTTTTGTATCCATTCAGCCAATCTGTGTCTTTTGGTGGGAGCATTTAGTCCATTTACATTTAAGGTAATTATCGATGTGTGTGTTCCCATTCCCATTTTCTTAATTGTTTTGGGTTTGTTACTGTAGGTCTTTTCCTTCTTTTGTGTTTCTTGCCTAGAGAAGTTCCTTTAGCAGTTGTTGTAGAGCTGGTTTGGTGGTGCTGAACTCTCTCAGCTTTTGCTTGTCTGTAAAGGTTTTAATTTCTCCATCAAATCTGAATGAGATCCTTGCTGGGTAGAGTAATCTTGGTTGCAGGTTTTTCTCCTTCAACACTTTCAATATGTCCTGCCACTCCCTTCTGGCTTGCAGAGTTTCTGCTGAAAGATCAGCTGTTAACCTTATGGGGATTCCCTTGTGTGTTATTTGTTGTTTTTCCCTTGCTGCTTTTAATATGTTTTCTTTGTATTTAATTTTTGACAGTTTGATTAATATGTGTCTTGGCGTATTTCTCCTTGGATTTATCCTGTATGGGACTCTCTGTGCTTCCTGGACTTGATTAACTATTTCCTTTCCCATATTAGGGAAGTTTTCAACTATAATCTCTTCAAATATTTTCTCAGTCCCTTTCTTTTTCTCTTCTTCTTCTGGAACCCCTATAATTCGAATGTTGTTGCATTTAATGTTGTCCCAGAGGTCTCTGAGACTGTCCTCAGTTCTTTTCATTCTTTTTTCTTTATTCTGCTCTGCAGTAGTTATTTCCACTATTTTATCTTCCAGGTCACTTATCCGTTCTTCTGCCTCAGTTATTCTGCTATTGATCCCATCTCGAGTATTTTTCATTTCATTTATTGTGTTGTTCATCATTGTTTGTTTCATCTTTAGTTCTTCTAGGTCCTTGTTAACTGATTCTTGCATTTTGTCCATTCTATCTCCAAGATTTCGGATCAACCTTACTATCATTATTCTGAATTCTTTTTCAGGTAGACTGCCTATTTCCTCTTCATTTGTTAGGTCTGGTGGGTTTTTATCTTGCTCCTTCATCTGCTGTGTGTTTTTCTGTCTTTTCATGTTGCTTATCTTACTGTGTTTGGGGTCTCCTTTTTGCAGGCTGAAGGTTCGTAGTTCCTGTTGTTTTTGGTGTCTGTCCCCAGTGGCTAAGGTTGGTTCAGTGGGTTGTGTAGGCTTCCTGGTGGAGGGTACTAGTGCCTGTGTTCTGGTGGATGAGGCAGGATCTTGTCTTTCTGGTGGGCAGGTCCACATCTGGTGGTGTGTTTTGGGGTGTCTGTAGACTTATTATGATTTTGGGCAGGCTCTCTGCTAATGGGTGGGGTTGTGTTCCTGTCTTGCTAGTTGTTTGGCATAGGATGTCCAGCACTGTAGCTTGCTGGTCGTTGAGTGAAGCTGGGTGCTGGCGTTGAGATGGAGATCTCTGGGAGATTTTCGCTGTTTCATATTATGTGCAGCTGGGAGGCCTCTTGTGGACCAGTGTCCTGAAGTTGGCTCTCCCACCTCAGAGGCACAGCCCTGACTCCTGGCTGCAGCACCAAGAGCCTTTCATCCACAGGGCTCCTTAATTTGGGATGATTCGTTGTCTATTCAGGTATTCCACAGATGCAGGTACATCAAGTTGATTGTGGAGCTTTAATCCGCTGCTTCTGAGGCTGCTGGGAGAGATTTCCCTTTCTCTTCTTTGTTCTCACAGCTCCCAGGGGCTCATCTTTGGATTTGGCCCCGCCTGTGCGTGTAGGTCGCCGGAGGGCGTCTGTTCTTTGCTCAGACAGGACGGGGTTAAAGGAGCCGCTGATTCGGAGGCTCTGGCTCACTCAGGCGGGGGAGGGGGCGGGTGCGGGTAGGGAGGGTCACGGAGCGTGGGGCGGGCCTGCGTTGGCAGAGGCCGGCGTGATGTTGCTAGCCTGAGGCGCGCCATGCGTTCTCCCAGGGCAGTTGTCCCTGGATCCCGGGACCCTGGCAGTGGCGGGCTGCACAGGCTCCCCGGAAGGGCGTGTGGATAGTGACCTGTGTTCGCACACAGGCTTCTTGGTGGCGGCAGCAGCGGCCTTAGCGCCTCATGTCTGTCTCTGGGCTCCGCACTTTTAGCCGCGGCTCGCACCCATCTCTGGAGCTCTCTTAGGCAGCGCTCTTAATCCCCTCTCCTCGTGCACCAGGAAACAAAGAGGGAAGAAAAAGTCTCTTGCCTCTTCGGCAGGTCCAGACTTTTCCCCGGACTCCCTCCCGGCTAGCCGCGGTGCACTAACGCCCTGCAGGCTGTGTTCACGCCGCCAACCTCAGTCCTCTCCCGGCGCTCCGACAGAAGCCGGAGCCTCAGCTCCCAGCCCCGCCCGCCCCGGCGGGCGAGCAGACAAGCCTCTCGGCTGGTGAGTACAGGTCGGCCCGATCCTCTGCGCTGGAATCTCTCCGCTTTGCCCCCCGCACCCCTGTTGCTGTGCTCTCCTCCGCGGCTCCCAAGCTCCCCCACTCCGCCACCCGCAGTCTCCGCCTCCGAAGCTCCCCCACACCACCACCCGAAGTCCCCGCCCGCAAAGGGGCTTCCTAGTGTGTAGACACCTTTCCTCCTTCACAGCTCTCTCCCGCTGGTACAGGACCCGTCCCTATCCTTTTGTCTCTGTTTATTTTTTTCTTTTGCCCTAACCAGGTACGTGGGGAGTTCCTTGCCTTTTGGGAGGTCTGAGGTCTTCTGCCAGCGTTCAGTAGGTGCTCCGTAGGAGTTGTTCCACGTGTAGATGTATCGGCAGGCGGATTCTTAACCACCGTGCCACCAGGTAAGTCCCACCCCATATTTTAAAATAGGAGTATACTATATCTTCCATTTTTACTGAACCATGTATCTTTTTTTTTTGAACCATGTATTTTTTTAAACATTTTATTAAAGTATAGTTGATTTACAATGTTGTGTTAGCTTCTGGTGTACAGCAAAGTGATTCTGTTGTACCTATATTTTTCATATTCTTTTCCATTATGGTTTATCACAGGATATTGAATATAGTTCCCTGTGCTATACAATAGGACTTTGTTGTTTATCCATTCTGTATATAATAGTTTGCATCTGCTAATCCCAAACTCCCAATCCATTCTCCCCCACCCCCTTCCTCCTTGGCAACCACAAGTCTGTTCTCTATGTCTGTGAATCTGTTTCGTAGATAAGTTCATTTGTGTCATATTTTAAATTCCAATATAAGTGATATCAAATGGTATTTGTCTTTTTGTGACTTAACTTCATTTAGTATGATAATCTCTGGGTCCATCCATGTTGCTGCAAATGGTACGATCTCATTCTTTTTTATGGCTGGGTAGTATTCTATTATATATATATATACCACATCTTCTTTACCCATTCATTTCTTGATGGACATTTAGGTTGTTTCCACGTCTTGGCTATCGTACATAGTGCTGCTGTGAACACAGGGGTGCATGTATCTTTTTGAATTGTAGTTTTGTCTTGATATAGGCCCAGGAATGGGACTGCTGGATCATATGGCAACTCTATTTTTAGTTTTTTGAGGAACCTCCATACTGTTCTCCATAGTGACTGCACCACTTTACTTTCCCACCAAGAGTATAGGAGGGTTCCCTTTTCTCCACACCCTCTCCAGCATTTATTTGTAGGCTTTTTAATTACGGCCGTTCTGACTGGTGTGAGGTGGTACCTCAGTGTAGTTTTGATGTGCATTTCTCTAGTAATTACCAATGCTGAGCATCTTTTCATGTGCCTGTTGCCATGCCAATAAACTTTATGACCCTTGTCAAACTAATAGAAGAAAAAATGGTGTTTCCTTTTAATTTTGTATTTTTTATTAATAAGGTTGAATAGATTTTAATCTGTTAAAAGCCATTTTTGTATTGTCCTTTGCCTCCTACTTTTCTTATTTAAGAGCTCTAGTATTTAGGAAATTCACTTTTGCAATTAGAAATTACAAATATTCTATTTATCTTAATTTTTACCTTGTTACTGGCATTTTGCCAAGCAATACTTTTATGTAGTTATATTAATCTTTAAACACTTTTCTTTTTGTGCTTGACGATTGTTTGGGGCATCTGAACTTCAAGTTTTTTGTTTTTGTTTTTATTGTGGTAGAAATACACAATTACCGTCTGGACCATTTTTAAGTGTACAGTTCAGAGGTATTAAATACATTCATGTTGTTGTGCAACCATCACCACCACCATCCATCCCCATAACACTTCCTCTTTAAAACTGAAACTATACCCATTAAACACTAACTCTGGGAGGCGGGATCAAGATGGTGGAGTAGGACCCTGGGCTCGCCTCCCCCCACAAACACATCAAAACTACAACCACATAGAGTTCTCGTTGAGCCATCTGAAGACTAGCAGTGTGGCTCTCCTACAACCAAGGCTGTAAAAAAAGAACCACAGAGTCTGATAGGGAGAAGTGGTGTAGTCCAGGCCTGCACCCATAGCGGGTGACCCAGAAGAGGGGACGTCACAGGGCAGGCTCAGGGATCCGCCCTGGGGAGCAAGGTGCTCAAGCCACATATTAGGCACCCCAGCCCTGGGGTCTGACACTGAGATGAGCCCCATTAGCTGGCTTGAAAACCGGTGGGTCTCACCAGACGGCTGTAAGTAACCAAGATTCTGCTCTTGAACAGTACGCACACTTGCTTGCTCCCAGTCCCAGCGTGGAGGCCAAAGATTGAAGACCACCTAGTGCTCTGGCTGGCCTGCCAGGACCACCTCAGGGCACCCCCGGCTTGTACCAGGCTTTGAATAAATGTCTGCTCCAGTCCTTTACCCATTTTTGAATTGGGTTATCTTGTGGAGTTTTAGTTCTCTATATAATCTGGATATTAATCTCTCATTAGATGATATGATTTGCAAGTATTTCCTCCCATTCTGCGGGTTGCCTTTTTACTCTGTTGAGTCTTACGATGCATAAGTTTTAAATTTTCACCAAGTCCAATTTGTCTATTTTTTGTTACCTGTGGCTTTGGTGTCATAGCAAGAAACGATTGCCAAATCCGGTGTAGTAATGCTTTAGTTGTTTTCTTCTAAAAGTTTTGTTTTAGATCTTCCATCAAGGTCCTTGATCCATTTTGAGTCAACTTTTCCTATGATGTTAGGTCAGGGTCCAAACTTACTCTTTAGCATGTGGATGTCTAGTTTTCCCAGCACCATTTGTTGAAGACTGCCCTTTCCCATTTGACAATATATATGAAGGTTTATTTCAGGGCTCTCTATTCCATTGGTCTATTTGCCTTTATGATCACTGTAGCTTTGCAGTAAGTTTTGAAATCAGAAGTGTGAGTCCTCCAGTTTTGTTCTTTTTCAAGATTGTTTTGACTATCTGGTGTCCCTTGAGATTCCATATGACTATTAGGATGGGTTTTTCTAGTCCTGCAAAAAACATCATTGGGATTTTGATAGGGATTGCATTGAATCTGTTGACCGTTTAACAATATTGACTCTTCCAATCCATGAACGTGTTTCCGTTTGTCTTATTTCTTCCAGCAATGTTTTGTAGTTCTCATTATACAAATCTTCTACCTCCTTGGTCAATTACTAAATATTTTATTTTTTTGATGCCATTGTAAATGGAATTGTTTTTGTAATTTCCTTTCTAGATTGTTCCTTGTTAGTGTGTCGAAATGCAACTGATTTTTGTGTTGACTTTGTTTCCTGCTACTTTGCTGAACTCATCGGAACAGACTTTTTGTGAAATCGTTCGTTTTCTACGTATAAGATCATACCATCTGCAAACATAATTTTACTTCTTCATTTCCAATTTTTTTCTTCTTCTTGCCTAGTTGGTCTAGCTAGGACTTCCAACACTATGCTAAACAGAAGTAGTTATGGTAGGCACCCTTGCCTCGTGCCTGATCTTAGAGGAAATGCCCGGATATCAGCCTTGTATAGACGTTTTATGGCTGACTGACTGACTTCTTTAACATGCCATTGGAATCCACTACTTAGGATTTCTATTCATATCATGCTATCTTTGTCAGGTTTTTAAATTAACTCTTTGATAGGGGGCCTATTACATGCTGAAGTTTAACCCTTGTGTTACCTCATAAAGATGTGATGTAATTCAACTATGATAATCCCTGGCCCTTTTCTTCTCTAATAATTGCTCTACTGCAATTTCTTTCCAACCACTTTTAGTAATTTATATTTTCCTTATAAATCATCTAATTCCTCTAACTTTTCCCATCTCACTATCTATACAAGCTTGTGCCATTTTCCTTCACTGGTAACTATTGAGATATCTTACTTTACATTCATTTTTTACCTCATTTTGTTTTTCAGCATTTCCTATGTTATCATTTTCCTAGCTATTTGAATTCAGTGTTTAACTCATCTCTCTTTATTAGTGTTTAAGGCTTTGACTCCCTACTGAGCCTGACTCCCCCAACCCCTGCCAGTTCTGCTCTGCTCAGTCTCTGCTGTACCACAAGGGGCCTCCCCTTGGAAGTATTATATGATAGCTGGACACACTCCAGAAAAATTTTGGAAGATTTTTTACTCTTTTCAGACTCATATATGTTAACAGTTAGAACCAAGAACATAATATACAATCAGCCTGCTAAACTACATTTCCAAATAATAGATGTTCCTTTTTTTTTTTTTTTTGGTTGGGGGGGGTGGGGTGTACGTACACATAGACCATCATCTAAACCTTCAGATAGGAGTGGCTCTATTGCCCCAAATAGACCAGGGCAAACGTCTTAACTGTAGCAAAATTTCACATCTAGCCCAATCCGGCTTACTCTTATTTTTTCATAATCCTCTAAGGGCTGCACTGTCCAGTAGTCACTATAAGCCACATGTGCCAGGTACTTAAACTGTAGCTAGTCCAATTGTGCGTGTTATAAGATAGATACCAGATCTTGAAAACTTTGTACCAAGAAAATATTAATATTTTTTATTACAAGTTGATGTTTTAGTTATATTAGGCTAAATCAAATATATTAAAACTTAACCAGTTTCTTTTTACTATCTTAATGTGTCTACCAGAAAATTTTACAATTACATACGTGACTGCACAGCACTACCGCGCAGTGCTGCTGGCTCTCTTCCCTCTGGTGTACATACAAGGCTTTGAAACCACAGAGAGCATTGCCTTCTTGTAACCATTTGAAGACAACAGCACCATGATGCCACGTTAGTGTTAGCATTTATTTTAAAAATACACAAAATATAAATTCTTTACATCAAAGTGTGATGACCTCACGTATACATTGTTCCATACTTACCTGGTTTTGCTTGCATCCTTATGCAAACATTAAGAATAAATGGATTTGATTCTGATTTTTTGCTATGGTTCATGTAAACAGTTGAGACTGCTACATAAAGTAGGTTGTTTTAAAAGGTAAAATGGCCACAGGAACCCAACAGTAAAACAATTCAATTTGGATTGTTTAACGAAATTGGCAGAAGTCTTAGCAGATAGATAATTGAAGACTTAATATTGGCTTCTAGGCATTTAAAATATTAAAAACCTTGAGGTTTTCTTGTAAACATAACCTAGACCTTGTTGGCATGAAGTTTGAAAGTAAAATATTAAACCATGATTTTCATCATCCTGCCCATGTCAGTATACACTCTCTTTATTATGAGAATGAAACCAAATAATAAACAAAATACATCAGGAATTTCAAACTGTACTGCAGAGAAGGTCCCAGCTGCTCTCTTCTGGGAGCGGTCGAACTTAAGCTGACCCTGCCACTGGCCGAGTATGATCCCCTCTGTCCTCTGGACAGTGCAATGCCACAGGCCACGAGTTGGTCAGTTCCTCTTGCTCCAAGTCTTCTGAAGCAATCGAGACTCTACTTCCACCTCTGCTGGCTCTGCCGTCCTTCCTTGGGCTTGAATTCACTGGGTTAGTGGTTTGCAACTATTGTCAAGACTGTACTGTCCCTTTAAGGTACCACATGCCACCATAGCTTACACAGCAGTCCTATGAATAGAGAAACATGTCAAGGGCAGACTTTAGCAGGAAAAGGAGCTACTTACATTCTGTGCAGAATATCAAAACTTGATTTATGATTAATGGAGAGAACACAAATGGGAGATCAAAATCTGCCTGACCACATCACTGTGGTCACCGCCCAGCCTCCTCCACGTGTGGGCCTCAAGCCCCTCCTCTCCTCAGGGGTTATCTTAAGAGTGAGGGACTATAAATGAATGTGCTCTATTAACACAAAATACAAGAACTGAATAACCTGACCAGAACAAAAGTGCTTCACAAATAGCATCAGCATCTATGGACCTGGAATATAAGAATACTAGAATATAGGGGATTTTCATCAGCTTTCAGTGTTCCAATGCTTCTGCAAGTATGATATTTGTACCACAGTCAATCCATAAAGGCATTATAGGTAATGCTTAACAGGAATTAAGTATTTTCATATACTAGACAAATGATATATTCCTTTTTAAACTAAATTTTATTTAAAAATTGTTCTACTAAAAGCAAGTATCACAAGAGTGAGTATGTGGCTATGGCAGAAACCATGAAAGTGGTACACGATTCAAACGAGCGGGGTAAGGATTCTAACCTAGGCCCTGGCACTGGAAAGGATGACTATATTTTTTTAAGATGGAGCTTACGTCTTATTCAATTTAGTCCTTTTGCATATACCAACCACACCGATGCCAATTATCTGTTGCTGAAGACCCGACCGGCTGGGGAGGAGTCCAGAGGAAGCCTGATTTATAAACACAGCAGTAGGAAACGCACGAGACTAGGTTCCTTTCCACACACTGTCAGCCTCTATCTAAGACAGGGAGGAGGCAGCTGTGGGCGCCCTGGTCTTAAGCTCACAGTCAGCAAAAGCCTGGAGCCTCCAGGTATTATTATACACAAAATGGATGTACCTTTAGCACTTTATCCACCTCCTGTTTACTCAGATCTTCTCCACACTCTTGAGTCAGCCGAGACTGGATCATGTTCCGGCGTACCCGGTAATTTTTGGAAAAAATTTCAAGCAAAACCTGTCGATGCTTTAGTAGCAAAAACATGTTATTATGGGAAATAATCACCTGAAAGAGAAACATCCCCAAACAAGAAACCCAAAGGCTTTGGACCTAACTCCATGCTGCAGTCTTTGATCAACGTCCTTGCTCAGGACTTCTGGTTAAAGACAAACACGTATGGCCAATTTGTCACCTCTTAAGACCCCAATAAAATGAAGAAATAAAGGTATATGCCCACAAGAACAAAAACCCAGTGAAGCATCAGCAGAGGATGAGTGATTCAGACATAGTTTTTCGTGATTAAAAAACGAGTGGTGGGCTTCCCTGGTGGCGCAGTGGTTGAGAGTCTGCCTGCCGATGCAGGGAACATGGGTTCGTGCCCCGGTCCGGGAAGATCCCACATGCTGCAGAGCGGCTGGGCCCGTGAGCCATGGCCGCTGAGCCTGCGCGTCCAGAGCCTGTGCTCCGCGACGGGAGAGGCCACAGCAGTGAGAGGCCCGCGTACCAGGGGAAAAAAAAAAAAAAAAAACAGGAGTGGTAACTGATTCAGTAGGCAGGTGAAGCCACCATCTAAACTGCGTGAAGACAGAACAGGATGAGGAGTGAGTGGCTTAAAGTCCTGGCACACAAACAAGACAGGATGCCATGAAAAGCATTACGTCCCAAAGAAAAACTAAACAGGGAGGATAGAAGATAGTCAAAATCCCCACCCCCTGCAAAGTACAAAAGGTGTTAAATGAGAGAAAAAAGATTTGATCCTCTAGTTCCAACATATGACCTAAGAATTCCGGAAGAACAGAAAAAAACAGGTACAGGAATTACAAATCTATCACAGAACTTCGTAAGAATGACTCAACTGTCCAGTACAGTAATAATCCACACCAGGGTGCCTCGGGAGTTGCACTGATGTGCTATATGTGGAGTGAGGAAAACCGTAGTTTGGTTTAAGGGAAGGGTGTGGATCAAACTGAAAAGACCAAGGAACAGAGTGTCAGTGCACGACAACTCTGAAAGCTTGAATACAGTGGAAAATGATCTTAAATTCAGAGGAAAATGATTTGCCCTCCAAAATCCTAGTCCCAGACAAATAATAAAACCGGAGGACAAAAGAAAGCCATTTTAAGACATGGAAGAATGCAGACAACTCCTCTGTGCCCTTAGAAGCTAAAATTAAGCAAGAAGGAAGACAAAAGATCGCCAGCCAGCAAGAGACATGCAGCTGGTTCTGCTGGAGAGGCATCCGGGGAATCAGACTCAAGAACGGTACTACTCTTGGTATCTATGTGTTCAGAAAACCACGTAAGTGAGAACAGGAAGTAGTATAAAGAAGAAATGATGTCAATTATATTTCAATAAAGCTGGAAAAAAGTGAAAAAAAAAAGAATATAATCGTAGATACTACTGGTATTTGGCTCTACAATGAACAAATTTCCAGTCATGATGCTATAAGCATTGATATATGATTTAACAAAAAAATTGTCGTAACACATCCCACACCTGTCTACATTCTCCCATAGCTGAGAACTAAATCCTCATCCACCACAACAGGAAGCCCACTGATAACATCAAGTTGAGACATCAGAGAGCAGTATAAGCACATTTTGCATATATATAATAATTTTTAATAATGGAGGAACTCTTTTGGTGGTATCTCGTAGTTAAAAAGTGACTGCCTCTGAAGAGTGGGAATCAGGTCAGGCAGGGCAGGAGATGGTTTCCCATATAGCTTCAGTCTTACTTATTTTTAAGAACATGCGCTTATACTTTTTTCCTTTTAATTACTGGAGAACCCAGATGCCACCTATTCTGGCCAAAAGCACACAGAGACTGTTCCAGTTTGCTCTCCATCTACGGCACCATCACAGAAGGCCCTGCCCCTTTGGTATTCTCAGCCTGCCTGTCAGTCCCCTTCCAAGAGGCAAAAGGGGACAGAGAACTCAGTGGGGACCTTTGCTCACTCCCCTTCTCCCCACCCCTGAGGGACAGGACCTGGAAAAGGACAGATCAATTGGAGTTTAGCAATTAAATCTTAATCTTTAAAACTCAGGCAAGCTCATGATTTAAGGAAAACTTCTGGACCTCAGGTGCTGCTGGCTGCATTCATATTCTGTTCACTGGACACCCGTGACCCTTCCTGTCTGGGTGTGACTAGAGGCAAGATGACCAATTTCTCTAACCGGAGATCTGATCCAGCACCTGAGATCTGATAAGGAATCCTTTTAATTCCTACCGCCATCAGCCACCTGAAAAATGTGGTCTGTCACAGGTTCACAAGCCTGCCGGGGCATCAGAATCATCTAGAAAGCTTTGCAGAAACTTAAATACCTAGGACCCTACCCCATTCCTATGGAACTGAACTGAATCTCTGAGGTCAGTCCTGGGAATCTCTGTATTTTTTAAAAGGCGATTTTGATGCCGATGGTTCAGACTGGCATTTGGAAACCACTGGCTTTGGCCCACACTACCAGCACATCCAGCATGTCTGAAGTACACAGAGACACAGAGCCAGAATATTTAAAATTGGGAGCGGCTGGAAAATCTGAAGTGGACACAACCGCACTTTGGGTCTCCCCGAAGGTCTAACCCTCTGCAGAACACCGACCTGCTCCTGGGAGGACGGTAGCAAAGGTCACCTCACCTGGTCACTCATGTCTCCAGACTCCCAGAGGGCGAACACCTTCTGCTCATCCGGGGAAGCAGCCGTCTGTGGGGGAAACTGACCAAGGCCCAGGTGTGAGCTGGCTGATCTCGTGTTCACCACCTGGACCCTCCCTCCCCCGGGGCCCTCAGTCTGCACCGGCCCATTTCCGGGAACAGAGTTCCAGTCCCAGCTCCTGCCTCCCACCAGCCGTGGGCCGTGGCACACCTGCCTCTGCGTCCTTCTCCTCGCCAGCCACTCCCCGCGCGGAGAGGCTCCTGTGAGGAGCCAGATGCACCGGGCCGCCGCAGCCGTGCTCGGTAAGGCGGGGAGGAGGCTGCTCCTGTTTTCCTATCAGCCTGGCATTAGCTCTCCTCTCTGCTTTAACATCCTGTGTCCTCCCACCCTAAATAGCAACCCTCCGACGTGTCCTGAGAAGCACTCCCGCCCCTGTAACTCCTTAGGAATATCCTGGGGATTCCATTCAATCCCTCCCACAAGGGCCGTGCTCGTACGGGTTAGAGGGGCTGCCCGACCCTAAGCGGCCCGTGCCTCGCAGCTCAGCAGCGTCCGAAGGTGGGCCGAGGAAAGGGTGGCCCGGGCTCCTGGTTCCTGGAGAAGGGGTACGGAGGAAGGGGCGCCTGGTGGAGTGGCACCGCAACACAAGCAATAGTAACAGTTCCTACCACGTAAAGTCCCAGGTGGGGCTCTAAATATACAGTCTCATTTGCTACCACAGAGGAAGCGAGGTGTTGCTGCCTCCACTCTCCATGAGAAAAGCCCGGTTCGGAAAGTTCACTCAACGTCTGTGGTCACACAGCTAATAGGTGGCAGAACCAGGAGTTAAACTCAAGTCTTTGCGAGTGTACTTGCTCTCCCTGGGCCTCAGCTCCCTTACATAAAGAAAAACAAGGCTGGACAGGTCTAGGAACATTCCACCTTGGACATGACTATGATACAGGATCACGGGTCCCGAGGGTGGCCCACTCCATGCCCCTCGCCCTCTATCCACTCCAACAGCACAAGATGGCCTGGCTAACATCAGGCAGGCGCCTCTCCCTTGCCTCGCTCAGTCAGCAAAAGGCGAGTCTGCAGATAACCGGACCTGTTTGCTACGTGGACAAGGGTGGCTCTGAACAGGGCAGGGCCCCCAAACCCCAGTACCTTCTGTAGAGAGCTCACCAAGGAGGCTCCTTGCCACGAGGGCCAGATCCCCGGGGACACCCCAGCCAGCCTGGGACCCAGGGCCTCTTGTCCTAGTTTCTGCTCCTCACGTACACAGGGATGGGCCTTTGCCTCACATCACCCAAGGCTGCAGGTGCCTCTGACCTTAGACTGCAGACGTCAGCGCTCCCTTGTTAAGAGGCAGTCACAGCCCCACCTCACCCCACGTGCTGCCAGGTCTGGACAGAGCCTGGGAGAGAGAATGACGAGCACAGCCTCCCTGGGACCACAGCCTGGCACGCTTCACCCTCAGCGCAGGGAGATGGTCTCCAAGGGTCCCTCTGCTCTTGCACTTCCACCCCTCTAGGGCCCCTTCCAATGACAGGATGAGAAGCCCAAAAGCCTGGGGGGAGGGGGGTGGCCCACCCCTGCACCTGCAGGCTTGGCACCAGAAATGCTAATGGAAAGGCCACAGAGCCACGCTAGTCAGCCAGCCTCCAGGGCAGGGAGGCCCACCGGCAGGAGCCCAGGCATAGCTGGGGGCTCTGGTGAGAGGGCCAGCTCATCTCAGCTGAAGCAAAAGGATTTAAGACTTGGAGCCACTGTAGAGGTTCAACTTCCAGCTCTATCACTTCCTGGGTACGTGACCTTTAAACAAGTTCATTCTACTTCTTTGAAACTTGGGTTTCTTCATCTACCGTTGCAAGAAGATCAAATGATACTAGAAGTGAAATCATCTTGAAAAACGGCAAAGCTGACAGGAATGAGGGAGGTGCCGGCACAGGAGGGGGCTAGACCCTGGGACGGGGAGCCGGCGTGACCAAGGAAGGCCCTGCTGTGTGCCAAGCCAACAGGTGACGGCCTCAGGCTCCCACTCAGCCCTCACCAAAGCCCCGTGACACAAAAACTAACATTCACCCACTTGAGATGAGGGTGCAGAGCCGAGAGGCTGACCGGCCCGAGGTAAACCCGGCAACCACGTGGGAGCCGAGATTCACACCGAGGCCAACAGTCTCCCGAGTGCCCCTGCCCTGTGCACCCTACAAACAGCTGTTTCCCCAAAGCCGGCAGGGCTCAGGCCACTCTGGTACCAGGTTCTCTCCACAGCCACTTTCAGCCAGGAAAGATGCTGCCAACCCAGGAGCCCTCCGAGGGGGCGTGTGCTGCCCATCCAGCAGGCGCTACTTACAGGCACCAGTATCTGCTTGCAGCCGGCGGCCAGCACCGTGTCCTGCAGCATGCGGTCCGAGATGCCGCTGAAGAGCATGTGGCCGGGGGGCAGGCTGGCCAAGTGCAGGTTGAAGAGGCGCTTGAGTTCGCTCAGCGTGAGCACAAACTGTCTCTGAAAGGTGGCTTCCACGAAGGCCCTCAGTTCCCGGGCCACGGGGGTACCGGCAGAGCCTGAGGGCGGGTGCCCGTTGAAGCTGTCCCCGCCTGCCGCCCGCGCAGCAGGCAGCCCGTTGGCCAGCCTGCTGTGGAGGCCACCGCCGGGCGAGGTGTCCATGGGCTGCTCATCCTCTGCCCCCCGCTCTTCCTCTTCCTCCCCCTCCTCACTCATGGGCTCCTCCTTGATCCGCACAGCGGGCAGGACCGAGGACGCCCGCAGCTGCTCCTTCCTCCGCTGCAGCTCCCGCTCCAGCAGCGCGTGGTTCTGCTGGGCCTGTCTTTTGGCGACTTGGACCCGCTGGTCCCCAGAGACCAGCCCGACAGGCCCTGCGGAGAGACACAGGGCTGCTCAGGACAGTAGGGACCGTGCAGGGAAGGGCCTGAGATGAAGGGCCCCGGTCCCTCTGCCCCACAGACGTTCCCTTCCATCCCGATGGGGACACCCTGCTGACCAGAGGAAGGGGACAAGGGAAAATGCAAGCCAGCTGGCACAGAAGCCAGGGGCCCAGCTTGCCTTTCGCCCCCACCTCACCCAGAAGGAATGTGGCTACCCCAACAATGAGGGAAGAAACAGAACCAGGAAAAGCAGATTCCCACATGCAGAGACCCAAGCCAGGGTGGGTTACTGCTGAGTCCCTGCCACCAGCATCCCTGCCAACCCAAGAGGGCGAGAAATCTCAGAGGCCTGGAACCCAGACACAGCCCTGGAACCCAGAAGCCTCAGTCCCTGAGGCCAAGGCTCTGCCACTGGACAAGCCTCCAGCTGAGGGAAGAGGGCACAGAAGGGCAGCCAACAATGAGCCACGCCCCCTCATTTCCCCCCACAGGCTGAGCCCTGACAAGTTCCAGAAAAGTAGCCCTTCTGGAGCCAGTGTCAGGGTTAGGGGCCCACCCAGCCGACACCCCTCCACACCTGATTGTCCATCCGGCTTCTTTGGCATGGTTTCCTTCACAAGATTATAAACTTTTTCTAATCTGAAAAGAAGAGTGAACCCTCTTAACTTTACACCGTGTCCCCTCACGTCACCTGCCTCCCAGCAGAAATACCCCCTTAAGCCCTGGACATCCTAGTCCCTGAAGACGCCGCACGCCTGGAGCTTCCACGGTCTCTCCCCGCGGCTCGGAGCCCCACAGCGGGGGCGGGGAGCGCTGGCCCGCCCTCCCTTCCCCAGCTGCTCTCCCGCCAGCCTGCCTGGGGCCACACAAGCCCCCGCTCCTGCTGCTGAGTGCTTCCCCCTCCTTCCCGACCCCTCAGAACAGACGCGGGTCAGTTCGAGTCAGCTCGGATCAGCAGGCGTGTCTGTGCCAGGTCTCTGCCGGGGGGATTCTGGGACCGAGCAGCAAAGTCCACCTGAGTGGGGGAGGGGTGCACACAGCCCCAAATTTGCATTCCCGCCCCAGATGCAGCCAGGCTGTGCTCCCCGCTGGAAGCAGGTGGCTGGGGACAACCTGCTGTTCCTCTGCCTGGCTCCCCCTCATCCCGCCCAGCAAGCTCTTACTTGGCCTGGATGCCCGTCCACAGCATGTGCTGCCGCTGGACCACATCTGGATGTTTCTTGATGAACTCCCCGTCATACGGCAGGATGAACTCCCAGCCCTTGTTGATCCTCACTACGGCCATGTGCTCTAGAAAGTCCTTCACGTCTTCCGCGCAGAGCTGGGGAGAGGGGGGCAAAGGTGAGGCACGCCCAGCCCCCACTCCTCCAGTAGTGGGGCTGGGCCTCTCGGGTCAAGAAGAACTTCACTTACTTTAGTCACCGCTGCCACCTCTTTCCTTACCACCCACCGGCTCTGCGTGAACTTCCACATCTAAGGGAGAAAAAGAAGCCTGTTTCTAGGAGGCAGGGATCCTACTAGGACTGTCCCCCAAACCCCTGCTCTTGTCCTGGGAGCCTGGGATGAGGGCACAAAGTGGCGGCTCTGAGCCGGCCTGGGTGTCAGGCAGACTGGGCCTGGGTCCTGGCTGAGGGCAGTCACTTCAACTCTGAGCCTCCTTCTCCTCCTCTGTAAGGGACCTCCTGGGCCACCTCTTCCAGGAGGGCAGCTGGACCCACTCCACACCACATAAGCTCCCTGGGATGGAGGATACCTTGCCCGTATGTCACCTACAACAACTCAGATTTGACCAGACCCTCTCCCAGACCCCCAGATGTGACGGTGTCTGCGCGAACAGAGGAGGGCTGACAGGCAGCTGAGGGTGAGTGGCACACGTGTGGAAGGCGAGCCTGGGAGTCGAAGCCACTGCACCCTGACCCCCAGAGACGAAAATAAACCACACAGGCATCTAGACGCTAAGTACCCACAGGAGCTGGGACACCCAGCTGGGAAAAGGAAAAACGGAGGTGCTCTCTGAAACAGCTTAAGGGCTGCCTGGTGTGATTAGGTCTGCGCGTGAGCTCTCCAAGGTCACCACGGACAGCTCCAAGGAGACAGACTGCAGCAAACTCAAAGCACACTGCCAAGGTCAAGGGAGGCAGCACAGGTCCCAGCAGCTCAGGGGTCAGGCACTTGGGAGGGATGCCTTGGCTGGGACTTAAGCTCTGGATAAGGGCTGGGGGGCAGATAGGGTGACGGGGTGGAGGCATGAGCCAGCTCAGGAGCTGCAAAAAGCCCACAGCAACAATGCAGGAAACACGCACGAGGAAAGCGGTTGTGAACTGGGGAGCGTGAGCCCCACTCAAAGAGGGTGCTGTTTGGGGGTGCGGATCCAGTGGTACCAGACTGTCCAATTATTCATGACAAGACAGAAATCTAGTTTGAATCATGACTGTGATTTGTAAAAATAGACAACTAAGTCAACATTTTAAAAACACCACTCAGGTCAAACGGCTCCTTGGCCAGAATCTACCTATGGGACTCCAGTGTGCAACCTCCGGGCTAGGAACTCAGAGGTTCTTATGAAGCTGAAGACTCCAGGGTCTGAGAGGAAGGAGAAGAAAGGCACAGAGTCCAGAGCCCTCCACTCCCCCCAGCCCCACCCTGGCCACACATACCTGCCCTTTGCCCGCTGCCTGGACACTCTGTGCTGCCCCAGTCCTCCGCCCATAATGCCCCAACCCGGAAGGCCAGAGAGCCTGGGCACTTACAACAAAGTCTCGGCCCCTGCAGAGCACCTCAGCAGGCACGCCGCTGTGAGGGCTAGAAGAGTCCTTGGGGTACAGGATGTCACTGCCAATGAGACAGGGTGGCAGGTCAGTCCCTGTCCTCAGCCCCTCTGCCCCCCACTCCCTCAGGCTCCGAGTGGAAGCTCAGGCCTCTTTACAACACGGGCGAGGGCCGGCCTGGGCCCCAACCGCTCCCCTCAGACCCTCCCCTTTTCCCTGGGAGCCTGGCTCCAAGAGTTCTTCCCCCTACCCCTTTCCCAACGCCTCCCTCACACACTGGCCCAGCCCCAAGGCCCCTGACATAGTTGGAGGGGGCAGGGGCTCAGAGACAGACAAGGTGAGCCCAGGACTCTGGCAGATAGCAAGTCCCACCTGTAAAGCAACACACAAGGCCTTACCACTGGTTGAAAGGGACGGGGGGGGCAGTGTGAGCTGAGGCAGGAGGGGTCAGGGACTGGGATCCAGACAGACCCCAAGCACGGGCGAGGCTGAAGCCTTTGGAGAGAATGGGACCCGCACTCAGGCTCAGGGACCTTCAAGGGCAAACGAGCAGGCGCCAAGGCTTAAAGGCGTCTCCTGACCCCAAGTCCAGACGCAGACCCCGTCGCCCAGGAAAACACACACGTCCCCGGCCATCCGTGCCCGGGGCACCTTTGCTCTTCCCGCCCCACTCGCCTCCTCAATCCCACCTGGCAGCCAACTACTACTTTCCTTCAAGGTTGAGCTCTGTGTCCACCCTTCCTGTAAAGCTCTACGGGACAGGGCCCTGGCCCCATCTCTGCCACACGGAGAGGAGGTACCCACTAAGTACACAGTGTGGTCCGTGCACTGGGCTGTAACGGTGCCTGTCCCACCCATCCCCCCGGCACACTTTCCTGAGGACAGGGACAGCACTGAATGAGAGCACAGTGCAGGGCACAGAACAAGCCATCCAGACACATTTACTCAACAGATGGGAGCATCCTGCATCACCTCCTCACAGGAACACAGAGGGACAGGGCATGGAAGGACCACTACCCACAGGTGTGGCAGAACACGCAGGGCCCAGGAGGGCCTACCTTCAAGTCACAGGGACAGGCAGACCATAAGCTGAATGCGGCAGCAGCACCAGGGCATGCGCGGTGCTGGGGGAGCTCAAACCCCAGCTCTGTGGCTGCCCGGCTGCCAGACATTTGGCAAGTCTCCGTGCCTCCTCTGGGCGAGCATCCTCAGGGGGCTAATGGGATGGTCCCTCCTGGATTTCATCCATCCGCAGCATAAATACACATAAGTGTCCCATTTAACAAGTGATGTGCCATCATGAAGGTCCTCGTACTTAAACACTTGTGTCACATAAGACAATAGCTGCAAGGACCCACAAGGCATGTTTCCCAGGGAAAGGCCGTCACCACGTGGCAGTGACATGACTTTGCAGTTTACTGGCCAACCAACTGTGAAATGATGGACTTTTTGCAATGAATAACTTTTTAAAAAATTTGGAACAATTTACATTTTGACAGATTGTTCACTTTACATCACACTTTCTAAAAAGTGAGTATTCAAGCATTTTATATTATACAATTTAGAAGTAATATAATTCAAGTGTGCGTAAAACATAGCCACACCGTATTTACCAAGGGTCTACCATTTGCCAGGCATTATACTGACTACCAGGGATAAAGGGAGAGTCAAAACAGACAGTCCCTACCCCTGACAGTCTAGGGAGGAGGCAGGGTCTAGAGGAGGAATCACAGGAGGAGAGAAACTACTGAAGGACAGCAAGCCACAGATTCAGGACCTATGAACCCCAACAGGATACATAAAAAGAAATTCCCACTTAGGCCCATCCTAATGAGCCCTGGGAAGCCAAAGCAAGAGAAAATCTTAAATGCAGCCAGAGGGAAACGAAGGAACATGTATTAGACAGACAACAAAAACAATGGAAGTCAAACTGCAATGAAATTACATCAGTGTGTGGAAAGAAAATAATCAACCTAGAATTCTATACTCAGTAAAAAATACCCTTAACACAATATTGTAAATCAGCCAAACTTCAATAAAATTAAAAACAAACAAAAGTATCCTTCAAGAACAAAGGTGAAATCGACATTTCCAGATTAAAAAAAACAAAGAAATTCATCACCTGAAGACCTTCACTTTAGCAGAAGGAAATTATCACAGTTAGGAACTCAGAGATGCAGAAAGGAATGATGAGCAAAATAAAAAGGCAAATACGTCAGTAGATCTCAAAAATATTGACTGGACAGTATAATGTCTTATGGGGTTTAAAACAGAATTAAAATATATAAATACAATGACACATGAGTTGAGAGGAAGATAAATATAAAATATTCTAAAGGTCGTTGAATTGTCATGGATGAGGGTAAAAAGCGGCAACTAATATTAAACTGTGAAATCTGCAGGGTAATCACTAAGTCAAGAAAGGATAACTTCCAAGTTAGTGGGGGAACCGGAATAACAAGAAAAGAAAGTAAAAATGAATATAAAATGCAATGTAAGCTGGACAAATAAAAAGCACTAAGGTAGACTTAAACCCAAAACATCAGTACTTAACATTCAATTTAAATGGGTTAAGCGCTCCCAACTAAGGGACTAAAATGAACTTACCTCTTCACCACCCAGTTTCCTTGGACTAACATCGCCACCTTCTGGATGCCACGCAGAACAGCCACAGAGTCGATGGAGGGGCCCAGGAGGCTCATCAAGTTGGCAAAAGGCATGACCTTCACTGAGGAGGGCACAGGAGACATCAGACAAGGCAAGAGGGGCCTGGGCTCACATAACAATCCCAGCATGACAGTGCTAACAGTAACAGCTGGCATTCACTGGCTGCTTACTCTGGGCAGGCACCCGCCTCTCACTGAGCCCTGGAGGAAACACCCACTGGAAGACCGAGGCGTGCCTCATGAGGAAGACTCAGCCCAGGAAGGTTTCAAAATTCACCCATGATCACTTGGCTAGTAAGTGGCACGGCCAGGACTTGAACCCAGGCCATCTGGGTCCAAAGTTCATGCACTTCATCACCGTGCTCTGCTCTCCCCCACACGAGCCCCTAGCCCAAGTGAGAAGGGGCAGGGCCTGGGGAGGCCCCGTGTCTTCTGCAGCAAGGCCAGCGGCCTGGCTCCCCCCGGGAGCACCCCTCTCCACTCATACCCCGGAGCCCCTGGTGCTGGCATCTCAGAAGAGCCCAGGGCCTGGGACTCCGCTCTGAGGTTCAAGGCTCACGTCCACTCTAAAGGTTCTGGCCTTCAGCATCCCCACAGTGCAGAGCCTGGCGAGGGCGCCACAAAGCAGTGCAAGTGAACGCACTTCGTTGTGAAAATGAACGTAGCTCACGTTCACATGCGAGGCTCTGTACAGTCCCTTTGGAGGCGTCACCTCTGAGGCCTCCCCTCAGCCCCAGGAGCTGTCTTAGTTCCTTTTTATAGATGAACAATCTAAGGCTCAGGAAGGCCCGTGGGCTGCCCAGGCTCACACAGCAGGTGAGTGGCAAAGGCGGCAGGGACCCGCAGCCCATCTGAGGTAGCCTGCCACCAGCTCTAGTGCGCCTTCCAGACAAGGTCAGAGCTGTAAAGCTGGGCGGGCTCTGGGTAGTGGGGCCTCAGGTCTCGCCCCTTGGTCCTTAAGTCTTTCCTAACCACTTCTCCAGGAGGTGGCAGGGCTGGGGCCCCCCAGAAGGCAGGGAAGGGCTGCCCACCCACCATTCTTCATCAGGATCTTGATCTGATCAGCTAGGGGCAGGGTGCGCAGCTGAGCCATGGACAGGACATTGCTGGGGGCCACGGGTTTGTCTCTGTTGAAAACAAATGCAAAGGGTTAGGGGGCCGGGGCGCGTTAGGGGGTGGGAAGGGGAAGGGGGGTGAAGGCGTTCAGCCCCTCTACTCACTTCTCCTCCTCCTGGCTGGGAGGCATCAGCATCATGAGGTACTCACTGTGGCAGGAGAGAACGGGGTCAGCAGCTCCCAGGGCTCTGTCCTTGGCCCACCCAGACCCCAACCAGGCTGTATCCAAGCCCCCCCGCAAACTCCCACACCCCCTCCTGGCCCTCTCCAGAGGATGATGGGCTACTCCACATCCCTCCCCCATGTTACAGAAGGGGCCACAGTCCCAAGGGAGGACCCACAACAGAGGGATCCTCCTGGGACCAGTGTCAGGCTCAGTAGCCCTTAGCAGCCCTGGGCTGGCCAGTCTCACCTGGGTGACTTGACAAGCTCTGTGTTCTCAACCCCACTGGAGCCCTGGCACAGCAGGTACTGGCGCTCATGCTCAGAGCGGCTGTCCTGTTGGGGGGGGAATAGGGTGTGAGAGGAACCTCAGCCAACATTCCAGGCCTCCCTCTGTGATCCAGTTCTCACCCCTGCATCACCTTCTGCTCCAGCCACCCACTGTCCTGTTCTGAGGCCAACCACAGGATCAATCCAACCTCCTGAGCATGGCACTCAAGGCCTCTGCGATGTGGCCTCAACCAACTACCCTCCTGCCTTTATGACTACACAGCCCCAGCACCCGCGCCTCAGTGCCCTGTCTGATACAGGAACAGTGAAAGCAATGATAAAAATAACAACTAACATTCACTGAGCATCTACTATGTGCCAGGCCCTGTTCCAATGGCTGTATACATACTCTACCTCATCTCATCCCCAAAATAACTATGAAATTAGGTACTCTTATTATTATTTCCATTTTACAGATAAGGAAACTGAGCCTCAGAGAGATTAAGTAATTTGCCTAAGGTTACACACTAGGAAATAGCAGAGCTTCTGGAAGTCTGACTGACCCAAAGTGTAAGGCTCTGTCAACACAAATCTCTTTCAGGAAGGTTTCAGAATCATCAGGGGTTGCTCCTCCCCCAGAAAAACGCTGGGGAGCCCTTGTCTATGGTGTCTTTGTGAGCTTCCCTTACTCAACACAGTTTCGAGGACTGCGCTCTAAGTACAGTAAAAATCACCCTTGGCAGGTGCACAGTGAACTCAGCCATGGGACAGATGGCCGATTCTCCACAGAGCAGCCGATGAAGCGTCTAGCCTTCATACAGGGCCCACGATACTTAAAAGTACGTAACCAGGGCTTCCCTGGTGGCGCAGTGGTTGAGAGTCCGCCTGCCGATGCAGGGGACACGGGTTCGTGCCCCAGTCCGGGAAGATCCCACATGCCGCGGAGTGGCTGGGCCCGTGAGCCATGGCCGCTGAGCCTGCGCTCCGCGACGGGAGAGGCCACAACAGTGAGAGGCCCGCGTACCGCAAAAAAAAAAAAAAAAAAAAAGTACGTAACCAAACAGCCTCACTGAGCCCGCAAGATGCTCACACTCAGGGAGTGCCCGGGGGGCCACAACCCCCACCAGTGACGTGGCAGACTCACTCCCTTGGGGCACACAGTAGGTGGGAAGGGAGGACAAACTGCTCACAGGGCTTAACCTCTCTCCCTGTGGCACTACCAAGTGGCTACGACTGAACCTGAAAGAAGTTAAATGTGAGACAATGAGGCCACCAGGTAACACTTCCCAGGCACTGGGGCTTTTCTCCCAGGACCCCACCCTGGCCAGTGTCAGCACCGCCCAGGGACCCCAGCTCACCCTCAGGCCATAGTAGTGCAGGTGGACCCAGGGCTCCTCAGCATGCTTCTTCTGCAGGAACTCGTAGGACTGCACGCGGCGCTGGCGGGCCTGCTCCGACTCAGGCCGGGAGAACCGCACCTGGTTGGGGGGCGGGGAGGGGCGGGTCCACAACCTCAGGCCTGGGGCGTTTCCAGGCTGCTGCCCCAGCACCCACCAGGAGGCCAGAGAACCTCACATCTGGGGCATTTCCCACTGCCACCCAATTCAGGCTGGGCAGAGGGTAGATTATCCCTCCAGGTAGCCCAGCAAGGAGGCTCTAAGGCATGGACTATGTTTCTGTATGTTTCACCCCAGAGCCCATGTTCTCTGCAGACCCTCCCACCCCTTGCTGCTTCCAGGAAGCTGAGCTACAAAGCTGGCCCTGCTGCCTCCCAGGCTGCACTCTCTCTCAGGGCCAGAGCTCACCGTGATCTGCTTCACATCTTCTTCTGCCTCGTCCTGTGAAGAGTCTCCCGCTGCAAAAGAAGAAGCCTTGCTTGCAGCCTCTGTTGGAGGCTCTACACCCCACCCACCAGGCAGGTCTCAAGCAGCGAAGCCTGTGCATTCTCCTTCTGGACCGACATAGCTGCCTAAGTCAGTGGTTTTCAATTAGGGGCAATTTTGCCCCCCAGGAGACATGTGGAAATTCAGAGACATTTTTGGTTGTCGCAATTGTGGGGGTGGGTGCTCCTGGCATCCAGTGGGTAGCAGCCAGGGATGCTGCTAAGGAACCTATAATCCATCCCTTTAATACTTCTTGCCATGACCAACCTACCCTGCTAACATACACAGACAGACAGACAGCAGGGCTGGGGGTCCAGAGCTCACCCTCGTTGGCTGCCTCCCTCTCACGGTGCTTGGCATCTGCCTTATCCAGGTAGGAGAAGCTGGGCCGCAGCTGCAGGATGCCATGTAAAGGTGTCAGGTGGAGCTCACCTGGCAGAGGAAGAAGGGCTTGGACCTGACTCTAGGAGCTGAGGCTGACCCACACAGCTTGGCTCAAGGGAGCTACCAAGGGCCCCAGACTCCCCTAAAGGCCTCGGCTCACTGCCAAACCGCCTCCCACCTCTGCTCTAGCCCCCAGTCCTAGAGCCTTGGGACCACCAGGCCGATGGCCATTCCCAACCCGATCTGGCTGTGCCGGACACAGGAAGTACACAAACCAGATGAAGACATGAACGCAGACTCTTCCACCCAATGTCACTTCCTTAAGGCTTGCCTGCAAAGCCTCCTGCTCCAGCATTCAAGGGCCTCCCAACCCCGGTCCCCAATGCCCTCCCACACTCGCTTGTTCCAGCCACGCCGGGCCACTCATCCATACCAAACACGCCCTGCTCTTCCCCCGCCAGGCCTCTGCCAGACCACCCTCAGCGCCTCCCTAACCCCACACACGCCCAGACCTCTCCTCCTCATCCTCCCACCTCTTCCTGTCAAAATCCCACCCGTCCTGTTAAGAAGTTGGCTAGTGCAAACGGGGCTGGAGAGGAGGCCTGGCGGAGCCCGGTGGAGGAGTGTCTACGCCGTCTCTGGCAAAGATCGTGACTTTCTCTTGTGAATCAGACCTGTGCACTGGGAGGCAGTGCAAAGGTAATCAATTTCAATCAAGCCAATGCAGCCTTGAAAGAAAAGAAATCAGACAGACACTAAGGCTCTGTGGAAGCTCTCTGGGACTCCAGAGGGAGCAGAATGCTTGAGACGAGAAGTAAGTAAGTGCCTAGGCCTGGCTGCAAGGAATGTGGCTTTAAAGAGCTCTATCCTTGAGACTGGGGTTCAAAATAGAAGAGTATAGTTATTTGACATTACTTTTATTCTATCACAGTTTATTTCCTAAGTGCTCAAATTTCATTTATTGCTTTATAAACTCTAAATACTTATAGAAACCTTGTACTTTTTAATTGCTTTACTGAGATATAATTCACATACCATATAATTTACCCATTTCAAGCATACAATTCAATGTATTTTAACATATTCACAAACTAGTAAACCAGCACCACAATCAACTTTAGAACATTTTCATCACCCCAGAAAGAAACCCTGTACCCATCAGCAGCAGTCGCTCCCCATCTACTCTCCTCCCAGCCTCTGAAACCAATAATCTACTTTCTGCCTCTACGGGTTCGCCTATTCTGGACATTTCATATGAATGGAATCATGTAACATGTGGTCCTTTGCGCCTGGCTTCTCTCATTTAGCCTAATGTTTTCAAGGCTCACCCATGCTGGAGTGCTCATCAGTACTTCTTTCCTTATTATGGCTAAATAATATTCTAACGTGTGGCTATACCATATTTTGTTATCCGTGCATCAGCTGATGGAATCTGGATCATTTCCACTTTTCACTACCATGAATAATGCTGCTATGAACACCTACATACAAGTTTTTGTGTGGAGACGTGTTTTCATTTCTCTTGCGTAGATGGTTTCTAGGAATGGAATTACTGGGTCCTAAGTACCTCGTATTTAAGACAAAATTCTACCCCATCCAAAAGGTTATGCTGTGTGTGTCTGTGTCCCAGGAGGACAATGACCTTTGACCTCCACCCCATTGGGCATGGTAGTGTCAAGCTAAAAGTCCCTTGAGGTGCCAAATTCCATTCCCCTGACAATCTGTCATTTCTACAACCTGTCTGGCCTCTGTGGGTATCTAGCATTCGGGGTGTCCTCTTCCTGTCCCAGTCCCCATTCTGCTTCCCTCCCACCCACTCAGCCCTCACAAGCCATGGCAGTCAGGGATGTCCAGCGCGGGTACCTTGCCTGTAGAGCGCGGCAGCATAACGGGACGTGTTACTGGTGGTCTGGGAAGAGCAGAACGTCTGCTTGTCCATCAGCTTCCTACAAGCACAGGGAGGACAGACGTCAAGGGGAAGGAAGCTCCAGGCCTGGGCCTGTAGGTGGAGCCCCCTCCACCCCAGACACCTAAAATCCAACTGCCAGAGACCAAGGCCACAGGACAGGCCACAGGTGCCGCAGGAGGGGAGCTGGGGATGAGGAAACCTCATGTGCAGCCCAAGAAACAAGCAGTGGGTGGGAGCTCCCTCTCCCGTCGAGGGGCCAGCTTGCCTCTCAGCCCAGGAAGAACTTGGTCAGAGGAGCCATCTCGGGAGGGAAGACGTTTCCCACGGGGACGAGTCTGCGCCAGGCCCAGCCATGCAAAGACGGGACACTGGTGGGAAGCTTAGCTGTAGAGCACAAGGCCTAGGTATCTCTGAGGGCTCTGGAAGGCTCGTATTTGAAAAACGTGAAGCTCGGAGGCCTTGGGGAACTCACGAGGAGTATGTGCTGGTCTCGTCAGCGCAGGCCCCGTCCACGTTCAGCGCGATCTGCTCCCCTTTGCTGCGGCAATAGTTGGGATTCAGCGTGTCGATGGCCATCTCAAGCTCCACCTGGAGGCACCAAACACCCCCAGCATCTATGAGGACCCCAAGGCACAGCCCTCAGGGGATCCCCTCAAACCCACCATGCCTACCTCCCTAACCCCAGTCCCTGCCCAGAAGCAGGACTGACACCATCCCTCTCCGAGGGCCCCTAGGCTTCAGTCCACACAAAAGCCACAAAGCCAAACTCCAATAGAAGAGCCAGAGTGCTTTCTTTGGGAGGGGGTTCATGTAGTTTTGCTTGCCCGCACCCACAATTCCACTCCCCCAAATCTAAATTAGGTGCCAACGTTTAAAAATCAAGAGCTTTTCTCTTTTATCCTTATTTCCAACTTCTTTTGAAAAGTCAGCAGAATTGGCAATACTGGTACAGCTTTTTACATGGCAACAGGGCCTGGAGCTGCAGGTGCCCGAGGAAAGGCATGACTCCTGTTCCGTCACCCTAGCCCTGAGAGGCACTAGATTCCCCATATCGTGCCCTCTTCGCATTGGCCCTGCCCTGTCCTGTGAACGTGGGTCCACCCACCCCATGTTCTAGTTCATCTCAAGCCTCACTCCTCCCTGGCCTCTCTGGAGCTGCCCACCCCCCTTCTTTCTGGAAGTTTTTCCTCCTGCAGCTTTCAAGGCCCTGCAAGCTGCTGGTTTTCTTCCTAACTCTCCAATCACTCCTCTGCGCTTCCACCCCCAAAAGGCCTGTCTCCTGGATTCTTTCAGCTCCCACCCTACCACCCCTCCCCTCCCTCCACCTCCACCCAAGAGGGTAGCCCCACCTTCTGCTGCTTGGGCTTGATCCTGGCTGAGAGGTGCGGAATGTCATCATAGGTCATCGAGACTGGACGCACAGGGTACTGGGGAAGGGAAGGGAGCCGTCAGTCCACCCTGCCCAGCCCCAGTGAGAGCTGAGCTTCAGAGGCGCTGGCCAAGAATCAATAGCCACCCTCCACGCCCACCCCAGACCAGAGGCCCTCGCTGGTCTCTGCCTGCGTCCCTGCATCCCATTCTCACTGGCTCCACCTGGTTTCCTTCCAAAGAGCAATTTTCAAATGTCCAAGGGACATGCCTAAGCATCAGACAGGCCCCAGCATGCATAGCCCCATGGGCCCTAGGAAGTCAAGCGCACCGCCATGGGAGTCAAGAGGAAGGTTCCGAAGTCTAACTGCTAGTTTACAGGCCAACCAGGTGGAGAAGGACAAGGGAAACGAGACCACAGGAAGCAAAGAGGGAAAACAAAACTGGCGAACACTGCTCACTGCTAAAGCCTGACGATGGATCTGTGGACAAAGGATATCACCTGCCACAAAGGATGTTGTGGCCTTCAAACCCTCTGCCTTGCAGCCACTCCCCCTACAGTGCACCCTAAGGGGACTCAGGATGGAGAAAACAGGAGACTGGCCCTAGATAGTTAAGGTGCATAACAAAGGAATGATTTCAATTAGCCCAGACTCCTGCCACTTCCCATACATAGAAAAGTGCTAAATTCATTAACTCTGGAGAGTCTGGTTTTCTTTAACAAACAGTAATCTGATGTTCTGACTCCCTGGGGTTTTGTTGCTGTTTTGCAAAAACTCCTGTAAGTCCTGACTCCTCTCTTACCTCTTCAGAATAGTTCCTCAGGGCTACCTGAGAGGCTATCTCCCGGACTTAAGTCCTCAGAACGACCGCCGAATAAAACATAATTCTCAACTGTTAGTTTGTGCTTTTTTTTTTTTTCAGCCGACAGATCTATGGGAATCACTATCCCATTCTCTCTCCTTTTGCTGATGTGTGGACTTTTCCATAATAAAAAGTTGATGACAGAGAAGGGAGCTGGTCTGCCAGTGACCTGCTCAGAGAGCTCTCTCTGGGCCCCAGTGTCATCAGGTGTGAAGTTATGTCACATCTGAGCATACTGCTCTGAAATCGCTTCTTTTCTCTGAACAAAGAAGGATGTAGAGACATCCTTCCCCACAGACGCACTCTTCCTTTCTTTCTCCCGTGCTTTACATATGCCACTGGGTGGATGGATGAGTCATGGTTTGGACTCACTTGCAAAAGGCCGTGACCATCGCTATGAATGAGCCTGGTGGAGGTGTGGCAGTGCATAAAGTAACCCTCCTTTGGAGGCCATTTGAGATCAGCTGCATTCTAGCCCAAGGAAATGGCTGTTTCCTAAAAGCTCACTTAAATAGCAATACAATGACTCTTCCCTGCTTCCTGCGCTGAAGCTTGGGGCAGGAACTTGGAACTTAGGTCCAGGAACGGCCTGGAGCACGGCTGGTCTGGGCTGAGCCCTGAGCTGGGACAGGCTAGCCCACGACAGCCCAGGAGGCCCCTGGTCTGCCAAGGTCCAGGCAGCTCTGTGATCTCCTGATGGCCGGGAAGCGTGGTGGGGAAGGGTGCCAGTTCTAGAATCAGACGGTCCTAACTCTGCCACTTGCTCCCTGTGTACTCAGGCAAGCTCCTCGCCTCCCAGACCATTCGGAGCAGGGAATGAGGCAGGTGGAGCTGACACCCGGCACTGGGCCTGGCACACTATGAACACACATGGGTCACTGTCACCACCATCCGTTCCATCCCTCTGCAGTCAGTCAAGGAAGCAGGTGCAGACAACAGCCCCCAGTGCCACGGCCTATAAAGGCAGATGCCAGGGGCCCAACACCGGGCCTCTTCCCAGCACATGCTTGGAGGGTGCTGCCACCCTGTTCCAGGCCCCTTGTGCAAGTTACTAGCCTCCCTGGGCCTCTTTTTCTTATATGCAACGTGGGGACAAAAATACTTAACAACCTTACTGCTAGGAATGTAAAGTGGTTCAAAACAGTCTGTCATTTCCTCAAAATATTAAACATAGTTTCTATAGGACCCAGCAATTCCACTCCCAGGTATATACTCAAGAGCAATGAAAAACTCCCCACACAAACACTTGGACGGGAATGTTCATAGCAGCATTGTGCATAATAGCCAAAACATGGCAACAACCCAAATACCCATCAACTGATGCATGGAGAAATAAAATGTGGCATATAGGTCCATACAGTGAAGTATATTCATCCATAAAAAGAAATGAGGTACTGATACATGCTATAACATGGAAAAGCCTTGGAAACACCACGTTAAACAAAAGAGCCAGACACAAAAGGCCACATATTACATGACTCCATTTATATGAAATGTCCAGAACAGGCAAATCCATGGACAGAAAATAGGTTAACGGTTGCCTAGGACTGCAGGGAGCGAGGGCAGAGCAGCAGCAAACACTTCCTAAAATAGACTGGGCCGCTGGCTGCACAACCCTGTGGACAGACTAAAATCCACTGCATCTACACTTAAACAGGGAAGCTGCATGGGTGTGAATTAGATCTCAATGAAGCTGTTATAAAATTACAATAGTAACCACCACAGGGATGTTGTGGGAGGAGATGAGTTAACATATGTAAAATGCTTTGAATGGTGCCTGCAGACAGTCTAGGGTTAACACCTGTGAGTGACTATGATTAAACTCAGCCCAGCTAAGAGGGGAGGGGGCAGGAGTAACAACTGGGGGGACTCACAGCTAGCAGGACAGAGGCGCACCACCGCTGGCGGGAGCTGCCCCAGAAAGCTGCTCCCCGAGTCTCAGTTACAGCGGTGGTGATCACTCTTGGCGCTAACCCTGCACCAGGCAGGTGGTGTTCTAAGCACTTTAATATGGACTCACCTGATCCCCGTGGGGACCCTATCAGGCAGATATTATTAATATCACCACTTTGCAAATAAAGAAACTGAGGCACAGAGAGATTTTTTTTTTTAAAGGAATTTGCCCAAGGACTCACAGCCAAGCCTCAAGGCCGGGAGACTGTCCCCAGGGCCCAAGCTTTATCCACTACACTGTTCTGCCTCTTAGGGTTGCCTCGGTTTTCCCATCTTCAAAATGAGAGATTACTATTGACCTGCCCATAAAAGCAAAGAAACTGTCTTACAAAACACCCTCTGTTGCCAAGAATTCTAAGCAACGTGGAGGTTTCAAATTGTTCCTGGCCTACCACTTACTGTGTCTCCACCACCCACCAACACTTGCTTTTTTTCCCCCTTTACCTTTATGTCCTATAATTACCTGAAACAGATAGAGCTTCTCTGCCAGACTTTTGGCCAAGTACACGTCGATCTGGGAACAAGGGAAGAAGACTTAACCAGGAGACAGAACCCAATTCCCAACCTGCCCCGGGCACAAGCACGCTCCTCAAATTTCAGGGATAATGGCTCTGAGGCCATTTGGGGAAGACGAAATAGCTCAGCTGATGCTAAAAATAAAGGGAACCAAATCTCCAACCTGGATATGTCCAGAGCCCCCTGCCCAGGTCCACCATAACCCAATAAAAACATATTCCGAGGCTGCCCAGATCAGGATGCATCCCAGAGGGCCCGATAAAACGCTTTTCTGATGAGGATGGGGCAGGGAAGGACTTCCTCCCTGTGCCCTCCATCACCTGTCCTGGACTGGCCTGTCTTCAGGTGGTGTGACCTGGCTCTTTCTTCTCAACCCTCACCGCCCCTGCCCCACCTTGCAGTTTACCTTCCTGCTTCCTAGCTCTTCCTATGAACCATGTTCTCTCCCACCTCCAGGCCTTAAGGATGAATGCAGGCTCATCAGGCACAGGGGAGGCATATGTGACGGAAACAGCATGTGCAAAGGCCCAGAGCCTCTAGGATATGTCTTGGTCTGGGCTGACTCTGGAACCACCGTCTGCATCTTTGAGACCCCTTCCTTGTCAGTCTCGCCTCACAGATCCTAAGCTTCCCAAGTGCAGAACACTGCCTGGCTCCCTGCTGTCACAGCCCCCAGCACATCATGGATTCAGTGAACAACTGCTGAATGACCAAATCTGCATAAGAGCGTGAAGAAGAGGGAACTGTCAAACCCATTCATTCATCCAACAAATAGTCACTGAGTATCTATTAATTGCCAGGCACTGGACTTGGCTTTGCAGACACAGCACTGAACAGGACAAAATCCCTGCCCTCATGAGGCTTACACTTTAGTGGAAGGAAACTTATGTGTAGGGGCTGAGAGGTGTTGTGGCCAAACGCAAGGTATGGCCAAGGTAAGGGGCTAGGGAGGGTGTGCAGGAGAACGTCACGTGAGGCAGGAGGGTCAGGGAATCCTCTCTGACAAGGTGATGCTGGATCAGACACCTGAAAGAAGTGAGGGGTCGGCCAGGCAGGTATGAGGAAGAGAGGATGCCAACAGGTCCCAGGCTGGCCTGAGGATGGATGGAAGGGACCCCGTCCTGGCAGAGGGTGGGGAACAGCAGTTACCTCTTGTATGACTGGGTCATCCTCTTCATTGGCCATACTAGGGGGGAGCCAGCCGCGCGGTCCTTGGACTCGATCTGCAAGGAGAGCAAGAGGCCTGGACCGTGAGTCAGTCATTCAACCAACACACCTAGGTACCCATTCTGCAAGCAGCCCTGCTCTGGGAGGGAGGAGCCTGAAGCAAACAGAAACTGATCTTACTTCTACATCTATCGTAGAGTCAAAAATGGACAGCCCATTATACACCCCATCGGCCAAAAAACAAAAAAAAAGCAGGCAGAAACCACCAAGCAATGGGTGTAAACAGGTGGACCCAAGTCACCACATGTCAGCTACACCCATGGGAAGGAATAAATGACCAGTTTTAGGAGTTTTCTGACCACTCACAAAGAATTCACCACCAGGCAGGAGGATGGAGGCTGGCTGGTCCACAGCCATGATGAAAACACTCGAGAAGTAATCGGGGGCCATGGGGAATCTTTAGAGAGCCTGATGCACAGCAGGAAGAGCAGACAGTCCCAAGACTTGGATTCCAGGGTGACTCCATCTCTGATATTTGATTTTCAAGCTGACTTTAAACCCAACCCCGAGTGAGATGACCTCCTTTCTGTGGTTTTTCTCTGTGTGTGTGTGCGCACGTCTAAAAATGACCCTCTTCACATACATACTCTTCTCTTAATTGTCCCCATTTTATAACGAGGAGACTGGAACTCAGAGATGCTTTTATGTGTTTTACCCAAAGCCACACAGGAAGCAAGGGGACCCACTGGACCTCAATGCCAGGCCATCCAACTTCAGGTCGCAGTTACAGGTAGGGGAGTTCAGAGGAAGGAAGGGCCTTCCTGCTGGGGGAAGGGGCATTTGGGCTGGGCCTTGAAGGACAGAAGGATTTGGACAAGCCAGGATAGCAGAGGGGAAGAGGGACTCCAGGCAACAGGAAGCACTTCAAGTACCTGAAGGAGGGAAGGCGGCAGGTCGCCATGGTGGAGGGTGAGTACACTGTCCCTCAGTATCAGTGGGTAAGGGGGGATTGGTTCCAGGACCCTCAAGGATACCAAAATCTGTGGACGTTCAAGTCCCTTACATAAGATGGCACAGTATTTGCATATAACCTAAGCACATCGTATACTTTATTTTTTTCAATAAAAAATTTTTTTTTATTGGAGTATAATTGCTTTACAATGTTGAGTTAGTTTCTGCTGTACAATGAGGTGAATCAGCGATATGTATACCTACATCCCCTCTCCACTGGACCTCCCTCCCACCCCACGCCCCCCACCCCACCCATCTCGGTCGTCACAGAGCACCGAGCTGAGCTTCTTGCGCTTTATTTATAGCATGTTCCCGCTAGTTATCCATTTTATGCATGGTAGTGTACATACGTCAATCCTGATCTCCCAATTTGTCCCACCCTCCCCTTCCCCCCCACACGTCCGTTCTCTACCTCTACGTCTCTATTCCTGCTCTGCAAATAGGTTCATCCGTACCATTTTTCTAGAGTCCATGTATATGCGTTAATATACAATATTTGTTTTTCTCTTTCTGGCTTACTTCACTCTGTAGGACAGACTCTAGGTCCATCCACGTCTCTACAAATGACCCAATTTCGTTCCTTTTTTTTTTTTTTAATTGGGGTATAGTTGTTTTACAATGTTGTGTTAGTTTCTACTGTACAGTGAAGTGGAGTTCCCTGTGCTATACAGCAAGTTCTCATTAGTTATCTATTTTATACATATTAGCGTATATATGTTAGTCCCAGTCTCCCAATTCATCCCACTCCCCCTTACCCCTTGGTGTCCATATGTTTGTTCTCTACATCTGTGTCTCTATTTCTGCCTTGCAAACCAGTTCATCTGTACCATTTTTCTAGATTCCACAGATGTGCATTAATACACAATATTTATTTTTCTCTTTCTGACTTACTTCACTCTGTATGACAGTCTCTAAGTCCATCCACGTCTCTATAAATGACCCAATTCCGTTCCTTTTTATGGCTGAGTAATATTCCATTGTATATATGTACCACATCTTCTGTATCCATTCATCTGTCGCTGGACGTTTAGATTGTTTCCACGTCCTGACTACTGTAAATAGTGCTGCAATGCACACTGGGGTACATGTGTCCTTTGAGTTATGGTTTTCTCAGGGTATATGCCCAGTAGTGGGATTGCTGGGTCATATGGTAGTTCTATTTTTAGTTTTTTAACCAACCTCCATACTGTTCTCCACAGTGGCTGTATCAATTTACATTCCCACCAACAGTGCAAGAGGGTTCCCTTTTCTCCACACCCTCTCCAGCATTTATTGTTTGTAGATTTTTTGATGATGGCCATTCCAAAGCAATCTACAGATTCAGTGCAATCCCTATCAAATTACCAATGGCACTTTTCACAGAACTAGAACAAAAAATTTTACAATTTGTATGGAAACACAAAAAGACCCCGAATAGCCAAAGCAATCTTGAGAAAGAAAAACAGAGCTGGAGCAATCAGGCTCCCAGAATTTAAACTATACTACAAAGCTACAGTAATCAAGACAGTATGGTACCGGCACAAAAACAGAAATATAGATCAATGGTACAGGACAGAAAGCCCAGAGATAAACCCACGCACATATGGTCACCTAATTTATGACAAAGGAGGAAAGAACATACAATGGAGAAAAGACAGCCTCTTCAATAAGTGGTGCTGGGAAAGCTGGACAGCTACCTGTAAAAGAATGATATTAGAGCACATGGTATATTTTAAATCATCTCTAGGTTAATTATAATACCTAATACAATGCAAATAGTTGCCAGGCGCAGGGCAAATTTAGTTTCTGAGGTTAGCTGAATCCATGAATGTGGAGGGCTGACTGTAATTCAGCTGGGATGACCCTTCATATTCCCAAAGGGAGGGGATGGGCACAGTTAGAAAGGCACCTGGGCACCCTCCAATCTCAGCAGTTCCCAGACCTCTACTTTTAGGTAAGACCAGCTCGATTCTTGTCTTATCTACCTAACATTTGAATGGTTTAATACTTAAAAGAACATAAATATTTTCACCATGGGATTCAATGGCATCTAAGCCCCCTGCCCCGGCCACCAAGTCATCTCGCTTATTCCAGATATACATTCCAGGCGCTGAGAATGCTCAGGCCAAAACAATGGCATCATCCTCAGTGCTTCTCTTCCTCTCGCCCCACACCAGCAAATCCTGTCAGCTGTGCCTTCTAAGTATGTCGGGAATCTGCCCACCCCCACTGCCACCTCCATCTCCTGCCCGCCTTAGAGCAGCAGCCTCCTAACTGGTCTCCCTGCTTCCACCTTTGCCTCCTACGGTCTTTGCTCACCCCACAGCCCACCCCACAGCCGGCAATCACATCACTCCTCCGCCCTCAAAGTCTTCCCATCTCACTCAGAAATAAAAGCCAAAGTCTTTTTCATCCCATGTGAGGCCCTAGACAACTCCCTCCCTGACCCTTCTCCTTTCAGACCTCATCTCCCACAGGTCTCCTTCCCTCCCCCATCCCTCACCTCTGGGCTTTTGTAACTGCTCTACCAGCCCCCATAACCTCATGGCTCCCTCCTTCACCTCTTTCAGGTTTTTGCTCAGATTCTACCTCATAGCTAAGACTTTCCCCGTCCACCCAATTCAAAATCACAACACCCCGCCCCGCCAGCTCCTTCCCTGCTCTGGTTTTCTCCATAGCATGTATCACCATGTGACAGTTTATAGCTCTGTATTTATTATCCATCCTCACCCCCACTGCCAATAAGTGGTAAACTACATGAAGGCAGAGATTTTCATCTATTTCGTCCGTTGCTGGCCCCCAGTGCCTAGCACACAGCAGGCACGCAATACGTACGTGTTGTCTGAATAAGTAAACCACAGGAATGCCATTTAATAGGGAGCTACCATAGGACTCTGAGCAGAGGAAGAGAGTAGAGGGAAGCAGCCTACCTCAACAGTTCGGGATTAGAAGACTAGAAGAAAGTCATAAACCCAAATGCCTGTTACCGCCCGGACAGAGGGCAATGCATGGGAGAGCCTGAGACCCCACCTCACCTGCCAAGGATCATAAACGTATGCAAAGTACCTACCTTCTCTCCAGCTGGCTCTGTGGACAACTGAGAGATTGGGGACTTCTGGGTGAACCAGGGAACCGACGTAGGTACTAAAAGGGTACGGCCTGGGAGGATCCCAAGACAGGTTTTCTCAGCTCTTTCTCTATTGGCCTCTCCCCAGTCAAGGAGGAGCTCAGGAAGGATGGTGCTCCTCCCTCCAGATAGAATATATGATTCGGTTAATGCAGGGATTATCACCTCCCTTCATCCTCCCAGGCAACATCATCCAACTCAGGGGCTTTCAAGTTTTTCAGCCTAAGACCCACAGTAAGAAATCCATTTCATATAAATGACCCGGAATATACATACAATTACCTCACTAAAACAAGGTTTCACATAACCATTCATTGTCCCTACTATATCTGATGCAGTGATGATTTTTATCCGCACTCATTAAAATTAAAAATACTGGTTACAGGGCTTCCCTGGTGGCGCAGTGGTTGAGAGTCCGCCTGCCAATGCAGGGGACACGGGTTCAAGCCCTGGTCTGGGAAGATCCCACATGCCACGGAGCAACTAGGCCCGTGAGCCACAACTACTGAGCCTGCGCGTCTGGAGCCTGTGCTCCGCCACAAGAGAGGCCACGATAGTGAGAGGCCCGTGCACCGCGATGAAGAGTGGCCCCCGCTTGCCACAACTAGAGAAAGCCCTCGCACAGAAACGAAGACCCAACACAGCCAAAAATAAAAAAAAATTAAAAAAAAAAAAATACTGGTTACAAACCCCCTAAGCTGATTTCACATCCCACTAATAAATCTTGATCTGCAATTTGAAAAGTACTGCTTCAACAAGTCTTTCCTACCTCCAATCCTCCCAGAAACACCCAGAGCTATCCTGGCGGAAAAACAGATCACATCATTCCCCTGCTCAAAACCCTTCAACTGTCACATAGAATAAAATCCAAATTCCTTTCCATGGCCCCAGGGCCCCATACGATCTTGCTGGGCCTACAACAAGCTAAGCCCCAGCCTGTCTCAGGAGCTTTGCACACCACCTATTTTCCCCAGGTCTTTTCAAGGCTGGCTCCTTTGCACTAGTATCACCACCCCCACCCCCTCCAGGAACAGACAGGTTCCCGGACTATCCACCTTAAAGAGCCCCCCACCCATTTCCAGTCACTACCACATCCCCATTTTATTTCCTTCATGGTTCTTATCACAATCTGGAACTACCTAGTCTATTTGCTTATGTGTGTCTGTCTTCTGCACTAGAATGTAAGCTCCATGAAAGCCTCTCAGTGCTTCAACCATAAAATGGAGATGATTATATTTACTTCATCAAGTTGATATAGGGATTATTATCTTTTTAAAAAATTGAACAATGCCTGGCATGGAGTAAACACTCAGTATAGTACAAAGAATGATGGAGTGAATGAGTGCATGAAATCAGGCAGTTACAGACCTTTTACCCAGTGAGCCTAACTCAGCCCCATCCAGAGATGAGTGGCCTCAGGGTTTGGGCCTTGTGGACACTTGAGGATAGAGGTGTGGCCTATCCTCTCAGGCCACAAGACAAGCTTCCCCAGCAGCAGTGACCACCTTGGCCTCAACAGGGTGTCCTGTGGCCACAAGGGTACTCCCTGGTAGTGGCTCCACGCCATTGAGCACAGAAAACATCCCCTGCCAGGGGCTGCTCAACAAACGGAAAGGGGACAAGAACACCAGGTGAATCTAAGGAAGGGTCCAGAGCAGAGGAGGTGCCTGAAAACCACAGCTGGGTGCATCAGTGCTGCACCCAGCAATCTAACCTGTCCGCCAATCAGAAAAGCAGAGGCAACTCCAAATAATCTCCAGTTACTGGAGGGAGGGAGACAAGGTGAGGACAATATACAATGTGAATTAAGAGGAAAGGGCCCCGGGGCAAATAGTCTCAAGGTCTGGATTCTTATTGGCTGTGTGCCCCTCGCGCAAGGCATCTCCCTCTTTGGGTCACCCCAGTTTCCACCCCTGTTAAAAGGAGAGATGGCCTAGGGGCAGGAAGAATGAACTCAACTGAGTCGGACCCTCCCTTCTCTAAGGACTTAATACTCAATCTCATTTAATCTGCTCAATAGCCCTTATAGGGCTGTACCATCCCCAATTAAGAAAGAAGGAAACTAAAGTTCAGAGAGTAAGTAACCTACCCAAGGTCACAGGGCTGGAGAATGGCGGAGTTAGGACACAAACCTGAGTCTAGCTGATGTCAAAGAGCCTTATTCTCATTCTTAACGACTATGCCGAACGCTTTTTTTAAGAGGAGACAGGATGGCATAGTGGGTAAGAGCCTGGACTATGGAGCGGAACTGTGCAAGTTCAAATCCCAGGTTCGCTGTTTGCTACCCGTGGTCCACCCAGAGCAGTAGTACTGCTCACTATTTTCATCCCTAAAATGGGGATAACAGAAGTACCGACCTCAGAGGAATGTGGTATAAATAACCTATGGGAAGGTTTGTTACTACGTGGCCCAATGTTTTCTTCCAATATAAAAAGGCAGGAAACACAGCCACGAAACTAACTGCAACCTGGGGCTTCTCCCGTCTTACCCTATTGGGCCCTCACCACAAACCTATGAGGTAGGTAATTCTATTATCCCCACTTCACAGATAAAGAAACTGTGGCGACTGCTAAGATCTCCTCTTTCTGCCCCCAAGCCCAACGATTCTAAAGGTAACACAACAGAACGACCTTTTTTATTTACTGGTTTACGTGCTTACTGACACCTCCTCTGATCAAATGATCAGGGCCCTATCCGCCGCACGTAGCTGGCTCCCAGTTAGCCCTGAATGGTGGCCGGAATAAATGAATGAAGAATTCCGGGCCTAGCCGGACGGAAGCTAATCTGGGGCGAGGAGGGGGCCCGGGCACCCTTCCCCTGCCCATCAGGGCGGGCCGCCAGCCCCGAGCCACACTGTCCAATGGGTTTCGCCTCCCTCGCGGGTGGTCAGGCCCCCTTCTCACGCCCACCAAGCAGCCACTGCCACGAGCCGCCACGCCGGCAGGACATCGGCTGCCTTCGGACAGGTGCTCCCGTAGGAGGCCCGTCTGAGCCGGGCGGGGCAAGGTGGCTGGACCCTGAGTCACCGCCGGCAGCCTCGGCCGCGGCCTCACCGACTGCCGGGCCGAGGCGAGGTCGGAGCCCGCGGCCAGCCCTGGTCTACTGGGCCAGACTGCCCGTCCTTCCCGCCCGAGTCCCGGGAGGCCGCCGGCCCCTTGGCACCGGGTGGCGCGGGCCTCCGGGCCTACGCGGCAGCCCCGCCCAGGTCCACCTCGAGAGTGCGGCCCGGCTCCAGCCTGGGCGGGCGCTGCCACATCGGCACTCACCTCTCCGACGGGCCCGCGCGCGGGCGGCGGCAACGGCCCAGGTACCCGCGGGCTACACAGGCGGCGGCGGCCCGGCTCTCCTCTCAGGCAGCGGCCATGTTGCTGGTGGAGAAACTCGGCGGACACGTGGGGGTAGCTAGCGGGGAGGGCCCTTGCGCTTCCTTTTACCCACAATGCCCCGCCCAGGCGCGCGCGGGCCCGCCCCCTCCGCCGCTCCATTCATGCGGGCAGCCGGCCGCGCCTGGCAGCAGGGGGCGTCGTTGCAGCCGCGGAACAGAGATGAATGCAGAACCAGACACGGAGGCAGCAGCAACAAAAAAAAAAACTCACTTTGGCAGCGGTGGGATTCGAACCCACGCCCCCGAAGAGACTGGAGCCTTAATCCAGCGCCTTAGACCGCTCGGCCACGCTACCCAGCTGTGGCTAGGCTCTTCTAGGAAACTACTTAATACATTTATATGCAATTGCAGCTCATTTCTGTGGGAGTTTGTTTCATATGTGCTTTACCTTATCCCTATAGAACTATTTTAGAACATGCCAGGTACTAAAAAGAAAAATATTTGCTCAAATATTTAGACCCACACTTCTGAACAGGTCTTAGAATGAAAAGCACTGTAAGAATCTGTATTCTGGGTAGGACGTTTAACTCGGAGACGTCAAGTTAACTCACATGGGAGAAATGATGGATTTCAGCAGCAACCCGCACCAGGGGCTTCAGAAGCCAAACCACGGGAACTGGTGGGGCAGTTTTCTCTAAAAAATTATGTGTTTTAATTTTTAGTTACACAAATACTATGTGATAGTATTTGCAAATTGTTGCAAATATGAAAACTTTGCAGATACAATACAAATGTTCTTTTAACTTTGGCGTCTATCGTTAAGTCCGCAGAGGTAACCATTATACAGCTTAGCATACTGTAAATCCTTCTGGATCTTCTACTGTGAATTTATATGGATATATATGGATATATTCATAATAGATATATCCATAGAAAATAGATGTTTTGTTTTTATTGTTATGGGTTTTTACATAAATATAAATATTATCATGCTGTTAGTATTTATCTGCAACTGTTTTTTCACCCGACTATGTTTTTTAAATATCTATTCATGTTGATATATAGATATTTAAAAATACAGAAAAAGTACAAAGAAAACATAATCATCCATATTCCCACTGCCTAATATTGGTGGCATTTCACTTCCAATTCTTTTCCTATGTATATGCTTTTTATTAAAAGTGTGAATACGTTGTCCTTTTAAAAATCTATTAAAAATATTAGACAATTACAAACAAAAAGAATTAGACTATTACAAATGAAAATATAACCCCTTCCCAAACATCTCCCTTGGCTATAACTGTTATGAATTTGATGTGTATCCTTCCAATTCATTCTTATACTTTCATATCTATCTATCTATCTATCCTTGTGTGTGTGTGTGTGTGTGCATACACCCATGAACAATACATAGTATGATCTTTTTTTGCTTTTCATTTACATAAACCTTACTACGTTGTACCAATATCATTCTGCAACTTGCTTTTCTCCTCCAACATTATGTTTTTGATTTATTGTGACACATTTAGATCTAATTTATTCCATACTATGAATATGGACATTTAAGTTGTTTATATTAAGTTGTTATATTCTAGTTTCTGGTTAATATCCAGTTGGCAGACACCTTGATATTTGGGCATTCCATATTCCTCCCCTGCAGTTCCTCCTTAACCCATTTTTTTTCTCCAGCTACCTTTAAAATAAGTATTGATATGCAAAGACTTCATTGTACTGGGAGAGTTTGTTACTTTTAAAGAAATCTTTAAAAAATACAGAAGCAGCCATCTCTCTAGGCCAGGCATTGTTGGGGGATCTATAGTTCTTGAGATCAATAGAAGCACTGATCTACTCACGGTGTTTCAGTACCAAGAGGCACTGTGTTTGTGAGTTATGTGGCGGGTTTTCCAAAAGGAAATATCCCCATGGTGGAAAATAATTGCTGGAATCTCCGCCTAATCCCACTTTTCTAGGAATTGCCTGACCAGCCCAGAGGGTGGGTCCACCCTCTGGGTAGCCACCATCCCCAAACCATGGCCAGTGGGCTCTATAGTAAACATAGGACAGAGGTTGGACCAATCAGATTCTCTTTTGAGAATCTGAACTGAGACATGGTGAGTTCCTGGCTTGTTATTTTCACTGTGTTAAGTGTTGGGAGTTAGTCTCTGAGATTGACTGACTGGAACTAGGGAGAACGTGGGATTTGGGGTGGTCATATTCTGTGAGATGGACTGGAGAAATAGAGAAAAATAATGATAAAATGAGAAGAAGAGCAGAAAGTCATAGAGAAATTCTGATGGTTTTGTGGCTCCCAACTCGAGACTCTTCCCGGGGCCCAGTGGAATGCGCATTCTGGGAGACATCCCTTTATCATTGTAATAAATTCCTCTTTTCTGCTAAAGATAGGGTTACCTGGTAGCTGTAACAAATGAACTATCCTTGCGTGGTAAGGGCTCAAACAGAGCTAAAGGTATTTCTGCCAGAACATTTGCAGCAATTCAGGTCTGTCCCTACCAGAATGCTTAACAGGGATGCAGGCTGATCCTGGAAGACAGAGCCCAGGGCCTCCTTTTGGGCATTTCTTGCAGACCTGCAGTCCCATTACATAGCTGGCTTATGAAAATCAGATGTGAAACTAATAAGCAGGAGAAGCAGAATGTTGCACCAGAACTCCTGGACTCACTGGTTCCCAGCAGCTTTATGTAAAAGGAGAGAGGGAAGGGCTGAAACCCTGACTGTCCCTTGGCATGTCTGCTCTGTCCCTTGAGGTGGAGGGGGGGAAGGACAAGCACCACAGATCAAACACTGCCCCTGTCACCCACCCTCAATTTAGAGGCTGTCAGGTGAAGGGTGTCTGTCTCCAGATCATAACCCCTCAGCTGTTGGCAGTGGGGATGGACATGGGGGCTCTGTCCTGGATCCCCTCCAATCTTCGCTCCCTTGCCCCTGCAAAAGGAAAATCACCCCAAACCCGGTCTGAGACCAAACTGCACTGCATGAATCTCCTTCTGGAAAGAAATTAACATTCCTGATCAAATGCTTAACGATTTTTCTTATGAAATTTACTAGCATTAAGATTTATACTGGGAAACTTGTTTTCTACCCATCAACCAGCTGACTGTTGTCAGTCAAGAGAGTAGTGAACTTTAATGGAACGTTCCCTCTCTCTCTCTCCCTCTCTCTCTCTCCCTCTCTCTCTCTCTCCCTCATCTAACAATGATGATTTAATCATTCTCTCGTCCTATAAAGTGTCTCTACCAAAATAGAGGTCAGAAGAATGGTCACCCTTGTTGGGGGTGGGGAGTGGGGCTGAGGGAGCTTTCTAGAGTTCTGCAAATGTTCTAAAATTCAGCAAGCTCTACACTTAAGATTGTACAGTTTACTCTATGTAGGTGATACTGTAATAAAAGGTAATTTTTTAAAAATGTCCCTACCAAGTGTGGATCTGTGAACTAGCCTCCATGAGGAGTTACACTGGCAGGAAGGCTATAATAAAATTTTGGCATAGGCTTGCAAAAAAACCATTTGAAAAGTTTTCCTTAACACTTGCCTCTAATCTTCAGGGCCCTTTTCCTCTTCCTCCCCAAAGGGAATACTCTCTGAGTGGGAATTTGTTGTTTTTGTCTTCCCAGAATCCATCCCCCACTTTTCTGGTTCCAATGCTGATTTTCCTTTGAGGAAACACTCCTCCCTGTCGTTTTTTTTTTTTTTTAATTTTTATTGGAGTATAGCTGGTTGTCAATGTTGTGTTAGCTTCTGCTGTACAGCAACGTGAATCAGTTATAAATACATATATCCACTCTTTTTTAGATTCTTTTCCTATATAGATCATTACAGAGTATTGAGTAGAGTTCCCTGTGCTATACAGTACGTTCTTATTAGTGATCTATTTTATGTATAGTAGTGTGTATGTGTCAATCCCAGTCTCCCAGTTTATCCCTCCCCACCCCACCACAACCCCGCTGTGGTCTTCAAGGAACTGTCAATCAAAGTACAGAGTGGGCAGGCACAAGATCCAAATCAGGCCATTCGGAGGCTTCATCCTGGAAATCTGAATCTGGACACCAGATACAAGGATTTTTAGCTCACTAGTGGGGCTGGGAAGGAAACTTCCAGACTCTTACCTTCTGCTAGATCCCCACATTTGCCCTGGGACCGCCCTTTCTGAGGCCTATTTCCCTTTTACCTTCCAGTATATAAACTACCTCCTTCTCAAAAAAATTGCTTCTTCGCTGATGTTGGCTAGCGTTCATTTCTGTTACCTGCAACCAAGGAAACCCCCTGATCACCTAGGCCTCCCCAAAAGGAACCTTGTTTTTGCAGAGGAGACAGTTTAGTTGCTTTTGCAGAGCACACCCCCTCAACAAGGTGACCAGGCCACTTCTGTCAGGAACAAATGCTTAATTAGAAGGAGAACTGGGACCCTGGAGTGAACTAGGACTCTCCCTGGTGGACCACATGCAGTCATCTTACACCTTGACCACTTAAAAGTCCACAGAAATGGACAGACCTGAGTGAGATCTCCTGTGTTGAGTCAAGTTAAGCTGAAGGCTCCACTACTGCTGTCACCCTTCCTTCGATACCTTTAAGTTTCAGCTGTTCAAACACACTCCTGTGTCCTGTGCTGGAGGATCATGGGAATAATGCAGCAGCAGCCACAGTTGGCATCATTTATGTTGAAACTATGATGGTGTTTGAGCTTCAAACCTCCACCTTTCCTTCTTGATGAATAAAAACATTCTTATCAAATACTTTCGCTATGGGATACCTTTAAGCCTCATTTTTCTCATCTGTAAAATGGTCACAATAATACTGAGGTTTGTTGCAGGGTTAGAAGGTGACTGTGTACGTCCAGCCCAATGTCTGGCAATGTCTGACATTTTTTTTCACATTTTAATATCTCTAAAATTGACCTGCATCTTATGATCGATGGCATACAGTTTATTTTCAGTGGTTTTTTTCTTATTAATACAGAAAATAACGGTGCATCTTAACATCAGTGGTGTCTTAGATTCAACAAAGCATAGTAGTAGATGCTCAATCTATGAATCACCATAATGAATTTTTAACTTAGCAAATTTAATTTAGTATTTTTAGCTTAGTAAACATTTAAAATTCTTACTTTGAGCTCTGCAAGCTATCAATCTCTAGAGAGGAAACAGAGCCTCCTGCCAATTTGCCCCCCGCAAATTTCTCTTGCGGTTTCTTCTCTAGCTGGACATACTGGCAAGGGAATTCTTGAAAATGAGGTTCAGCTTAGCCAAGCTGACGTCTAGAACCACCACAGGCTATCACTGAAAGCCTAGCGAATGCTGGCACTAGCCTATGGAATCAGGCTTTATGAGATGGAGGTCAAGATAACTGAGAGATTGTACCAATTTTCTAAGAGCCTGGCAGGAAGAGGAACAGACATAAAATGTAACAGGAGGCTGTGTTACTCCAAAAATATCGCAGGATCGGATGATGTGAAAACCTTCACGGAACATTGGACCATGACACCATTCACATCGGGATGAGCTGCAATGAAGGAAACATCAAATCTACTAAAGGAAAGACAGTTTGCTTGATTCTATGTAAGACTCAAAGTAGTATAAAACATGGCCCTCTCGTTATGGATCTTACCATCTCACTGAGGAGCTAAGACATATGCAAGTGAAAAATTAAATGCTGAAAAATAAACGTGTATACAAAGTAATAATAAATAAAATTCTTACTTTGATAATTTTACCAAAGTTCTTCATGTGTATATCAGTTCTACAAGGCTTGTTATCAAAATAAACAGTACGCCTACTCCTTCCACTCCAGGCAACCACTTTCAACTTTTAGCTGATCCTTCTTGTGTTTCTCTCCATATGTCTAAACAACATATTGCTGCTTTTTTTGTTTCCTCCCTCCCTCCCTCCCTCTTTCTCTCTCTCTCTTTCAACTTTAGGCATTTCCTATTGACTTCCTGCTAAGGAAGATAAGAATTTAACCTTAATCATCCCACCTCTGCCATCACAAACACCTCAACCCTCCTAAAAGTGTTGTCTTGTAATTTCATTTGAACAATAATTAGTAAATGCTACTCACTAAGTTTGAGCTTAGCTATGTACTCAACTATGATTATTTTTCCTTTTCTGGAAAATATTTTAACCTTATTCTTTACTTAATAATTACCTTTAAAAACATGTACCTACTTTCTATGAATTCATGTCTAATTCAACTTCAAACTGTCCATGCTTGCCACACAGACACATGAGGTGTTCTATTGCTTCAACTTTTTGAAGACGTGTCTCCCACAGCATCCTGACAGGGGCCCTAGACTCTAGGTTTATGGTAAGACCACCATGTTGAGATGGCCCTTCACCCTCACCTGGGCACTGACTTTTCCTCACTTTTATGCTGGACCTCACACATTTCTTGTTATTCCCCCAACACTGGCCTTCTTTTGATAGAGCAACTCTTCCAGTGGCTTCCGGAGGAACAGTATTTGAGAGGCTACTTTCTTGAGAATTTACATGTCTGAAATTGTCTTTATTTCACCCTTACGCTTCATTAATAGTTTGGGCATATGATTCTAGGTTAAAGTGTATTTTCCCCAGAATTCAGAAGCCATCAGCTTCCAACTTCCAGTGTTACTGTTGAGTTGTCTGATATTATTCTGATTCTCAGTTATTTGTATGAAACTTGTTCTTTCCCTCTGAAAGTTTCCGGGATCTTTTCCCTGTCCTCAATGTTCTGAAATTTCATGAAGATGAATCTTGGCATAGGTCTAATTTTATCAGTGGTGCTAGATACTTAATGGGCCCTATTGTTCTGGAGACACACATCTTTCAGTCCCAAGAAATGTTCTCAACATTTTTTAAAGACTCTCTTGGGGAACTTCCCTGGCGTATATATATCCCCATATCCCCTCGCTCCTGTGTCTCCCTCTCACCCTCCCTAAGCCACACCTCTAGGGGGACACAAAGCACCAAGCTGATCTCCCTGTACTATGTGGCTGCTTCCCACTAGCTATTTTACATTTGGTAGTGTATATATGTCCATGCCACTCTCTCACTTTGTCCCAGCATACCCTTCCCCCTCCCCATGTCCTCAAGTCCATTGTCTATGTCTGTGTCTTTATTCTTGTCCTGCCTCTAGGTTCATCAGAACCGTTTTTTTAGATTCCATATATGTGCATTAGCATATGGTATTTGTTTTCTCTTTCTGACTTACTTCACTCTGTATGACAGACTCTAGCAAGACCTGTATGCAGAAAACTATAAGACACTGATGAAAGAAATTAAAGACGATACAAACAGGTGGAGAGATATACCATGTTCTTGGATTGGAAGAATCAACATTGTGAAAATGACTATACTACCCAAAGCAATCTACAGATTCAATGCAATCCCTATCAAATTACCAATGGCATTTTTCACAGAACTAGAACAAAAAATTTTACAATTTGTATGGAAACACAAAAAGACCCCGAATAGCCAAAGCAATCTTGAGAAAGAAAAATAGAGCTGGATGAATCAGGCTCCCTGACTTCAGACTATACTACAAAGCTACAGTAATCAAGACAGTATGGTACTGGCACAAAAACAGAAATATAAATCAATGGAACAGGATAGAAAGCCCAGAAATGAACCCATGCACATATGGTCACCTTATCTTTGATAAAGGAGTTAAGAATATACACTGGAGAAAAGACAGCCTCTTCAATAAGTGGTGCTGGGAAAACTGTGAATTCTTAGAATCGCATCTTGATCCTTTTTTCATGGACACGTTATTTTATCTTAGGATATTGATAGTTTTTTATTACTTGAAGTTTTCTTCTCCAGGCATATTGTTTCCTCCCAGATGCTGTCTGCTCTTGGTTCTATTTGTCTGTTATATGAAATGCCTTCCTTACATATGGATCTCTGGGTGCCTGTTCAAGTTTAAGAACAGGGCTCTAATATGTTATCTGGGAATTTCTGTGGGTGTGGGTGGGACTTGGTGGGTGAGGCTTTTTTTGTGAGGTGCTCCGGCCAGCCTGTTTCATTAGGGGGAAGTACCTTAAGTCTTTTATTTTAGGCTAATCAGATTCCCAAGAAATTTCTTCAATTGTCTGCCTTCCGCCAGAAGGGACAAAGTCAGCTGCCAGTGTCTGGGAGCACAGGGGGAAAGAAGGCTGGTGGACACTCTACAGCCAATACAGAAACTTCCACCAACCTTCCTTTCAGTAGAGTAGCCTCACTCTCTACTGTGCCTGGTGTCCTAGGCTTCTGCAGGGTGATGGAGGGGCAGCTGGCTGGCTACACAGGGGAGCTGAGTGGGTCTAGAAGTCTGATGCTTTGTCTTTCAACTGAACCTACATTTTTAGCCCCATTTCACTCCCCCTTCCAGAGGTTCCTTGTGCCAATTCTTCAGCCTTTGGCGGGGGTGGGGGTGTCTTCAATGATGAAAACTGGGTTCTTAGATTTTCCTACTGCTGACCTAGGATCCAGCCTTCTTGGGTCTGCTAACTCAATCACAGTCTATCTGCTTTCCAGCATCCAAAATTTTGTTACTGTTGATGACTCTTCCTTTTCACCCTCATGGGCTTATGCCATTAAGAAAATCTCTTTCCTATCATTTTAGTGGAGACCGGAGCAAATGCACCTAAATATGTGTTCAATATACCATGTAGTTATGGTATATTGTTCAAATTTCTAAAAATTATTAAAAATTTAAAAGAAATTCTCATACCAGTAACGAAGATTTTCTTAAGTTTTAGATCACAAAGCATCTTTAGCATGCATTTTCTTTGAAACTGATGACAACTATGTAATGGTAAAGATTATTGTTTTATAGATGAGAAAAACCAAGAAAAACGAGAGGCACACATCCTCTATTTAAAGCAAACAGAAAACGTACGTGCCAAATCTAGAAGTTTTTTCTATAAGAATTTATTAGAAATGTTAAAAATCAAGAAACCTTGCATAAAAAAATCCAATTTTCAGCAGCTTGAAAAATTGGAAAATGGGGCAACACTGGGCCCACACTCCCCATGGGGACAACCATTTGGAGCTGAATCTGGGCTGCCTCTTTCAGGTGGGGCTGAGCCCTCCAATTCACCCCACCTCCACCCAGCTACTTCACTCATGTGTTACCAGGAAACATTTGTTTTGTTTTGTGGTACGCGAGCCTCTCACTGCTGTGGCCTCTCCCGTTGCGGAGCACAGGTTCCGGACGCGCAGGCTCAGCGGCCATGGCTCACGGGCCCAGCCGCTCCGCGGCACGTGGGATCTTCCCAGACCGGGGCACGAACCCGTGTCCCCTGCATCGGCAGGCGGACTCTCAACCACTGCGCCACCAGGGAAGCCCACCAGGAGACATTTGAATTTGAGGCCAGAAAGAAAGAAACCACTTTATTTGGAAAGGCAAAATGGAACTCAATATATATGCAAAAATAAATCTATAATGCAAGCCACTTCTCTGGGTCCACCCAGTGTCCACCTTGTCTAGGTTAAAGGGGTACCGCAGAGATGAGAAAAGTGAGTAACAGGCACAAATGCAGAGAATATGCATATTTTGTCTCCTTTCCCCCACACAAGCTGCATATACTCGTGTAAACATTTTTGATTTGTAAAACATGTCTAGTACTGCAGACAAATGTGCTGGGACGAAAGGAAATGAAGTCACTAAAACAGCAACAACAGTAATTTACCTGGCTTGGTTCATCAAGGTCGCATTTGATGATAAATTCCCACAGGGCCTCAGGTGAGGAGGAGGGGATAAGGATATCCAGGTGCACAGGGGTTACGGATTTTTTCCTACTTACATCCATAAAGGCTGCTCTTTTTCTTTTTAAACCTACAGCAAAACTGAAAGAGACATTACACTCCAGTTTAACTTTAAATTTTATTCCCAGGATCCTCTAAATAAAAGCAGCTCTCAAATCCTAGCTCCAGCTTAGCCTCTAACCAGCAGGGTACTTGGAAAGAGTCTACCTTTCAGAATCATGGATTCTCTATCTGTGATTGAAGATGCAACTTACATCCCCGACTCTGCTAATCTCCTGGACCTTCCCCTGTTTCTTGCACCTGAAAAGAGTCTCTGATGGCTCCCCAGTTGGGCTGGAATATCCTGGGGTTTTTTGGGGGGTTTTTTTTGGCATGCCTAGCATTTGTGGAAAAAGAAGATGCCCTAACCAGCTTCAGAAGGCACAGAACTAGCTTTTTAAAGTGGAGTAAGTTCTGCTGGCTCAGAAGGATCTCAGTATTTTGCAGATCATTTTGCTCTCAATGGTCCTTAAAGAAGCATTTGCCTAGCTATCCCAGCCTCCTGCAGAAGGGGACTGCCCTGACATTAAGGCCATGTGAGTGGGTGGAATTACAGGGGTGACCAGTCAAGCCAATCCAGACAAGGGATCATTAACCGGTTGGAGGAACCAGAGCCACAAAGAGTGAGTGCTGTGACTAGGGCTGGTTCTCCATTGTTCATGAATTTACTGAGTGCCTACTCTGTGCTAAGGCACTGTTTTTAAGCACTAGAGACCAAAATAAAAATTGAGATGACTCTTGACCTCAGAGTTTAATATAGTAGCTCTTAAGTCAGGATTAGAGCAGGGGTTGGCAAACTAGAGCCCAGGCAGGCTGTTTTGTCAATAAAGTTTTATTGGAACGCCAGCCATGCTCATTCGTTTAGGTATCGGTCACCGATATTTCTGCACTACAACAGTAGGGCTAAGTAGTTGCAACAGAGACCATATGGCCCGCAAAGCCTAAAATATTTACTATCTTGCCCTTTACAAAAAAGTTGCCGATACCTGTGTTAGAGGAAAGCACTGACATATAACTAAGAAATGAGACAGGTAGTCAGGGAACATAAATGATTTGCATAATAAAATCTCAAAGAGCAAGGAGGCTGGTTGAACTAACAAAAGCACGAATTTTATGAAGCTTGACACCTTTGAAGAGATAAGTCAAAATAAAGTTGCTTCTAAAATGCAAATTAACTTATGCACTGGTTTAAAACACACAAACAACTTAAGGCAAGCCAACCACTTGATCTGTGGAAACGGAAAAAGGGATCAGTTCCAACTTCTAAAGGAAACTGGTTGTGATGAGTCCAAATACAAAAGCAGGGATACTGTCATTTACAGGTGCTCTACAGGATTTTTCAAGGGTAATTTTGACTCTGCCTGATTCTTCCTTTAGGGCACACTCTGAACTTTGGAACCTAATGCATGCACAGGGTCATGACTTCACAGTACTTAACACTAACATGCTAAAGCACCTGTCTTAATGAACAGGTAAGAATGGTTTGTATGGAAATTCCCTGGAGGTCCAGTGGTTAGGACCCTGAGCTTCCACTGCAGGAGGAACCGGATTCAATCCCTGGTCGGGGAACTAAGTTCCCACAAGCCGAGTGGTGCGGCAAAAAAAAAAAAGAATGGTTTGTATGTTACGCTCTGTTTTTTTTATGTTTTCATTTTTAAACGAAGAGAGGCTGCTTTAGTAGCACTTGGGGTTGATCAAAGCAGTCTGTTTTCTTTGCTATTTGAAACACCAACTGGAATCAAACTGGTGTTAAATCTGAATTCCTTCTAAAGAGAACGCTCATTAAATACAGACAGCCATAGCCTGGCCCTGGGGAAACCACTGGAATTAATGAGTGTTTATAGTTCTTGCCCTTTCATTCTCCAACAGCTTAGACAAATCTCAAGGGACTGCTGCTGAAAGCATCCTGCTGCAAAAAACAAGAAAATCACCAAAAGCTTCAAGCAGAAAATGCCAAGGACAGGGGCTGGGGAGCGGATTCTTCATGAGAACACCAGGTGCTAAGAAAATACGGAGGAATACGGTACAAAGGGTACTTCAGTATATTGTGGATGCTGCCACTGAAATGCAGGGTACATGTCCGCTTGGAGGACAGGCTCCAAGTTTCCAAGCCACTGTCCTTACATGTAAAAGCTCTGAGATGCACCCAGAAAGGTGCACAGTAGCTGATGCAGGAGTTAGAGGTAGTAAAAGTGTGCATATAAAAGTCAAACCTGTTTTGTAAAGCCCACTGTAGACAGCATGCTTCAGAATGGAATTTGGCTGTATTCCAGAAAATAAGCTGCATTTCAGGAAGGACATTAAACTAAAAGATTAGAAAACATGGGAATTCCCTGGCGGGCCAGTGGTTAGGACACAGCACTTTCACTGCTGAGGGCTGGGGTTCAATTCCTGATTGGGGAACTAAGATTCCCCCCCCAAAAATAAAACAGTGTGCGGGTCTTCCCCCATGGTAGAAGGGGGCCTGGGTGATGTACAGTCTCACATCCACCAGAAAACGCCAGCACACTTCCAAATGCTCTAAGGAGGCTTGGCACTAAGTCACGACACTACATGCCCCATGGAAAGTTAACGTGCAGCTCTCCTGTACCCCATTGCATCCTTACTCAGGAAACACAGGCTCTGTGGTCCTGAGATTTCAGCCCAGCCTGAAAAGGCTGATGAGCAAAGCCTTAGTATTTTCCATCCGGGGAGAAAAGATACATTTTCTTACATCTCATGACAAAAACCAACAATAACAACAACAAAACACAGAAGAAGAACCTCAGAGAGATATGTTGGTTCATTAGGCTGCTTTTTCAATCCCCCTCCCCCAAAATGCTGCCCTAGGGGACAGCTGCAGTGTCTCCACTGGTAGCAAAGACATTTTCAAGAGTCAACAATAAAATACAAAAGTTGATTTACAACACACTAAAAATATTTGCCTCCTCCGGCTCCAAAACAACCCTAAATAAGTAAAGAAGTCTTTTTCTTTCCCCCACTCCTAGCCCTTTAGCTTGCGACTGGCTGGCAGTGATTTTTCCAGCAAGCTATTCCTCCATCTGTGCCCAGGCCTCCTCGGCTTTCTCGTAGTACTGGTTGGCCAGCCGGCCCTTCATGGCTTCCATTGCTGCCTCGGCTGCCTTGGTGTACAAGTCGCCTGAAAGAAAGTGAAGGGGTGAAGCACCTGTTATTTTTGCCACCCAGTGTCCCCGACCCCCTCTCTAGAAGATCGCCCTGAGGTTACCCTTTCTTGCCTCTCCCTCCACATAACTTGGTTGGGGCTCTGGGTGGGCATGTGTTTCAAGCCTGGCCAATCAAAGCACTTTCTCATTCCCCACCAGGCCACAGGGAGTGGTCCACATTTAGGCACAGCCAATCAGAGTAAGCCATCTCAATAAGCACAGTGATTGGTTTAGGGATGGGTAGGGGATTCCAACTGAGCCAATGAGAATCAGGCTGAGGGCTTTTACAGGGCAAATTGGGAACATATGAAAGTAGAAAAGATAAAGTATAAGAAATAAAAATTATGAACAACCTCACGTCAGTTCTGGACAGGTTTTGCCACCAAATGAATTTGTGCAAAACATATAAAAACACTTGGTTTTCAGAGCTTTTTGGATTTAGAAGTTTCAAATAAAGGATTGTAGAGTTGCAGTATTATTTGCTTGATTTTGTTACACCACCTTAAAAAATAGCTTTTAAACTTAGCCTCATCCTATACCTGTGAAATCAGGAGCTCAGTATGTCTATCATGTTATTTAAAAAAATACATATAGGGACTTCCCTGGTGGTGCAGTGGTTAAGAATCCACCTGCCAATGCAGGGGACACGGGTTCAATCCCTGGTCTGGGGAGATCCCACATGCCGTGGAGCAACTAAGCCCATGCACAACTACCGAGCCTGCACTCTAGAGTCCGCGAGCCACAACTACTGAGCCTGCACGCCACAACTGCTGAAGTCCACGCACCCTAGAGCCCGCACACCACAACTACTGAGCCCGCGTGCTGCAACTACTGAAGCCCGCGTCCCTAGAGTCTGTGCTCTGCAACAAGAGAAGCCACCGCAACGAGAAGCCCACGCGTTGCAAGGAAGAGTAGCCCCCGCTCATCGTAACTAGAGAAAGCCCACATGCAGCAACGAAGACCCAATGCAGCCCCAAAATAAAAAAATTAAAAAATAAATACACATATATATATTTCATATATATATAAAAGTGTGAATCAACTGATGAATGTATAAACAAAATATAGTATCTATACAATGGAAGATTATTCAGCAATAAAAAGGAATAAAGTACTGATACATGCTACAACATGAATGAACCTTGAAAGAAGCCAAGACACAAAAGGTCACCTATTATACGATCCCATTTATATGAAATGACCAGAATAAGTAAATCTATGAAGATGAAAAGTAGGTTAGTGGTTGCCAGGGATGGAGGGAGGGGGAAATAGGAAGTCGCTGCTAACAGGTACCAGGCTTCGTTCTGGCGTAATGGCAATGTTCTGGAATTCGGTAGTGCTGATGATGGCATCATACTGTGAATATACTAAAACCCACTGAACTTTACACTTTAAAATGTTGAATTTTATGTTATGAAAACGTCAGCTCAATTTGTGAATTAAAAACAAACCTCCCAAACTCCTAATATTTGACTATTAAAATATAAAAATGTTCGTCTGCATACCAACTGCATAAAGCCCCCTTCTAAGCCAGCATTATATGGGTATCCAGCCTGGCAAAAATACAGGGCCAGTACAAATCTTTCTCCCAACCAGAACTGAAAGAAGAGACTCAGTCTTGCATGTTGTTGTAACTCCCAGCGAGACAGGAATTACGTCTCTCACTGTCTAGCACCGTCCCACCCCAGGGGCAGGTCTGCCAGGCCCTACCTGATCTCTGCGGGTTCTTCTCCAGCCCGCAGCCGCCTGTGAACAGCATCTCTGCCTCCCTGGCCAGCAGCAGGTACCGGGGCTCATCGTGCATCCCATCATACTCCCCACCTTCATCACAGTCAGTTGTCTCCAGGGCAGTGTTGTACCAGAGTAGAGCCTCTGGCCAGCTTTGGGACCTTGCCAAGAGACACAGAGGAAAAGAGGGAAGTTACCACAGCAGCAAGGCAGGAAGGAGGAGGCCCATCAGCAGGAAGGGTAAGTCAGGAATCCCTATGGGGTTACCACCTCTGACTCAGGAACCATAGGACCCAATGCCACCACATCTAAAGGGTGTCATTTACATTGTAGATTTACATATTTATTACAATAGTGGTCAAGCAGTTTTCCCTAAACAAATTGGGATAGTACAACAATTTTCCAACAGATGGAAGTAGAGCATCTTTAAGAAGGGGAACATTTTCCTCATTTGCACAAAATCACCCTATGGGAATTCCCTGGTGGTCCAGTGATTAGGACTCAGCGTTTTCACTGCCGTGGCCCAGGTTCAGTCTCTGGTCGTGGAACTAAGGTCCTGAAAGCCGCATGGTGAGGCAAAAATTTAAAAAAAAATCACCGTATGGGTGATTTTTGCATTAGCAGTGGCTGGTATCCCAGCCAATTTGCCCTGTGACTCACACAGGAGAGAAGGTGGGTGGGGGGACTCTTTGTCGAGGCCTCCAGAACCTTCTCACAGCAGTCATTCAGCCCCATCTTCTGCTCTGCCTCTTCCGGCCAGCTCTAGCTCTACTCCAGCAAATGCAGAGTTTACCCGGAAGAGCTGACTTCCCTCTTCTGGCTCTGCCCTCTACCCTCAACCCTTTCTCCTACTGCAGCACATGAATGGCCAAACCACCAAGGGCGTATGCTGAATTCAAGTTCCAGCTGAATCTGAACAATACAGAATAAAGAGCAAACAGGGCAGTGGGCTCTTTTCCTTGGGGTGTACTAATGCATATTACCAAACATGTGAGTAACTATTTAGAGTGCATCAGGAAGGAGCAAAGAGAGACACAGAGAAGAAGGTCTATGGGCCTCATGAAACGTTCCAGGAGCAACAGCTATATATATATATATGGACCTGGCTCTACCCTCCGGTCTTAGCTCCTGTCAACCTCCTCCCATGCCCGGCTCGTTGGGTCACGTTCTCCTCCCCGAACGCTCCAGCTCCTGTCGGCTTTTGCACCTGCTGCTCCCTCTGCTTAGAACGTCCTTCCTTCAACTCTTCCCATACCTGGCTCCTCACCTCTCCAACCTCAGCTCAACTTCTTCAGAGATGCTGTCCCCAAACACCCTATTTCTTATAATTACCTCAATCTGTTCATCTCCTGTTTACCTACTTACTTGCTTATTATGGTTTCCCTGACTAGAACATAAGCCCCAGGAAGGTAGGGACCTTGTCTGTTCTATTCGCTGCTGCATTCCCAGGGCCTGGCAAACAGCACAGCCTCTCTAAATGTCTGTTGAAGTGGCTGGCTAGGATGGTGTCAGGAGATAACCCTGACTCCATTTTATTTTATAAAAAAGGGAAGTTATTTGAAAATTACTGGTGACACACCCAAAAAACCAGGGTTTTAACAGTGGATTGGAAGCCAATGAACTACATGATCTCACTTCTTTCAGCTCTGACCCTCCCCAGTCTTGAAGGGCAAGGCAGAATCCCCCCAACACATTAAATGTAAAAGGAGGGAAAGGGCCTACTCTCTCCCCACCCACCCCTACCCAGCTCTGCACCCAGCGGTTATGAGCATGTCTACCCTGCCTTGCAATTTCCAATGACTTTTCCTTGTCCTATTAGATGGTAACTTCTAAGGGGGTCAAAACCCCTTAAAATGCAAATAGCTGACCCTCAATTAATGCTCCCTGAATGGAAGAGGCTGGAGCTGGTTGGAATGAGGAAGAAGAGTAAGAAAAAGACTATAGCAGAAGCTATAGAAGAAAATCTTGATAGATTTAACTACAAAATATTAAAAACCAGCATGTCCCCAGACCCAATAAACAATGGTCATTGTGTGGCACATGTGCCATCCCCTGCCCCCCCAAATCTATGATAGCCAGCTCTCTTTTTTTTTGGCCACACCTTGCGGCATGCGGAACTTCCCACACCGAGGATCGAACCCATGCTCCCTGCAGTGGAAGCGCGGAGTCTTAACCAAAGGACCACCAGGGAAGCCTTTTTTTTTCTTTTTTTAAAAAAATTTAACACTATCTTTTTTTTTTTTTTGGTAGCCATCTCAGAAAATTTTTTAAAAGCCAACTCATATACCAGAGTTAACAGTCTTAATATATTAAAATTTTCAACAGGGAATTCCCTGGTGGTCCAGTGGTTAGGACTCCACGCTTCCACTGCAGGGGGGCATGGGTTCAACCCCTGGTTGGGGAACTAAGATCCTGCATGCCACATGGTGGTGGTGGTGGTGGGAATACATACATATATATATATATATATATATATATATATATATATAATTCTTACAAATCAAAACCAAAAAACCTATTGTCTCAAATTAAAAAGAGAAAGTAGACAGAAGACATAAAGAGAAAACACATACAGCAAAGATTTTTTTTAAGGGCCTCAGATACAGATATTCAATGCCCAGCTCCAGCTCCCCACACCCATGCGGTGGTGCTTCCCCACTGCACTCAATGGGCACCACAGATGTTGGCATTTGATCGGACACAATTGTGTCGTGTCTGTTTTGTTTACCTCCCCTCCACGCCAGTGTAATTCTGAGTCCCTAAGAAGCAGGCTAATGTACAGTCCGCTGGAGGAGAGGTGAAAAGACCTAGGTTGTGGCTCCACTACTTACTGGCTACTGGACTATGGACAAGCCCCTTCACTTCTCAGAGCTACAGTTTACTCATCCATAAAATAAGCCCCCAAACGCCTGCCCTGTCTGCGTCAAAGAGATGTGTTGGTTCATTCATTCAAACAACTACTGAGCCGGGCCCTGCACTAAGCACTGGGCCTGAAGAGATGCAGGAGACCCAATTCTAGTTCTCGGTGAAATAAAATCCCAGATATGAAAGTGCATCCAAATATAGGGGAGCATTACTGTTACAACACAGTAGGTAGCCGACAAATGTTTGCATGACATGTAATTCAGGCAGGATGTCATGTATCCGGACGTTTTAGACCCTGAGAGCTCGAGATGACAGACCCACAGCCCTGACTTTCCTTCTAAACCCAGTGAGAGGGACATGAAAACTTGACCCACAGAGGAGGGAACTGCCAAACCGCCCCCATCCTGGAGGTTTAGACAATGAATGTGCCCACCCTGCTCCCTGCGCCTGAGGACAACAGGGGGAAGCCGAGATCCACTGGGAGCCACAGAGGGTGAGCAATGGGTCCCGCTAAGAGTTCAATTCCCCCAACCGTCCTCTGCTCCTGGACTTCTGGGACCTCCCACTGGCCAAGCCAAAGAGCCGAGATGAAGCTGCCATTCTCCTCTCTTCCCACCGCAGAGTCCAGTCCTGGCACCCCTGCCAGAGGGATAACCGAAAAGCTGTTGACACCTGCAGGGCTGTAGCCATCAGGAGTCTTAAAACCGCTCTGGAAAACTCACACCAGGCTTGAACTCCCCTGAAGCTTGCTTCCTTCCCTCCCCTCCCTCTCAGAAGTGAAAAATAGTAAGAATAAAAACAAAAGTAGGAAGAATCAATTAAAATCACCCCTAATTCTACCATCTAAGGACCACCACTCTGGACCTGATGCTACATATCCTTTCAAACTCTTTCTCAGGCAAATCTTTACATGAAATGGCTAAGATGCCATTTATCTCTCACTTTATGTGCCAGGCACAGTGAGGATTAAAGGCAGCATCTCATTTAACCCTCATACAATGAGACACAACCACCCTAGGATGCAGGTTCTATAATCGTTTCCATTTTACACAGTGAAGAAACTGAGGCCAAGGAGGTAAAACTACTTGCCCGTGGTCACTGGGCTGGTACTCAGGGGAGCCACATCTGGAACTCAGGTCTGTCCTAACACCGGAGGGGAAGCTCCCACCTGCAGCCCAGGTTCCCACCAGTGTCACCTGAGCCATGGCCACAGTACCTGTCTGGGCTGAGGTTCTGGCCAGTGTCAAAGGCTCGTGCCACCAAGATCATGGACTGTCTGTCGCCAGCTTCAGCTGCCTTCAGTAAGTAATTAAATCCTTTGGTTTTATTCTCTTCTGTCTCCTGTTAACACAAACCAAAGACAGGGAGAGAAAAGGAAATGAGGCTTACACGGGAGGGGCTGCCAGGATCTCACTCATCAATCTTTTCCCTGTTTCTTGAATTGTTTGGAGAGCTCCAGGCTGGGGCTGCTGTAGAATTGCGCATCGTGAGAAAGAGAACAGGGCTTCCCCTGCTGCAAAGAGCTCCTGGGGGTTCCCATCAGGCAGGGAGAAATGGAAGCTTAGCTCACTCCCGCTCGCTCTCCTCTATCTGCTCTGATTCCTCCAGAGACCACATCATCTCTCGCCTCCAGCAGGGGCTCCCTGCTTCCAATTCTTTTTACATTTTTTAGCACCTTTATTGAGATATAATTCACATAACATACAACTCACTCATTTAAAGTGTACAACTCAATAGTTCTTAGTATAATCACAGATTGTGCAACCCGCACCATAATCAATTTCAGAATATTTTCATCAAGCCAAGAAGGATTCAAAACACCATACCCCTAACCATTACCTCCCAATTGTTCCATCCCGCCCAGCCCTAGGCAACCACTACTCTACATGCTGTTTCTAGAGATTTCCCTATTCTGGACATTTTATATAAATGTAATCATATAACTTGTGGTCTATGGACTTCCCTGGCAGTTCAGGGGTTAAGAATCTGCACTTCCCTTGCAAGGGGCGCAGGTCCGATCCCTGGTCAGGGAACTAGGATCTCACATGCCGCTTGGCTCAGCCAAAAAACAAAACAAAACAAAAAACATGTGGTTTAGTGTGACTGGCTTTTTTCACTTGGCGTAAATTTTTTTTAAATAAATTTATTTATTTTATTTATTTTTGGCTGCATTGGGTCTTCGCTGCTGCGCGCGGGCTTCCTCTAGTTGCAGCAAGTGGGGGCTACTCTTTGTTGCGGTTCGTGGGCTTCTCATTGCAGTGGCTTCTCTTGTTGCAGAGCACGGGCTCTAGGCGCGCGGGCTGTAGAGCGCAGGCTCAGTAGTTGCCGCGCACAGGCTTAGTTGCTCTGCGGCATGTGAAAATCTTCCCAGACGAGGGCTCGAACCCGTGTCCCCTGCATTGGCAGGCGGATTCTTAACCACTGTGCCACCAGGGAAGCCCTGGGATAAAGTTTTCAAGGTTCATTCATACAGCTTCTATCAGTGTTTCATTCTCTTTTATGGCCAAATAACATTCCATCGTGTGAATGTCTCACAATTTGTTTATCTGTTCATCAGTCATCAGGTGACGGCTATCTGGGTTGTTTCCACTGTTTGGCTATTATGAATAATGCTGCTATGAACATCTGTGTGCATAGTTTTTGTATGGATGTATGTTTTTCTTTTGGGGGGATATATATACCTAGGAGTAGAATTGCTGGGTCACATATAACTCTATGTTTAGCCTTTTGAGGAGCTGTTTCCCACAGTGGCTGCACTACTCTACATTCCCACCCGCTTCCATCCTGCTTCTCCGATATCCATCCAGAGAGATGCTTTAAGCCCAGGTCAGGTCATGTTACTCTACCAAAGCTGCTCTAAGACTTCCTATCTCACTCGGAGACAAATCCAAAGCCCTCCTATCAGCCTATGAGGCCCTTCTCAACCTTCAGGATTCAAGAAGTGTGGCTGGGACTACCAGTTGTCTGCCATATCCGTTCTCCTCTGCCATATTTCTGCTGGCACATGGTTAACCAGCTAAAAACTACATTTCCCAGTCTCTCTTGCAGCTGGAATCAGCATCCTAATAACAAGAGGCCTATCCACTCTTTTTTCTTAAATTTATTTGTTTTTATTTTTGGCTGTGTTGGGTCTTCCTTGCGGTGCGCGGGCTTCTCATTGTGGTGGCTTCTCTTGTGGAGCATGGGCTCCAGGCACGTGGGCTTCGGTAGTTGTGGTGCACGGGCTTAGCAGTTGTGGCTCGCGGGCTCTAGAGCGCAGGCTCAGTAGTTGTGGCACAGGGGCTTAGTTGCTCCATGGCATGTGGGATCTTGCCGGACCAGGGCTCGAACCCATGTCCCCTGCACTGGCAGGCAGACTCTTAACCCCTGCGCCACCAGGGAAGCCCGTATCCAGTCCCTCCTGATCTCACTCCCTGTCACAATTTCCCCCCAGCACTTAAGAACAATGCTTGGCACAGGCAGTGCTCAATAAAGGTCAGTTATTTTTACTTCTGTTGGAAATATTTTCATTTGTTAATTATTATCTGTATTACAACCTTATCTGCCTGAAAAGTTTGCTGTTGTGAATAAGAACCTAGGACGGTGCCCAGAGTGTAGGAGATACTCAAAAAGCATGTGCTGGATAAACGAATGTCTTAGCAAGACAACAGGAAAAGGTCCTAAGAATGGGGGCTTTGGGGAAAGCGGGAGATGGGCCAGCAGCCTTTCAGGGCATGTGGCCATGGTTTTCTTTGCTGCCAGATTCTGTCCTGGAGGGAAAGGCCTTTGGGACACCTGCAGATGAGAAAACCGAAATAGCTTCTACATCCCTTTACAAAGGTGCTCGGGTGCAGCTGGTGCAAACAGCCTGAGATCACAGGGAGAGTTACCAGAGAGTCTCAGCGAGAGTGGTCTCCCCAGTCCTGGCCCCTAACCGCTCATCCTGGACCCTGGCATTCCTTTATTCAGGCCTCAAACCCTTCTGAGTGTCCTCTCTGTGCCAGATGCTGGGAGAACAGGCCAAACGCAGTGGGTACGCTGGAGCCGGCTCTGCAGGCTTGTGAGAACCGATGTGAAAGCAAGCCAGTCGTAAAACACAGCCATTATTAGAAATTAAATTACGTAAACTTACAATTAAATGAAAGGTAACAAATACCCAAAGCTCATCACTTCCTAACTATTTTACTATGTTTTACTGTTGTCTGTCCTCTTGAGGTTATTTATATCTATTGCAGGGCTTCTCAACCCTGGCACTACTGGCCTCTTAGATGACATAATTCTGTGTTGCAGGGACTGTCCTGTGCGTTGTAGATGTTTGGCAGCATGCCTGCCCTCTACCCACTAGATGCCAGTTGCGCTCCCAGAGCTGTGACAACCAAAGATGTCTCCAGACACTGCCAAGTGTCCCCTGGAGAAGGGGGAGGCAAAATGACTCGTGGAGAACCACCAGTCTGTGGAATCTTCTTGATGGAAATGCTATGTGGAAATGGTGTGCTGTGGTGCATGTCCTCCAACTCCGTGCTCGGCGATGTCATCTTAGTGCTTGCACATTGGCCATGGTAGAAGCAGTTATACCACGAGATGGCAAAAAATATTAATAATGCAGACTAATTTGCAAGTGTGCCGTGTCTGTAGCCATTACATTGTGACTAGCACAAGAAACTGGAGAAACGTTCTTCAGTATTTAAAACTATCGTCTGATTCAGCAAAGAAGTTGCTCGTATCAGCAGCAAATAAATGAAGTTCCAACTCTGACAAAGGACTTGCTTATTTTACTTTCATCTTACTCACTAAAGTAAGTGAAAGTATCAACCAGTATCTAACGCCAGAACTTCACGCCTCCATCAGCTGCAACCGAAGCTGGGCTACAGACATGAGTTCCACAAAAATTAGCCACGGAAGTCTGTGAGGATCTATCGACTATATAGAATTCACAATAGTTTTATGATTTGTAAACTGTATGCTCCACATTCCTTATATCAGTAAATGTATAATAAACTTACAAGTAGATGTATAATAAACGTACATACATATATGTGCAAACATTCCCTCCCCACCTGCAAGAGCCAGTTGTTAAGCATTTATCAGCACACCACTGGCTAAATGAGATATATTCAGTCCACTCCTCAGGGAGCACGGAGACGAGAGAAAGAGGAACAAATCATCTGCCTGTCAAAATCCCCTCCCCCAACCAAGCCTGCCCTTCACCATCTAAAACAGGAAATAAAAATGGCTGTAAGTTATCCCTGACCGCACGCCGAAGGATGTATCTGACTGAACCGTATGAAACTGCCAATATTCTACCCTCATGACCTACAAAAACGGTTCAACTTAATATGTCCAAGTCTGGTCACTGCAGCAATTTTTGAGATATCATAAGAATGGAACCAACCCAAGTGTCCATCAACAGGGCACAGGTTAAATAAAGTACCTGTACAATGGAATGTTACTCAGCTGTCAGAAAGAATGAGGAAGCTGTCTCTACAGCACTGAGGGAAAAAGTCTGCAGGACACTGCAGAAATAGGGTCTTTCCAAACAGACAGACGTAACTAGTTAAGATGAGGGCAGACTGGGGTAGGGTGGGCCCTAAACTCCATAGGACTGGTGTCTTCGTAAGAAAAGAGACACAGAGACACACACACAGAAAAAAGGCCATGTGAAGATGGAAAGATTGGAGTGATGTACCTACAGACCAAGGAACACCCAAGATTGCCTCCAGTCACTAGAAGCTAGAAGATCATGGCCTGTCAACACACTGATTTTGGACTTCTAGCCTCTAGAACCGTGAGAATGAATTTCTGTCGTTTTAAGCCCCCCAGTTTGTGGTTCTTAGTTATGGCAGCCCTAGGAAATGAATACCCTCTTGGAATTACATGTGAGAACCTAATAATGATGGTTACCTGTTAGCAGGAGAATGAGAAGGTGGAGGAAAAGGTGGGAGGGAGATTTTTTCACTGTAAACCTTTTCACATTAAAAAAACTTTTAGTCACATGACTGTATTAACTATTTTTAAAAAAATCAAGGACTTTTGGGTGCCTTCCCACACTCTCTTCCAGTCTGAGACCCCCCAACCTGCTGGGCCATGGTGAGGCCCACAGAGCAGGGCTGGTGCCCTGTGCCCACACCAAGCCCAGCCTCGTCTGGCTGCAAGCCTGGCCCACGTGACAGAGAGCTGGAGACTTTTATGCTGGGAGCACGTGCACACCAGGGGCCTCTCAACTTCTCTAAGGAAAGGATCATACTCCCTAGGCCACGTCAGGTCCTGTCCGCTGTGCCCACGGACCAGGGGAGTGATGAGAGAGCAGACACCCTCACGGATTCCCATCACACCCGTCCTGTCCGGGCCCCTCTCCAGCCTCATCTCCTGCACCTTGTCTTCACGCTCCACACTCCAGCCGCACTGATCGCCTCCTGTCTCCCCAGGGCCTGGGCCCGTGCTGTCCCCTCTGCCCACACTCCCCCTCCCACACTCTGCCTGGCTGACTCCACTGGGCCCGCAGGTCTACCTTAGGGATCACTTCATTCATTCGTTCCACAAACAAATGCTGATTATCTAGTGTGTGCCAGGTCTGTTCTAGCCACTAGGGACAGAGCTGCAACTGCCAATCAAGAAACCCCAGCTACGGCCCTTCCTCATTTATCTGCAGTAGCATCTTCTGCTTCTCCCGCCGCACCACGTCACAATTGCCTGGGAATGTGACTGTCACCTTCCACTCAGTCCCCAAGGCCGGAGACCAATTCTATCAGCGTCAACTAACTTGGAAGTGCCTGGTCCCAAACTGATGTTCGGGAAATTTCTGAGGCGTAAACCCAGGGAGCGAAGGGTGATGGGTTGCCTGAGCCCCCGCCCCCCCTCACCTTCAGAGAGACGTCCGCCAGGATGTGGTGGGGCAACTGCGAGTACATGAGTCCCAGGCCCGCGATGGCCTCCAGCTCGCCGAGGTCGGCCGCCTGCTCCAGGTGGAAGATCGCCGACGCCCGGTCCCACTCCTCGTCCTTCTTGCAGAAGCGCCCGCCCTCATGGTAGCGCACCATGGCCAGATGGACCTGCCACACAGACGGCAGGTGGGCCTGGCTGCCTGGAGGCCGCGGCCGTGGCCGAGGGCCTCCCAGCCAGCCTGGGGGAGGGAGTGACTCTTGGGGGAGGCGCCGGGTTAATGCAGAGAGGGCATCACCATACCTTCCCCAAAATGGACTTCCCGATTCTCTTCTCAAGGTCCAGAGCGTTGAGCCTCTGCACTTCCAGGGCCACGGCTGAAGGCCTCGACAGGTGGAGAGGGTAGGAGTTGAGGAGATTCCACTTCTCCACACAGACCTGAAGGGAGGACCGGGCATTTACAGGCCAGAGAAGCGAGGGGCTGGGGATGGACGCACCCTCCCAGCTGTGAAAGTCGGCCTGGCGAGTTAAGGGGCGCGGACCTGTGTGGTGTCAAGTTTTCCTGGACAAACCCGGCTCCATTTCCAGTCACTTGAATTATGCCAGCTTGTGGGCACTGAGGGACACAAGCAACAGGTAGCAACAGGACACAAAGGCTAGCACACTGCACTGCAGCAGTTCGAAGAAGTCTCCTCACTTATCCATCTGACTTAGGTCGGGGAGTTTCGACCCTGAGCTGCTCCTCTGCCAGCTCCCCACACAAGGCACCAGAAGAGCCTCACTTCAGACCTGGCAGCAAATCCACTGTGCTTTCCCTGTGCATCCACAGGGTGCTTCAGGAGACGGGCTTAGAAAACACACCACGTCTCCCAGCTAAAAACACCCCTGTCCAAAGTTCTCGCAGGACAGAGCCAGGCTGCTGTGTGTGTATGTCTGTGTGTACGCACACTAAACAGCCTACCATGCACAGGGCATCCTCCACAAAAAAGAATGACCCAGCCCAGAATGTCAGTGGTGCTGGGATCGAACGACCCTGCCTCCGCACCACGCTGTGGCCTTGACCCGACTGAGAAATACCCTGTGGTAAGGAAATACTGCGTGATGAATAATCTGTGTTCTGGAAGCAGCAGGAGTCAAGCCTGCCCCAGGGATCAGGGAAGCCTCCTGGAGAAGGTGCCACTGGGGTCCAGCCTGGGAGAGCAGACAGGCCTGAGGAGGTATGACCACAGGGGAGGAAGGACCTTGCAGGCAGGAGAGAGACTCGCCTTAGCAAAGGCTGGAGGGTGAGAGGTTCAAAATGTGGTTCCGAGTCAGCTAGAGAAGAGCATTTAGGAGGGTGGTCTTTCCCACACCGGCCTGATGATAATCACCTGAGATACTTCTTCCAACTATTAGCCGGGTAACCTGGGGAGAGTCGCTTAAGACTCCCTTTTTCTCATACATCAAAAGAGGATGAATAACATTAGCCTGTCTCAGTGGGTGGCTGCAAAAATTAAATTTTTGGGGGCTGCACCACGCAGCTTGTGCGAACTTCCCCAACCAGGGATTGAACCCGGGCCACGGCAATGAAAGCCCGGAATTCTAACCACTAGGCCACCAGGGAACTCCCTAGACGTAAATTAACGTATACTGGAAGGCGCTGTGAGCTGAAGCCTCCAGGACAGGCCGTCCTGATCTTCTCTAATTCTCCCCGCTGATCCCGCAGCGTCACACCCAGGAGCTCAAAAAGTATTTGCCGAGGGGATTGGCTCCTTTGCAAAATCGTCCTTTAGGAGACATGTGGAGCACTTGGGCAGGCAGAAGTGACATGACGTGAGGGGGAAGAAACAGAAACAGAGTCTGAAAAAGGCAAGCACGCAGCCACGATGAGGATTCCTGGGGGCACATTACCCGTCCGGAGCTGCCCAGGCTGTCTTCGTCCGACTCATACCTCCGGTTACCGTTTGAGTGGCCCTGATGGAGACATAGATTAGAGTGATCCAAAGAGCAGCCTTCCTCCCAAGAACCTCCTCCTGGGGAACTGGTCCAGCCCTCCCAGGGGACCCTCCTCAGGGAACTGGCTCGGCGCCTCAGGAAGCTGACACCTCCGTCTGCCAGGCAGAGAGGATGCTGGGTAACAGGCAGGACTGATGTGCTGGGGCAGCCGCAGCCTCCCTCTCGCTCTCACCATGTGCACGGACGGAACCGACTCAAAGGCACAGGCTCCCAGCAGACAGGCACCAAGAAAACTGAGCCAAGTGCTTCGCTTAGCCAAAGCCTCCATCGCCTGTCTCTATATATTCGCAGTAACAAAGCCGAGACCAAAAGCTCCCGGCAAGACTGCCTGTAATGCGCATGCGCCATTTTGGCACTTGGCAAAACCTCTCAATGGCTGATACTGCCTAAGACCACCCTCACCAGGATGCTGCTGAAAAGATACCGTAAGGCATCTTTCATCCTCTGGAGCCTTCCCGAGGGACTGCTGGAATCCTGTGCCTTTGAGCTGGGCCCTCCCACCTACCAGCACCATTCTGGCCCACTGCCCAGCATCCTCTCTGCTTAGCAACCAGAGGTCCAGCTTCACAGTAAGATGCGTCCGCCATAACCCTGTGTCTAATCCCCCATGCTTGTCCCCTTACTAAACTTACTACTCCACATTACCGTTTTATCTTCTGCCCTGCAATTATCTTTATCTGAAATGATTTATTTATTAATTTAATTTATGCTCTTACCACCCATTCACATTCCCCCCTCGGCCCCAGCTCTCTATCCTCCTGGACAACTAGGCAAGAGGGGACTCTGTTCTCATTTCCTTGGGGTTCCTTACATGTTCTCGGGGCTCTGGGTCGTCCAGCTCACTCCGCTTCTCACTGGGGTATCCGCTGTCTCCACTGTTCTCAGAGTCCTGTGGAGAAAAGATGGCCCTAGGGTCTCAGTGGTCCTCTGAGTACCTGGTGGTGGTGATATCTGGAATCCCAGCCATTTGCTTTCTCTCCTTTGTCCCATCATCCCACAACATTCTCTTCCTCCTACCCTTGCTGGTTGGGTGACAAGGGAGCGGTAAAAAAATAGTGGCGAAGAATGTGGGCTCTGGAGCCAGACTGCCTAGGCTCAAATCCGAGCTCTGTAACTCACCAGCTATGACTCTGGAGAGCTGCTCAGCCTCTCTGAGCTTTGGTTTCCCTAGCTATGGGGATTCATTATAGCTACCTACATCAAGCGGCTGTGAGGATGCAATGAGATGTCACACTCAGAGTGTGGATCGTAGTAAGTGCCATTGTTAAGAGTGACTCACCCATTTCACAGGCAGAAAAACAAAGCCTGGCTTAAAGGATATGACCCATGGATAAAAATGCAGCATTGGAGACACAGACCTACTAGAGAATGGACTTGAGGACACGGGGAGGGGGAAGGGTATGCTGGGACAAAGTAAGAGAGTGGCATGGACATATATACACTACCAAATGTAAAATAGACAGCTAGTGGGAAGCAGCCGCATAGCACAGGGAGATCAGCTCAGTGCTTTGTGACCACCTAGAGGAGTGGGATAAGGAGGGTGGAAGGGAGGGAGACGCAAGAGGGCGGAGATATGGGGACATATGTATATGTATGTATAGCTGATTCACTTTGTTATAAAGCAGAAACACACCATTGTAAAGCAATTATACTCCAATAAAGATGTTTAAAAAAAAATGCAGCACTGGGAACAATTATTTACTACAACTAAGCCCTCTGTCAAAACCGCACACATCACCTGGGCATATGTTTTATTCTTCTAGATCTGAGTTCTGTTGTGAAAAGGAACCTGGTATAATTTAGAATCTCTAAAACGTCAGTCATTTGTCTACCAACGTTGAGCTCTGGCCATATCCGCATGTCACCTGCATCACTGTTCGGCTAAAACTTCTATTTTTTTCCTCCTTCATTCCACTGAGAAACATTTCAAACACACAAATAAGAACAGAGAATCCTAAAATGAACTCCTGTGCACCTGTTGCCAAGTTTTGTCAACTCTTAACACTAGGCCTTAGTTACTTTAGATCTTTTATTTCTAAAAGTTAAAACACTGCTGTTAAAATTTAGACCTCTTATGAGTCCCCTCCGCATCCCATTCTCTTCCTCCTCCAGATAAAACTCTTCTCATGAATTCATACTTCTCTTTTATTATTTTTCTTTAAATAAACCACTTTATTTTACTTAAGTCTATATATATATATATTTTTTTTTTTTTTTTTTTTTGCGGTACGTGGGCCTCTCACTGTTGTGGCCTCTCCCGTTGCGGAGCACAGGCTCCGGACGCGCAGGCTCAGCGGCCATGGCTCACGGGTCCAGGCGCTCCACGGCATGTGGGATCTTCCCGGACCGGGGCACGAACCCGCGTCCCCTGCATCGGCAGGCGGACTCTCAACCACTGCGCCACCAGGGAAGCCCTTAAGTCAATATATTTTTAAAAGAAGCTTGGTATCACTACCATAAATGTAAAACCTGGATCAGTCTCCTAGACAGATGGGCGCCATGGAACATACACAATGGAATCCTTGGCCTCTGGTCTGGCCAGGATCCACTCCATCCAAAAGAGATGCGTTATTCTAAAAAGGCCCCTGCCCTGGTTTCTAGAAGCACCACAGGCTTCCTACCACCCTCCCCCAGGTCTTTGTTCTGTGTGAGCCAAATAGCTGTTCTTTTTTTTTTTTTTAACTATTTCAATTTTTTTAATTGAGGTATAATTTACAGACAACCAAACTGAAGTGTTCAGTGTGCTGAGTGAAAGGCTTTTTTTGAAACTGGATCACAGGCTATACCTAAAAGCTCCGGGCAGCCCCCTCCTCGCACCCACTCTCTGCATGACCTTGGGCCCCGTGTCCCACCCTTGGGAACCACTCCCAAGCCAGGCAACAGAGAGCCTCACTGAAACCCCAGCTCTGCACTCCCCAGGTAGACCTTGAGCAAGGCAGCTAACCTCTCCAAACCTCAGTGTACTCATCTGAGAAATGGTGGAGAATAGAAGCAAAGGGCAGCAGTACAGAGAGTGGGTTCGAGGCCAGATGGCCTGGGTTTGAACACTGGCTCCATCACTGAGTGACCATGAGCAAGTGGCTTACCTTTCTGTGCCTCAGTTTCCCCGTCTCTAAATCAGGGATAATGAGGGCACTGTCTAAGCAGCTGCTAATGCTGGGGATAAGCAGGTGGCTGAGGGGACAGGTGGGAGGGAGACTTTTCACCTTGTAATTTTCTGAATCTTTTCCTTTTCAACCTACGCTGAAATTCTAAAATTCATCCTAGCTCTAGAGTAAAACATAAAACCTATTCTAAAAGGAATAAAAACTATTATCTACTTATCTCATAAGTTGTTGTGAGGATTAGATGAGAATTATCTACCAAGCTCTTAAAACAGTGTCTGCCCGTAGTGGTGATTCCATATGTGTCAGCTATTCCTATTTTTTGTTCCCACTCAAGAACTCTGAAAAGCTGTCACGAGCGAAGTTGAACCTTTGGAGCTGAGAGTGCAGCTTAAGATGCTGTGGCCTGTGCAAGTGTGATGTGTCTGTGAAGTCTGTTTAAAACATTCCAATGAATTTTTAATTTGACACCATAATATATGTTTGTCTGAATGCAAAGATGTCACCTACAGCTTCTTACTGCTAGTCACACAGAGGCTGCAGGAAACCTGTTCTGCTTATCCAAGTTGTGAGCATCACAGCTACGTCTGCTATAAGTTACACATCGAAGACCCAACATAGCCCCCTGTCCCCCAAGATAGCTTGGCCGCACAACGTGCGGCCAAACCAAACCCAGGGCCAAGCCCAGCATGTACCAGAAGGTTGCATTATTGCTGACTTGGATTCTCTCCGCTTTAACCACCTCCAGGAACAGGAATAGACCCAGCTCTTCCCAGACAAAATGCTGCCCTGGGCAGGAGGCTGGGATTCCCTCCCCGCTGTGCACCTGTATCCTGCTGCCAGTGTCCGGAGCAGACCTGGGTTACCCACCTCTGAATCTGAGGTCTCATCCTCAGTTCCCGGGGGAGGGAGGCCCCTCCTCCCCGCCCTGGTCCTCCAGCCCCTCTACTCACCCGGTGGTTGTCCAGAGGGTCGTGGTCTCGGGGTGCCAAGTTATCGAGGTCGCTGAACACAGGCCAATCTGAGCAGGGAGAAAATGGAGGAAGGCACCAGCTCCATCGCTGGAACAGTTCACAAGACCCACCTACAGCCTACAGCTGCCACCAAGCCTTTTTATTTTAAATTTATAAAGTACAAAAATGGGTGAAGAATGTATGTTGTCAGCACCTGGGGGGACACAATTCTTCCTCGAGAACTTACCCAGAGTCTCTACTCGCCAGCTGTGGGGTCCTGAGCGAGCAGCTTAACAGGTGTGCCTCCTTGGGTTGTCATAATGTAAATACAATTCTGTCATGTATTGATAAGCACCATGTGCTTGACCTACGGTCAAACCTCAGTGAGGTGCAGTTATGAAGGAAGGAAAGCCATTTGTATATTTGGGGTCCCATGAGTAGCTACAAATGGGAGAAGCCTTAGATGGCTTAAAAACCAACCATCCCAGTCTTTATCTCCTGTCCCAAGCTGCCACTAGCCAAATCTGGCTTGTCTCCTATTCGCATATGGTTTTTATGAATGCTTTTTACATTTTTTAAATGGTTGAAAAAAGTCAAAAGGAGAACAATATTTTGTGATATGTGAAAATTATATGAAATTTAAAATTCAGTGTCCATAGAGTTTTACTGGAACACAGCCGCATCTATTTGTTTTAAGTACTGTCAGTGGCTGCGTTTATGCTGCAAGTGCAGAGACCACATGGCCTACAAAGTCTAAAATATTTATTACTCTCTGGCCTTTGAAGAAAAGGTTTGTCAACTCTTGCTTCAGACTATTCCCCAGGCCTTCCAGTGGTGATTTACAGGCTTCTTTAATATCTGACATTAAAATCCTCCTCTCCTGCTTCCCTGGGGCCTCCTCCGGCTGAATAAATGGCCCCATCATCCTGCCAGTTCTTCAGATCAAAACCGTGGAGCCAGCCTTGCCTCCCGTTTTTCCTGCAGACCCCGCGTCCATATCACGAGCAAACTCTGTCACTTCAACTTCGGAAATAATGATGCCCATTTTTCTCCTTTGACCTGTTCATATGATGTTAATTGGTTTCTGAACACTGAACAACTTTCAGATTCCTGCAAAAACCGTATTTGGCTGTGACAGACTATTCTTGTAAGGTACTAGTCTTTTTTTTCCCCCTGATCAGGGATTGAACCCACGCCCCCTACAGTGGAAGTGAGGAGTCCTAACCACTGGATCGCCAGGGAATTCCCTAATATACTAGTTTTTATTTGTTAATACTTTATTTAGAATTTTTGTCTTGTATATCTATTTATTTATTTATTTTTAAATTTTAAATTTATTTTTGGCTGCATTGGGTCCTCGTTGCTGTGTGCGGGCTCGCGGGTTCTAGAGCGCAGGCTCAGTAGTTGTGGCTCGCGGGCTCTAGAACGCAGGCTCAGTAGTTGTGGCGCACGGGCTTGGCTGCTCCACAGCATGTGGGATCTTCCCAGGCCAGGGCTCAAACCTGTGTCCCCTGCATTGGCAGGCGGACTCCCAACCACGACATCACCAGGGAAGCCCTGCCTTGTATATTTATACCTGAGGTTGGGATATGGTTTTCTTTTTTGGTGTTTTGTCAAATTTTGGTATAAAAGTTTTCGCTAATTTCATAAAACACTCTGAAAAATGTTACCTTGTTTTCTGCAACAAAGACTGTTTTTACAGCATTTGGATGACTGCATCTTGAAAGTTTATTAAAAAGAACTCACCCGTAAAACCATCTGGGCCCTCAGTCTTTTTGGTTGGCATGTCTGATTTTCTAACATAAGTGAAAGCCAGTTTAGCCCTGTTTTACCTGTGCTCGTCCCCTCCAATCACAATGCCCAGGGGCCAAACCATCACTCACGAAGGTGGTCCAGTTTCTGGCTGTGCGGCGTGGCAGAAGATGGCGAGGAAGGGAGAGAGTCAAAGGTTATGTCACTCATGTTCTCATCTCCAGAGTTCTCTGAGAGGCGAAGGAGCAGGGGGGGCCGGCTCCCCGAGAGGGTCCTCACCCGGGGGCTCCCGCACTTTTCCTCTGTCCCCCTCAAGATGGTCTGTGCTGATTGCTGGAGAATTAACAGGGACATGCACGTCACACAGGCACCCTCTGGGAAAGTGGGGCTCTTCCTGTTGCCTATTGTTCCCTCAAAACCTGAGGCCCTTTCAGCCACAGCACCCACCTGTGCCTATTAAGGGACTGGCAGAAAACCTGAAACAAATCAGTGGGGGCTTAACCCAAAGGCCTCTAAGAAGGGGCAACCGGAACAGGAGCTCAGAGGGCCAGCATTCCCAGAAGCGCTGCCCACGCTTTACAGCCCTGAGCTGGGGGATACATTCCAGAATCCCAAGCTGCTCTTTGACAATATTGTCTTATATCTGGTCCATGCAGTGGGGGTGGGGATGGGGGTACATCCTGGACACGGCGAGGTACTCAGTGAGCCAGGTCCGAGTCTAGTCCAGCCGTTTGTCAACACACCACACGAACCACATTCCACACACCCCACTCGCTATCTGTACATACCTGGTCCCCTCACTCTGGGCAAAAATGGGCCTATATCAAGCAGACCCCAGTTCCTCTATTAGTGGGGATATTCAGGAGGGCTGTGTGCATTGGCTGAAGAGGGACGAGGACACAGACAGGACTAAGAGTCTTCCGGCCCCAGTACTCTTGAATTAAGCATTGCAAGGCCTGAGCCACCAGCACACAGAAAACACAGTTTGCGGGTCCTGGCAGCAGAAGGGCCCTGCCAGTCCGAGCAGGTTCACGCTGGGTACCCACCAGTAGCTTGATGTTCTGAGTCACCGCGTCCCTCTCTCTTGGGGAGAGGTCGAAAGGAGTGAGGCCCATGCTCTTGCAAATCCGGTTGCAGGCATGAGAGTGGAAGAAGAGAGCCATCCCGCGGACACCTGCGGACGCAACAGAGCAGGGGTTCTGGAGCACGGCTCTGCTTTGGGGTGGGGGCAGGACGGTACTGAGCACCCTAAATGCGGCAGGGGCAGGTGTAAAACATGCTAAACTGGCAGGAGCCAGAGGCCCCCGGCTCCCACCTCCACAATCTTGGGGCGCCCCATATATCACCTCGGCCTGCTTTCTTGGGTGAACAAAGAGCCCGGAGATTTTGTGGGGAGTGTGGTCTCCATGGACACGCTGGCTTTCCCTGCCTACCTAGGTTGCCATCTCCAAAGTCAGTGCCCCTCTCGGTGTGGATCTGTGGGTCGGTGTAGAGGTCACCCACACCCTGGACGTCCACCACAATCAGCTGGTGGCCGGAACGCTCAAAAGTGAAGTGGCTGAAGGCCTGTGGGGTGACATGAAAGAAAAGGTGACCACAAGAGACCAGGCTATGGGTTGCACAAATGCTGGCAGGCAGTGCTCTGAGAGGTTTCAACACCCCACCTCTGCCCATGTTGGGGGCCTTTATCTGCAGGGAGGAGTTGTACAGAGGCAAAGACAAAGGAAGGAGCCCTGCCTAATTCGGAGGGACCCGAGGTCTGCGGAGATGGGGCACGGGCGTCTGCAGGGGCCTCACCTGCGGTGTCAGGCGCATGTTGTCATCGCGGACGAAGCCTGAGTTGGAGTTGTACTTGATGTACTTGCCCTCGATGTAGTGCTCTAGGTGGAAGAGAGGCCGGCCCTGCCTTTCCTTCAGCTCTATGATGCACATCTGCATGATGTCCACCTGGCGGGAAGGTGGGAGGGGGGGTCAGAGGGAGGGCCCAGCGGAACCCTCCTCTGATAAGAGGCTGGAGCAGAAAGGCTGAAACTGCTGACTGTCCCCAGAATCCACTCCCCTTTTCCTTTGAGAATGAAAACCCCTGCTACGGCCTCAATGTATCCCCCCAAATTTCATAGGTTGAAATCTCAACCCTCAAAGGTGATGGTATTAGGAGGTGGGGCCTTTGGGAGGTGATAAGGTCATGAGAGAGAAGCCCTCATGAATGGGATTAGTGCCCTTAGAAAAGAGACCCCATAGGGCTTCCCTGGTGGCGCAGTGGTTGAGAGTCCGCCTGCCGATGCAGGGGACACGGGTTTGTGCCCCGGTCCGGGAGGATCCCACATGCCGCGGAGCGGCTGGGCCCGTGAGCCATGGCCGCTGAGCCTGCACGTCCGGAGCCTGTGCTCCGCAATGGGAGAGGCCACAACAGTGAGAGGCCCGCGTACCGCAAAAAAAAAAAAAGAGAGAGAGAGAGAGAGACCCCATAGAGCTCCCTCACTCTGTCCACCATGTGAGGACACAGCAAGAAGATTCCAGCTATGAACGAGGAAGAGGGCCCTCACCAGAACGTGACCATGCTGGCACCTTGATCTTGGACTTAACAAATTTCTGTGGTTTTTGAGTTACCCGTTCTGTGGTGTTTTGTTACAGCAGCCCAAATGGACTAAGACAACCCCCCATCCCTGAGCTTTAACAGGATGCACAGCCATTCGGTAGGGATGGCATCGCTTGGCTTCCCTTGGATGCTAAGTGTGGCCATGTGACTACGCCTGGCCAACAGGAAGCAAGCAGCCGTGATGATGCAACTCCAGCCTGCCCTCTCCTCCTCTGGCCTTCCAGAGGCTGTAAGGTGGCCATCTGCCGGTGAGCCAGATCTGACCATGTAGTCCAGGGCAACTCCCGGCAGGTGGCAGAGCAACAAGACAGAAGGAACCAGGCCTCTGGATGACTTGAGCAGGCAAAGCACCAGCCCACCCTGAGACCCCACCAAAGCGGGATTGTTAGATGAGACAAAAGGGAACCATTTCGAGTTAGCACACAACTGTGGGTCTGTCTGTTAAGCAACTCAACCTGTGCCTTATGCTAATACAGTGAATTTGCACAAGTTATTTCACCATTCTGTGCCTGAGTTTCTTCACCTGTGGAACGGGTAAGAGGATGAAATCTGTTGGCACAGGGAAGAGGCAGTCAACGTTTGCCGACGCCATTATTATCAGCAGACACAATTCTAGAGTGATACATACCAAACCGTAAGAGTGGTTCTTTCCCTGCAAAGGGGACTTACAGGGAACTCAGACATTCCTTGCTAAATTTTGCACCAAGTATACGTTTAACTTTGTACTCAGAAGAAAACATGTAAGTACTGTGTATGTTTGTAAAGTAGAGCAGGGAAAACCTGAAACTCTAACTCGTTATCTGTTACACAAGATCATACCCACGGCACCCTGTTCCCTTGACGCCACCCACAACAGGAGCCAGGCCTGGGTTTCCCAAGGAAATGACCACCCAGGAAACTGCTTGGCTGAGTCACCAGACAGGCAGACAACAACTGCAGAGGCCAAAGGGGCCCAGAGCTGAGAGCTGAGAGCCTCCCCAAATGTGGCCTCAGTTCTGAGAACCAGACAGGGGGGAAGGAGCGGCTGGTTCCCAGAGGGTTCCTGTTCCAAAAGTTGGCTCCATTTCTACCAGGAAGCCTGCTGCAGGGCCACCTGCTTGAGCAGAAGGCAACTGGGTGAGGGTCAGTGGCAAGGATACATCCTCAAGGGGACAGCCACGTCCTCCTCAAACAACCACATTCCTCTCCCTTCATCAATTCAACCACGTTATTATATACTGAGCACCTAGGCACTCGGACAGAGTTGAACAAGACAGATAAAATTCCTGCCCTCGGGGGAGAGAAGCAACTGAAATATTAACTACATGAATAAGACCCTTTCAGACGGTGCCAACTGCTCTGAAAAAAAAGAAACCAAAACAAAGTGACATGACAGAGGGTGCAGCGGTGGGTTACTTCATTTAGGACGGTCTAGCACAGCCTAGCTGAGGAGGTTACATGAGCTGAGACCTGAACCGTGAGCAGGATTGAGGAGATGCAGTGATGCAGCCTTGCAGGAACAGTCAGTGCAAAGGTCCTGAGGCAGAAACAAGCTTAGGGAGGAAGGAAAAAGTGGCCAGGCCTGAGTGTACTGAATTACTAAAGAGGACACAACCCCCGAGGGTGGGAGTGTGGCTTTTTGTATCCACACCAAGGACACTTAATCAAGGGCTCTGCAAACAGTAGGCACTCAATAAATTCTGCTGGCTACCTGGAAGTGTGGCTCTCCTAGGCACTCAGAAGATGGTACCTTATAGCTAGCAGGTGCACAAACAGTAGGAGAGCTGAGCTGTGAATTTAAGCAGGGCAGAGGCCCGGGGTGCTATTTCCTCAAATGCCTGCAGGCAACAGGAAGTTCTGCTTGGCTTCAGGTCACCAATACCCTGGGGGCTCAAGTGAAGAAGGCAAGAGCAGGGGCTTGGAAAGCCTGGATTTGAGCCCTGGCTCCATCCCTGCCCATTTGGGCAAGACACTTAACCCCTTTGTGCCCTAGGTTCCCCAGGGGCAGATAAGGAAGGAATCCATTCCCCACTCCCTCTCCTGCTTTTCCTTGGGAGCTACCAATCTCAGTCCACCTAGTCTGGGTGGAAGAACCCATACTGCTGGTGGGTACAAGGCTCAGGCCTGCCTAATCTGCATATTCCCACACCCTGGCCATCGTGATTGGCTCAGTGATAGGCACCTGACCTAATCAAGCCAATGAAACCCATGGGACTTCCCTGACAGTCCAGTGGTTAAGACTCCATGCTTCCAACAAAGGGAACGTGGGTTTGAACCCTGGTTGGGGAACTAAGACCCCACATGCCGTGCGGTATGGCCAAAAAAAGAAAAAGAAAAAAAAAAAAGAAACCCAGTTTTCAGACTCATTGAAACTTGCGGGAAAACATGTCATTCCATCAAGGTTGCCGAGAAACGGAAAGGGAGCCTGCAGCTACTGGGACTAACATGTCACTACAAGTTGAAAAGCCACCTGAGAGTGATGCCAACACAGAACACTGAGACTAGAGCTGGAGGAAGATTCCCAACAACTTCAATTTGGTCCTGGATCTCGCTACACCTGTAGCCAGCACTATTTCTCAGTTATAGGAGGCAATAAATTCCCTTTTTGGATTAAGTCCGTTTGAGTGGGTTTCTGTCATTTGCAAGCAAAAATCCTGACTAATAGATCCCATCTGTAAATGGAATAAAAACATTCCGACCTCAAACAACCTCAGACCTCTGTTTTCAGAAATCAATAACTCTTGGCATGTAGAGTACTTGACATATCAGGCTCAATACATGATGGTTGTTATTAGCTGCTGCTAAGACGGTGAAAAAGGAAGCCTGTGACAGGCACCTCCATCGTCCTCATCTCCAGATACGTCCTGGTGTTGGAAGGCGGCAGATAGGGGTGCCACACACCTGCTTCGGGGGCTTGTGCCGATTATACTCCTCTCCCCAGAGCTTGGCTTCCATCTGTAGACGCACATCCTCAAAGTACACGTCCCTGTCCACGGACTCGATGTAGCGCTTTGCCACGTAGTTGGAGGCCCCCTTCCACTGCTGAGTGTGCAGGAAGTTGGAAAGCTTCTTCCTGAGGGGAGAGGCATCAGGGGGCCCGCCTGGGTGTTCTGGATCCCAGCCCTAGTCCCCAGGACGGGAAGACCCTGCCTGACCCGGCTGGCTAGAGCCAGGAACAAAATGCAAGAGGTGGGAGGGGCTTCCCCACCCCACAGCATCCTTCAAAGAGCTGCGAAGGGGGCTTAAGGGACATACTTCCTGTTCTCCTCCAGCCCATCCCCACAGCCGGTCCCAACGTGTGGTCCAACGGAGACCAGATGGAGAGGAGCTTGGGCTACAAGAAGAGAAGCCACTGTCTCCATTTCTTGACTGGAAATGTCACAGTGCCCCTGCTCTCAGGAGCCTGAGGGAGTCTGGGCAGGGCCCCGAGAGGCAGGCTGAGTCACTTACGTCCTGAAGCACTCCCTCATTGCTCCCCGGCCGAAGGGCTGAAAGACATCACACAGCGGGTTATCAGTCCCCACACCCCACCCAGAGGCTACCCTGAGCCAGGAGGAGATTTTCCCCTTGGACGTCACCCACCAAATCGATGCCCTGGACCTCATCTCAACCCTAAAATCCCCGGGCCCTCCTTCCTTTACTGCAGCACCAAGGCCTCATAGAACTTCCAGCCTGGAGGCTGCAGGACTGATGAGACCACCCTATTCCCCACCCTAGCTGAGCAGAAGACTCCTCAGGGGGTGAAGATATTATGGGGGTGACGGGGTGGGGGTAGAGACAGTACATGTCAAAGGATGTTTTTTGTAGCCCTGTCTGTAACAGAAAAAAAAGCAAAACCACCCAAATGTCCATCGACAGTATAATGGATCGATCAATCAGGTCTATTTGCTTGACAAAATATTATACAGCAATGAGAATGAACAAATTACAGTTCTAGAAAAAACATGTACAAAACCTCATGGACAAAATGTTGAGCTATACATATACGGTATGGTTCCACTTATAGGGAGTACAAAAGAGGCAAAACCAATCTCGGGTGATAGAATTCAGGGTAGTGCTTACCCTTAGGGGTAACGGAGGAGTAAGTGGGGCTGAGAGGGGCTTCTGGGGGTGCCGGTGATATTCTGTGTCTCGATCTGGGTGTTCACTTGGTGAAATTCATCAAGCTACACACTTTTCTGAGTGTGTGATACACTACAAAATGTTTCACAGATCGATCCTGCCCCTTACTATGCAGGAAGGTCTCTATTTTCTAGTTGATTCCTTTTTCTTGCAACCCACTGAGTTCACCTTGTTAGATGAAAAGTAATAGGTGGTGACCTGCAAGTTTTGAAAACGGATATACACATTCACGGTTCACCGATTTTCAAGAAGAGTGTCAAGAAGAATCTTTTGATATATATGATTAATACATGAAATGCCCAGAATAGGTAAATATACAGAGACAGAAGATAAATTAGTGGTTGCCCATGGCTGGGGCAGATAAGGGAATTGGAGATTGACTGCTAATGGGTAGGTACGGGGTTTCTTCTAGAGATGGTGAAAATGTTCTGGGACTGATCGTGGTGATGGTTGCATAACTCTGTGACTATACTAAAAACCACTGAACTGTACACTTTAAATGGGTATGGGGTATGGTGTGTGAATTATATCTCAATAAAGCTGTTGTAAAAAATAAAATAAATATACAGTACTATAAAGACTCCCCCAAAGTTAAAAAAATAAAATAGAGTGGGTGTGGAGGAGAGGAAGCAATCCCTGATTACACTGGGCTCGAGGCTCTGCTCACCTGAGACGCCATCTTGATCAGAACCTCATCCTCCAGCCACTCCTCGGTGACAGCGTTGTACCTGCAGAGACCAGAACCCACCCCAGGGCGCAGCGTCCATTACCTGATCCTGTCACTCACTAGCTGAAGGCAGAAGACTTTTCTGGGCTGCCCAATGCCCTCGGGATCAAATCTTCTCTCTACCCACAGGCCCACCCGACCTCCTGGGTTGGGTCTGTGGACACTCCCCCTCCCTCCCAGGTCCCCACCACACTGGCCTCCTGCCCCTTCGTCAAAGGCAGCTATTCCCTCTCCACCATGTCCCCCAGCGCTTACAGTTGTGCAGTGGGCGGGCTTGCTCCCTACCTATCTGGCTCCCCCACCGGACTGTAACTCCACAAAGGCAGGCCAGTGAACAGGACCTGGTACAGGGGAGGCTTAATAAACGCATGGTGGATGAACAGTTGAATAAGTAAATATCCTTGTTATAACTGGCCTAGATAATGAATGGCGTGTCCCAGGACGGGAGGTGGCAGCATCCTTGGTCTTGCCCGTGTGAGGCCCAGCCCAGGTCCCGGTGCAGGCAGGGCTGCGGGGAGGGTCCTGCCTCTGAGTCCAACCAGGAAAGGGGCTGCCGGATACACACCCAAGGCAGAGAGGGATGGAGAGGGTTCCAGAACATTTTCATCTCTTTTCCCAGGGATCCTCTTTTCCAGAGCAAATCTGCCCCTAGGCCTGGCTGGGCCTTAACAGGTTTGCCTGGTAGGAAGCTCCTTGGCTCAGTAAATCCCTAAAATCTTAAACCTTCCCCAGGGCTGAGGTGTTCTTAGCTCTAGCAGATGCCTCCCTGGCCCTCCCTCAGGGGCGACAGACTCCAGAACCTCCCAGCTCGTGGGAACAGCCTTTTCAGAGCCTGAGAAACAAGCAGAGGCCTGGCGGTTAACCCACCCCAGGCCCAGGGTGGGGAGGAAGGCTTGTCAGAGCCACACACCTGCTGGCACCAGCCCGTGGCAGTCCTGTGCCAATAAATAACAGCAATCATTGTTAGTACTACTATGTAGAGGCCAAGGTAAAGGAAGTCGTCTTCCCTCACTTCCAAACAGACTGAAAGCTGAGAGGCGCCCAGAAGTTGGGGGAGGGCAGAGACATGCAACACTGGAAGGGTCTTAACTGTCCTTCACAATCACTAACCTTACAGAGGACAGAGCTGCTCTGAGTTCACTGAGCATTCACTGTATGCTGAGTGCTTACACGGAACTCCTCCATCAACCGTCACTCAGCCCTGTGAGATCCGTACAAATATTGTGCCCACTTTCCAGATGGGGAAACCGAGGTTCAGAGAGGTGAAAAAACCTTCCTGAGAGCCAAGATTCAAACCCAGGTCTGTTTCAAACAGAACCTTGCTCTTAACCAGCCTGGGTACAACCCACATGAACAGGAAATCTGTCCCAGTAAAGGGCTGGCTTGCAGCAGAGCTCTTTAAAAACCAGCAATAGAGGTGGAAGCCTCCAGTTTAGAAATCTCTGGACATTCTGGCCATCAGTGCCTGACCTCCCTCTGCTGGCAGCCAGGGCAGGTGAAATCAGCTACTATGGTTAAGAAATAAACACAATTCGGCACAGCCCCTGGTCCCTGGCCCCCAAGGAGCTCAGGGACACACAGAACCAGCCCAGCACGTGAGTCCTGCTTTTCCAAGGGCCTCCCTGGTAGCCTGGTGTCCTCAGCCTGGAGGCCAGATGTCACCAACCAGCCACCACGCTGCGTTTATAGGTAGGAAGGAACAGAGTCCGCAACCTGGCCTTCTGGGGCCCCGACGATGCTGACCTCAGCTGCCGGCACAGACCCCAGAGCCCACTAGGAGGTCAGCCTCCAAAATGGGGAAAGGTGCACACTAGGTTCTAACCCATCTCCTCACAAGGTGGGAGCAGGAACACATTGCAGAAAGGTGGAGAGGGCTCCACTGTTTCTGCCTGCCTAGCAACTGCTCCCCTTTCTTCTGGTAACAGCACCCCAATTTTCCTTTGGAAAACCCCCATCCTCCATTTTCAGAACATGTGGACTGGGTGAAGCTGATCCCCCAGCGCCTTCTTGCTTGTGGTATGTGATCTAGACCTGGCCAGTGAGAGCAAAGCTCCTGGCACAATGACTGGTTCAGTAACCGGCCTATAACCAAGGCCAGGCCAAGGAGATTCAAATGTGGGACTTTTGTTGTAAAAAAAATCAAGAAAGAAAGATCCTTTCCCACTGAGTGAGATGACATGTGGGGCTCCTAGGAGCCGTGTGTGCCACTGATGTAAGACAGTCTATCTGGGGTCAGAGCCAAAAGCACCCTTGGAGCAGCTGGGACTAGCCATACGTGAAGCCCACGTAGATGAGTCAACCGTTCCTTTCTATGCTTAAGCCACGGCGAACTGGGTTTCTGTCACTTGCATTTGAAAAAGAGTCCTGACTAATTCACAGACACTGATCTGAGTCAGAAAGTTATCTTATTAACTACCTGGGTGACCCTGTTCAAACCTCTCTCTCCACTGGGGCAACTGAGGGAACTCACGGGGTTCACCTGGATGAGTCAGAGCTGGAGGGGTCTACAGAGGTCACAGGACACAGGACAGGCCCCAGGGCAGATCCATGAGTCTTCTAAAATTATGAGTCAAATAAGACATATGTGTGCAACTTTCTGAGATGGCTTCATCAGATCCTCAAAGGAGTGCCGAAGGCTTGACACAACGACTGCAGACTTTATTTAATGAGTAAATACATATAGAGTGCGTAAACAGTACCTCGCAGATGGAACATTCAGTAAACAAGGACCCCATCATCATCACCATAGTCCTCCTTATTATTATGTTGGTGGTAGAGTTCTGTTGTTTTCATTTTTCTTCCTGAAACCCCCTGAGAACACTCTTCCTTCCTCTGCCTTTTCAAATAGGAAATCTAGACCCTCCCAGCTCTGTTTTGTGAATCTTCCTGGGGCCAAGGCACTGAAAGGCTGGTCTGCTTTCTTTCCCTTTGATAGCAATTGTGGGGTCATGTGTTGAGATGATGGAGCCACAAGACAAAAGTAGCCTGGATCCCTGAGATGCCCTGAAGAGTTACTCAACTCTCACCCAACTTCGTACGAGCAAGAAATGCACCTCTGTTGCATAAAGCCCTTGGGGTATTTGTACTTGCAGCATAGCTCAGCCTAGCCTGTAGAATACACACTTTACAGGATTAAATACACACGGTAAGGATTAAATGAGATCATGCACAATGCCTTGAGCATGCGTAAATACTCAAATACTGGCTGATATTATTATTATTATATTCCCTTTTCCTTGATCTCCAAGGGTACTTAAGCCTCACTGATTTTAAGCAGAAGGAGGACCCAAACCCCAAGGACTCCTTGTGGACTGGGGTCATATAGTGTCTGTAGACGAGGTACTGACCTGTGACGTGTGGCGCATTCCGTGGCAATGTCCTCCAGGTGGAACTCGGCCCAGGGGTCAGGCATGTGCTTGGCCTTCTCGATTGCATGCTTCCAAGCTTCCTGCAGAAGCAAAGGGGAGTGTTAGGTCCAGACCAGGGGCTTCTGGGACAGTGCAGGGCAGCTCCTCTCACCCTGTGATTTCCCAGTGTCTCCGACCTCTGGGGAGGCAGACAGCATCAGTCAGAGAGAATCACTCCCATCTATTATCCTTGTAGGAATATAGTTCCCAAAAGACCTCACATGGGCCCAGCTCACATGGGCCCAGCTTTCCCACCGCCAGAAGTGACCTGTCTTAACTACAAAACCGAAGAAGAAACATAATATGTATAGAAAACACATACTGCTTCACTTGTTATCAAAAAGTTGAGAATGAAAATAAGATGATATTCCCCCATCCCACCTTGTTCACACTGGCAAACATTTTAACAGCTGGTAATGACGCGTCTGACCAGGATGTGGGGAAACAGGTGTTCTCACGTACTGTCAGTGGGTATAAACCTCTTCTAAAGGCAATCTGGCAATGTACTAAAATGGAAAAACTGTATTCCTTTATTTTGACCCAGCAATTCTACATCTAGGAATGTATCCTCTAGAAATACAAACATAAGTGTGCAAACATACGTGTACAAGAGGTATCACTGTGATCGTGCAAAATGAATTCATCCCAGACGTCTGTGGGGAGTGGTTACTACGCTTTGACTCTATTCATTTAAAATGCTAAACCGCCTTATGGTGGGAATTCTGGACTCTATCAGGCCCAATGTCACCTTTTCATAAATATTGTATAAATCATAAATACACCCCATTTTACTGCCCTAAATGAAATTCACAGACAATTTAACCTTCTTAAACTCAAGAGTATATCAAACTATGCAAAAGATATGTTGCCTTTACATTAACAAAGTGCTAAGTTCTCAGTTAATTATGAACAGATTCCCATGAGATGTTCCAAGGTCCTGGGGGTGCAGGACAATTCCTTGTGCAGATCTGCTCTGCCCGTTGCAGGTTCAGCGTCCCTGCCTTCCACCCATTTGGTGCCTCAGTGCCTTCCATTGTTGTGCTGCCCGAAAACATGTCCCCAAACGTTCAAACCCTGTTAAGAACGGGGCTTCAAGGGTACTAACTGGGAAAGATGAGCAAGGCACGTTATGGAGAGAACATGCTGATTCTCAACAGCATCATAGTACGACCCCAGTTTTTTGTTTTAAGAAGCTCATTTGGGACTTCCCTCGTGGTCCAGTGGCTAAGACTCCACGCTCCCAATGCAGAAGGCCCAGGTTCGATCCCTAGTCAGGGAACTAGATCCCACATGCCACAACTAAGAGTTCACACGCCACAACAAAGATCCCGAGTGCCGCAACAAAGATCCGCACAGCCAAATAAATAAATATTAAAAAAAAAAAAGCAGCTCATTTTACTGTTTTTATAATCCCAAGGTGGACTCCTTTCTTGTCCCCTCCAAACAAACACTCCGACTCTCACACTGGGGAGCAATACCCTCTCCATCTTTTCCTGTAGAGCTTGAACCTTTGCCCGACAGCCTCTACAGAGGAATCAGTGAGACCAAACCTCCCTTCCAGGCCACAGGCCTGAGCCACAGGGAGGGTCTGGATCGTGGGCTGGCCACTGTCTGGGCCTGGCAGATTCCAGACCTCCCCACCCCACAATGGCATCCCTCAGCCTCCTGGACCAGCTCTTAGGAGCTCTTCCACGGACTTGGGTCCAAACAGGACAGCTCCCAGCGCATGCCCCCGGCCTAGGCTCCATCACTGAGAGCCTGCTCAGAGGAGATGAGGCGCACACACACATGCACGCACACGGCCCAGGGCTCCCTTACTGGGGCTTTCTAATCTCTGCAAAGTCTAAAAATGAAGCCAGTAATTTTTTGCTTCCTATTTGGAGGTAATTCATGCTTAATGAAAACACTTGGAAAATACAGAAGACAAAGAAAATTCAAATCTGCCACGTGCCGTCCACCAGAGCAACTATCATCAATGCTTTGGACTAGTTATTTTCCAGATCCCTTACGTGCATTTTTAAATAAAATTGGAATCACACTGCAAATATAACTTACAGCTTTTCAGGAGAGTGGGTCAATGGGACTTGGTCCTTTATTTAGTGATCTTGATTTTTTTCCGATTCCAAATGTTTGATCTGCTTATTACAAAAAAGTACAAGTACTACAGAATTCTGAATTAGAAAGCAGCAGTCCTTTCTAACCTCTACTCCTCTGAAAACCTCAGCTGACAGTTGATTTAGATATTCTTCAGGTTTCCTCCTATGCATTTGTTAACACACACATGAATTTAAGAGCACTGGGACGGTATTGTGTTCTGCATCTTACGTTTCTCCACTTAACACAGGATCCTGGACCCAGCCTTTCCATGTCATACGTACAGACAGGCTGGATCGACCTCGTTTCCCTTCCGTGGTTGTACGATACACAGTTATATAAATGTACCTTAAGCTGTTTCTCAGACCTCAGTTGATGGTTATTTAGATTCTCTCTAATAATCCCTCGTATAAACAGTGCTAAAGGGACCATCCTCTTATCTAATCTCTGTGCACCTGTGCAAGAGCTCAGTAGGACATACTTCTTGGAAGTGTAATCACTGGATCACAAAGTTTAGAAATTTGGAGTTCCCCTCCAAAAAGATTCTCCTAGGTTACACTCCAAGAAGCAAAGAACAAATCACTCAAATTTTTTGGCACAAACATCACATCATGAATTTACAAGTTAGCTGTAACAGCTGTGTAACAATCCACTGCATGGGTTAATCATTATTGATTTAACTGTTCACCTGTGGTTCTCCACAGTGAGACTCTGAGCTTGTCACTGCCTTTTCCCTGTTACACATAACCCTGCAGCAGACATGTTTACGACTAAAGCAGTTGTTGGATTTCTGTACTTTAAAAAAGTGCCACAGTCCCCTCTTGTATTCCAGCTGCTGCGAATGGCAGGGATGGCCTTCTGACCCCCACCTGTCAAGGAGCCCGCTGAGTTCTGAGTAGTCAGCAGGCCGCCCTTCTGAGCATGTCTGTACAAGCGCCCTGTTCTCTGCCTGAGACACATGACTTTCTCAGTGTACCTCTCTCAACCGGTGACTAAGACGCGCCCTAAGCAACCAAAGACAGGGCCCCCCATTCAATGAGGATTATCGACAGAAATTACCTGCTGGCTGGATGCTACGGCAGCAACCAGAAAAAACAGTCAAGGAAAAAAGTATTTCAGAATTAGAGGGCATGTTATTTCACAGGCTCAGAATTACCTTTTTTTTACAAACCCAGAAAAAAAATCAAGCCACACCTTACTGGCAACAGGTGGGTTTAATGCAAGTGACTTTTTTTTTTTAAGCACAATATAAAAAGTCCTGTACTGGGCTTCCCTGGTGGCGCAGTGGTTGAGAGTCCGCCTGCCGATGCAGGGGACACGGGTTCGTGCCCCGGTCTGGGAAGATCCCACGTGCCACGGAGCGGCTGGGCCCGTGAGCCATGGCCACTGAGCCTGCGCGTCCGGAGCCTGTGCTCCGCAACGGGAGAGGCCACAACAGTGAGAGGCCCGGGTACCGCAAAAAAAAAGTCCTGTACTAAGATGCAGTTCCCTCAGCTCTGGTTCCGGCCCACTGCTGACGAACTTGGGGAACCTCTATTTCCTCATTTACAAAAGACAATGAAGAATATTTTGACTACTGGTGGTCAACTTCTTTCCTGTCCCCACCCGTGGGGCAGACATGCTCCCACTAGAAACAGTGGCTCACTGAGCACACAGTGCTCATTACAGTTGAACAACCTCAGCTAAACTTAAATCACTGGTACTATTTTATCCATCAGGTTAGGAAAAATAGGTGGTTACGGAGGACCTGGAAGTGAGTGCTCTCAGACACTGTGAGGAGAGTGGAAGCAGGTACTGCCACCTTTGAGGGCCATCTGGTTATGCCAGATGGTCGGCCAGTGGCTATGAACCTTCTTCACTGACTTCTGACCCAGCCATTCTGATCACCTACCCAGGTGTGCTCAGGTCGGTGCTCGTAACGCTATGTAACAGGCAAGCATTACAAACAACCTGCCAGTCCACAGGGGGATCATTAGGTACACTTGGCATACTTGCATGCAGCCGTTAAAAAGATGACGGTGCTGATATGGGCAATCTCTAAGGCCTACTGTCTGGGGGTAAAAAGCAAGGTGCTGAATAAAGCAAACGGCATGACACCATTTACTGGTGGAGGAAACCCACAAATCAGTACTATAGATTTCTTAGACTCACAGACAGAGATCAGACCTGTGGTTGCCAAGGGGGATGGGGGGGTAGATGGGTGGAATGGGAGACTGGGGTTGGTAGATGCAAACTATTACATTTAGAATGGATAAACAACAAGGTCCTACTGTATAGCACAGGGAACTATATCCAATCTCCTGGGATAAACCATAATGGAAAATATAAAAAGAATGTCTATATGTGTGTAACTGAGTCACTTTCCTGTATAGCAGACATTGGCACAGCATTGTAAATCAACTCTACTTCAATAAATATATATATGAAAAAAATACCATAGATTTCTAAGGATATGTGTGTCTGTAGATATATGCATAAATGTACATTTATATATAAATACATCTTAAAAGGTCTGAAAATTTTACAGCACAGGGAATATAGCCAATATTTATAATGACTTAATTTTTTAAATAAATTTATTTATTTATTTTATTTTTGGCTGCATTGGGTCTTTGTTGCTGCGCGCAGGCCTTCTCTAGTTGCAGAGAGCGGGGGCTACTCTTCGTTGCGGTGTGCGGGCTTCTCGTTGCGGTGGCTTCTCCTGTTGCAGAGCACGGGATCTAGGTGTTCGGGCTTCAGTTATTGTGGCTCGCGGGCTCTAGAGTGCAGGCTCAGTAGTTGTGGCACCTGGGCTTAGTTACTCCGCGGCATGTGGGATCTTCCCAGACCAGGGCTTTAACCCGTGTCCCCTGCATTGCAGGAGGATTCCTAACCACTGCTCCACCAGAGAAGCCCCTATAATGATTTTAAATGGAGTATAATCCTTGAAAATACTGAATCAATATGTTCTACACCTGAAACTAATATAATGTTGTAAATCAGCTATACTTCAATAAAAATTAAAGATAAAAATAAATTTAAAAGGTCTGAAAAGTGATTATTCGAAACTGACACAATGGTTATCTCTGGGAACAGAAGAAGATAAGAGGCTGATCAAGGTGACTTCATCTTCGTCTACATTCATTTTTTTACTATGAGAATGTCTTCAGGCGTTGCATGTGTAAGTCAACGCTATTAAACAAAGATCACTGGGTGAGATGACCTTAAGGCCCTGACAGCTCTAACATTCTCTAGCTTCAAAGAGCCTAAAACTCAGGTGAGTGGACGAATTATTCTTACATAAAACAGGCGGTTTCACAAAGAGGAAAACATAATCCTGGGAAGAGAACAGAATGGCTTTGGTTCCTCAGAGCCTAAGAGTATAAAATAAAACTAACTAAATAATTAATTAATAATAATAGTAAATTTCCTGAAATATGCCAGGAGTGAGACCAGATGTGTGGCTAATGTGTTTGCAATCTCTTTGGCACATATGATGTTATCAGCTACTGCTGCCGTTTTTATATCACTATTCTTATTACTACTATCACAGCAATCAAAGCCTCTGGATCTTACATGAAGCATCCAGTAGCTCCTTGAAGCTTCCTTCTTTTTTAAAATTAATTTATTTTATTTATTTTTATTTTTGGCTGCGTTGGGTCTTCGTTGCTGCGCGCAGGTTTTCTCTGGTTGCAGTGAGCGGGGCCTACTCTTCATTGCGGTGCGCAGGCTTCTCATCACAGTGGCTTCTTATTGCGGAGCACGGGCTCTAGGCATGCAGGCTTCAGTAGTTGTGGCACACAGGCTCAGTAGCTGTGGCATGCGGGCTCTAGAGCGCAGGCTCAGTAGTTGCGGCACACGGGCTTAGTTGCTCCACGGCACATGGGATCTTCCCGGGCTAGGGCTCAAACCTGTGCCCCCTGGATTCTTAACCCCTGCACCACCAAGGAAGCCCGAAGCTTCCTTCTTGAAACATCAACTGTTACATTCAGTAAGCAGATGTTATAAAATATGTTTTCCCCATCATCACTTCTGTAGAATTTAAGAACTATAGCCCTAAGTCAGCCCTACTTACCCCTCCTGACCGACAGTAAAGGGCTTAAACCACAGCCAAGGACAAGTAAAAGAAGTGGGAAGAAGTGGAGATGCACATCACGCTCTGGGATGGAAAGAGGCCGCACCACTGTGTGGCTGCCCCACTCTGGGCCACACGCATTTAGAGGTTTCGTGCAATTTCCATGGAACCCAGCACGGAATATAATAGCAAAAACCTGGAAACTTCCTAAGGATCCCACAAAAGGAAATACTTAAAGAAACTGTGGCATATCTATACAACGGGCTGCCATGGGGCCACTAAAAAAATGATGGACTAGATCCACATTTACTGATGTGGAAAGATACGCACCATTTCTTTTTTCTATTTTTTTTTTTTTTGCGGTACGCGGGCCTCTCACTGCTGTGGCCTCTCCCGCTGCGGAGCACAGGCTCCGGACACGCAGGCTCAGCGGCCATGGCTCATGGGCCCAGCTGCTCCGCGGCATGTGGGATCTTCCCGGACCGGGGCACGAACCCATGTCCCCTGCATCAGCAGGCAGACTCTCAACCACTGCGCCACCAGGGAAGCCCACCATTTCTTGATTGCTGAGGAAAAACTGGTTATTAGAGAACGTATATAGCAAAATCCTGTTATTGTAAGGAAAAGTCCCTGTTTATTTAGTCGTGTCTGTATTTATACGGAAATACACACCAAGACCTTAACAGCAATTGTATCTGCACTTTCAAAGTTGTCTTCTGCAAGGAGCATACATTACTTCTATAAGCAATAAAATAATTATAAAGGAAACAAAGTTAAAAATCCTCAAGAAATCTCTCTGTTGAAAACAGTAGCTGCAGGTCATCTTCCCTGACCAGTGGGATTCAGAGTCACGGCTAGAGAGGACAGGAAGAGAAGGATGGGAACAATAACCAGCAAAGCAATAACATTCCCTAGGATGACAAAGCGCCCTGTCTCCTGGAAGTCTTTCCTCAGACAGCATCCTGGCCGGCACCTCACGGTAACCTTGCCAAGGACGGACAAGCAGGTAGGATAGTTCCCAGTCCACTGACGAGGTACCCAAGGCTCAGAGAGTGAGGAGGTGATTTGCCTTCAGATCTACAGCAACCATGAAATGGAAGACCCAGGACTCAAGAATGTGGACCAAACACAGAGTTACCATATGACCCAGCAATTCCACTGCCAAGTACCTACCTAAGAGAAAGGAAAACATGGTCACACAAAGACTTGTGTAGCATTATTCAAAACAGCCAAAATGGAGAAACAACCCAAACGTGCATCAACTGATGGATAAACGAAATTGGTACATCCATCATCAGTAAAAAGGAATGGGGCTTCCCTGGGGGCGCAGTGGTTGAGAGTCCGCCTGCCGATGCAGGGGACACGGGTTCGTGCCCCGGTCCGGGAAGATCCCACATGCCGCGGAGCGGCTGGGCCCGTGAGCCGTGGCCGCAAGCCTGCATGTCCGGAGCCTGTGCTCCGCCACGGGAGAGGCCACAGCGGTGAGAGGCCCGCGTACTGAAAATAAATAAATAAATAAAAAATAAAAAGGAATGAAGTACTGGCACACACTTCAACATGGATGTGCCTTGAAAACACTGTGCTAAGTGAAAGAAGGCAGACACAAAAGGCCACATACTGTGTGATTCTACTTACGTGAACCGTCTGGAGGAGGCAAATCCATAGAGACTGAAAATAACGTTAGGGCTGTTAGGGTCTGGGTGGGATGGGGATACTGGGGGGTGATGGCTAAGAGGTATGGGCTTCTTTTAGGGTAATGAAAATAAGCTAAAATTGGTTGTGGTGACGCGGATGCATAATTTTATGAATACACTAAAAGCTACTGAATTGTACATTTTAAATGGCTAAATTGTATGGTATGTAAATTATATTTCAATACAGCTGCTAAAAAATTTACAAAATAAAATTAAAGAAGGGGAACCCCTGTTAATGAATATCCAGCATATTCCATAAAGGACCACGCGCTTCATAAAGATGAGTCCCTCCAGCCAGGCTTGACTCTCTTCAGCCTCCTCCTGTTTTCCAGACACCAGGTCACTGACGGCTTCCTGCCCAATGCCAGATGCAACAACTTTTTCCTTCATCCGCCCAGCAGGCCCTTATTTTGCTGGAGGTCCAAAGCTTTTTGGACCCAGGACACCTAAGCTTCTCTTTCCCACTCTGCATTCCCAGAGCACTGGGCAAAGTACCAAAATGGTCACCACCTCTGCGTATGCACAGAGTTTCCTGTGGTCAGTGGGCAGGGGCAGAAGCCCAAAGATGCGAGGCTGGGGTCTCCCCGGGCTCGGGTGGGCAGGGACGCCTCTTTTCCCAGTGAGTCATCAGACGCTCATCCACTTCATTCTGGGGTGATTGCTGTGCTTTGACCAAGCTGTTAGAGCCACCCTGGGCGGGTTGAAAGTATCAGTTCAATCACCAAAGTCTACCAAGAAGGGCGTGGGAAGCAGGCATGCCCATGCGTCATGGGAGCACCAATGCCGGTGCAACCTCTTTGAAGGGCAATGGGCAATGCTTAGCCAAGTTTTAAACCCACAAACATTTTGCTCCAGCCATTCCACCTCTGGGGATTTACCTGGCAGGCGCACCCCCGAGTGGGCACCAGGACACATGCACATGTAAGAGACACACATAAGAGATGCTTACGGAAGCGGTTTGTGGTAGCAAAAGACTGGAAACGACGTTCACACCCACCCATGAGGGACTGGCTAAATATATTACAGTGCTTCTAGATAATGCCATGATTTTCGGCCATTAGAAAAACAAAACAAAATAAGCAAGACAACATACTGCACTCAGGAAGCATCAAGCAATTAAGATCTCAGAGCCTCAGTTTTACTATCTGTCAAAACACCGATCCTCAGAGGACTGCTGTGCAGATTCAATGAGTTGATATGAGTAAAACATGTAAGGCGGGCCTGCCTGATCCACAGTGCCGGTTATGTAAGTTCTAGCTGATGTCAGTTCATATGTGCCAATATGGGAAGACAGCACAGGAGTGCAAAACAGGTTTGCGGTCAACTAACATTTCTGCGAAAAAGAAAAGAGAGTCACGTACGTACATATGCTTATACTCACAAGGAACATTTCTGGAAGGACATCCCCCAGGGAAACAGGGATCAGAGGTGGGAGGATTACTTTTCACTGTTTACCATTTGTACAGGTTGAATTCTTTCTACCGTGTAGGTATATTATTTACATATTATAAAACACATGTATTTTAAAGTTTGTTTAGATATGTGTATAGATTTACTACAGCACTGTTTGTAATAGGAAAAAAAGGAAACAACCCAAGTGTCCCTCAAGAGGAGGAACTGGCTAGGGATTTCCCTGGTGGTCCAGTGGTTAAGACTCCACGCTCCCAACGCAGGCGGCCCAGGTTCGATCCCTGGTCAGGGAACTAGATCCCACACGCCGCAACAAAGATCCCAGGTGCTGCAACTAAGACTCGGTACAGCCAAATAATTTTTTTTTTTTTAAAAAGAGGGGGACTGGCTAGATAAACCCATGTACATCTTGTGATGGAATACAACTTAATTCACTTAAAAAACAGGTGATCTATATGTGCTAATTGGAATGATCCCCAAGATATTCTCAGACCAGGAAAACAATTCTTTTAAATAAAATTTTCCACTTTATTAAAAACTTGAAAACATATGCTTATTCTAGAAAATGTAGACATGGCACAGAAGTAGAAAAAAAAAGATCCTATCCTAAGACAATCTCTGTTGGCGTGTTGATGTACTTCCTTTTAGGGTTTTGTTTTGTGTGTGTGTGTGTGTGTGCACGTGTGTGTGTTTACAGAGCTAAATCATACTCTATATTTTGCTCTTTAAAATTAACTCCAGAACAGAAGCACTTTCCCACGTTATGAGAAACTGTATAAACATCCTCTGGTTGGCTGCCTGACATGCTACCCAGGGCGTGGCCCCCTAAACGATTCTGCCACCATCCCCCTGGGAACTGAGGCAAAACGCCCTGGCCTTGACAGTGACAAACTCAACAGTTCACAATACACGCCTGGTACCTGCCAGGGTGACGCCACCTTGGAGGAATGCCAGGTAGCCATTTTGGTTAAACAACTCAGTTGCCATGTCAACAGTAAATGAAAAAACACATTCAGTTTGTTGGGTGCCAGGGAGAGTGAGGTCTGGAAAACTGAGCTGCCATCTCCCTCTGAAGTCACCACTGGCAACAAGAACCCCATAGAGCCTCCCTTCGATCACCTAGGACGGTGGGCAGCCAAGAGCTACATCTCATCCTTAAACAGCCCTTCCTCTGAGTACTGGGGATGAAGTGCGATGGGACACAGCCCCTAGCCTTGAGGTCAGGGGCTGACTCATAAACAGAATGGCATTCAAGAATGACAGATGCACAGAAAGGTCTGCTACGAGCCCCAAGGAATGCCAAGGCGATAGCCAGGGCAGGGCGTCTAGGGAGGCTGAACAATCATTTTAACAGACCCAACTGAAAGAGGTTTCAGGAAGAGGCGTGAAAAGAGAAGCCTGGGGCTTCCCTGGTGGCGCAGTGGTTGAGAGTCCGCCTGCCAATGCAGGGGACACGGGTTTGTGCCCCGGTCCGGGAAGATCCCACATGCCGCGGAGCGGCTAGGCCGGTGAGCCCTGGCCACTGGGCCTGCGCGTCCAGAGCCTGTGCTCCGCAACGGGAGAGGCCACAGCAGTGAGAGGTCCACGGACCGCAGAAAAAAACAGAGAAGCCTGCTGCAGGAGCAGGGAGAGGTGCGGGGCCCTGCGGACCATGAGCTAACATCGTCAGTGAGGATTTTGAACTTTCTCTTGCAGAATCGATGAGTTTTAAAGACAGCCAATTATTTTATAAATTTATTTATTTGTTTATTTTTGGCTGTGTTGGGTCTTCGTTGCAGTGCGCGGGCTTCTCACTGCGGCACCTTCTCTTGTTGCAGAGCACTGGCTCTAGGCATGTGGGCTCAGTAGTTGTGGCTTGTGGGCTCTAGAGCACAGGCTCAGTAGTTGTGGCTCACGGGTTCAGCTGCTCCACAGCATGTGGGATCGTCCCAGACCAAGGAGTGAACCCGTGTCCCCTGCATTGGCAGGTGGATTCCCAACCACTGTGCCACCAGGCAAGCCCAAGGACAGCCAATTACTAATGTTTGTTTAGGGGAGGGGCGGTTACCTGGCTGTGCTGCTTTATTTTTCTTCTGCTAAAAACATCCTTTTGCACACAGAAGTAATACATACGTGTAGTTTTAAAAGTTCCAATGTTTAAAAATATATACCATGTAGATAATCAAAGTCCCCCTTAATGCCACCCTCTCCCCCAGAGAGAATCACCATTAACTGTTGGATGCAAATTCCTTCTTTTTCTCGTTAGTAATTTTTAAATTGTTTTATAACATTATATGAGTTTTTGCTATGCAAATACTAATATATGTATATCTATGTTTTTTGATACAAGTGGGATCATATTTCAACTTGCTTTTTACTTCACAGCACATAAAAATAAAAATAGCTAATTTTTGTTTGTCCTTATTATGGACCAGCACTTTCCCAAGAGCTTTTCATGGATTTTGTTTTCTCCCCACAAAAAATATATCTTGTGTATATCTTGGAACTGTTTTTTTTTGTTTTGCAGCACGCGGGCCTCTCACCGCTGTGGCCTCTCCTGTTGCGGAGCACAGGCTCCGGACGCACAGGCTCAGCGGCCATGGCTCACAGGCCCAGCCGCTCCGCGGCATGTGGGATCTTCCCAGACCGGGGCACGAACCCGTGTCCCCTGCATCAGCAGGCGGACTCTCAACCACTGCACCACCAGGGAAGCCCTGTACAAATGTTTTGTTACTTGTTCTCAACTGAGGGCAGTACCTCCTCATGCGAGCTTTGCAAATATATGGTGGGGAACATTTTGGGTTGTCATGATGAATAGGGGAGAATATGGCATTTAATGAGCAGGAGTCAGACATGCTGAATGTCCTACAATATAAGGGACAGTCCCACCAAATAGAGAATTGTCCCCACCTGAAACTAATGTAATAGTCTATGTTAATTATAACTCTGAGGTATAAGTATTTTTTACTTTAATAACTATTGTCAAATGGTCCACAGTGGTTTCTGTTTTATGTAAATACCGACTATCTGTCCCTATCTGTCCTTTAGCAAGATAGCACCCAGTGAAGTGAGCTTAGCACTCATCCCTCTCCTGATTCCGAATAAAGCACCTGCTGTGTGCACGGCACGGGGGATGAATGATGAGGCCACAGGGTCCTGCCCTCATGAAGCTCACGTCCTAAGCCAGACTTATAGACAAACTTCCCTTTGCTGGATCACTCCGTCTGTGTTTCCTTTAAAGGATTTACCATACTGACTTTTGTGGTCAGAGACTGTGTCCATCCCTCCCTGTCTGAGACCCTCCAGCTCCTGGACCCACTCAGTGTTTGCCAAAAGGTCACACCAGGCTCATGGCTCCTCTGAACAGGCAGCTGTGGGTGGAGCCCTTCTAAGGGGTCTGCCCCACTAGGAGGCCTCCAGGATCCTCCTTCTCTGGAAGCAGTCCCCGTTCTGTGATCCCCAGCGCCCCACCATGCTGTGCCCTGGCCAGAGGTGACTGACTGGACCAGAGACAGAGGATGCCTGACTCGGGCTGGGCCAAGCAGATTAGATTTTTCTCCTCTTACAGCTGGGATGGAAGAAGGTCAGCTCTGTCTGCATGTGGCTCCGTCTGTAATGAGGGGACCTTGGGGCTGGGGGGATCCATTTTCCCACTGTATAGGCTGAGGTGCAGAGAAGAATAAAGAATAGGCAAAGAGAGTTGAGGGGTGAGACAGAGAGAGACAGTCCTGTGGCCTTCCAGCTTCCTGCATCTGTCCCCTGAGAGGCCAGACATTGTTTCTGCCTGTGGGTCTCAAGAAACACTTCTTGACTGCTAGAATAAAGTTCCCTTTTTTTTTTTCACTTGAGTTAGCATGAGTTGATTTGTGTTTCACAAGCTCTGACCCCTCCGGCCCCCTCTGGCACCTGGATCTCCTCACACGTGGTACACGAGGCTGCAGGAATCCACGTTTCCGCGAGCCTTCCTGACTTACTGGAACAGACAGGAGCGCCAGGCTGCTCCCCTGTCTTCCCACGCTGCCCTCTGAGGGGCAGAGTGTGTGTTTCAGAAGCCACCTTAGGACAGGAAAGCAGGGCAAGCCGCAACCTGACCCTTCAGGGGCCCCCCAACCGCAGAGGGGACCCACAGCCCTATTTTGGGAGCTGCCTGCCTGAGAGAGCTAAGCTAGAACTCTGACTTGAAAGGAAAAATATACAACTGTCTGAGAACTAGAATTATTAATTTTCTAAAAACAGATTAATTCTGCAGTTAGAGAAGAATGACTTCAATTTCAAATCCCAAAGTGGTAATAGGCATTTTCGTTACAGTACAAACTGATACTTACTGTTTGTGAGGATTAACTTAAATAAGGATAACATTACTGCATTAAAAACTTTTTTTCACCACCAGTTATTATACAAAAGTCCAATAACCTTCGCCTTTCTCCCTCTTCTCTATACCAGCTTTGCCATGGTATGAACACAAATTCCTAACAAAATAAGTCCCCTCTTCCTCAATCCAGAAGAAGGGTGCCCAACTCTAAGCAGTGGCTCTTTTGGCCACAACCAACATGAAAAACTACATTTTACATCCTTTCGCTAGACCCTCATACACACAAATGCAGGGATGAAATAAAAATACTTCACAACCGCTCTGTCGGAGAACCTGGTCACCAACAACCAATTTGGTCACTGCATGTGAATGTGTAAACGTGTGTGTACGTGTCCCTAAAATATCTTTACGACTGTCAGTGCTCTCTGATATTTTTCCCCCCTCCCACCTCCCTCTCCAATATTTTCTAATCTATTCTGTTCTGTTCTGGGTCTTAAAAAACTGGCCAAGGTTTCCACAACCCACTAGTGGGTACAGAGCAGCTATTCGTAAAACACTGCTCTAAAGTAATGAAACTTATATTAAAACAACCAAATCTTCCCAGGTTAATAGGCATAGCCTCAGATCCAGGATTTACGCACTGGCAAGAGTTTGGAAACAACCTCAACCAGCGACCCCAACCTCCCATCCCTATGGCAGGTGAGCTGGGCAGGGGGAGTGGGGGGAGGGGGGGACCACTCACCTTGAAATGGAAGGAGATGGCCGGGGACCCGCTGGAGCCGTAGCGCTCGCTTTTGGCTAGGTTGCTGTAGTAGTTATTAACCTTGGAATTAACATTCTGGTGTGCCCCCGGATCATCAGTGATGGGGCAGATGAAGTAACCCTCCTCACCATCGCTGTCTGCATCTGAATCACCAGCCCGGGAGGTCGGGCCGCCATCCACGCCTTCCAGGCGGAAGATGAGGTCTTCCTCTGCCATGTTCCCGGGACGCCCGTCTTACCCAAGGGCTGGGCGGCACAGCCAGAGTTACTGGGCAAATGCAGCAGTGAGGGTCCTGCAAGGAAGAAAGAGAATGGGTGCTGGGGTCCAGGGGCTGAGAGCTTGCAGGGCACCTCACCCCGAATGCCCCTGGCACGGAAGGAGCGGGTACCCTCAGAGTGAAAACTACTTCCACCTTTAGGGGAGACACTGGCAGGCAGTGTCTAGGAACATTTTAAATGTACAAACCCCTCCACCCGGTAATTCCACTTTGAAGAACTCAGCACTTGAAACAGAAAATAAATGCTTCTTAAGCCACAAGGCTGATGTTTTTAGAACATAAATTAGATCAAATCATTTCTCTGCTTGACACTCTCCAGCAGCTTCTCTTCACATTCTTAACAAAATCCAAACGCCTTTTAAGGCTACCAGGCCTGTGTTAGTCTGGCCCCTGTCCACCTCTCCTCCGGCCTTGGCAGCTCTCCAGGCCCATGGGCTTTCTTTGTGTTCCGTGAACACTGGGGGTCCATTTTCCACCTCGGGGCCTTTGTACTTGTTGTGTTCCCTGTGCCTGGAACAACCTTCCCAATCTCCCAACAGTGGGTCCTTCTCATCATTTGGATCCCAGCTCAAAAGTCACCTCTCCAGAGAAATCTTCTCTGATTCAATTCAAAGAACCCCTCTCAAACACACACCCAGTCACTCCCTAGCACATCACCCTGTTTTATTTTCTTCAAAGAGATTTTCCCAAGCAAGCCAAAATCATCTCATTTAACTTCTTTATCATCTGTAGCCCTGTTGCCTTAAGAATGCCTGGCATAGAGCAGGCACTCAACACACGTCCCCGGAATGGATGAGTGGCCTGAAGAGCGTTCTCTGTAGGACAATCAGTAACAGTAAAAAGAGGGAAGAGCCCACAAGGACCATCAATGGAGGCCTGTTATATAAACTACAGTTTTTCTACACCATGAAATACTGTGTGACTCTTACAAAGAAAAAGGAAGCTCTAGATACACAAAGACATGCAAAGATAGTCAAGAAAGAGTTCAGCAACATTGTAGGATACAAAAATCAATAGTATTTCCATATACTATCAATGAAAAAATCCAAAAATGAAATTAAGAAAACAATTTTATCTATAATAGCATCAAAAAGAATAAAAAACTTGGCTCGGGGGCTTCCCTGGTGGCGCAGTGGTGGAGAGTCCGCCTGCCGATGCAGGGGACACGGGTTCGTGACCCGGTCGGGGAGGATCCCACATGTCGCGGAGCAGCTGGGGCCGTGAGCCATGGCCGCTGAGCCTGCGCGTCCAGAGCCTGTGCTCTGCAGCGGGAGAGGCCACAGCGGTGAGAGGCCCGTGTACCGCAAAAAAAAAAAAAAAAAAAACTTGGCTAGGGAATTCCATGGAGGTCCAGTGGTTAGGACTCCACGCCTCCATGGCAGGGGACACGGGTTCAATCCCTGATCGGAGAACTAAGATCCCACAAATCATGCGGCCAAAAAAAATAAAATAAAATATCTTGGCTAACAAAAGAAGTGCTTGACTTGTACAGCGAGAAACAAAACGTGTCAGAAGAAGTGAAAGAAGACCGAAATAAGTGTAAAGATATCCCGTGTTCATAGATCAGAAAATTTAACATAGCTAAGGTGGCAATACTCCCAAAACTGATCTACAGAGTCAACCCAATCACTATCAGAATCCCAGTGGCTTCACTGAATAAATTAACAAACTGGTCCTAAAGTTCACATGGAAATTCAAGGGACCCAGCATAGCCGAAAGAATCTCGTAAAAGTTACAAGAATCACACTTCCTGAATTCAAAACTTACTACAAAGCTAAAGTAATTAAGACAGGTGATAGTGGCATGAGGATAGACACAGAACTGAGAGTCTAAAAATGAACCCTCACATTTACAGCCAATTGACTTCTGAAAGGGGTACCAAGACAATTCAATGCGGAAAGAATACTCTTTTCAATAAATGGTGCCAGGACAAGTGAGTATACACACGCAAAAGGATGAAGTTGAACACCTTCCTACATTATATACAAAGATTAACTCAAAATGGGGACTTCCCTGGAGGTCTGGTGGTTAAGAATCCGAGCTTCCACTGCAGGGGCCATGGGTTTGATCCCTGGTTGGGGAACTAAGCTGCGCAGTGTGACCAAAAAAACTAACTCAAAATGGATCAAAGGTTTAAATATAAGAGTAAAACTCTAACACTCTCAGAAGAAAATATAAGAGAAAATCTTTGTGACACTGAATTAGGCAAAGCCTTAGATAGGACACCAAAAACACAAGCAACAAAAGAATAGATACACTGGACATCATCAAAATTAAAAACTTTTGTGCTTCAAAGGACACCACCATGAGAGTGGAGAGATAGCTCACAGAATGGGAGAAAATTTTTGCAAATCATGTCTGATAAGGGACTATGTAACGGACTCATACTACTTAACAATAAAAAGACAAATAACCCAAATAAAAAATGGGCAAAGGGGGACTTCCCTGGCAGTCCAGTGGTTAAGACACCACGCTTCCACTGCAGGGGCACGGGTTTGATCCCTGGTCAGGGATCTAACACCCCACATGCCACGCAGCACAGCCAAAAAAAAAAAAGGCAAAGGATTTGGACAGACGTTTCTCTAAAGAAGATACACATGGCCAGTAAACACATGAAAAGATACTCAACATCATTAGACATTAGGGAAATACAAACCAAAGCCACACCCACTAGGATAGAATTTTAAAAGTGGAAAATGACAAGTGTTGGTGAGGATGGGGAGACACTGGAAACCCTCATACACTTTTTTTTTTTTTTTTTTTTTTTTTTTGCGATACGCGGGCCTCTCACTGTTGTGGCCTCTCACGTTGAGGAGCACAGGCTCCAGACTCGCAGGGTCAGCGGCCATGGCTCACGGGCCCAGCCGCTCCGCGGCATGTGGGATCTTCCCGGACCGGGGCACGAACCCGCGTCCCCCGCATCCGCAGGCGGACTCTCAACCACTGCGCCACCAGGGAAGCCCCCTCATACACTATTAATGGAAATGTAAAATGGTGCAGTCACTTTGGAAGACAGCCTGGCAGTTTCTCAAAAAGTTACACACAGAATTACTATATGATCCAGCAACTAGACTCTTCGGTATATACCCAAACATGTCCACAACAAAAACTTGTGACATATGGTTCATAGTAGTATTACACGCAATAGCCGAAAGGGGAAACGTCCAAACACCCGTTAACTGATGAATGGATAAGCAAAATGTGGTCTATATATACAACGGAATGCTCTGCAGCCGCAAAAAGGAATGAAGTACTGATGCTAAGTGAAAGAAGACAGTTCAAAAAAGACCATATATTGAACGATTCCATTTATATGAAAAGTCCAGAGAAGGCAACTCTATAAGAAAGTACGTGAGTGGTTGCCTAGGGATGGGGGAGGGGAGAGTCGGGGGGAAATGGGGAACAATCACTAAAGGGTTTCTTCTGAATAGATGAAAATGTTCTAAAACCGACTGTGTTGGTTGCATGACTCTGTTAATACATTAAAAAACCACTGACTATGTTAAATCCACTTCAAATAAGTTTGGTAGGTTTGTGAATATACTTCAATAATCTAATGTTTAAAGAAATAAAAGACATGGGACTTCCCTGGTGGCACAGTGGTTAAGAATCCACCTGACAATGCAAGGGACACGGGTTCGATCACTGGTCTGGGAAGATCCCACCTGTGGTGGAGCAACTAAGCCCATGTGCCACAACTACTGAACCTGCGCTCTAGAGCCCACAAGCCACAACTACTGAGCCCACCTGCCACAGCTACTGAAGCCTGCACACCTAGAGCCCGTGCTCCGCAACAAGAGAAGCCACCACAATGAGAAGCTCGTGCACCACAATGAAGAGTAGCCCCGGCTCGCTGCAACTAGAGAAAGCCTGAAGGCAGCAACAGAGACCCCATGCAGTCAAAAATAAAATAAATAAATGTTTTTTAAAAAGATTAAAAATAATAATTAAAAAAAGAAAGAAAGAAAAGAAAAGGAAAAACCGTTACATTTAAAAAGCAAGTTCGGGCTTCCCTGGTGGCGCAGTGGTTGAGAGTCCGCCTGCCAATGCAGGGGACACGGGTTCGTGCCCCGGTCCGGGAAGATCCCACATGCTGCGGAGCAGCTGGGTCCATGAGCCATGGCCGCTGGGCCTGCGCATCCGGAGCCTGTGCTCCGCAGTGGGAGAGGCCACAATAGTGAGAGGCCCCCGTACAGCAAAAAAAATAATAATTAAAAATAATAATTAAAAAATAAATAAATAAAAAGCAAGTTGCACAAGAGCAGTTACATTATGGTGATCCTATCTGTGCTAAAAGAAAAGGTACGTCCCTGAAGGGCCCACAAGAGCGCTGCCAGCACTGCGATGGGCAGTGCGACTGGGAGCTGGCGGGTGGAGGGAAGTTTTTAACATTTTGTACACTTCTGTACTGTTTTAAGTGTTTTTTTTTTTTTAATTTATTCATTTATTTTTGGCTGCACTGGGTCTCCATTGCTGCGCACTGGCCCTCTCTGGTTGCAGCGAGCGGGGGCTACTCTTCGCTGCGGTGCGCGGGCCTCCCATGGCGGTGGCCTCTCTTGTTGCAGAGCACAGGCTCTAGGCACGCGGGCTTCAGTACTTGTGGCGCATGGGCTTAGTTGCTCCGCGGCATGCGGTATCTTCCCAGACCGGGGCTCGAACCCGTATCCCCCGCATTGGCAGGCGGACTCTCAACCACTGTGCCACCAGGGAAGCCCTGTTTTAAGTTTTCACAAAGCTGGTTGCTTTCAATATAAAAAAAAATTTAAAAGTGAAAAAACTTTAAAAATTTTTAAATCAACTAATTCCAATTATTCTTAACAGCTGTTTCCATCGGGAGGCAGTTTTCTAGACCTGAGGCTTCAGCACTTTCTTGACAGTCATCAGAGCAAGAAATATATTTATATCCTAACCCAGTACCCACCTACAAAATGTAAGTGAAAATTTCAGGAAACTGTACTTAGCCTTACTTTGTACAATGCCCTCTGCTATTTTTGATTCCACTTGTTTTTCTTTCTTTTTTACTCTTTATCTTTAATGCACCACCCACACTGATTATTCAACTCAGTGTGAAAATTGCTGTTCTGGGTGTCAACCTCCGAGTTTGCTTCTGACCCTCTGGGCAATACAGTCATCGCCTGGATCCGATGCCAAAGCCACCTGATCTTGCTTGTTACCAAAATCGTCCCCGGGCCCTGTGCCCACTTCTCCCCACTCTCGGCCGCTCCCAGCCCCAATGCCTACTCTGCCCTGGTCAGCCCCTGGCCAGAGTCCCTGCTGACCAAGAGACACGGTTGCCTGGAGCTGCCAGCAGCCCAGCCAGGTTACTGGCCTCTGGGGCTGCGCTGGTGCCAGGAGAGGGGCCGGAGCCACAGCCTCAGCTACGGAGCTCCAGGCAGTGTTGCCCAGCAGTTAAGAGCCCGGGCTCAGGAGCCAGGCTGCCAAAGGGTGCAAATCCTAGCTGTGCTACTGGTGACCTTGACTAAATTAGTTCATCTCGCCAACTTCCCCATTTGTGAGGGGAGCTGAGCGGGAAAGTGGCCTGACTGAGGCTCCACAGGAGTTCACAGGGGAATTAGGACCAGAATCCCAGCCCTTGGCCACATCCCACCACAGACCTGACATTTTCCTGGGCCCTGGGAAACAAAATGAGCTGCAGACAAGCAGCTGTGACCCTAGTTGGCACAGTGCCTTGTACCCGGCAGGCACTTGATACGTTTTCCAGAACTGAGTGAGGGGGATCTGTTTCATGGCTTTTCAGTTGTCATACATTTGCTTTGAAAAGGCAGCTGTGGCAACGCCTGCTAACTGTCCCCCGACAGCTATTCTCTCCTTATTAATAACAGAACCACTGCTTTTTAGCTAAGCATGCGGCCACTCATAATAAGGTCTACGTTTCCCAGATTACTTCGCAATTAGGCGTGACCATGTGACCAAGTTCTGGCCAAGGGGATATGAGCAGAAGGGTTCTATGCAACTTTAGGAAGGGTTTTTTTTTTTCAATTTATTTTATTCAAGTGTAGTTGATTTACAATGTTGTGTTAATTTCTGCTGTACAGCAAAGTGATTCAGTTATACATACATTCTTTTTCATATTCTTTTCCATTATGGCTTATCACAGGATATTGAATATAGTTCCCTGTGCTATACGGTAGGACCTTGTTTATCTAGGGAATGGTTTTTAAAAAGAGGGAGTGTACCCTTCTGCTCTCTCTCCTTCCTGCTGGCTGGAATGCTGGTGTGATGGCTGGAGCTCAAGCAGCTAAATTTATTCATGAGAAGGAAGCCATGTGCCGAGGATGGCAGAGCCATGAAACAGAGAGAGCCTGGGGCAGCTTATCTTACATCATGGGGCACCATAATTATCCTGGACTCACAATCTTCAGAGTTTGCTATCTAAACTTACATAATAGACTGTAATTTTCTTTTTTTCCTACTACTTGCTAATTCTATCTGGTCCAGTACCCCTTCTCTCCCATGTCATAAAAAGTCACATCATATCTCTTATGACAAGTTGATGCCTGGGCACGTCAGCCTAGGAAAACTGTGGTCTCAATCCAGAGACCTAACTTGTAGCTGCTTCCACATCTGCCCATAAAGACCGGACACCTGGAGGATGGTGGATTCCCCTAGACAGGCAAGGAGCCCTCACTGGCCCATAACTCAGCCCCATGATGCCTGTTCCAATACCAGCCTCTTAGGAATCTCCATCTAACCTGGGCTTTGCCCAGCCCACAGAGGGCCTCTCTGTGAGCAGAGAGACTGAGACCAGGAGCAGAACCCCAGTTCCCAAGACATCGGGATTCTCGAGAAGCTCTCCTCTGCCCTCACTCAGGCATCCGCATCTTCCCCTCCCAGGCCCTGACACATCCTGGGAAGATATTTCTATGGAGAGGCAGCTGAGCAGAGTTCTGAGTCAGACCCAAGTTCAAGCCCCAACTCTGCCACTTACTAGGTGTGTGACTTTACCTCTTGGCCTCGGGTTCCGCATTATAACCTGGGATGCAGAGTTGTACCCACCCCACTAACCTGACAGTGCCGGCACAGAACAAGCACTAAGACTATAATTATCATCATCATTTTTAGTACCATCAATAAAGGGGGCTGAATCCTGGGTCCCAGCCAGGCTGGTGACCTGGACGCCTGGTTAGTAGCCACGCCAAGCTTCTTCAGGGGTCCTCAGGGAACAGGCTGTCTTCGGCTCTGGCCACTGAACCCCTGCTCTCACTGCGTCTTGCTGTAAAGGGCTTCTCTGGCAGCCACTGGGGCAGGAAACAATGATTGCAGTGCCTAGGTCAAGGCCTGTGGGCCAAGCCACAGTGACCACCGGCCCTCCTTGGGGCTCCCCTTACCCCCAGGAGCTGCCTTCCTGATGCAGAAATGATCTGGAATCTCCCACCCACCACTCCTGGGAGCCAGCACCCCAGAGCCAACACGGGCTGTGCTGGGCCACCAGTACACACACTAGTATATGGCCAGCACGGCAGAACTCAATGGTCTTCAACTGCAACCACAATGGACCGGGTGACTTATGGACCACCTCGTGTCACGCACCTGTTTCTGTTTGGGGATCTGCTTCTCCCCCACTCTCCAGTCATGGGGTTGGGGATCCACCCCCAGGTAATGGGGTGTGTCACATGACCCCACTAAGCCAATCACAGCACTGGGCACCTGGCCATAGTGATTGGCTCAGAGATGGGCATGTGACTCAAGTCAAACCACTATGGCCTAATCTCAGGTAAGCCTGGGGCTTTAGCGTGAGCAACTGGAAGAGAAGGTCAGTCCTTTCCTGCAGGCTGTTAATCTGAGACAGGGGCTGAGGCCACCAGAGAACAAAGCTGACTTTTGGTGAAGAGCAGAACAAGAGATGAAGAGAAAAATGAACAGTGATGACGTCATTTGAGATTCTGAATCCAAACATGCCTGGGACTCATAGATACAGAAACCAAAAGTAGTGTGGACAGGGATAAAGGGAGGGGCAAGTCAAGATATATGCGCTACTATGTATAAAATAAATAAGCAACAAGGATATATTTATAGAACAGGGAATTACAGCCATTATTTGTAATAACTTTTAATAGAGTATAATCTGTAAAAACACTGAATCACTATGCTGTACACCTGAACCTACTATAATATTGTAAATCAGTTATACATCAATTAAAAAAAAAGTTGGTGAAAATAAAAGAAACAAAAACCAAAGCTCAGTGTAGTGCCCGAGACAGTTTGAATCCTGGCTACCCAGCTAGGAGCCTGAAACAACAGACTCCATGTGGCAGGCTGGGACTTCCTTGAGTCTCTACCTGCACGGCGCCTGGCACTGAGCAGGGCTCATAAAGTGCTAATCAGATACCTTTCCAGGCTGAGTTTCATTAATTTGCTGCTGGTGGGGAGGGTAACAAGGTGTGACATCAGGAGTTACTAAGTCAAGCCTCCAGCTAAGAGTTCAGGTCAGTGACTTATTAACATATATACCCCCAGGATGTGGAGGTGCTCATGAATAAACATTTATTAAAACTATTTCAAGAAATAATACAGTTCATGTCAGAGAAAAAGGACTGATTTACAGATGTCCCCACCCAAGAACCAGTCCCCATTCACAACCAAGTTCTCACTTCCCTGCCCCTGCACCCTAAGGACACTCTTTCTGGCATGCCTCTCCCACCTGCTGCCAAACCCCTCTGTTCCCTTCAAAATCCAGCTCAAATTTTTACCCCCTCCGGAAAGGCTTCTCTGGGTGGTTTCCAGTCTGTAAAACAGGGGACAGCTAACCCCTGGAATTGGTAGTGAGATCAAGCCCAAGAGGCCTGACAGGGAACTGTCCTCAAAAGCACCAGCTGCTATTACGCTCTGACCATACCCCACTCCCCAATTCCTAAGTCACTTCCCTCCTCCCAGGCCCTCCGTAAGCATTTCCATCATACCCAGAGACCCAACAGTCTATGTCACGGGCAGAATAATGCCGCTCCATAGATGCCCACGTCGTAATTCCCAAAGCCTGTGAACATGTTCCCTTATGTGGCAAAAGCGACTTTGCAGGTGTGATTAAGGATCTTGAAATGGGACAGTATCCTTGATTATCCAGTGAGTGCTTATGAAAAGGAGGCAGGAGGGTCAGAGTCAGAGGAAGAGATGTGACAATGGAAGCAGGGGTCATAGAGAAATTTTGAAGATGCTATGCAGCTGGCCTGGAAGATGGAGGAAGGGGCCACGAGCTAAGGAATGCAGGTGGCCTACAGAAACTGGAAAAGCATGGCAACAGATTTTCCCTACAGCCTTCAGAAAGAACATGGCCCTGCTGACACCTTGGCTTTTGAACTTCTCATCTCCAGTACCATAAGAAAAGAAATTTGTGTTGTTTTAAGCCACTAAGTCTGTGGTAATTTGTTACAGTGGCAGTAGGAAACAAATAGAGTCCAGAACAGTGGGGTAATTTTGCCCCCTCAGGGGACACTTGGCAATGTCTGGAGACACCGTTCGTTGTCACACCTCTGGGAGTGCAACCAGCATCTAGTGGGTAGAGGCCAGGGATGCTGCCAGCATCCTACAATGCACAGCACAGCACCCCACGACAAAGAACTGTCCAGCCAAACTGTCAGTAGTGCTGAGAAACCCTGTTCCAGAATGACTCTGGTGGATTCCAAGGAGACTTCCCCCAATCCACCCTCCCTCATCTCCTCTTTAAAAACACATCCCCACGCATACCAGAGACAGAGGAATTAGCTTACTCGCTGATGAGAACAGCAACCCGCAGCTGGACCCAGAGAGACAAGTCAACATTGACTGCTAAAGCTCATCGTTGCCATTCACTGTCCTTCATTCATATAAAGCTGTTAAGGTGCAAAGGCTACTTTACTGTTTTAAAAATCAGAAAAATACATCTTAGAATACAAAGCACAATAATATAATTACAGCTTCAACTGACAAAATGCACAAGAGGGCTTGAATTTTAAGTTTTAATCGTTTGCACCCTTCTCATGTTCCCAGGATACTCTGTCCTCCTGGTGGGTCAGATCAGAGAGACAGTGTGGTTCACTTCTCAGGGCAACTCTGTGTTTATACAGCCTCTCGGTGGCCAGACCACGTGAGCGTCTGGAACAAAAGGGGCCGTGTCTTAGTCCTTCTAGCTACCAGCCCAGAGCACAATGCCTGGCACACACTAGGTTCCCTGTAAACGCAAGCTGCGTGAATGAATAACTGAACAAAAGTGGGCAATTTCTGCGGGTAAAATGAGCATTGTAGGCATGGAGGAATGGAGGGACTATCGGGTTAGAATTACAAGGCATCTGGGGGTTACTTAGCCCAGAGACGCAGCTGAGATCCCGAGTGGGAAAGCCTGGGTCATGGGGAGGCCCTCAAAAAGCAGCCAAGACCAGGATCGGGCCCAACAAGTCTTTTGGGATGAACAGATCTGTGTTCAAGTCCCGGCTCTGCCACTAGCTGAGTGATGTTGGGCAAATTACCTAACCTCTCTGAACCTCAGTTTCCTCATCTATAAAATTCACTCATCCTCCAAAGTGGGGCAGAGTGAGCAAGGCGAAGAAGAGGTGGGAGAACTGGTCTGTGGCACAGAAGCCAACTGTCCACTATGGATCTGTTCTCCCCTGCCCAAATCCTTTTGCATCTAGGTGGGGCCATGCGACTACATTTGAGCCAATGGGATGTGGACAGAAGTAACCTGCACTGCTTTCAGGCCCTCCCATCCCCAAGGCCCATTTTCCATGACCTGGTCAGCCTCCCCTCCACTGCAATCCGGCCCTGAGACATGTAGCCCAGAACAGATTCATGGCATTTCAGCACCACTTATAAAGCTCTTGCTCCATCACTCCTCTCAGCTCCTTGGAGGACAAGCGTTGCCTCCTCCCTTGGCTCGCCCACACTGTGCCATCTGCTTGGCACATGCTCTAGCCTGCTCTCCCTACCTGTCCCCTGGCCAACTCTGCTCATCCCTCAGGTCTCAGGTTAGATAGATGTCACCTCCTCTAGGAAGCCTCCCCTGAACCCCAGGAGGTACGCACCACTGGCTCCATCCTACAGATGAGGAAACTGAGGAACAGAGAAGTTAAGTGACTTGCCCCAAATCACATGGCTAGAAGGTGGGGGAGGTGGGTCTGAAGCCAGTGCAGGTCTATCCAGGGCTTCACTCAGCCATCACTTGCTAAACCACTTTTTTTGGGGTTTTTTTTTTTTTTTTGCAGTACGCGGGCCTCTCACTGCCGTGGCCTCTCCCATTGCGGAGCACAGGCTCCGGACGCGCAGGCTCAGCAACCATGGCTCACGGGCCCAGGCGCTCCGCAACATGTGGGATCCTCCCAGACCGGGGCACGAACCCGTGTCCCCTGCATCGGCAGGCGGACTCTCAACCACTGCGCCACCAGGGAAGCCCTGCTAAGCCACTTTTAAAGTGTGATCCTTGGACCACTAGCAGCAGGAGCAGCCTCACCTGAAAACTTGTCACATGTGCAAATTCTGGGGCCTCACTCCAGTCCTGCTAAAGAAAACTCTGGGGGTGGGCCCAGCAAGCCATGGTTAAACAAGCCCTCCAGGTGGTACCAATGTTCACTAAAGTTCAAGAACCAATGGCGGAGAGAACGTTCTCCAGCTGAGCCTCCTGCCTTTCAGCCACACCCTGTGGGGTCCTTGCCAGGTCCAGAAATCATCACAGCTGGAGAACGGAACAATGGCCGCCCTCTGACTTTCCAGCCCTCTGAAATGCTTCTCTGGGTGTTCCACAGCCCTGGGACTTTGGGGACCCAGAAAATGTCATCTTCTACTTCGTCATCAGCCTGTTAGTGACTCACTCCTTCCTTCATTTGAAGCCTTCTTCTTGTGCCCATCAGCCTTGCCTGCAAGAGTTTAATCCAAGCTACTTTTATCCTGTGGTGGTCACTATAACCACTTTCTTCTAGAACATTCTCAGTTCACAGGGATTAAGTCTGCCGTTTCTTGGTCAGCAAAACTGATCTCCCCAACACAGAAATGTTTATTTTTTAATCAGTCCAGCCAGCCACTATTACTTTGAATGCAGTCCCGATCATCAACTTTTCCTGTATCAGCTTTAGGAACACGGCCAGAAAGAGTAAATCCTAGAGAATGAGCTTGAACAAATCCAAGTTTCTGCTGGTGACCCTCAGCTTTCTTCCACACTGCTCTCAGTGTCCTGGCAACTGGATGCCAATCCTGCCAAAGACTGGACAAGACTTTTTTGGGGAATCTGACCAGTGTGAGAAAAAAGGCCTAAAGATACCCTTCCCCTGTGGAACAGCCCTGTTAGATCACCCTGAGGGGAAGGCCACAGCCAGCCAGCCTCCTTCATACCCAAAGGCCTTCCGAAGAGCTTCCTGGAGCCCCATACTCTTCAGTGGACAGCCACAGACCACCAGAGAGGGGGAAAGGAGAGGCTCTGCTCCACAGTCATTCAGAGGCCCAGGCTCCTTCCAGCTTGTGGCTCTGCCCTTCTCCAGGCCCTCAAAGTCCTCTCAACTCTGCTGGTAAATGAGGAAAGTGGGGAGGTTTTTAGGGTCCAAGCTTGATGGGGCACACACTCTCTCTGCTCACATTCCATCAGCCAAAACTCAGTCATGTGGCCCACCAAACTGTAAGGGAGCCCAGGAAATATATCCAGGTGATACCCCAAGAAGAAGAGGACATGGGTGACCAACAGCCATCTCTGCCACATAATTCATTAAAAATGTTTTAAAATCGTATCAGTGATATATCCTTAGTAGTTGGCCAGAAAGTACTGTTCTGTCACCAAAAGCTCACACACACACACACACACACACACACACACACACACACAATACCCACCGCAAATCACAGAACATACACAAGTGATCATATGTAAACTGAAACTATTTCAAGGGATGGTCAGGCCCTGACTTCCTGCTTCCCCGCCCCCTGCAAAAGATAAGAACTTGGGATCCCAGCCGACACACCCTCTTTAAGAACAGGAGAGGAGGGAGGATGGCAATCTCAACCATGTTACAGCTAATTTCCCATCATCAAGCAGCTTTATTGTATTTGCTGAATAAATGCATCGACCAAACAATGACCGTAAGGTGCTGTGGAGGCCACAGAGAAGGATGACGCCTGCCAAACTCTATCTCCTCAACCCTACCTCCTACCACTGGCATCCTGTCCATCACCTCCTCCAGGAAGCCCTCTCCAATAACCCTCCGTCCCCCCCACCCCCCACCCCCGAGTGGGCATTATCAGCTCCACCTGCTTGCTCTGTAGTCCCAAACTTAGTCCATCTTGCTTATTAGTATCTGCCGGTAGACCACTCTGGATCTGTCTCCTCCTCTGTAAAATCAGAGGGGTAGACAATTTCCTGGCTGAGCTGCCCCAAGGCAGGCAGCTTCCAGGGCCGAGGACCCAGAAGTGAGGCTCCCATAGAGCGTCCCCACAAGGCAGACGGAGCAGCGCCCCCCTGCCAGCAGCCCATCTGTCTCACGCGGGGCGCAGCTGGGCCGCTTTCCCGCAATCCCCCAGGCGGGTGCGGCGAATCTAGGCCGGGACTCACCCGGTAGGCCCCAGCCCCGCCACACGCATATTAACGCCCGGCCCCTTGGCGCACAGGTCCACGGAGCCTGCCAACACCCGAACTCCTGCAGTCAACAATGCAGCAAGGGCGCGTCTACACGGTCCTCGAGGTTCCCGGAACTTGGGCCTCTCGTTCAGGGGCCGGGGTGGGGGATGCCGGCCCTGCAGGGGAAGAAAGGCAGCGCTGCCCTCACCCTCTGCGGGCCTCCAGGAGCCGCGGGCGGAGGCCCCAAGCTGCCTCTCCCCGACCGTCACGTGCCAAGTATTTTACCAATAGACACTGCCGATATTCGGCACGACTCCCCCATTTTACAGAAGCAAACACTGAAACCCGAGGAGCTTAACCCCCACGCTCTCCTTCCGCCTGCGGCCCCACTTTTAAGCCCCAGACTCTCCGCGCTCCGGGCGCCGGCTGCACCGGGGAGCACAGGCTTGCAGCGCCGGATCCCGGCCCCCCAGGCCAACCGCCGCCCTACCTACCTGTCTCGGGCGGAGAGGCACGGCAGCCGCTGCCCACGGCCGCGAGGATCCAGAGGAGCTGGCAGAGGCTCGAGGCCCGGTGCTCCAGGGTGCAGGGCGGGCGGGCCCCCCGAGAGTGCCGGGGAGCGGCGAGCGGGGAGCGCGGGCTGGCGCTCCGGGGAGGCAGCGGCGGCCGCCGGAACGATCCCGGGGCGCGAGGGGCGCACGGAGCCGCTAGAACGATCCCGGGGCGCTGGGGCGCGTTTCAAGGGCAAGGGCGCCGGCGACCGTCGGCTGGCCTGGGGCAGCTGCAGCGCGCGGCGTTCGGACGGCGTATCCGGACACTCGCCGAGCTGGGGCTGGGGCTGGGGCAGGAGACTGCGGGCAGGGGCGGGGCCGCGGGCGGGCGGGCGTAAGCTCGGCGCGGCGCTCACGTGGCCGCGGGCAATGACTATCACAGCTCCTGCAGCCGCCGCTTGGATCTCCCGGCGCTGCGTCTGCGACTCCCCAGCCGCCTGAATACACAGCGTCCGGATCTAACGCGTGGGGCCGGCCTGGCACCTACTAGCGAAGGGGGCGCCCTCCCAGCGGGTAATTTGAAAGGCGGCAGCTAACCCGTCCCTCGCCCACCGCACCTTCCCATTCTCCATCCGATGCCCGCCTAGTTCTTGTATTCGAGTCCTTTCCAAAATCAGTAGTGATCGGATCTCATTGTACGTCTCTATGCATAACCTTGCAATATTTTTATCAGAAATTGCTTTTTTTTTTCCCTCCGGATTTCTGCTTTGTGAAAACAGGCACTTATGACTGTGGCAATTCTTATTTGTGTAATACGTTGCTGTATTCCTAACGCAGCGCACAGCCTGGCACATAGTAAGTGCTTTAATAAATACCTGTAAAATGAATGACTAAATATGGAAGGTATAAAGAAGAAAAGGAAATAAAACTAATGATAACTACTGTGAACATGTTCATAGTATATTCTTCCAGATATTTTTTCTAGTGAAATTTTAAAAATTTCACAACTCTTATTTTAGAAATAAAAGTAAGGGACTTACCTGGCAGTCAGTGCGGTGTGGCCAAAAAATAAATAAATAAAAGATATAAGTAATAACAGTAATATTTATCAAGCTATTTATCGCATTCCATCTTCACACCAACGCTAGTACCGCTACTTCGCAGATCATAAAACTGAGGCTTATAGAGATACGCTTGCCCAGAAGATTTACAAGGTGGCTTCTTCCTCTTGGCAAAGGGCATCTATCCATATTACAGGGCTCCTGCTGGTTTGGGGTCTGCTGAGTCACTCTGTGTAGTAAAAAAGGGGAGAGGAATTTGAAGGACCCCCGCAGGTGAGAGGAGTGCAGGAGCCAGGCAGGGGCTGCCAGGGCCTGTGGGAAGGATGAGGAAAGGAAAGGCTTCCAGTAGGGCGATGTCTAGTGGGGGCTGTTTAAATAGTTCGTGGTGGGGTTTGTGACCTAACCACTTACCTCTGCCCCAAAGAGTTCTTCAGTCAAAGCCTCCTTGGACTGGAATGGTGTATGTGACCAAGTTCTCCCATGGAACTGGAGGGAGGGCTGAGTGTCCAGGTGAGCCCCAGGCAAACACAGAGAAACAGGTGTGTGCAGGCAGGCCAGAGACAGACACGGTTATCTGGGTATGCATATGGGAATACATACATTTTTCCTAACAAGAGTGGACTCATCTATTTCTCCTTTCTACTCAACACTAGGTTGTAAACATGTTGACCACCCCTGTGGTCAAGGGCGACCTGTCACTTGTAATGCCTTCTTTGATGAGCCTTTTTGGGGTTGTGGTAAAAGCTGATATTTACGGGGCATTTATTTTGTGTCAGGTACTGTGGTAACTGCTTTACAGACATTATCTCTTTTAATTCTCATCCCAACCCTCTTACTCTCCTCACTTCATACACAGAAAGAAGGAGGCCGGTTAAGTGACTCTCCCAAGTTTACGTAGTAAGTTGCAGAATTTGACCCAGGTCTAGGTATATACTGACCCCTTTAATGTCCTGTCTATAAGCCTTGCCTCTTCAGTTTTTGTGGCCCCTAAAAATTCAGATCCCGTTGGGAGAGTGAAGTCCTTCAGCTTACCAGCTGCAACGGCCCCTGCAGGGAGAAGGTTCAAGTTTATGAGGCTTGGGGAGTGGGTGACATTCAGGCAGCATCTCATAAGGTGGTGAGGGGAATGAAAAAAAAGAAATAGTCCTGAAACCCATCACTGAGTGTTTTAACTTTTTGGCCTCTGTACTACAAGTTTCAGAAAATATCAATACAAGATCTAGAAGATATAATCATTTTGGTTTGAAGTATTGGCTCCTTTAGTCACCTTGAGAAAACTCCTCTGGCTTTTGGCAAAAAACAAAATTGCACCTGAAATTTTGACCGTGGGAAAGTTGGGCAAGGACAAAGAGTCTGAGCTAGTCTGTCCAAGCCCAAAGCCAGACAAAAAAAAAAAAAAAAACGACTGTTCTACTTATAGCTCTGTGACCCTGCGCAAGTTATTTAGCTTCTCTTTTCCTCTTTAATCTCTTCCGTGCATAAGCATCTTGATTTGTCTTCAAGGAGCCAGTCCACCCTATTCTCAGTTCATGAAAACTGCCCTCCACACTCTTCCTGCTCTAAGATTGGACATATGATTAGACCTGGCCAATCAGCATATTCCATCCCTTTTGCCCCATTCATTGGTGCTGGGATGAGTATGTAACCAAAGCCAAGCCAATGAGATACTAATCTGGTTCTTTTATAGAAACCATTTAAAAAGAGAATCTCTTGGAAGCAACCTAAATGTCTATCAGCAGATGAATGGATAAAGAAGATGTGGTATACATATATGTGTGTGTGTGTGTGTGTGTGTGTGTGTGTGTATATATATATATAATGGAATATTACTCAGCCATAAAAAATAATGAAATAACACCATTTGCAGTAATATGGATGGACCTAGAGATTATAATACTAAGTGAAGTAAGTCAGACAAAGACAAACATCATATGATATCACTTATATGTGGAATGTAAAAAGAAATGATAGAAATGAACTTATTTACAAAACAAATATACTCACAGACATAGAAAACAAACTTAAGGTTACCAAAGGGGAAAGGGGGGGAAGGGAAAAATTAGGAATTTGGGATTAAAAGATACACACTACTATATATAAAATAGATAAACAGCAAGGACCTACTGTATAGCACACAGAACTCTATTCAGCATCTTGTAATAACCTATAATGGAAAAGAATCAGAAAAATAATATATATGTATATGTATAACTGAATCACTTTGTGTGCACTTTCTGTAACAGTTGTGTTAGTTTCGGGTGTGCAGCAAAGATGTATATATATATTCTTTCTCACATTCTTTTCCATTTTAATATTTACAAAATATAGAGAGCTCTTATAACTCAAATAATAAAAAGATAACTCAATTTCAAAATGGGCTAAAGATTTGAACAGACAGTTCTCCAAAGAAGATATATAAATGGCCAATAAGCACATGAAAAGATACTCAACATTATTAGTCATTAGAAAAATGCAAATCAAAACTACATCCACTAGGATGGCTATGATCAAAAGTCAGATAATAACAAGTATTGGCAAGAGTGTGGAGAAATTGGAACACTCATACACTGCAAGCAGGAATGGAAAATGGAAAACAGTTTGGTGGTTTCTCAAAAACTTAAACATGGGGTTACCATACAACCTAGCAATCCCACTCCCAGGTATATATCCAAGAGAAATGAAAACATGTCTGCACAAAAACATATGCACAAATGTTCATAGCAGCATTATTCATAATAGGCAAAAGGTGAAAAAAAACCAAATATCCATCAACTGATAAATGGATAATTAAAATGTGTTATACCCATACAATGGAATATTACTCAGCAATAAAAAGGAATGAGGCACTGATAAATGCTAAAACATGGATAAACCTTAAAAACAGTATGTTAAGTGAAAGGAGCCAGACACAAAAGGCAGCAGATTATATGATTTCATTTATATGAAATGTCCAGAATAGGGAAATCCTTAGAGACAGAAAGTAGATTAGTGGTGGCCCACAGCTAGGAAGGGAGTCTGGGGGTAATGGAGAGTGACTACTAAAGGTATGGTATTCCTTTTTGGGGGGATGAAGATATTCTAAAATTGATTGTGAGGAGGGCTGCACAATTCTGTGAAGATACTAAAAAACAATGAACTATACACTTTAAAGGGGTGTCTTGTATGGTATGTGAATTAAATCACGATAAAGCTGTTACCCTCAGAAAAGGGCTCCTGGTATCCTCACGGTGCTTCGGGGTGTGGCAGCAGAAGAGAGGTCGCCAGGAATGGTGCTCTAGCCCAGTCTAGGTATGTGGCCGCTCCCAGCTTCAAGGGATGGGTGCAATCCTTCCGCGGGCTCAGAGAGGGTTGGAGAACTGCTCCAGACACATATGCCATGGGAGTGAAATGCTTCTCAAGTGCTACCTGCTCAGATTCCCTGTCCACAGGAAGCCGTGTCCATGGGAGTTTAAGGCAGTTTTAGGTTCACAGCAGAGTTGAGTGGAAGGTTTGGTGATTTCCCATATCCTTCCTGCCTCCACACAAGAACAGCCTCCCCCATGACCAACATCTCCCACCAGAGTAGTGCGTGTGTTACAATTAACAAACCTACACTGACACATCATAATCACCTAGAGTCCACAGTTTATATTAAAGTTCACTCTTGGGCTTCCCTGGTGGCACAGTGGTTGAGAGTCCGCCTGCCGATACAGTGGACACGGGTTCGTGCCCCGGTCCAGGAGGATCCCACATGCCGCGGAGCGGCTAGGCCCGTGAGCCATGACCGCTGAGCCTGCGCGTCCAGAGCCTGTGCTCCGCAACGGGAGAGGCCACAACAGTGAGAGGCCCGTGTACAGCAAAAAAAAAAAAAAAAAAGTTCACTCTTGGTGGTGTACATTCTGTGGGTTTGACCTTATAATAATATACATCAACTGTTACAGTAACATACACAGCAGTCCCACTACCCTAAAAATCCTGTGTTTCACCTATTCATCCGCTGCATCCCCCTCGATCCCTGGGAACCACAGTGGGATGTTTTTAAGCAGAAGCTTTAAAAGAAGTCCTTGTATGGGAACGTGTGTATGTGTATAGCTGATTCACTTTTTTATAGAGCAGAAACTAACACACTATTGTAAAGCAATTATACTGCAATAAAGATGTTTAAAAAAAAAAAAAAAAGTCCTTGAAAGTCCTCCTTGGCTCAGGAGGTCCAGGGCCTACTGGGCACAAAGTCATCACAGGGCCATTCAATGACCCACCTGTAGCTACAGAAAGACTCACAGAAGCAATGAAATGACCACTCTTCTGTCTTTTGGATAGTGTCTTTCTTCCTTCTCTTGCACAAGGCAAACCCCAGGATTAGGGTGGAGTATGTGTGGGCCTCTAGTTGCCCCTACGTCTGCATAGGGAAAGATCTGGAAGGATACAGCTCAACTGTTACTCATTATAATGAGTTGTGGGATTCAGCTGTGAAGGAGGAAGGTGGTGAGGAAGAGAACTTCCCTTTAACTTTATACAGAAGGTTTGACATTTGAAAAAAAAATTTACAATGAGCAGGCATTACATTATATTTCAAATCTAAAAAGACAAAGAAGCACCTTCCTTTACCAAAGTGTTGACAGAGCTTAACTGGGTGGAGAAATTAAAGGTGATTTTATTCTCTTATTTGTGCTTTTCTTTCTTAGCTTAGAGTTTCAACAAGGAACATGTATTTATTATTTTAGCAAAAGTTATTTTTAACTGTTACTTAAAAAGAAAAAGAAAAGAACAAAAACTAAACAGAGCCTAGTTGCCCTGGTTTCTGTAGCCTCCCCACCCTTGCCTGCCTGGGCCTAGGTTTTGCATAGGAACTGCCCTCCCAGCCTCAACCTTAAGGCATAAATCACCAGGAAAGCCAAGTCAGCACTACTGCAGAAGTCTGCAGGGAGACAGGCCTGCTCACTGGAGCAGACGAGCTCATGGCCTTACTTCCACTGGATTTTTGTTCTGGTGAAGCACCTTTGTCATGCAAGTTCTGAGCAGCTCTGCTTCTCCCGAAAGACCTGATTTTTGCCTGATCTGGCCTAGTAGGTGTTGGATAAATGTTTACTTGAATTAAATTATTAGAAACAGAGAGAGTTGGGAGGGGAAGGGTCACATTAGAGTTCAAGCTCGTACTGCTCGTCACACGACAGGCCAATAAATTGAGAGACGAGGTATTGGGGCAAGGAATAGCAACTTTATTTGGAAAGCCAGCAGAGTGAGAAGGTGGTAGACTGGTGTCCCAAAGAACCATCTTCCCCATGTTAGAACTCAGGCTTTTATATTAAAAGGGGAGGGGGTGTGGTTAGTTGTTGTAAACTTCTTGGTGCTGCAATCCTTTGTTCTCGCAGCTGTCCACATAGGTCAGGTCATCATGTTCCTGTAAACCTCCAACAAGACAAATGTTCTTTTCTGTTCTGCAACTTTTTCTCTCTATAAGAACGGAAAAGTGTTAAGTTTAAAGGTCAGAGCCTTGAGAAGGGGGTATCCTGTATGTTTCAGACTACAGGCAACAATCTTTCACAAAAGGTGCAGAGCCAGCATGACTAAGCACAGGCAACAGAGCACAAAGGTTAGAGCTAAAGGAATAGATTCAGCATGGAGTCAGGTTTGTTCTTCTCTGTTATAGTTGCTGTTAACAAATGATGCAAACTACTGGAGAATGCTTTGAGTCATTTGTGGGGGGATGACTCAAAGAGATCTCTGCTTCCTTCTTGTGGCCGCAGGGGGTGATATCTCAGAAGAGCTGAATACAATTAATTCTCGGTGGCAGAAAATGGAAGTTTGTTATGTATTTATTGATATGTATTTGCTCTGAATTTACTGCATTTTGTTTTTATTTTATTTTTTTTACAAGGAAAACCACCATTTTGGTTCCCAAGTTTTATTCAAGAACTCACACAACATATTCCAGATAATTGAGTTTTAATCATCTTCATCCTCTTCTTCATCTTGATTAATCTGGAAGTAACGCAATTCGTAACTCTCTTTGCTGTTAGCAACTATGCGTAACCAATCATGTAGATTATTCTTCAAATTTTTTTGGTGAGGTATTTCGAATACCTTTTGGAAAAAGGCACCTCAGAGGTTACAGTAATCTTGTTTTTGCTTCTTTCGGTTGTTACAACACTCCACCAAGATTCCCAGCTTTTCCATTCATTTTGATTCTCTCCTGAAGAAACTGTTCAAAATTGGCAGCATCTATGATTCCATCTTCTATAGGGTGGGTACAGTCAAGGGTAAAATTCGGGACCTGCTTTTATTTTGCTCCCCTTCGCCACAAACTTTTTCACGGGCGCCACGGAGACAGCGAAGGCAGAAAGGGTTACTGCATTTTAAAACACACTGAAATAGTCTACATAGAAGAACACTGGGTTTTGGGAGGCTAGGGAATCCTGGCTTTGCCTGGGGGTAGCTAACACAAGTTACTTTGCCAGTCTGAGCCTCAGTTTCCCCCTCTGTAAAAAGTAGATACGAGTGATGATTGAGGGAGCCTACATAAGGCAAGGATCTGTAAAAACGTTCAATGATTTTCCTTCCTGGACCCATGATTTTTACATCGCGGTGGCAGGGGCCGGCCATGGGGCCACCCGAGGCTGCAGGGGTTCCCTGAAGTAGGGCTAGAGAGTCCAAACAAGATGGGGACTCGGCCGTCTCTGCGCAAACCCGGCGGGACCCGCAGCCCAGCCAGGAGCAAGCGGCAGCGAGATACTGCCCCCACGTGGCCGTAGGCAGTATGCCACGCTCGTGGAAAATCAAATGCAAACATACATGACGAGTGAATATTAATATTAACAATTGGGAACTTCGTTTTCCTTTTTAATGCTGCGTCCCAACTGAACTTACTACTGCCGATTACAAGAGCACTTTGACTCCAAAGCCCAGGAGGAAGCCGGGGGTTAATACGCTGTAACTGGCGCGTGAAGCGTCAGGCTGATATCGGGCATGCGTAAACCGATGAGGGTGGGGCTTAGAGAACATGAGGCACCGCGTCACTAGACTAATATAGTATGAACGGAAAAGATTGTGACTGGGCGGTAGCGTGGCCGAGTGGTCTAAGGCGCTGGATTTAGGCTCCAGTCATTTCGATGGCGTGGGTTCGAATCCCACCGCTGCCACACCTTCAGGGGTCTCACTTTTCCATCCTTTAACTTCCATATCCTCTCCCAATTACTCTTCACTTTTTCTGCCTTCTGACGTTTTTTTTTTCCCCCCACAGTAGAAAATCCTCAGAGGGATCCTTCATTTCATTCACTTTCTCCTTACACAGGAATTTCAACCTGTAAAAGTTATTTCTTCCAGTTCAGCCTTTTTTTTTTTAATGGAATGGGGAAGGGAGGGGAAAAGAAGGAAACTGCAGGACAATCCACCTCACTCCCTAGCCTACTACACAAACCCACCAATCCCGCTACCTTAAAAAACGGAAAAAAAAGTCTCCCTATTTCCATGGGAAAGCATCCTGAGATACCTTGAAAAGCTCTCAACAGTCTGTCTCTGCCTTTAATTTAATGCTTCAAGGCCTGAGGCCACTGGGAGTGGGCCCCTTTACCTCCCAAGGACAAAGACTAGGTGGAGGTGATTTTAATCAAGATGTCAGTTAGGAAGGGTACCTTTCTGGCCCGCTCTGTGTCAGCAGAGAGCTCAGGCTGACTCCATAAATCACTGTTGGTAGAAACTGTGTCAGGTGACTTTATGGAGGGTCTGGGGTATCAGGAGCCCTGCCCCCCCCCCAGGTGTATCAGCCTTGAGGTCCCAGCTTCACTGATCCACTTCCTGCTTGTTTATTTACTCATTCAACAACCATTTATGAAGGGCCTACTATGTGCCAGAAATCAAGATCAACCTGAGGCTACAGAGCAAAACAGGAGACATGTTTTGGGCCTCACAGAGTTCACAGCCACTGTAATTTCTTTAATTAGACCTGTGAGGAGTGTCATGCAGAATGTGGAAGCCGACCCAGGGACAACGGAACAAGTGACTTTTAGCTTGGACTTGAAATTGAGAGATTAGCTAGTGAAGGTGGGAGAGGGGAGTTCCAGGAAGAGGGAACAGCATGTGGAATATCCTAGAGGCAAAGGAGAGCCTGGTGAGTCTGAGATGCTGGGAAGGTAATTCAGGGCAGCTGGACAGAGAGCAGCTGGACATGGCTAGAGATGAGACTGAAGTGTTAGGCAAGCAGGGCCATGAATGCCAAGTTAAGGCTTTGAACTTGGCCCTGAGGGCATGCGAAGCCATGGAAAGGTTTTAAGCTGGAGGGTGGCATGTTCCAATTTTGGAAGTTGCCTCTGGCAGTAGGAATAGGAGGTTCCATTCAAAGCCTACTGTAGTTGTCTAGGACAAAGGAGAGTGGCTTGTACCATGGTTGTGACAGTGTGTTGCACAGGGAGACATTTTGGAGGTGGATCTGACAGAACTCAATGACGAAGACATGAAAAAGAAGAACACATCGAAAGCGATGACCAGGTTTTGGGCTTGAGCCACTGGATGGCTGGCAGTGCCTCTCGTCTCCCTAGGAGGGAACACAGGATGAAGAGGACGTTTGTGGAAAAGATGATTTCACTCTGATCCACACTGAGTCTGAGATTTAGGACATGGGGTTGAGTAGATTGGACATAGAAGTCTGGAGGCCAAGAGAACACTCTGAGTAACTGATACAGATTTGGGAGGCATTGGAGACTGAGGTCATGGGAATGGATGAACTTGCCCAGGAAGAGCATGCAGAGGAAGTAGAGGGACCAATATGGAGTCCTGAGGACCATCATCCTAAAGGGAATGCAATGGAAAAGCAGCCAGTGAAGGAGATAAAGAAGGACTGGAGACACAAGTGGAAGACAGGTGTGTTGTCATATAGATTGTTGTCAAGAAGATTATGGCAAGAAGGAGGGAGTAGCCAACTATGTAGAAGAGACTTGGCAAAATAAAGACTGAAAAATATTCTTTGGTTTTATGATTTATGGACAAGGTCATTGATGACCTTGATTAAAGCCATTTTGGTGTGAGTTGAAGAGAAGAAATGGAAACATAAGTGTGGACATCTCATCATGAAATTTGATGAGTGATGGTAGCAGTAGCGGGAAGGGGAATGGGGGGTCAAGAGAAATTTTTTTTTTTTTGGCGATACGCGGGCCACTCACTGTTGTGGCTTCTCCCGTTGTGGAGCACAGGCTCCGGACGCGCAAGCTCAGCAGCCATGGCTCACGGGCCCAGCTGCTCTGCGGCACGTGGCATCTTCCCGGACCGGGTCACAAACCCGTGTCTCCTGCATCGGCAGGCGGACTCTCAACCACTGCGCCACCAGGGAAGCCCAAGAGAAACATTTTTAAGATGAGAGAGACCAGATGATGTTTTAGACGCCTGGCATTGGGTCTACAAAGGCGAATAGCTCCATCACCCATAATGGAAAGTTTATGAATTCGCCTTCATGGTCCATCCTGATTGGCTATTTCACTTTGAGCTGCCCACAGTAATGACTCTGTTTTCTGCGTTTATAATGCTTCTGCTTAGTGTCTCCAAGAAAGCTAGGACCGCTTCCTACTTGCTGTCTCAAAATTAGAACACTCCCTAACACTATACGCAAAAATAAACTCAAAACAGATTAAAGACCTAAATGTAAGGCCGCATACTATAAAACCCTTAGAGGAAAACATAGGCAGAACACTCTCTGACATAAATTGCAGCAAGATCTTTTTTAATCCACCTCCTAGAGTAATGAAAATAAAAATAAACAAATGGGAACTAATTAAACTTAGAAGCCTTTGCACAGCAAAGGAAACCATAAACAAGACGAAAAGACAACCTACAGAATGGGAGAAAATAGTTGCAAATGAAACAACTGACAAGGGATTAATTTCCAAAATATAAAAACAGCTCACGCAGCTCAATATCAAAAAAACAAACAACCCAATCAAAAAATGGGCAGAAGATCTAAATAGACATTTCTCCAAAGAAGACATACAGATGGCCAAAAAGCACATGAAAAGATGCTTAACATCACTCATTATTAGAGAAATGCAAATCAAAACTACAGTGAGCTATCACCTCACACCAGTCAGAATGGCCATCATCAAAAAATCTACAAACAATGAATGCTGGAGAGGGTGTGGAGAAAAGGGAACCCTCCTGCACTGTTGGTGGGAATGTAAATTGGTACAGCCACTATGGAGAACAGTATGGAGGTTCCTTAAAAAACTAAAAATAAGGGCTTCCCTGGTGGCGCAGTGGTTGAGAGTCCGCCTGCCGATACAGGGCACACGGGTTCGTGCCCCGATCCGGGAAGATCCCACATATTGCGGAGCAGCTGGGCCCGTGAGCCATGGCCTCTGAGCCTGTGCGTCCGGAGCCTGTGCTCCGCAACGGGAGAGGCCACAACAGTGGGAGGCCCGCGTACCGCAAAAAAAAAAAGCAAAAAAAAAACCCCTAAAAATAGAGCTACCATATGATCCAGCAATCCCACTCCTGGCCATATAAATGGAGAAAACCTTAATTTGAAAAGATACACGCACCCCAGTGTTCATTGCAGCACAATTTACAATAGCCAGGACATGGAAGCAACCTAAATGTCCATAGACAGAGGAATGGATAAAGAAGATATGGTACATATATGCAATTGAATATTACTCAGTCATAAAAAAGAATGAAATAATGCCATTTGCAGCAACATGGATAGACCTAGAGATTGTCATACTGAGTGAAGTAAGTCAGACAAAGACAAATATCATATGCTATCACTAATATGTGGAATCTAAAAAATGTACACATGAACTTACTGGAGTTTTCATGGCTGTAGAAAACACACTTACAGTTACCAGGAGGGAAAGGGCGGGGATAAATTGGGAGATTGGGATTGACATATACACACTACTATATATACAATGGATAACTAATAAGGACCTATGTATAACACAGGCAACTACTCAATACTCTGTAATGACCTATATAGGAAAAGAATCTAAAAAAGCATGGATATATGTATATGTATAACTGATTCACTTTGCTGTACACCTGAAACTAACACAACACTGTAAATCAACTATTTCCAATAAACATTTAAAATAAAATATCTATGAGAAGGTATACAAGAAAAAAAAAAAGAACCTCACGGAGGGTGGTTATCTGGGCAGCCTCTAAAACCCTCGTGGGCACTTGGTTCCTCTGCTGGGTGGAAGTGCTACCTCGTTTCCCATTGGGTGAAGACACTTGAGAGGAAGGAAGCTTTCTGGCATAGTGACCCATGCTGGCCCCATGCCCAGGGTTTAGACAGTCTACTTTCAGGGGAAGAGATGACTTAGAGAAATCCAGAAAACAAAGAAATCGATTTTGCTTTTGGGTTTCACAAGCTGAGGTTCGGCAGTAGACAAAAGATCTAGAAGATTATGTGAACAGTGAAAACCTGTTTTCCCTGCCCTAAGAACAGATTTCTCAGGACTGGTAGCGAAAGTCAGAGGAGAAGGTGAGTTTACATGCAAGCATGTTACTGAGAAGAAAGAAAGCCCCAAATGGCCTGAGGTTTGTGGATCTGAGACTGAGAAAGATCCCAGAGCTCAACCCAAGCCCTGACGTGGCTAAGGTGCAGAAAAGCAGGAATAACCATGTGTCGTGTTTAGGCCAATGGGCCTTGGGCAGGTCCTCCAAATTACCCCGCCTGTAGAGAAGTGACCCCCACCCTCCTCTACTCTTTGAAGTTAGGCAACCCCAGTTTCCTTATTTATAAAATAAGAATAATAAGCTCTATGTAAGGGTGGGCCTGAGAATTAAGTACGAGCATACAGATGCAAGCTCTTTCAAACTGTCAAGCATTAAACATAAAGGATAAAGCATAAACAAAGCATAAAGGATTATTATTGAGCTTTTAAAAATTATATACACACATGCAAATTCAACATAGCAAACAGGAGCACACATTTTTGAACTGCTTCACGAACTTTCTTAATTGTTCAGCAGAGGACATACTGCTGATGCCCACGCCGGGCGATGGCCACGTTGGCCCTAACACATTTGCTCCCCCCGACCCCGTCACAGATTTCTTTAGGCTTGTGATGGTTTTCTTCTCTGCTAGGATCCATAGTTTTATCAGCCAATTCCACGTGTGCATATTGTGATATATATACAGATGTATTTACACACTAATATTTTGGTATTCACAATTGATACCAAGATGATAGGGAGGCACTGTTTCTGTGGAGAGCAGCGCTGGATTAAGAAATTTTGTGGTTTAAACATTAAAGATTATGGTGATCACTACTGGCCTCCTCATTAACAAATTGAAGCGATAGTAAAACAAAAAATATGACCAACTAATTTCTAATAATTCCCATTATTACTATATTGGTACTTTTTAGAGAGATCCAATTTTTTTAAAGGTTTTTTTTTGAGACTTAATTGACATGTAACATTACATTAGTTTCAGCTGTACAACATAATTATTTGCCATATATATATATATATAGTGAAATGATCACAATGTCTAGTTAAATTCCATCACCACACAGAGTTCCAATTATTTTTCTTGTGATGAAAACGTAAGATCTACTCTCAGCAACGTTCATTTATACAATACTGTATTATTAACTACAGTTACCAGGCTGTACATTTCACCCCCATAATTTATTTACTTTATAACTAACTGGAAGTTTGTATCTTTTGACCACCCTAAAAATTTTTTTTTAATTTTCCTTTTTTGATGTCCCTTCTGGTATTGAAGTCTGTGCTTACTGAGTCATCCCCAGACTCATGCACCGGAAACCCAAAAAGGCCAAGTTGGGCTGGGCAGAAGCCTGGGTCTCAGGTGTCCTTCCAACCCCGTCTATCAACACACAGGGAGACCTGCATGAGTGAGCGAACCCAAAACATAAGCATAGCAGCTGATCAAACTCAGTGCTCCTAGAAGGGGTCTAATCCAAGATCCCGAGACGATCTCAGGACAAGCACAGAGAAGCTCGGGCAGCGAGGAGGGTCCGTGTCCCTAGAGAGGTAGCAGCAGCCAGCGAAAACTTGCAAACGTCAGCCCAGCTGCACGAGCGGCTGAAGCTAGGCCCCTAGGAGTGGAGCCAGACGGGAGGGGATGGGGCTAAGGCTGAATCATAAACAGGAGAGGAGAGGGACCGACCAAGAGAGATGAGCAAGTCTAGTTACCAAAGGAGAAACCAAGGCGAGGATTCAGGCGTTCGGCTAGAGCCAGAAACGGGGCGGACCAGAGCAGGGGAGAACGCGGGGGCGGGCCAGGCCTGGGCAGGGGCGGGGAGAAGACCTGGAAGGCGGAGCAGGCTGTGAAGATAGGACCTTCTCGTAGGCATGCCGGCCAGGTCAGAGGGAGACCAAGGCCGGAGGGAGGGGAAGGGGCGTGGTCAGGGCTCAAGAGGCGGGGCAGGGGCACGTCGAAACCCAGAGGGCGGGACAGGGGCGGGGTTAGAACGCCGGAATATCCAAGCGGAAGACCTGCTAGGCAGATCCAAGCCCAGAGGGTGGGGCAGGGACAAGCCCAGGACTCAAGGGAGCGCCCAAGTCCGGAGGGCGGAGCAGGGTCAGGTCCAAGTCCTGAAGGCGAAGCAGGGGCAGGGACAGGCCGGCGACGATGGTCAGACGACGAACGGCCGCGGGCCTAGGAAGTGCAGGGCCAGCACGAGCAGGCCAAGGAGCAGCAGCAGCCCGAGCAGCAGCCGCAGGAGCGTCCGCGGTGTGGAGCCGCGGGTTCCCTGGCCCGTCGACTGCACGTATCGCTCCACGGCGTCTGCGAAGCTGAACTTGTCGGGCACGTAGCCAAGCTGAGCGCGGGCCTTAGCGATCTGGAAGGTGTGCGTCACGGCCACGCTGCGCACCTGCGGGGAGAGGCGGGGCAGCCGAGGGACGGGACTAGTGGGCGTGGGGAGCAACCTCTACCACGTTTCACTCGGATAAGAGAGGGTAGGGATTTCCCTTCCGTCGCACAGAGATTTAAAAGGACCTCTATGCTGGATCTTGCGTCTACGACGCCCTCATGGGGAGGACTTCCTGTCTCTCTTCCACCTCCATTTTCCTCGGGGGGGGGGCCGCCTCCAGGATACATTTTCTGCATCTCCCCACCCTACTGAACTCCTCAGTCCCCCAAAAGTAAAGGCCCCACCTCTGCACTCCCCTTCCCCGGCCCTAGCACGATGCCGGGGCTCAGGAGGCCCTGCTACATTCTGCCTGTGGCCTGAGTGCAGCTATCCGGAAAACTTGTCTCCAGGAAACATCCTTCACTTTTCAGTCCACAGCCCCAGATGGAGTCTGGGCAGGCAGGCTCCAGGGTGCAAGCTTCACGCCCTGGCTGATTAACTGAGCTTCCCTAAGAGAGGAATTCAATTATGCATAAGTGATTACTCTCTCCAGGGTTTGAAGCTGCGTTTCCTGATGCCAGATGGCCTGGGTCCCACAGGCTTCAAAGGTAGTGCTGACAACAACAATTACTGAGTAAGCACTCTGTGCCTGTCATGCGCTAAATTCTTTCTAGGCCATATCTCATTTAATCTTCTGAAGTGAAAAAAGATCAGAGAGGTTAAGTGACTAGCCCAGGGTCACACAGAGAAGCCAAACTCTAGCTCATGCCCTTCCCAGCTATGCTAGGATTGAGAAGATACCCTCCCACCTGACTCATTTCTTCGCCTTTTGTTCCTCAGCTGGACACTGGGAAGGAGTCCACTAGCTGCTTGATTCTGCCGTGGCCCTGAAACAGCCCTTGGGGTCAAGCCCCTGGTCTTGGATGCTTGTGTGAGGAGAGAGGGAGAGAGGCCAGTTCTTGTCCTTTTTTGCCTCAGCTAGTAAATTCAGGGCTTTGGCGGGTACAGCTGTGAACTAGATAGGCAGGGTCCTGGGACACAGCATTCTCAGATGTCAGGCTTAGATGTCACCTCCTTTGGGAAGCCTCCTTAACTTCCTCAGAATTGGCTTAGGTGCCCCTTCTGTGTACTCTGAAGTTCCTCATTATTTCCCCCAGTATAGCCCTTGCTGGGCTGTCTTCCCCTTTGGACTGTGAGCTCACCATTAAATGAGATCATAATCTTTTTGCCCCTCCTAACTTAGCAAAGCATCAGGGACAATCAAATGAGAGAGTGGACTGGAAGGATTTTGCAAATAACACCAAACACCACTTGTTGCTTTACTGTTTACAACCTGCATTAAAACATCCTCTCTTTTAAACTGTATGTGCGAATAGAAAGCAAGGACTGCCTTGCCTCCACTCCTCAGCACAGTGCCTGGCCTACATTAGGTGCTCAATACATGTCAAACGAATGAAAAAAGGCTATGAAGTCAAACTAGAGGGCTAGTTGGTGTGTCATAGACTGACCAGAAGAGGGCGCCCGAGCTACAGTGCCCAGAAACTTCCCAGCTAACTAGGGATCCTTTGCCCCGCCCCGAGTTGAACAAGGAAACCCACCAGTGAGTGGAGAGAGAGGGGAGCCGGCTCCCTACCAGACCACAACTCAGCAGCACTCTGGCAGCTATTTTATGTGACTATGATTCCTGACATTTCACAAGCTAGTGGTTAAGCTTGAAATCATTTAGGTCTCCTCTGGGTTCAAATCTCGATGCTGCTACATAAGGGAATGGTCATGAGCCAGGTTATTTCACCCCCTCCCCCTCCCCCCGCTGAGTGTTTCATTTCCTTCTCTGTACATGGAGGTGATAATAACAGAATCCACAGTGTATAGTAGTTGTGAAGATTAAATGAGATAAACACAGTGCCTGGCATTTCACACTCTATAGATGGTCCCTATTTTCATTATTCTCTTTCCTCTGCTAGTCCAGAGGGTTCAAAGGAGAGACCATAGGGAACTGCGTCTTTCTGTGGCCCATTCTCGATTCTCTGAGGTGGAGAGCACTGAGCTTGGAATGTGAAGCCAGTTCCAGAATGGTGGGAGCTTGGACAAATCACTTATTTCTCTAGTGCTCAGTTTCTCACCATTAAATGAGATCATAATCTTTTTTTGCCCCTCCTAACTTAACAGAGCATCAGGGACAATCAAATGAGAGAGTGGACTGGAAGGATTTTGCAAATAACACCAAACACCACTTGTTGCTTTACTGTTTACAACCTGCATTAAAACACCCTCTCTTTTAAACTGTATATGCAAATAGAAAACTGCATCATCATTATTTGAGAACAGTGTTCTTAACACAGTAGGTACTTAATATATACTTATTATTCAGTGAGCAGGAACTGTGAGCCTTGAATCAACAGGCTGTGTGTGTGTGTGTGTATTGACAGTTATTGGGAGTAGTGACATTCCAAAAAGTGAATTTCATGGAACCTGCCTTTGGGAGCCTTCAGTCTGGCTGGGAAGACAAACTGCTTATGAATGAAATGACAGTGATAAAGGATGGGCTTGGGCTTCCCTGGTGGCGCAGTGGTTGAGAGTCCGCCTGCCGATGCAGGGGACATGGGTTCGTGCCCCGGTCCGGGAAGATCCCACATGCCGCGGAGCGGCTGGGCCCTTGAGCCATGGCTGCTGAGCTTGCGCGTCCGGAGCCTGTGCTCCGCAACGGGAGAGGCCACAACAGTGAGAGGCCCACGTACCACAAAAAAAAAAAAAGGATGGGCTTGGAGCTGTTGCCCTTCAGACCAAGAGAGCACAGCCTCAGCAGAAGCTCAGAGGTTGGGATGTTATACAGGAGCTGGCCCTAGATTTGAGCCCACATGGTAGGTTCTGAGACCTCAGACAAGCATCCAGTTACGGTGTCAAAAGGTGAGGGTTTGTGGCAGTGGAGAAGGGGCAGGAAGGCAAGTGAGGGGCACCAGGACACAGGGGCTCCCCTCACAGCAGCCCACTTACCTCACTCCGGGTGAGCAGCGGCGGGAGGCTGCAGATGGGCTTCAGGGCCAGGTGCAAATACTCCATCACCGTGGCTGTGTGGGGAGAGAGGGACCAGTGACCAGGGGGCCTGCTCTAGGCAAACTCCAGGGAGGTCGTCAGAGACAAGTCAGTTGGGGGCATTATTTGCTTTGCTAGGGGGAATCTTCACGTTGCCAAGTTTTCCTGTCCTTGGATTCCTTTAAATCAGCAGTCCTGGGGTGCCTTGTTTGGCTGTGAAATATGTCACAAGTAAGTTATTATTAATATTAAAAGACTGACATTTTAAAATAAATCTGAGCAGATTCAAAGTGATCTCTACAATCACGTCTCTCTCATGCACTTCTATCCCGATATGCTCTCTTGAGTCAGGAAGAAAGAAGTGGGAAAGGAGGTTCAACTCAGCCTGGGCTGCACTTTTTAAAATGTTCCTTCTTCCCCCACCCCCTTGCTTCCTGCGGATGCTGAGGTAACTGGTCTGGGGGTGTGGCTGAGGCATTTTTAAAAGCTCCCAGGTGATTCTACTGTGCAGCCAAAGTTAAGAAGCACTGAGTTTACAGTCAGCTCACTGGGAATTGGGAATTTATAGACAGTCTCCAAAACCGCCAGGACCTGCGGTTGAACTTTTCTCAGCTGGGGGTCAAGGAGTGTCAGTCCTGGTGGTGATGCTGTGCAGGGGAAGTCATCCTGTGTGGGCACCTTGGGGGACAAAAATGTGCAAACCCCTGCTTTAAATGGCGGGCATCCCAATGCCTTATTATTATTTTTTTTTGCCTGCGCTGTGCAGCACGTGGGATCTTAGTTCCCAGACCAGGGATCGATCCCACATCCTCTGCATTGGAAATGCGGAGTCTTAACCACCGGACCACCAGGGAAGTCCCCCAGTGCATTTAAAGTGCAAGAGATCCAGCTGAGGTTTTCCAGGAACACAGTTATCTGTGACTTGGGGGCCACCTGCCCCCTCGGGCTGATCACTCCAAGCCTGAAGCCCGTGCTCATTCCAGCTGGAAGGAGGCCAGCAATAGGGAAGCTGGGGCGTGAGAGTGGAGACTGACCTTCAGGGTGAGGAGGAGACTCTAGGGTCAAACGGAACCCTCACATGTCCAAAAGCAGCCTTAACTCCAGGGCGACCTTGGGGGATGGGGCATTCCAGCACAGGCAGCAGGACTGGGCGTGGGCTGCGCAGTCAGCGGAGCCCAGTGGGAATTCTGCCTCTCCCACTTTCTCACTGGGGCACCATGGGCAGGTAGCTAACCTCTCAGAGCCTCAGTTGCCTCATCTTTACAATGGGCCTAACCCCACCCACCTTGCAAGTGGGACTGGGGCACCATGGGCAGGTTGCTAACGTCTCAGAGCCTCAGTTGCCTCATCTTTACAATGGGCCTAACCCCACCCACCTTGCAAGTGGGATAGGGTTTAAACAGGGCCAGGACTAGGGTGAGGGGAGTGAGGTGCCTCGAGTGCAGAATTTAAGGAGGCGCTTGCTCTCAGGGCTGGGCAAGTGCAGGTGGGGCTTGGAGCATTTGACTCCTGCGAGTGAGGGTTTCCTTAAATTTTGTGCTCTCAGTGCCCCACTCGCCTCAGCCAGGTCCTGGCTCTGGGTTTAAAATGAGGTAATGCGTGTACATCTGGCACATGGAGGTTTTCACATACACACTCCTTTCCTCACCTGACAGGTAAACCCAGGAAGTAGGAACCTGGATCCAGGGCTTGCTGTACCCCAGCTTCTCAAACTGCAAGGAAACATGGCTTGAGGTGAGAACAGATCCTTGGGGGGCTGGTATAGGCCACGTGTTGCCTTTACCCCAGGGCCAGCAGAGCACCTCCTGGCCCCTCCTCAGCTGCCCACCAAAGGGGGCAGACCCCACAGCCAGGCCCAAGTTTACACCAGTCTTTAAATGAAGCCCGCACTGTGACCTGGAAAACTAAGTAGGAAATGACTGCATAGGGTGCAGTCCCGTCATTTAGTTATTTTTTACATCTGCGTACACCCAAAGACACTCTAAGGCACTTATATAGAATCTGATTATTTTCTAGAATCTGCTTTTCTGCTATTAAATTTTAAAAAAAAAGCATACGTGTGGAGGGTGGTGGGAGAAGCATGAAGAGATGGGCTGGCATAGGATGAACTGAGGTCTTCACTTGTATGAAAACCCTCCAGGTCAAAAAGCCAGATAATAACAAGTGTTGACAGGATGTGGAGAAACTGGAACCCTCTTACACTGCTGGTGGGAATGTAAAATAGTGCAGCCACTTTGGAAAACAGTCTGGCAGTAACTCAAAAGGTTAAACATAGAGTTACTGTATGATCCAGCAATTCCACTCCTAGGTATATACCCAACAGAAATGAGAAAATATGTCCACACAACTATTTACACACGAATGTTCATACAGCATTACTGATAACAGGCCCAAAATGGAAAACCCAAATTTCTATCAATTGATGAATGGATTAACAAAATGTGGCACAGTGATTGAATGAAATATCTTTCTGGCAATAAAAGAGAATGAAGTACTTTATGACACATCCACAACATGGATGAACCTTGAAAACATGCTAAATGAAAGAAACTTAACACAAAGCCCACATACTGTATGATTCCATTCATAGGAAATGTCCAGAACAGGCTAATCTACAGAAGCAGGAAGTAGCTTAGTGGTTGCCTATGGCTAGGGGTGGGGTGGGGTGGGGTGAGACGTAAATAGAAGTGACAGCTAAAAGGTATGGTTTGGGGAGGTTCTTTTCTGGGAAGGTGACAAAATGTTCTAAAACGTGTTTTGCTGATGGTCGCACAACTCATACTAAAAACCATCGACTTGTACGCTTTCAATAGGTGAACTGTATGGTCTATAAATTATATCTCAATAAAGCTGTTAAGAGTTGACATGCAAAGGGCCTGAATGCCCCCAGGATGTATCCTCCAGCGCGGGGTTTCTGGTCTACCCCTTCCTGGAGTCTGTAGGCTGCTGTGAGAGGAGGCCAGGACTCTCAGAGGGGCTGCAGCGTAGGGGCCCGAGGGCAAACACCTCCCGTTGTGCTTTGCCTACCTTCTACTTACCTCTTTCAGGGCCTCACCATATAGTACGGGGGCCACAAGCAAAATCCCACAGGGCAGGACATCGACATAAATCAGGAAGCGGGCTGGGAGGGACTATGGCAAACTGGGGAAGCGCACAGCCCTCCAAAGGGGCAGCCACTACCCAGCTCCAGCCAGTTCCAATGTTGCTCAGTGGACACTGTTGCCAGAGCTGGTTTTTAATGTGAAATCCTCTGATTTTTTGGGAAAAGGTGACAGGGAAAGAAGACATGGGGATCCCTGAACTCTCACTTGGGATGGGGGCGGTGTCCGGGCACCTACCAGTGGGGCCATCCACTCGAAGATGTTGACACTCTCCCCGTCATTGATGTAGTACGCCTGCCCACTCTGAGGGGGACACGCGGGGAGGGGGACGGTCAGGCACATGCCCGTCGCCGCCTGACCCCACCCTCTCCGATGGCTCCCAGCAGCTGCCCCAACTCCCCACTTCTGCTGAGCAGCCCTGGAGACGGACCTGAACAAGTCCCTCTGAGTTCCGGGGCTGCCAACTGACTAGCTGTATGACCTCAGTGGAGTCACTTAACCTCTCTGTACCTCAGTTTCCTCATCTGAGAAATGGGAGCATACTAATGGCATCTCCCCCTTGGGCTGCTGTGAAGGTGCAGGTGACAATATATGTAAAACGCTTAGCATTCAGGGACTGTAATTCCGGGCTCAACAACACCTACCTCACAGGGTCATTTCAAGGAGCTAACGATGCTCTGAAAGGCCGCTTTCCCCCCACCCCATCAGGCAGCTTGAACTGGGGAGCTATGTCGTGTGTGAGCCAGGAATCCCCGAGGGATGGGGACCCGCCTGCAGCCCGAGGGGTAAGGTCGGGGGAGCACTGCAGGAGACTCACGGCCACGTAGCCCTTGCTGGCGGTGAGGGCCTCGGCTGCTAGCACGTGTGCCTGCACCAGGTTGCACACGTGGACCCAGTTCATCCTCGTCCTGCTGTCCCCAAATCGGAACATGAACAGTCTCTTCTTGATGTGGCTCTGGTGGTGGGGGGAGAGGGCGAGAAACACAGACCTAGCCTGGAGTGGCTTTAAATTCCATCCACATGCAGAAGGCTCCCAGGCCGGACTCCTCTGTCCCAGCCCCACATGCCTTCCGGAAGTCTCCACTTGGCTGCCCGGTAGACAAGGCAGACTTGTCCTGTCCTGTGAGCGCCTTAGCCCCATTTGGCCGCCCCCCACCCCCAGCCCACAGCACCCAGGGCTCAGGCCTAAAGCCTGCAGCCAGCTTTGGCTGTCCCCTCCCTCACTCTCCACACCCAACCCGTCTGCAAACCCAGTCGTCTCAGCCATTACAATCTGTCCAGAATTCGGCCACGCCTCACTGTACTGACTTACGCCCTCATCTCTCACCTGGACACTGAAAGAGCCTCCTAACTGGTCCCCTGCTTCCACCCCCCCGCCGCTGTGGCCTGTTCTCCGTGCAGCTGGGGGATCCTTTTGAATCCTAAGTCAGATCGTGTCTCTTCTGCTCAGAAACTTCCAGGCGCCGGGTGGCAGAGGAGGCCCTTCTGCTCTGGCCCCAGCTACTCTCTGACGTGTCTCCCACCGACCCTTTTGCTCACTCTGCACGAGCTACTCGGCCTCCTGGAACGTGCCAGCAGGGCCCCACCTCAGAGCTTCGGACTAGCCGTTCCCTCTGTCTGGAAGGCTCTTCCTCCAGATAGCTGTGTGATGCACCTCGTCACCTTCAAGTTGCTCAATATCCCTGCTTGAAGAGGCTCCCCGACTGCCGGCACCCCCAGCTTCCCCCAACCCCACTCCACTTTTCCTCTTTCTCCATAGTCCCTGGCACCTTCAAACGTTCCTTGTATTGTATCATGTTTATTCTCTCTCTCTCCTCCTGTGAGAATATAAACCCCACAGGGGCGGGAATCATCTGTTTTGTTCACTGACCTGTCCCCAAACCTGGAACAGTTTTTCATTTCCAGCTTTGTGCCCAAGCTGTCTCCTCTATTTGGACCACTTTCTCTCTACCACCCCATTTCCTTGGTTAGCTCCTTCAGTATCCAAACAGCACAGCCATCACTTCCTCCAGGAAGCCCTCCTGGACCTCCCCTGCCAGGCCCTCTCTGCTGTGCTCCCATCTTCTCCCTCTCACCTCTACACAGCCCTTACCACCCTGAATCTGTGACTGTGGAGTCTGTCTCCCTGACTAGGCTGTGAGAAATTTGAGGACAGGATCTAGAGCCCCTTGTAGCTATATCCCTGGCAACCAGCCTTCTCTGGAGACAGGTTTTCTGTGTGAAAAGCCTGGTGCTGGCAGCATGAGATGAGCCATCTGGCCCTTAGGGAGCTCACAACTGAGCAGGGCAATAGTTTCCTCTGCTTCTTTGGGGTCATAGCTCCACGTCTCCTCTACCGGTACCCAGGCCTGGCTGGCGCACCCCGAGAGCTCTGTTCCTGGTGGGCCTCATGGAGGCAGGACTTCTCCCAGAACTGAGGGTCCCCCGCTCGGGACACTGCCTTAAGACTGACGCGATGACCGTGGGTCCCCATTCACACACATATCAGCCAGGCTCCTCCTGTGCCTCCGGCCTGGGGCTGGGACAACATACCGCCACACGGGGCAGGTGCCTCTGCTCTTCGGGGCCGTAGATCCCTGGGGGCCGGAGCACACATGTCCGCAGAGCGCCTCCTCCTACAACACAGGGGAGGGCAGTCAGGGGCCTGGGGAGGGGTGGATGAGCAGGGAGAGGGACAGAAAGGCTGTCCGCATCTCCTGGTTCTTACCCGGAAAGGTTAGTGGGGAAGGCAGGGCCTTGGGGTTTCCTCATTCAATTAATTATTCTCTCAGTCGATCAGTCAGTCATTCAACAAACACTGTTCAGAAACATTCCCCACCTCCACCCCCCTCAGCACTGGGCCCTGGGATGGATGCTGTGAAGAATCCAAGGATGACCAAGAAATGGTCCCTGCCCTCACAGTGCTCTCAGGCCAGTAACAGAGGCAAGACCTAGATGTAGGTATCTGCATGGCCCGTGAGAGTCTAACCAGCACGTGACAGACATGACCTCCTTCAACTCCCAGAGTCCTACTGTGTCCATTTTACAGATGCGCACAGACCCACACGTCCTCATGCCAATAGCTATAGTACTTTACTTTTTCTGGTCATCAGATAAGGATCACGATGGCTCTCAGAGAGGTCCTACTATGTGTCTGGTGCTCTGGTAAGCCTGGAATTTTTCCCTCAAAGCAACCCTATGAGGTGGGAGCTCTTATTATTCCTGTTTTATGGGTAAAAGAACCAAGGCTCAGAGAAGGGATGTGATTTGCCTAAGGGCACACAGCTCAGCCTGGCGGAGCGGAGATGGGGACCAAAGTCCAGGCACTTTCCACTAATACCTCCGGTGATACAGTACCAACAAATAGGCCCTCAGCTCTCTCAGCCTGGGTCTCCTCACCTGGAAAATGGGTGCTTTGTAACTGGTGGTAGCAGTTATACTTTCCAGACAACCAATGGAGAAATGAAAAGACTAGAGCCATCAGCATGAGAGCTGGGGGTCTGTTCCCCTAACTCTCACTGCTCTGTGCCAGCAGAGTCCCCAGACCAAGACAAAGCTTGGTCCAGGGCTTCCCAAATTCTCTTCTGAGGGGCCCCCACTGGTGGAAGTGGGAGCATGTCTCCCCAGGGGAAGTCTGGGGGTACAGCCTGAAGGGCTGCTCCAAACATATTCTTTTTAAGTCTTAAGAGGACCTACAAAATTTTCAATTTATTCTCATAATTCATTTGTGTTTAAGATTAAAATTTTTTAAAATTACTATTTGTAAATTATTCGATCCCCAACCCCAACTCCTTAACTGAGATGGAGTCTCCTGGAAGATGTTTCACTCCTCCAAGGCTCAGGTTTCCCAAGCAGCTGTGCCTCCAGTTTGGGGAGCCTAGTGTATGCCATCCTCTGGGACCGGAAGCCCACCTTCCTTTGGGGGCCCCTTCCCCTTTGCACCAGGTCTAGCGGGGGACTGTCAGTCTAGATGCACCTCTCTTCCCTGAGATGGCAGCCACGGGACCCAGGCTGGGCCAATGCCATGTTCTCACCCAGGAATGTGACTCTGTGCATCTCTGACACGGGATCGAAAATCACAGGAGTGGGTTCACCCTGAGAGACTGATCACCAGCTCCTGTCTCCCAGGTCCCTGGAACGGCCCTGACCCTGTCCTTTCTAAGCCCTGGTGGTCATTTTTCTGGAATATATTTTCCAGAGGCTATCCCAGTATAAATTCCATTTTCTCCATAAATTAGCCAGGGTCAGTGTCTCCGGGTCATAGCCAAACACCCTGACTGCTCCCCCACCAAAACCTTCACTTTACAATGATGCCCAGTGTATTAGGTTGAACAGTGGCCCCCAAAAGATATGTCGGTGTCCTGGAACCTGTGGATGCTACTTTATTTGGAAAAGGGGTCTTTGAGGATGTAATTAAGGACCTAAAAACGAGATGATCCTGGGTTATCCGGGCGAGCCCTAAATCCAATGTCAGGTATCCTTATAAGAGACTCACAGAGAAGAGACAGATGGAGAAGAGGAGAGGCCATGTGAAGACAGAGGAGGAGACTGGAGCGACGCAGCCACACACCAAAGAAGGACCCCAAGCTTCTGGGGCCATCAGAAGCCGCAAGAGTCAAGGAAAGATTCTCCCCTCGCACTTTTGGAGGGATCGCAGCCCAAATGACACTTTGATTTCAGACATCTGACTGCGAACTGTGGGAACTGCGAGAGAAGAAATTTCTGTTGTTTTAAGCCACCAGGTTTGTGGTAATTTGTGCCAGCGGCCCCAGGACACTAATGAACCCAGAGACAGGAGGACACAACACATTCACACGGAGCTGGGGTCTGCATGCCTCAGGACTCTGCTACAGGGACCAGGGTGCTCCATGCCAGGTTAGAGGCAGAGTCTCAGGGACCAGCTTGGGTAGTAGGGACTGGAAATCACCCAGGGTGACGTGGCTGGGCTCCTGCAAGGCAGGTATCAGGTGAGCTTTTCTGTAAACAGCCTGCAGCTAATTTTAAACTCTGGGTCACCTGGGCATGGTGCGGGGAGGTTGGTTGGGCTACAGCTGACACTGGCCAGTGGGGCACTGGGTGGCCACGTCACAGAGGGACTGCGCCCAGGGTATCCATGACTCTCCTGACCATGGAAAGCTGGGGATGCTTGTATAAATAATTCTCAGCCGGAGGATTAGGTGTCTGGCTTGTAGGCTGCCGGTCCAGCCAGGGGAGGCCCTGGTAGAGAAGAGAACTCAACTGCCGAGGGTCAGACTCCTGGGAAACACAGATGGATGTTCCCACTGGGATAAGGGGTTGAGGCTTGACAGGCCCAGGGTGAGAGGGTGGGGTGGGGAGGCTTTTAGGGAAAAGATTTCATGCTCAGAGACTTACTCAGCCATAGCTACAGTGGAGCACAATGGTTAAGCCCCAGGCTCTGGTTTTAGACTCCCCTAGGGGGAGAAGGGGTTTTCAAATCCCACCTCTGCCACCTAAGAGCTATGTGACCTTGAGCTAAGTCAGTTAACCTCTTAGCCTCAGTTTTCTCTCCTGTAAAATTGGGGATTATAATTTCAAACAACCTTCGTTCTCCAAATCCACTTGGCTCCTGAGTTTAGACAGTGAGGGAAACCAGGTTTTCTGTTTCTTTTTAGTTTCTGAATTTCAGAAAGCAAATAATGATAATTTAGATAGCAGGAATTTATCTGAATCTATTGATATTTGACTCCTGAGTTTGGAAAGCAAGGGGTAGCTAAGGTTCTTACCTCACATGGACGCTATGAAGATGTATTGAGACTTTTGCAGGTAAAATCAGCGTGTAAAATAGGGCTTGGCATGTAGTAAGCACTCAATAAACACAAAATGTCCATGTTAGTGTTTTTTTTTTTTTTTAACAGTGCCCATCATTATTTTGTTCTCACTCAAGCTCTTTGAGGTAAATTCCACTATCCATTTTTTCATAGGTGAGGAATCTGAGGCTGGGAGCGGGTAAGTGCATTGCCCAAGATCACATAGCTGAGAGGCGGTAGAGCTTGGATTTGAACTCATTTCAGTCTGATGCCAGCACGTGGGTGCTTAGCCACTGTGCCATGCTGCCACCTGTCCTTAATCTACTATTATTTCTCTATCACAATACAGTAAGAAGAGGCAATCCAGGAAGGCAGCCAAGGCCAATTTTTCTGGGAGTTACTGAAGGGCTCCTCACTTGCACAGACCTTCCAAAGCGCTATATTTCATGCATATTCATAAGTTTGTACTCTTATAAAGAGGGTCCCCAAAACTGGATGCTCTCCTATATGGCAGAAAAGAGAGCTAGACGTGGACTAGCTCAAGTGTCTCCCCACCAGAACATGAACAATGTGAGGGCAGAGATTGGGCCTGACGTTTTCCGGGCTGTATCCCTGGTGGAGTGTGGGTGCTCAGAATTTGTTGGATGACGAATGTCCAAGGCTCTGGGGAAGGGTTCTTTGGAAGGAAGCTGGGAACATACCAGCTATAAGCTAGAATCGCACATGTGCTTCAGGGAGGGAGCAGTGGGCATGCACGTTGGCTGTGAGCAGGGACTCCCAGTACTCACCTGGGAGAGGCGTCCCGTTGGCCATGAGGATCAACTGGTCAGCAATGGCTTTGGTTCGGGAGTAGTGGTCCACGTGCTATCAGAGAACAGGAAGCACAGAGCCACCGAACGGGGGTCAGAGACACTGCTGGCCACACCTGCCCGGCCCACCCAGCCTTCCCGGCCCCAGGGCTGTACCTCTGCTTCAGACCACATGGGGGTTCACTTCTGGGACCCCCACTGGGAAATGGCCAGGCCCTGAGCCCCACTCCCCTTCCTCTCCCTCTGGGTGGGAGCCACAGGAACAGGAGAGTTCAGAGCAGTAAAAACGACCAGGGGCTCCCTGATTCGGGGAGGCTCCTGCGAGCCACAGTGCCTGCTCTGGGATGTGAATGCTGGACGTGAGTGGATGGATTTTTCACATGGAGGCCTTTAGCGCTCACGGGGCATTTTCACATACATCAACTCATTTCCTGGTCTCCACGTCCCCATAGGGTGGTGCTATCACACCCAGACGAAGAAGGGGAGCCTCCAAGTGAAGCGGTTTGCTCAGGGTTCCACAGTAGAAAGTGGCTTTGCTGGTTCAAGGCCAGGTCTATGTGATTTCAAAGCTCCTACTGGCACGACCAGACAAAATAGGAGAAGGCTTTTGCGCCACGCCGTTTTGGGGACCCTTTCTTCCTGGGTCTTACCCTGAATTGTGAAATTGGCCCTGGCTCCACCCATCCCTACCCTTTGGACTGTGGGTTCCAAGTCCATTGGCCCCGCCCACCTCTCCTGGAAGCCAGGTACCTTCTCCAGTGGGAAATATGGCACAGAGTCCTCATCGCCCTGTTCTATGGGCTTCCCGCCGAATGCGACATTGACGGTGCTGGTGTAGACAAGCCTTGGAACCCGCCGGTGGACACAAACTACAGTGACAGGTCACACGGCAACACACACACACACACACACACACACACACACACACACACAGTTGATGTGAGCAGGGAGCTGGTTGAGGAGGAACCCATGGGGACCTCCTTGGGCAAATCTTCCACCCAGCCTCCTGCACACATCCTGGCTCGGGACAGAAGAGCCTCCTTCCCTTAACTTGGGGAGGGGTCAAGTCCCCGCTCCCTGGGCCCTTGGGGGCCGGGCTGGTTCATTCTTCCTTCTCAGTGTGGCTGCGGCCCCTTAGCTACCTTGCCAGGGACAGGTCAGAAGAAAGTCTCACTCAGTGGGGACATAGGGAAAACACACTCTAGAATCAAAGAGAAAAATGCAGGACAAGGCAGGACGTGCCCAGAGAGCCCAGGTGTGAGTTTTCTAATTTGGTGCTCCAGCAACTTTTCTCGCCCGCAACCCCTAATCCCTCTGTGCAAACTCCACTTCCCGCGTCCCCAGACACACTGAGGCCACGCTGAGCCCCATGCCGGGGCCTGGGCAGGCCTGCAGAACAGGAAGGATGTGCTGCCCACAGGCCCTCTACTGGGGAGGGCGGGGGTCGGGGGGAGGCTCGCACCTTTGTCCCCCTGCCCTGTCCCCCAGAGCCGGGCCTGCGCAGGGGTGGGGAGAGAAGCACAAACACACAGCAGGTCACACTCTGCTCTGAGCGCCTACCATCAATCACTAGTCTGGTGCCTCCAACATTTATAGACTCAATCTGCTCTTTTTGCAGCTAAAAGACAAGATGGAGGTGGGAGAGTCGGGGTGCTGTCTCATGCCTTGTAGCTGAGGCCATGAGGCTGGGCTTGGGTGGCAGGGCGGGGGGCTGCAGCTCAGAGGCAGGGATCCCGAGGGGCCCATGGGCAGTGCGGGGGCCCTGGGCTCTAGTGCCCTTTTCCGTCCCCATATGCCTGGGCCACAGGGGAGGCTCTACCCACCCCTCTGGCCATCAGCTCCCTCATCTATGAAGTGAGGGAAGACCCCCTTGGGTGGTCAGCAGGATTTAATAAGCCCCATGAGAGGACATGGTACAGGGCTTGACACAGAGAAGAGCCTCAGATGTGTTGGATTGTTTCCTGGCTCTAGAAGTCTCAGCTTCCTTATCCGTAAGATGGACAAGTAATACTGTCCCTACCCAAGTGAGAGGGCTGGGCTTTGAAAAATAAAAACAACTGGGCTGCAGTGAGAGCTGCTTGTGCGCCAGGGATTGGGCGAAGCCTTTACATCTCATTTAATCCCTACAACCACATGACAGGTGGGTTCCCTATTGATTTTCAAACTATATTTATTCTTGTTGTGGTTGTTTTCAATAGGTAATACAGTCACAAGGTTAAAAATAACTCAAACAGTAAAACAAGAATGCAATGAAGAGGAAATTTCCCTCCCAATCCTGATGCCAAGTCTCCCTTTTCCCTCCCCAGACTGTTACCAGTCTCTGTATTTCTAGAGATAATTGACACATTAATATCAGCGCACACAATGTGTGAGTATATAGCTTTTTTTTTAAAAAAAAAAAACAGCGTCAAACACTGTTTTCGTACCTTGGAAATTGTCCTGTTATCAGTACATATCGAGTTACCTCATTCTTTTGAATGGCTGCCTGGAATTTCATCGTTTAGCTATATCACAATTTATTTATATAATCTCCAATGGATGGGCATTTCAGTTATTTCCTATTTTGTTATTAAAAACAATGCTACAAATACATAAGTAAGTGTAGTTTCTGAGTCAAAGGGTATTGCGTGCTTTGATAGATGCTGTTATACTGCTCTCTGGGGAAGTCGTGACATAAGTACTAGCAGTGTCACTCTACAGGTGAAGAAACAGAGGCTCAAAGAGGTTAACTCTCCTAGCCACGCAGCTAGAACACGGCAGAGCTGGCATGTGGTCCCATGGGTGTAGCCCAAATCCCCCCTGGAGTAGGTGAGGAGCCTGATGAACACGGGCATGAAGGGGGCGGGCAGAGCCGGGGCCTAAGCCTTGCGTGGGAGGCGCTCACCTGCTCGGCACCAGACATTCCGCAGGAGGCCATGTGGAACACACAGTCCACGCCTTCGAAGGCGCGGTGCAGGGCTTCTGCATCGCGGACATCAGCCTGAAACAGAGAAGGAATACACGGAGGTAGGAGGTCTGGGTCCAAGGCAATCAGAGGTAACAGCTGTGCCGGGTCCCGAGGCCGGGCCCCTCTCCCCACCCCGGGCCCAGCACCTGCAGGGCCCAGACAGGCTGTGGGGCAGGATTTACTAGATGATCCCACTGGGCGTCTTCATCATCATCGGCCCCATGTATGGAGCTAAGTCACAGAGGCTGTGCTCAGTGTTTTACATGCACTGTCTTCTCAACTCCCCACGAGACCCTTGCGAGGCAGATATTGTTAGTGTCCCCTTTCTGTGGATGAAGACGCGAGGCTCAGAGGTGCAGGACCCTGTGGCCAAGGCTGCCCAGCTGGGAGCTGGAGTTGGAGCTTAAACAGTCTGACTCCAAAGACTGTGCTCTTCAACGTCAGGCACTGGTTACACATCAGACACCATCCCCTGACCTCCACCACCAGCCTGCCCCCCGCCATCACTGCACCTGGATGAACTCGGTCCCCGGGCACAGCACCCACTGGGGTCTGCGGAGGTCGAGCAGGATGACAGAAGTGCCGCTCTTGGCCAGGCTGGAACCCAGGCTAAAGCCCAGGTAGCCTCCTCCTCCAGTCACCAGAACCTTCTGCTTAGAGGCCTGCACAGGTGTGGCCTGAGTCTTCTGCTGCAGTACTGGCACTGGGGCTGTCACTGGCTCACTGGGTTTCTGCCCAGCCCCTGATTCCCGTCTGGGCCCGGGCCCTACCCCTGACCCAGATAAAGGTGCAGCTCCTGAACCAGGTACTGACCCAGCTCCTGGCCCAGGCCCCAGAGCTTGTCCAGGTGCTGAAGCAGTACCAGGCCCTGGTCCAGGCCCCGAAGAAGCACCAGACCCTGGTCCAGGCCCCGAAGGAGCACCAGGCCCTGGTCCAGGCCCCGAAGGAGCACCAGGCCCTGGTCCAGGCCCCGAAGGAGCACCAGGCCCTGGTCCAGGCCCCGAAGGAGCACCAGGCCCTGGTCCAGGCCCCGAGGCAGCACCAGGCCCTGGTCCAGGCCCCGAGGCAGCACCAGGCCCTGGTCCAGGCCCCGAGGCAGCACCAGGCCCTGGTCCAGGCCCCGAAGCAGCACCAGGCCCTGGTCCAGGCCCCGAGGCAGCACCAGGCCCTGGTCCAGGCCCCGAAGGAGCACCAGGCCCTGGTCCAGGCCCCGGTCCAGGCCCCGAGGCAGCACCAGGCCCTGGTCCAGGCCCCAACACTGCGCCAGGCCCTTGTCTGGGTCCCAGAACAGCACTAGGCTCCTTCCCAGGCCCTGACACTGCTCCAGTCCCCGGCCCAGCTCCCGAAGCCGCACCAGGCCTTGATCCAGGTTCTAGAACCACACCAGGCCCCAACCCAGGCCCCGGAGCAGCACCAGGACTCGGCCCAGGCCCTGGCACAGTACCAGGCCCAGGTCCAGGTCCTGACCCAGCACCAGGCCCCAGCCCAGGTCTGGACGCAGCACCAGGCCCCGGCCCAGGCCCTGCCTCAGACCCCAGGCTTGAGACCCCAGCCCAGGCCTGGCAGACAGGGCAGCTCTGCTCGCCCTGCGCTGTAGCCTTGCAGGCCTCTGGGGAGGAGCCTGCCAGGTTGGGCTTCATCTTCTACTGAGCCATGTGGACCCGGGATCTGTCCACCTGTGGGAAAAAACAGAAGAACGTATGTTCTAGAGTTGTCTCAACTCATGCGGATTATCAGACCCCTGGGGGCTTAGGAGACCTCCTGGTGGGAATTAGAGACCCTCTGAGTTCCCAAAACTGTCCCTTTCAGAATCTTGAGAACTTCCAAGGTGGCCGCTGCCTTCCTCAGAGTCAGAGACAAAGCAGCCAGGCCGTGGGTTTCACAGCTCAGGAGACCAAGGCCCAAAGTCACGCTGCATGGCTGAGATTTCCACCAAGAATTCCTGACTTCTCCACAGGTCCTTAAAATCCCGGTTCCCATGTGGTACCAGAGGGAGACAGATCAAATCGTGCCAAGGGGAACCCCACCTGACTGGGGGGGAGGTGACTGCTTTCTGACGGGGAAATGGGGAGGGCTTCCTGGAGAAGGAGAGAAGGGAGGAATCCACATGGGAACCAGAGGGCCTTGGAAACTTGCACAAGTGCTGCACCGCCTCTGCCCTGGCAACTGCTGCCTCTGGTCCTCCCAGGTCCCCCCGCAGTGCAGATGGCTGGTACCACAAGGCCTACCAAGCCCCCTGCGGGCTTCAGGATCAGCTCTGTGGGTCTCGGGGGCCAGCACTGAGGATCTCGTCCTCCTCACTCTAGACTTAAAGCGAGCCAGGCTGTCAGTCCCTGTTACCATCGTCTCACCCCCTGCCTCCCACTTCCTGCTCCACCTGAGGACAAGGCTGGCCCAGGGGCCGGATCACCATTATCATCATTAATGACAGCAGCGACTGTGTACTGTCAGCCTGCCGTGCGCCAGGCCCCGTGGATACAGAGAGAGGTAAACTCTGCCCTGCGTGGCACACAGGGGCTGTAAAAAAAGAACAGGTGCGACTGGGTGACCGAATGACTGAGTAATGAGCCCCACAGGTGTTGCTGGTTGTGGTCACGGGGCAGGGGCCGGGACAGCTATACAGCATCTTCTAGTCTCCTCTGTCACTGCCCTGCTCTCCGAAGTTCTGAGTGAGGGATATAGTCATGCCCCATACAGGCACTGACACTCACGGGTGTGACAGGGAGGGGAGACACCCCAGATGTTAGTCGTCACAGGGGATGGGTCTAATTCCTCCACTGGGAGGGGGGAATACAACCACAGAGTGGAGCCCTCCTCTACCCAGGCCCAGGGGACTCTGTCCTGGGGAAGGGTTTGTGGCCCCAGAACTGTCTTTCTAGCCTCTGGGGCTGCTTCCAGCGACAAAGGCTGGGACCCTGCCTCAGGTCCCATTTGCTGGGTGTGCCCTTGGGCAAGATCCTTATACTGGAGTCCTTATACTGCACCTCAGTATCCACGTCTGTCAACTGAACCCCCATAACTCTCACAGATGGCAGAGGCCTCACAGACCACTGGCATGCGCGCTCCAAGAAGGCTTGGATCACTGTAGTGTGCGTGGCACCCTGGCACAAAGCAGGCCGTCAGTAATCAGCCGCTGAGTGAACGAAACCACTCAGGACTGTTCTGCAGGAGGGAGCCTAGGGCCAAGCACCCGGCTGACCCCCCCGGCACTGCCACATTTAATCCTCCTGGCGGTCCTGTGCAGCGGGGGCTACTGTTCCCATCATCCGGGGAGGGAAACTGAGGCTCAGAGAACATTTGCGAACTCTGATGGAGTCTCAGTGAATGGCTGGCCCTGGATCCAGGTCGCTGGGGACCCAAAGCGGGGTTGGGTGAACAGAATCTGTGGAAGATGGTCGGGGATCCCTCCGGGCGCGGGCCCGCTCCCCTCGATGGGGCGGCAGGAGCGGACCCCCAAGCTGAGAGTGGCCGCCTGGCAGCTCGGGGGCGGGTCCTCCCTGCTGCCGCGTGCGCCCCCCGCCCCGCGTCCCTAGCCTCACGCCCTGGCTGCGCTCACCCGGCCCGGCTCCCGCGGCGCTACGCGATCCCGGCTGCAACCCCGCGTCAGTCAGTCTCCGCGCAGAGCCCGGCGCTACGGGGCTGCCCCCCTCCTCGGGGCGGGGCCGACCGGGGCTCCTGGCACCGCCCCGCGCCCGCCCCGCGCCGGTTTCCTGCGTCCCGGCTGCACCCACTACCCCCTCCGCCGCAACCGTCGTCTCTAAGGCGGGGACACGCACGCTCTCCCAGAGGGGAAACTGAGGCCGGTCGAAGGGTGAAATGGGCCACGATGCTAGTGGGGAAAGGGCGCGAAGGTCCTGCGTGCTGGTCCGGGTCCTGCCCGCATAGACGGCCTAGAACCCCAAGAAACGGTGTTTCTTTCTCCACCCACCTACCCATCCATGTCCCCTCCCACGTGGTCCCATCTGTTCAGCCTGCCTCTTGCCTTCTTTCCTCCTGCCCTCCTCCCCTCCCTCCTTCCTCTCTTTCATCTATTCATTATCCCACCTATTCTTCCATCCATCTCTTTGTCTATTCATCCATCCTTCTACCAATTTTAAACTATGTTTTTATCCATTCATCCATTCATCTATTCACCCGTTATTCTGTCTTTCCACCTATCTATCCATCAAGCCTTCCATCCATCCAGTTCATTTCATATCTTTCTGTCCCGCCTTCCACCCATCTATCTACCCTTCCTTTCTTACATCCTTCCACCCACCTCTGGGTTAGCCATTCTCCAATGCCATCATTCCACATTTAATAGGGGATTCTTCAGTGCTGTCCTTTCCCTTGCACTGGGGACCCAGATGGATCACACCATCCCTGGAAAATTCATTTGCAAGTGCCAGTGGCAGAGGGCAGGCATATGCCCAACAGTGGGCACAGCTGCAGAGCACCAAGGGCTGGTTACTTCGGTTTGAAGAGGGCTACTGGAAAGGCTTCACCTAAATGAACCTCCTCTGTGGACATAGGTGGGTGCGGGGAAGAGAAAAACGTCAGCCAGCACATGCGATGTGCCAGGTGGTAAGGTATCTTGCTTAATCCTCACGACTCTGTTTTAGCCCAATTTTAGAGACAGTGAAGCAGGTTCAGAGAGATAAAAAGGGGCTCAGAGTGTAGTGGGAAAAGGCCGTGGGGTCAGCCCTGGGTTTAAATCTCGGCCCTGCCACTTTCTTGTTGCGTGTCTTGGGCAGCTACAAGGCTTGGTTTCCTCATCCATTAACAGGAACTGGTGTGTACTTTACAGTTGTGATGTTGCAAGCCTTGTGGCTCACAAGGTACCATATGCAGAATGCTGAGTATTATGCCTGCCCAGTTGGTGCTCAACCAACGGTAGCTGTTATCATCGTTATATGAGAGGAGGTTGGGATTCAAACCCAGTACCTGTGATTCGCTGCTTTGCAAACCACGTCTCTGGTCTGTCCTTCCATTCACAAAGACCAGCCTCTTCCTCTCCCACCAGCAGGGCTGGTGAACTCTTGTTCCCCAGGCCCAAGAGTCATCTGGCTGGTGTCATCTAATTAGGAGAAGCGTATTTTACAACACAAGTGTTATAGCTGAATTGTGCCCCCCCCCCAAGTTCATATGTTGAAGTCCTAAGCCCCAGTACCTCAGCATGCGACCTTAGCTGGGAATAGAGTCGTTGCAGATGTAATTAAAGATAAGGTCATACTAGAGTAGAGCCCTAATCCGGTATGACTGGCATCCTTATAAAAAGGGGAAATTTGGACACAGACATGTGCACAAGGAGAGCATCATGGGAAGATTGGAGTTATGCTGCCAGAAGCAAGGAGCTGCTAGAAGCCAGGAGAGAGGCCTGGAACAGACCTTTCCCGGTGCCTTCGGACGGAGCATGGGCCTGTCTGTACCTTGATCTCGGACTTCCAGCCTCCAGAGCTGGAGACAATACACTTGTGTTATTTTGGCCACTCAGTCTGTGGTACTTTGTTATGACAGCCTGAGTGACGTACTGCAGCGACCACAGGCGTGGATAGAGATGATGCAGAGGGCAGCTGTCCAAGACAGTGACCAGACTGAGACCCACTGTGGAAGGGGCTGTGGTCACTGCTGTCTCCCTGGGCCAGTACAGAGCCTGGCCAAAGCCATGGGTTGTCAAGTCTCAGTAAACTGTGTTTTTAAACAATCTGATGAATTTTTACTTGTGTATATACCAGTGTAACCACCGCCAGATCAAGGTATAGCCCCGTAGTGGCCCCAACACACAAGGTAATCACCCTTCTGGCTTCTGTCACCAACAATAGTTTTGCCTATTCTTGACCCTCATATAACTGGAATTATACTGTATGTGCTCTTTTGTGTCTGGTTTCTTCTGCCCAATATTCCTCATAAAATTGATGCAGCTTGTTGAATATAGCTGTAGTTCATTCTTTTAAATTGATGCGTAGTATTCCACCGCACAGATGTATCACAATTTATTTGTCCATTCTACCATTGATGGGCATTTAAGTAGCTTCCATTTTCTGACTCTTACGAATAAAGTTGCTGTAAACATTCTCGTGTATGTCTTTTGTCGAACGTGGGCACTCATTCCTCTTGGAGTGGAATTGCTGGCAGAGAGAAGGCACACGTTCTACTTCGGTGAAAATTGGCAGACAGTTTTCCAGCGTGGATGCACCAAGTTACACCGCTCCACCCTCCACTCCAGCAACGCGTGAGGGTTCCAGCTGCTGCCTATCTTCATATTGCCAGTCTTTATTTTTAGCCGCTCTGGTGGGTGTGTAGTGGTTCTCACTGTAGTTTTAATTAGCATTTCACTGATGGGTAAGGCTGTTGAGCGCGTATTTTCATACACCTCTTGTTCATTTATACCTGTCTGAGCCTTTGGTCCATTTTTAAAAATAGGATGTTTATCATTTTCTTATTGATTCGGAGTTCTTCGTATATCTAGATATGAGTCTTTTAATAAAGTTTTATCACACCGAAAATTTACACAGAGACACACACACACCAATGATCACATCCATTTAAAAGTAACTTTGATCCTATTAATTAAATAAAAGCAATTTTTCCTGTCTTAGAAATGACCCCAGCTGACATAACACATGACACAGTCATTTCATATGTACACAGTAGGGCTGGCCCAGCAGCTCCAGCCCGATTGTCACATGCTTGAGCTGAGCATTCGCTCTGGACTGGGCTCCAGAGCAGACTTCAGTTCAGTTTAGATGAGCAGGGGCGGTGGGTGGCGGTGAGGCTCACTTGTTTCTTCTTCCTCCAAGAGGGGCTGATGGTGAGTCTGCGTCGCACCTGTGGATCAGGGTGGTGGGGAAGCACAGAACAAGAGGACTGAGGCAGAAACACTCTTATCTGGCTGGTCTCCAGAGCTGGGCTCTCACAGCTAAGCTTCATGCTCACTGTTTACTATGTGTCTGCCACGTGGCAGATTCTTGGGACCCAGAGATGGTTAGGACACCAGCCTCATCCTGAGGGAGCTTACGGTCAAGGAGAAGAGACACGGGAGCAAGGAAGCATAATGTGGAGTGCTAAGTGTAGTTAAGTGTCACCTCTATAAAGAGGGATGCGTGGTCAGGATGCTATGGGGGGAAGACTGGAATCTCCCAGCTCTTGATGGGTCCCAGGGGCATCTTCACAGTGGAGTTGATGCCACTTGCACTGTGTCTTCATGGACGAGAAGCAGTCACCAGGCAGAGGGTGGCAGAAGGATGTTCCAAGCAGGGGGCTCAGTGCAGGACTTCCAGCAAGTGACAATCTTGTGACTGGAGTGCAGGGTGTGTTGGGGACAATGCGGGAACATCGGGGTGGACCCAGGGATAGAGAGCTTTCCTCTCTCGGCTTCCAGGGAGTCCTGGTGCCTGGAATCATGCTGATCTGTGGGTTACAGCTTTCTAGGGCACCTTTCCCTCTGGGCCAACATTTGCTGAGTGGTTCTTTGTAGGATGGCTTTTCTATTTAGAGGAATCATTGTTTCTGATCCTTGCCCATAGTCACTGCTGTCCACAAAATAGAGCATGCTGCCTGGTCCTTGACGGGTGCTCAAAAGTTGATGAGTTCATCCCCTCCCCTTACCTGAGAACACTTTTCTAAAACGTAGCAACCTTCGGTTCTGTGATGTTTTTCTTCTGGAGTTGGGACCTAGTGAACAGGAGATGGAGAAAGATGGACCCTCGATGCCCAAATTTCTGGGCCTGGCAGGGAGAAGCAGGGCAGGAGCTCTTGGAGCAAGGGTGTCATGACCGAGTGGGCACTGACCTGAGCGGGGCCCAGGGTCTGGGTGGGCTGAAGCCACGAGGCAGGTGGGAGGGGCTGCTTGAAGGGCACACCTGAAGGACTGGGCCTGCCAGAGGAAGCTTCTGGCCTTGGTGATCTCCTGGGCCAATCTCCTTAAATCATCTCCTTCAAATAGTGGCAGCATGGGGTCCTTGAAAAGGGGAAATGAGTATGAAATTAGATCCATTAAATGACTGGGTGGGACCTGAAAATCCAAAATCTCAGGAGAAAAGTTTTAGAGTGAACTCAAAGCAGCCTTCCTCCCAGTGCAGGAAATCTTGTGGGCCTCAGCTTGCATGTTTCCAGGGACAGGGAGCTCACCACCTGTCAAGGCAGTCATTCTGCAAAGAGGACACTTTGCAGTTAGATGTCTGAGAGTCAGTGTAGAAAGGGGATGGTGGAAACTAAAAGGGTCTAAGGACTTCACTGAAGTCAGCACAGCTCTGCCCAGTAGAACAGAAGTAGTATATACACCTTATCTCACTGTTAATCAGTAAAACCTATCCAGCCCCTTCTCTATTTCTTCTAGTAAAATAGCTCCACAGATATGCCTTTTTCTTATGTCAGCTAATGAAATTCTAGAGCCTAGCCTTAAAAGTACAAGTTCTGGGGCTTCCCTGGTGGCGCAGTGGTTGAGAGTCCGCCTGCCGATGCAGGGGACGCGGGTTCATGCCCCGGTCCGGGAAGATCCCACGTGCCGTGGAGCGGCTGGGCCCATGAGCCATGGCCGCTGAGCCTGTGCGTCCGGAGCCTGTGCTCCGCAACTGGAGAGGCCACAACAGTGACAGGCCCACGTACCGCAAAAAAAAAAAAAAAAAAAGTACAAGTTCTCACAATTAGCAAGAGAATCTAAGAAAGAGATGAAACTGTTCCTTCTCCCTGGGAGCAGTAGTGGCAAAGCTTCCACTCTGCACCCAGAAACTATTCAAAGAATCTGATTTGATAAAAGGTATGAAACAGAGAACCTTCCCAATATCGTCGTTTGTTTTCCTGTGTAATAAGGATATGGGTGAATATTCATTACTTTTACTTATTCTGATCTCTGTATTATTTGTAATATTTGCCCCTAAAACGTTACTCAAAGAAATCATGCAAAGCATTGACTTCAAAAATTATGCAATGTTCTGTAAACTTGAATTCCCCTCCCCGCCAAAAAAAAAAAAAAATCTGGAATTCTGGTTGGTTGTCTTACTGGATGATTTGCTGGCCTGGAAATGTTGTAATTCACAGCAGCACATTCCTAGAAGGTATGAATATGTACATAATTTTTCTATCAGATTGTAAGATCTTATCCTGCAGGCATTATAAAACCTATGACTGGGCTTCCCTGGTGGCGCAGTTGTTGAGAGTCCACCTGCCGATGCAGGGGACACGGGTTCATGCCCCGGTCCGGGAAGATCCCACATGCCGCGGAGCGGCTGAGCCCATGAGCCATGGCCGCTGAGCCTGCGCGTCCGGAGCCTGTGCTCCGCAACGGGAGAGGCCACAACAGTGAGAGGCCCGCGTACCGCAAGAAGAAAAAAACCTATGACTTTACTGTATTTATTTTTTAACAGATCATTTGAATATCTGCGCTTCAATGAATTTAAGGCGGGAAGACAGAAATATGCAGGAATTAAAGCACAGAACTTAGGAGCATGGGTGTCTGGGCTCTGGCTTTACCATTTACTCCGACTTTAGGTGTATTCCGAAACCTGGCTGAGCCTGTTCATTCATCTATTAAATGGGTATAATAATGGTTGGAAGGCTTAAAAGAGGTAATTTACATAATGCAACAAACCTGTAGCATGTAGGCAGTGCTCAGTGAATGTGAACTGTTCTACTATTAAATAATGCCCCTAACCCTGCTTCTTTCCCAGCCTCGAGGGGAGGCAGCCTAAAAGGAGAGCAGCAGGGAAACACAACCTTTTTTAGTCAATACTTTGTTTTACAAGAGAAGCAGAGATCTTATCAATCAGGAGGAAAAAGCCACGCCTGTTGACATTTTGTTGAGCTATTTCAACAGAACTCACCCAGTAGCTCCACAACCTACCCTTTCGTTGATGAAGCCCCTGGTCAGCAGGCCCTGCATTTTTAAGAGCGAGTCCTCACCGACAGGGCAGTGATAGCGGCCCCCAGTAAGAGAGGCCAGATCTCTCAAGAAGTTAACCGCTGTCCTGCGGGGAGGAACAGAGGGCTGGAGCCAGGGCCACCGAGGTCTCTGTGAGCCCCCAGCCCCTGGGGAAGTCACATGAGTGGGGTAAGGGGTCTTGGACCTCGAGGTCTGTGCCCCTGAGACTGTGTCAGCATCACCAAGCCACTCTCCCAGCTGGTATTTGGGTGGCAGTGGCTACTGCTGTGTGAAGTGGATTCACCGTATGAAGGTCACCCTCAAAGCACGGGGCCCCATTCCTTAACTGGACATCTATCCAGTGCCTACTATGTGTCTGGCCTGGCAGGGACACAGTGTGACCTTTACGGAGCTCATGGTTTAGACAGAGAGATTAAATATGAATGTTCTGAAGGAGCTGAATCTCTCCTGTCTAACACATGTTCTTCTATAAAAATAACCATAGCGGGCTTCCCTGGTGGCGCAGTGGTTGAGAGTCCGCCTGCCGATGCAGGGGACACGGGTTCATGCCCCGGTCCGGGAAGATCCCACATGCCGCGGAGCCGCTGGGCCGGTGAGCCATGGCCGTGAGCCTGTGCGTCCGGAGCCTGTGCTCCGCAACGGGAGAGGCCACAACAGTGAGAGGCACGCGTACCGCAAAAAAAAAAAAAAAAAAAAAAAATAACCATAGCTACTTTAAACTTTTTCCCCCTAAATATTCACAAATGTGCCCCCAAGAAAGACGAAACGGGAGAACACAGCGTGTGACTGTGGGAATCGGTGCAAATCCATTTCCACGCTGGAGAAAGTCAGGATGCTGACGGGTGGGCAGGGGCACCGAGGGGCTCTCTCCGGTGCAATGCCTGCCCAGGGCCTCCTAACTGCTCACACACAGGACTTGGGCCCAGGAGAGCTCAGCGTATAACGTGAGTCCCTGGATTAGGTGAGGATGAGCCTTGCCCCTCAGCCACGCGGCCGTGGGGAAGGGATACAGCTCCTGACCGCCCACCTGTCTAAGCAGTTCAGGGAGACGGTGTGCACTTTCACGTCTCTCTTCTCCGTGAGTCTTTGGACTTCACTGAGGATAAGGCTGCAGCTTGTGTCTGGCTTCCCGTCCGTCAGGAGGTACAGTCCTTCCACATCAGGAAAACTGAAAGCTTTCTGAGAGAGCATGTAGGTTGTCTGGCTCAGAAGAGGGGCCAACTGGGACTCAGAAACCACTGGCCTGCTGTCCCCAAGTCTGGTTGGATCTCACCGACTTGTCATTAAGACTGAGAGCCTCCTCTTTCAGCCTTTGACAGACCAGGAAGCTGCTGAGGTTTAGGAGAAAGAGCTCAGCCCACTTCCTAGCTGGTTAACCCCAAGCAAGTCACTTAACCTCTCTGGGCCTCTGTGTCTTCATCTATAAAGTGAGAACAGCGAGAATCTCATCCTCACTGGGTTGCTGGGAAGATGAAATGATTTAACAGTAAATTCTAAAGTGCTCTTTGTAAACTGCAAAGCATGGCGCAATGTCAGGATAGGGGCGGTGGTATTTCTGCTTTGCCACGGGGTCAGGCTTGGTGGTGGGACTTGCCAGCAATGCTTGCAAGACTGAGGTGCTCCCCTGAGCATGCAGGTTGGTCACCCACTTCACAGCCTCGTGACAGGCTGCGTCTGTAGTCCCCACCAGAGTGTCCTGCCACGGCTGTAGGCCCTCTGCAAAGCTGAGCAGGTTAAAACTGTGGAGAGCAAAGAAGAGGTGGGGGCCGGAGAGGAGGTGAAAGAGATTGGTTAGAACGCACCCGTCTATACTGACCTCAGGGGAAGTAACCTCCGTGAGGACCCACACCTATCCCTGAAGACCCTACAGCAAGCCCTGGGCCCCCTGTGGACCACCTGAGGATGAGAACATACACAGTGAAGATTCTGGGTGCAGACAGAAATAGATTTAAATCCCACTTCAGCCACTTACTGGTTATGCAATCTTGGGCAAATGATTTAACCTCTGTAAGCCCTTGTTTCCTTTGCTGAAGAATGGGGATAATAATAAGACCGTTGTGCAGACTGAATGACATCACGCATGTAAAGCGCTTGGCACAGGGAAAGTGCTCTATAAGTGTTGAGGAGGGAGTGACCTTGGCCAGGGGAACCTCAGGAGCTATCCCTTGGATCTCCTGACCCCCGCACACCAGCACCCCTGCCTCTTACCTGTCACAGTGCTTCCGCAGCTGTTCCCAGATCAGCAGAGCGAGCTCTGTCTTCACCTGCTGCAGGTAGGGGCCCATGGATCCCGACGTGTCCAGCAGGATGCACACTTTGCTCTCCAAAATGGCACCAAAGAGTCGGCGGCTTCCTGCTCGGAGGCGGGTGGAGGCAGAGGCAGGGGAGGAGTGAGGGTGGCTCTCCTCACTGCAGCTATAAAATCCAAGGTCTTGCCACACCCGTTGCCTGAGTGATCACGGATCAGATGTGAACCCACTGGGAGACGGCCTCTGTGGTGTTGCTAGAGGGGTCATTGTCCAAGGGCAGAGCCGGTGCGTGGACTGGGCTTGCGGAGGTCGAGGTTTCGGCTGTGGCTTTGCCTCGGATGACTTGCCCAAATGATTATAACTTCCCTGGGCTTGAGTTTCCTCACCCCTAAAGTTAAGTGATTGGGTTAAGCGGTGTCACAGTATTGTTTGGGGCTGGAAATGATGTTACAGAGCATGGAGTCTGTAGATTGGCTGACAGAAATCAAGTGAGCGTGCACTGTGTGCCCGGCACTGAGCAAAGCGCAGTGGAGACGAGAGAGTGTCCCTGCCCTCACGGAGCTGCCAGTGAGGCAGGGAAGACGGATGCTATACCAACAGCTACCACTCTGCTGAGGGTTATGACACAAAGTTAAGGAGTACATACATGGGAGAATCTGAATTTGATGGATGTGGGGTGGGGAGCAGACAAGCTATGGCTGAAGGATGAGACGGGGTGTGTGTGGGGAGAACAGACTGTGAAAGGCTCTGAGTGGGAGAGAGGAGCATGTCATGCTTGAGGGACAGAGAGAAAGCTGGAGAGGTTGTTAAAGGATTTGGGATTTATCCCAAGGGGAAACAGAGAGGGCCAGTGACTTGCCCAAGGTCACACAGCCTGGCAGCGAAGCCGAGATTCACATCCAGGTCCTCTGATCCACACTTTAAGGCAACCGCTAACCCCAGCCCTTCTGGTGCCCCAAGGCTAAACGGAGGTAACACAGGGGAAGCCAAAGAGAAGAAGATGGCATGTACAGCATTCCCGAATCACACCTCAGACCTCACTGGAGGCAGGAGTAGAAAAAATGGAAAACTGCTGCAAAAAGGGTCCACTGGTGTCCAGGAAAAGGTAGCCTGAGCTGGCTGGACCCACTGCCCAGGAATCTTCCAGGACTCATCTGGGCTGTTCTCTGGCAATGCTCATGGCAACATGAGGACATGAGGGGAGCCATCCTGAGGTGTGTGGGACGTTCCGTGGGGACAGCCAGCCAGCTGGTCAAGGGGCCTCCCACCACAGAAGTCCAGCTGATCCATCTTGGGAACCAGACAGCGGAAACACCCTACAAGCCACCGAGCCCCGCCGTTATCGCCTCCCTAACTCTGCTTTTTTTGTCCGTCTCCATCATCACTACCCTTCCCAGCTATCCTAATCTTTCCCCTGGATTCCTACTAGGTTCCCCTGATTGCACTCCGTCCCCTCAGCAATTTATACTCCACGCAGCAACCAGAGGGATTGTTGCCGATGCTAACTTCATCACTTTCCCCTTATTTAAAACCTTTTAGTGGCTTCCCATTGCTCTTAGGATAAAGTCTGGGCCATGGCCTCATCTCCCTGGAGTGGTGGCACCCTTTAATCTCAGCCACCCTGCTTCCTTCAGTCTTTGTACTCAGCCTCCTCCCCCGCTGAGCACCTCAGTCATGCCCTGAGAGTCTTCCCTCTCTTTCCTCAGGTGACGTCTATTCATTCTTCAGATCTCAGCTCAAATGTCACCTCCTCTGGGAAGCCCTCCGTGATCTCTCTGTGCAGGCCCCCTGTCCCTCTCTCACTGCACCATGCCTGTCTCCTCCTTACACTTGTCACCCTGCTCTTTGGGTAACAACTGTCTCCCCTAGACCATGAGCTCAGGGAACCTGTGAAGTGTTTCCCCTACCATCTCCCCAGCACGGAGCGGGAGAACAACACTTATTCGTTGAATAATGAATGAGTGGCTCAGCGCAGCATCCCCTGGGTACGTTCGGAGGCGTTAGATGGTGTTGGGTGTGTAGCTGTATGTGAGGTGGGGGCGCAACTCATACCACACAAGAAGCGGCTGCACGGCTGCCCTTCACACTCTCCCCGGCGGGAAGTGTGCGTTGGGAATACGCACACGACCTTGTCGCCCCGCCTCAGCCTCTGACCTGACAGTTGCACCCGAGCTTGCCGCCCGCTCCAGAGGCTTTGGAAAGCAGCAGTCAGCCCAAGGACTGTTTATACCAGGTTCTACTGCAGAGGACTGGACCTAATGAATTTGGGCAGGCACCTGAGTGGCCCACCCTGGGATCCTTCCTCTATCGTCCCAGGAACCCTCCAGGCCCCAAAGCCTGAACTGAGCCTCCGGTTCAGTCCTAGCTGTCTGCCCGGCCTTTTGGACTGGATGCTTCAGACCATCTCCTAATGCCCAGCCCAGCCTCCTCTGGGATGTGAGTCTGGCTCTCAGCCAGCCCTGCCATTCATCTCTCCCAGAGGGGCCTTGGTGCTCTCTGTAAAGAAGAACAGGGGCATCTTCCCTGTCCGGAGCCCCTCCCATCTGTACCTTCATGGACTGGTTCTGTGGGGTCCAATCAATACTAAATTGAGGCTCCTGAGGGGCAGCAGCCCTTCAGTCACACCCAGGAGGTGAGGTGTGGGAGACGAGCCGGCAGAGTGGCCTGACCAGGCCTAGGTCTCCCTGCTGCTCTGGCTCGTGCTCCACCGCCCTGTCATCCAGCACCTTGCCTGACCTCTGAACCCAGAAGTCATGTTGCCCCTGGGTAACAGTCTGTGAGTGCCTAGCCTGGGAAAGACTGACCCTGGGGTCCCTGGGGTTGCCCTCCCGCTGCCCATCACGCTCGTCCGCCCTCCAGGATAGCAGGCAGGCTCACCAGACAGCAGCCACTGCAGCCTTTGGACATAGCGCCGCATCACCTTCTCCAGGTGTGTGATGTACGCTTCGATTTCCCTGGGTGTACACTGAATGTGTCTCACCATCCCCTGGATTAAGGCAAGCAAAAGGAAATTCCAACCCCGTCAGCTGTTTCTTCACCTCCCCATTACCCCCTAAAATAGTTTAGTCTACCGTGGTTCACAATTTTCAAAACATTGTTAAGCATACATTTTTGTCTGTTCGTTTAAAAGCTTTTCTCTTTTATTGAACTACCAAATGCACAGTTCTCGGAAGGTGTGTGGGAATAGGGATGATGATTTCTGTGGCAGATGTGGTCACTGTAATAAGAAAAAAACATAGTATCTCTAAATTTTAAATAGAAAACCCTTAATGGTAGGATGGGAGGTCGATGCATTTCAAACTAAGAGACGACCTCCAATGGAGGAGGGGGGCGGCATGATTAAACTCCCATAACATTTTTCTGGTGGCTCTTTTTAGCTTTATAGCTGACAATGTCATATCAGAGGGCAAGGAGAGAAAATGGGGTCTCTCTTTTAAAAGCACGATTAGATTTTCATTTTCTACTAAATGTACCTGTTCCAGTGTCAAAGCAATAAAAAAAAATGACCTCAAAACGAGAAAATAGAGAACCCCCTCACCTCCTGCCGTAACCGCTGTTCCCGGCCATCCTGATGGGACCATCATCAGTGTCAGGGTACAGAGCTCTTATTAGTGAGGATTCCAGCCACTGCCCTGCATTCTCGGCAGTTGTTTCTAATTCCCCCTCCATTGAGCCCCTCTAACCCTACAGCATGGTCTCAAGCACTCTGAGGGGCTGACTTTTCTTCCAACAGGATTCTGCATCTCCTATTCCTTGAGCGCAGTCCCCCTTTGGGGGGTGGGGTTCTTAGAAGCAGGAATTGAAGCCAGGGGCATACATTCATGGGGAGTTTTCCCCAACACACTCAGCCATTTGTGCCTGAGAAGAGACAGGAGCTGGGAGAAAAAAAACCAACACCAATCTTGACTTACGTTGATCTCTATGCTGGGGAAGATACTGCAGTATTTGGCTGACGCCGACGTCTGTGTTGACTTTTGATGAGTGCATTTGGGACCGAGGTATCTGGAGATCTCCATCTTCAGTTTTTTTAGTCCATAATTTGCTACCCACTTTAGAATAAAGGAAAGAACTATTATCTTGGGTAATTCAGGCTTAATGGAATGATTGACTCATCTTTTAAAACCTCATGTTTGAAATCTGTCTTGTATTTGAAATGTGGGGTTCCCAGGTCCTCACTGAGCCTTCATCACATTCAGATTCCTGCCCCTGTGCTGGGGAGAGATGCACAAGAAATACGGGGAACAGGGAACAAAATTTATTGAGCACTTACTACTCCCTAGTCTGGTGGATACTGTTGCCTCCCCAATTTCCATTTCAACCCTCTCCCATGAAATTTGAATGGGATTGTTCTAAAGTTTAGACTCTAAACCAATGACGATAGTCTCAGGCTCCTTGTCGCAATGAGAGATACAATAATGGCTCGGTTTAAAGCAATCAGAGCATGGCATCCAGGGTCAAAACAAGTTCAGCCTTTTATTGACCGGTTGTGGGAAGAAAAGATGATCTATCTTCTGGATCTGCACAAGAAGGGGGATTTCTGCTGCTTGCGTCCGAAAGGATCTGACGCCACTAAGTACTTTACACAAAATATACTTCAATTAATCAGCAATCCTATTAGGTACAATTGTTTTCATTTTATAAAGGAAGACATTGAGACTGAATGACTTGCCCAAGGTCACCCAGCTAGGAAGTGGCAGACCCAGGTTCCCACGTAGCTCTATTGAATCCTTATCCTGACACTTTAAACAGTCATTCTAAGCGGGTTTGGCCTCAATTCCAAGTATACCCACCCTCTCAGAAATAATGGTTGGTGGAAGGAATTATTGCGTGGGGGCATGTGCTGGTGCAGACAGCATAATACCTCTAGGCTGGAGCAGACTGTATCCTTTCTGGGCAACTCAATAGAAAAGCTAGTCCTCCTTAGGGCTCTTCCTTGAGGGTACTTCCTGTACACGAAGCCTGGGAGAAACAGAGCAGGGTTACTTTGTGCAATTCTCTTACCCTAGCCTCCCTTTTCCATGTCAATTTCTCTGTCAATCAAGTCAGCTGTAACATTCCTTAGGTGCAATTTGCTGAGAGGTAGGAGGGAGGCTGTTGTGCTGATCTGGGGAAGCATGCTGGGATCTTCCTTCTCTACATGTCAATGGGTTGCTACCGGGACCTGTGCCATTTCACAGCAATCAATCCGACTGACCTGGGAGGCTCATCTCCACTCCCCTCCCATCAGTCTGAGGACACTGCCCCTCACGCACAGAGCAGGAGCGCCGCGCCCAGGGACCTGGGGAGACGCCGGCAGCAATTCTTCCCACCCTCCTGCCTGTGTCAAGACTTTGCAAGCTCATTTCCCTGGGCTGGGAGATGTGAGTGGTTTGAGGATAGGCCTGCTTGGGGTGCACTGCTGCCCATGTCCCGGGACTGCGGGAGATTTCTCCTTTCCCTGGGGCCTGATCACCTTCCAGGTCCCACGGGGAAAGGGGGCTGTCCAGACATCTGTGCAGCCTCCGACTTACCCACATTATTCCCTGTCTCTGTATAGAAGAGCGAGAGAGAGGTCTCTGCGTCCCTTGATTTGGTCTTCCTCCTCCGATCTGCAGTCCCTTCTTTCACTGGCTGGGCTGTAGCTAGAGGACATTTGGCCTGTCGGCTGGAGCAGCCTTGAGGGTTTATGTGGTGAAGCTGTGCAGCTTGGCTTAGAGACTAGTCAACTTCAGCTATGCTCTGCCCTTGAAATGGGGCTCCCAGGTGGATCTGAGGTCCTTTGGGTCCTCTGGCCTCCCCTGGATCAGTAAAGCCAGAGCTGCTGATATATACCAGGCTTGGTGCGAAGTGCTTCCCGTAGCCTGTCTTGTTTTATCCTCATAGTACCCCAGCTTACAGATGAGGTAAGTGGGACTCAGAGTCAGTAAGAAGCAGAGTAAAGATTCCATCCAGGTCTTGCTGACTCCAGAACTCTGCTCTGAGCCGCTCTGCTATGTGTCTGACATTAGAAGACACATGGTCTTAGGTTCTATGAGCTGAGTACTTTCATAAAAATACTGGTGCCCTGTCATGACCGGCTGACACTGGACATTCTCCTTAGCCCCTCTGAGCCTGAATTTCTTCATCAGTGAAATGGAGGAACTAAGAGATTCCCTGCCATACGGGACGGATTGTTATAAGCTTTAAATGGGACAATCTTAGCAGAAGGGCTGGCACACCATCGCTGATCACTTTAGTTACTGTCATCACGAATCCATGCCTGAGCCGTGCTTGTCCACCCCTCCACCCCCGGGGCCGTGCCTTACCTGGGGGGACGCCCGCTTTGCCACTGAGTGGACTCCATAGCAGAGCTTTCAAGGGGGGACTCTTCTCTCTGTCAGGGTCATCTTTAATGCTCTAGAAAACAGCAGTCTTTTCCATCAGAGGTCTGTTCTCTGTGGGGGGCAGTACCCCAGTCATCCCAGCCTCAATCTGTCAAGTAGGAAGCTTTGCATGGCGAGGCCTCAGGAAGTAGACTTCTCACACGCTCGCCCCATCTCCTGTTGCACATTCGGAGAGGACTCTGGGGTTTGAGGTGAAAAGGGTGTGTGTGTGTGTGTGTGTGTGAGTGAGAGTGTGTGTGAGTGTGCATGCGTGTGTGTGACTAAGTGTGTTTGCGTGTGTGTGAGACAGCGTGTGTGCATGTGCGTGTGTGAGTGTGCGTTGTGAAAGTGGGTGTGCGTTGTGTGTATGTGTGAGTGTGTGCGTGAGTGCATGAGTGTGAGAGTGTGCGCGTGTGTGCGCGTGTGTGTATATGTGTGAGTGTGTGCATGGGTGTGCGTTATGTGTGTGTGCACATGCGTGTGTGAGAGTGCATGCGCGTGTGCATGTGCATGTATATGTGAGTGTGTGTGGGAGTGTGACAGCATGCATCTGTGTGTGAGAGAGTGTGCGTGCATGTGTGTGCGCATGTGTGTGCGTGTGTGTGTGAGTGTGAGTGTGTGTGTTATGAGAGAGGGCCTGCTAGGACAACTGTGGGGATTTGCCTGAACTTTCTTCGCCAGTTACCTGCCCCTCTTCCTACTGGACTGGGATTTCTGGGCCTCCAGCATGACAAGCAACCACTCAGGTAACTTCCATGCCCTATTGGGCACCTCGGTTTTAAGGAAGGGGTTCCTTCATTACCGGGTACAACCGGAACGTGGTGATGGTTAAACAAAGTCACCCAGGGCCTGGACCAGCGGAGGAGACCTCTGGGTGGCGGCTGTGAAAAACGCCCAGAGCTGCCATCCCAGAGAGCCACCCGCCAGCAACCCAGCTTCCCACACCTGCATTTCAGGAGGCCTGCCAGAGGCCCTGGCGCAGCCCAAGCCCCCTCGTAACCAAGCCAGTTTGGGAACCACTGAAGGCCCAAGGCGGACTCCGAGACTGCGGGGTTTCACCTCAGAATCTGGGAAGACAGGAAGGCGTGATGTCTCTGGGCTGGCGCCCAAAACCTGGTGGAGTTCTGTACACGAGGGCAGTGCCCGTGGGAACAGAACCGCTCGGAAGTGCTGACCGCAGGAAGGGAGCTAGCTGCACACGGTTTGGGTGGATTTCTTCATTCTGAAAGTGTGCTGTGTTCACAAGGGCCTGTCAGTTGGTGAAATGCTGAAGCGCTCACAGATCTCACTGCCCTTCTGCTGCCAAGTGCTGTGGAGTCTGGGGTGTCCCCCCAGACACACCTCTAGAGGCCCCTTCTGAGTGCCGAGGTGGGTATTTTATGCGGGACAGATTTGACAGGCTGTGAACGGGGATCAGCCCCGGGCAGGCCCAGGTCCACCCTCAGGCTCCTATCAGGCCCCCAAAAGCCTCGGGCAGCAGCAGAAAGGACCCATTAGACACCCCAAGCCCCTAATTCCTTTGCCCCGAGAGACCCTCCCAGACAAGCCCTCTTGCCTTCCAACCAGCACGTGTAACGGAGGGTGCCGAGTCCACGGAGCCCTTGGAACCACAAAGCTGGGACAGCCAGGCAGAGCCAAAGGTGGGGTGGAGGGGTGGCCAGAGCTGAGAAGCAGGCCCCCCGGGGGTCCCCTCCCCCTGGAGGCCAGAACACTGACCCCTGAGGACCCTGCTCCCACCTCTGCTGGCCCTGGGGTCTGGGGGCCTGGCCCAGGCCACTTCAAGATCTAGGAAAGACCAGGAGACAAGGCAGAAACAGAATCCCCTGTGTGTTATTGGGGAGGGGAGTCAAACCGTTCTGGCCACAGAGCGTGCTCTGGGCTTGGAGGGACAGAACTTCCCGGGCTGACGTCTCAGCTTGAGCGTCTTCGGCTTGTCTCTCAGGAGGGCCGCACTTTCCTGTTGTTTTCCAGACTGGTTCTTCAGAGACGACACGAGCAAGGCACACTGCAGGGGGACTGGGAGCGTCAGCAGCACCCGAGCCAGCGCGTCTCCACGCAGGGCACTGGCGCACACGCGCGCGCGCACACACACACACAGCAGGAGGCGCTGGGGCCACTGGGGCCCCTGTACTCCTCTTTCTGTCCCTAGAGTGCTGCCTGGGGCCAAAAGCACTGTGGATCAGGCCTATTAATAATAAGTACCATGGGGCTTCCCTGGTGGCGCAGTGGTTGGGAGTCTGCCTGCCAATCCAGGGGACACGGGTTCGAGCCCTGGTCCGGGAAGATCCCACATGCCGTGGAGCAACTGGGCCCGTGTGCCACAGCTGCTGAGCCTGAGGGCCACAACTGCTGAGCCTGTGGGTCACTACTGCTGAGCCCGTGGGCCACAACTGCTGAGGCCCACGTGCCTGGAGCCCATGCTCTGCAACAAGAGAAGCCACCGCAATGAGAAGCCACCGCAATGAGAAGCCCGCGCACTGCAACGGAGAGTAGACCCCCGCTCGCCGCAACTAGAGAAAGCCCGCGTGCAGCAGCGAAGACCCAATGCAGCCAAAATGATAATAATAATAAGTACCATGTATGGAGGGCCTGGGATGCATCAGGCACCGGGCTAGTTACTGCCTGGGGGTCTCAAACCTCCTTGCCAACAAGACATGCAACTACACTGGCAGGGCAAGGGCTATCCTATCCCCATTTTACAGGTAAGGAAACCAAAGCTTATGAATTTAAAGGACTTGTCCAAGGCCATACTGTGAGTAAGTAGAGGATCTTCCATTCAATCCCAGGCAGGTCTTGTTCCAAAGCCAGTGTTCTCTCCATATGTGGACCCAGCAGCCACTTGTGGTGGTCAGCTCACCATGTGCCCAGGGCCGACCCTGGATGCTAGCAGAATAGTAGTGTGATACTTCATTCCTTTGCCTATATATTTCTCAACTGCCTGCAAGCTTCTTCAATAATTATTCTCAATCAAGGCACTAGAAGACACCACTCAAATGTAACTAACATCATAAGAAGGGTGGGTTAAACCATTAGTGCCCATTAACACCTTGTGAGTGAATTTATCAGATGAGGGAGCAGGACTAATGTGCACCTGAGAAGCAGTTGAATAAAGCAGCAAAGAGGGACCCTTTCTGGGAGGACAGCTCAGGCACGTCTAGGGGAGCTGCAGGTTTGCCAACCTATGGCCCTGCCCTCCCAAGAGCTCACCATGTAGTTGGGGAGACGGGCAGTCCTGACAATGGTCGTATTTGAAATGTGAGTCACGTCCACCTACGTGTTCTCTGTGCATCCTCATGGCTTGAGCTGCCCCACACCTCTATGTCCAGGCCTCATCTTTATCCACCTGCCTGAAGGATGCCCCCACTTGTTATCTCACAGGCCCCGCAAACTCACCTTTGTTCTAGGCCCACCCTCCCCGAATCCCCACCTGTTTTCTCGCTCTGGGTCCTGTCTACCAGGTCCCGCCGCAAGGAACTTGGGAGTCATCCTGGGATTTCTTCTTCTTCCTCACCCCATTCACTCAATCAGCCACAAGTTTGGTCAATTCTTCCTTAAAGACATGTTCTCACATTTGTTCCCTTATTTCCATTCTCGTTGCTCCCGACGCGATCTGGTCCCGCTCTCATCTCACCTTGAACTGCTTAACTCCCTCTCTGAGGAGGTAACATTACCTCTGAGGAGGTAACATTTTAGTGAAACTTGAATCGTAAGGAGCAATCATGGATGACCTGGGAGGGGAACAGTTGGTGAAGGAAGTGGCAGGTACAAAGGCCTTGAGTTTAGGAATGAGACTGATGTGTTCAAGAATGTACGGGCCAGGACGTAGAGCACGCGGACCTGAAACCAGTGACTTACAGGACACTCTCACATTTCACTGGAAGCCTTTGGGGTCTGTGGATCAGCACAAAGGTGGAAAGCTGATGTGGGATGAGTCGTGTCCCCCAAAAAGGCATGTTGAAGTTCCCCTGTACCCAGAAACATGACCTTACTTGGAAACAGGGCCTTTGTAGATGTAATTAAGATGTAAGTTAATGAGGTTGTAGTGGGAGGGTGGGCCCTTAATCCAATACAACTGGTGTCCTTATAAGAGGAGAAGAGACACAGACACACACACAGAGGGAGGAGAGCCATGTGGAGATGGAAGCAGAGATTGGGGTTCTGCTGCCACAAGCCAAGGACAGGCAAGGATTGCTGTTGCCAAGGACTCCCTCCTTGACCAAACTTTAGTCATGTTCCTCTGAGCCCTCTTCTTGACTGGGCTTTGACTTTGGCCTGCTGAACCCAGTTTTAGCAAAGAATCCTGTTGAACCTGTTTAGCAAGAATCCCCCTACCCTCGATATCTGGTCAACTTCATCTTAGTAATTTTCCATCCACTGACCCTCTCACTCTGCTCACTGGCTATAAATGCCCAGCTATCTTTGCTGTATAATCGGAGTTGAGTTCAATCTCTCTCCCCTATTGCAGTCGTCTTGAATAATGTCTTCCTTGCCATTTTTTTTTTTTCTACAGTATGCGGGCCTCTCACTGCTGTGGCCTCTCCCGTTGCGGAGCACAAGCTCCAGACGCACAGGCTCAGCGGCCATGGCTCACGGGCCCAGCCGCTCCGCGGCATGTGGGATCTTCCCGGACCAGGACTCAAACCCATGTCCCCTGCATTGGCAGGTGGACTCTCAACCACTGCGCCACCAGGGAAGCCCTTCCTTGCCATTTTTAACAAGCGTCCAGGGCAATTTCATTTCTTTAACAGCCACCATCACCAGAAGCTAGGAAGAGGTAAAGAGGGATTCTACCCAGAGCCTTCGGGGGGACATGGCCCTCTTGATACCTTGATTTCAGACTCTAGCCTCTGGGACTGTGAGGGAATAAATGTCTGTTGTTTTAAGCCATCCAGTTTGTGGTACTTCATATGGCAGCCCCAGGACCCTAACACAGAAGCCAGCGCAGTCATTTGCCCCACACCTAAGGCATACCTTTTGGGAGTAGTTGAGAGCCTTTTCCATCTCAGACGTGATGGCACTGATATCATCGCTTTCGTAAATACCTGGAAACAAAGCAAACAAAGTCATGATCGATCGTGGGGAAGGGATGGAGATCCTGGCAAGTGTCCACATCTGTAAACACGTGGGCCATGTGGAGGTGACCTCAGCCTAAGGGGCAGGGTGGGGTCTTAATGGGCTTAGCTGACTAGCCACCCCCCATACTTTCTGGTGGTAAAGGGGATGGATGGGTATAGTGAGGATACCAAGAGCGGGGCTGGCCTTGGGACCCAGCACCCTGGCACCCAGCCAAGAGCTCTCACCCACAGGAAGCGTAGGTCAGGGGAAAGGTCCTGCTCCTCCAGTGAATAAAAAGATCCACCTTGGGGTTAATTAAAGTAGCTAATGTCTGTAGTGAATAATGTCTGTAGTAATATCTCAAATATGACTCATTTGAGAGAGACTAGAGTATAATGGCTAACAAGACAGACTCTGGGTTCAAACCCTGGTTCTACTACTTACTACATCTATGCTTTGGGTTCTGTGTCTCAGCTTCCCTATCTGTAAAATGGGGATAATAGTAATAACATACTTCATAGGGTTATTGTGAGGAATGAATCACAACATACGTAAAACACTTAAAACCGTGTCTGGCATATAATAGCTAGTCTACAAATGTTTGCTATTATTAATAATAATAATCAACAATAATAATAATCAACAATAATAATAATCAACAATAATAACTTAAATGTATATGCCTAGCACTTTTCATGAGTTCCACCCCTGGCTATGCCACTAATTTTGTAACCACAGGCACCTCATGTTCTTGAGAATCATTTCTTCACCCATAAATCAGAGAGGTCAGAATGCACTAGCATGTCCCAAGCTTCAGTCCCTCCTGAATCACGTCACAATTTTGCCTTGTCTGCACATCATCTAAACCATAATTTACTTAACATATATTTTTAATCAATTCACTTCCATTTACTTAAAAGTACACACATATACAAAATTGAGATATAATTGACATATAACATTATATTACTTTCAGGTGTACAACATAATGATTTGGTATTTGTGTATATTGTGAAATGATCACCATAAAAGTCTGGTTAACATCCTTTAAAAGCATATTTTAAAGAGAAAATTTATGTCACTGCTGACAATGAATGCTAGCATTTTTTAAATGAAATATTAAAACAATCATATAATCATTTAGGGGAGGGAAAAAAATTTTCCTCTACCCTCCTAGATTCTCCAGCTGGGGCCTTGGAAATCCAACTGACAAAAGACAGATTAACAAGAGAAAAATAGAGTTTATTAATGCATGTGGTGTGCATACATGGGGGAGAAACTCAGCGATGAGTTACTCAGAGGGAGTGGTTGGAACCTGGGGCTTCTGTAGCATCTTAACGAAGAACAATAGAAATGACAAGACAAAGGAAATGGGGTTTGGCTTTGAGGGCCGGCAAACTGTGGGAAGGTAAATATTTGGGGGGAACTAATGGAAGACAAGGGTTTTTTAGGTGAGGGTTGTTACGTAGATTCCTCTTGGTGCTGTGGAGAGCCCAGAGCTGCCAACCAGAGCTTAAGAGTCTAAGATTCATCCTTCTCCTCCTGGCACAGAAGCAGGACATAGAAATTTATGTCCTGCTTTTAGGCAAATGGGGGAAGGGGAAGCAGAGAGGTTTTGTGGCATCTGCTGTTTCTTAATTGTCTTCAGCTCAAAATAATCCTTATGCCGAAGTGGCACATATTGAGGTGGTGTATTCTGATCTCCTACAGCTATGACCAAAAATTGTTGCTTTGTGTTCCATGTACAACTATCTTGCCAACCACCTGCTGCGAACATATCACCTTTTGAGAAACGCTAAACTAAGGGAACTTTAGGGCCCCTTCCAGCCCCGACATTCTAAAATATATATATATATATATATTTTTTTTTTTTTTTTTTTTTTTTTTTTCTGGTATGCGGGCCTCTCACTGTTGTGGCTTTTCCCATTGCAGAGCACAGGCTCCGGACGCACAGGCTCAGCGGCCATGGCTCACGGGCCCAGCCACTCCGCGGCAGGTGGGATCCTCCCGGACAAGGGCACGAACCCGTGTCCCCTGCATCGGCAGGTGGACGCTCAACCACTGCGCCACCAAAAAAAATATTTTTAAGTGTTTTACTTTTTTTCTTTTTCACTTTAAAACAATTATGGGAAGATATCCATAACATAAAACGTACCATTGTAACCATTTTTAAGTGTACAGTTCAGCAACATTAAGTATATTTACACTTCCTTGCAGCCATCGCCACCATCCATCTCCAGAACAGTAATTTTACATTTGCAAATGTGATTTTCACATGCCGCTTTCCTGGAATATGTCTATAGCATAGGGAGCTATATTGGCACTGAGACAACTGTCTGGAAAGAAAGATGTGGAGAGTTCAGCCAACTCTTACGCACCTGTGTCTCCAAACCAGTGGAAGCGGCCCCCAGCAGCCCGGGTGAACTCCCGGTAGGCGGCGGCCGTGTCACTGCGGCTGGCATAGCAGGCAGGGGGCGTGGTGTCCATCTGTGACTCGCCCACGTAGAAGAGACACACGTTCAGCTGTAAGTCACAGCCCACACGGGCCTCGGCCACGTAGGCGCTGAGCATGGCCTGTGCGGAGACAGGGAGGAGGGGCCCACAGCTGAGGGCTCTCCAAGCCGCTGATCTCGGGTCAATTCAGCCTAATTGCTTTCTTGAGGACCTACTGTGTACCTGGTCTAGTAAGTATGTGGCACTGAGGATGCAAAGGTGAAAGAGCCTGGGTCACCATTTCTCTTACTATCTTAATAGGGCCTGGCCGGGGAGCTGGGCCTGAGATCCTAGACCAGGATCCTTGACGTCCCGTGGAAGCTTGTTAGAGATGCAGACTCTCAGGCCCCTTCGGAACCAGGTCTAACAACAACTGCATTTGAACAACACCTCCAGGTGATTCTTTGGCACGATAAAGTCCAGACTGGAAAAATCACGCTGGAGAAACCAGTTGCTAGGCCTCCACCTAGCGGAAGATGTGGGGTCGCGAAGGATAAGGGATGCCCAGGACTGGCCTACCCACCATGTCCTGGTCAGGGATGCCCCCGGTGAAGAGGTAGATGCCCTGTGATTGCTGTTTGTCTTTGTCCTTGAAGTCCACTTCCACAGCCTTCCGCAGGGCGCTGAGGACGTTCCTGCTGCCTTGACACTGCAGGCTCAGGACCCACCTGGGGGGCAGGGAGGGCCATGCTGAGGGGGAGGGCGGGGAATGGAAGGCGGTTGTTTCCTGATTTATGCCTGAGTCCCTCGGATGGCAAAGATTCTAGAGAGAGCTCCTTTCTGGGGGAGGGGCCCAGAAAATAATAGCACAGGGGAGGCTGACGTCAGACCCAGCAGGTCACCTACCGCCAGGCGCTTTGTAAGTTGCTATGGCTCGCGGCAAACATCTCGGGCCTCCAGCTTTCAATGGTGCTTCCAAACCTTGGAAAAAAGGAAAGAGGGCTTGTTCTTAGGGGGGAAATCCATGCCCCAGCTCTTTGGGCTCCCCAGGATTTTAAGGGGGCAAGATTTTGATTACACCCCCAGAATGTTAGGATGCCACTGGCCTGGGCCAGCCACAAGATCTCCTTGCTGGTCATGACACGTCTCAGCACATTCACGGTGGGAGCAGAGCTGTGCCCTCAGTGGAGACACAGCCAGCACCAGTTTGGCCAGACTTCCCTCCTGAAGAAGGGTCACTCCCTTCTCTGTGTGAACTTCCTCACCCCCAGGGAAGAAGTCGTTTCTCCCTTTTTAGCTCTGATTCATCCTCACAACACATTTTTCACTCTCCATCTGCACTATAGCTTTTCTTTTGTATATGTATCAGCTCATTTTCCCTATAAGACAGAACTTAAATCTTTGAGAAGAGGATTTATCCCCTTTATCAAGGAAAAGATGTCCCCTCTCTGGTTCAAGAGCGATTCCTCCTCCTGGGCTATTGACTTTACCACCACCAATCTCTTCTGAGACCTTGTCCCACAGTGACCTCTCTCCCACACACATGCCCAGCGTCTACTTCCGTCTTCCCCATCGCCTCTCTTAAATATAACTTCTTCGTCTACCAGCTACTTCTCTCTCTTTCCTCTTCCCCCTCACAGACATGCTCCCTAGAAAAACAGTGTTACCACGTCCTCCTCATCTTCTGCTTCTCAACCCCCTGCAGTTAAGCTTCCTCCCCAGTTCTCTGATAAATATTAACAAGGACCTCCTTTCCCCCTCCCATGGAAATATCTCTATTTCAGTTGGATAAAAATTCTAACAATATACAAAGAGTGAAAATTCCTCCAATTTTATCCCCCTCCCCCCAATTTCTGTTAACTCTTTGTTCTATATTCTTTCGGATTAAAAAAAAAAAAAATGTGTAGGACTTCCCTGGTGGTCCAGTGGCTAAGACTCCATGCTCCCAATGCAGGGGACCCGGGTTCGATCCCTGGTCAGGGAACTAGATCTTGCGTGCCACAACTAAAAGATCCCGCGGGCTGCAACTAAGAGCCGGCGCAGACAAATACATATTTTTTAATGTATTTAAAATGTATTTAAAATAAATACATATTTTAAAATATGCATAGTTGCATATTCTATTCTATTCAATAGAATAGAATTCTATTGTCAGGATTATTTTACCAATTTCCTCTTGCTTTTTTCCAGGTTTGCCAACCATTAGAACTCTGCACTGAAAGGCTTAATCGAAGGAACAAAGAACATACACCTAAAAGATTTAGTGCTTGCTTCAGCAGCACATATACTAAAATTGGAACGATACCAAGAAGATTAGCATGGTCCCTGCACAAGGTTGACACGCAATAAATTAGTAGGAGTTTGCGATCAACAGATACACACTACTATATATAAAATAGATAATCAACAAGGACCTACTGTCTAGCATGGGGAACTATACTCAATATTTTGTAATAACCTATAAGAGAAAAGAATCTGAAAAAGAATATATATATACATATATATATACGAAACTGAATCACTTTGCTCTACACCTGAAACTAACACAACATTGTAAATCAACTATACTGGAATAAAAACATTTAATACAAGGGCTATACCAAATTACACTTCCACCAATACTTTCCAAGAGTGCCCTTTTCACCAGATTATCATCAGCACTGGGTATTATCAATCTTTTAAATACTTGCCAAAATGAATTGCAGAAACATTATATCTCATTGTTTTCCTATCAGGGAGCGCTACTGCCAGATTCAGTGGATTCCTGCATTCTTCCCCTTCCTTCTTTGCTTCTGCAGGCTCTAACTCTGTTTTTTTTCCCTTGGGAAAGCGTAAACACCTTTCTCTCCTGGTTTTCCTCCTGGCTTTCTAGCTGTTCCTCTCTTGTTTCTTTGGCGGTTCCCTCTCTCTGCCCACACTCCAAATGGCAGTTCTTCCCAAGTTCTGTCCTTGGTTGTCATCTCTCCCCCTTCACGTCTCCACAGGTGTAATTCTTGCCCTCCCATGTCTTCAACCAAAATGCTGATGGCTCGCAAACCCGTACTTCTTGGCTAGAGCTCCTAACGGGAGAATCCCCAGACTCCTGAGGACCTCAAACTCTATATGTTTATCTTCCAAGCTCTGCTCCACCTGGCACATCCTCTCCTCACCATTCCCTCATCCCCTACAGCCAAACAGTGACTGCATTCTGTAGATTCTAACTCCCCCGCACCCCTCACAGGCCTCCCCATCTTTCATTCCCGCTGCCTTGGCTCAAGCCCCCTCTACCCCTGCAGTGGTCTAACTGGTCTCCCCTCCAGTATCGCATCCTTTCAGTCCACCCTTCCCCTGGTAGCTCGAGCGTTTCAAGATTATTACTCTTGCTTAAAATCCTTCAATACCTATACGTTCTATAGTATAAAAACTCCCATATAAAGCCTCCATCCCCTGGTGTTTTATTTTGTTTTTTGGTCATGCCCAGTCTCTCCCTCTCACCCCTTACTCACACTGAACTATTCACACTGACAGTTCCCAGGGTTCTGTAGTACGTCCGTCACACCCCTGTGCCTCTGCTTATTCTGTTCCCTACACCTGGAACGCCCTTTCTCCCCATTTCCTCCATCACTCCCATGCGCTAGGCAAACACTTACTCATTTGTCAAGACTCAGCTAAAGGGTCACTTCCTCTGTGAAGATTTCCTGACCTTACTCTACCCAGGTGGAATAGACTGACCCTGCCTTTGAGCCCTCAAAGTCCCATATCCTCCCTTTTACTTATTTCTTCAGAAAACATTTAATAGCACTTATATTTTGACACACCTGTCTCCTACTACTAGGCCATAAATTCCTTGAGGATAGGCATTGTGTGTTTTAACTTCTGTATCCCTAATGCCTGGCATAGTGACGGTGCATGGCAGGCTTTCAATAAAAGTTCGTTGAATGAATGAATGGATGGATGGATGAATGAATGAAAATATTGTCCAAAATGCTTCTCTAAGCATTTTTTCTGTAGAATTTATTAGGGAAAGATTAGACCCTGGTACAGTTTAATATATAATATTAACTGCTGACTTATTAGGTTTAGAACACTTCTTATTTCATGTGAAGTTGTATAAAAAAATATATATATATTTTTTATATGTATAAAAATATACATAAATATTTTATATGTATTATATATATATATAAAATATATAAATAAATATATATATATAAAAATATATATCCCTGGCGCAGTGGTTAAGAATCTCCCTGCCAATGCAGGGGCACGGGAAGATCCCACGTGCTGCGGAGCAACTAAGCCTGTGCGCCACAACTACTGAGCCTGCCCTCTAGAGCCCACGAGCCACAACTACTGAGCCTGCGTGCCTAGAGCCTGTGCTCCGCAACAAAAGAAGTCTCTGCAATGAGAAGCCCGCACATGGCAATGAAGAGTAGCCCCTGCTCACCGCAACTAAAGAAAGCCCACACGCCACAACTAAAGAAAGCCCGCACGCAGCAACAAAGACCCAATGCAGCCAAAAATAAAATTAATTAATTAAAAAATGTATATATATAACTATACATATATTTAAATTATATATAATTATAGATTAAAAATATAAGTAACTATGTAGACAGAAGTATAACAAATATATATAGTATTATATATAGTCATATATAATTTAAATGTATATGTAGTTAAACACTTGTTATATATTGAATATTTACATTTTAAATTTAAGTTTATATTTAAAATTTATACATAAAATATATAATTTAAATATATAGTTATATAGTTTTAATTTATACTATATATACTTATATATAATTTAAATATATAGTTTTATATATAATTAAATCATATAGTTTTATATATAACTGTATAATTTAATTCTATATAGCTATATATAATACACAACATATAACTATATACAAAAATTATATTGATATATCTATGTATAATTAAAATTTATAATTGGAATTCTGAATGCTTGAAATACTGTGGCTTGCTAGAACTGAGCTAGGGGCCAAGCCTGGGGGCCCTTCTTTTTCTCTTTTGTGTTTATCAGCTTGGCAGCCAAATGGGGCAATGGGCTGAGTTACTTTATCCTGGCTGATCGAGCAATGTGTTTTGGGTCCGCTTATCACCTTCGCCCCAGTGGGACTGTCCTGCAACCATTTAATTATTCAATGCCCCAAACAAGATCATTCAAATCAGATAAACTGACGGCCCTCCTAGGATGCTGGGTGCCCATACATCTGTTGTCCTGCCAGGAGCCTCAGCCCAGGGATGGCATCCGAGTGCACACGCCCTCCCCACCACGGGAAGCGGGAAGCAGGAAGCAGGAAGCAGGAAGCGGGAGCGTACGCGATGATGTTGAAGCAGTCCTTGTTGGACAGCTGCTCCTCCAGCAGAAGTCTCAGGGAGTGCTGGATATGAATAATGTACATGGAATTGGTCACAGAGATATCGAGCAGTATAACCACCCTAAAAAGAAACACAAGCTTTAAGAGGAGAACCGAACCTCTCAGATAATGTTTATTTTGTTCCATTTTACTATTTAACGTTTTTTCCAGGGGAGTTCTGCATGCCAAATTCATAGCTGGCCAAATCTCCATGGTCTGAAGTCAACACAGGCGGGTTTACAACAGTAGAACCTTCTCTCCAGGAGGGTCTATCATGGTATAAAGCCTCGTGGTGGAGACGGTTTAAGGGTAGGGCTGCATATAATGATTTCGTACATTTCCTTATTTTAAATTACTAGTATTTAATACTATTATAGGTTGGGGTCTATGAAGGGAAAACAGAAACAAGCTAAGCAAGTTAGATGGGGAATTAGGCGTAACTGGGGCCTCTGGGGAAATGTATCATTATTTTCTCTCTCTGTTTTAAGATCTCTAGTGCTATTCAGCCTTCTCCTTTTATTACTTCAAATCTTATAGTCCCATCTCCTCCCCCCACATCCTCATTTTGAGACAGCTATGGATAGCAAAAGAAAATCCACTGGATAGAGTCAGAAGGCCTTGGTTCAAGTCCCACTTCCTGTGTGGCCTTAGGCAAGTCGCAATACCTCTCTGATCCTTGGCATATTTAACTATAAATATTTATAATGAGACTTCATAGGGTTGCTTTGAGAAGTAAATGATATAATAGATGAATAGTATTACACAGCATAATACTTGGTAGGTGGTAAGGCATCAAGTAAGGTATGGAAGCGATAATGATATTTTGGGTACCTATTGTTTCTCCCTACTCAGCATCCATTACCTCTTCTCACAGCAGCATCTTGATTTTTGGGGGGGCGAGGAGGGGGAATACCTCTGTCTCTAACAGTCCATTTGAGTTGAGTAGAGCTGACCCCAGCCCAAGCTTTAAGAGTGGACATTTGACCCCAGGCAATCAGAACATCAAACCCTCTTGGCCCTAGTGAATAGCTCAAGGATGGACCCTTGCCCCCAGCCCTGGGAGTGCTAAACTGGAAGGAAGGAAGTTGGGAGCTTTGGGCGGCTATCTCGCCACCTGGAGGGGAAAGCCAGCCTGAAAACAAAGCGAACAGAGAGGAAAACAGAGCTGAGGGATGGAGAGAGATTCCTGACATGCATGAACCTCTGGATCAAGCCGTGCCTGAAGACAGCTATCAAATCTAGTCTAGAATTTTCAGTTACCTTAACCAGACTTCCCTGATTTGTTTAAGTCAATTTGCACTTAGTTTCTGTTGCTTTTTAGCAGAAAGATTCCTGAGTGACATTGTTGGCATTGAGTGATGCTTGTTGATGTTGGGGATGATGGTGGTGACTTTTCCCTCCAGGGGTTCTGCTGAGTGATTACTGATCCTTAACCTAAATGATGGCTTCTGATGCTACCAACAGGGAATTCATGAGTTGGTTGAGTGCTGTGTCACACATGACACCCATGAAGGACAAGAACACTACTGGGGGAAGGTACCTTTTTTCGCAGACGGTGCCCCAGATTCTTCTGCTGGCCAAGGAGAGCCACTCGATCCGTCTCTCATACATCCGCATAGCTCTGCTGAGCTGCTTCTGCAAACTCATGCGCCACACATAGTGAGCAACTGCGCAGAGCATGGCCGATTAAGGGGTCTGGGGGGAAGGGGGTGTACCCCACTTGGTTTCTGGTGTGTCAAGGCCATGGGTATCCAGGCAGTACAGACATTCCGTTAAAGCATGGACGAGTCTGCCACAGGATCAGGAAGGGAAGAGTCAAAGTATTTCATTGCCTTAGATGGGGAGGAGGTAAATGTGGACCCAAAGGATCAGCAGCTTTTTTTTTTTTTTTTTTTTTTTTGGATCAGAGGCTTTTGATCCGGGTCCCTGCCTGGGGAGGAGGTGGAGAAAGTCCCACAGGGGCCTGTGGGTGGAGTACAGTCTCTGCTTATAAGAGGGAGTTCAGTCAGTGGCTTGGTGCCTCCACATTCCACCCATCTCCCTCCCCGCACCCCATATTCTGACTAATGGGACCCACCACTGACCTGGTACTCATACAGGAAGGGCAGGTCCACGTGAATATTCTTCATTGTCCCATCATGCCATTCAAACTGTACCATTGCCTTCTGCACTCAGGTGTGGCCAGGAGGGGAGCAGGGGAACAGAAGCACAGGTGGGGAAGGATTTTAAGTGTAAATTGGCCACTGGGCTCTCCAAGTGAGATGCAAGAGAGGGAAATGGGCTCTTAGCACATCTGGGGTTGGATTCTTCCCCACACAGCAGGCCATTGCCTTGTCTGGAGCTGGCAGCAGAGGGCCTTCGGGATGCAGTCCCCTGAATGAACTGTGCCTGACAGCAAGCCAGCTCCCTTCTCAGGAGGCTCTTCTGAACATCAGAGTCTTTACTACAAGATATGGGTGGAGGTTTGGTAATAGCAGAGTTGGAGACCTTAAAACTTACTAGCCATGAGTTCTTAGGTTTGGGAACCCAGATGGGCCTTCATGGACATTTTGAAAATCAAATTTGTTCACTTCGTTCTTTCATCCTCCACCAAGTTGTCATATCTCTACCTATCACTCCTTCCATCTAGTCATCCATCCATGGGCTGCCAGAACTCTACATGCCCACACTCTCTCTTTCCTTTCATTCTTCTGCCTTTCCACTGATCGTTCTTTTCCTTCCTTTTCTTTTTCTTTTTTTTGACCACACGGTGCGGCATGTGGGATCCTATTTCCCCAACCAGGGATCGAACCCATGTCCCCTGCAATGGGAGCACAGAGTCTCAACCACTGGACCACCAGGGAAGTCCCTCCACTGATCTTTCTATTTGCCCATTACCATTATACCGTCCTTCCATTTTTCCATCCTTCCACCCTTCCTTTAATCTTTACTTTCATTCTTTCGTCTTTTTTAAAAAATATTTATTTATTTATTTAATGTATTTATTTGGCTGTGCCCGGGTCTTAGTTGCAGCACATGCAACCTTTGTTTCCACGTGAGGGATCCTGGTTGTGGCATGAGGGATCTAATTCCCTGACCAGGGATCAAACCCGGGCCCCCTGCATTGGGAGTGCAGAGTCTTAACCACTGGACCACCAGGGAAGTCCCCATCCTTTCATCTTTTTAATTTTATCCTGTCATCCATCCTTCCAATTTCCCTTCCATCCTTCCATCTGTTCACTTTTCCATCCATCCATCCATCCAACCATCCATCCATTCTTTTACCTATTCATTCATCATTTCCATCCATCCGCTCATTCATCCTTTTCATTCTTCTTTCCATCCTTCCTTCCACCCACTCAGCCACCATTCACTGAGTGCTTGCTTGTACTAGATATCAGGGATAGAGGGTTGGAGAAGAGCTTTCTCTTTTAAAGGGCTCATACTTTGGTGGGGATTAGACATGTGACAAATACACACATTAGCGCATTACAGGAGCGATAGTAGAAGTCTGTACAAGGTACAGCGAGGACACAAAAAGAGTGTGTTCTGAATGGGGAGGAGGAAAACCTCCAGGGAGGAGGTGACCGTGGTGCCCAATATACTCCCTCTTACCCCAGTCTCCCAAGTTTCATTTTCGTATCTTTGAAAAACAGCAGTTAGAGTAGATTTGATGAGAGTTCTAGAGTCCTGGGTGGAATGCCTCCATCCCACTCCAGGCCCTCAGGCCCTTGCTCCTTGGGCTCTGTCTTATGAATTCTATTTCCTGAACATTTCAGAAAGGAAATAGCACGCAGGAGCTCCCCTGCAAAGGACTGGACAGAACCCTGAATCTGAGTTACCTCGTGGATAGTTGCTGATACTGTCTTCCGGAGAATAGGCACAAATTCCTCCACGGGAGAGAATGCATTGGGTGCCAGAACCTGATAAAGGCTTAGCTTCTTGGCTGTAAGAATAAATGGTGGGGTTTGAGGCACCATTCATGAAGCCCCAAAGGGTTCATTCCTTTCCGTTAGTCACCTGAGTCCTGGGTTCTTCCCTCTTTGGGTATTTACCTTTCAGGCTATTGGTCTTTAGCCATTCTGCAGAAGTCTTGTCCAAGTTTGGGAACTCAATAGTGAGGGGATCCTCATGCTTTGGGGGTTTAGGCAAGAGACTCGTGAGTGGCGTCTTTGCAACCTCTGTGGAAATCTAATCGAAATGAAAAATCATCCTTACATTATCATCTTTTAGAGCTGGAAAGTCCACAGTCTCCCCCACCCATCCAAGGGAGCATCTTAAAACATTACCTGGTAAACTAAAGGCAGTTCTGCCTTCCCCTCCCACTATCCCCATCCGCTTCTCAGGCGATTTCTGGAATTTCCAGGAGAAGAGAGAGGTGTACCCAGAAACTCCCTTCCTCTTTCACTTGTCCATCCTCCTCACGCCTTCCCACCCTTACCATTAAGATAAGCACCTCGGACTCCAAGATGACAGGTGGTCTTGCCAAGGGCTCAGATATAAGGCTCCAGGGAACTAAAAAGTATCTCCTGCACCGAATCATTTAGGGAGCCCTGATCTAGCCCACCCGCCCTCGCCCACATTTACAACCAAAAGCCTGAGGTTCTGAGAGGTTAAATCACATATAGCTCACGTACGAGGAAAACACCGAACAGCTATTCCCAAACTCCAGACATTCGAGCACCTCCTTCATGAACTTTGCTACGAGTACCACTTTACTGTTATTTACTTACTATTTTAAAAATCAAACATATAACATTAAATCTTTTTAATTAATTTTAATAATATTAATTGAAATTAACGTTAATTTTTGACTTCCTTTTTTTGTACTTAAATAATTTTAGAAAGATCTATTTCTGCCATAATGAGCTAGCTTTAAATGCATAACATTGAAAAGAATATTAATCTATGTATCACCTTATAATCACCTTGCAAACTACAAGTAGTACATGTGTTTCATTTGGGGAAACATCTGGCAAGGTTTTGGCATCAAACAGACCTGGGTTCAATTGAGACTAATCAGCTTCCCTCTGTGATCTCAGGCAAATTATTTAAACTCTTAACTTCAGTTTTCTCATCTGTAAAATGGGGGTAATAACATACCTACCGCAGACTGTGGTTGTAAAGATAAAATAAGGCATTTAAAGAATTAAGCATTGTGCCCATCTTATAGTGAGCACTCAGCAAATGAAAACTATTATAATACTTATTGTTATTGTTTTAGATAGTAGAAGAGCTGAAACTAAAATTTAAAATCCCAGTCTAGGTGCTGTGTTTCTTTCACTACATCCAGCCAGGTCAAAACGTCTGGTACCCCAAATCCATACATTCATTCTGTGAAGCTATAAACGCATTACCAGTTCTCTTCGGTACGCAGCTTTACCGGTGATTGTGTCCATAAGCTTTCTGAGTTACTCTGTTGGTGTTTAATTAAGCGTCCTCAAGCAGGGCCTTTGCCCTGAATGAGATACTGGTGGGAAGACCGTCTTCAAGACAGCCTACCCTGTGTGGTTGAGGTTTTCATCATTCTCCAAACTGGGGGGAAGGGAGGGGCAGTGGTAGGGGGAAGGGGTGGCAGGAGCCTGCTGGCCTTTCTCTGAAATAAATCTTTCGGATAGAAAATCCACCAGGATCCTTCCAGCGGAGGCCTGGGCAGCTCACAGCTGTTGGGACAGCGGGGGGCGGGGCCTCGCTTTGTTCCATTTTCGGGACGTGGGAGGCCTGGCAGCCGCTCCCTTGCGCGACAGGTGAGACAGGAGAGCACAGCAAGGCCAGCTGCGTGCCTCCGCGGAAGGTCTGAGCTTGGGGCTCTCGCCACCTACCTCGTGCATCGAGCCGGTCCGCTCCTCGCAGGGGACGCTCTGGTGCAGGGCTTGCACGTGGCCCCGGAGGCTCTGGGCCTCCTGGATTTCTGCCAGCAGCTCATCCACCTCCCGGCTGCTGTAGATCTGGGGGTGGTGAAGGCAATCAGTCATCCAGCAGTCACCTGGCTACCGGCAGTGGGAAAGGACAGGCAGCCACGTGAATCCCTAAGGCAGAGCGGCAGGCTCTTGAAAGCAGACGTTATAAACCGGGGTCCATGTGCAGGACAGAGCCTGCGAAAGTCAGTGTTCCATGTGTACAGTATTGGCTTGCAGTGTTTTTAAACAATTGAAGGGCCGTCTAGCCTTAAAAATGGGAAGAAACACTTTACACCCTCTAGGATGACAATAATAATAATAATAATAATGATAGGAGGAGGCGGGGAGGGGAAGCAGGAGGAATTGGAACTGTGGGATGAGGGTGGAATTGTAAAATGGTGCAGCTGCTGTGGAGAACTGTTTGGTGGCACCTCAAGAAATTAAACAGAATCACTACCTGACGCAGCATTTCTACTCCTAGCTTTATACCTACAGTAACTGAAAACAGGGACTCAGATACTTGCACACCAGTAATCATGACAGTTCACAACAGCTCAAATGTCCATTGACCGATGAATGGATAAACAAAGTGTAGTATATCCAGAAAATGGAATATTATTCAACGCAAAAGGAACAAAGTGCTGATACGGGCTACAACATAGATGAACCTTGAAAACAGGATGCTAAGTGAAAGAAGATGGATGTGAAAGGTGTATGATTCCATTTATAGGAAATAGCCAGAAAAGGTAAATCCCTAGAGACAGAAAGCAGATTGGTGGTTACGTGGGGCTGCAGGGGAGGGGGAACAGGGAGTCACTGCTTTAATATGTACAGAGTTTCCTTTCGGGGGGATGGAAATGTTTTGGAGCTAGATAAAGGTGGTGATCGCACAACATTGTGAATGTACTAACGTCCCCTGATTGTTCACTTTATGTTATGAGAATTTCACTGCAATTTTTTTAAAATGTAAAGAAATCACACACATACAAAAATCCAGGTTTCTGGCTCTTGTTGAAACATCAGAAGACCTGGCAACACCGGTGGTCACGCTCCTACAGAACACCCGGCTGGGGCTGCGCGGAGGTGCCTCTTTAGCTGCGGCAAGTGCTGTTTCGTTCACAGCACTCCTTACCGCTCACTGTTGTGTCCCCATCAGAATCAGTTGTCACTTTTTGTCACCTCTGCACTGTTGTTTTGCCCATAATAACGAAGACAATGAAATTTGTTTTACCCATACCTCTACCAAGAGTGGAAAAACAACAGATAAGCCAAGAGGTTCACAGGTTTTAACAGAAAATATTTCTTAAACCAGCCAGTTTCATTCACTCACTGTACTTTCCCAGCCCCTGGAGTCTGTGACTCCTCTAAAGTCTGGGCAATGAGGTAACAAGAAGGGGTTCTGCCCAAGGAAAATGTTGCCTGACCTTGGCTCCCTCATGGGAAATGTCCAACTTTTTGACACTTGAACACACTTGTGAGATGCAAATATTCATGTGCTCACGGCGATTAGGTTAGCAGGCAAGGCACAGCCTATTAACTGTCACCTCCATTGTGGACACGGAGTATGCGATGTTATTATTAACCGGGACAAGGATACTAATGGATGGATTGGTACAGAATTACTTGCTCATTCAGAATGGATTGCTGTGCGTCTCCTGCAGTAGGTGGGGTCCATCTAGGAGAGAGAACTGAAGCAACTGCTTCAGACTCAGAGCGCTGGTGGGAGAAGAGGTGGGCTGGGGCCCACGCTGATGGCAACTGGATAGGGATTCAGGATTCTACCGGCGTATAATCAACTCATCACACACACCGACAAAAGGATCTCTTGTGACTTCATGTTGTTTCTGTTCTTCCCACATATTCATTTTAACCTGATTTTACTGTTGTAAACCCACTGAGTTGGGGAGGGGGGAAAGCAAGCACACACACAGCATGGCCTGTCTGGCCCAGATTCCCCAGGCACAACCTTGGAGGCAGGCAGGGATGGGAGGAGGGGGCAGTGTGTTGGCCCAAGGGCTTACCTCTGTCTCTGGGCTGTAGCAGTGATAGTAGCCCCCAAGAGCTTCTGCAAGGTGCTTCAGAACAGCCTGTGGGGATGGTGACAGGGTGAGCCGTCACTAGGGCAATGCTGGTACCTTAACAAACTTTCTCCTCGTCTGAGCCTCCCAACTGAGCTTACCAACAGGAGAACTAGGTATAAGGAGAGCTGTGTTCTGGTCCACAGCTTGGGGACCTCAAAGGCTGGCCCAGCTCACTATAGCCAATCCAAGGGAAGCCTTGGAGAATCTCGATACTTACAGGGGGCACCTGATCATCGCATTTGTAGGTGATGATGTGGGTGATGAGGTCCCGTCCCATGATGGACTGTTGGATGTACTCGGACAGGATTTCAGAAGGCTGATCTGGGCTGTGGAGAAGACGGAAGAAGAGAAGGGGACACCTCAGCCTGAGGACATTCCCCAGCAAAATGGTAATTCCCAAGGAGCATCTACCAAATCTAATCAACCACCTGTGTCCCAGGTCACCTGTGTAAGATGCAGGGCTGAGTGGGCCACGGGCCTGGCCACCCTGGCTGCCCTGCCCCTGCACCTGTGGACAACTGGCCTGGAAAAACAATCCTTCTCTCAAGCGTATGTGAAGAGTCTTGATGGTCTTTTCTCTAACAGTGGTTTGGTTCTCCAACCCCTTCATGTTATCCGCTTAGGAAAGGAGACCTACCAGCTTCCCATTATGATCACCAGAGAATTCAGCCCCTTCAGAGCGAAGATTTTCTTCAGGGCTTCCAGCAGATTGCTGCCTCTGTCAGGCTGCAGTTTCTTTACCCAGAGCTTGAGTTCCTGGAGGCTGTGGGAGAGGATAACAACCTAATAACTCTTACTAGGGGCCAGGCCCAGGAGAGGTACGAGCTGGTATAAATCTAACAGTCATTCTTTGAGATGGATACCTTTATTCCCATTTTATAGATGAGGAAACTGAGTCTCAGAGTTAGGACTTGCCCAAGGTGATACTGTAAGCAGCTGGCAACGCTGAGATTTCAAACCAGGTGTGACTCTAGGGCCTGAGCTTCTAGCGACTCTGCTACATGGGGGTCTGGGGCTAAGCTCCTTTCCCCTTCAACTCTCCTGGGAGGCAGACCTCAGCCTGAAGCCCAGAGTTAATCCCTTAACCCTAAGAGGGCTTGAAGAGAAGGCAGCGAGGCCGTGTGGCTACATTCCACACGGGTTGGGATGCACACCGCTCGCCACAGGGAAGATGACATAACACAGAGCTTTCTTGGTTAAATGCCTCATGTGGCACTAGTGAGACAGCCCTTCTCTTTCCATTTCTCTTTCAGCCTGATCTCCCCCTGCAAAAAAGACCCCTCAGCTCGTTGCCAGTAAGTCTGTCTTTCATTATTATAAATGTTTGAATCTCCCTTTTAAGCAAAGAGAACAAATCCCAGGCCTGGCGCCCTCTCTAGCCAATAGGTTTCAAGCTGGAATTAAATACCATTGTTTTGTCTGCTTTCATTCTCTTTATGTTTATAGCGACTTTCTAATTATGGCAAGTGATACGGGCTTCTCAGTTATGGTATTGATAGTTGCCATCGAAGTAAATATAGCGTTGATATTTTAAAAAATCGATAATAGTACAGGTAGCACAGAGTAAATAATAGTTCAGGTGGCAGGGATAGGACGAACATCACAAGGGAAGACCAGGAATAATTGCAGTTGAGGCACTCTTGGCTAGATGGTCTCAAGGTGTCTTCCAGGTCTGACATTCCAGAGCTCGGGGGTTGAACAAGAGTGGAAATCACAGTAAAAGACACTCTTACCCACTGAGTACCTGCCCCATGCCAAGTACTCATTTTTCACTCATCTTCACAGCCCTGTGAGAAACAGTTGTCCTTGCCTCATTCTGCTAATAAGAGAGTTAAAGGACCTGTCAAGATCCCCCAGTGACTGTCAGAGCCAGGATTCAAAGCCTGCGCTGCCTGAACCAGCACTCCTCTACCCGGAAGCCCTCCTCTTTACAGCTAGTGCTGGGCAAGGGCACCTCCGTCCCAGAAACCCAAGCATGTGGTTTTCCCTGGGATCCGCTCTGGGCTTTGGAATCCAATCCTGACTCTGCCATTTTGGAAAAGTTCCCTAACCTGAGTCCCAGTCTCCTCATCTGCAAAACGGGGGGCGGGGGGGGGGGTGGTTAGTAATCCTATCCCATGTGTTGGCTATAAATATTAAGTAAGAGAGTACATGTGAAGTACCAAGCATGGTGCCCAACACATGGTGGATGATCAAGGCTATTCCCTTCATGGAAAAGAGAGAGCTATTTACTGGCATAAGTAAGCAGAAATTCTTACCTTCCCCCTCTCCCCACCTGCGAAAAACCCTCCAAACCAGAAACTCCCAAAGGACTAGCTAAATAAATTACAGTATATCTACACAGTGGAATACTATGCTGCTATTAAAAAGAATGAGGTTGGGCTTCCCTGGTGGCACACTGGTTGAGAGTCCGCCTGCCAATGCAGGGGACACAGGTTCATGCCCCGGTCCGGGAAGATCCCACATGCCGTGGAGCGGCTGGGCCCGTGAGCCATGGCCGCTGAGCCTGCACGTCCGGAGCCTGTGCTCCGCAATGGGAGAGGCCACAACAGTGAGAGGCCCGCGTACCGCAAAAAAAAAAAAAAAAAAAGAATGAGGTTGATCTCTGTGTACTGAGAGAAAATGATAGTCAAGATTAGGTGCAAAGCCAAGATGCAAAACAGTGTAATGTGTGCCTGATTATGTTTAAATAAGAGAGGATAAGCACACGGATGCGTGTATGTGCAAAGCCTGTGGAAGTAGATAGAAGAAACTGTTATTGGGAGGTGAGGGGGGACTAGGTAAGACGGAGACTCATCTGCTATTATTTATCCTTTTATTCTGTTCCAACTTTTGAAAATGAGCATGTATTATTTTCATAATAATAAAACTACCTTGCTAGTTTTCTGGGTAAAAATGATGTCTCATCTTTTCATTTTGTGGTGCTCGTGGGGTGACTTTTCCAAAAGTTATTGGCTCCCTGTGTTTCTGCTTTTGTGAATTGTCTCACTTGTCTGTTGGGGGTCTTGCACTTTAATCACGCAATAAAGACACTAACACTTAGGGAGGAAGATGACCAGGTAGACATCTGGGCTAAGGCTGGGCAGTCACTCACCTGGAGGTGCCGACTTCCACCGGGCTGGGCCACAAGGTGCTGGTGGTGGTACCGAAGGACAGGACGTACAGCTTCTCCTTGTGGCTCAGCTGCTCATCAATGAGGCTCTGGTGGGCAAAAGGACATCACTGGCTGCCAGGGCCATGGGCCACGTGGAGCCTGGCCCCACCTCTCAAGCCTTGGCTGGGCCCTCTGGGCTGGGGTGGGAGCCATGCTGAAACAGGGTCGCTTAAGGCCCAGCTTAGTAGCCCCATGTTGACATTTGCTTGCTGCCCACCCCAGCCTGCTCCTGGCTGTGCGTGGCGGGTATGGGGCCTGGGTGGCCAGCCCACGGCTTGGCGGGCCAGTCCAGGAGCTGGGTCCTCACTCCCGCTGACCGCAGACCACGTGCTTTTCTGCCGCGGCTGCTGCGCACTTAGGTCACGGGTGCAGTGGGATGAGCACCCACCTCAGCGTGTGCTGTGGTTGGACCCTCAGCACCTCACTGTGGCACCCAGGGAGGAGAACGGAGGTCAGGGGCAGTGGTTTCTGTCCCGGGCATGTGAGTTGGGGACAGAACGATAGGTGCAGGGCCAACCCATTGGATGCTCTCAGACTCAACCTGGTGAGTATCCAACAATAAGATAACTCATCCCTCTTCTTCCCGGCCAGCTACAAACTTCACCTGTTACTGCCAACACGAGCCTTGCCCTGGCTAAGACTGGACCGGCCCAGCTGGGGGATCTTTGGAAACCGGGCCCTGGGACCTGTCAGGAAGAGGGGCCTGCACTGACACCTGTTCCCTGACACCTGCTGAGACCAGGAACAAGGGACAAGTCTGGAAACTGGCCCATGTTGATCCCTCTAAAGGGTCCTGGGACCCGCTGTTGCTGCGAAGGTCTCATTCAAAGCTCTAGAGGTTTCTCTAGGAAGACAGACCCTCCATAACACTTCACAGAGACTACAGAGGCTTTTCTCGATGCCAGACTCCGTACTGAGCACTTAATTTGCATGAACTCCTTTTGTCCTCTGGTGACCCTGTGAGGTGGCAACTGACATTATCCCTGAGGTAACACGGTCACACAGCCGAGAAGTGGTGGAGGTGCCTGGGATTTGACCCTAGAGTTCTTAGCTTCTGAGTTACGGCCAAGCAGGATAGCTCCTTGTCTGGAACAGGCCGGAAGCCCGTGCTGTGCTGAAGTCAGTCCAACTGATTACCGCCTGCGTGCCCTCCTTCCGGGCTCTTGAGACAAAATCGGGTTAGTAGGGACTGCTGTGGTGTGAATACTAGAAGCTCACACTGCAGCTGAGACTCTGAGGCTGGGTTTTGCAGAACTCAACATATATATTTTTTTTAACTGTAGGTGCTAATTAAGTGTGAACTGTTCTTTGCAAAACACTCCATTTTGCACTTGCTATAAACAAAGCCCATTAGCAAGCTCACAAGGGGAGGGTGGGGTGGAGCTGCCAGTTCCAGGTCCTTCTCCGTGCCAGAGAGACTTACCATGAAGTCACTTTGGAACTCCTCCTTCTGAGGGCCACTGCTGACAGCTGACACATCGATGAGGACGCCGACTCTGGCCCCCTTGATGAGGCCAAATACCTAAAACCAAAGAGGGCGCGCGGAAACAACCAGCACAGCTCTGTGCTTCTACAAACCTTTTACTGGGCAGCTCTGTGTAACAGACGTTCAAGCGCTCCCCGACCTCGACAAGAAGCCGCAGAAGGAAGACCCATTTTATAGAAGAATGCTGCAACTACTGAAGCCCGTGCGCCTAGAGCCGGTGCTCCGCAACAAGAGAAGTCGCCGCAATGAGAAGCCCGTGCACCGCAACGAAGAGTAGCCCCCGCTCGCCGCAACTAGAGAAAGCCCGCGCGCAGCAACAAAGACCCAGCGCAGCCAAAAATAAAATAAATAAATTTAAAACAAACAAACATGCATCCCCTTAAACCTAGCCATTGAAATTCTAGAAACTCATCCCATAGAAATAACTGGAAAAGTAAATAAGAGGGAATTGGAGCCCAGTGATGCCAGATAGTCCCAGTTTTTCAAGAGAAGACGGAAAGCAGACATAAAAGTGAAATATTAGAATTTTTAAATCTTGACAACTAATTCAAAAAATAAAACTATGGAGGCCAAGAAAAACATGGTTGTAGGGCCAGATCTGCCTGCGTGCCACCGGTCAATAACCCCTGCTTCTATCCTCTGCAGATATGGAAACGGACACCCAGAGAAGTGAGGCCTTGCTGACAGCAGAGTCGGGAACTGGGCCCTGTGATGGACCATGCATTACCCCAGGTGCCCCAGCACGCAGAAGACCCATGAGCTGGTTCACAGGTGATTGCTTCCCTGGAATCCAATCGGAGCTTGTTTCCTCCATCAGAAAGGGGTAAGAGGAAGAAGGACCCAACCAGCAATCCCTGCCCCCTTTGTCAAAAGTGCCAGGACAGGGGTGATGTGGGTAGGCAGGTGAGAGCAACATTCCCTGAACGGATGTTTGTGGAGTAGGTGAGGATTTCACCCCTCTCAGTTCTCTCTGCCTGTGTTACCACGTGCAACCAGAAGGGGCGTGCCACAGCTGGAGATGTGCATTTGCTGACCTGTCTAAGCAACTGAAGATGGTTCTGGATCTGAGATGTAGACTACACCCTGGAATCGGCCTGGGTAGTAGAGGTGGGGCTTGGGGGTGGGGAGCATGGATTTCAGCATCTTGCCTGTCCCAGGGTTTAAGAAAAGAGTTGAGGATTGGCTAAGGTGAAAGCAAATGGTGGCCCAGAAAAGCATCAGTGGAAGAATATAGGCTAAAACAAATAAGAAGGCAAAATAAAGGTTAATTTGCCCATGATCACTCTTCTACTCTTTGGGTCTGAGGAAAACATTTAATCAAACTTTCAAAAGTTATGTCCAGATGATCAGCCTTAATTATACATCTCATTAGGGGTCTGAGGTGAAACGGTCCAGAGGATTTCTGCTGTCTCACCCAGGATCTGTTTCCCCTTCTGGTAACAGCACTCTGGCTTTCCATGTGCAGCCATCTGTCTCCCTTTTCTCAGTCCATGAGGTTTGGAGGGGCTCACCCAGTCTCCCCCAACTTCCCTCACCCCCTGTCTTTCCCCAGGCGTGAGCACTAGTTCCAGGCCCAATCAGTTAGTACATCTCATCCTCCTGGTTATGGTGATTGGTCTAAATTGGTCCAGAGAGTGTCAATCCCAGGACTTGGGAGGGTGTACTGGGAAAGCAAGGTGAGATCCTTTTTGACATGTCACTTTAGTTGGTGACATGTAAGCTTAGAGCTGCTGGTGACCATCTTCCCAAGACTGGGGAGAGCCTTCCCGAGAGTAAAACCAACCCAGGGGAAAGCAGAGCTCAGAGACAAAGAATGACATCATTTGAACCCCCAGATACAGCTGTGTTTGAGTTTTTCATTTCTGTAGGTCTAGAAATTCCCTTTTTAACTTTGGCTAATGTAAATTGGAGGTCTAGCACTTGCATCTGAAAGGGTTCTAACAAGTACAGGTGGAATGAGTGAAAGGAGGTAAAGAATGAAATCTATTACCTTCTTGCTGTTTTCTGTGAGCCACTGAATTCTCTGTTGATAGAGTTCAATAGCTCTGTCAAAACACCAGGAAGACTTGTCACCCAAGGTCAGTTTTATCACTGAGCAAAACAGCCACTTACGTACATGGAAGGAAAGTGCGGATGGGACTTTCTTTCTTTTAATGTGTCTAAGGCATTGGGAGAATATAAGGCAAAATCTAGCAAAGAGAAAACTGAAGGTCTGTTTTCTGGGATAAAGGATGGAGGGGATTGTGAAAGGGATCAAGTGTGTGTGGGGTCCTTTTGCTGATGCAATGTTCATTAT